>NC_133449.1:86837555-88087555 GCF_048565385.1 Saimiri boliviensis
CATGCAAAATTTGCACTCTATTAATAAACTTATAGTAATGCTACTTATGTTAGCTGGTTAGAACTGACTAGCTCTTGGAGGAGACGTTTATGAATAGAAAGCAGACAGGTTTACTCTGTCTTCTCTGTCTCTGAATTTAGTTGATGGCAGATTGGTTGGAAACTGGGTGGCTTCTGAAGTTTTATCCTATCATCTCTCGGATTGAGTCTTAGGCTTTTAGATGAATAGATTTGTATGTACACACTTTTGATCCAGACCTTTCTTTTATAGCTTTATGATAAAAATAGATAAAATGCTTGGAAAATAATGGCAGAAATTCCAGAGCAGTCGCCACATGGGGAAGCATTTCTAATGGGATGCTTTATTGAAACTGAAGTTATGAGAACAGAATTGACAATAAAAAGCTTGTATTGCATATTTGCCTTTTAATAGCTTGTATTATAAAAACGGTTTTTTTTATTTCAGAGGAATGTGCTCCTTGAATCACATTCCCAAGACATTAGATAATCTGTTTTCTGGAAAATTAGTACATAGTTAATGTCAAACTATTTTCTGGTCATATTTTCCAAGTTTTTCTCCTTCAAGTGCAAAGTCCTCATTGACAAGTGCAAAGTCTGCTTACAGTGAGGCTACATAGGTAAATGACAACTATAGAGACTAGTCACAGCACTAGTATAGCAGTGAAAATATTTTGAAAGGCAACCTGAATGTTGAGCGTATATTCAGAAACTTTTGCAGTAGGACCATATTTGAGTAGATTATGGGCTTCTCGTTAAAACCAGCTCTCCATCATCACAAGCATCCATTTTGTTGAGGTACTGCTGCAGCTGGACCTTTCTTTTCCACCTTGGGTATGATTTATTTAGGAGATCACCTGTGCAGAAAAATGTGGGGAGGGAAGATCACAAAGAACATCACATTCACCTTATTGTTTAAAATGTGGATATGCTAGGTGTGTCTTAGTTAATTATAATATTCAGTAGATGTGTGAGCTAAAAACTGCTTTCTCCATTTCAGAATAGACAAGTGAAACACAGAAATGCTTCATAGTTTACTCAGGACTGCAAATACCTTCCCTTTCCTCGAGGGAAAAAGCTAAGTCTATCTCATATACTTCTTAGCATGGCACATAGAGCTGATGCTGGAGTTATCTGTTGAATGAATGAATGAATGAATATGTGAAAGAAAGGGTAAATAAACGAATAATGTCAGATCCAGAACATAGGCCCAGGTCTATTGAACACCCCCAAAGTTCTTGTTTTCATCTTATTCTTTGCTTCCACTGTTGTCATTTATCACAGAGACGAAGGCTAAGGTTTGATAAATAGTGAAGTCTCCACCTGAGAAAGCTTTTTTGGTACAGCACTATGATACTTCAGCACTGTGGCCAGCATGTGAGCCACAAATCTGGCAAACAGCTGGTGGGAGAAAAGGACACTCAGTAGGATGTTGTCTTATTGAGTTGGGCGCGCAAAAATAACACTCCTGTTTAATAGGACTCAAGGAGGAATGTAGGCCCAAATCCAAACTGGAAAAGTATTAAGAATGGAGAGAAAAGACAAGAGAAACTAAAGTCTATGCCTGTATCTGATGACAGAACCAAAAACCGTCACTAAGGTTCCCCTCTGTACTCTTCAGAGCAACACATTTATGTAAGTGTTTCTTCCCTAGAGAATAAGCCATGTGAGAAATTCAAACGAGCATTTGAACTGTTAAGGATGCATAGTCTTCTTTTTTGGAAAGTAGATCAAAAACATGCAATGAGCGAAAAGCTTTGAAAAACATATGGCCATATTTTTCATTGACATTTATATAGGGAAAAATAATTGTAAAGTTGTAATTTAAGTATGTTTTTACCATCTTAAAAATTAATTTTTTAGCACTGGACTTCAAAGCTGCGTTTAAGGAAAAAAAATGATAACAGGTAGAAGAAAATATTTGCAAATGTATATCTTATAATACATTTGTATTTTACATGCATAAACACTCTTACAACTCAATAACAAGGCAAAGAACACAATGTAAAAATGATAAAAATATTTTAGTAGACAGTTCCTTACAGAAGATATATGGAATGCAAAAGATGCTCAACATCATTAGTCATTAGTAAACACAAATTAAAGTCACGATCAGCTACGACATCACCTTTATTAGAATGGCTTTTTTTTTTTTTAATGACAATATCAAATACTGGAAAGTATGTAGAGCAAGCAACTAAAACTCTCATGAATTGCTGGTGGGAACGAAAAGTGATACAGTTATTTTGGAAAACCATTTGACAGTTTCTGATAAAGTCTAACATACTACCAAGCAATGCTACTCCTAAATATTAGCAAAGACAAGTGAAAACATGAGACCCCGTCTCTGCATCAACACCAGAAATCAAAACCTGTGCCTAACATTTAGAGTGGTTTTGTTTATAATTGCTAAATTTTAGAAACATCCCAAACTTCCATCAGGTGATCAATGGATAGACAGACTGTGGTACATCCATGCAATTTACATATTTAACAGTAAAAAGAACAAAATACGAATACAGACAACAACATGGATGAATCTTACATGCTTTTTGCTAAGTGAAGGAAGCCAACTCAGAAGTCTACATGTTATATCATTCTGTTAATAGCATATTCTGGAAAAGACAAAACTATAGGGTTAGAAAACAATTACTGGTTGCAAAATGCCTGGGCTGTGGGGGCAAGGGTGAGCAGAGTTGGAAATTATTTATACCTTGATTGTGTTGGTGGTTACCTGACCGTGTTTGTCAAGATTCATATAACTACACACCTATAAGGGTAATTTTTGCCATATGTAAATTATATCTCATAAATAACTTTAGCTGTGGTATTCTCACTCAAATATCGAATAATGTAGTCATAGTAATGAGATGAATGCATGTATTGCATACTTACATAAGAACAATCTGCTTATTTTACTGTCATTAGTAAATACTTGGAGACATTAAAACAGAACATAAATTTCAAAATATTCTGTTACTGTGTTGTTTATTTCTCACTGATCATCCCTCCAATTGGGATAAATTAGCCGATTTATAATACCTAAAAACATTGAATCAATGAAAAAGAAGAAAAATGTCTCTGAGGACCCAAGTTTCTGGATTAAAAAAAATAGGGGAAAATATCAGGGGAAAAGATGGGAAAGACAGAAAATAAGAGAAATAAATTGAAAGACAAGGAGGACAGAGGATGTCATAAAGCAGAGGGAAAGGCAGGAGTGGGTGATCTCGTTTGATCTTCTAACAACCTAGTAGAGTAGATACTGTTGTTATTCCTATTTTGCAGAAAACTGAAGACAGGGGACATAATGTAGGCACCCTCATACATCTAATAAGCAGCAGGGAAAGCGTGAAGATTAGGTACAGCAGCTGCTAATGCCTGTATTCTGATTCTCTGTATGGAGCATTAGGATAAAATGCTCCACTGTGTCAATGGGTTATGTCAGTTGTTTTATCTCAGTTATCTCAAGGAATTATATCTCAGTACAAGGCATGATTACATTGATTACATGATTACCATAAGGGTAATGACAGTTTAAACCGGAGAGGGAATTTAGAGCTGTTAACCTCTTCCTCGTTTGGTCTAGGGCTAGTGTGCCTTGACGAATATTTCCCATGGACCTACCTTCTTGGTGAGAATATTTTGACAGCATTCTCCTTTGATTTTCCAAACAAAATTGGCATTTTTATTTGTCCAAACAAAACGTCTCGTTTGTCCAGGTAGCAAAAGCCTTGAAGCCATACTGTTCATTTCATTACAAGCCCCCTTTGGGGGAAAGTACATGTAAATGGTTTGCATCAAAAGTCTGTATTATTTCAAGGTGAGTACTTTACCAGATAGGTTGATAAATGGTGACTAAGACCATAAAAAGAGAAGTCTGGTCTATGCTACAGGAAGAGTCATTGATGTTGCAGGCTAAACTGTAAGGAACACAACACTTGTGTGATAAATTAAGCCTGATTTATTTTTGTCAGCTGAACATTGGAGTTATCACTGACCCTTATGGAAGATTCTACATCCTATTAAAGCACTTTTGCATCAGAACTATCCCAGTTCCCTGAATAGACCTGAGTAGCGTATGAACATTTCAGTAGCAGATATCTGGATTTAGACTTACGGATTTTCCTAATTGAATAGAATGTAGAGAACTTGGCCTAAAAAATTAATCCATTTTGATATTTTGCAAAAGATACTTCCTTTGGATCACTGGAATAAAGTCCAAAAAAGTAATTCTATCTTTCGTAGTGTTCTTTTTCTGCGGTTGCTGCAAACTGGACAGGGTCCAGCTGGACAGGGTCCCTGGTGTGAATAGCTCTACTTAGCTATCCATTAATCTCCAAAGAAATGCCCAGATCCTAAGTTATTATTGATTCGTAGACAAGCTTTCAACCTGACAAACAGTATATGTTCCAAAATAACACAGAACATTTTGCATCCTTTGTTAGAAGCTGCCTTAAGTGTATTCATACAAAGTGAATGTAGAGTAGGAGTGTATTAAACTTCAGTAGTCATAAAGACCTGATTTGAGGCCTTTTTTGTGGTGAGGTTTTTATTTCCCAAATAAAATTTTGATAAGCACAGATGTAATAATCCATTCATTATTTTGTTCTAAGTTTGTAATAGGATTTTCTGGGAACATTAATTGTTCAAAATATGTCAAATTCCAATTCCAGAAAGTGGGAAAAAGAGCATACATTTCACAAGTCATACACATTAACCTGAATGGCTCCATGTAATAGCAGAGAATATTTGGAAGGAGAAAATGAGGACCATGATTTCAACATCATCCAGATTCATGGGGTGCAATCTTTATCTTATTGTTAATACTTTTTATTTTATATTAAATTATTATGCTAATTTAAATAGAAAATGTTTAAAATTTGACAGTAAGTTGTTTATTTACTAATAGTCAACATATGAAGAACTATTAGAACCTCAAATTATGACAGATAAAATGAATGTTGACTGACAATGAAAAAAATTGCATTTTTTATTTTTTAAAAGTTTTCTCCTCTTGTTTAATCTGTAAAACTGAATGGTTTCAGTTGTAGAATTCACATAAGTAGATTTTCATTGTAATAGATTAATAGCATATAGAAATATATTGTGAAATGGAAAAGAACCCTCCATTCCTACTGCTTTTTCATTACCGTCTACAAAATTAAGCACTATTAAGGTTTCAGGGCACTATTTTTCTATTTTTCTTTCTGTACATTTGCAGATATATACATCTATATCTGTGTCAATTGTGTTTGTTTTAAGCAAGTAGAATTACCTAATAAACATTTTTCTGTGGGTTGCTTTTTTCCATTCCTGTGTTTTGGAAATTTCATGGCACTATTTTGAATTTTTGGAAGAAAATCTGAATATTGGCAATTATATTTATAAAACACTTATACACTAATAAGAAGTTTCAGAAAAGACCTAGATATTTTTACACAGATGTAGTTTACATAAGAGCAAAATGGATTTATGAGTAGAAGGTGAAATGCTAAACATAAATGAAAAATTATTTAAAAAATTTATTAGATACTTTTCTATGTTAATGTTTAATATTTACAATGTAACAACACATTAAATATTCATTGTTTTCAAAAAATATCTGCACAGTATTTTCTAGCGTGGAACATGATGCGTGTATTGATTCTTTGTTGGTAAATATTTAGGTCATTTCAATGTTTTTACTCTAAAAAATAATGTTGCAGTGAACATTCTGTATATGTCTGTCCATATTTAATTCCCACATGGATATATTTATTCATGTGTGAATATTGTTTTTTTTATAATAATGAAATTCCCAAGAGCAAACTACTGCCAAGGTACTTTAGAAGAGACTCTTCTAATTTCCATTTGCATTACCAGTACATAGAGTCTGTTTTAATTATCCTCACTAAGACTTTATATTATCATGTTTTGCTTGCCCCAATCTCATGGAGACTAAAGTATGTTGCTGTCTTAATTTCCATTATGGAAATTAAAGTTAACTCTATATTAAGTTAACTCTCTATTAACTCTATTAATATGAAGATACTGGTGCGGTGGGAAGTCATTCAACATATTTATTGGTCACTTTTGTTTGTCTCTGTAATTTCTGTGTAATTTTTTTCTATTTATATCCCTACTGATTTTTTTCTTTGAGAGTTCTAGAATCTTTTTCTGTCATCTAGGTATTTATATTTTATAAGTCATGTATGGGACAAACATGCTTATCAGGCATTATATAGGCTTTTTAAACATTTTTGTCTTTCCTCTTTTTGAAGTTTTATTTTTATTTCATTTTTATAGGATAAATGCATCAATTTTTTCCTTTAGGCCTTTGGATTGTATTTCTTGCTTGGCACAGCCTCTCATATCTCAATTCTCCAGTATTTTCAATTAACATTTTTGATTGTTTTGTTTATCTTTTTATTTGACTGATATAGGTCTCATTCTCCATTAGCTTCTTCCTTGGATCTGTTTTTCCTTATTATTGTAGCACACTTGAATTAATTCTTTCAGAGTGATTTTGTTGATACAAATATTTCTGACTTCTAGCAGACCTTAAAACATTGTATTTTTCATTCTGCTTGATGTTGAATTACTTGAATAAAACATTCTAGATTCAAAATTATCTGCTTGAAGCCATCTCTCCATACTCTTGTTAACTGATGTGGAAGATAAAAAGTCTGATGCCAGTATGTTTTTTCTTCTATTATAGGTAGTTTTTATTCCACTCTCTTTGTAAGCTATTTGGATTTTCAGCAGAAAGTTCAAAATTGTTTCACTTTTTCAGATATTTTCCTAATTCTTAGTCTAATTTAGAACATTTATTTTCTTAATAAAAGTTCTAAAATGTTACTAAGCTGTCTAAGCCTGAGCCTTTTTTTATTCAGGGCTTCAGCATTTGATAAATCTCTCAGCCAAATATGTCATCGATTTGGAGAATATTATTTTGCCATACCTATATTATCTGTTCTACCTGAAAATTTAATTGAATGGATTTGACAGTTCCCGGAACTGACCTGCACATTTCTTAAATTTTTATCCATTCACACTTTCTGTCTCTACAGTTTTTTAATGCTTCCTGTATTTCTCAGCTTAATCTTCCAGTTTACTAATTTGAGCTATAGCTGTATCTAGTCTATTAATATAGCATTTCATTTAAAGAGTCTTACAAGTATTTTCCAATATCTCCAGTTTTTTTCTTTTCAATGAGAAGAAGTTATCTTTGATTTCTTCAAATTTATACTTATATTTATTACCTATATTTATTTTTAAATCTTCTGCTTTTTTCCAACATAAATTCTTCTTTTACATGAAATGGACATCTCTCTTTTAAAGTGGTGATCTTCAAATGTGTAGTAGTCATCAGTTTTTTGCTTAAACTTCTTTGAGAATACCTATTATGGATGTTTGTGATATTTACTATTAGACTCTCAAACCTACGGGATTTTGGTGATATTTACTATTAGACTCCCAAACCTATAGCATTTTTGTCCACATGTATTTTAGTCTGTGATATTCTGCAGATTTACTTCACACATTTTTATTCCTGTATGTTTTATATTTTTAACATAGCCCTCAAAATCTGTCATTTGTTTTCTAGTACTCTCCTGGATCTTTTAAAAGTACATTTTTCTGTCCGTTAATGGAATTTGGAGTAGAAAGAAAAACTAACAAATGTTGAATCTGCGATTTTGATCCAATCTCCCAGTAACTATGTGGTGAAATTGAACTCATAGTGTTATATAACTGAAAGAGTTACGAATCTGTAAAGCAGATTTGCAGAGATGATGGCTTTTTTGTAGCTCTAAATAAAATTTGGTGTAAATACAAACTAATTACTCTTTAAGTAGTTTCTCTATTCACATTCCCTTTGCCACTGAGTTGATTTGTTAACATCCATTAGAGAAGTCTCTTTCTGCATAACTACATTTTGGCTAAAAAAGGGTACTTGTCCATATTAAACATACAGGCCAATATACTTTTCACTTTTAAGACAGACTGTTCGGTTCAGATTTGGTGAAAAGGAAAGCACATTTGAAGTATTTTGGAAATATTAATCCCTTTCTATTCCAGATACAGCTTTCAGCTTATATGACTCAGGAGGAAAAATCAAGTTTGTTTCTTTTTATAATTCTCTTCTCTGGAAATCTAATACTCTGTATATAGTAGGCACATATGTTAGGCAAAGGATATGTACTGTAAAATGGAGCTTGGCAAACTTTTCTCTAATGGGCCAGATCAATGTTTTAGGCTTTGCTGGCTGCATACACTTTTTGTTATATATTCTTCTTTTTGTTTTATTATTAAAAAGAAAAACATTTAAAATTTATTCTTAGCTAGAAAGTCATATAAAAACAGAACTGGGCTGGATAATATAAAGAATATTCTTCTGTGATTCCAGAAAGCTTCTATATTAGAGATTTTATCAGATTTCTATATGTTAGTTGGCCAACCCTAATAGTAGGATCTTTGAATGTAGTTAAAAACTAAGACAATTATTCAATAAAACTTTACTTAAACACGAACAATAAAAATGATGTATTTTTCTGTATATGTATCATTGAATTCAAACATTTTATGTTTTTCAAATGCACTTCGAAAATTAAGTTTGCCATTTTAAAACCTTTATATAGTTCTGTCATCAGCAGTCTGTAAATGCTGATTATCTTTGCCCATTTTATAATTTTTTTTTTTTTTTTTTTTTTTTTTTTTGAGACGGAGTTTCACTCTTGTTACCCAGGCTGGAGTGCAATGGCGCGATCTCGGCTCACCGCAACCTCCGCCTCCTGGGTTCAGGCAATTCTCCTGCCTCAGCCTCCTGAGTAGCTGGGATTACAGGCACGCACCACCATGCCCAGCTAATTTTTTTGTATTTTTAGTAGAGACGGGGTTTCACCAGGTTGACCAGGATGGTCTCGATCTCTCGACCTCGTGATCCACCCGCCTCGGCCTCCCAAAGTGCTGGGATTACAGGCTTGAGCCACCGCGCCCGGCCCATTTTATAATTTAAATGATATATTATTAATTCCAATGTTTAAGATAAATATTCTGATTTTTTTTTTTTTTTTTTTTTTGAGACGGAGTTTCGCTCTTGTTACCCAGGCTGGAGTGCAATGGCGCAATCTTGGCTCACCGCAACCTCCGCCTCCTGGGTTCAGGCAATTCTCCTGCCTCAGCCTCCCGAGTAGCTGGGATTACAGGCACGTGCCACCATGCCCAGCTAATTTTTTGTATTTTTAGTAGAGACGGGGTTTCACCATGTTGACCAGGATGGTCTCGATCTCTCGACCTCATGATCCACCCGCCTCGACCTCCCAAAGTGCTGGGATTACAAGCTTGAGCCACCGCGCCCGACCTATTCTGATTTTTTACAGTGTTTTTTCATTCCTAATCTTCAGAGTTATCATTTTGGAAATAATTTCTTTAAAAAATCCTTTGAGACTGGATGTGATAGCTCACACCTGTAAATCCCAGCACTTTGGGAGGCTGAGGCAGGCAGATCACCTGAAGTCAGGAGTTTGAGACCAGCCTGGCTAACATGGTGAAAACCCATCTCTACTAAAAAAAAGAAAACAAAAATTAGCTGGGTATGGTGGTGAGTGCCTGTACTCCCAGCTACTTGGGAGGCTGAGGAGGGAGGATCATTTGAACCTAGGTGGAGGTTGCTGACTTCAGCCTGGGTAATACAGTAAGACTGTCTCAAAAAAATAAATAATAAAAATAAAAAATGCTTTGAATATTTGCTCTAGCTCTTTGCTAGCAAACATTTGTTAATACCTCATGCCTATCCACTGTACTGTGTACAGAGTTCTATATAGAAGGGATGTATTCATTGCCTTCAAGATACTTTCTGGTAAGTATCTTGAAGAAGGAGAAAGTGACTATAAAGTTTGTTTCCATGGACAAGATTTATCCTAGCAGATTTAGGAGACATAATGCATTTCATTAAAATCAACAGTTTTATTTTATATTTTTTCTTTACTTACATTTGCCTTTTACAAAGATTTTCACTATTAAATCTATATAAGAAAATGTCCCTAATATAGGTATGTAGGCAAATAAATGGGAAGCCTTTCCCTGGAAGTATGTGTTTACCAGTAGTTTTTGACAATTTGTTAACTGTCCTGTGTTTGGGGAGGTCCCTAGTACATTAAGAAACAGGAATAACTTTTTAATTCTTTTTTATTATCGTACGGAAAGACTAAGGCAGGTACCACTGGGTGGGGACTTAATGTAACTACATTTTAGCAAGTGTCTAAAGAAAATGTTGATTTTGGTGCCCTTTGGTATAGAGATGACACATTCTCTCTTTGAGCCTGGAGCTGGAAAAACATCTCATAATTGCCTTAGAAAATGAAATACATTGATTTCTCTATCCAGGAGAAAGCGATAAGGATTCTTCATACCCCTAAATGCAAAGAGTATCTTTCTATCTGCTTTGATTTGGGAGGTAAACTTAGAGATATACAATTAAAAGCATTTAATTAGGTTTACTTAAATGGCAAAAAGTGGAAGCCAAAGTATTTATACTATATCTACCCTAACAATCAGTAAGTGGCCTGTGATTTGGAAATGTGAACCTTTACTGTAACAAATTTAGAGTAAATTTTGATTGGTAAAGATAGCTTTAGTAACTTGATGAATTAATAGAAGTATATAAATAAAACTTCTTGACTAGTAGATCTTCATTTTTACGTAGAAATAATGAAGAAATAAATGAATAAGTAGGGAAGGGGTACAAGTGGTTCATGAATCTCAGGCAGCTTCAGGAAGTTATCAATTATGAGTTTGCAAACTATTTAAAACAGAGTTATTATGGAATGGAAAGGAAAGAAGACATGAATTTGGATCATGTTATTAAGTGTATGATTTAAAAGTAGATAATATTAGGTACACATTAAAAAGATCAAGTAGACATGAAAACTATTGAAACATTTCTGACTGTTAAAGTTTTTTGTATTTTCAACATCTTTGTCAACAACAGCAAGCTTTTAAGGTGACATATAAAGGGAAAAACCTAGGTGCTATCCTAGTCATCAATAAGATGGTGCCTTATTGATGACTTTGGGTTGAAAATGCTCCTAGTTATATCTGAAAGATGAAGTTCATGTAAACTTTAGTTATTGTTCATTACTCCCTGTCTATGAATCACCTCCGATATGTAATATGCTGTGTTAATAATATTAAAGGCCATTTTTGATGTCAGGTTAGAGTCATCCCTTAGGCTATGTTCAGAGCAGATATTCAGTGAACATTCTGCTGTAAAGTCCAAATTAACTATTAATGAAGTTAAAAAACAGAATAGTCTCAGTGCATGACTTGCTTCTTCAAGGCAGGATTTTCATTAAAAATACTAAGGGTAGGAGAGTTGCCTAAAATAATTTATATCTGGTACAAAACAGACTTGATTTGTTCTTGAGAAACTCTTTTACAATTGAATCTCTATAAAGTAATGTTTTTAGCTAATCATTGTTAGGAAACACACCCAAACTGTCAAGATGGAAATTGGCAGACTAAATTTTAAGATAAATCTATAAGCTTTCTCCCCATAGCTTTTTGCTATTTGTGTTTGTCATTTCATGTTTTATATAGCTTATTCTTCCATCCATGATGAAATCAGAGTTGACTCTATAAACTCTTAAATGAATGGTGGAAGCTGAAGTGTTCTTTGGGATTCCAGGATTAAAAGAGTCTACATGAACTATTTTCAGAGCTCTTCTCTCTCTCTCTCTCTCTCTCTCTCTCTCTCTCTCTCTCTCTCTCATTTAAGATATCTGGATTTATTCCTTTTAATAAACATTGAAACATTGTTAAAAATTTTTAATCAGTTAACACACACACAGAAAGAAATCAGCCATTTTTTTTACTCAAACAATTATTAGGCTCTGTGCTTACCAAAATACCTGTCAGAGAAAATCTATACTCAGCTCCAGAATCTTTTTTTGTTGGTGGTTACCATTTCATTTTCTAATGTCTGAGCCAAAAGCTGTCAAAGATATTGTAATGGAAAGGATTTTCTTTTAGCAGATTATCCTTTTTGTTAAAAATTTTTGAATAAACAACTCATTATTAATAAATATATGACAAAAGTAGAAACCATAATATAAAAAAATCACAGGTAATACAAATGGCTGAAGAGAGTGTCTTCTACAGTGAATAAGTTGGGTATATTTCTCTTATTCTTTCAATTCTTTTGTTTGTTTTGTTTTAAGAAAGAATCTCGCTCTGTCTCTCAGGCTAGAATGATCTCGGTGCACTGCAACCTCTGCCTCCTGGGTTCAAGCGACTCTCCTGCCTCAGCCTCCCAAGTAGCCGGGATTACAGGCACCTGCCACCACACCTGACTGATTTTTGTTATTTTTTGTAGAAAGGGGTTTCATCATGTTGGCCAGGCTGGTCTTGAACACTTGGCCTCAAGTGATCTATTTGCCTCAGCCTCCCTAAGTGCTGGGATTACAGGTATGAGCCACTGCGCCTGGCTAGGTATGTCTCTTATAATTATTGGGAAATAAGCATTTTATTTCAGAATCAGTTTTTATCTTTCTGATATGTCCTGCCTCTAAAAAATGACTTGGACCTTACATTATAGGTGACTACAGAAGAGATATCTGTAATTACATGCATTTTAATGCCATACTAGGTCTCGGTGCCTAGAAGTAGCAAGTGTTTAGGGCAATTTGTTAATCAGCACACAGGGTATGTTGAGATTTATATAAATATTATTCTACCATAGGTAATCTTTCTGGAAGCAAACCTAGGGAACAAAGTTGAGGAAAATATGGTCTCAGTTAAATACATTTATAACAAAAGGCAGAAAAACTCTTTGGAATGACAGGTTTAAGAAATATCACTTTATCATATAGCAACTTTCGTTTTCAGTAGTATTGTGCATTTTAACAAATTACATTAGCATCTATAGATTTTTTTTGATTAAAGATATAAAATGCGGCCGGGCGCGGTGGCTCAAGCCTGTAATCCCAGCACTTTGGGAGGCCAAGGCGGGTGGATCACAAGGTCAAGAGATTGAGACCATCCTGGTCAACATGGTGAAACCCTGTCTCTACTAAAAATACAAAAAAATGTAGCTGGGCATGGTGGTGCATGCCTGTAATCCCAGCTACTCTGGAGGCTGAGGCAGGAGAATTGCCTGAACCCAGGAGGCGGTGGTTGCGGTGAGCCGAGATCGCGCTATTGCACTCCAGCCTGGGTAACAAGAGAGAAACTCCGTCTCAAAAAAAAAAAAAAAAAAAAAAAAGATATAAAATGCATTATTGCATATATTACTCCTTTTTCTAAGTTTGCTTCATAGTACAAATTAGCTTAATGAAATGATTAGCATCTCACAATGTTGATTCATCACCTTCATAAACTAGCACTACAATTCCTAATTTATTAATATTTGTCACCTATTCAAAAGTTGAAAAGCAAAGAAAAATGTCTACAGATTATATTAGTTGGTGGTTAACATTTTATGTTTTAATTTCTAAGCCAAATCTGTCAAAATATTGTAATGCCAAGGGTTTTCTTTTAGCAGAGTGTTCTTTCGGTTAAAAACGTTTGAATGAACATCTCATTGTTTATGTATGACAAAAGTAGAAACCATTAGTATATTAATTACTGCAAAAGTAGTTGTGGTTTTTGCCATTATTTGTTAAGACCTATGTAGTGGTGCGCACCTGTAGTCCCAGCTACTTGAAGGACTGAGGCAGATAATTGCTTGAACCCAGGAGGTGGAGGTTGCATTGAGCCAAGAAAAAACAGAATTTAGAAAGCAGCCTTTTGTAGTTTTAACCAGACATCTCCTGACTTAAAGACATTTAATTCTAGTAAAACCATTCCAACCATAGAAAAACTAAAAAAAATATGCAAATCTAGGTTAAAGAAGGTTTATGGTTTATTTATATTGTTGGCTACCTCCTATTTTTCCTGTTGGATTTAGTAATTTCATTGTATTATTTATAGAGAACAAATAGAATATTACTCCAAATTGTTGGCTTCTAATCATGGGACAACTTTTGTTAAAATTTGAACAAATAGATGTTTGAAACCAGTATCTATGCTTCAACTCTCCTTCAGGAAAATAGATACGTAAAGTTGATAGTGAAGAAACCTAGGGAAATGTAACTGAATATATTGAATATTGCTAGTTGTTTGCTGAGTAGCCTCTAATGGCATATATAGAGTCCTTTCCTTCTGAGGAGCTGCAGTGTGTTCAATGAGAAATCCTGGGGTTTTACAGGTTGACCCACATTTATTGCCAGATTTAATTGAGATAGAGTAAGCCCTGCATGGTCTGGTATGTGATTTTGTGGATAGTGGGCATATCATTTTTAAAAATTCTGGTTAACTTTTATAAATTCTATCAGTGTAAGAAATAATATATAATTGAAAATTTAAGTTAAATCCTCCATTGTCATGATAAGGGAATCAAAAGGAACATAATTATTACTCTTAAATGTTGCACATCTGGCCTCTCGTCCTGGTTTCATGCCCTGTATAACTGGCTAGTTACCCAAGATGGAAATATCTGAAAACTGGCAAGTTTCCAAGGTATTTGTTAAACAAGGAGGATACTGTGCTAAGAATAGGGGGGGAATTGCTGTCACATTGCCCATGGTGAGGAAGTTCTGTCTTCCTTCCAGCTGATGTAAATACTGCATCTGTTTATTTCAGCTGGAGAATGAACCATGTAGTCTTTTCCCGTATCATAGAGGAAATTGCTTATTTTTTGTAATTATGTATGATGACCATATAAGTTGTGTGTTTTAGCTATATCAAGATTTTAAATATTCTCTGTTGTGATTAGCTTAATGTCATACATAAATTCTCATTAGCTGCTTCTTAAATGAAATTTAGAAAATCCTACAGGAGAGTTTGGGACATATGAATTATGCTGAAAATATTTTTTCCTATGTAATTCTATGTACTTTGTGTAAGAAAAACTAATTGAACATTACAGCATTCCATAAAGTTTACACTATAGTTAAAAATTACAATCATGTTTTTTTTTCTTCTCCATCAGAACATTGGTTGAGCACGTTTTTTCTCACACAGAGTATTACTTACAGCCTCAGAAGTTCACACATATTAAGGAAACATCCAGGGATGAAAGTCATTTAACCATTATGCATGTTTTCTCGTTATCATAATCCATGGGGAAAAGTACAAAGACGTATGAAGTGATTTGACTCAAAAACAGAATATCAAATAGACATGCTTCTTTAAATGATATTTTAAAAACCCATATTTGTTACTTTATCCATTCAATCATTAATGCAACAAATATTTATTGATACCCTGAATTAGCCAAATATTATACTCAAAACACTAAGAAAGATGTGCACATTATAGTCACATTTATTCCAACACTTTTACAGTTTATATATATATATATATATATATATATATATATATATAATATATATATTGAATTGAATAAAGCATCTATACACACACACACATATATATATAATATCCATATTCAGGGTAGGTCTCTGGAAGAATATGTATAAAAATTTTAATGGTATTTTCTTCTGGTCTTCTGGGCAGTAGACTTACAGGTAATGTCTTTTTCATATCTGCTTTTTCCCATTTTGTTTAAAATGAATATATTTATTTTGGAACAGTTAAAGAATACTTAATATGTATAGATTACCCTAATACCAGTAGGGAAATATTTTGCCCACTGATGTCCAACTTTTAGTTGAGAAAATAACTTGTAAGTTTAGTAAAGTTATCAACATGCTGCAATACTCAGAATAATCCTAAGAGAAAAAGGTGTATAGCTTTCCTTTCTTAGATGTTTTGCTTGTTGTTTCAGATTGCTATCACATTAACATTTTGAAAATAAAAATAGATGCAATGTCCTATTTTTAATAATAAACATTTTTTGAATGAGGCAATATGTGCTTTGCATACTCATTTATGATACGACTTTTTTAAGAAAACAGACTTATAAAGTGATGTGAGTTAAGAAAGGATTATAAATGCATACTGCCTTTGGTTTTTAGAAAGATAAGCAGATTGAAGTGACTTAAATTCCATAGTCTGACTTCGATTCTAGAAAATAGGTCAGAAGAGGGTAGGAGTGTGTCTAATGGTGGTGGACCGGTTTATATTACTTTCAAACCGTGTAATAATTTCAGTTATTTCATTTCAACTTGTAGTGTTTCCTCAATGAGAGTTTAAATAATTTTGAAACGGGGTGGGGCTGCATATTCAGCTCCCTCCCCATTCTGATTCTGAGTTACTTGGCTTCTGTTACCTCAAGAATGGGGAAAGGGGCCCTGGAGGCACAGTGACCTTACCATTTGAAGAAATATCGTGGACCCAAAGAGTTTAGCAGAGAGCAATTTATTAGGCACAGAGGGAGAAAAAGGCATAGAGAGTGAGCACTCCCACAGAGAGAGTGGTGGGAAGAGATCCAAGAAAGGAATCCCTATAGGTAAGGAGCAGTGGGGTTTTATACCCTGGGGTTATTCCTTTCCCATTCATGTTCTCGTCCAGTGAGAGGAGTTCTTTCAGACTTCTTCTGGAGTGATTGATCTTTGACTTTAATACTGGATTGGCTACTTGGTTCCCCACCCCCTCCTCCCGCGCCTCCCCAGAGCTTTCCATGGGCTTTTGGAACAAAGAAACTTATCTGGATTTCTCTACCTAGCCCACGTGCGGGGAAGTCAGGCAAAGAACTTTACCTTTGAGACTCCTCTGGTTCCCAGATGGAGGTGAAACCATGTCCCTCGTGGAGAAGCTTTTTTCCTTAACGTGGTCCCTCAGTTTCATGCTTCTTACCGAGGCATATGTGGTCTTGGTATACGTAGCTGTTATTTTTAAAAAGTACCTTAGGCCTAGCATGGTGGCTCATGCCTGCAATCCCAGCCCTTCGGGAGGCCGAGGCGGGCGGATCACAAAGTTAGGAGTTTGAGACAGCCTGGTCAATGTGGTGAAACCCCATCTCTATGAAAAATACAAAAATTAACAGGGCATGGTGGTGGGCATCTGTAGTTCCATCTACTCAGGAGGCTGAGGCAGGAGAATCACCTGAACCCGAGAGGCGCGGGTTGCAGTGAGCGGAGATCGCCTCACTGCACGCCAGCCTCCGTGACAGATCAAGACTACCTCTCAAGAACAAACTAACAAACAAAACAACAACTTAGATTAGCCAGGCATGGTGGCGTGCACCTGCTGTCCCAGCTACTGGGGAGGCTGAGGCGGGAGAATCACCTGAACTGGGAGGCAGAGGTTTCAGTGAGCCGAGATTGTGCCACTACATTCCAGCCTGGGATACAGAGTTAGACTCCGTCTCAAAAACAAACAAACAAAGAAATAAAAAAAAAAAAAACCTTAAATAATTCATAAAAAAGTCTATATAATGCAGAAATTCGACCAGTTATATGTAAAATTGTATATATAACAGGTATCATCTATAACATTTGCTCATATTAAAATGTGACTGAGTATATATTAAATGCTTTACATGGCAGTTATAAAAATGTGATTTTCCTTCCTTTTGAAATATTGAGCAAAATTAACTCTGACTCCCAATATGATTATAATTGTATTTGTAAAATAATAAAGATGTAACTTATGTACTCTAAATATTCTCTTTCCTTTTCTTTTTATATGTGGTATTTTAAATAGTAATGAAGTATCCTATAATAATTAGCAGACCAAGAGATATTGATCTTTACAAGTTATTATTTATGTCATTTTAACTAACGATTTCCCCCCTCTCATAATTCTATTATGCCTTTTGGTTAATGAAGTGCTAATTCTAAGATCATTAAGTTGTACCTTGAAATTTTCGAATGACATGTTGAGCAATAAAATTTAATATAAAAAGGCATTTTTGACCTTTGATTAGCATCGTTTTTAGTTTCTGAAGAAAGTAGTGGAATAATGAATTATTCTAAGCTATATCTTAATGTGAGTCCCAGGCATGTATAATAAAGTCTGCTTGCTGAGGACGTTTGGAATGTTATTTAATTGATTACACAAGGTAACAGTTTCCAAGTACTTCTGTCTTCTAACATTACAGAGATGGTCAATTCAGTTTTTATTTATTAGTATAGACATTAATTACTTGGTCCTCTAACATTTTTTCTTTAGAAGATTCCAACTTTACATTAAATGGCATGGAAATTACCTTCATTTCATGTGTTTAAGTGGTGTGCCTTTACTAATCACAAAGGGATAATATTTGGGGTAGGGGAAGGATAATACATTCTCTTCAAAACATAGATGAAGAAAAACTGTACATGACACAGCAATTCAAGATGTAAGGAAACTGTTAACACAGCATTCAATTTGTCAGTAATTTTCAAGTGAAGAAATCTCAGGTAAATGGGTTTCAAAAATATACTGAAAATTAGAATCCTTTCATAGTTTTAGGGAATACAAGAAAGAATCTCCACTTAGTTACAGAGGCAAAATTGTTCCTTTGTGTACCTATTTAGTTTCTTAAAAAAAAAAAAAAAAAGAGTGACATAAAATAATTGATTATAAAGTAAATTAGTAGAGTATCTTAAAGGGAATGGAGAGGTACTTTAAAACAGTACAAGTCCTCATCAGAAAATAGGGACTCCACAGGTCACACAGTCATTATTGGGGACAGTGCCAGAGGACAGACATACACATATCTCTAGTCAAGGGGACACTTGGTCAAACATTTTACAAATATATAGACAGAATTGTTCTACAGTGTTTCTAAACCATTGCTTAATAAGGCTGGCTGCCTTCTTGCCTTTATAACAGTGAACAATTTCAGAGAACAGAGCATGATTTCGTCTTCCCCTAGCATTGATATATCTCCCTTTACAGCTCTTGGGTTAGCCCTTCCCGTGTAATCTGCGCACTACACTAGTACCAAAGGTGTGGGGTACTTTGATTGACTGGTATGAGTCCTCGGGCCTGTGAAAGTTTGACGGCCACATAATTTGCATTCTCGTATGAATTCAAGGAATCCTGAAGAGTCAGTTCCAAAAAAGAAAGGACATAGGACAAGCAAAGAAATAGCAGATGACCACATAGTATGACAGGACTTATGTTAGCAGAAGATAGGGTTAAAGATATTTCAAGAATCGAATATAAAAAGAGACTCAAAGGCAGAGGTAAACATGTTATATTTAGGGGACTTAGATGGAGTTTCCTAGTAGAGAGTAGGGAATAGTAGAATCACAGCTGATTTGTTAGAAGATGGTTGGTGCCAGTTTGCATTTTGCCTTGCAGGGGATGGAAAAGTATAGAAAGAGATTTCTGTGTGTGTATGTGTGCAATTATTCCATTTACATTACTGTTTTTCAAATGAAAGCTTGCTTTAGATTGGCAGTTCTCAAACCTTTTGGTCTCTTGATCCCTTTAAGTTGTTAAATATTATTGAGAGACCCTAAGAGTTTTTGTGTATATGGTTATGTTTATTAATATTTACTGTATTATAAATTAAAGTTGATAAAATTATTTAAAGAAAATAATATACAAGAATACTTTCCAATATCTATCAGAGTGATGACATCATCAAATCATGTAGCTTCTGGAAAATACTACTATACACTCATGAGATGTTGAGAGTGAATGAGGCAAATGACATCTTAGTAGTTTTATGAAAAGAACATTGTGTATTCCCCGGAAGAGTCTTGGGTATACCAAAGGCCCTGGAACCATATTTTGGGAACTGCTATTTTAGATGATCATAAAATTACTTTACTGGCTCATCGTTGGCACTTATGGAATGGAATGAAATGAAATGAAATACAGAGGAATGGAATGGAAAATAAAAGCGCATTTTATATAGTAAGGGAACATTTTTGAATGAAATTTAATTGTGAGTTGTGGGAGTATGAGTGTGTGTTTGTGAGCATGTATATTTTGTCACAATCCAAATTATTATGAGCTCGAAGTTTACATTCTCAAATTACAATTATGCCAGAATTATTTTAAATTGGTATGAAGGTTAGATTTTAGATGGAAAAAAAAAACAGACAAGAATAAAAGTTACCCAAAAATATCATTGAGAGCCTGAGTTAGATATTGCCACAAACATAAAGAGCTGACTGGTTCAAAAAATGAAATCTTGGGTATCTACGATGAGAGTAAAATTCTGAACACTTAGAATGAAGAAAAAGCTCCACTGCCAGATAAGGTGGTCAATGATTTTAGGTCACCCTTTCCTCATGTATATCTGTGTCTAATATTCTGATAAACACATTATTCTTTGCAGTTACTTTAGTAACACTGCGGCCTCTTTTCTTCATATCCTGCTGAGTAAGCTTGAAAAGGCACAATCCTGCAGTACTGTTTCTGCCTTTCAAGCTTAAAGACCTGTTGGGTGTATGTCCTATAGGTATAAGTGGCTTGGGGCCAAAATGAGAATACCATGGAGTAGAAGCTCATTTTCAATCTCTGGTCTGGCATTTTGTACAAAAAGTCTTTATAAATCATTTTAACTTTTATTGAAATAGTAAAACTGTATTCCCATCATGAAAATAAAACAGCAGTTTGAATAATTGAGTGAATTTGAGTTAGGGAGCTTTGAATGATTCTCATTCACTGATCTCTGTTTGGGAAACTTGGGTCACTTAGAGCAGAATGCACTTCTCAGGCAGCTCTGCCATGTGCAAATCTTTTCATGAGAGGCAGTATTTTTTTTTTTTAACATCAGATGTATTATCTCATGCGTGCAAAGACTGCATATTTTATTCTTTCTCTATTCTCACATTACATGCCATTGTTTTTAGTATGCAGGGCTCAATATATAATGTTAATTGATTCACTCACTACAAAAGCCAGAAATCTCCTATAAACATAAGGTTTATTCTTTAAATCCACTAAAAATAATGGCCGAGATAAATAACAAAAATATGAAGCTACAATTATAAAAATTAACCTCTATGGTAAATACAGATTTAGTTTAACACACATTTTCTTCCTACTAGGGCTGAACATATAGAATTTTCTTATATTGCCCATAGGATGTTTGAGAATTTTTAAAGCCTTATAGATCACCAAAGATAGCACCATGCTTTATATTTTTCACTTGACTGTCAATTCTACACTTACATTATTTTTGTTGCATTAGCACAACTTAAAGAGATATTGGAGGAGATAATGATTCTCTCCTTGGTACTTTTTTGTGATATCTAATTAATGAAAGAAGAAACAGGAAATGTTGTAACTAAACAAAGATATGACCCCTGAATCAGATGATAACTCTTTTTAAGAGCAAAAAGGACTGTGTACTTAGTAGGCATTCTTTTCTTGTTACAGGAATAGAGGATTAAGCTAATCTTTAAGATAGATGAGAATCATATATAGATAGTGTAATTAGAAAATCATTGGCTCTAGCACAACTGTCTTCCCTAGTAAGAATTGTACATGTATATCTCTGCACCTGTCTGAGCATTTGCACTGGGCGGTGTTTGCCACTGCCTTTGAGAGAGTCAATCTGATTAGTTTAGCTAATCGTTCTGCCTTTGGGACAGATGATCGCATCCCTGGCCATTTTAAAGTTGCAAGTCAGCCTCTAGATGCAGTGCATTTGGATTAAGTCATTGCTTTGGGTATAATCTATTCTGTAGCTAACTCAGTGAAAGGATCTCTGAATAGGAGATAATAGGTTTTTTTTTTTTTTTTCGAATTGAAAAAGGAAATCAGACACGAAAGACACCATGACAAAGATAACCAGTACAGATTGTCATGTGGAATGAATACTTAGTTGTAGAGCCAAAGGATGGGGACACTGAGTTCAGTTGCACAGTTTGTGCCCTGCAGAAGGGTATTTCGCTGAGAAGGCAAATGGTGATAGGTTTTCTGCTAGTGATAAGTTTATCATGTCTTGCCTGTAAGTCAGGGGTTCCTAAACCCCGGCGAACCAGGTATTTATAGCCGCTCCTCATTGCTTTCATTACCGCCTGATCGCCACCTCCTGTCAGATCAGTGACAGCATTAGATTCTCAGAGGAGCACAAACCCTGTGATGAACTGTGCATGTGAGGGATCTACAATGTAGGCTCCTTATGAGAATCTAATATCTGATGATCTGTCACTGTCTCCGATCACTCCTAGATAGACCATCTAGTGGCAGGAAAACAAGCTAAGATCTCCCACTGATTCTGTGTTATGGTGAGTTGTTTACTTATTTCATTAGATGTTACAATGTGATAATAATAGAAATAAAGTGCATAATAAATGTAATGTACTTAAATTATCCGAAAGCACCCTTCTCCCCAATCTGTGGAAAAATTGTCTTCCACAAAACCAATTCCTGGTACCAAAAAGGTTTGGAATCGCTACTCTAAGTCAATGTGTCTATGTGTAGGGTACTCATTTTCTGCTTCCCACAAAAGTGGCATGTAGATTGGTGGCAGCCCTGGGTAAATGTAGATCAAAGCCACAGTGAAGCATGTTTTAGGCAAACATAAAGGATTAATATTGACGTGTATTTAATTAATTCATGGTCTCTTTATTGTTTAGCCACATGAGTATTGAGAAATTTTTTTAAGTATAAACCTTTCCAAATGGGCATATAAAAAATACACACATTTAACATTCAATTGTAGGTTGTTCACAATATCCTTGTTAATAATTCCTCATAAGAATTTTTTGTTTCATAACAAAGAATTTTTACTTTTGTGTGAATAAAATAAATTATTAGAGACTTAGCTGGTTACAATTAATAATGCTATTTCTAGTATCCAGGATTTCTCTTCCCTCTTAGTGAAATCCCCAGTTAAGGAAGTGATTTATATTAAGATTTTCTTTGGGAAAATCAAATGCATATAGTTTCCACAAAAGGATCCATTCTGGCAAATTAGTAGGGTAAGCAGTGGGCAGGGACACTGCTATTTAAAGGTAAATAAGAAACAAATAATTGTCCTGTAAATGAGTAAATCTGTGTTTATATTACACTGAGAAAGAATTTCTAATGAAAAAAATCTTTAAACATCAACTATATAATATTTACAGAATGCTAAGAGGAGACTCCAGGACCATTTTCAAATGAGTGTGTGTGTGTGTGTGTGTGTGTGTGTGTGTGTGTGTGTGTGTTGTGTGTGTGTTGTGTTTGTGTATGTGTTGGAGGGAATGAAGGGTAACAAGTGAAATGAGAAAGCTGTAAGTGTTATAAACATAGAATTTGAAGGTGTGTAAAAATATAAAGAGGAAAAATGAAGTGTTTTTCAAGGAAAACTTAATTATCTCCTGAAATATTTATTATTTTTTAAACCCAGGAATACGAATCATTGAATTTCTGTCACGTGTCAATAATAAGCATTAGGATTATGTTACTCATACTGTAGGTATTTATTAGCTGTCTGCTATGCACTAATTTTGGGGGTGAATATTGAAATATAAAACAATTGGTCTTACTTTGAGGAATTTTCTTTCAAGCAATAGAAAATTATATTTTCAAACCTGTTAAGCCAATATAAAATTGAAATTTGTAGATAGACCCTTTTAAGTCATCATAAATCTTGATTAGGGCAAAAATTTTAGAGTCAATTTTTCCTGTAGATTAAAGAAAAAAATCCCTGAAAAATTTTGATTTTCAAATATTTTTGGTTGTGTTAGAAAACTCTAAGAGAGATAAAGCAAAGTTCAGAAGAAACAATTTCTGGAAACAAATATAATGGATAAGGTGGTGAAGCTGTTCTTTTTGACTCATGGAAAGATTTAGATCATTAAAAGAGTTCTGTTGTATCTATTAGCATAAAATGCAAAGATTAAAAGGGTGTAATTCAATAATAGAGCCCCACGCCATGTTTTAAATATAATGACCTTTAGTTTTAAGTTATAAAAAATCTTTAACAGCAGTGAATTTTAAAGATTTCCTTATTTGCTTTTCTTCAGCTGATCTTAATTTTTTTTTTTCTCTGAAGTATGATCAACCTTCAAAGTTGGAATCAGGAATAATTTTTTTGTAAGGTCTTTTAAGTGTTTGGATATTCTGAGGTTTCCATTTTACTATTCACCTTAAGATAAATTAATTACTTTTTATTATTGACGTTAGTGTGTTTTGCTGTACTTTGGAACTCCAAAGTCTGTAGTAAAGTAGTCGAGATATGGGATGCCAGATGCTTTGATTTTAGTGAAGAATGTCCTAATAATACAAAATATAGGGTTGTGGGCTTTCAGTACTGTTGGGGTTCAGAAAACAATATCACCAAATGAAGTCCTCAGCAGCAGCCTCAGCAGCTAAAGTTTTTCTCTGACCTTCTCCTGCCCTCTTCTCTCTCACTTCCATTCTCCTTCAGGTTAGCCGTAGAAACTAGAATCCCTCTTCCCCAAGGCAGGTCATAGAAACCGAAATCCTTTTTCTCCAAAGCCAGCCATTAAAACCTAAAAATATTACTCTAATTTTCTCTCCACCTTTCTGGGTGAAAACTGGCTCATAAAGAAATTACCTGATGTATATTGTTTGAGCACAGATACAAAAACTCCCATTCCAGAGGGTCATGTCCTTCACCAAGGAGGAAAGAATGCAGGTTCATAAAGGCCAGGAAGAATCTGGACAGATAGACCTCCCTGGGTTTCCCCACTCAGTCTGTTAGCATTGGTTCTTGCCCTTTTATCTGCACTGCTGTATACACTTTGTTGAACATAAACATAAAAATGGACAATTTTCCCTTTATCTTTAGGTCTTCATTCTGAAGGCTCCCATATATACATATTAAATAAATTCATATACCTTTTCTCCTATACATCCTTCTGCAGTTCTCCTTGGCCTCTACAGTACTTTGCCCTAAACCAAAGCTTTGATCTAGATATAATCATAGAATTAATAGATTACAGAGTTGCCTCAATTGTCATAAATTTAGAGATATGTACAGATTTTAAAACTTATTTCCCAAGTGCTTTGTAACATTCATGAATAAACTGCTTAAATTGTAAATAGTTTGGAGAGATCCAAATAGTATCCTACCACTTCTTGATTAATACTTTATATTTCCAGTACAAATCTTTTCTGAAAGGTATTGATACCTGATAAGAGCCACTGATAAATTACCATCATAAAATAATAGTGTGGGTAAATTCATCAAGAGAGTTTATGATCATTTAGTACCAAACAGCATTTATTCATCATTTACTCTGTGTATGACATTTGAGATACAAAGATGAGGAAATTAATTAAGCAATATTTTTTTGTCTGCTTTGTGCCAGTCACTGTTCTAGACTGGAAATGCAGAGCCAAAGAAAAATACGATTTCCTGTCTTATAAGTCTCATGTTATTGAGGAAAACAATCAATGAATTAATATATTAATTAATGATTAATGCCCTGCAGAAAATAAAAACAGTATAAAGAGCATGTCTGACTTTCAGTTGGATGATCTGGCAAGGTATCTCTGAGGAGAAGAGTATTGAAAGGCAGGAAGGGGATAGCCATGTACAGTTCAGGGAGAAAACTTCAGTGGCCAGTTTGTTAAGTACAAGGGCACTAAATTGTGGCAAGGCTTGGAGTGTTCCCGGGATTAGAAGGTGAGGGTGGAAAAGAAAATGAAGTTTAAGTAGAAGTAAACAAATAGGCCAGGGTAAGGAGTTCAGGTATTATTCTAAGGCAAATGGAAATTTATTGGCAAGCTCTAAGTGTAATAGTGATATGAGTCAACATAGAACAAAGAAGTGACCAGTGGAATCGGCAAAATAAAGATTACTGGTGTCTTTAAATGGAAGGATTCCTGACATAATAGGAACAAAACTCAACTGTTACATGTTGAGAGGAGAATAGAAAAGAGGAAATTGAGAAAATTTTGTTTGAAGAGGAGCAAAGAAATAGGGCAACCCTAGGGGAATTTGGATAGTTCTTTTTTTATTATTATTAAATGTGAAAATGTAATACAGCATTTCTGAATGCTAATGTGAACGATCTAGTAACAAGAAAATTTGTGATTTGTAAGAGTGATTTAATTTCAGAAACAAAATTCTTGAGTCAGAAAAGGAAATGGATCCAGACTACTACCAGAAGAGTTAACCTTGACATCTTATCGGAGAAGAACATTGTATAGAGAGAGCATGGGTGCAGATAGAGGTGGGCTGGTGGAATTGAGGGTCAGAAAATAGAGTCCATTTTGGTCACTTCCATTTTTCTCAGTTATTAATGGCTGATATTAAGTTAGTAGACAGGCTATAAGAGATTTTTGAAGATGGAAAAGATGAATACAAATATTCAGTATCATCAGTAGGCATATTAGTAGTGAATTGTTGCAAGCATTATATATAACTTTGAGATGCAGATCATATTCTCTTGAATGGATCATGCATAGAAATGAAGATATGATGCACAGAAGCCTTTGTACATGAGAGAGTCAAAGAGAATGAGTAGGAACAAACTTTCTGAAAAGTTTTGCCATCATTCTTTCCAGAATTACCTGACTACCTATAAGAAAGATTTATTAGTTGTATTCTATTTTTATCGTAACTTTCTAATCTAATCTTTACATTTAGCATGATCCCATTTCCTAAAATAAAAAGTTAACCCCCAGGGAGCTTCTTAATGGTTTTATTGAGAGGTGTAATCATTATCCATGAGCTCTATGCTATGCTAAAATTGCCATACTAAGTTTATTTATATGTATTCTCTTTCCATAATGTTAGCCTGCTGTGAAATAAGCAGATAAACGAACAGAAATAATACAGACTCATTAAATTTCTATAAAAGACCTTAGAAATGGTGCAAGCTACCTCCTTTGGCAAAAGAGGTAAAGTGCCCAGACGGAAAAGTGACTTACTTACTCCACTGTTAATTGCAAAACTGGGGAAAAATTTTTTTCATTTATAGGCTTTTCCTCTTTCTTCCCACTTAGTACTTAATTTAGGGTAAATAATTTCTTTGTTGAAAATCATAACCACTCTCTCGATGCACATGTACTGTTCTGTATTTTGGGCTCTTAACGATTAATGATATTCTTCTGGTTTTCCAGAACATTTTCAGTCCCTATACTTCCTTAAAGGACTTAGCAAATAGTAAAGTTGTAAATAAGGAATATTATATTGGGAATGTACTCAAACCTTGTGGGTATGGATTTAATTTAGTGGGCTTAATGTTATCATAGAATTCAGATGAGATGATGGAAGTAACTAAACTTTTTTCAAAGAAAAATGTTAGAGGAAATATACAGATTGAAATCACTTTAAATGAGTCTGTCTTAGAAAACTGTAGTTATAAAATATTAAATGGGTTCATATAAACCTATATTGTCTTTTAAGATTAAATGTGTTTTATGTCTCCATTCAATTATCAGAAATTTAATTTGTGTATCTGAAGTAGAATTAACAAAAGACCTCAACGTACCTTGTGATTAAAATGGAAAATATAATGGAGGAAAAACTTTAAAAATAGACATTGAAAGAAACATTTACTTAAAACAATTTTTGTTATTTAAAATGATAGATTGGAGAATGACGTTTTAACACCTTATTTCTCATTTATTGACAGTTTGATCTTATTTAGAGCTAAGTATAGAAAAGATTGCCAAAGCAAAGCATGCAACTTGAAGATCTCCAACAGAATGATATCTGATAGCAAGTTATATGAGTTAGAAAGGAGTGCTGTCCTGTTAAATCAAAATATGTTATTATTCACTTTTTAAACAATATAACAGTTTGATTTATTAATGCAGATAACTGTTATAGCACATTTTTCAAGGACATTAAAATAGATTTCTCTTATCCATTAATTTCCATTACCACCCATTCATTTCTCCCCACTGGCAGCCAATCTACCCAAACATTTGTTTCGTATTTTCTATTAACTGATGTTTAGCAAATCCCACTGTCAATTTTATCAAATGGCAGGCACTAAATTTTTGGCAATCACATTAAAATGGAATTTCTAATTGGAAGAAGTAACATAAAAGGTAAAATAGAATGCCTTTCTAATGTAATGCCCATTAAGACATCTAACCTTCTGAAGAGGGCTGGAGCTTGTGCTCTTTTCCAGGGATGTAACTTTTTCCTCATGATGCCTAATATATACCCAGGGGAAAAAGATAATAAGGCCTTCCATTATTGTCAGCAGAAGACTAAAGTAACAGGCTAGACCTACAGGCTATCGGAATGCTATTAATTGTAGATGTTATTAGAGTTTTTTTTTTTTTTTTAAACTCTGTTGGGATTGGGAAAAGCTGATGTGGCGCCATGCAGAAGATTTAATTGACTTATGGGCAACTCTGTTAAGAATTTTCAGCACCTGACATTTTACAACAGCTGAGAATCATACAGACATGTCATTATTTTACATGTAAGATATTAAGTGCTTTAGAGATAAATGAACTTAAAAAGTCATCTTACTTTTCAAAAAATATTGGATACAAAGTGTTCAAAATAACTGGGTTAATTAAATAACATTTTTATAATAGGTGAGTTTTATTTTTTATTGCTATTAGTAAAATAATAAAAACTGATAATACTGTACACAACTTTTTATTTTTACTAGTAAGGTGCAACTTTAAAAAATTGGAAAACAAAACTCTATGGTGAGAGAAAGCAACATAACATGGAAAGGTAGCAGTAAACTATTTACTGGTCTTATATATAAGCTTAATATAAATACATAAAACTAAAATCTTGTATGTTTACATAAAACGCCTTAAAAATCATGAACACTAGGGTCAGTTTTAACTAGAAAATCACACTCTTAATTTTTAAGGGTTTCCTCTAAAATAGTATAATGTTTTCTTTATTTTTTTATTGTTAATGAAGTCATTTATGAATAAAAGTTATTAGGATCTGCTAATTTCTTGTCAGCATTAAAAACCATGAGTTTTATCTAGCCAAGTATGAGCATAGCATCAAAATATCCATAAAATATTTTATTTTCATGAAATTAAAGAAAAAGCAAAACTTTTAAAACCATTAAAGTAAAAGTAAATGTAAGCTGGTACATTAGATAATTATTCTAAGTCACATGTCAAGTATTTATGTTTTAATAATATAAGTTAATTAAAAACATGAGTTTGAAAATTATTATTTTTAAAAACTCAAATGGTTATTATGCAGAATGGTCTCAAATAATTTTTTTCCCCCATGCTTGAAAGGAAGGCTACAAATATTTGTATCCTTCCTTTCATACTCTCTGCTTTATTACAATGTGTTACTTTTCTAAATATTAATAAGCTGATACTCTCCATTCATAGAGCCCTAAGAATTGAATTGTCTCTTATTTAGGTAAAAACATTAGTATTCAAGAGTTTGAAATCTCCTTAAGATAGAAATAGCTGCAATCGTATAGTTATATATTGCATCTGTAAATACGTATGATACAATATATCATATCTACATGTATTCATATGTGTGTGTATATAATTGTATTATGTTAGAATTTTCATGATATTTGAGGGAAGAATAGAATGGCTGTGACTCTCATATTTCTTCTCTCTTAATTGATACTGTAATAGATTCTTATCAGTTTGAGAAGTGCATTTAATGTGTTCTTGGCTCTTAAAATTTAAAACTGGAAATTATATGTTTATTATTTCATTCTTATCTTTAAACGAAGTTACATAGGCTCAACAAAAATTCCAGTGTGTTGCCTACTTTCCATATTTCACTCCCCTGACTTAAAAAGAATATTGAGCACTCAGATAAGCATCAATGGGAATTGTTTTCTTAAATGACTTAATGGAAGTTGGAATCGGATCACATTTAATACCTGATTATTTAACAATGTCTTTCTGTGGGGATGTATCTCAAGGTAAAATTCCACCTGAAATAAAGCATTTATGAATATCTGCCACATGATAATCTCCATAGAAAATTGGATCTAAATGAAAAGTTGTCATATTCATGTGAAATGAATTATACTGAAGTGTGTTTCTCAAAAGAAATTTATAGTGCTTTTACAAATTGTAAAATTCTTTTGGAGACAAAGTGGACACAATTATTTTGTATATTTGAATATCTGTATATTAGGTTTCCATAATTAGACACATCTGAGGGAAAGGCAGTAGTTCATCTTTTAAATGAAAAACCAGACACATTTTCATGTTCACCATCTTCAAGGGTAGAAGGTACAGAATGTAGATTTTTCTGTGTTACAGTAGATGAACCAAACAAACACCAGGGACTAAATTACTGATTTACTGGCCACCTGACACATAGGGATTTACTTTGAAAATGGTCACAGTTTTCCCATTGCTTAGAATAAAATACCACTTGACTCTAACTCCAAACATGGATCTCAGAATGGCAGAAAGTTTGAGATGATTAAGAACATAGAGGTTTTTCCTTGCATAGTCTAAATATTCTACTCACTGGACAATTTCAAATGTATCAATAGTTGAGATGACAAAGATTTTGTAATCTTTGAAAATAGCATAACTGGATCTTAATACCTTCATTTCCTATTCCTCTGCATAGTAGGCAAAAAATTAAATGCCGACTAACATGTTATTCTGTTTTTACAAAGAGTAGGAAATGACATATATTTGTATAATTTGAGCTCAAATTAAAGTGGACTGATGCCTAGTGCAAGAATACTGTAATTCATTAAACTAATATTTATTGAGTTGGCTATTTGCAAGACATTGTTTATAGTGAATTGAAATAAGCGTTTTCTAAGTTACTCAATAAATAGAATAAATACATTTATTCAAACACAACTTTCCTTAGATAGAGATACATTCTTCATGAACAGAATAGAGGAATCTGCTTAAAGATAAGGCTGCTATCAGTTAGTCACTCCGCTACCTCATATATTCAAGGGAAGAAATCACCATATGTTGCTTTAACACAGGTCAATGCTGGTATCTTTCTCATTCAGGTAGACTGGCAATGCCTCCACGAATAATGATCGCCGAAGAATTTTCTGTTTCACATGTGTGCAAACACATGGTTCAAGACTATATACTTGCAAGATAAATTCATCAATTAGGGAAAAACAAAAATAAAGCATTTGGAGGAAAGCTGGAAAGAAAGACACATTAAAGAAACTACTATATATGGTTTCCTCAATGTCTATTTGACCATTATAGAATGTTTTCAGGGAGTGAAAGGAGGAAAAGTGGAGGGGAGAAGGAAAGAAAGATGGAAAAGGGAAAGAGAGAAGGCAGGCAGCTGCCCCACTTTAGAAAGGCCAGGTCTGAGCCAGCGTTTTGTTGTTTTTGTTGTTTGTTTGTTTTTTAAGGTCTGAACAATCTTAATAGGCAGCAGCATCCTGGCAGGTGTTTTGGTGAAGTAAAAATGGACAGATTAATGAGGCAATTCCTAGTCAGATTAAAGAACAAAAGGGGAAATTCTTCACTTGCAACATATGCTGTTATCAACTTTGTGTACAATTAAGGCAACACTTGTGTACTCTTAATGTGAAGAGAATAGAGTTTCTTTTCCTTGGGAAAAACCTGTTGTAAAGTAACTTTCCTATAACCTGTTTCGGAGAGACATTCGCTAATTCCTAGACAAAGCCATGTTTGTGCAATTCCAACTATCTTGACTATATTTTCCTGAATGCTGTCTTTAAGGCTAAGCATATGGAACCTGTTCAGTACTTGCTGGTTGACTGATAATGAATGAAACCTTAGGAAGCCTTCACTTGTGGTCTGGAAAATTGAGATCATTTGGGAGCAAAAACTTAATTGAATGCAGGGCTGGTAAACTTGATTTCTTGATGAAGCTTAATTTGTTTTTATAATCAACATTAATGAAAACTCAAAAAACTAAAGGCAACTTATAGCAAAAATAAAACATCAGAGGCAAAACTAATAGGTCACCATCAACATAAGAAAGCAGAGATAAGACAATGAGATCCCTAATGTAGATGATGGGGTGATGGATACAGCAAACCACCATGGCACGTGTATACCTATGCAACAAACCTGCCTGTTCTGCACATGTACCTCAGAATGTAAAGCGTAATAAAAAATACAAAAAAACCCAAGACAATGAGGTCTCATAAGCTTATAGATTGGGTCTCAGGGCCTTGAACACAGTTACTTTGAAAAATTAAACAAACAAACCAAGCACTTGGCTCTGTGAATATAGAGGGAAGACCATTAATGTAGAAGGTATAATGTATAAAGGCCAGGTTTAAATTTCCGTGGAGTACTCTATAATAGAATGCCCATCACTGGATTGTTCTGATGTTTTAAAGCACTTGGCTAGAGCTTGCCTAGAAACTACTAAAAAAGAAACAGAGGCCTCAAGGGAGACTCAAGAAGATAATCAGAATTTTAATTGGAAAGTAGATAGGAAAAACAGTGACAGGGAAATAAAAGCTGAAGGGAGAGGGGCTTTTGCTAATATTAACTAAGGAACATCACAATTGTGGAACAGACAGAGGTAAAAAATACATTGGCACGCCATTTGTTGTTTATGCAAGTATGGGAAACTCAATATAAATGAAGGTGAGAATATTCCGTTAATTTGGAAAATATTCAACAGTAGTCTCAGAATAATTCATATATGAAAACTTATTTTAACGTAAAATGCCAGTTCATTCTGCAAATACTTGATATTTCTTACATTACCTATAGTTTTTATTTAATGTTTTTCTTCTTCTTTTTTTTTTAAACTAGCAGGCCTAGTTCAGAAATTATCCTCAATTGTAATAGCTAATAGAAAAGTTTCTAGATTTTCAAATGTAACAGATAGTATGCTAACCCGTTTTGTGGAGAATAGGTTTATACAAACACACACACACACACACACACACACAATGATAATATTCTTACGAGGAAAGGAATTAACAAAATCCCTCCTTGTTGACCCTGATTCAGCATCACAAATGCCGAGTCTGGATTGTCATTTTGGGTCATTTTGGGCCATAAGTAGAGAGTACTCTTGGAGGAACCAGAATCATTGGTTAAAATGTGTGATCTGATTGATGATATTTATAGATTTTTCTCTAAATAGCATAGCTGAATCCAAATGAATCACATTATAGCTTTTCTTTTTCAATTTATCTTTCTAGTTTTAAGTATTCCCCATTACTCTGTCTACAAAAGTCTGTGTTTTTTTCTAGCATCTGTTTTTTTTTTTTTTTTTTTTTTTTTGAAGACAATGAACCATATGATTAGATCAACATCTATAACCTGGGTCAGAATAATGCAGTTATTTAAAGCAAATGATGGATCCATCTCATATATAACTCTTTTTTTCTAGTGGCTAGAGTGTATTTATTTCTTACAGTGTGATCTAAGAATCAGAAGCATCAGCATCACCTCAGAGTTTGCTAGAAATGTAGAATCTTAGGCCCATACCTACTGAAAAATAATCTATATTTTAACAAGATTTCCCATTAATTTGTATACATGTTATCATGTAATTATTTGTAAATGGGCCTCTATCATAGATACTTGAGTCAATTCACAGGATTATTGAGAGAAACAAATATCATGGTAGATGGGAATAATTATTTCTCTGTCAATGGATATATCATCTTTAAAGTCTTATCTCCATATCAGCATAGTATTTGTAAACAGTGAGTTGGCAAAAAAGTCACATGTTCATTTGACCCAAATGTTACCTTATTTTTACAAAAGCTTATGTACTACTCACCCGGAAATGATGATGATGGGACCAGTTTAAGGTTTAACAGAGACAATTGCTTAAGTTATATTAACTTTATATCATATTTTGACTTCTAAGTTACAAGTTAATTTGTGAGCACTTCATAGAGAATGGTAATTTTCTTGGAAATATACAATTTTGGTTTTGGTGTATGTTTGTTTTTTGTGTTTTCATCATTTTGGTTAAATATTTACATCTTGTCTGCCTACACACAGGGAATTGCATTTGTAAGAAATATTATCTGGTTTGTATTTCTACAATATGTTTAAGCGTAAACTATTAACATTTTGTAAAGTAATCTGTACCAAGTTATTTACAGATATACTTTTTGATATTTCAAAAAAAATTGGCTGTGTATTTAAATGCATAATAGTGTCAGAAATGAGGAGGGTGGGTATCATACGAGCTAACTCACTCTCACATAGTCTTGAATTGACAGAACTGTGATTGGATTACAGGGGAAGCAAACAAATAAGAAAAAACTCTATCTTCGAAATCAATGTGAAATGTTTTGGAAAAAAGTTTCTATAATTCTTAATTATTATGGACATGATATTTTGAAAAACAATTTCTGAATCAATGTGAAGTGTTTTGGAAATAAACTTCTGTAACTTTTTATTATTATAGAAATGATACGTTAAAAAACAACTTCAATATTTATTGCTTTTTAAGCATACTTTTTAGTTTTTTGGGGGATACACAGTAGGTGTACATATTTATAGGTATAGGAGCTATTTTGATAGTGGCACACAATTGCTTAATAATCACATCAGGGTAAATAGGGTATCCATCACCTCAAGCAGTTATCATTGTGTTACAGACAATTCAGTTATACTATTTTAGTTATTTTTAAATGAACAATTAAATTATGATTGCCCAGTTACCCTATTTAGATTTAAACACAAATGTTTATTTTTCTTTTCAAGCAAGCTGTGGCAAATTGAATTTACTTTTCGTTCTCAAACTACAGTGTAAGACTGTAGCAATATGTCTGTCATAACCATATATTTCATTCAGTTCAGTTTATTCCTTTGAACTCCTGTATGTGCTGTGCGTATTTGTGACCAACCTGATTTTAAGGTCTTGTTTTTCTTCAGAACAAACCATCATGCATCATATTAGGGAAGAACTCTCATTCCTTAGTCTGCATGCAACTTCATAATTTCCAGAATAAAAATAAAATCTTACATTTATTTCAATGACAGTATAGTTAAAAGCAGAATAAAGTTCACTGGATTTCTGAGACTAACTGGAACATTCCAAATGTAATCATGAAAATAATCGTGTTATCAGTTTAAGAAATTAAAAGAACTTTATCCCTGATTGTTTAAGCACATGATACCAAAAGTGAAGAATAGTTATAAATCTGTCTCTGCTAGAGAGTAAAGAGTATACTTTCTTAGAAACTATCTTAACCATACACTAAGTAGGAGAGCCCTAGCAGTCCCCTGATACGAGCCCAGATGCAAAGTGTAAATATTCTGAGCACTCATTTCTGGCAGAGAGCTTCCCCAAGTTCACAGAAGCTGAAGGTAAATCCTAAGAGGAAGCAAGGTCTAGAAATTCATAGATGTGTGTGTTCCTTCTGTGGGTGTCATAAACACTTCCTCCATTTAGGATGATAATATGTCTCTCCTGTTGTGCACCAACTTCACCAGCTTGGAGTTTATCACAGTGTTTATTTTCCGTCATTCTTCTTTCTTAAGACTCCATTATTTTGGTCAAAACAAACCTTTGCAAGTTTCAAATGGTTTAAATGTGGAGTATATTTACGCTAAGAAAAGATGACTATGTTAGAAAAGTTATATTGCTAGGTAGGAAAGAGGGGAACGGAGGAAAGGAGGATGGGAGGAAGAAAAGCAGGGATGAGGAGAGAAAGTAAGTTTGGAAACAATTGTTACATCTTTGAAGAGCTTCCGTCTCCATGTGCTATGGAAAATTAGTGCCTTTTGGAGGCATATCTGATGTTCTCTTTCTGACTAACCTTTTTATGGAGATAAATACCTGATGCTTAATGTTTATTTTCTCATTTGTTAGATAAGAGGAGTCCCAAGACATTTGTTACAACTTAAAAGAAAGGAACATGACATGCAAAAAAAAAAAAAAAAAAAATTCTTTGGAGAATAAGGGAAGAGTCAAAGCAGTACTTTGTTTTTGTTTTAGTGATTTCAAAATCAGAGAATTTTTGTATATAAGAAAATGGTTATAGAAGCAGTCCAGGACTTTAAATAATTGTTTGATATTTCATGTAAATAACTTTGTGATTTTGGGCAAGTTATTTAACTTCTCTGTATCTCAGGTTTTCATTTGTTAAAACAGAATGTTAACATGAGTTATAAATAAATGTTATTTCCAGTTTTAATTTTGATGTGTCTTGAAACTGAGATCAGCAATAGATGGGTGTGCATATGTGTGCATGCATGTAACTTGGCGTATCATTCACATGCCATAAAATTAATTTTTAAAATGTCCAGTTCAATGCATTTTAGCATATTCCCAAGATTGTGCAACTCTCACTGCTATTTAATTCCGGAATATTTTCATTATCCAAAAAGAAAAGCCACAACCATATGTAGTCACTCTTGTTCTTCACTCTCTCCAGGTCCTGTCATCTATTGACCTACTTTAGAGTTCCATAGACCTACCCATTCAGGGCATTTCATGTAATGAAATCATGCAACATGTGGCCTTTTGTGTCTCTTTTCTTTTACCTAGCATAATGTCTTAGTGTTGTAACATGTATTGGTACTTCATTTCTTTTTATAGCTGAATAATATTTGACTGTGTGAATATAGCATATTTTATCCATTCATTCATCAATTGATGGATATTTGTGTTGTTTCCATATTTTGCCTATTATGAATAACTCTAGCATCAACATTTACAAACAAGTTTTTGTGTGAACATGTATTTTCCATTCTCTTGAGTGTGTATTTAACAGTGGAATTACTGGGTCATGTGGTAACTATATATTTAACATTTTTAAGAACCTGCCAGACTGTTTTCCAAAGTGGTTGCACCATTTACATTCTTACCAGCAATGTATGATAAGAAAAATCTGCAATTTTTTCACATTTTTGCCAACACTTGTTATTGTCTGTTTTTAGAATTATAGTGATATCAAAGCTAGACAAAATAACTTAAAAAAAACTATAGATCATAACTCTCATGAATGTAGATGGAAAAATTCTGAATAAAAATTTAGCAAAGATGATACAACAAAATCTAAAAATGATATCACTTCATGATTAAGAAGTATTTAGAATGCAATGTTGGTTTAATGTTTGGAAACAAATCACTGTAATGGCAAACTAGAAATAGAAGGACACTTCCTCAACTTAATAAAGAAAGTTTATGAAATTTACACAGCTGCTGAGATCACACAGCTGCTGAATGATTGCCGACTGTTTTTCCTTAAATCAAAAACAGGACAAGAATGCTCACTCTTTCTGCTTCCATTCAACATTGTCTTGGAGGTTCTAGCCAGTTCACTTACGTAAGGAAAAGAAATAAGACATATCCAGATTGGAAAGGAAGAAACAAAACTATCTCTACTTATAGATGGCATTATCTTGTATATAGGAAATGCAAAGGAAAGTGGAGCTGATTAGTTCAGCATGATTGCAAAATAAAAGATCAATATACAAAAATCAGTTGACTTTCTATAAAAATATCAATAAATACTCCATAAATGAATTTTAAAAAACAAGTTTATTACAAAAGCATTCACCAGTAATAATTTCGTAAGGATGTGTTCCCAGCCAAAAGAAGAAAAATGCAAATCATTAATTTGTAAATACTACATGTTAACTTTTGAGAGCTTGAATGAAGGCTTAAGATCCTACTTGACAGAAGCCAATGTTGTTTGAGAGTTTCTGTTGAGTATGCTTGTATCTAGAATTCTACTGAGTACACAGGAAGCTTATCAGTGTTGAACTCCAAAGCCAGTAATTTTATTTTGCAACTGTCTTCTCTGTTGGAAAAAGGAATCTCCTGTTCCCTTGACCACACTTTCTGACTAAAATATTTCCAAATCTTCCAGGAAAACTGTCCAATTTCCAAGATGGATGCTTTCAGAAACAAAACAAAACAAAACAAAACTTTGGCCCAGAAAGACCTAAGAGCAATTGCCCAAGACAAGTAAATAGAGGATTCTGATCTCTAGGGTTTTCTTAAAGATGTGCTACAAGTTACTTCCTCAGCCAAAAGAGAGGGGTGGAACGATTCCAATACAAAAAAAAACTAACTCTTGAATGATCCCTTGTTTTTTATTTTCATTTCTAAAATATTTTTCACTATTCTCAGTTCATGTTATAAATCATTTATAAGCCACCAGGACTTCAGGGCCAGGACAATAGCTTAACTTATGAATTGCTCAATATGTCATTTGAAATTTATTATAGTTTCATTTAATGTGGAAAAGAATCAGAAAAAAAATTCACAAGAATTCAAACATAAAAAAAAAAAGAGAAATCACTTTTTCTCTCCTGGATTAAAGAAGGAATTTGAATCCTTTAGTGTTTAGAATTTAAAACTTTGACCTAAATTATTCCACAAATTTTGTACATATGGTGAAACCACAGAATCATGTATTGATTGCTAATATTATGCCAGGCCTATCACAGATGTATTTCTTGAAGGATTTGTCATCTTATTGGCTTTATTGACATTCTCTGCTGGGTAATTTTTTGTTGCAAAGCTATTTTGTGCATTGCTGGATATTTAGCCGCATCCTTGGCCTCTACTCAGTAAATGCCAGTAGCATCCACTCCCAGTTATGATAGCCAAAAATGCCTCATGGGGCATAATGGCCCCTGATTCAGAACTTTATAACCTCATAAAAACTTTATGTAAGTTATTATGGTTACCCTTTTACATCCTAAAAACGAAGCTGAGAGAGATTCAGTTACTTGCTCAAGGACACATACAGTTGATAAGTGCCAGTGCCAAAATTTGAAACCAGGCTTATCTTGATGTCTGCATGCATCATCCTTGACCAACAAGTTCTTTTACTGAATTTTTATTTTTGATCACTGAATAGGGGGTTTACACAAGGGCACAGATCGTGATGAAAGAGTATTGCACAAAGAAGCCTTGGTGGTCATTACTGTGACATTCCATGCATAGAGAACATTTTAGCTAATTTATTCTAACCCCACGTACTCCCAATTCCATCTTTCATGGCTACCTTATTCATTCATGTTAATGGATACTGTTGTGTGTAGCAAAAGTGTTAGCTCTGGATTCAGACTCCATCTGCTCCTTCATTTTAGGAAAAAGACCCGATTTTCCCATTCTTGAGTTTCCATGCATGTAAATGGGGGCTGACAACATTACCTCCTCATTGAGTTTGTTAAGATGAAGTGAATTACCATCTTTAAGGCATTTAGGCCAGTAAATGAAATATTGATGGAGCTCCATAAATGTTAAATCTTGCTATTTATTTTTAAAATTTAAGAATTATTATATATTTTTTTGAGATAGTCTCACTCTTGTCACCCAGGCTGGAGTGCAGGGGTGAGATTTCACCTCACTGCAACCTCCACCTCCTGGGTTCAAGTGATTCTCCTGCCTCAGCCTCCTGAGTAGCTGGGACTATAAGGCATGCACCACCACACCTGGCTAATTATGTGTTTTTAGTAGAGACAGGGTTTTGCCATGTTGGCCAGGCTGGTCTTGAACTCTAGGCCTTAAGCAACGATTGTCCACCTTGGTCTCCTAAAGTGCTGGGATTACAGGCATGAGCCACGACACTTTCCTTTCAAAATTTGTTTTAAGCCCATCACTCTAATGAGTAAGTTATTAGTATTGTATATAGCAGTCCCCCGACCAGACCTTACAGTTGGGGAATATGTTCCAAAGACCCCCAGTGGATGCTTGAAATTGCAGATGGTACTAAAACCTGTATACTATGTTACTCCCTTTCCATACATATTTATAACAAAGTTTCATTTATAAAATAGGCACAATAAGAGGTTAACAGCAATGACTTATAAAATACGCCAATTGTAACAATATATTTTAATAAAAAATATGTGAATTTGATCTTTCTCTCTCTCAAAATACGTTAGTGTTGTGTACCTCTGGTAACAGCCACTTTGGAAAGTGAAACGGTGGATAAGGGAGACAACTGTATTAGCCTTGCTTCCCTCGAAGGACTAATTGGACATTTAAAAAAGAATAATGCCCCAAGAGGATCTGAGTTTGTAGGGTGGAGCTAGGCACTGGTTTTCCAGTGCTGTTTTCTCACAAACATGTTTCATGTGTTTTGCTAACCTAGCTCCTGCCAGGCAGATTCTGGGAAAACTGACTGCCCACCGCAGTGTGTGGCTACAGAACTTGTTAGAAAGGGTACATAATTTATTCATTTATTAATTCAATTATCCATCCCTCAGTAATTATCAAACACTTTCTATTTGCCAGATTCTGTGCTAAGTTCTGATTGAGGATGAAGTGTTGCATTTTCTATAAATATGTTCTTGAGAAATGTAAAAAAAAAAAAAAAAAAAAAAAAAGGCGACTTCATTGCATCCATCCAAGAGAATTACTTTCAATCTCAACTTGCTACTATCTAGCTGTTTGGCATAAACAAGTTGCTTAACCTCTCTGTGCTGTCTACTCATATATAAAAACAGCACTGCTCTGCTGTTGACAGTTATATTTATGATGCTTTGACATAGCTTAAGGGAACATTTGAGAAGCTTTCACATGTGGTTTACTAATAAAATTTACTTTTAAGCTGCCATATTTTAAGTGTCACTTTTTAAAAAGCCAACTTTAAAATTTTCTTCTTAAAGAAGAATGATGGCTAAATAGATCATTGCATTAAATGCTGTGTAACCACCACTTACAGAATTTAACTCACTCCTCTGTAATTACTCTTTGAACTCCACTGAAGAGCTGTGACTATACACTGCCTGTGGCAATCAGGCCCAGCCTTCCCTCTCCTGTTTTGTATTTACTAACACTTTTGTGAACAACGATTTTCACCCTGTTCACCACCTCTTGTTCATAATTATTTGCAGCCTTCATTTTATATGTTTTATTGTATGAGTAGTGACCCATGTCAGTTGTAAATTAAAATGTTACTTCCCTAACCAATTATGTTAGAATTTGTGTCTGTGCATGTGTGTGTGTGTATGTGTGTGTGTGTGTTTCCTAACCAATTATGTTAGAATTTGTGTCTGTGCATGTGTGTGTGTGTGTGTGTGTGTGTGTGTATGAGAGAGAGAGAGAGAGAGAGAGAGAGAGAGAGAAGAGAGAAATATGAGTAGAAATGAAAGAAATACACTCTGCACCTGCTTCTTTCCCTTTTCTCACTTTCCTAGCTACCTTTCCTCACTTGCTGCACCCCGTATGTAAGTGCCAATTGAGTCAGTCTTCATGGCTAAATCTGTTTATCTCCTATAGCAAAAATGCTGTATACCAATCAATCCAGGTCCTGGGACCATCCTGCATCCTGACCCCGTTGGTGGTACCATCAAATCTCTCATTTTGCTATTCCAGTTCTGACAGTGAATTCTGGTTTTAGTAATAAGGACCTTTGTGAAGAAGCTCCTGTTGAGTGCCTAATTCACAGAAGCTCCATCTCTGCCTTGATTCACAGTTTGTAAAGAACTGAAAGTAGGCTTTGCATGCCAGTCTTATGGCCAAATCTCTTTTGTCCAAGGTTATTCCCCCAGCTTCCCTGTCTGTTTCTTTTCTTTATTTGAACCCTGCCCACTGTGTGGTACTATACTGCCTCAATTACCTATCTGCACATTCAAATTTCTCTCCCAGCACTCATGGAACTTTCTTGATTGCTTACTCCCCTCAAGTGAGTCTGTCTGTGCCCTAATTCCTGCATGTCCCTGTTCTGCTCCATAAACAGCTGAACCAGCTCTGGGTTGGACTCTGTGTGGGTAGCATTTGTATCAGTAAAGTATGCTCTGCAAGCAGTGCAAAGAACTGAATGTTGACAGTAACACGTGGAGAGCTTGGGAATTGAAGTTTACACAAGGTGGTCCACATAATGCCATTCCTTCAAAAGAACTAACTGAGTAGCTTTAACATAATTGTATTGAAGTTGAGCTGTAGTGTGATACTGTACAGTTTTATTTTCATTTGAAGAAATGAAATATCCAGAGAGAAACATGATGCAGTGAAAATGAAGAGTGAGATTTGATGTAATTCCTGTGTACAGTATGTATTATTTCCACTCAGGGAGAGGACATAGTGATTAACTTTATTGAAATGAATATGTTAGGTCTTTTAGTACCATTATAAGGGTGTGTGATTTTATGTGCATCTACGTAGGAGGGTGGGGGCCAAGGAGTTCCTACTTGGAATGCTTAGAAAGTATTGATTCCACAATTAAAATTTTTTATTCAATTAGTCTCAATTTTTTTCTTTTGATTTTACTTTTAACCTGTCTACAATATACCATGTAATGACAATTGAGATGACTCAAATTTGTCAGTTGAGGGCACTTGGTGGCTCACGAGTCTAATCCCAACACTTTGGGAAGCAGAGGCAGGTGGATCACCTGAGGTCAGGAGTTCAAGACCAGCCTGGCCAACATGGTGAAACTTCATCTCTACTAAAAATACAAACATCAGCCAGGCATGGTGGCGGGTACCTGTAATCCCAGCTACTTGGGAGGCCAAGGCAAGAGAATTGCTTGAACCCAGGAGGTGGAGGTGGACATTGCAGTGAACCGAGATCATGCCACTGCACTCCAGCCTGGGTGACAGAGTGAGACTCCATCTCAAAAAGAAAAAAAAAAATGTTGATTTAACATAGAAATACTGTAAGACTCCTTTTTCTTGTAGTAGTTTTTTTTTTTCTTTCAGTTTAAATTTTTAGGGAGTTCACATGATGTGTGATGTGTTTGTTATGTCCTGATGACATAAAATGCTTATGTCATTTGTTGCAAGTTATGAAAGCACAACTCTTAAATCAGTGAACTGAAAATGAACTATACTTATTGACTGCTATATTCTAGACACAATTTGCTATGGGTTTCTTAAGCATGATATTGTCACATCATGCTGAGGGTGTCAGCATCATCAGGTTTTCATTGTTCTCTGTTAGGAAAGTGTGACTCAGAGACACTGAGGGATTTGCCTAAGGTTACAATAATAAATGGCTGAATCAGAATTTGAAATTTGTTCAATGAATCTGGTATTCATCATTGGTCTATATTTATTCTATTCTACAATTCCATCAGGAAGTGGAGATAAATTATTAAGGGAGAGTCAGAGCCTACTTCTTAACATCTCTCATTCAATCTCCCATTCACCTATCCTTTCTTGCTAGGCTAACAGTGTTCCTCTCTCTTAGTATTTTCTCCTCCATAAATATTGATCATTATGGATCAATATATATGATCCTGTGTAGACCACTCTGCTAGGCATACGACAGAGCACAAAGACACATAAGACAGGATTCGCTTCTTCTAGCAGCTTAAGCTCTGGTTGATGGGTCAAAACTTTTCCACTTAATTAATTAAAATGGCGAAGTATGTAAAATGGGAGGGTATTGCTGAAGCTCACTGGAGTCTGGCACAGATGAGGAAAGGGGCAATATGATTCAGAGTAGAAAAACAGGAGCTAGACTGATAAGTGATTTGCCACCAAATTGCACAGCCTGGTCTATTGCTGATTTGTTTATCTCACTACAGACATTTTGAAACATGCTTCCGCACCCTCATCAGAGGCACTTTGCTCTTGTAGTTCATTTTAATTTATTTTCTACCTTCCACTTTGAAAATAAGAACTCCATGGTAGCATAGATCATGTCAGACTTGTTTACCTCTCTGTCTCCAACACCTACATGTGCCTACCATGTAGCAAGTTATTCATAAAAACTATTGAAATAATTGGGCTTTACAAGCAAAGACATTATTCATTCTGTTTTCCAGTTACTAAAACAGCTCATGTTAAGGGGTTTTACATTGTAGAATTCTCTTTTCCTTAACTTATCTGGTCCAATTCCATAAATAATATTTATTAAGTTTATAATTACATTGTATTTATGTGTGTGTGAGAAAAGATATTTACAAGTTTATAACTGTGTTGTATTTATGTGTGTGAGACCATGTTTAATAGGGTCTCAGATTCAGTATAATCTTTTTATAAATGTATTTCTTCATGTACCGTTTTGCTACTCTAAAAATGAAATTTATAGATAATCCAGTTATATGAGATAGATAATATAGATTATATAACATATATAATTTTAAAAATCACTATAATTCCATAATGATAATGTAAAGAAAAAATATGAGGAAAAATGTTTTTATAAAATTCTGTGTATCTCAGTATGCAAATGTTCAGGCAGGAGGGTAATAGAAGACATGAAGAGATAGGTAGCTGCGTTTACCAAAATGTAGAAGCATCATGAATATGAAGCTCCATTTGCACATTGATGGAGGTGTGTTACATTGGAGACTCATACTATGAGAAGTGTTACAGTTGGTGACATTTTTATTTTGAAATAGTGAAGAATTCTTGGTAAATTTCCAAACTAAATACACTTTAAACTTCTCCAGGTTTACATAGTTGTAGCTTTTTGAAAAAAATTAGTGAACTATATCAAAGTGTGCCGAAAATACTTGGTGTTGATTTACTTAAAGCTAGGTTCTAGACTCAGATAATTATGAACAACTTACTCATCTAGTTGACTATTTGGTGGGACATTTGAAAGCTGGATGGAGCATACTGTACCGTCTGGTGCATTATGGGACATTTAGCACCCCCAACCCCTACTGTCTAAAGGTCAGCACATCCTCCAGTCCTGTGAAATTCGTATATGCATATACAGTCACAAATTTACAGGATTTGTGCCTCTGAGATGGTGAGAAATAAATCAGGAGCTAAGCAGAATTTGTTACTCTTCTGCCGTTTTTTAAGGTACACTTTTTTCTCTCACAATCATACTTACACTAACACTGGATGCCTTCAGACAGTCGCTTCTCATCCCATCCCCTTTTGTCCCTCATGTTGCCCCCAGTGCACATTGCCAAGGAGTCATCCTGAGCTGTAACCTATCCTTTCCAATACATTGTCTCAAACTGCTATCTTTGAGCAATTGAATACAATCTAATACATTAATTCCCAGTATATTACTGCTGACATACAGAGACCTCATGTTCTTTGGCTGAGGTCAGAACTGAGGCTCTGAATAAATTTCAGGCCTCTATCATTTTCTGTGAAAGAAATGTTTTGTTATATTAGCTTTCCAAACAGCTATGACATAATTTCACTAACAACCTATTAAAGACTAGAACTCTCAGGTTATTTAATACCTCTGAGACTCTGTTTTCTTTCCTGTAAAATGGAGATGCTAATTAGAACTAAAGTTATTGTGTCTGTGGATATTAAACAACACATCCTTTGTATAAAGTGGTTAGCATGACCCTAGTGCTTATGCTTACATTCTGTGTGACGGCTTATTGTTACCAAAATGCCGTTAAATGTTGTCACCAAAATAATGTTACAAAAATGGTTGCCTTTCAACTTAGAATTGGCGGTGAATTGGAGTGGGGTACACTAGTAGCTTTAGTGCCAGGGATGCTACTTAATATCCTAAAATGCACAGAATAGTCCCTTCCAAGAAAGACTTACCCAATACAAAATGCTAATAGCAACAAAGGTGAGAAACCATGCTGCATGTACACCCCATTACAGACTTCATTGTTAATACGTGATTTTCAGACTTTTTATCTTTCATATAAGAATTTCAGACACTTAACTGAGTTAATGTGTGTCTCCAATGAAAGGCAGCCTAAATTGTCAAATATATATTCTGATAAATTTATTTTTAAAAAGAACTAGGTATATAATTTGGCATGTATGTTTTTATCATTTATTTTTTGTTGCTGTATCAAAAGCCTACACATTTCCATTTTCTCTTCTGTATAGCTTGTCTGTTTGAAGTATTAATGAAGCTAATACCTTGACACATGTTTTAAAAGATTTATAGACTCCAAAAAAAAAAAAAAAAGAAGAAGAAGAAATGCAGCCATGTTCCCAGATTACCATGGAAAAAAAAGAAACAAGTGGAAAAGGTTTGAGAGCATTTATGTGTTGCTCTAAACATCAGGCCAGGTGACAGTTAGAATATCATTATTCTGTTTGGCAAATGGCTAGCATTTGCACACAGATCCTTTTTAAAATTAATCTCCCTCTGCTTTACTACTATGTAAGTTAGCCTGATACCCAGAGGATGATACAAACTCCAGTCAAGTGGTAGTTTCCTCCAAATCTTCCTTGTACATATACACTTTCAAGAGAAATAGATGAGACATATAATACCAGGAAAAGGCTGTTTGTGGCTCTGGAACCACTCAACTGTGGGAATATCTAACCTGTGAACTACAAAGCTAGCAAATGTTAGTGTATGGCAAGTTCTGACTATGCCAGTAAAAGCTTTCTGGAAAAGTTTGTATTTTGACCTCCTAATTTTTCCAAGATGTCAGAAGATACTTTCCTTATACAAACAATGAGAAGCTCTTAGGAGAATGAAGGCCCGAGTAGGAATGACACCACACAGTGTGTGATGCTCAGACATGTGTTACCATGGGAAAACATTGCAGGATGTCTGGATTGCACTAGGAAGAATGAAAGTGAGGATGAATTTTTTCATTCTAGAGACAAAGCAGAATTACCTTATCAGAATTGTGGCCTTTTCTGTCTCTTGTATTTCTCATTTTGATTTTATTAACTTTATTAATCATATTTTTAAAGAGTGTGTTTCAGTATGAGTATGTGTAGACTGTTCAGCCAAGTCTATTTCTTGATGACATTTTCTGACTCTTGGAAACATCAGAATTGATATGAAAGGTAAGTGACTAAATTAGACACATTTAAAACCAACCACACTTTCATCCTGTTTGTTTAGCAAAATCCCTGTTTCAACTCAGTATTGTATGCTTCAATATAGTGATTTTTTCCTTTTCTTTTGAGCCCCAAGTGTTACTGTGGAGATAAGAGTATGGAAGATAATTTTTATTATTTTATTTATAATTTAAATGAATTGGACAAAATAGTGACAAGAGGTGACAAAATACAATATAGTGACAAAATACAAAATACCTCTTGTATTTTCAGGTTCTTCTCACTCACCTCTGAATAGGACAGTCTGCTTATTAACAAATGCTGGACTAATTAATTATATGTATTTCCTTGGGTGTGTAAAACAGATCTAGTAGTTTTTGCTTCCTTGTTATTAGCTTTTGTAGTAAGCCTTTTTTTGGTGTATTCCAGCAGATCCAAAATTGATGGATAAGTCATATTTAATTCATGGAAACACCTATTCGAGAAACTCACGGTATACTGGGAATTCTCCAAGGAAAAGGGTGACTCTTATTGTCCCTACTTGTCCCTGCTATTTCTCACAAAAAAATTAAACTTCAGAATAAATTCTATGCAGTTAGGTATGTTGAAGGACAAAAAAAAAAAGTAACTGGGCTCAATTAGTGACTGCCTGAAAGAGAGAGTTGACTATGATGTGGCTACTCTGAGGTTCCAAAGTGGTTAATTCTTACTGTTATTGTAGAAGCCTGTTCTAAGATTAAATGGAGCAGTATGTATTACATGCTCCCTCAGTCATCAGAATTCTAATGATGGCAAGTTCTAAGGCAATGAAATGAACTCCAATAAATTCAGATCAACCAGTGAACCTCAAAGGAGCAAATGAATTTGGCAAATATTAACCTACCCAGAGTACTGATATTTTTAAAAGCATTCAGTTGTACTTTCCTTGCACAGTGTATATTAAGTGTGTTTTTTATTGCTTACTTTGCTATCTGGCTATTTTCTTTACAAAAGGTATCCAGGGATTAACAATGATTCTTGCATGTAAATGCTTAGAATAATATCTGATATAATTTGTGAAATTTTGGATCTCTCCAAATTGCTATGTTATAGTTTATTAATTCTGCCATAATATATAATGGACATATGATTAAAAATCATCAACATTAAAATGCTAATAATTACATTTATTGAGAGTAAAGAAAACAAATATTACCTCAAGAAATCTTTTCAAGTGCTTTTAGAGATAAAGGGCTTTTGTTTTTTATTGAAGAAATGTGGTGTCTGTGCCATATGCATTATACACATGTCCTGGGAAGTATGTTCTGAAATATTAATATATTTTAAAATAAATAACTTGCCCAAATTACGTGGAAATGATTTTTAATGTATTTTGAGATAAGCAAATGTTTCATAAGTGGCAATGGAATATCGGAGGAACCATATTATCTGTCTGAATAAAAGAAGTTAGTATTTTGGGGCTTATATAACCTTATCAAATTGATACTCACTGTGATATGGAAACAAGTTTTTCCTTTTTCACTAATGAGAAAAGATTTGCAAGTTTATAGTTCAGTAGATATTGTACATATCTATGTCACTAGAAATGGGGAAGAAACCTTCATAACTTTTATATGATTGTTTTTATTTGGATACGTACTTTTGCCTAAGCATTCAAGGCAGGATTGCACTTTTCCTCTCCAAGGAAATATTACAATGTTGCATTTCAATTGATGAATTGAAGGATCCAAAAATCACAAGAAGCAGATTCACTGTCAGAATATAATCTAAGCAATATAATTAAAGTTTTATTCTGTCTAGTGTCTGTGCATCATGGATGGGTATGTTATCTTGTCTAGAATAAATTTCTCAGTTCTCCATTGCTGTGCATGGGAAAAGAATGGTTATGATATTGAAATGAATAACTGTAATAACATTATTAGTTTGTTTCACTTCTTTTGAATTACTGGTATTTGGACTAAGAATTTATTTTTAAATTATTCAATATAATATATCTTAAAATAATAGTATTTATATATTTGAACTACAGTAGTTGGCAAATGTCTGATTTATTTCTTCATTTATTCATTCACCAAACATTTACTGAATGCCTAGTACATGTCAGGGATTACGCTGGACTGCTAAATGCTAGACAAAGGATATATTATTCTTTATTTTCTCTAGATATAAGTTGATTTGGGTTAATTTACATGGTTAGCTCCAAAAGCAGATTTAACTTTGGTATAAAAACCCACGACTAGACAAAAATGTATGTCTTTGTCATGTATGAAATTTCTGATTGCAAATGAAAGAACATTGGGAATTGAGAGAAATCATTACTCAGATAATCCCTGACCAGTAAGAGTTTGTAAGAAGAGTAGGGCTGCCTTTCTTGATTAAATAATTTGTGAAGAAACCACCAGAAGAAACCCATTAATCAGAAAGCACAGATAGAGGAAAGTCATGAACTATGCAGTTCTTGTGCAACCTTCTTTCCTGATGGACAGTTTATGCAACATTCAGCAAAAGCAAGAAAATTGTTTGGATTTAATGACTTTCCGTGACTTCAGCAAAAGTGGATTTAAGTCACTATGTCTTGATAGTAGCTCCAGTAGATAGATAGCTCCCTGTGATTTTTTTTTTGATTTTTTTAAAAGTTTAAATCAAATATATTTCATGTTTGGAATATATTTTGCATCTTCTTTTTTAAAGCATGTTGAGGTGAGTGTAATTTTCATATTGCTCTAAATAACTTTATAAATTTGGTTGGGTTCTATAAAATAGTTTATAAGTAAAAGTTCCAATGTAACGATACACAAATGGATTGCAAGTAAATATTTAAAGAGTGTTTCAGGTCTCACGTGGTTAAAAATGTAAGTTGAGAAGAGCAGTTTTCCCACTAGCAGGCTGAAAAAATGTAATTATTCAGAAAAATCTGTATGACAGCATTTCCCAAATTTTTTGTTGGGGGGAGCTCTGTTAATGGGCTTCACCCACAAAATAAAGAATCCCAATAGATACACATTTGGGAAACTGGACAAAGATATACAGTTTACTTTATGCAGGACATCTTAGCATCTTTAGTTTATAATCATTCACTGTGAACCTCTGAAATATAGGCGTAAGTGTTCCACCCTTATTTGTCAAGAACTTCTTGACAAATACCTCTTTAGTACTAATGCTGACAGTGTAATTAAACTCATGTTTATAGTGTCATATCCAGCATTTCCAAACTTGGTGAAGGACTTTTTGATGAAATCTCTCATGACTAGTGTACCTTGGGTCTGACTTTAAAATTGCACCTTAACATTGCAGCCCCATGGGTTCCTAAGTCTACCAGATATTTTTTCAATTCTAGCATTACAGGATCAGCTCTGAGTATGTTTCATTTGGTTTGTATCCTCTGTGGTTATTCTAGAGTAAATGTGACTTCTAGGTACTTTAAACCATACAGCTGAATAGAGGACCAATTAATAATAATAACAATAATTTATAAATATATATTTGTTTTTTCTGAAGTACTTTCAGATTTTGAAGTCACTTGATTCTTATAATGAAGCCATGCAGTAAATTCAATCTGTCATGGTTTTTCTCAATTATATGTGAGGAAGCCGAGTGACAAGTTCAGAAGCTTGTCAAGTTTTCACATTGGTTTTATATTTCAGTGCCCATATCTAATATATAAATACTGATTTTTCTAAGATAATACAGCATATTGTATTACCTAAGAATTAGAGTCTAGGTCGGGGATCAGCAAACTATGGCTCAGGGTTAAAGAAACTGTGCTGTATAGGTCAAATCTGGCCCACTGCCTATTTTTTAATAAAGTTTTATTGGAACATAGCCATATATGTATCTCTATATACATATATATTGCATATATATATATATGACTATATATGTATATATTTATTTTGGTTTGTTTGTTTGAGATGGTGTTTCACTCTGTCATCCATGCTGGAATGTAGTGGCATGATCTCACCTTACTGCAACCTCAACCTCCTGGGCCCATGCAGCCCTCCCACCTCAGCCTCCCCAGTAGCTAGGATCACAGATGTACACCAGCATACTCAGCTAATTTCTGTGGTTTTTATAGAGATGTGGTTTTACTGTATTGCCCAGCCTGGTCTCAAACTTGGGGCTCAAGTGATCTTCCTGCCTCAGCCTCCCAAAGTGCTGGAATTACAGGCATGAGCCAATGAGCTCAGCCTATATATTTATGTTTTATTGGTAACTGCTTTCCCATTGCAATAACAGAGTTGAGTAGCTGCACCAGAGCAGTCTGGAAACCCTAAATTATTTGCTATCTGACCTTCTGTAGAAAAGTTTGTCAACCCCTCATCTAAATCATGGTCTGAAGTAGAGACTGTTTATAGATGTTAGAATGCTGTTTATATACGTCTGAGTTTATAGTATGCAATGGTTTGCAGAAAACGCTGAAGTAATTCCCAAAAAAGAAACCTGCATTTGTACCGTTAGTGTAAATGACACTCATCTGTTAATTTACATGCATTCCTATGCATTAATTACAGGTTTTAGCACACACAGTGCTAGCTGAGTCTGCATCCTTCAAGCACAGGGTTAATTATTGCTGCTAGAGGCTTTAATCAAGTCCTTCTTATAGAAAACAAACAAATGATTAGCCTTTGCAGTACAGACATAAACAGGAATTTGACTCATGAATTTCCTAATTATACTGCACCATTTTGGAAATCAATTGGCATTCAGATTCTTGCTGTTACTCTGTATACGATTTCGTTTTGCCAGATAGAAGTATAGGATAAGAAAATTGTTGGTAAATATGTTCAGATTAAAAAGTTTGGTTTCATTTAAGTATTTTTATCCTGTTTTCTTATACAGAATAAGTAAATGGAAGTAGGAAAGTACATGGGTGTCTATTATTGATTACATGTTACATAATATATGTGATTCTTACTAATTTATTCTTAAAATAATCCTATGAAATAGATTCTATTATTTCCATTTTAAATATGGGATAACTGAGGCTCACAATGTGAACAAAACCTTCTCGGTGTCAGGTTAGAGAGCAGTTTGTGTTGGAGACTCTGAGTCTCCTAGCTTAGCCGTGAATTTCTTCACCAGGAGAGTTTATAACCCATTTTTTTTTTTTAAATTTGTGTAACCAGTACTAAAAGTGATCAGGCCTTCTCAACCTTTTTTTCCCCCACATTCACTTTTATTTCTGCACAATTGGCAAACTAACTACATATTTCTGCTTTTATAGTACCAGATGATCCTGCTTACTGTTTTTGCCAAGTTAAAAAACAATTCTAAAATAAGATCTACAAGTTTCTTTTAAATTTTGTCTAAACAAAAACAACAAAACCCTGCATATTTTGAGTGCTGAAGCCAATTTTGATTTTATCAGAGATGTAAGATGGTTTTTCATTTCTCCTTTCCAATTTCTTCCATCATATGTCAGAAATCATATGCCAGGGCCTTCCAAAAATAATGCTTGCTTCTTAAGTAAATGTTGTAAGGAGTTGCTTAGAATAAGAAAATATAGTACGTTATTTTCTCTCTTTGCTATTTTCTAACATATTTGACTGTCTCTGAAACATATATTTATTTTCTGAAAGTTATTTCACATCACATTTTTCTTTACCGTTGTGTGGAAGATTAGGTTATCATGAGCTGCCATTTATTTTACCAAAGCTGCATAGAAGCCCTCACAAACAGGAATTCTTATTGGGATGATTGCTTCTGATCAAGATCTTTACAAGGCCTGTGAGGTATTTCCCAGGGCACAGTTCTAGATGTGAACAGTTACATATAAAGAATCAGTTTGCTTAGGGTCATAATTCATTCCTAAGTTTTATAGAACATTTCCATTGTTATAGAAGGTGCTGTTAGACAGCACTGGTCTAAAAAGAGCCATAGGTATGTCTCCGATAGTATGTCTTGTTGTCAAAACACTTATTAGCAGCTTAACTATCTGGATCATAGCTTTTTCATCTATAAAATGAAAATAAGATCATATTTGGTTTGTGCAAAAAGTATTTGCAGTTTTTGCCAGTAAAACTAATTGTAAACACTGCCATTACTTTTGCACCAACCTAATATGTAAAGTTCACATATTAGTTTATTTTCACACTGCTATAAGGAACTACCTGAGACTGAGTAATTTATAAAGAAAAGAGGTTTAATTGACTTACAGTTCCTCTTGGCTGGGGAGACCTCAGAAACTTACAATCATGGCAGAAGGTGCAGGGGAAGCAGGGCATGTCTTAAATGATGGCAGAAGAGAGAGAGAGAGAGAGAACACGAAGAAGAAGGGCCAACAATTATTGAACAAACCTTCTCCTGAGAATTCTATCACCAGAATAGCAAGAGGAAGTCTGCTCCATGATTCAGGCACCTCCCACAGGTCACTTTCCCAACTTCAACACATGGGGATTAAAATTTGAGATGAGATTTGGGTGGGGACACAGAACCAAACCATATTATTCCACCCCTGCCCCTTCCCAAATCTCATGTTTCTTTCACATTTCAAAACTAATCATGGATTCCCAACAGTCCCCCAATATCTTACCTAATTTCAGCATTAACTCAAAAGTCCCAAGTCTGAAGTCTCATCTGAGACAAGACAAGTTTCTTTCTCCCACAAGCCTATAAAATAAAAAACAGATTAGTTACTTTCAAGATATAATGGGGGTTTGGGCATTGGATAAATGTTCCCTTTCCAAATGGGAGAAACTGGCCAAAACAAAGGGGCTGCAGACCTCATGAAAGTCTGAAACCTAACAGGAGAGTTGTTAAATCTTAAAGCTCCAAAGCAATCTCCTCTGGCTTCATGTTTCATATCCAAGACACACAGATGCAAGAGGTGGGCCCAAGGCCTTGGGCAGCTTTACTCCCAAGATCTGTAGGATATGGATCTGTAGGATATGGCCCCTGTGGCTGCTTTCACAGGCTGGCGTTAAATGCCTTCCACCTTTCCACGTTCATGGTGCAGGCTGTCGGTGCATCTACCATTCTGGGGTCTGGAGGGCAGTAGCCCTCTTCTCACAGCTTCATCAGCAGTCCCCCAGTGGTGACTCTGTGTCGGGGTTCCAACCCCGTATTTCCCCTCTGCATCACCCTGGTAGAGATTTTCCATGCAGTCTCTGTTCCTTTAGTAGACAGACTTCCATCTGGACATCTAGGTGTTTCCATAACATCCTCTGAAATCTAGGCAGAGGCTCCAAAGCTCAATTCTCATCTTCTGTGCACCTGCAGGGCCAACACCATGTGGAAGCTGCCGAGGCTTGGGGCTTGCACCCTCTGAAGCCATGGCCTGAGCTCTACCTTGGCCCCTCAGCCATGACTGGAACTGGAGTGACTGAGATGCAGGGTGCCATATCTCGAAGCTGTACTGAGAATCTGGGCCCTGTGACTAGCCCATGAAACCATTTTTTTCCCTCCTAGGTCTCCAGGCCTCTGATGGGAGGGACTGCCCAAAAATATATGAAATGTCCTGGAGATATTTTCCTCATTGTCTTGACTGTTAACATTCAGCTTCTCTTTAGTTATGCAGATTTCTCCAGCAAGCTCTTATTTCGCTCTGCTTCCCTTTCAAACATAAGTTCCAATTTCAGATCATTTCTTTATGAACACATATGACTGTACACTTTCAGAAAAAGCCAGGTCACATCTTGAATGCTTTGTTGCTTAGAAATTTCTTTTGCCAGACGCTCTTAAGTCATCTCTCTCAAGTTCACAGATCTCTAGGGCAGGGGCAAAATGCCACCAGACCAGTCTCCTTTTCTAAAGTATAGCAAGAGTTATTGGTTAATTGTTTACTTTTGATTATTTTTTTCTTGTATTTTAATACAAGAGTTTATTAGCACAAAAACCTTAGAATTTCAGTGTCTCATCTAAACTTAGGGTAAAAAAAACCCCAAAAACTTTAGCTAAGTTTGACCTACTGTCATTAATTAAGAAGTATGCAGACTGTGCAGTGGCTCACGCCTGTAATCCCATCACTTTGGGAGGCTGAGGCAAGTGGATCACGAGGTCAGGAGATGGAGACCATCCTGGCCAACATGGTGAAACCCCGTCTCTACTAAAAAGTACAAAAATTAGCTGGGCATGGTGGCGTGTACCTGTAGTCCCAGCTACTCAGAAGGCTGAGGCAGGAGAATTGCTTGAACCCCGGAGGCGGAGGTTGCGGTGAACCGAGATCACGACACTGCACTCCAGCCTGGCACCTGGTGACAGAGACTTCAGCCTGGTGCCTGCACTCCAGCCAGGCACTTAGTGACAGACTCTGTCTCAAAAGAAAAAAAAAAAAAAAAGTATGCAATTTGATTTGGTTTGTTACATGAAATCTACTTCTTAAGTAGTTTAGTTATTGACACCTTTTCTTTTGATGTTGTATTCAAAGTTGTGAACCAGAGGTCACAAGGTTAAATTGTGTCATACAGTCTGGCCTTTGGTTTTCTTATCTGTTAAATAAGATAATACTTTATTTCTGTTTTGCAACCCTGAAGTTCTAAATCTCGTAAATTGCACTTTAAGTTCATTGATTGGAAAACATAAATTAAGCCAGAATTTGAGGAGCCATAAATACAATTAAATAATAAATAGAAAATAATTCTGTTTTTTAGGTCTGTTCTATTTAAAGTCAGGACTAGTATTATAATGCCTGCATAAGAATGTCAGTTAAAAATTTAATTGACAGCAATATAATTCTAAATGCAGTGGGTGGTTCAGTTGTTTGTGCATGTCCCAGTTAACTACTATATGGATAAATATTCTAATTAATGTACATCCTCACTGGAATTAGAACATGTTTGTCATGTTTTCCAGATTAGCGTCACTGAAAACAGTATTTAAAATTGTATGTTTCTGTTGTGCATAAATGATGTGGTTATTTTGAATTGTTTTAATTAGTGGAAGTATTATTTTACTTTAGTTTCTACATGTTATGTACCATGGTGACTAGCTTAACTGAAACCTAAGATTAATTATTTGGCCCCAAATCCTGAGAATGCCCTTTTAAATACCGTGCTGATTCTTGAAGTTTATCAAGGCAAATTGGTAGAGAAAAGAAAACTTGCTTGAGATCATTCTAAGATGTTACTAATTTAATTTTGCATCCCATCCAGTAAAAATATGCAAGATGGACATATTTTATTATAAATAATAAATCATAAAACATTAAAATTCTGAAAAATAAATTTGATTCTTAGATTGTAAACAAAGTTGTTTAATTTACTAAAAATGTTTTCATTGTTTAATTACTAAATATAACATTAAACAATAGCTTGCATTCAGGAAACCATACTAGTTTTCCAAAAAATTATGATTTCTAAAAGAAGCTCTGTAAGTCATTATTTTAATGGGGCTGCCTACATTGAATTTATTTTTAAATTTACAATTATTTGCTTCCTATAAATATTACTGCTAAGCCTTTAGGGTACTTGTGACTAATTAGGAAGTTTGCTAAACCTCGCTAATATAGAGGAATGAACATAAAATTCAGAGACAGGCCTGATTTTACCATTTGATCATTCATTCTTCATGTAATTGCTCATGTTTATTGACTGTTTGCCATGTGCCAGGCATTTTGCTAAAAAAAGTGATGCCGATGTTACAGTCAGGTATGATATAACAATGTTTTAGATGACAGCAGGCTGCACATAGGATGGTTGTCCCACAAGATTGTAATGGACCTGAAAACTTCCTATCGCCTAGTGACATCATAGTCATTGAGCACACATACCTTGATGTTTATTTTTTATAAATTTAGTGTAACTTAAGTGTACCATGTTTATAAAGTTTGCAGTAGTGTATAGTAATGTTCTAGGCTTTCACATTTACTCCCTACTCACTGACTGACTTACCCACAGCAACTTTCAATCCTGCAAACTTTGTTCATGTTAAGTGCCCTACAGAGGTGTACCATTAAAAAAAAAATAGTGGCCGGGCGCCGTGGCTCAAGCCTGTAATCCCAGCACTTTGGGAGGCCGAGGCGGGTGGATCACGAGGTCAAGAGATCGAGACCAGCCTGGTCAACATGGTGAAACCCCGTCTCTACTAAAAATACAAAAAATTAGCTGGGCATGGTGGCGTGTGCCTGTAATCCCAGCTACTCTGGAGACTGAGGCAGGAGAATTGCCTGAACCCAGGAGGCGGAGGTTGCGGTGAGCCGAGATCGTGCCATTGCACTCCAGCCTGGGTTAACAAGAGCGAAACTCCGTCTCAAAAAAAAAAAAAAAAAAAAAAAAAAAAGCATATTTTTATTGTACCTTTCCTATGTTTAAATATACAAATACTTACCATTGTATTGCAGTTGCCTACAGCATTCAGTACAATAACATGCTACTTGGGTTTATAGCCTAGAAACAATAGGGCATACCAGATAGCCTATGTGTGTAGTAGGCCATACCATCTCAGTTTGTGCAAGGACACCTATTATGCTTGCAGAAGGATGAAATCACCTAACAATGCATTTCTTGAAATGTATCCCCCTTTCTGTATTAGCATCCCATTTGATCTTTCATTGTTAATTTACTCTCAAGTAATCATGGCCATGTCTTTATAATAATTGAATGAGATTACACAAGTGGAAATATTTGGTGCATTTAACAGACAGTTGTATTCTGCATCATCATCATCATCATCATCATCATCATCATCATCGTCATCATCATCCATCCTCACCTACTTAATAAACAACCATCTATAGAGAAAGTTTGGAAATGCCTAACTAATAAATCTGGGACTGCCTGAAATTTGGATGGCAACTAATACTAAACTCCAGTTTATTTTGCCAAGTATGACATGTCCAGTTACTAGAGTTCCTTACTTCTGGTGTGAGAATACACCTTAAGAAGGCTTACTGGCCGGGCGTGGTGGCTCAAGCCTGTAATCCCAGCACTTTGGGAGGCCGAGGCGGGTGGATCACGAGGTCAAGAGATCGAGACCATCCTGGTCAATATGGTGAAACCCTGTTTCTACTAAAAATACAAAAAAGTAGCTGGGCATGTTGGCGTGTGCCTGTAATCCAAGCTACTCAGGAGGCTGAGGCAGGAGAATTGCCTGAACCCAGGAGGCGGAGGTTGCGGTGAGCCGAGATCGCGCCATTGCACTCCAGCCTGGGTAACAAGAGCGAAACTCCGTCTCAAAAAAAAAAAAAGAAGGCTTACTGTGGCAAGTAAATCCTGCCCACTAAAAGAAACATACTCATTTTCATCATATTGCTAGTTTCATAGAAGCCAAGCAGGAAATTCAGGTAGAAAACTAATTACTCATTAAAACACATATTTATTAAGCAAATTCTACATGTACATACCATTCTAGAAGCTGAACAAAAGGCAGGGAATGGAAAAGGCATTGCTTTTAAGCAGCCTGTGATTTGTAAAGGAAGCATTAATTGTAATAATATAATGGCTAAAATCATTAAATACATATTATCTTTATATAAGATGCTTTATAATCTGGCCTTATTGAATAAGGGCCCTTACATTCTTTTGTTGTGAGCCAAACTGACTGTGTGGAGCAAGTTAAACATTTAGCATTGAGAAATGCTACTAAATGTTAAGAAAATTATATTAAATATATTAGATTCCTTAAACTGATTTGTGGTGACATACCCTGGAAGTCTCGTAGCTACAGGTACCTTGTTCTTTCCAGTTTCTTCTTCAAGATGAGTATATAAAACTTTGAAGTACTGGGAGAGAATGCCTAGGTTCTCCAAGGATTCATAGTTTCTTAGTGTTTTTTATGTCCATGACAATTGATTCGTTTTCTGAGAATGAATTATCACGCTACTCATATTTTCATACTTGTTTATAAACTTTTAAGTGATTTAATTCTCATGTTATACAATTAGACCCATTTAAAATTATGAAGTCTATTTTCTCAAGTAATCTCAGTCCAGAATATTTTTCTTATTGCTCTGAGGCATATTAATTTTTTTAAAAAAAGATGATGCTGTTTATTCAGTATTTCAGAAAGCAGTGACTTTTCTATGCTCTTTCCATTGTGCTTTCACCATGGGTTGAGTATTATTTTCAATATTACCCATTTTGAGCACACTTTACTTTAGATAGCTACAAGAAATACATTGTCTAAGCTACTGTAAGTACTGCCACAAGCTACGTTTACTAGCAGCTATTAGCCATTTCACATACTTACCGTATATGTTGCACAACTAGGTTTTTTCCCTCAGTTATTGTAATACTGTCAAATATATTAAGGTTTTGTGTCATATTTAGTATTTTATATAAAAGTGTGTTTTCTCCAGCACTTCAAGATCTAAAATAGTGCTGAGTGAGGATGCTGACTCTGGCTTTCCAACATAGAATTTTTTCACTGAAAATATTAACAACGTAACTATCTCATTATGTTGTATAATGTTTTTCAAGTTGTTCTAATACCAGGTTTGCCTAAAATATCAGATGACCTCAGTGTCTTTTGGAAATCATCATTCCTTCTCAATACTTAGTTTATTTACCAAACAACAGCTCCCGTGCTTGGGGCATATGGATTCATTAGGAAATTGAGGTTTAAATGGATTGCCTCGTTACAGTCACTATGTATCAATGGACATTTGATGTCACTAATCTATCATAAAAAAAAGGGCACTTTTCTATAACCATTAAATATATTTAGTCTTAGGAGCAGGCCAGCATTCCTTAAATACTGAAAATAGGCTTGGCAAAGACTTTAAATACTGTAATAGACTTGGCAAAGTCTATTATAAATTTTTATTTTACATCGTACTCATTCTTCACATGAAACTTTTTAGTTCATCATTTCATCCCTTAGATACTTTTGCCACTTGTTTTGCCACCATTAATACTTCCATATTCAGGGTTTTTTTTTTTTTTCTTTTTTGAGATAGAGTCTTGCTCTGTCATGTAGGCTGGAGTGCAGTGGTGTGATCTCTGCTCCCTGCAACCACCACCTCCCAGGTTCAAGCAATTATTCTGCCTCAGAGTCCTGAGTAGCTGGGACTATAGGCATCTGCCACCATGCCTGGCTAATTTTTATATATTTGGGGGAGATGCAGTTTCACCATATTGGCCTGACTGGTCTTAAACTCCTGACCTCAAGTGATCTGCCTGCTTCAGCCTCCCAAGGTGCTGGGAATACAGGGATGAGCCACCGCACCTGGCCTCAGGATTATTTTCCTATTTTCCCCACTCAGTTTTTATGTGCCCTCTAAATGGTTCATTTGTTTCTACATAGTAGTTCCTTAATAGGGTTTGGACTTTTATAGAGTTAACTAGCAGTTTGAACTGCTGCTCCCTTTATCCATTTTCCTTGTCTCTGCTGTATTTAAGTCTTACAGGAATGTTGATTACTTTATTTGCTCATTTGGTTTATTTTTCTGTGGTGTAACATCAAAAGGAGGCCCATGTTACAGGAAGGGAAATCTTTGACTTATAAGAGAATATGATCTATAAGATAGTGGAATGAAAGACACTTTTTTATTAATTTTAAAACTATGTTAAAAGATTATTAAGCTTTTATGTTGAAAAATGTTCATAGACTTAAAGACAATGATGATAAATGATCTAATTGGGTTCACTGGGAGAATGGGAAGCTTAACAGTAAGAGGATATTAGATTGCTAGTTTAGCTTATTTAGGAATCAAAATATGTTCAGCATTTTCTCATTATCTTTGAGGTCATTAGAAAGAAACATATGATGAAAAGAGTAATAATTGTCCAGAGTTTGAATTATTCAAACACATTTTAAAACGAATACAGTAAAATTTTATTGGGGTTATTTCCTAATTGTTATTATTTTAAAGTTAAATGGAGATATTACAAAGTTCTCTATATTGCACAAATATAATAACACTACTCTAAATAGATGTTTGCTTTTAAAAGCATCATGCATTTTAATTATTTCATTTTTTGAATAAAGAACAATACATATGTTATATGAATAGCTTGTTATTAAAAGATAAACTGTAGTTAATTCTGCTCAATAGAACTTACTGTGATATCTGAAATCTTCACAATTTGTGCTGTCCAACCTGGTAGCCAGTGGCTACATGTGACTATTAAGCATGTGGAATGTGGCTAAGGAACTAAATTTTTAATTTTAGTTAGAAGTATGCCATATGCCTCTATGGTTACGTATTTGACCATGCAATTAGAAAATACTCTCTTTTTCTAATATGTACAAACAAATAAAATTGAGATAACAAAAGATACAAAGAGGAAAGTGAAAGTTTATAATTAATTTAATGCTTAATGTCAGTAAAGTAACATTTATAGGAAAAGTAGTAATGTAGTTGTGTTGTTATTGATTGTCTTATCTCAAAGTATTTATTATAAATAGTTTTATTCATGTTAACTTTTGTAGAAAAACTATTTTTATTGAGAAAAATATCAAAGTTTGAATGTGTTTGTGAAATGAAATACCATTGGGTGTGTATATGTGCACACGTGTGTGAGAGAGATGCACATGTGGGGGTCCTGATGCTTTGATAGGACCTTTAGAAGTAATGATAATATCACTGTATTGCCACATATCTTAAAGCAACATATAATGAGTTGTGGCTTGACCAGATTATTTTTAAAATTAAATTTTCTTGAAATTGTTTTGGTCAAAAATGCATACTTGGTAATAGTCATAGAAAGCAGTTTATACAAATTTCAACATGTAACTAGGTATATCATCTTATACACTTTTAAAAGTAAAATGAACTGCTTTGAATTATGGAATCAGCGTCTTAAGATGCCATATTAGGTTGCAAAAAGAAATTTCTCTTCCTATTTCAGCATGTTTTCTTAAGTAGTGAAGACCAGTTCAGGAAAATATTAAAAAGGAATTATTAGAGTACTAAAAACTTGTATTTATGTTGATTTACTTTTATGGATAAGTAAATCAACAGATAAAGAATGAATTAGTCAAGCTCATAGCTCTCTTCCACATGACTAATATGGGTTTAGTTAGCTATTAGACATTAACTCAAATAACTGCATATATAATATCTTCAAAAGTATAGAATTGGTTGTAGCTATGAATGAACTATTTTCTTATTGCTCTGTAACGTAAAACACTTTTTCTCACAGAGATAACTGCAGTTTGAGCAATATTTAATTTTTCTTCCTGCAAAAAAATTATAATTTGCTGCTCAGTTCCCAGGAGATTTACTACACAGTAAATATGTAACGGGAATAAAAGTAATTTTTTTTACTAGATTTGAATTTTATAACTCAAAGGACAAATACATTTTATGTATAAATTCATATTGTCTCAGCTATGAAAATATTTGGCTTTGAACGAAAGTGTCTTTTTGTTTCAGACATTTAAAAAAGAAGGCAACATTTTATGTGACAGGAATGAAATGAGTACTTTTCTTTAAATTTTAAGGACAGCAAAAATGTTATGGAATAATTCTTTCTTTCATTTCTAGTAGTTAGTATGCCCATGGGTAAACATATTTATAAACTTGGGCCTAATTTTTTTGTTAAATTAGGGCAAAAGATTTTCTAAGTGTGTGTGTGTGTGTGTGTGTGTGTGTGTGTGTGTGTGTGTTTGTGTTTTCCTGAGAAAATAATTCATTCTAACAATCTAGAGATGAAAACTGGGAGAATTTTTTTCTTCAATAAAGGAAATTAAGCAGAATTAATGTTTTCTTAGAATTTATAGAATCAACAAATAAATGCAATTAATAAAGAATTATTTTCCATAAGATTTTTCTGCCTTCTTGCAACAGGACCTATGAAATCATTCAGTCTTCTCACAGTTTCCTTACTCCTTTATTATATTGCTGTTTTAAAAAAAGTGATACCCATAGCTGTGTGTGTGTGTGTGTGTGTGTGTGTGTGTGTGTGTGTTTCACACATTCTTTTTTTAAAAAATTATTTCAATAGTTTTTTGGGAACAGGTGGTGTTTGGCTGCATAGATAAGTTCTTTAGTGATGATTTCTGAGATTTTGCTGCATCCATCACCAGCTCAGTGTACACTGTACCCAGTGTGCAGTCTTGTACCCCTTATTTCTCTCCCACCCTTCCCCCGAGTCCCTAGAGTCTATTATATTGTTTTTATGCCTTCTTGTCCTCATAGCGTAGCTCTCACTTATGAGTGGGAACATAGAATATTAACATTGAATGTAAATGGCCTAAATGCTCCACTTAAAGCATGGAAAAATGGATAAAAATACAGCAACCAAGTATTTGCTATCTTTAAGAGATTGACCTACCACATAAAGACTCACATAAACTTAAGATTAACAGGTGGGAAAAGATATTCCGTGCAAATGGAAGCCAAAGGTGAGCAGGAGTAGCTATTCCTATATCATCAAACACAACCCACTTTAAAGCAACAACAATTAGAAAAGACAAAGAGAGACATTATATGATGATAAAAGGACCAGTAAATACATTTTGTTACTCCAAACTTAGTAGACACTCCAGCATTACTTTATATAGTGCAAACTCTTTTTGTTCATTTTCTTTCTAAAACACCCTTTGAAATCCATAGAAACCTGAATAAGAAGCTTTAAAACATATCAATACCCACTGAGAATCTTCTTTCTGTTTGCATATATTGGGCAAGACATTCAAACACACTGAGTCAACTGATGAGATAAAGATTAAGTAAGTAACATAATGTTTATGAGAGTACACTTAAAGTAGTAAGATTACCCAAGTATTAACATATTATTAATTCTTATTTTTGTTGCATATTGGGAACAAGTTACTTCAGAGTTTGTAATATTAAATCATATTTTATAAATATCACATTCTCTTAGATGTGTTCTGCTTTCCAATGATTAATTCTAAAGAATTTGATAAATTTTTGCTTATACTTGATGTTACTCCATTATTTTTATTAAGTTGTGGATAACATAGTTTCTAGGAAAACCACTCTTAAAAATATTAGATTGAACCATAACAAATTATTGATATTTGACCAGTTTTGATCTGAAAAAGTAATTTCATATGGTTCAATCGCGGGTACTGTCAGACTACATGATTTTAGTCTTTGGAGAAGCAGAATTCTTCATAACAATCAGAATTATTCATAAGAATCTTTTTCCTATGTATTACATCTGAAAAGATTAATATATTTATTTGGTTCATAATAAGTATATTTTGTCATAGATAGTTAGATAGATAGATAGAGTGAAACAGAGTCTCACTCTGTGGCCCAGGCTGAAGTGCAATGGTGTGATCTTCGCTCACTCCAGCCTCCGCCTCCTGAGATTACAGACATGAACCACCACGCCCAGCTAACTTTTATATTTTTAGTAGAAATGGGGTTTCACCATGTTAGCCAGGCTGATCTCAAACTCCTGACCTCAGGTGATCCACTTGCCTCAGCCTTGAAAAGTACTGGGATTACAGATGTGAGCTATCACACTTGGCCTGATTATAAGTACTATTTTAATCAACCCTGAGAACCTCCTGGAAAATTTCAATGTATAATCTTAGCTAAAAATATCCTATTTCCTTTAAAATAATTTTCAGTTATTTTCATAAAACTTTGAAATTACATTAGTCATAAACTGAAACTTGTAAATACAGTGAATTTTGAACATCATAGAAAATGAAAAACCAAGAGCTCTAATGAAATGAAAAATCTTTTTAATATTCCATATATTTTTCCTTCCAAAGAATATCTTCCTTCCAAATTGTTTGTTACATATGTGAGGGTTCCTTTGAAGTGAAGATAACAATACAAAATATTTTTAATTTGAGATAAACTTTGCTTTTTCCTTTGATGTAAAAAGAATGTATAATTGTCAGGTAAGTCATATAAATCATTTTATTTTCTATGCAGTACATGTAAATGTAATTCTTAACCAAACATAAGACCCCTTTATACAGTGTGGCTTAGTCATATTTTTAATTTCATCAGAAAGTGTTCTTGCTTTTTCTTAGAGAAATTAAATAGATTTGTTTGGACATGTCTAAGAACCAAAGTATAGAATAATAAAATAAAAATATTTTAAAATTTATTGGAAAAACATCTGTAGTAAGATGAAAAAAAAATTTTAAACAAAATGTATATACCAGTAGATGTTTGACAGCTCTTTCAAATGAAGGCTGTTAGTCTTGTTAGTAAGAGTTCACTTAATTTTCATCTTAATGATGGAAGGCCTAGGACACATTACAGAATATTCTCTGATGGTTATACACAGGCCAGAGGATGTCTACTGTCCATAAAGAAGTCAAACCCTCATAACCACTAGAAGGACTGTAAGTTGGAATGGTAGACAGGGTGTATTTACATTTACTCTCCCAACTTCAGTCCAAGAGCTTTCTTGCTCTATCTTCAAAATATGATGACGTCAAACTCTTAGAAAGGAAAGCCCTGCTTACCTGAGCCAGCTTTCTTTGGAGAGTTGTGTAGCAGTGATTAAGCTTAGGTGGGAGAGTGTGTGATAAGCACTCTGGTCAGTGTTACCTGTCAGTTCCGTATCAGGAAGCATTCATTTCTCAGTGAGCTGTAAAATATAAAAATAGGTAGTATGAGCACACATACTGTAGACTATGCTTGTCACCATTTTACAGTCACTGTTAAATGCAATAGTCCTTCCAAAGTCCAAATATTGAAATGAATGTAGAAATGTTAACTGTCAAGATTTAGACTTGGGCAAGAACTGAGGCTATCAAAGCAAAACAAATTTTAAAGTCCTTGTAGTAGTTCCTCATAAAAAGAACATTAGAAATTGCATTTATTATAGTTTATGTGAGTCATTCAGTTTATATTATAAAATGTTGACTAACAATTATTAAATTTTATCAGGCTCATCAAATAGCTTAATCACTATAAATTGCCGTATCTTCAGGCTTTCTTGATTTCCTTCCTCCATCCCCCTTTCTCCTTTTGTCTTCCTTCTTTTTGATAATTGCCATTAACAAGATAGACCATGATGCATTAAATACCACAAACGTCTTTGTAACAAAATATTTTTTGGAGAAATTGTTTTTAGTGTTTCTAGTGTGGTGCCAGGAACATCTATGCTGCTGCGGCCGGTTTAGAGATACTCCTTCTTTTTTTCCTGAGTAGTGAAGAGGGAGAAACACTGGCTCTTGTAGTTGACTCTGTATATTCCCTAGCACCAGGATTCCAAGCAGCCTGGGTGAGAGTGTCCTGGAATATTATTTAGGTGCGATGGAGAAAGGAAGTGATGTCCTCTGTTAAAAAGCATGTTTGAAACTAGCCCAGTTTTTGTCCAAGGCCATTTTTTTCCTTCCCTAAGGCTCCATAATGGACCTTTATGCTTCCTTTTTCTCTTTGAACATCCTCTTGGTTCTGGCCAGTATTTCTCTTCCTTCAGCTGACTGCTGCATTAATACAGTCTCAAAGATTTTCTCCATTTCCCAGTCCTTGATGCATTCCCAGACTATTGAGGTTTTCTAAAGGCTTTCACTGCTAATACCAAAAGAAGAAACAAAGCTCCATCCTGTGCCACCATGGGAACTAAACTCGGCTATACTGGCATTTGATCTCCAAAATGAGGAGTAACAGGCTTAAGAAGTAATGTGATGGGCTCCAGAGGCATGGATAGACATTAGCAAACTCCCTGTATGGAGGAAGGAAATAAAATCTTATTCTACATCTCTCTCTCCGCTGCCTGTGACCACCCCCAGTTTTGCCGTTATATACCCTACTATGGAGGGCTTGTATCTGGGACAGAAGCCACTCGCGGTAGCGGCAGTTTTAATGGAGGAGAGAGGGAGGGAATCAAAGAAACTGAGGGGAGACAGTCACAGGCAGCTGGCAGAGAAGGAAGGAAACCAAAATCAAAAAAAAAAAAAAAAAAAAAAAAAAAAGCACAGGTGGTGTCAGGAAGCTTCTTTTGGTCATTTTTTAATGTAAGCTGTAGTCTATAAATTGACCACTGTCTGTACATTTCGAGAAAGACTTACATATTGCCAAACTTAAATACTGATTATACAGAAGGGAGATTTTTGTGATGTTTTATTTCAAATTTTAAGTTTTCACTGGTCATGATTTTCTTTATACTGAAACATGCACATTTGTTTTCATATTCATCCCTCTTCTCCTAGAACCATATACTTAAGATTATGTGCAAAGAACACTGGAATGATAAACAAGGTTACTATCCTTGCATTCTTATTAGCTGGGGCCAAATATAAAATTTTTGTGGAGATACTCTTTTACGGTGATTTAAAAACAGGCTGCTGCTTCCTTCTTGTCAGCACACAGCCATTATTCATAGCATGATTGATATTCTGGTGCTTAATTCTCATCTTTGTGAGAGAATCCCATCATATCTGAAAGAAAAATAAAATGTAAAGTATCTTTTTCACAGCTTTATATTCATTATTTTTCCAATCAAAAGAAAACAAGAGTGATCTTTATAGGTGGCATGGTCATCGTAGTAAAGTTGATGATTAAGAGACGCACTTCATGTACTCAGCAAGGATTAGGTCACCAGAATTAAGAAGCCAGGGCTTTCTGCAAACCAAGAGATTTTCTCTAACTTGACAGTGTCCACAGGTAAGGCCGGATGGACTGCTTTTTACCTTACATTAAATCAAAATTTGCTGCTTTACCTGTACACCGTGGCATGCCAAAATTCAGCACCTGTCTTTGTTGTTGCTCAAAAGCAAAGTAGCATTTGTTTGTGTAAGAATCTACAAAGCTAAAGAAAAAGTTGATATGAGGAGATAAACTATTATTTTTGACTCGACATTTATTGTTTAGTTCAGAAATAAAATGGAAAGGAAGGAGAAAGGAAAAAATACCTGGAGAGTGGTTGTTTTTTTTTTTTTTTTTTTTTTTTGGAGACGGAGTTTCGCTCTTGTTATCCAGGCTGGAGTGCAATGGCGCGATCTCGGCTCACCGCAACCTCCGCCTCCTGGGTTCAGGCAATTCTCCTGCCTCAGCCTCCTGAGTAGCTGGGATTACAGGCACGTGCCACCATGCCCAGCTAATTTTTTGTATCTTTAGTAGAGACGGGGTTTCACCATGTTGACCAGGATGGTCTCGATCTCTTGACCTCGTGATCCACCCGCCTCGGCCTCCCAAAGTGCTGGGATTACAGGCTTGAGCCACCGCGCCCGGCGAGAGTGGTTGTTAAATGCTGGAGCCACCCCCCGTTGTCATCATGTTGAAATTCTGAAATAATGTCGGGATTTTCTTTAGGTTAATGAGTTTTAAGTTACGTAAAGTTAGCAAACGGACACCAGAATAGAATAGAATGGAATAGGAAAGAGGATTTTTATTCTGAGATGATTGAATCTGAAAATATATGCAAACTCATGGAAAGTCTGCTCCAAGCCAGTTGTCTTCATCATCATCATCATCTTACTTTTAAAATCGTAGTTGATATATCACCCTGTTATTCTAGTAATTTGATTTTTTTTCTTCTAAATTTAAATCTTCTGAGACAGACCACTTTTCGGGACCTAGTCAGCATTTGTTGACACATTAAGCATGACTTGGATTTGTATTCAGAAATTCTCATTATTAATCTTGTTCTCATTAAGCATAGAAACTCAGAAAAGTGCTGGAGTGGCACAGCCTGGGCCTGGGCCCACAGTCATGAAAGGTCACGAAAGGAGAACTCATTGTCAGGACTGAATCAATGACCTTGAACTCCTTTTATAATACCCTACATAGTACATTCCTAAAGTTGATGTCAAGCCTGGGCCTATTTCATTTTGTTGGCTTCTTTTCCTTTTCTTCTGTTTATTATATTTATAGGCCACACTTCACCAAAATTTCTACTGAGACACTGCTACTCACAACCGCATTTGCCAGTCTTTTGTTTACAGAAATTAAATAATGCTGCAGTAATTGGCAGACTGTCTTGGCACGTGACTCTCCTCTAAATTCCCTGATTTTTTAAATTTTGCACTACATATTAAATCTCGTTAAGAAGTAAGCATCTTTAATAGAATATACAATTTCAAAGGGCAGTGAATATAAAGGAAAAGTATATCTTAAACATTACAATCATTTGTATCATTATATTATTTCTAATATAATGCAATAGAACAAAACTTTAATAATTTGTGTTTGGGTAGTGTTAAAGTCACCAGTGAAAAGTAACAAATTCAGTCTAATTCTTTATTTAATAGATTGGAAGTCAAAAAACAAACTAGAAGTCAGTATCACATACCAAATATATGAAACTTTGTTGTTTCTTTAAAAATAAGCTCTACAAAACTAAGTATTGTGTAAAGATGTTACTACCCACATTTAGCCACTAGCTGTTTTCTATTACATGCTAACACCGTATCAGTAAATGTGCCTGATTTTTCAGTATTCAGCTAAAATGTTTTAAACTGAATTGGTGATTTCTAATTCACTAGTAACTTTATCCAATTAAAAAGGCTTAGGTGAAATTAATGAAATTGTGTATTAAGAATTGCTTTTGCTTTCAAGTATCTATACTTGCTGTTGTCATGTATGTAAACACTTTTGATCAGATGATGACTTTACAGTTAATAAAATAAGGATAGGACTAGAATGTCAACATGGGTATAGTGTACTATTCAAAAATTTTTGATAAATACTGAAAATTTGCTCTTGCCCTAGTCCCCTAAGACAGCTTTCTATTCCATTTCTCTCCTGGATTCCAGCCCCTGGGTTTCAAATAGCACTTGAATTGTCCAGTAGATGCTGATAATACTTTAAGTCTCATATACTTCAACCCTTCACCTAAATTAGATATTTCTCCTAATGCTATCCCTCTGGGTGCAGCAAACCACCATGGCACATGTATACCTATGTAACAAACCAGCAGGTTGTATACATGTTCCCCAGAACTGAAAGTTTAATAATAAAACAAAATCTCATATACCTATATTGATTATTTTAGGAAATACTAATCTGCTTGGATATATTTGTTTACACACACACACACACACACGCACACACACACACACAGGTACACAGGTGGAAATATGACTAACAAATTATGTAAGTATTTTATAGACATAGGAATATAAGATAAATTAGACTACATATATTCATTGACTCAAATTCATATATCATAAACAGAAATACAAAGTTATTACATCATGGTAAACTGCCTAATGGGCAGTTCCCAATGGATTTCTCTTCCACTGATCATTTCTTCTACCTAACATTTTAAAAGTTAACATTTTTATAAATTACCATAAACTATTCTCATTTCCAATAAAATATGAATATGGTATATATTAACCAAATAAATTATAGATTTTTGTTGCATAAAGTTATGTTGTATTTATTTAAGGAAAGAAATTGAGGTATTAGCAATACTAAAAAGCAGTAATGGCATACCGATAATATATTTGGTAGAACCAGAGTATCTTTAAGTGAAATTTCATAGCTATTTCCAACAGACATTCTAAGATCTAAGTCCAGATCAGTATATGGAAATAGAACCTTTTAGAATTGTTAAAGGGAAAACAAAAAACCTTTTAAAACAATGCCTAGAAAGAGTACACCAGCAACATGTAATAAAAGTAATATTTGCTTTATAGAGGGTAGTGAAAGATTTTTTAAAAACTCTTTGCACAGGACGTGGCAGGATTACGAAAGTTTGTCTCACTTCCTATAAATGCTGCCAATGGGAGGGAGCCTGCTCCCCTGTGATTTTGCTTTCCCCCTTGAATGATAGTGATGGAGCACTTGCATGATGTGTTTGGTGCCTTGCATGAGGAAGACATGCAAAGGCAAGGTCCAGTCTGCATGCTGCTTAATGAATGTTTTTCCTTTTCTCTCCCTCCTTGTCATGTGCTTTCAGAAGACAACAATGTGGAAGGTGGGTGCTTTCTACCTTATTTTCCAACTCTCATTTGCCCTTTATTTCTTAGTATTGATAGAATACACCTTGAATTTAGACGGTAAGTTGAATTTCTTTCTGAATATTTGTTGGTTTCTGGATTGTGTATCACTTTTCAAACAGAACACATACATTCGCTACCCTGCCATCCCAAGTATATGAAACTTTTTCAAGCTTAACTTCAACCCTCGATGGACTTCAGCGTCCCGTATGAACCTTAGGATAGTTATTGCTGTGTTCTGTATGGAAAAAAAGACACAATGCTGCTTTTTGATTTTAAAAGACAAAATATTTCTTTGTAGTTTCAGAAGACAGTGCATGATCCTTTTTCTATTTTTTTTTGATCAAAATGATTTATTCTGTTCTCTTGGAAATATTTATCATTATCCCATTTCAAGTCCATTGGTTTGTTTCAAATTTTTGGATTTATAAAAAGAGTGCTATAAAGTACTGAGTATAAGTAAGAGAAATAAATTTAGGTTAAAAAATAAGCCATTGGCCAGTGGAAATGAAAGCATGAGGCACTTCAATATGATTGCTGGTAAGTATATTTCTAATATTTTGTGTCTGTTCAATAAAATATTATATTCAAGCTTTTATAAAAATCTCTATCAAGTAATTTTGAGGAAGTTGTATATTTTATATATTTTCCTGTAGAATCCAGCAAATTAAAACATATTTCAACATTCTCATTTATTAAGAAGTGAAATGCATTACTCAGTGTGCTGCAAACAAATCTTCAAAGGGTTAACGTGCAAAAAGAACTAGGCATAATGAAAGAATGGCGAAAGGGAAGGTTTTTATCAACTTACATATGTTCTATCAACTTAGATATTCACAGCATTAACAGTTCTTGCATAAACAATTTACTAATGTATATATGGGAAGACAGCCTTTGCTATATTTTATTTTGATACCATATTTTGAAATATAGTCATTGTGTAACTGTACATTTCTATAGAATGAAGGATTTCTTAGAAATGACTCCCTATCCCAAGTTACAGATAAATAGACGTTGAGGTTACCAAGACTTCATGTCTCTAAAAAAGAACAATTCGTGGTAATACAGAGTTGATCAGTAGCATGGATAAATATGTATTTGTGATTCTTTCATGGACAGTATTATAATTGCTTAGCCGCTGAACATTTCTGTTAGGTTATTTAAATAAAATAGATTAAAACTTCAAAAGAAATTATAAATTACTATTTTCCAAGTGTTTTATCCATGTATGGCTTCTGTTTTTCTATAATATAATTTAATTGCATGTGAGTATACACTTGATAAAAATGACATATGACCCTGCATGCCTAATATCTTTTAAAAACAGTCTCATTTACATTGTGCATGTCAACTGAGTTTAAAAGTTATTTTTTAAAGGTATCTTTTCAACTTTTTTTTGCATTTCCTAAACCATCCTTTAAAATGCTTTTCTTTTCTCTTAAAATCCTATTGCATTCCAAGAGGCTCTCTAATCAGCCTAATTAGCATGAATGCTTCTCTCTTCACAGACACTCATCCCGTGCAAAGTTTTGATAAGATTTTCAGAATATAGGTCCATAAACGATTGCAATAAAGTTTATTCAATCATAATTTTAATATTCCTGTCTATAATATGAACTTGATAGTATAGGTAGGAAGTCTAGCGGGAGGAATGTGAGTTCTTTTGGGGTTTGTGAATTTCTATCCTTATTGATGTAGTGTCAAAACCATTAGAAGTACCTAATATATTTTCTACAAAGTAGATCTTAGCGATAAGTCCCTCATTTAGTCTATAAAAATTTATAAAATGTTATTTGAAAGTATCTATAGTAATTAGATAAATTAGATAAAAGTCAAATTAAATGAAAAAAATTCATAACCTGGACAAATAAGCTACTATTTTTCAGCATATAAAACACCATGAATTATCAATAGATCATAAGCTGTTGAATCTGCCTGTGTGAACTTTTTATTAAAATCACTCAGAAAATAGGCCACAGTTCAGAAGCATCAAACTACTATGTTTAATAACTTTCATATTATATTGTGATGAAATGATTATTTGTAATTATATCTAGCCTACAGAGATGTTTGAATATCCCTAAAATTTTGAGAAAACAACACAGATAATTTGAATACTAGTGAAACCAATGTATAATGTTATAGAGCTCAAATAATGTTTCAAATATATCAGAAGTAGCACTGGGAATTGAAAATATATTTCTCTAACATTTTCCCAAATTCTAGAAGTATACATGGATTGAGAGATAGCTTTATTTCTGAACTTAAAATAAAAAATTGGGAGGAATTATGCCTTTCAGTGAAAAGTAACTTCTTGAATAGCAAAATAATTTTTTTAAAGAACATTAGTAGTAGTATTTAGAAGAGGAGTGGTCTTCAGTTTGAAGTGAATTGTCAAGAAGGACATGATAAATAATTTAAATAAACAAAGGGATTTCAATGTCCCTTTAAACACTCCTTGATGAAATTACATCTGTTATATGTATGTTAGATAAATATACCTACACTAACTTAGAGTTCAGCATTTAATTAATGCTTAGGTAAAATCCCAAATAATTTTGTTTTTCAAGGAACATTGCTTTAGCATATTTGAAGCTGACCCGTTGTTTGTTAAAAACCTTATTCTGTAGTAAATTCTAACTTTACAACTGCATGTCTAATGATCATTTCGTATTTGCACAAGCCTAGTCAGTCGCTACATGTGTTACACAGGGAGACATTTCTGCATTATCATTTCAGTGTGACTACAGATTTCTTTTTCTTCATTTAATTATAATACTGCTCATTTTTTGATGAGGGGAAAAAGATCAGACCCAGCCCATGATTCAGGTATTCCTTTGGGTTTTAAAAAATGTAATTTCATCACTGAAGAATGACAAGCCCTTTGGGGGCAATGTTCAAAACAGTCTCATCAAAGGGCACAGAGGGCAGATGAAATGTTGAGAGGATTGGTTGGATTTTAAGTCATGCTCTTGTGCTCTTGGTTGTTCCAACTGATGCATGGAAGAAATACACAGTGCAGCATATGCCAGTGTTGAAAACGCAGTTCTAGAACACTTCGCCCCAAAGCATTCCAACCAGGGGTTGAAAGAATGCTTTTTGATTTGCCTCTATGAAACAGACGTATCTCATAGGAAACGAGATGTCTGTCACTGAACATTTTTGTCACCGTGACAACCCTGCCTTCCCGTGCTCCCTTGTTTATTGCTGACTGTGCTCTTGTTTCCCTTCAAGGTCTGGCGCACCTGATGATGGGCGACCAAGGTATGGGCTCTGTTCCTTTTCCACTCTGCTTTCAGTGTTTTCTTGTTCTGTAGCTGCTTTCAAACCATCAGTGCAAAGGATGGGCAAATGCTTGCAAATTATATGGCTGCAAATTAAATACATATCTTTCATTCACATTTTTTCATGTGTTTTCCTCCCCTTTCCTTGTTGGTTTGATTTTGGTTTGTTCTGTGACTTTTATTTTCCTTCATTTCTTGCATTATAATATCTGCAAATAAATGAGACATAAGAAATTGTGAATGAAAATTTCTATATATTTGTCAGTGTATGCAGTAAAGGTGGTTATGGTAAAGAAAAACCAACAACCATCAGAAGTTGTGTCTGAAAGAAGATGCTCAGTTTAAACCACTGTATCCAAAAAATAAGTCCATTTTTCATCTATGCATGGCAGTTTGGGAACATGCAGACATCTTTGGCTTCTGGCTTCTAGAATGCTGAGTATAGTGTTCCACAGAATCAATACTTTTTCTATGAACATTTATTGTATGTCTCTCTTTTGTGTAATGTTTTAAAAAGTCAGCATGGGCTTTTCAGTTTTTTGCATGCACTTGTCTTCAAAAAAAAGGCAGAATTCCCAACATATCCTGATTGCATCTCCATTTGTCTTCAAAATCTCATTTATACTTTCCTGTCTTTTTTAATTTTCAGAGAGTAGTGCCTCTACATATGTTCATAATTCTTACTGTTGTTTTTCTCCTCTTTATCCTCTTTGTCTGGAAACCCTTTCTTCATGGACCCATTTCATCAAATCCATAGGTAAAAGTAAAGGTATTATATTATTTTACTTCTTCTTAATATCATCTGTGAATTACGGTGTGTCTAAGTTATGTAAATGTATTTAGACCTTTTGGCATTGGTAATGGGCACTGGGAGGTAGGTATATATGTTAATAAATAATTTAAGGTAAGAAAAATTCATCTATCTGTTTGTGTTTTCACCCCCACTCTTTTTTTTTCCTCTTTAGAGTGATCTTTTTCTTGTCAGGTGCTCACATAATTAGTATATTTAGAAATTAGCTACAGGTTTGGGGGTCAGTTTTTGCAGTATCATTTAATAGTAGTTAAATAAGTGTAGGAACTGTAAATATATCATCTTCAAACATTTAGCTCTGGAGCACACCTGCCCCAGCCATTTCTGTATTGAGATGTAAGTCTAAGCATGCGTACCACTGAAATGGTACTGCTGTGGGCTCATCACCTTGTTGTCTACTAGATGTTATATACGCACATGAACTCTGTAGTAACATAAAAAGGCAATATTAAGAAAGAGAAACAGAGGAGCAAGACATTTTCTTTATGCATACTAACTTTGTTTTAAGACATTATCAACTAGCTATGCATTCCCGCATTGCTTGGTAAGTCAGGCATGTGTACTCTTTGATAGTGTTCGTACAAAATCCAGAAGCATGTGTAATTTGCTATTTGAAACCATCCTCGTTGTGTCTAATGTTGTCATTAAAAGGAAGTAAGTGATATGCAGCTGCCGCAAACATATACAATAGTCTTTAAATCAACCATTTTTAACTGTGTATTAATGAATGTTTTCATATAGTTTCTATTTTGTAATTATTATTAGCTTAAATCAGGAATGTGCTTTATTCTTACTTATGCTCTCAATGTTAATCTGGTGAATTGGGACCACAGTTCACAGTTCTACACCTTCATATTTGTGTCATCTAGCAGGAAAACTTTTCTGCTTGAAAAAGCACCTGAAAATGAGCCAGGCAGTATTTATGAAATGATATCAATTTTAAATGTGAAAAATAGAGCCTTAGGAGCAAACGCTGTTTGAACACTTTGATCCAACAACATAGTCTATCGCAGTTTTTGTTTTGGTCAGCTATTTTCTATAATATAATTTAATCTCATGTTAAGCCTCTAGCACCTATACAAGTGATAGTATGTATTAATTATTTTAGAGGTTTCATATACCATTTTGAGGGCTTCCTTAACGTTTTTACTTGAGGCCAAAATCTCATCCACTGCTTTCTCTTAAGTGGGCTTTTTTCGTCATGTTCTTTAGTATGGGGACTTAGGATGGCATCGAGGGAAGAATATTTATATTTTATCTTACTGGCTGAGTAAATTATGTAAATGTATTTGTATATATGCTTATGTGTATTTGTATGGATACATGTATAAATACCCAATTTCTAAGTATATACACTCCTATATTTGTTATCTTGTGAAAAGTAACTCTTAAATTAATTTCTAATTATACAACCATTTTCCACATGTGGAATAGTTTATGTTTATACTCAGCTGATACTTGTTTTGGTGTACTTAATGTTAAGTGTCACTTAACTTTATTCAGTTTTACTATATCAATCTTAAATGTTTTCTGTTGGCATGTGTGTCAAACATTATGTTTTAACTTCAGCAGTTTTCATCAAATTTTGTTCTTCAATCAGCACAAGACACAGAGGACAGGAATTTGATTTTTCCATTGCATTCCTCTTGTATTACTGGGACAAGTATGGTTTTTGCTGTTAAAAGTAGAAAGAAGATTTTAAGATTAACTCGAGTATTTTTCAAATCAGAATGGTACCCATTACATATTGGTTAATTAGATGTAGAGAAATGAGAAAGGTGATACAGTCATGGCTTTGACATGGCATCAACATTCAAAGTGTGTTCATTTAACAAGGGAATGAAATAATGCAGGCAAATTAGAATAAATGACAAAATGGAAGTGCTCTGAGAGAGGTACAAAGTGGGAATTCAGAAAAAGGTAAACATAATGTCAATCCAAATCTCTCTTATGTGAATATCCCCACCTTGTGTCGTCTGTTGGAGGAATTTAAAAAATCTAGAATTTTTACATTGTAGCTTCCTATAAGGAGTTAGATCCTAGTTGTGCATAAAATAAGGGTTAAATCTGGCCAGTTTAAATAACTGATTTACATTGAAAACTTATGTTTTCTAAGTTTTCTCAGTATAATTATGGAGTAGTTTTCTCAACACCACTTTTCTCTTGTGGGAGTAGTGAATTCGGGGGATCTGGAATGAACTTTTGTGGATTAATGTCTTTATGAAAAAAAAAAAGACTAGAAAAAAACTAGAAAAACTAGATTCAAGAACATCTTCATTGGTTTCTTCTGTATGAATTCTTAAATATTTTCTAACTTTTTAAATGTCCAATGATAAGTGAATATATTTCATTGAAAAATAAGTAACACACATAAAAAGAACGTTCCTTTTGATGACCTTCTTCATCCTCCTCTCAAGTCCTCTCTCTCGAGGTAAGCACTGGTCTCACTTTCGACGTGTCCTTACAGAGTTGGTGTTGATCCTTCTATACTCCATAACGACTCAGGGTTGGGAAACTGCAAAATCCCTTATCATGTGTTCATGAACAAAATGGCAAAGGCAGCTCGAGATATGTTAGAGACCACTGCTTTGGTGTGGCAGAGTCACAGTGAATGAAGCATAACTTTTCTCATTCTTTTCATAGGCTACAGTGCCTCCTATCTGAAGTCATTCTGTTTCAGACTTTAGAATCAGTCTATTACTTGGCGTGTTTTTTACAGTCCCTAAACAAAGATATGTCACCTTTAACTGGATATGGTGAAGAATAAAGTTCTTTTGGATGAATTATAGCTTTCTTTGGGGCAGCTGAAGATCTATTATTCAAAACCAATCTTACTTTGCTGGCTGTGGGTAGATGGATTCCAATAGCCTTCATGAAATTTGTATCACTTTCTTTTTTTAACTTGAAATTTGTCAATGGTATTGTGGTTAGGATCCTTGGTACTGATAATTTTCTTCTCCTTTATAGTTAGTATTTTGATTTATCAATTTGCCTTGAATGAAGTATGTCTTTTCTCATGTTTATTCCTGTTTGTTTTTCTATGTATGTGTAACTGGTCACTTCATTCGAATAACTGCTATGATTGTTTCCTTATATTTTACTTTAACGGCTTGTTGGAGAGAAATGAATGACGGTTTAAATTACAAAATGGTCAAAATACATTATACATGAAAATCCAGCCATAATTGCTGGTTAATAGCTCAGGAGCACAAGTTAATAATTATCAGCTAATGTTGGCACCTCGACTGGAGGCTTGTACTTTACTTTCATAAGTCATCATAGTAATTACATATTTGTATATATAATTATACTTAATGTTTTTCCTAGTAGAGTGTGAGCTCTATGTGGGCAGAAAGCTTGTTTTTCTCTTTGACCATTGTATTTCCAGAACATTTTTCTGATTGTATCTTGAATTTGCCATTTTTATGACTTAAGTATATTTGTTTGGGGGCAGCTGAGAGGGGATGCCTAGACAAGGTAGAGGTGGAGGAGGACACAGACAAAGTGAGGGGTGAAAAAGGAGGAAAGAATGTCTTCAAATAACGAAAAGGAATTGTGCCAAGAGTTTACATGGAATCTCTTTCGTCTCTGTCTGTAAACTTTTTGTCTCCCAGCATTCCTCTCCCAAAGCTGCAATGTTTCTTTCTAATAAGGCATAATTCTAATATCACCTTAATACCCCTTAGCACATGCACAGCAATGGATCTAGGAAGAAGGAAAGTCAATGTATTTTTTTGTTTAAGGGTTTTCAATTTTTTTTAATGTAATTCATTGTCACAGTGACAACTATTAACTTGACACATTTTATTTTCAAACTTTAATTGTTAATGAGTTAATAGGTACATAAATTTTCCTGAAATTCAGATCTGACATTTTATTATCTTACATGGTTTTTATGTGGTCTATTTTATTTTATTTTTTTAGACAGAGTTTCACTCTTGTTGCCCCGGCTGGAGTGCAATGGTGCGATCTCAGTTCACCGCATTCCTGCCTCCTGGGTTTTAAGTGTGTTCTTTTTTTTGACTTCATAGTTTCAACTCTGATGTGCCCTAAGAACTATATGAAATTGAATTTAGATTTTACACTCTCAGAATAGCCAAAATTTAAGTCCTGTCTTGTGAGATCAGCATATTTAGTATCTTGCATTTATAAATCCTAAACCATATTTACAAAATAATTGTCCATTTGAAAGAGCCAATTGGACATTCATTCTAATTATCCAGGATTCTCATGTTACTAGAAGAGCAAAATGTTACAAGTAGAACTGAAAAGAATATAGCTACACATTCTGAAAGTACACAGGCCTTACTCTCTTTGTGAAGTATAGATCTTAAATTAGTATAATTTTTAAAGATAATAAAGATAGATTTTTCTCAACACTAATTGTTAAATCAAAACAATGGTAAAGTCAAAGCTAATTGTAATTGTTAAGACCTGGATACAGCTATTTCACCTTAACTAATTGAGGAGTAATATCTAATATTATGAGCTTTAAAACTTTATTTATACTCTCATACCAAAATTAATATTTTTATTAAACTTACTCTTAAGATAGATTTGATATTATTAATACTTAGAAAAGAATAAAGCATTTGCTGTTTTGTTTTTTCATAAATTTTCTTTTGTTTTTGTCTTAGTCCATTTGGGCTGCTATATAAAAATGCCATAAACTGAGTAGCTTGTAAGTAACAGAAACTTATTTCTCAAACGTCTGAAGGCCAGGAATTCCAAGACCAAGGGCTGGCACATTCAGTGTCTAATGAGATTTTGCTTCCTGGTTTATAGATCACTACCTTCTCTTTGTGTCCTTACATGAAAGGGCAAGAGAGCTCTCTCGAGTGTCTTTCATAAGGACAGTAATCCCATTCGTAGAGGCTCTGCCCTCATGACCTAATCAACTCCCAAAAGCTCCATTTTCTAATCCATCATTTTGTGGGTTAGGATTTCAATTTATGAATTTTGGAAAGACACAACATTAAGATCACAGTTTCTATGATTTTTTAATATTTTTTTAATCATTTTCAAGTCCTGTGTTGCTATATAGCTAATTTGTCTATGAAGTACACAACATCCAGTTACTAAAATCCTAATGCATATTTGTTTTATACTTTTAAAAATATATTTGGCTGTGATTTCTGATATAGACCTAATTTGGTTATTAAAATATGATATATATTGTCTTCTGTATACATTCTTAAATTGTATTTCCTCATTTAGCTTCATAATAATAAGTCATCTGCTTTGTTCAGAAAAACTTGTGAATGTTGACAGAACATTACTGTTGAAGTGCCTGTGTTTGGTATATATGCAAATTAAGAAGTAAGAATTTTTAAAGGAAATATCTACTGTGTTACCTCTACTCTTGCAATACTGGGTCCCCTTAACTCACAGCCACAGATGGTGGGAAGACAAGAGTTTCACCTTATAAAAGCAGACATGAAAAAAATCTACTTTTATCTGTAAGATATACATAGAAGGCTATGTGACTATTTAGAATTAAATGTTTATTTAGCAGTTCGTCTCTAGCTTACATGTTCATTAGGTCTGTGTAGAACCAAGAAAAGTTAATTGAAGATTCTATACTTATGTATTATCTCTTGCTGTGATTTACTCAATCTTGTTATATGTATTACTAATAAAAGTCCCAGCTCGATTGTATTTCTGTAATCCTCATTCTGTAAAGCAAAGTTTTCTGTGTCTTTGTACGTTTTTTAAACAATGATAACATTGAAAAACTGATCATCTAAACAAGACTTCTGGTAAACTTGTAGACTAACATCCTCAGAGTAGAACACAGAAAGGACTTTCCATGGTCTAATAGTTAAAAAAAAATTAGATGGTATGAATAGAAACTTAGATGCTTTTTACTGAAATCTGTTGCAAATAGCAAAACTTTCATATTATAACATAATAGAGGTTAAAATTAGGTCTTCTCCAAAATAATGAATTCATCTTATTTATCCATTTGCAAATGTATTTTTGTTAATCTAGATTTGAACAACTTTCATCAACACTTTTAGGCTGCTAGAAAGATATTTCCTAAATTGTGTTGGCCAGTGGTTAAAAAACAATGTAATTTTCTATAGTGTTTAGTTCTTAAACTAAAGAAATTTGAATCTTTAATTAGAATCATATCATTTTGGAGCAGAGAAGAATATTAGACATCATCTAAAAATATAATAATATTGTCACTCTTTGTATTATAAGGCATGAGAGGTGACACTGCTTATTATCATAGGCAAACCTTGTAACAACTTTGAACTGGAATAACTTTTGCAACATAGAATAGCCAACCTTAAGGAGACTTCAAAGATTTTCCTTCCATAAAACACTAGTAGTAATCACAAAACAGTGTTTCATCTTATTTTTACAAAATAAATTTAGTGGTAGTATAAAGGAAATCATTCATAGATTTTTATCTAGGATACCATTGTCTCTGATTTTCAAGATTTTCATTTGAGGGAGTAAAACTACACCTTTTAACTGGGAGCAGGTTAATGTGATGGGTAATAGTCCTGAAATCATAAGAGCTGGGTTCATATTTCTTATTTGTTCTTTAGTGACCTTCAGTAAATAATTCAGCCTCACATATCAAAACCTTATAATCTATAATACTGACTATTCAAAATACTCAATTACTGAGGGTAATGTTACATGACAAATTGCAAAAGTGCTTAGAAAAGGCTTTCTTTATTAATGGTGACAATAAGAAAAAGATATCATGTGCATTTGGATTAAATGAATTTTAAAATGGTTGATCTGTAATCTGCCAAAGGTTTAACAAAAACAATATCACTATCTTAATATCTTATTCCTGTAATACCGTATTATTTAGGATTCTGGCATTGTCTTAGGTTAAAACTAACTATATGTCATCGTTTCGACGACCCATACTACAGAGAACATCTGTACAAAAAAAGTATTAAAGATTGACTGTCCTCAATCAAAATTACTTAGATATCTCTGTTACTCTATACACTTTAACATTCATCTTACATGTGATGATGAGGCTGAAATAGCCTTGCCTCCACTTTGAGCAACCCTAGGAAGTCATTGGTAAAATGCTGCTTTTTAGATGCAAATTTATTGGTTAAAGGATGCGGGGAAGTAGACATTTTTTTCATGGACTGGAGGTACCAATGAGAAGAAACTTTTTTGTGAATTAATGTTTTACTCCACTACTGACTTCATAGAGTGATATATATAGTTGAGACAGCTGCCACCGAGTTATCTGAAGACCAGATTTTCAAGGAAAAGCTAAGTAGATATTTTCTGAGATGTCTGTGTTGGAAAATTAACTTGTAATTACCTTGAAATACTTAAATAATTGGCTAATACCCTCACATATTTCAAGATTTTGCTAAAAATGTTAAGGAGACTTACAGCTGACCACCCTACTTAATACTGCAATTTGGCTCTCTCCTGAACCTCCATTCCATGATCTAGTTTCCCGTAGAAATTACTTTTAGTATACTTTTTAAAAATTCCCCCTTTTTTTGTTTATTTGTCTTCCTTTCACCAAAGGAAGGAATCTGGTGAAGGCAGAAATCTCTACCCTGCGCTGATATGTCTCAAGGGTCCTTAGAACAGTGACTGGCACAAGTAGGTACTCAATAAATTCTTGTTTAATGATCTAATGATTGATTGGCTGAACAAGTTTGTCAAGTTATCTTTGAGTTTTACTTTGGATATTTTTTTCTGCTTTCTCATAGTACACTAATTTTTAAATTTCTTTTTCCTTTTTGCTCCAAGATAAATCTTTCTATGAGGGATAAATAAAATCGATGAAAATAAAATTTTTCTCATTTTATTGTGGGTCAGTCAGTCTCAGATTTGACACTTTGTATTCTTTCTCATTCCTTGTCCAATGCAAGAGGCCTCTGGAAATTTTGGAAAGGATTTAAAAACCACTTTCACAACCACTTGTGGTCAAAGCTTTCCTGTAACATTTTTCTGATTGTCTCAGTCGTAAAGAAATATTTCTTTTAAAAAGGGACAGTAATTAATATTTGCATTTTCTCTGTGTCTATACAAGTTACAGGAAGAGGATCCTGGAAGTTTGGCTTCTGAATAGCATGATTCATTGTGACGTTTTCAGGAGGGATCTTTTGGCAATTTATGATGGAAAGTTTCATAAAAATGAAGTCGATCTTCCTATACTTTATGGTCATGCAGCTTATCTTTCACTAACATAAATATAACCTGATTCATTCCTCTCAGATTATGAAGTAGATGTAAACACCCAAAAGGCCTTTGACTTTTTCTCAGCACGTAGATGCATTATTGTATGTCCAAGCAGATGACTTATCAGTGAGTCCAGGTCCACAGCCAGCTGTCCTAAGCCACAGAACCTGTGCTGAAGAACTACAGTGGTAGGAAATCTTTGAATTAAAAAGCCGCAACAGTACTACAGTGCCTGAGGTCATATTTTGCTTAAAATGTGTGTCCTATTACTTGGTCTTTTGAAAGGAGACTGAGAGATAAAGGGTTTCATTCAGTCTTAGTCGTTATTACTGTAATTAGCAAGGAGATTCTGCTTTATGTGATACTGTTATATGTGGTATAAAGCCCCAGCTTTTCAGAATGGATTATTTCATGGTTTTTGACATTAAGAAATATAGCCACATGGATAATAATAGCTACCATTTTCAGGATGTGTTCTTTTGTTATCATATTATATCTACTTATATAAATGCCTGTTGCCCAAACTGCAGGTCTCCCTTTCTGTTTGGCTTGTTTGCCAGGTACCTATGACCCCATGATAGTCCATTCAGAATAGGAGCAGCTGAAGTGATCTCCATTAATAATATGTTTACTTTCAAACAAGTAAAGTGCAGGGATATTCACAGAACTACAAACTGAGACTAATGTTTTCTTTCATGTGAAAAAATATTCTTTCATTGCATAACCCAGATATATTCTATACAGTTAGACTACTGAGACAATGAAAAAGACGATTCAGAAAATTAAAACAACTTGTGCTTTATAAGAAATTTGAAAGCAATATTTTATTCTTTGGCTTGAGTTACCTGAGCAACTGACTCAGTTTTCACTTTGATTTTCTGGACTTGGCATTAGAAAGTCCGTAGACATTTGGAGAAAATTAAATTACTCTATTTAAGGAAAAAATCAAATTTAGACTGGGTTAAACTGCTGCTAGAGGGATGAAAATCCCCAAATTGTCCAATTGTGACTCCAGTTCACAGGGAAACCCTAGTTCACAGGCTAACCGTAGGGTTTCGTAGATTGCTAGTAGCAAAATCTGCCAGAAATCTTCTAAACTCAGTGAAGAGATATGTTTGATGCTATGCTGACCTAAAAGAATGATGTGATGGCTTTTAACAACTGTCTTTGCAGTGTTTATTGTTTAAACAAAACAATACCTTGTCTGGCAGAAATCAGCAGAAATGCATTTTGAATTGTTTTCTCAGCAATGTGGTAGGATTTGCACTGACCCATTGGTACTTTCGGTGACTAGTGGCATTCTTTACCATAGGACAGGCTGACGTTAAGTCTTAAAGAACAGTTGGATTTGCACTGACCAGTGATGTGCAAGAAGAGGGAAGCTGATTGATCCCAAAGAAAGCCAACACCTAGACTGACGAATGTGAGGACTCTTTAGTTTGGCATTTGCCCTCATTATTTATAGTACTAATGCCAGTGATTAGGCTAGGTCCCATTTGTTGTTGTTGTTGTTGTTGTTTAAACTACCTCAAGCATGTTATTCCCTCAGTAGAAGAGGACCACTTTTTAATCAAACCTGTTCAATAGCTCACTTCCCGGTCAGAAGATCTGAACAGTTGCTCAAACATCAATAAAAATGTTGAGGTCATTATGATTGTTCTGATCTAGTAGTTCTCAAAGGGACTGCCCAGAGCAGTTACTCTTACATGTTTCACACATATTAAAGCATACTTGTCTAGGGTCCCATATCATCAATTCCCTGTTTAAGAACACATAAATCAGTTAAAATTATGTGGGACTTTCAAATGCTATTGTCTTGATTTATTGCAACAGGACAGGACCACAGAGAGATTTATCTTTGGCAAGGGGATTATTTTTGGTGCCCTCTTAAATCACATGCAATACGTAGCCATCTATGTATAGAGCTTCCCTAGATTCTGAAGTTGAAGAACTCCCACAGTCACCTGGGATGCATTTTCTAAAATACAGATTTCTTAAGGAGTTTAACAGAATATTTTATTCACTAAGTCATGGCAGATTGGCATCCTGTACTTTAAAACAGATCACTTCTTCCCCCAGAAGATCGAAATCCCAATCACTTTGTGACTAGCGTTATCAACTCATTGAATTGGCCTTTGCCCTGCAAAAGCTGAGGACTTAATCTTCATGGTGATGAGGATTTTTGTTTTTTCCTTGCAGTGACATGTACAACTTGATAACTCACCTCATATTGCTTCTGCATTGAAAGACTTTTTTTTTTGATAATACAAAGAATATTAACTTGTTTTAAAAGGAGTTTGCCCACTGTGAAAGGACTGAGGAAAAAAATGTAGTTATTCAATTAGATCTACACTTCATCCCTGAAACTAAGTTGTTAGTTTTCACATTAGTAATGATGCCACTGAGCTCTTTCAAATCTTCTTGTAAAAGCCATTAATATTTTCATTGTGTAGAGTTCAGACTATGTGCTTTTACAAAAATAAAAAACAAAAATTGGATATGTGGCAACTTTTAAACTTTTTTTGTAATGTCTACCTATGGACACTGTGTAATACATTTTAGGATCATTCTTAATAATATATCATTTAAAAAGTATCCTAAGAAAGAGCTAAACAGCAAATGCTGAGCTCGCATTTAAAATCTGCCACTAATATACTTCGATGCAATGGAAAAGGTTGATGATAATCACCCGTTTTTTTGGAAATTGTGGAGAAAGAAGCATTGAATAAAACATGAATATGTCGTATCTAGAAAGTTCAGGCTCTATGGTGTAGGACCACTAAAAAAATAATAGATAATATCCTTATTAGACATTCAGAAATGGCAGATTTAGGTATAGAATTTATATGGAAATTCAGGTATAGAAATTATATGGAAATATATGGTCAGATTTCTTTTTTTAATCTACAAAAGGAAGTGGTTGAAAGAATAGTGTGAGTACAAGAAAAAGCAGGGAGAAAGTGATGAGAGTGATCAAGTCAAGCTTCCATGGGGACAAGGAAAAGATGCTAATGTTGTCACTGTGAGAGCAAGTTGTTATTTATTTCTCCAAGTGGAAAAGAAGTGAAGGGGTAATGACAGCAGCCTGGGAGGGCAACTTTAGGATCTAGGGAAGCTCTATACATAGATGGTTACATATTGCCTGTGATTTGAGGGGGAATCAAAAATTATCCCCTTGCCAAAGATAAATCTCTCGGTGGTCCCATCTGTTACAATAAATCAAGATGCTAGTATTTAAAACTGCCACATAATTTTAACTGATGTATCTGTTCTTAAGTAGGGATTTGATGATAGGGGACACCAGGCAAGTATGATTTAATGTCAGTGGAACATGTCAGATGGCATTGACCAGCCCTTGAGTTAGCCCCAATGATTTCTATGCAGAGTTGGAAGCCCTTAGCACATTTGGCATGGCTGACACCTGGAGTTACAGAGGAAGCAGAATCCGATGATAGACTGAATCTTACTTTTTTGTCAAAGATTAGCTGTTAGCAGTATATATTCAGTCATAGTGCACACTGGCACTGCTATCCCAAACTAGGAAAAGTGGATTATTCTTTTTTTTTTTTTTTTTTTTTAGGAATACTGTTATACCTAATATTTACCTCTATTATAAAATTATTTAGCTGGATTGTATTTATTATTTGTCAGTCACTGCTGTTAGAATATGAGATCCTTGAAGGCAGGCTTTGATATTTTCAGTTTTGAGTTGAGGATATAGCTTGGTACATAGAAGCTAGAGTAAATTGTGCTGCAAAAGCATAGCCAAGGTTTATGGAGACAGGAATTAAGGAGACCCACATGTAGACCATAGATTCATAATGTATCAGCTGTGCGGCTTTGGGAAAGTTATTTGGCTTCTCTGAAACTCATTTCTCTCATTTGTAAAATGCGGATACTACAATCTACTTCCTTTAGTAATGGGGATTAAGTATATGAACATCAGAAAAGTGTGTAATGTATTTCCGTTGAATAGTGAATGCGCAATAGTAGCATATGTGGCAGAGTATTGTGTGTCTACTGATGAGTCAAATAAAATTCAAGAATTTTCAAGAGAAACAAAAACTAACTTTTTAAATCACACACTACCTGGAGGAAATACCAAAAAAAGTCAAAGACATTTATCCTCTGTATACTTATTTTTAAAGTTCATTAAATCCCAAATGTTGAGAAAGGAAGTAAAATGGGAGAGAGCAGAAAGACAATTACAGAATATTCTTGTGATACCTTTTTTTTTCTATTTCAGTTTATGGTGATTTTTCATTATTCTTAATCCAAGAAAAAATTATACCTGAGGTTAGCCTAAGGATGCTGGCCAGGCAATAATTCTGTCATAATTTTTGCCTCTAAATAACAAAGGTGAGGTGTTTTCTTTATTTTTAAATTTCCTTGATTAGGGTATTAAGATCCAGCTTACAATGAACTAGTTTTAGCATAAATCACATAAAGCCTTTTGTTCTACACTACTCAGTAAGGAAAAGCTTAGCTTGCTTTTGACTCATTTTGCCTAATTGCTTTTCTCCATTAAAAGAGAATATACCCGTGAAAAAACATATAATCCCTTCTTGTCCTTCAGATCTCTTCTTGGGTGTGCTTTGGAGAGTTTGAAATTACATGAAAGCTATGAGAGAGTGAGATAACTATTCAGGAGAAAATTAAGCTGCTTAGGGCATGGAGGAAGGAGAGATTCCTCACGTGATTTGGTGGGTCTGTTAACACTTTAGGACTCATAGATAACGTTTAAGTGAATAATAATTTACTAGGAGCCAGAAAGTATATGGTAATGTGTTTTAAACCACTATAATTGTGAAGGCTACCACAATTAGAAAATCACAGAAATTGCTTTAGAATGGAAAAGGACTTAATTAACAAATACTGGAATCACAAATTTGACAAAAACTTTAGAAGTGTTCTAGTCCAAATGCCTATTAAAACAAACTCTTCTGCTAGTTAAGTAATGGGTGATGATTAAACTCTGTTTATGCTTTCAGAAGAAGTGTATACTTCTTACCTCATAAAGTAATAATGTTTTAAGGAGAGATTTAATTATTAAAAAGTTTTCCTTTATTTTAATCAAAATCTGCCTACTGAAGCTATTGCCAATTAGCCATCTGCATGTTGTTATTGCTGTTTCTTAAGATATTTATTGACCTTCTCCAATGTGCTCTGCTCTATGTTTTTAATTTCTGTGGAGTTAAACAGATTATGCCTAATTTCTCATTCACTTAAAAAATATTTTCTATACATACATTTCTCCACCCCATCTTAGTCTGTTTGTGTTGCTATAATAAAATACCGTAGATGTGTAATTTATAAAGAAGATAGGTATTTCTTACAGTTCTTCAGGCTGGGAAGTCCCAGGGCCTGGCACTAGCAACCAGGGAGGGCCTTCTTGCTGCATCATAACATGTGGAGGGCATCACATGGTGAAAGGGTAAGACAGTCCCTGCCAGCTCAGTTCTCTCTTCATCATCTTAAAGCCACATGCCCCTGCATGGGGGCCGCATACTGATGATCTTATCTAATCTTAATTACCTCCTAAAGGACCCACTTACAGTCAGTGTATTAATTTGAGGATTAAGTTTTCAACACACAAAATTTGAGTTCAAACCATAGCAACCCCCATACCCAAACTAGAGTTTTCTCTTCCATATTTTACTTCCTTGGTCTCTAAAACTATCCTTCACAGTGTTAAAGCCTTTTCCATCTCTTTGCTGGCTGTCTCCTTCTGCTAACCTTGGCATGCTCTAATTGTCAGGATTCCTCTTAAAGTCAAGTCCAAAATTACTTACACTATCCCTGGGTATCTGAGCAAGACAAAGTAAAATGGAAGCATTCTCTGGTACTGGAAATATTACTTCTGTTAATGTCACCTAAAGTCAAAGGTAGGTAGGGGTGTGTGTGTGTGTGTGTGTGTGTGTGTGTGTGTGTGTGTATCCATATATGTGTTTTTGTCAATGTTAGTGTTTTATTAATTCATACTGAACTTACAGTCAGTTGAAACCTCTGAGTTTTTCCACATTAACTGTTCTTAATCAGCCTTTCTATACTCAACACTTGATGTCATCAGCCCATTTTCAAATATAAAATGTTACTACTCAGTTCTACCTTCAATCATTAAAAATAATAACTTATCTACTAAGGGTCCTATGCAAGGTGCTATGAATACAAACATAGATAAGGCATGGTATCTGTTCTAGAGGGATTTATCACTCATTAGGTGAATACATTTGTATATGCAAGTCTCATGAACAGTTAAAAGCCCTGTAATGTAAGTTAGTTACAAAAACCAACATTCTTCGTTAGCTGAGTATTGTTGAGTGATGAGTATTGCCTAGAGTGACATTGTTGGTAGCCTGTTAGTGTTCTATTGATGCCATAACAAATTACTACTACTGTGATAGCTTAAACAACAAAATTTATTATCTCACTCTTCTTTAGGTCAGAAGTCTGGCATGGATCTCTCTGAAGTAAATCTGGTTTGTCATCAATGCTGTGTTCCTGTTAGAAGCACTAGGACATAATCTGCTTTCTTTCTTTTCCAGCTTTTTTTGAGGCTGCCTGCATTTCTTGGCTGGTGCCCCCTTTCTTTCATTGTCAAAGCCAGTAACCTTGCATCTCTCAGACCATTATTCTCTAGTCACATTTTCTTCTGACTCCTCTTCTGCTGTTTTCTTCTACTCGTAAGGAGCTTGTGACAACATTGGGCCCAGGGTTCTCACACTATCTTTAGGTCAGGTGATTAGCAAACTTAATTAACATCTTTAACCTTAATTGCCTTTGCCATCTTTAAGGGCAAAATGTTGTAATACTTTTTTCTCACCCTTTATAAAGATCATAGCCTACGTTCCTGTAATGAAGAACAGATCAACAAGAGAAAAGCGTAACAAACTTAAAGTTTCATGTAACACAGGAACCTTCAGAGATGAAGACCCAAATATCCAGGGAAAGCTGTTTAGTTTTTATGCTTAGTTTCAGTGAAGAATGGACAGCCATGTAGAAATGTGATTGGACAAAAGAGTATAATCTACTGGTAACAGACTGAGGGGGGAAACCCAGAAAGGCCTGTTTTTTTTTTGTTTTCAGATTCTTATCTGTGTAGCATTATTTCCTCCAGAGTATAGGGCAATGAGGGTCTTCAAGGAAAAAGGGAGAGAGTGTCTTTTCTAAGTTTTATGGCTTACTTTAGGGGAGAAGACTTTTAGTTTCTAGACTGACCTTGGGGAAATGCAATTCTGGTTTCTATGGTTTACTTCTGGGCGGAAGGAGGGGTGTGGGAGAGGAGGGCAGGAAAAGGTCGGAGAGCTTGTTTCTGAGGCTTTTCCAATCTCCGTCAGTTCAGAGAACTCAGCTTGCCAGGGTGCCATACTTTGGGTATTAAGTTTGGAGCCCTAACACATGTAATCTAACCTATTCACATGTTCTGGAGATTAAGATGTGGACATCACTGGGGTGTGATTATTTTTGCCTAGCACAGGTAGACACATTTCAGGCAGAAGCAAATGTAAATATACAAGAGAAGTGCAGGTTGCAAGCAATTGAGTATGAATGCATCAAGGGATCCTAAAGGATGAAACGAGAGACAGACAGTGGTTAAGATGATAGAAAGACTTAAGGAACAAGATCAGATTGGTTGTTTAAAAATATTATTCTGGCAAGAGAACAGATTTAAGAAATGCAGAACCAAAGATAAGAAAACAGAAAAGCAACAATTACTTAGTCAAGAAAGATAGCAGAAGCTTATACTATTTTCTTAGCACCAGAGGTGAAAATGAAGAAATAGATTTCATACGTGCTAAGGAGTTAGGGTCTATGGGATTTGTTGATTGATTAGGTACAAGAGGGCATGATGAGTCAAGACTGATTCCCTGATTTTTATGATAAGATTCTAGGTGAATGGTGATGTCATTTACGGTATGGATTACTGAAGAGAAAGTAGAGATAGGGAGTCAAAGGAAGAGAAAGGCTTCTGATTTCCGTTTTAGTACATGGATACAACTAAACTGTATTGAACCCTCATATGTAACTCCTTTTCTGTGTTATCCACAAATATGAAATAATCTTTAATGGAAAAAATGAAATATGAAATTAATTTTTAATGGAAAAAAGTGTGATAGAGAATAGAGTCATCACAGTGCCAGTAGAGATCACTCTTAGGGTCCCTAGTGTAGCTACCACTGTTACATCAATCTGCATCCACTATATAACACTATTCAACCAGCTCTGACTCTATACTATTAGCCAGGTCGTATTTCTCCACATATTCCAAAATTTGTCTCAATAAACTTTGTCTAGTGCCTTGGTCAAACATTTAATAGACTGTCTAAATCATGAAGAAATATTGGGAAAGTTAATTGTATTCAGTAGTATTAAATATTTAAGTAATTAATTAACTTTATCTTCCACTTTAATAAATACATTAATCTAGAAAACTCAATTTATAAATTCTGTTCAAAACCCTATGTGGAACATAAATACATTTATCATGTTTATGAATATATAAAATATAAAATATAGTGACCATGCAGCAGAACAAGAGATAAATTCTTACTGGAAATAAAAGTGTTTGGGTAAGTGGCAGTTGACAGGGAAGAGATGAGAAATGAGGATAGATTCACTGGGAAAGAGGACACCTGGAAGAAAGAATAGTATGATTAAAAATACTGGAAGAGCATTATGCAGAGCGTGATTACAATGAGGGATGTTGTATGATGGCAACACAGCTGTGGCTGCAAGGGAGGCTTAGAGTGAAAGAATTGGTAGCTTTCTGGTCCATAGATGTAGTTATTTTTAATTGAATTTGAAAGTCACTGGGCAGCACATAGACTCTCCAAATCATTGCTAGGCTCTCGTACCCGCTATTGTGTGCTCTAACTAGATTCACTTATTTGTGTTTCTTACCAGCTTCCTTAAATAGCTGCATTTATAACCCTGGCTTTATAAACTTACTTTGCAATCTACACGCAGTGTTTGTTGAAGGGGTGGGGATGGATGGGGCCATTATCAGAGTCCCACTGCAGGAAGGCATATTAATGGCAGAGTGAATTTCAAATTATAGTGTTGAAGAAAGGTGAGACCATTAGAGGAAGGCGAATAAGCTAAGAGGTTGTTTAAAAACTTAAGATATCTCAAAAAAAAATTATAAAAAAATAAAAAAAAAAACTTAAGATAAAAGTGGGCTGAACAGTGATGATAATATTAGGAAGAGAAGGGAAGGACCAAACGTGAGAAACCAGATTTAAAATTTCATTAGGACACGGTCTGGGTCTTGTCCTTTCAGTAGGACAAGAAACAAAGTAGATAATGAACAAATGAATGAATGAAGACATTGGAGTAGTTGAATTGGATGTGATGAGTGAAAGGAAAGAACTGAAGGTAACTTGAAGAACCTGAATGTAAGTACCCAAAAGGATCATGCTTCTGAAAGTGCCTGCAGGAGAATAACACTTAGATCAAGTGTTAAGAAGATATCCAGGGAGACACATTTAGCAGTGGTGAAAATATGAATGTGGTTCTCAGGGTAGAGATTATAATGAAAAGGGAATATGAAAATTTTAAGTAGTTTATTTCAAACAGCAAAAATGTATGTATCAAGATGAAATACAGATTACTAATGTTTTTAATAAGAAAGGGGCGATCATTTAATGCAGACTCATTGTTTCATGGATGAAGAAACTGAAAAGCAAGTGTTTTGCCTAAAGTTAATCAACCAGTAAATGGCAGAGTTTGCTCTAGCACGGAAAAGGGTGTTCCTTGTATTGCATCAGCACATTACTTCACTATCTCTGACATCCCACCACAAGTTTCCACTCTGACCCATTCTCTATTTAGAAGAGAACCATTTTTTATCATTGTTTATGTTCCCAAATATGAACTTGGATCTATTTGTAAAGTTTGCATATGGATTACTTAATACTTAGGGATTTCAAGATACCTTTTTCTAAATTCAAGACACAGTAGAAAGAGAGTGGGACTGTAGGGAAGCCTAGGGTGAAATCTACCAGCTTTATTTTATTAATTTTAGTATTCTGGCCTGGCCACTCTAACGTATCTCCTATTTTTCAGTCAAATTGCTGTTATGAAACTAACTGGATTCTCCAGTTCTAAATTTCACAGAATTATATAAGGCTAATGGATTTCAGGTCATGACTTACTGAGCATAAGGATTCTGGGGAGGCACCTGAGGACTGCTGCTGGGCTTAAGAGTGTGGAGAGAGCAGGACTTTGGAGCTCCTGCCCCGATTTCAACAGAGACACAAAGCCTTTTCTATGTTTTAATATTAGGCTTTCTCCCATGATTGTCTATTAAGGAATGGCCTCTTATTTTAAAATGTTTGATAACTTCTGCTAGAGGTTATTAATCTCAAGGCTACAGGCAGCATTTCAGATCTTACCCTCTTGAATTTGTGGATTATATTAAAACACTCCAAATCCCATTGTTTCAAATGGGAAATCACACAAGTTCAATTTTATTCTAAAAGTACCTTCGAGACATTCAGCTCTGAGCTCAGCAACATCTCACTCAGGCTTTTGCCAACACAGTTCCCTTTGCCTAAGAATGTATTGAGAGGAAAGGATTTCAAGTTTTCCCAACTAAAGGAGAGCCTTTCCATTAAGAGGAGATACAAGCAGATCTTGAGACATCCATTTAAGAGGGAAGAAAAAGTTTTGTGTCTTTTTCCAATTCTGTTTATTTCTATTGCTATTTGTAAGCCACATTTTATCCTGTGTTATAATTTATGGAATACTTATGCAAAAGACCCATAAGGTATATTGGGGGGGCTGAAGCTATGATATTGTGGTACATTGAGAGCACAGGTCACTACAAAACAAAACAAACAAACTCCCCCAAAATACTTCCATAATAATTCTTCAATTAAAGATGGATTAAAATATAGTTACCTCCAAGACCATCAACATAATAGAAACAGTACTATTCAAAGCTTTATTTGAACCATATTAATGTCGTCCTATAGTTAGATTGAACTCAACTTCAGTATGATTTAGGTTGAAGAAAACTCATTTTGGTCAACAACACTAAAGATAGAGGTAAAACTTAGAATGGGGTGGTCTGGTATTAAACACCTAGAAAGTAGAGAACATAAAAAGATTTAAAAGGACCCTCAAGTGAATTCCAATATATTATTTATTTTAGTTTATCTTTTAAAGTTCTAGCTCTGTGTAAATATACATAGCTTTATTCTCTGTTAATATTATCTCTGAAAAATAATAGGAAAAAAATAGGAAAAAAATAGGAAAAAAAAATAGGAAATATATGCCAAATAACTTCTTGAATAAAGTGATGTTATTTTAATTTTCTGCTTTTGAGTCAGCAGCTTCATCTTTTGTTCATAAATACTTTTTTTGATTTGTAAAAGCAGTTGTCTAATTGTAATTACTCTGCCCTTCCTTACTGTTTTTTAGTTGTACCAATAACAGTGGTTCTGATTTAGATAAACTTAGAGAATAATACATTAAATTAATATATTAATCAATTTTCAACTTTTAAAAACATCATCTTATCTGCTATCTCATAAAAACTATCAAATAAAGGGACAATGACATTTGACTTATCTTTTGCATTGAGAAAAATTAACCAAGATAATAACTTTTCCACATTACACAGTAAGAAAACAACAAGTCACAATTTGATGGCGAAAGCTAAAGCTCCCCACTAAGGTCAAACTACATCATGTATGAGTTTTTACCATGGTGCTGTAATATATTGTCAGCACTCCCAAGTTACATGGTATCTTAGAAGATCGGGAGATATACTATTTCTCAATATATCCAGTGCTGTCTCGCAAATTAAATTAGAAAGAAAAATTAACTGATACTAAGTTGTTTCACTGGTAGTGTGCTCCAAGATAAGTGAAAATGATTTCTGATTTAGAGTCATGAAAATCCTTCATTTAGAATTATTTTATGTAGATCTAGTACATTAATATTTATGACCTCTTTTTTTTTAAGTTCCCGAGAAAACTTGTTTTTATTCTTATTCTATTCTAAACTCAGAATGTGATTCAACATTTGCTTTATTTTTTTCTAATTGGTGTCTGTTTTTACTTCAGTGGTTCTTTCTAAGCAAAATGAATAAACGTTTTGTTATAATGAATATTACTGAGAAGACATGCATTTTCTTCGTCTTTCTCAGGTTAAAGAATATTTCTAGATGTTGATGACTGAATTAATGATATTTCAGAGTCCTTATGATCTAATAAATCCATCCATCCCAATGATCAATTGAGGTTAGGCTCTTCTAAAGGAAAAAAAAAAAAGAGTGTATTATATTAGACTGACTTCCTTAATCTAATGGCTTTAAGTTGGCTTTGGAGAACTTCATAACTTTTCAACCAAACTGTAGTTTACTATGGAAACAAGTAATGTTCTATTCATTAATATGGGAAGGACAGCATATGGGAGGTTATTTAGCTCCTTAGTGTCTCCATCTTCCATTTGCCATGCATGTTTCAATGATAAATGAAAACATTATTTAAACATTTTGAAGCTTGAAAGTCTAATGAATACAAATTAGCAAATTATTGCTATAACTCATATTTATTAATGAACTTGTGGACTACTGGCAGTTTCTTTGGATTGTTGTTTAGTCTGTTTTTTATTATCTTCTGGTCAAGTCACGTTTTTTTCCTTAGTGTCGTGTGATATTGAACTGTTGTTGAACTCTCCTGTTAAGATCATAAGGTTTATTCAAGGTCCTTTAATGAAGTTGTTGCTTGCATATAACTTTGTACCAGAACCTCAGGTAAGGAACTTTGAAAGCATAATTGATGGTTTTCTCATCTTTGTTTCGTTTTATTGAATATGAATTCATTCTGTTCACTCAGTTCAAAATTTATTGAACCCACTCTTATGAGCTCATGGAAACAGGGAAATTAACAAACCAAAATCATGGATCCTTGTACTCATATTTTAATGGTATGAAATAAGCATTAACAATAATAACAATAGAAGCCAAATAAATAATATGTCAAATGGTGATACATTCTGTAGAGAAAATAGTCAAACAGTGAATGGGACACAGGAGTGCACCCATAAGAAAAGGAGGTGTGATTTTTACTGAGGTTGTCAGGTAAGGTCCTCACTGGTAGTATGAAATTTGAGAAGAGACTTGAAGAGGTGACTCAATAGGAGTTCGGTTCTCTTGATTCTTAGAACTGTCTCTTCCTTTCTACCTCCATTGAGCTCAGTCTAATCCAGGTAGCACTTAACATGTCGTTCTTGCGTTATGTCATTCCTGCCAGCTGCTTTAGCTGGTTTCTCTTCCTTAGATTTCACCCTCTCTGGCTTGTACAACGTCACAGAATGCCCTTGCTCAGAAATGTGCAATTATTCCTTTATTCTCTGCCATATCGATTACAGACTCCTTCAAATTATTTTCATACTATTTAAGGGCCCTATGTATTTAATAATTTTACTTGTAATTTTCACTCTGACAAATAGGTCTGTTCATGCTATCTTGAGCAAGCCACACTCATTTACAATTCTGTTTTCTTACCTGTACCCACCTTCCCACCTGAAATGCCTTCCCTTTTCTAAATATTTTTGCCAAGTGGTAGGGTTTGTTTAATTGATACATGGTATTCTTTAATTTGTATTGCTCAGCCTTCTCTTAATAGTATGCCTGTTACTCTAGATTGATTAATTCTCTGATTATGCTTTGGTTAGGTGCTTTGGTTAGGTGCTTTGTTTACACACCCAAAAAAAAATCTCTCTTGGTAGCTTTCATGTCTTGTCTCTTCAGTTATTACATATTTAAAAATACTTCTATGTGCCTAATATCAATACATCTTCTGTATCTCCCACAGCATCTAATAAACTGCTGTAATTCATATTCAAAAACTCTTGCTAATTATTTTGATGTGGAAGTTTCAACAACTTCACATTTATGCTTCTTAAACCGCAGTTCATGTATTTGATGTAATTCTGCCGGATATCAAAGGTACTATAACATCACCTACATGGGGTTACATCAAGGAAAAATATTGTGTTAAGAACATAGAAATGGTTTCTATAGTCTCATGTCACATTTCCCTGCTTGTCTTTCTACAGATTTTCTTTAATACGTCCTGCAGAGTATTAGAAAAAACAAATTATCTCTTCAAAGAGTGCTTTGACGTAATCTCTTTTTCTTTAATTTTTTTTTTTAATTTTCTCACTGGTAATCTTGTTATTTCACAGGGTTACCCTTACACAGTAATATAAACCTGGGGGAAGCAGAGCCCACATCTACTAATCCTTGTCTGGAGAGAAGAAAATAACAAGGCATTTCAGTGTGGCAGAGGAGTGTCCTAAAATTTAAGAAACACAGTATAGTGGGAAGACCCTCCTTTTAAGACCCATTTCACCTTATTCTGTTTGTCATTGTCAAAGCATTTAATGTTGCAGGCCTTCTGGGACCAGTTCTATCTGATACATTTTCAGTTGTACTGCCTTGGAAATTGGAATGATGTGCACTTCAGAAATTCCAGTTGAATCCTCCTAATTCAAATTATTGATGTGGCGATTTGCTGCAGATATTTAAATTTTGTGAGCTTAGAAGTATGTGAAAATCAGGAATTGCTTCAGAACATGGTTCATTTATTTTAGTGACTGTAGTTTAATATTAATTATTTATGTCTCTGCTGAATAGTTCTTTGGCAAATGCATCATAGAAAATACATCATCTTTTTCAAGCTGTGTCTGCATTCAGAAGTCTTAACACTCTGTTTGACAGGTATTTCTTTGAGTCATCTGTATTAGGAAATACTTTTATATCTGTCTACAAGAATTCTGAATTTGCTTTCCAAAATAGGTACTACATTCAAAAATCTATTATAACTTCTTAGGCATTTAATATTCCTAACAGAAAGCTTTCATAGAAATCTTTTTTTTTCTGGTTAAAAAACAAAACAACTAAATAATTTACTCTTTTAATTATATTTCACTGTTAATGACATCCATCAATATTTATTTAAATGTATTTTCAAAGCTTTCATTTCTGGAGAATACATTATAAATATGCTTTTTTATATTAAACAATTTCATAGGAAAATTAAATTTTTGAAATGTGGGAATTTAGGTTGTAGAACAATTGAATGATAACCTCACAGAATATTATATCAAAACTGAATCATAGGAAGAGCACAATATCCTCTTTCATTTTGTACTTCTGAAGTGATGTATGCATCTCTTTTATTTGCAATTTCATGAAAGTGTGTTATAATTTTTGGCAACCAATAATAGGATAGCTTTGAAAATAAAACTCTTTGAAAAGTTTGTTCTTTTTAAGATTAAACATGTTAGACAAGCCCCTCCTTCTCTTACACATCTTTTGAAAAGGGCTCCAGATAGAAGCCAGAATGGCCCGTATTTAAAAAATGAAACTGCAATTAAAATATTTGATAGTTAGATTGAAAGCTGTAAGGAAGTGCTGTAAATCTCTGCAAGGGCCAGTCCTAGGAGGGAATGAACTCTTATATTTAAAAAAAAATTTTTTTTGAGGAAAGATAGGAAGATGAAAGGATCCTCTAAATAGAAACAAACAAATGTTGACATAAAGTTACTCAGACATTGACTAAATAGGGCTACAGCTAATGACAACTTAATAGGAGAACTTTATCTTCAAGCTTAACAAAATTTCTAGACCTAATGCAGTTCAAGAAATATCTGGAAATTATTGTGTGACCTAGCATATCTAAACTAAACTTGTCCTGTAATTTTCTAGTTCAAGCTGTAGTGGAAGATATACTGTAGTGATTATTGAATCCATTGTGATCAATTATTACAATTATGTTTTGCTTTTGCTACTGTCAATTTTAAGGAGGAACACAGTCAATAGCACCCATTTAAATTGCACACTTTGATGAATTTTGTCAATTGTTTACACTCGTGAAACCATGCTGCAGCCAAGATACAGAACATTTCCAAAGATTATGAAAAGATTCTTTGTACTCCTTTGTAAAGTCCGTTCTCACACCTTCCCTTGGACCTGGGCAACCACTGATCTTCCTCTTGTCACCATTGATTAGTCTTCATTTTGTATAAATGGAATCACTGAGTATGTGCTCTTGTGTGTGGCTTCTTCATTTCTGCACAATGAGTTTAAGAGTCATACAAATGTATTTGTGCAGATTCAATACTTTATTCCTTTTTATTGATAGGAAGTATTAAATTATGGTTTTATGTGTATTTTATTTATTCACCTAAATCATGTTCTTATTAATATCAAGGACTGCATTTTAAATTCTGTATATCCCCTCAGTACCTAAAATAATTCTTACACATAATAGAGGTTTGTTGGTTAATTGATTCATCTATCTGAGCATAGATGTTAGAGATAAGTTTTTGAATGGTCCTCGTATCAGCAATAGTCAATATTTGAGAAAAAATTTGTGTTGGAAGTAGCAAGTTCAGAGAACAATTGAACAGTTTCTCTATGCCAGTCATAGTACGATGCTTGGCATTATCTCGTTTATCCTCATAACCAGTCCCGTGTGGTATTCATACTGCAATTATACTTGTGTGTTAGGCAAAGCACAGAGATTAAGCAACTTGACACTGATTACACAAGCTGATCAACAGTAGAACTGCTTAACACCAAAGTAGTTGCTGTTAGCCATGATACCTGATTTCACGAGTGACTTAGAATGAAAGTCCATATGGTAGCTCTAAGGCACAGTGTTAATGGTTTCTAGGAGACCTTTCAGACTTTTTACTGTCTCCTTCCGTCACATTGACCGCTTTCAGTTTTTGCTCAGGACACTTGCTGCCATCTCAGGGCATTGGCTGTAGTTAGTACCTCTTTAAGATGCTTAAATTCCTTATGTCTTTCAAGTCATTGTTAAAATTAGACCTCACTGAGTCTATTCTGAAGCTTTTTTTTTTTTTTTTTTTTTTTTTTTGAGGCAGAGTCTTGCTCTGTTATCCAGGCTGTAGTGCAGTGGCACAATCCCAACTCAGAGCAACCTCCACCTTCTGGGCTCAAGCTATTCTCCTGCCTCAACTTTCTGAGTAGCTGGGACTATGGGCATGCACCACCACACCCAACTAATTTTGTATTTTTAGTAGAGACAGTGTTTTGCCATGTTGGACAGGCTAGTCTCGAACTCCTCATCTTAAGTGATCTGCCTGCCTCAGCCTCCCAAAGTGCAGGGATTATAGATGGAGCTACCGCATCTGGCCAATTCTGAACCTTCCTGTTAGATATTTCAGCCTTCCTCCACTTCTCTCCCACCCTCCCAGTCCCTTTTACTTACTTTTGTAAAGAACCGTAGCACATATCTTTTTCTAATATATGCATGAATTCCTTAAAATTTAATGATTTTTCTCTTGTCTGTCTCTCTGCAGAGTATAAGCCCCACAAGGGCAGGAATCATTGTCAGTGCTGTTATCTGATTTATCCCAAATGGCTGGGACAGTGTCTTACACATAGTGGGTTCCCTATAAATGTGTATATTAGGCTGTGAGCTGGGATATTTTGGTTCTCTTCTCATAATATCTGAATTTCTTTTTCTTGAAAGATGTGGCATTAAGTGATACTTGAGTGATTTAGAGATCAGATAAAATAATAGAAATATTTATATTCACTTCTCTAACAGGAGTCAGTAAAGAGTAAGAAATAATTTTCTGCCATAATCCCCTCTATTATCTTGGGCCTGTCTTATATTGTTTTTAATGGTTCATTTTTATCAGGGCTTTTCTAGATTGCTTCTTAGAGATGGAAGAGGCCTGAGAGAATTTTGATATAATTTGGTTCAAAATTTGAAATATGGGGGGTTTGGCGGGTTGTGGCCAAAATACAGTTCACATGGGTTTTAATAATCATTTTAAATTTCAATGCCCTTAGATAAAATTTCTTGCTTAGGCCAGGTGTGTTACTCACTCTTGTAATCCCAGCTCTTTGGGAGGCTGCTGGATCACTTGAGATCAGGAGTTTGAGACCAGCCTGACCAACATGGTGAAACCCCATCTCTTACACTAAAAATACAAAATTAACCAGGCGTGGTGGCACACACCTGTAATTCCAGCTACTTGGGAGACTGAGGCAGGAAAATAATTTGAACCCGGAGGCAAAGGTTGCAGTGAGATGAGATTGTGCCATTTCACTCCTGCCTAGACAACAAGAGTAAAACTCCATCTCAAAAAAACAAACAAACAAAAAACAACAACAAAAAAACTTTCTTGCACAGAGTAGTCTTTTGTCTTAACTTCTCCTGACCCACTCATTTCAGTGCCTGACCCCTGAACATAGTTAACTAGATCACCTCTAATACAACCCCTTTGCCTTATGGAGGAGAGAACAGGCTCAAGTGGTAAACCAGCTTATCCAAAATGAAATGAGTAGTTAGTGCCATTTTTTGCTGTAAGGGGAAAAAATATCCAATATTGTAGAGGCATTTTCTTGTCAATTAGCACAAAGATAAACTTGAAAATGTTATTTCTACTTTTTAAATCACCTTTTTATTGAATTCCTTACTTAACATTTGTAAAATGACTCATTATTTATGGTCATTTAGGCCCAAAGAGTGTGTGTTTTCTTTCAGGATCATAAATTACTCTGAAAGCCTTTGAGATATATTGAAAGATCTGAGGCTTCTGTTAAACTTGGTGGAGGCAATAGCAAATGAATAATTAGTCATTTATTCTTCTGGCAATTCATTTGTGGTGAGAACCCAACTCAAAGTCAAAATACTTTATTTATTGACTTTTCATGGTAGTTTCTTGGAAAGCAGTAGTAATTGAATCTGATGGAAGTATAAGATATGGAATATCATGAAGGAGTAATATCATTTTATTTCTGGGAATAAAATAATCTTGGAGGAAGGCCAGAAAATGTTTGTTGCCTAGTCAAACGAATGTTAGATTACATCATGGTATAATTTATCTTTTTAAACAAAACTCCCATTGCCAAATTTTCTTTTAAGTTATTTAAAAATGTAGAAACCACATTCCTCAGATGATATTCTCAGCCAGTGGATTCAGTAATAGCTTTTCAGTATAGTTTTTTCAGTATAGTATAGTATAGTATAGTATAGTATAGTATAGTATAGTATAGTATAGTATAGTATAGTTTTTTCAGTATAGTATAGTTTTTTCAGTATAGTTCAGTATAGTATAGTTTTTTCAGTATAGTATAGTATAGTTTTTTCAGTATAGTAATAGTTTTTCAGTATAGTTTTTGATGGTTTTGTCTTTTAGTTCTGAGATAATTTACATGTAAGTTGTATAACCACATAGCTCACCATTATTTATTAGCACTAATTTTTATATTAATCTCATGGACCGAAGCAGTAAATATTTTTCATGTTTGGTGGGCCTTAGACACTATGAAGAAAATGTATACAATAAAGTGCTGCCCATATCATTTCCACTATTTCTGTGTGCATAGAACATACTAATTAAGTGTTCTCTGTTTATGAAAAACATGGAAAAAATAGGAAGTTTCAAATGAATAGTCAGGACAAATCTTGAATTGTTCTTTCAGTTGACTTTAATTATTTTTGCTGAAAATCAAGAACAATTAATTCACAGTCTCCTAAATTTAATTTATCTTATTCTGAGAATGAGTGAGATTTTAATAAATTGTTGGAAAAATCCTAAAGGATGCTTCCAGTACTACAAATAGAAAGTCTCATTAATAAACTAGAATACTTTTGTTTGCCAAAACTCACTTTATAATTGTAAGTATATATGCTGACTTTGTATTACGGAAATTATAATATGTACTTGCATAATCAGAGAAGTTCTCAATTCAGTAAAAATAAATATCACATAGTAAATATTTGTCCGGCAGCAACACTTGATATATTTGACATGAGGACATCTCAAATATCAGGGATAGCTTCTAAGAAGTATCTTTTGGTCCTTTAATAAAAAATTTAGATATGACAACCAAACCAAATCCTATATTAAACCCTATAGGAAAATGCTTTATTGAGGCTGCCTTCTATAATGACATTCTCATTAAAAGTGCTCCACAAATGTCAAATGTTTCATTGTATGAAAGCCACCTGTAACATTTAAGTAGGTTATATTTAACTACAAAATACATGTCTGTCCATTTGTGGCATTAGTCATAGTTTTAATAATATATTTTCTACCCTAAAATAATAGATATTTACATGTACATCTATAAACACATGTGATGGTTGGGTACTCCAGGGAACAAATGCTCAGATGCACCTAGGGGTACCAAAAGTTGTTGGGAGGTAGCAATAATGAGTGATAAAAGAGGAAAGAATCCGGATGGAAAAGGGTGACAGGCCTCAGGCCATAATACAGATGTGATAGGCTCTCAGCCACCTCTCTGGCAAGCTCTGAAGTGAAGACTGCCCATTAGAGGTGTTCTTGATTGGGTGAAAATGGCCAGGTCCCGATCTTCCTGCCCTCCCTTGACCTTCCCATGCCTAGTCATTGGCTAGGCACAAACCCAGAGAGCATGGCCTCAGTAGATCCTGAAAGTATTATTTGTTGGGAGGTGTCAACTAACTGTACTCCTTGAAGATGAATAGTAAGTTGTTGAAATAATTGAGTAACATATTGCAAGTGACATGTATTCACGGGTGGTCCAATATATAATACGTGTTTACATGCATATGTAATGAATAAATGTATGTATGTGCACAATATGCCCTGTATGTTTAAAGAATGCTCATATGATTGGTAATTGTACCTTAGACTCAATAGAACTTTAAAAGTTTGCACGTTTTTATCAATGGTTTAAGAATTCCATTTCAAGGTAGTTCCGAAGGATTGGACAATTGGACAGTTGCCACTATCAAGTTAGAGCTGTATGTGAATTTTAGACCGATTCGGTGGCTCTTAGTCTGGTTAACTATGAGTGTTATTGCCTCTGTGAGATGGCCAATTAAATCCTACACCTGTGTATATTATTTTTTAAATGGAAAAACATATTATACTTGGAGAGATTAATGAATTGTGCTACATAGTATAAAGGAACTAATAATAAGCCAGCCTTAGGAGATACTGATCTCTCAATTCCCAGTGGCTGAGTAATAACAGTTTGATAAAAGAAGCATCACAACTTCCATCTACAATTATTTTCAATATTTTATTTTCATTCTCAAGACCTCATTTAATGAAGCAGACTTAAGAAATGCCATGTTCTCTGTCAGGAAGTTTTCACCTCTTATTTTTTCTCACATGCTCTTTCCCCAGATATTGGCAGTACAAGTTTCCTTGCTTTATTGTAATCCCTGTTCAAATGTCATCTTCTCAAAGAAGTCTTCTGTCTCCATCTGATCTGAAATAAAGGCTTCAGCACTATCCTCTTCCCTTTCTTTCCTTAAAATAGTAGTTGTTTGTATGTGGCAATATAGTATACGGCTATTTGTTTGTATATACTGACAATATTGCATACTTTAAGTACAGAGATTTTTGTCTATTCTCTATGTGGCTCTACCCCTAGAACCTACAACAGTGCATGGCATATGTAGGCACTCAAAAATATTAATTCAGTGAATCAATGAATGGATGGGTGATGAGTGAAGAAATAAATGAGTATGTTGATAAGTCTTTGCCCACTACTGATGCTTCAGAAATATAATTGTGTCTGTGTAAAAACGAGAGTTTGCTCCAATCCAGGCCTGTGATACATTCCCATTCCAAGAGAAACTGTCACAACACATAAGGAAAAGGTGTTTTTTTTTTTTTGCATAGCAAGTTATGTTAACAAACAAGGATGTTTGTTTTTTGCATACTTTGCATAGCATGTTATGTTAACAAAAAAGGATGTTTCTCTAGCCTTGGACTATGATTTCATTAAAGCAATAATCTGTTTTAATCAGTCATTTCTTCAAATAATGATTAATTTTTATAGAAATCTACCTCTTGAGCAATTGAAAACATTTCAAACAGTATAATTCTCAGCAAGGTCAATGAGAGTTTCATGTCAATGGGAGTCTTATGTCAGACCGCATAGTAAAATACTATGTATATTTAGGTATAAACAGAACAAGTCCATTCATGTCTACTATAAAGTGGAAAAGGACAAAGGCTATGGCCTTTGCAGCTGACCTGGAGTTCTGTGCTTTATGGTCGGTCTGGTAATTATGAAGCATTCCATCAATAAGTCTAAAATTAGTATTGATTGCACCCTGCCACTTTTCTATTTCTTCTGTATCTGCAGCAGCAGTTTTGGAGATATTCCTTTTTCTACGTCATCATATCATGGTTCACTTGGCCTACTTCTTCATTTTCTATTGAACGATAGAAGTATAGCTCTTTCAATAAATCACTAGTATTTTCTCTAAACAGTCAATAGTTACTGACAGACTGTTTCCCTGGCTGAAATTTTTGACTTCGAGGAGGCTGTAGAATATCCTTTGGCAGAAGTAAAAATCTAAGCCCCTAAGGAGTAAAATATTGGACCATGTATAAACTTGTGCTTTGCTTTCACTAAACAGGGATTAAATATGTTAAGTTTTACATTATTTGGTTAAGGCATTAAAGATCTGTGTCTTTTGTTCTTTATGTTGAAGTAGAATTTAAGAATAATAATATTACTGAAAATAAAACTAATTATTAGAAGTTTGTGTTTTGTGGGTAATACAATAAAACAAAAATCAAATATTACTGTTTTACTAAAGTAGCGATCTCAGTTCAGAATGGAGTTATTACGAGCTGGTAAGTTAATAAATACATTTTTTTAGCATAGGATTCTGTTCATGTTATTTTTTTAAACTGTACAATATAAATGGAAATAAAAATTTCCCTGAATATACTATTTTAGGAAGAACAAAAAGTTCTAATACAATACACATTCACAGTTATGTAGACTGACAAATATCAGATATATTTGATCTGAGCTTGGAAATATGGGTGAATGTTAAATGCTATTAAAGAGTAGCTAAGGACAAGTATGATCTTACAAAACCCACTAACGATTCACACTAAAGCAATATATAAAAACTTTGAAATGACTTTTCACTCTTTAAATGTCCTCCATTGAATAAAATAAGTCAGTTTTAATCTTTTAATTACATTTTGCTCTTATGTGATATAGATAACAGATGTATATGCTACATTTATTCAGGGGATGATTTCTAAAGGGCAATATTAATATCTTCTCTAACTTTTCTGAAGCAGAGTGATATAAAATATTTTTTAAGTTTAGAGTTTCACTCACTTCACCACCTTTTACAATGAATTCTAATTAATGACACTGTTGGATGGCACATCTGTTTTGCTAACCAAAACAGATAGCAAAAGGAATTTTGGAAGTAGGTGATGCATAATATTAAAGATAAAGAAGCATTATGCAAGTTTAGAACTTTGCCTACTGCACAGATAGTGTGTCTGAGTTAAAACTAAGCCTCTATATTAAAGGAAAACCTGAAGGTCATGTTACAGTATAAGCATAGAGAAAGTAGGAAGTTATTAACATGCAGAATTATTAAAATATTTTAAATACCTATAAATTAGCTTTATTTTAAAGATATTACATATGTAGAAAAATACCCATTTTTATTAGTTATTAAAAAGCAACTGAAAGAAAATACTTAAATGTTTCAGAAGGAATAACCTGGTATGATATTCTAAATGCTATATTTTAATCAAAGCAGTTATATATTGTATGCACTTATGTTATGAATGCTTTATAAAATTTGTTTTATAAAATTTTATTAGTATTTACATTTGCTAAAGTTTGCTAAAAGTATATTAGAACTTAATCATGTAACCAAAGTCTTATTCTTTATTTAAATGAAAAGCTATTACCCATAAGAAGGATTTTAGTTCTACTATATAAATTACCTTGGACTTAATTACAAGGTACATTTTTATGTAAAAATGTATGATTTTTTTTCTGAAAATAATGTACAAGTTACACCACAGCCTCTTCTTATTTTGAATATGAGTTTAAACAGATAGAATTGGAAAGAAAGCTGCCATCATCATGGATTTTTCTTTGTTTTGATGGAAAACAGATTATTTTTACTTGCATGAACTTAAGGAAATGTTTATTGAGCATTTGCTCTGTGTACAAATCATTGACAAGTAGAGTAGGAGACACTGAAGAAACCAAAACATGGTTACTGTCTTTAAGCAACTCAACATATTAATATGCAAGAGTACACAAAGAACTCAGGAGCAAAGTATATTAAAGGCTTCAGAGAACACTTCCAGTCTGATGGAAAGTCAAAAAGACTTCATGAAAGAGGGCACATTTAATATAACGTGATTTCAAGGCTTGGTGGGATTTTAAATACATGAAACAGTAGTTAAGAAGACTCAGTTTACAAAACTAAAATTCTTTACTGATCTCCTTATGTCAAGACTGAACCGTTTTTCCTGAAATACTTAAAAATGATCAAGTTGTGAATAAACATAAGGAAAATATGCTGTCTGTGTTAAGACTAGATTTTACTTTTTAGGCTATGGTGGTTTGATCTGTAAAGTAGACTGTCAGTTAAACATATTATAATTTGATATTTCCAAACAACAAGGATTTTTTTAATGCTGCGACAATCATAATAAAATAATAAAATAATAAAATAATAAAATAATAATAAAACTGGAAAGCAAAATATTACAACAGGTAGTTATCAAATTCATCAGGTCAAGAGAAGTCATTTCTTAGAGAGAATGTAGGTAGTGATTTGTGCTAATTAGCATATGAAAATTAAACAAGAGTTAAGCCACAGAATTCCAATTGAGCAACTGCATTATTGTTCTGATTTTGTATGATTATTGAGAGTACATTGTCAGGGCAATTAGAAATTAGTGCTGTCAAAACATATTTTGGCATAAAATGCAAGCAACATTATACTTGTTTTCTGAAGCTAATGGTGGATTACAGTTATTGCCCTTGAAGATTTTCTGCAGAGAGGAATGAACAGAGTAAGGCAGAGAGTGATAAAGAATCAGGGAGGAAAAGATAACAGAGGGAGCAAGAAAGGAAAGAATGAAGAAAAAAAAAATACCCAGACAGTTTTAACTCTCCAGGTTACTTGGCTAAGTTTATGGTGCTTCCTCCTACTTCTTTCAGTTCCGCGTTAGCGGTGAGCTGCTCCTTCTCTTTAGTACGGGCCTTGGCATAAGACCCCTGCAAAAATGGAATCAGAGACATTCTGAATTTCAGCTGCCTCTAGTCAAATCTCATGGACTTTCTTTTCCTCCAATCTGTATAATTATTTGATGTTGAGCAATGCCCTCTTTCTCTTTTATAATTTCCAAAGGTTTTTGTGTGTGTGTTTTGTGGTGTTTTCGGTTCCTTTGTTGTTTTAATGTTTCGGGTTAGTATTCACATCATTTTTCTTGAAGCTCTGTACTTCATTCTATCAGTTTTTAAGAATTTTCTGTCATTTCTTTCAGTCACCTATGACACTGTACTAATCTTGTAGGATTAAGAAGACAGATATCATTGTTTCTCAGTGTAGAGATGACAACCAATAGAAAACAGACTGTGCAAATAAAAATGAAAGTATCACTGATTATACATTATCCAGCCTTTTCTCTTTTTTTTTTTCTCACTTAAGAGGTACCTTATTGTTTTGTTTTATTTTCCCAAAAGGAAAGATAACAAATTAACTATTTTACAATTTGGGGTGGGTCTTGATGCCAGCAGCTTTGGAATTCAGTAAAACAATTTGATGTTAAAGTAAAAAGCATTATTTCTTACAGAGCACTTGAAATCTGTTGCTGAACACCAAAGCACCTTCATATTGGTGACTAGGTTTCATCTTTTCCCTGACCATGAGCATGAATTTAATGGATGAAACACAATAGAAAAATTAAACAAATGACAGTTATTAGGTATCATGAAAAGTGGATTTCAAATTTCAAGCTTAGAGATGTGATATCACTGAAAGAAATGCAACCTCAATATTTTAACTCATAGATATTAAAAGAGTGAAAAAGAGACTAAATAAACTCATAGATGTTAAAAGACTAAAGACTTCAATGAGCCATTAAAATGTTTGTAGCTATTTTCTCAAAGCTTCTTGTCCTTCCAACTTCTATCCCACTCTGAGAAACATACCAGGAGATTTTCATCTTTTTAGAACAGGAGAATATTTTTGAAGCTCTTTGCTATGCTAAGTATTTACAGATATGGCCAGCTTTCTTGATAAAACAGTAGCCAATAGCCTACTATCCCTCTGAAACTGATACTACTTTTGCAAATATTTAATTGCCTAGTTTTTATATAGAGTTTGGCAACCCAAGAAAATAAAGGTAGACTGAACTCCTCTAATGGATCAAGTAGAAGAGAGATGCAAAATTTTCTTTTCCAGCGTCAGAACTTTATTTAGAAATAGAAAACAGTCTAACATAATTGTAGTTGGCCAAATCCATTTGGAATACTGAAAATATAAAGTGAATAAAATAAAGCTAGAAACATTTATTCTTAGATAATTTTCTTAACTTTGCAAGAAAAATATATTCTTAAAAGTGATGAATAACACAGCTATACATTAAATACTCCTATTTTCTGTCATAGTTCTCATCTAAACTTAGCATATTCTAAAAATTCTTTGAAGTTTAACTGACTAGTTCTTTTTCTTAAGGAAGAATACATAAATACATAAGGTCAGTGATGTGTGTATTAGAGAAGCACATATATGAATTCATGATTGAGATGATAACCCTAATTTATTTCTTTGAAATTCTAAACTTTAAGTTCCCCAAAGTATAATGTAGCTATTGTTAAACATAAAAAGAAGAAAATTAAAAACTATATCCTTAAAGGACAGTTAAAATTTGCCTGGCAGCATATGAGCAAATATCTCATGACTGTTCAGTGAGCTTACTGTTTCTCAGATGGACATATTGTCTGTTTCACACAAACACTCCCACCCAGCCACTCAAATGACTATTGATAGAACACAGACTTTAATAATACAATTTGTTTCCAAGCAGCAAATAACTTCCCTTTGGCCTTCAAAATCATATTTATAATTCTTTTTTTGTTTGTAATCTTCTACATCTCAAATCTTATGAGATTTTGTCTAATTTATTCCTTGCATAGTAATTTTGTGTGTCATAATGCAAATTTCCTTTTTTAAAATTAGAAATGTTTATTTGAATGGAAACTAGAGTATTATATAAAACAAACAAAAATTCAACATTGGGATCACATATTTTTCCACTGCTTTATGCAAACCATCATTTTATTGCATTCCAGAAAGAACACTCTAGATAAAAACTTGATAATATATGTTCAAAAATATTAAGTAAAATTTTTTATATCACCTCTTTTCCTTTTATTCTCCTCATGTCTATGGGCCTTCCTTGTTATTTTTAGTACATGTTATCTAGCCATTTATAAAAGTGTTTGGGTAAACACCTTTGTGTTTGGTTTCACATTCATTAAGTCAGCAGTATATGTTTGTTATACTCCCCAGTGGACTGCTTAAAAGGAAGCACAAAAATGGATTCACTAGTCGATAAAATGATCAAATAAAAATCTCTGTATTCATTGAAACCAAAAAACCAAAAACTCATTCAAACCAAATTACAGAGTTCTTTATACTTAGTCTGTGGGGTGAATTCCCATAGATATTTTATTTTGTGTTTTATTTTCCCTCATAAAGAGTTATTTGAGTAGAGACAGTTAATCTATAATGCACTTCTAAATTAAATCTCTTTGAACTAAACTAAATGATGTGGTGTGTGTGTGTGTGTGTGTGTGTGTGTGTGTGTGTGTGTTGGGGGGGTGTATTTATAGAAATATTTACAATTTAGACACCCTGGGCAAAAAGGCACCTATCAACTTATCAAAGAATTCTTAATGTAAATTATTTTCTAACATCATCATCAGGCATATTTAAATGGAATAAATTATCTTTCACATTGTGTCTAGCATTGGAATTTTTAATGATGCTCTCTGCTGGTTTCAGTAGATATGACTTCACATCTCCTGGAACAACTTCATTTTTACCTTTTCATTCAATTGTGTCAGAGTTTTGTGTGCTTTGAGACCAAAGAGACTTCATTTTGGAATTTGTTTTTATGGGGCCATTATACCACTTTGATTAGATTTTATAATTCAGGTATAAAATAGTAGTTGGAAATAAACATACAAATAAGTATGATATTGTTAATTATGTTAAAATAGCAACATTAGCATCACTTTTGTTATTTTTGGTAGTTTATGGTTAGCAAGTTTAACTGTTTAAACACGTTAACTTAAACGTATTTCATTTTAATTTTAAACATGTTTCTAAGATATAACTTTCTTGACTGATAAATAATGAACCACTGGATATAGTTAATAATATCCACGTATTAAGATGTCACAGCAGACCAGAAAAGATAGTACATACTGTCACATTCAGGATCATAGATATTCTAAAACTGTTGCATAAAGATGAGCCCTTTTGTGCTACCTGGCAAGGTTGTTATAGCTACAGAATGTGGCTTTATGGAAATTTCACTTTTCTTAGTAATATTAGATACTGAACTTAAAGTCTCTTTTTATATTGTTCTTAAGTCTCTTCTTTGAAAATAACCTCCTTTGTAAGATATTCTGTATTATTTTCACAGTTTCTTTTTTCTTCACAAGTTATTTGCAGAGAACAAAAATTTGAGCATATGTTTTGCTTCCAGACACTGAACATAGGATAGAATTTTTACTCCCTCCTCCTTCAGTTGCTGTTTTTGCCTTTATAGAAAAAAAACTTTGTATTGTAGTTTTTTAAAAATCAGTATGTTCTCAGCTGGTAAACTCCATTAAGCAGTACTATTAAAACCCTTGGCTTTCTGTTACTGCAACTTAGTTTAAAGCAGGGTCGTACATTATGTACTTGTGAGCAGTGAATTTCAAAATAGCATACAGTTTCAAGTTTCCATGGGGTATTACTACACTTTCATGGAAAGATAATGTGCTTTTGGAAAACATGGTGCATATTCACCTAATACAAAGCTACAGCGATGGATATTGGGACCACAAAACATGAATACATCATCTCTAGTAGTATGCTTAGTCTAGTTTCCACTCTTCTTATAGTTTTTCAAAACTAAATAATTTATTTTTTGGTAGAAGTTGATGTTGGAGTTTCTTGGCTCATAAAACAAACTTACTGAGTCACAGAAATACATTATTTGAAAGCTAATTTCTCAAGTTCATTTTAAGTCCTCATTTAAGTACTGTTAAATATGGGTCAGCATTTGAAAATTTGAATTGCTAAAAATCTAAATTGACAAGATAAATAGAATTCAATTAATACAGCTTTGATTCATACATTGTTGAGAAAATAACATTTACCAAATAATATCACCATTTATATCTAATGATAGGAGTCTAAGTAATGATTCTTGTGTTTTTACTGTAAATTTTTTACAAAACTTTTTGACTTCTGATTTCTTATCTGCTGCAGAAACTAGTTCAAAAGGTAAGCTTCTTTTTTCATAAGTTTTGAAGTAACATGTTTTTGTGCTTTATATTTACCTTTTTAACTTTTTATTGAAGCATACTAAGAATAGAGAGAAACTGTCACGAACAATGCACACATGTGTTTAGCAAGAAGCAGATTGTTTCTAGCACCCAGAAGCATGCCGTTCTGGTGCTTTCTTCCTGGCTGTTACACATTGTACCCCTGAAATTAATTACCATCCTGACCTTAACTAAGTAGATTAGTTTGACTAATTCTGTATTTTGTAAAAATGGAATCATCACAGTATGTAGGCTTCTGTGTCTGGAGACTTGAATATTATGTTGAAAATTTACTTGAATGTAAATTTTCATTATCATTTCCATTGTGGTATACTTATCTATTATTTACCTAAATCATAATGTATTGATTCTGCGACTAACAGTGAATTATCACACTTGGAAATACAATAAATGTTTATATGTTTTTACACATAATGTACTTTATATAAATACTACAGTTTCCCAAGAAACAAATTTTAGAGGCAAAATGTATCCTTGAATTGGCAATTTCTACGCTTGATTATTTGTATCATTAGTGTTGCTGAGCAATTCAGATTTTACATTATTATAATATTATCCAATAACATTTAGAGGTATTTTCCAGTGTTTGAATATTTGCTGTAGTGTACAGTTGTGTGCAAATACTTAAAATTAAAAAAAAAAGATGTAAATGTTGTGAACTATTTTGAAATGAAATTTGAAAATGATTAACAACTTCAATTAACAAAAGCAGTATCAATTTCAGTGGCAAAACCAAACTGGGGTAAGCCTAGGAACTATTATTTTCAAAGAGAAAATTAGCTTATATGAAGCAATATATGAACTTTAATGCTTATGAAGACCATTTGAGATTTACTCTTAATTATTCAACTAACATCAATATAAAATGAAAAGAAAATTGTAAATAGAATATTTGTCACTAAACAAAGGTCAAGACTTTCAGAGAGAGCAGTTAATGTGCTTCAAAATTTCAGTTTAAGAGTAATGACATTTAAATATTAAATAGCCATGTTATCTTACAATTTATAAAATAATTTTATGGACATTTGTTTTGTGTTAACATTCCCTTCTGTGAAAGTTGTCTGTTACCAAATATGTATGTCAGGTAAGTTTCTATTTATGGTTTAAAAAATATGTATAATCTTTTCACGGTATGTTTTAATCATAATAAAAACTTTATTTCTTTATATCTTTTTTACAGAAAAAAATCTCTGACAATTTGTATGTATAAGTCTGTTACAGAAAAATGATTCACTATTTGTTATGGTCACTCACTGACATCTAAAAACATAAAATATTGGAAAAGTACATAATAGTATATGATTGAAGGAATTTCCAAGAAGTGCTATGAATTTCAATTTCTTGTTTCCAGATCCCCAAAATTATCATTTCTCAGAAATTTACAGCACTACTCATGATGACAATAAAAATACTGTGGGTACCTGTGGATTCATGTTTAACTTTGGGCTCAATTTTTATTTGAGATCCAGTGCCTATAAAGACTTTTATGGTTTACTGCTTCTGTCTGGGTAACATGGGGAAGAAAACTGTACTGAGGACTGATAAACATGGTTTAAATTCTACCTCTGCCATGTACCAGCTGTGTCACCTGGGCTGTTACATAAATCCTCTGAAACTTATTTTCTTCAACTAAAATACTGAAAGCAATAATATTAAACAAGAGATGATGCATGAAAAATACCTGACAAATAGTAGGAATATTACAAATGAAGTTATTATATACTTTTTAAATTTAACCAGAGCAAAAGTTGGAAAAGCAAACATAATGATGGTTTTAAATGTGCTATGTCCTTATCTGATGTTAGTGATAAAATGCCACTAGTTATTTTACTTAAAGTAAATGTATAACTGAAAATCTACTTAAACGTTAGGAGAATTATTTTGAAATGTTAGACAATGTAACCTAACTCAGTCTTCAGAAATTCAAGAATTCCACTTTAAGTTTTTAAGTCATTTTTCATGGAAATAGTGTTTTGTTTTGAATAATACATGCTTTTAATGAATGTTTTATTGAAAAGTTGTGCATTAAGAATTTACCATAGCATTTGAATAATAATTTTCTATTGAAAAGCATTACCCTCTACTGTAAATTTAATATATTCTGAATTATATACAATTTCAGAGATATTACTATTTGGTTAATATTTAAATCTATTGATAAGGACATAAATTTAAACCTCATAACTCAAATCAGGGTCCAGCCCCTGATTTCATTCTTCCAACCTCGTTTGTTCTTGCCCAGACCTTACTTCCTATAATTCAGAAGTCCTGGTTGGTAGGAAAGAAAGCCCCATATACCCTTTCTTATAGATTTAGTCATTAGTCATTTCTTTAAGTGTCATTTTCATCTGCAGCTGGACAACAAAGCTTATTAATGTTTAACTAGTTATATTAAACATTACATAGTAAAAGTAGAAATTGTCAACCAAAATCATGTGCTAAATTTCAGAAAATTTATAGCTGAATAGCGTTTACATAGACAGAAACATGATTCAGTGCTATTTTCCATTTCTGTAATAAAGCTGGAACAAGGGAGAAATGTGTATATACTGCAACAAAATACATTAGGATTCAATACTCTGCTTTCTAAGGACAGAAGGTGAATAGAGTGCTAAAGAAAACAGGAAGATGAAACTTAAGATGAGATCACATACCAGACTGATATTTTAATGAATTATCCTTTTAAGCAGAGAGAACTGTTATATTGCAAATCTTTTAGGAAAATGTCTTCTTTGTACTTTGTCTAAGAAGTTTGGGTAAATTCCTCTGAATCAAGTTTTAAACTTGATGTAATAAATTCATATGATTTCACCAGTAATGTGCTGCTACTTAATCTATAATTAGTTGCCAAATCTGGTCTAAACTTCTTGACTTCTCTGTGTCCTGACACCATTTAGACACCTCGACTCTACTCATGTCTTCTCTAGTCATAATTGTTCCCCAGGGCTTCATGCAAGCATTGCTTAAATCTTGTCACATGTGGCAGCGAACCTTTGGTAAATTCAAGTTGGTACAGCCCCATACTGATGTTTGATGTGAGTTATCAACTTACTTTAGAGATTTGCAGCATTATTTTCAGTTTATTTCTATAGCCCTAGGTTCCACAATTGGTGTTCATGGTCAGACTCCATTTCTTTATGTCTAGGGAAAAAAACCATTATTCTGAAAGCAAGACAAAATACAGAATGCCTGATTCCACTGTTAACCTCGTGCAAATTTTTGGACATTTGGAGTCAAAATTTACTTAGAATATGGAAAACCTCAGAAACCATAATGACAATTAATTGATGTTGTGTCTTTTAAAAATACATGTAGTACTCCTATAACAAAGATGAGAGTAACCTAGGCATTGCTTTGTGGGAGATACAGTGGTTAACAGAGCTTATATTGTAATGTTTGTAAATTGTGAAGATTGACATGTAATATGTAATCACTGCTATGACCATCCTACAAAATACCTTTATTTTCTGAGGTTTAATTAACACTATTTGATAAACAAGAAGTGTAGTATTGCCTTGGCCTTTCAGAATACATATATTCCTGCTTTCAGTTGGTAAGAAGAGAAATGAAAAGAGATAAACCGATACTGGGTGAGTGAGCTGCCTTTCTTGGGTGCCAAGATACAAAGTTTTAAGTATATCCATAATGCATTCTAATTTTTATCTTGTATCTCTAGTGGATAACTTCAAAGGGAAAAAAAATCCAAGCTTCTTTGTTTATTGGATATGTTGTGAGTATCTCCAAAGCAAATACCTCTGCAATTCCCATATCTGACTGCAGAAACACATCAGAGAGAGGCATTTGTTTGTGTCATTGTTCTCCACATCCCTGGAATTCGTTTCTGTTGCCGGTATAGAGTACTGGGAAAAGAGGCATCTTTAATTCAGTGTTGAAAAATATATATTTATTTCTTCCATAGCTCAATTTGTGTGGATTACTGGATGGCAGGACTTAGAGCCTGCTGCAGATTCGTCTCAAGCATGCCTCAGCACCTCCTTTTAATGCTACTTGCTGTAGCATCAGGAGCATAACACAACATGACAAGATTCTTTTTCTGTTCAGGTACTTGGAGCCACAGTTACCTATAGGCATATTCAGGCACTTCAGAGTAGCAAGAAAAACAGGCAGAAAGAAAGAATTTTAATTATGTATTCATCCCTTCACAGACTAGACCACAGGCAAAACTGAGAAAGTGGAACTTGGCAAATAGGTCCTACCTGCTCTGCCCCTGCCACCCCAACTCCTCTCCTACCCTGTTTTTTTCCTTTAGATCTTAATTTGCTACCTATTACATTATCATATGTGATCGCAGATTATTAAATGAAGGGATTTGACTTTTTAACACATAAATTGAAAGCGTTATGGAAGAAAAATGAAAACATTTATTTGGGAGAAAATTCTATTTGTTCAGAACTCCTGAAATTATACTGTCTAGACTAATGTGTAGCCATATACACTAACTTAGAAAAAAATAATTAGGAATAACTGCAAATAAGCGACTAAACTCTGCTGGCTTTTTCATAAAACGGTATTTTCAGGCATTAGATTAAATGCAGATACCTGTCAGGTTTCTCCAGAAAAACAGGTGTGTGTGTGTGTGTGTGTGTGTGTGTGTGTGTGTGTGTAGATAGATAGATAGATCTACTTATCCTTTGTGTGTGTGTGTGTGTGTGTGTGTGTGTGTGTGTGTATAGATAGATAGATACATAGATAGATAGATTGCTTGATTTTAGGAAATTGGCTCATGTAGGGCCTGGCAAGTCAAAAATGTGTTGGGAAAATGGTAGTCTGGAGATTCAGGTAAGGGTTAATGTTGCAGTCTTTACTCAGAAAGCTGGAAACTGGGGCAGAATTTCTATATTGCAGTCCAGAGGCAAAAATCCCTCCTTCTTTGAGAAACCTGTCTTTGGTTTCAAGGTCATCAACTGATTGAATGAGGTACACCCACATCATACAGGGTCATCTGCTTTACTTAAAGTCAACTGATTTAAATGTCAGTCACATCTGCAGGGTCACTTCACAACATCTAGACCAGCATTTGACCAAGTAACTGGTCATCATAGCCAAGTTGACACATAAAACAAAAATTATCCATCGTGGTGCTCTAAAAAACAAAAAGAAATCTTTACTTCTCCCACGTTTTGTGAAAATAATGTATTAATAGCACTATTAAAATACTTATTTATACATGAGAATATTTAGGGAAGCAAAAACCTACCTGGTAGAGAATCTTTGGGGAAGTAAAACCTCTACCAGGCAGTGGTAATTTTATTTTTAAATTATAAGCTTTTTCCCCAAATACATCTGATGAAAGGTTCAGTGGAACAATCTTGTCAGCCATGCTATTTACTGTATTCTGTGGTTGGCATAGGGAAATATACACAAATGAATGAGCAATTTCTTCTTCATAGTCATTAATTAAATCCTTATAGCTCAGTCACTTTTAAAGAGTTGATACTCTCTATGATGTCCAGGGTTCTGGAATTACAGCATTTACAAAAAGCCAGCACAGGAAGCTCACGCGGGTTTTTGGTTTCTTTTGAGGAAAAAACAAAAACAAAATAGAAACTGGAGGCTACTTCAGATGTTGTAGAGCTGTAGGGTATAGGTGGAGGAGGAGGGGCTTCTGGTGTCAGGCTCAGAAACTGATCAAAGGAAATGCCTGACAAAATACCGCAGCCAGTAAACCTGCCAAAACTTCTAAAGCTTCTTCACAGGGCCTTTTAGTCACAAGGAAAATTCAAAATGGCACTCAGCCCCAGGAGGGTTCCTGCGGGGTCCCGGAACTGATGAAAACTTTGAAGCAAGTAAAAGTGGGCTCTGGCAATGTAGAAGTTAGTGTGCATTCATTTTTCCTACTTTAAATTCTTATTTTCAGTAACTTTATAATTCTCCTGGTTTTCAGGCACTTATTGAACTATTTTGTCCAGATTTATTTAAAAGCAGTATCTTTTCCTTTTCACAGCCACTTGCCTCCTACCTTAAAAAACAGGATCCAGAGGAGGAAGCAGGCAAACCCGGAAACAGAACTGACTGTCCTTTTGGAATCTAACATTAGAGGTGGAGGAGTGGCAGCTGGTTGGATGCAAAATTTTGGAAGTAAAATATGTTGATCTCCATCAGTTAACATTTATGGAATGCCTATATGGCTCCATCTCAGGAGAGCTGATGCCAAGGAAAAGAATTCTTTAATGTTTTTGGTTTTTTGTACTCTTCCCACAGAGTATGAGTTTGCTGAGCTCCTCTGGCTCCTTGCTAACACTACAACACGTTACACTCATGGCGTTATGAGTAGAATATTACTGTGAAGCAGTTCACCAGTATGTACTAACTCACTCTTCACATGCATTTTGCCATTGAAATCAAGAAACCCTCAGACTTAGCAGGAGGCAAAATATGAATTTAGAAAACAACAGAAGACTAATAAAAATATATAATTGAGTATCAATTGCCAATGACTAAAGACATAAAGAGCTCAAAGAAAGAAGGAATCACCTGAGTGCAATGATCCAGAAGAGATGTGGTTGGACTTGATCTGGGTGAGGAAAAACTTCAGTGTCTGAGCAGGCAGAGAAAAAGACTCAGCGGCTAACGCATAATTTTCTAGTTGCTACGACTATCCTTACCATCTTTTCTACCTTAGAATTAACTCGGCTGTGAAGCATTGAGACCAGAATGGAAAAGTAGTTCTTTGTTTCACTTTTTGAGAATAATCAGTAGAAAAAGTAAACTGCAAACTGTGTGTGTAGTTATGTATGTGTGCATGTGTATATGTGCATGTGCGTGTGTGTGTGTGTGTGTGTGTGTGTGCATTGAGTAGGAGGTTACATCAAGCACATCATTAACAGTCAACCAGGACACCATCCTTCAGATGAGTTACTAAAATTCTAACAGGAAGAAAGAGACAGTAAAACATTAAAATGAAATCTAAATACTTCAATAAAAATTAAATGTAACAATTACCAATGTGGCTATGTGGAGGAAGGAAAGAAGAAGTAACCTAACTCTGTCAAAATATTAGAAGATTTTAACAAAGAGTTTCTTTTTTAATACAATAAAAGAATCACATTTTTTTGGTTTAAAATTGGTCTCACATGTGTACCCCATAATCTATTCATAACACCAATATTTTGGGGTAAATTGGAATAATTATCATCTTATAAGAACTTAAAAAAGCAATGTGAATCTTCTACCATGTTACTGCTTAAAAACAAACAGCTGAACAGTAGGCAAATGTGGACACTGCTGGCAACTTTGGAATGTATATTACTTGCTGTAATAAACTGGCATATTTTATCTCATTAGAATCATAGATTCTTAATATGAGGAGATGTGAAAAGATGATCAAAGAAATGGAGAACTCATGAGCAAATACTGATATTATATTATGCATGCATTTTAATACACATGTATCCAAAGAGAACCAAAAACGTGAATATCCTTATTTTGCATCCAAAACTGGGCTTAACTCAGCTTTGTTTTGCTAGTGTGTAGCACAATGGAAAATATACAGTAAACATTCAAAAAGAATTTGTTGAATGTAATTACATTTTAGTTGTAAAGCATTGTGTTTTTAAATATTTCACATAGTCTCCAGCATCAGACTACAGTATTTGTTGTGATTTCCTGAGTGGATTTTTTCATTATGATGATAATGTCACAGAATTTTGGAAATCTTCTAAGAAACCAAACACACAAAAAAATCCCTTGCCATATTTTTAGTTAGAAAAAAATTATTTTCAGTTTCTTCTCTATGATGGATTTTATATTCATCAAGATGTACTTCTATGCTTCAACAATTTGAATTTTGAGACCTTTACTTTGGATCATGCTGGCCCATCTAATACTTACAGTCCAGGAAGGGCTGGAAAAGAGTAGTTAGCCCTGCTAGATATGTTATGCTCCTACACACAATGTGACAGAGTCCCTGTCAGGAGTCAGGCTTATGTCAGAAGGTCTAATAAACAACATGGAACTACAGGGTCTCTTCCACTTTCAAGGCTGTCTGCTTAGAATTTGAATCCTCTGGTTGCAGTGTCTATTGCTACGTTCTGTGTGGTGAGGGAATGTACTGCCTTTTAAAATTTAGGCTGACAGTGAAATGTGCTATAAGCCTGAGATGGGATCAGAATTGATTGAGATAGAAAATTAACTGGGGTGTTATTTGCTTCTGCCACCCATTAGCTTAGTTTGACCATCTGGCAATACAAAATCATAATTCCTGGGGCTTTTGTGCCTGTATATCAAGCTGTTGGTTCTGTTGGTCCCTGCTTACCTCTAACAAAATCCCATGGGGAGAATGTAATTGGGAAAAGAAATAAAATCTCAATGAGGAGCTTAGCTTTTAAGGCCAAATGTAATTGGTTAGGCATGAGGTAGAAATCTTATCTTGTTTCCTAAAAGCAAGCTTGAAAACCATAAAAAGAAAAGCATTGGAGAAAAAGTGCCAGGTTTTAGGATAGCAATTTGATTTTACAGTAGTAGTAAAAATAATGATTGCTAAAATTTATTGAGGAACTAATTTATGTTACTCATGTGTCATCTTTAGAAGGATTGTCTCCTTACTGGAGAGTGTATATTAGTAGAATCTTAGTATCTCCATATTTGGTATGCTAGGATTTGGGGACAATACAGGTTTTATTTGTGTGTTTTTATTTATATTTAAGATGTATAACATGCTGTTTTGATATACTCATATGTAGTGTAGAAGTTATATGGTCAACATCTTAGTTTTGATTCAAATTTTACTGTACTGATGTCAAGAAAATGTCCCCTTTTTAAGAAATTAAGTCGTAAACATGTTCTTTCAAAACAACAAAAGAAACAAACTGAAAGTTTGTCTTGGGGAAGAATCTATATTACTAGATAATTTTCTAATTAAAATAGAACAAAACACAAACTGCTGGGAGAAAAATCTAATATAAAATATTTTATATACACTAACATGTAACACCACATTTGTATGGATAACTGATAAGGCTTTTTTACTTATTTTATAATTGTGGTTCCACCAGTTTCAGCCTCTAAATCCACCCATTTAATAATTTTATCATAGTTAGGCTTATTTGTAAGATACATTTGACAGGACATCTTTTTATGTACAAATTCCCACTTCTCAACAGAGTACATAAAAATATGAATGACTGTCAGGCTACGTAATAGACCAAAGAAAAGCAAAATGGTAGCAGCAAGTGTTAATGGTAGGTCTGGGAGGGCCACACAGGACATGAAATGAGATTCAACTTCTTCCTGTTAATTGTGTTAAAGATTATTTTTCTTTGACTAAGAATTCTTTTGGAATTAAAGGCAAGACCATCTCTTGCTAGAAATAAATGAAATAAAAGGTTTTAATTGCTTTTATTACTACTATTTCATTTGGAGATGAAGAAACAGTTTTTAGGATAAAAGCATACCATATTTATAAAAAATTATTCTCAAAATGTGAATGCTAACAGTAAAATGATTTCAAAGTTAATGTAGAAAAAAGAATCTTAAAGTCTCCCCTTCTGCCTTGTGTGACCAATAGACTTCTTGGTGCCTCAGGTTTTTCCTCTATAAAAAAGAAATGGAAAATGCTCATTTTAAATCAGTGTTGTTGTCAGGATTAAATGTACAGTGTATCAAGTTCCTGACAAGGAATTGATACTATGATATATGTGTTTATTGATACTCAGTTTACACTATCTGAGATACTGTGCTAGGGAAAAAATAACTGGAATTAACTATTCCGTGTAAGAATTGTTGGATAAATGAAATTCCTAAATCAGGATGGCATCTGAACTAAGACAGGAGAGGCATTCTGTGTAAAATACTTCATGGCTCAATATGAAACAGATTTTGTTGATGACATTGGTTTGATTTAATTTTAGCTAATTTAACAAATACTTTTTAAGCATGTGCAGTGTGCCAAAATACTACGTTGTGTCCTAGAAAACCATATGAGGCAAATTGGTTGCCCTTGGGGAGCATTACTATAAATTGAATTAAGGTATTTGAAAACATTTAGGTCACAAACCAATGGGGTGGGCTGGAGTTAAGACTTAGTACCATAATTAATAGCAATTTATTTCATCCACTGGGTTCTGAGCCACTCCTTCCCTGGAGGCACTTGCCAGGTCAGCATTGTTTTTTGCAGAGCATCATAAATCTTCAATGACCAGCTCTTGGCCATAAATACGGAAAATATACTTGTTAGGTTATTTTCAACGTACAAAATGGAATTTCTGAAATAAATAACAATCATCAAGCAGGTGCAGTCTGGGTGTTTTGAAAAATTACTCAATCTTTTGCAGTTTATTAAGCAATTTGTGTATTATGCCAAAAATATTCTAGAATGTCGATATTGCTGAGCGTTTTTTCCCAAGTTCTCTAATGTGGAGCTTATGGTTAATTCAGAGCATAAACACCCAACCCAAAATGAAATATAACTCAGAACCTAAGTACTCTGCTGCTCCACAACTGCTAGAATTAACCAGACCTGAAATGAGTTCAGTTGCAATCAGCTTGGATGCTTCATCTTTTAAATTAATCCATAGAAATAATATTATTAGATTGATTCAATATAGAATGTTATAATCATAAAATCCGTAAAATTAACTATATAATGCATTAGCAATTACCCCAAAGCACATGAATTCTGTTCTGTAGTAGGAATTTTGGATATCAAGAATTGTTTGTTTTGATATTACAGGGGTGTTGCTTTTAGCAACCATTTATATAGTGTTATGTGCCAGTCACCATTCTTACTGCTTTATAAATGTTATCTCATTTGATCCTTTTAACACCCTCAAGGGCTATTACAGTTATCTTCATTATAAAGAAACTGAGGCACAGATTGGTTAATGTGCTCAAGGCCCAATAGCTATTGAATGGTGGAGCTAGAATTCTAAGTCAGTAATTTGATTCCAGTGTCCATGATCTAACTTTTAGACAGCATACTGGGGAGTGGGAAATTATATTTTCCCTTTTAGAGAGAGTCTTGCTTTGTCACCTAGATTGGAGTATAGTGGTACAATCGTAGCTCACTGCAACCTCTACTCCTAGAGGCTCAAATGATCATCCTGCCTCAATCTCAAGTTTTTATTGTTGACCTTATAAATTGTTCAGTACATTTATCCAGGAGTACAGGAATGCACCACCACACTCGGCTAATTAACTTTTTTTACTCTTTTGTAGAGATGGGGTCTCGTTTTGTTGCCCAGACTGCTCTACTGCTCTAACTTCTGATGGCAAGTGACACTCACACCTTTGCCTCCCAAAGTGCTGGGATTACAGGAGTGAGTCACTGCACCAGGACTGAGATTTTCATGTGTATCACCAATGAGAGCGCTTTCCATTTTTTTCTTGCTTTTTTTATTTTCTTGAGAACTGGCCTAAAGGAAAGACCTGACTACTTAGCATGTAATGGTAGCCCCATCAACCTCCGCTTTGTCTGTTATGCCCAAACAGTGCTCTGCTATTCTGCGAGTCTTCTACCACCTCCAAGGGATGCCTTAGACCCTAAATACTCAGTATCACTGCTCTGTCCCCATCCAAGGGATGCCTTAGACCCTAAATACTCAGTATCACTGGTCTGTCCCCATTCCTCATCCCCAGCAGCTGGCTCCTGCAGGTGCTCCACAGTCTTCAACCCTCAGCTCAGCAACGTATGTCTTCACTCCACTAGACTGAGGGAGGGGCCTTTGTGTAGGCATGCGTTATACTGTGTACTATCACTGTTATTACACATTACATTTTAGTTGATCTCTTGGTCTCACGTCTGTGTCTCTCGCAAAATGGTTATATTTCTTGAAGATAGTGGCTGTGAAATGACTCACATTGTAAGGAAGAAATATGAAAAATATATAAAATAGTAACGAGTTTATGTCACATACACACACATAAAGGGGAAAAAGAGTGGAGAGAATTATATAAAAGAGTTACAGGTAGTTGTCTCTGAGTAGTAGGGTTTGTTGTGAGAATTTTTTTCTTATGTTTTCTCTAAATATTTCAAATTCTCTGAAAATGAAGTAGTTTTATAAAATTGAAATACATAAGCATATTGCCTATCCTAGGCCTGTTAGAAATGAAAACAGAGCTCTTCACTGAACAGGAGCATTCTATATCAAGTGCTTTAAAAGTATTCTAAATTTTCGTATTTAGAGTATTTTGGAATGTAGCGAGTGTTTAATATGTTTAGACCAATGGATGAATAAAGAAATTCAGTGTGACAGCTCTGCTTAAACTAAGTGAATTCTTCTAAACTTGGAAATCCTTATGTGCCATTAATCCTGAAAATTTTGAAGCTCCCTAATATGCTTTCGGTTTTGAGTTTCTCCTTACTCCCAACACTCTCCACCAAAAAAAAGACCAAGTTAAATGCATTTGAAATTATAAGCCATATAACAACAGAGATGTTCTTAAACATATCTAGATCTAACATTGTGGCCTGTGCCTATGTATTTATCTTAAATTGAATGAATAATTATCTCATTTACTCAGCATAATTTATTATATACATTTATAAAGTCCTACTTGAAGGGAGATAAAAATATTTTAGAACTTTCTATGTTTCTTAGCCTTATGAGCCCATGTTAGATCCTGCTTATTTGAATAAATTGAAAGACAGCCATATTAAAAATGGTAAATTATATAATTGTCAGCTAATTAGTGGAGAATATAGGGCTTTTTTGAAAAAAACTTTTTGCTTTGTAAAATGTCAAACATACTGGAATAAGACATTTAAAATAATAAATTGGTAAATTATAAAGATAATAGTGAATAGGAGAGCATTCCTGGTTAGAACTAAAGAAAGCATAAACAACACAAACTGAGCAAAAATTAAATTCAGTAGATCTCTATTTTATATTATTTCAGAACTATTCAAAAATGCTAGATTTAATTAGTAGACTTTTCTGATTAACAAGGATTTATGCTATATGCTACTGATAAATGTTCAATTTTCAAATAATTTTAATTTTTCACTAAAATACATTATTAACACCTTTACAATGCATGTATGTTCAGAATGTACTTTAAAATTCCACAGAATCTCAAAAACTACCGTTAACATGTGATTCAACAAAGTAGATTGAGGTTTTATTTATAGCAGAAGCTATTATATAGCTTCTGAGGATGACATGCAGAAGTCTAAGACATAGGTCCTACCCACAGAGAGTTGGGATATTGATGATAAATCATATATGCTAAATAGATTGCATATGGTCTTTTGCAAAAGACATCCTGCAAATGTGATGAGTGAAAAATGAAAAGGTGAGTGAGAAGCTTCTTCCTAGAAGTCCAGGAAAGGGGAAAATATTTCCAAGAATCCAGGAAGAATTTAGATCATTGGAGGCAAAGGAAGAAGATAATAGGGCAAAACATGGGTTACATACTCAAAAGTGTGGTGATAGGAAAGTAAGTTCTGGAGACAGAGACAAGAAAAGCCTGAACTAGAAGATTTATGCAAAAGAATAGTAAGTTGCAAATTTAGAGCTGTAATTAGCACTACAAAGGAAGCCATTGTGAATGTCTGGGTTCAAAATAAGACCTGACTGCCACGTGTGTTGGTGTATGTTTAGTCCCAGCTACTCAAAAGGCTGAGGGGAGCTGGGGACTCCCTAAGCCTAGGAATTAGAGACCAGCCTGGGCAACACGATGGGTACCTACCTCGTAAAAAAAGACTCAATGATTGACTAAATTTTACTCAATGTGGAAACTATGGTAGAAATTTTAAGCTTGGGTAAGTGAAGTTTAAAAAATTAAACCCATGGTTATTTGGGTTTATAATCAATGATATATATATATTATTATAATAATCAATGATTATAAACCCAAATATATAATAAAATTTGGGTTTATAATCAAGTATTATACTAAGAAATTCATTAATTTAGGAATTTGGAGAGTAATGACTGTATATTCATTATTTTTATATTATTTCTCTCCATATTTCATATATTTTATGTGACAATACAGATTTCTTTGAATTGAAAATGTTATTTACCTACTTACAAAATTATTGTAATTCTGGAGAGTCCAATTACAGTATCATTACTGAGTACTTAGAATGTAGAAATGACAGTTTGTAATAAGTTATTTTAAAAGCCAAAAACCATTTTAGTGTCTTACTAACTTTTGCATTCCCCAAACTTATCACGGCATCTAGCCCTAAGCAGATGCTCAGCAACTATTTATTCAATAAATGAATGATGTATTTAATTAGTTGAGTCTTAGAAATTTCAAATCAACTCACTTCTGTTGAGTTAAAACAGGGCTAAGAATGTGTTTGGTTTTGGTGGGCACAATAATGTAATCCATTGTAGTTGGCTTAATGTAACTCAAAATCTAGTAATACAACTGTTTTAATTAGACAAATTAAATAATTAAAGTTAATTTTCGTTAATATAGAACCTCTAGGCTGTGTGTCATCAGTAGCTCTATATGTAATTACGTTATGAATTAAACCTCGCAAACTGGTCAGAGTTTCATATCAGTGTTCTTTAAAATTCTCTTTAACCTGAATCTTCAACTTAATTCTTCTTTGTGGTGTTTCCTGTTCTTTCTCCTCAGAGTGATTAAAACATTGTCATCTATTTTTATTCTGGTTTACTTTTAAGTCAGGATAACTTAACTGTATCATTTTCTTCCAAATTGTTTCTAAGAAAAACTTTTGAGAATTAAAGTAGTAGCAGCAATAATGATAATTTTGTCATTGTAAATATGTTGATTAATTTCTCATTATTTTTACATAAATATTACTTTTAGCCTATTAACTTTGAAGAAGATGATTACAATGAATTGGTTTGTTTTTACAGAAGAAAGGGCCAAAGCCGTCTAAATTCTTTCAGACTGTTATTAATTGCTTTATTATTGAACTTTAAGAATTATTTCCTTACAAAAAAAGATGACATATCAGCAAGAAAAACATATGATCACATGAATTTTAAAAAGGAAGAAAATACAATGGCATTGTGTCTGAAGGCCTTAAAGAGGACTGGACTATGAACATGAAGACATTTCTATATTGTAGAATATCAGCTTTTGTTATTTATTTGTATTACATTATTTTGCCTGAAAAATTAGTTTAAAATCTCCAAGTTGGCATTTAGGAACTAATTTTTTAACATGATAAGCTTTCATGTCTCCTCAGTGTCTTTCTTTTCTGACTATACTTTGAGTTTTAAGGTAATCTTACAATTTATACTTTGACTTTTAAATGTATACAGACAGGTGGAGAAAGAGGTAAACCAATGTTTCCTTAAATTACCATTAGGAAAAGAGTACTATTGCCAACATGGAAATAAAATGCTGTCATTGAGTCTATCATAAATTTTGTTCTCAATTTGTAATAGGTTTTAAAAAAGCATAAATATCAATTGTCTACAATTTTAAATCTTCAACAGTAAATTATTATAATATTCCTACATATAGAACTTGTTTCTATAATGCTGTTTCTGTGATTTTTTTCTTTTGAAAATTTTTTTAAATTTGTATCAATTTCAAGAACCCAAGTGCAGTTTTGGTACAGGGATATATTGCATAGTGGTGAAGTCTGGGCTTTTAGTATAACTATCCCAAGTGCAGTTTTGGTACAGGGATATATTGCATAGTGGTGAAGTCTGGGCTTTTAGTATAACTATCACCCTAATAATGTACATTGTACCCACTAAGTAATTCTCGTTCCTCACCTCTTCCCACCCTCCCACCATCCTACCCTTCCCAGTCACCAATGTCTATTATTCCCTTTATATCCATGTGTACACATTATTTAGCTTCCACTTGTAGGTGAGAACATGAACTATTCGACTTTCTGTTTCTGAATTATTTCACATAAAGACCACCAGTTCCAACCATGTTGTTGCAAAAGATAGGATTTTATTCTTTTTTATGGCTGCATAGTATTCCTGTATGTATATGCATGTATATATATGTAAGTATCTATATATCTATACACACACACACACACACCACACACACACACACACACACACACACACACGTATATATGTATTTCGTATTTTGTTTATCCATTCATCCATTGATGACATTAGGTACTTAGGTTGATTAACTGTAATTTTTTTTTTTTATTGTACTTTAGATTCTGCGGTACATGTGCAGATCGTGTGCAAGATTGTTGCATAGGTACATTCATGGCAAGGTGGTTTGCTGCCTCCATCCCCCCATCACCTGTACATGATATTTCTCATCAGTTTATCCCTCCCTACCCTCCCTCCCACTATCCCTCCCCTAGCCCACCCAACAGACCCCAGTGTGTGATGCTCCCCTCCCTGTGTCCATGTGTTCTCATTGTTCAGCACCCACCTATGAGTGAGAACATGTGGTGTTTGATTTTTCTGTTCTTGTGTCAGTTTGCTGAGAATGATGGTTTCCAGGTTCATCCATGTCCCTACAAAGGACACAAACTCATCGTTGCATAGTATTCCATGGTGTATATGTGCCACATTTTCCTTGTCCAGTCTATCATTGATGGGCATTTGGGTTGGTTCCAGGTCTTTGCTATTGTAAACAGTGCAGCTATGAACATGCTTGTGCATGTGTCTTTATGATACAACAATTTATAGTCCTTTGGGTATGTAACCAGTAATGGGATTGCTGAGTCAAATGGAATTTCTGTTTCTAGATCCCCGAGGAATCCCCACACGGTCTTCCACAATGGTTGAACTAGTTTACACTTCCACCAACAATGTAAAAGTGTTCCTACTTCTTCACATCCTCTCCAGCATCAGTTGTCTCCAGATTTTTCAACAATCGTCATTCTAACTGGTGTGAGATGGTATCTCAATGTGGTTTTGATTTGCATTTCTCTAATAATCAGTGATGATGAGCATGTTTTCATATGTTTGTTGGCTTCATACATGTCTTCTTTTGAAAAGTGTCTGTTCATATCCTTTACCTATTTTTGGATGGGTTTTTTTTTTTTTTTTTTTTCTTGTGAATCTGTTTTAGTTCTTTGTAAATTCTGGATATTAGCCCTTTGTCAGATGGGTAAATTACAAAAATTTTTTCGCATTCTGTTGGTTGCCAATTCACTCTAATGATTGTTTCTTTTGCTGTACAGAAGCTCTCAAGTTTAATTGGATCCCATTTGTCTGTTTTGGCTTTTGTTGCCATTGCTTTTGGTATTTTAGTCATGAAGTCTTTGCCTATGCCTATGTCCTGGATGGTTTTGCCTAGGTTTTCTTCCAGGGTTTTTATGTTGTTACATCTTATATTTAAGTCCTTAATCCATCTGGAGTTAATTTTAGTGTAAGGTGTCAGGAAGGGGTCCAGTTTCTGCTTTCTGCACACTGCTAGCCAATTTTCCCAACACCATTTATTAAACAGGCGATCCTTTCCCCATTGCTTGTTTTTGTCAGGTTTGTCAAAATTAGATGGTTGTAGATGTATGGTGCTGATCCAGAGGCCTCTGTTCTGTTCTGTTGGTCTATGTCTCTGTTTTTGTTACCAGTACCATACTGTTTTGATTATTGTTGCCTTGTAATATAGCTTGAAGTCCAGCAGTGTGATGTTGCTAGCTTTGTTCTTTTTGGTTAGGATTGCATTGGCTATGTGGGCTCTTTTTTGATTCTATATGAAGTTTAAAGTGGGTTTTTCCAGTTCTGTGAAGAAGGTCATTGGTAGTGTGATGGGGATAGGATTAAATTTATAAATTACTTTGGGCAGTATGGCCATTTTCATAACATTGATTCTTCCTAACCATGAGCATGAAATGTTTTTTCATCTGTTTGTGTCTTCTCTATTTCCTTGAGGAGTTGTTCATAGTTCTCCTTGAAGAGGTCCTTTACCTCCTTTGTTAGTTGTCCTCCTAGGTATTTTAGTCTCCTTGTAGCAATTGTGAATGAAAGTTCACTCTTGATTAGGCTCTCTGTTTGTCTGTTATTGGTTTATAGGAATGCTTATGATTTCTGCACATTGATTTTATATCCTGAGACTTTGCTGAAATTGCTTATCAGCTTCAGGAGAGTTTGGGTTGAGATGAATGGGTCTTCTAAATATACAATCATGTCATCTGCAAATAGAGACAGTTTGATTTTCTCCTTTCCTTATTGAATATCCTTTATTTCTTTTTCTTGCCTGATTGCTCTGGCTAAAATTTCCAATACCGTATTGAATAAAATTGGTGAGAGAGGGCATCCTTTTCTAGTGCCATATTTCAAAGGGAATGCTTCTCGTTTTTGCCCATTCAGTATGATATTGGCTGTGGGTCTGTCATAAATAGCTTTTATTGTTTTGTGATATGTTCCATCTATCCCTAGCTTATTGAGAGTTAGCATAAAAGGCTGTAGAATTTTGTTGAAGGCCTTCTCTGCATCTATAAGATAATAATGTAGTTTTTGTCTTTGGTTCTATTTTTGTGGTGGATTACATTTATAGACTTGCATATGTTGAACCAGCCTTGCATCCCAGGATGAAGCCTATTTGATTCTGATGGATAAGCTTTTTGATGTGCTGTTGCAATTGGTTTCCTGGTATTTTATTGAAGATTTTTGCATCTATGTTCATCATGGAGATTGGCCTGAAGTTTTTTGTTGTTGTTGAGTCTCTGCTTGATCTTGGTTTCAGGATGATGTTGGTCTCATAAAATGAGTTGGGGAGGATTCCCTGTTTTTGTATTGTTTGAAATAGTTTCAGAAGGAATGGTACCAGCTCCTCTTTGTGCATCTGGTAGAATATGGCTGTGAACCCATCTGGACCTGGACTTTTTTTGGTTGGTAGGCTGTTAATTGCTGCCTCAACTTAAGCCCTTGTTATTGATCTACTCAGGGTTTCAACTTCTTCCTGGTTTAGTCTTGGGAGGGTGCAAGTGTCCAGGAATTTATCCATTTCTTCCAGGTTTACTGGTTTCTGTGCATAGAGTTGTTTTTAGTAATCTCTGATGGTAGTTTGTATTTCTTTGGGATGAGTGGTGATATCCCTTTATTGTTTTTTATTGCATCTATTTGATACTTCTCTCTCTTCTTTTTTATTAATCTGGCTAGTGGTCTATTCTGTTGATCTTTTCAAAGAAGCAGCTCTTGGATTTATTGATTTTTTGAAGGTTTTTTTGTGTGTCTCCTTCATTTCTGCTCTCATCTTAGTTATTTCTTGTCTTCCTGCTAGCTTTTGAGTTTTTTTTGATCTTGCTCCTCTAGCTCTTTCAATTTTGATGATACGATGTTGATTTTAGATCTTTCCTCGCTTCTCATGTTGGCATTTATTGCTGTAAATTTCCTTCTAGACGCTGCTTTGAATATGTTCCAGAGATTTTGGTATGTTGTGTCATTGTTCTCATTGGTTTTGAAGAACATCTTTATTTCTGCCTTCATTTGATTGTTTATCCAGTTGACATTTAGGAGCCAGTTGTTTAGTTTCCATGAGTTTGTGTGTTTTTTAGTTAGTTTCTTAATCCTGAGATCTAATTTCATTGCACTCCAAATCAGACTCTGAGAGAGTGTTTGTTATGATTTCCATTATTTTGCGTTTGCTGAGGAGTGATTTACTTCCAATTTTGTGGCCTATTTTAGAGTAAGTGTGATGTGGTGCTGAGAAGAATGTATATTCTGTGGCTTTGGGGTGGAGAGTTCTGTAGATGTCTATTAGGTCCACTTGTTCCAATTCTGCATTCAAGTCCTGGATATCCTTGTTGATTTTCTGTCTCGTTGATCTGTCAAAATTGACAGTGTAGTGTTAAAGTCTCCCACTATTATTGTGCAGGAGTCTAAGTCTCTCTTTAGGTCATTAAGAACTTGCTTTATGTATCTGGGTGCTCCTGAACGGGTGCATATATACATATATATTTAGGATAGTTAGCTCTTCTTACTGTATTAATCCTTTCACCATTACATAATGCCCATCTTTGTCTCTTTTGATCTTTGTTGGTTTAAAATCCATTTTGTCAGAGACTAGAATTGTCACCCCTGTTTGGTTTTCTGTTTTTGTTTTGTTTTGTTTTGTTTTTCTCTCCATTTTCTTGGTAGATCTTCTTCCATTCCTTTATTCTGAGTCTACATATATGTGATATATGTGTCTCTGCATGTGAGATGGGTCTCCTGAATATGACACACTGATGGGTTTCCACTTTTTACCCAGTTTGCCAGTGTGTGTCTTTTGATTCAGGCATTTAGGCCATTTACATTTAACGTTAATATTGTCATGTATGAATTTGATCCTGCCATTTTGTTACTGGTTGGTTGTTTTGCCAGCTGGTTAACGCAGTTTCCTCTTTGCATCATTGGTCTTTACCATTTGGTTTGTTTTGCAGTGGCTGGTACTGGATGTTTTTTCTGTGTTTAGTGCTTCTGTCAGGAGCTCTTGTAAGACAGGCCTTGTGACAACGAAATCTCTCAGTAATTGCTTGTCCATAAAGGATTTTATTTCTCCTTCACTTAGGAAGCTTAGTTTGGCTGGATATGAGATTCTGGGTTGAAAGTTCTTTCAGTTAGGGATGTTGCATATCGGCCCCCACTCTCTTCTGGCTTATAGAGTTTCACTGAGAAATCCACTGTGAGTCTGATGGGCTTTCCTTTGTGGGTCACCTGACCTTTCTCTTTGGCTGCCCTTAGCATTTTTTCCTTCATTTCAACCCTGGTGACTCCGACGATTATGTGCCTTGGGGTTGCTCCTCTTGAGTAGTATCTCTGTGAGGTTCTTTGTATTTTCAGTATTTTAATGTTAGCCTGTTTTGCTACACTGGGGAAGTTCTCCAGGATAATATCCTGAAGGGTGTTTTCCAGCTTGGATTCATTTTCCCAGTCCTTGTCAGGCACACTGATCAAGCGTAGATTAGGTCTTTTCACATAATCCCTTATTTCTTGAAGCCTTTGTTCATTTCTTTTCCCTCTTTTTTCTTTTTTCTTGCCTTCTCTTTTTATTTCATTGAGTTGATCTTCAATCTCTGACATCCTTTCTTCTGCTTGATCCGTTTGGCTTTTGAAACTTTTGTATGTTTCATGAAGTTCTTGTGCTGTGTTTCTCAGCTCCATCAAGTCATTTATGTTCTCCTCTAGGCTGGTTATTCTAGTTAGCATTTTGTCTAATCTTTTTTCAAGGTTCTTAGTTTATTTGCATTGGGTTAGAACGTGTTCTTTTTAGCTCAGAGAAGTTTGTAATTACCCATCTTCTGAAGCCTGCTTCTTTCACCTTGTCAAAATCATTTTCTGACCTGTTTTGTTGCCTTTCTGATGAGTCATAGTGATCTCTCTGGGGAGGAGAGGCATTCTGGACTTTGATGTTTTCATCCTTTTTGTGCTGGTTTCTTCCCATCTTTATGACTTTATCTTTGAAATTTGAAGTTGATGATTTTGGGTGAGATCTCTGAGTGGATGTCCTTTCTGTTAAAGTTGGGGTTATTTCTCCTGTATGAGGCTTTTTTTTTTTTTTTTTTTTTTTAACTTAACACAGGTGTCAGTGTGCTGCTTGAGGCAGTTTGTCCATTGTCTGTCTGTGGAGGTTGCTGGGCTGCCTTGGTCTCATCCAGGCTGCTGTTTATTCTTCACCTGGTTTCCACTTAGGCTGGTGGGATTAGACCTGCCTTCCCAATGGTGGGCTTCTTTCCCTCTGCCGTGCCCACTGCTCCCGATGGAGTGCCTTCTGATGCGTTCGTTAACTGCAAAACTCTACAGGGAGAGGGACTCTGGTTGCTTGATCTTGTGGGGGTGGGGCCTATCTGGGCGTATCCCCCTCCCAGCTTTCAACTCTCCCTTCTGTGGGAGGAGCATTTCCTTCTCACAAGCTTTCTTTGTCTCAACCAGGGGGCGTTTTCCTGGGCTGTTTGCTGCCAGAGTCTCAGAGTGTAGCACTGTATCTGATTTGGAGTACCAAGGAGGTGTCGCCCCCCAATCCTCCATTCCAGACACACTTTCCAGGTGGGGCAGTGCCATGCCTTACCTCAGCTTCCCCCCTTTGGGCTGCCTTTGCTGCCTTTTTTGGGTCAATCCCACTGTTCAACCAATCCCTTTGGAATGAACCAGGTACCTTGCTCAGAGACGCATATATATCCCTCTGGTTCTGTGTCTCATTCAGTGGGAGTTGTACTCTGGAGAAGCTCCCTTTCGGCCATCTTGGTCTAACTCCCAGTTTCCTTAACTGTAATTCTTGTTAGGCCTGAACAATAACTGTAAACTTTTTGTGTTTTGGGGGAAATGCAATTAAATCTAGTTCAAAGAAATAGTAATGATTCCACCTAATTATATTTCTTCTACAGTTCAGATCATTATAAACCCTAGTGAAAGGATTTCTCTTCAAAAAGTGCATCCTGATATACAGCAAAAACATGTTTTTCCTGGAGATTTAGGAAATGAATTTATCCCCTGTGAAATTAATTGCTGTCAAAAATGCTTCAGAAAATTATTCTTTTTAACTTTACCCATTCTTTTGAATCTTACCCAAGAGTAATAACTCTCATGTCTGTTGGAGTGGTTAGATTTAAAAATGAAGCCAAAGTGCTTTTTAAAATACCCTGGAGATACTGGATTTGTAAAATTCTCAGGATCTGCCATACTTATATATTATCTTCACATTGCAATTACCTGATAGATAATTGTCACTAAAATAATCATATAAAGGCATATCTCTTCAATGGACCAGAAAAAAAAATGTTTTAAAGTCATTCTGGTCGATTGAATTTGGAGACTTGAGAATACTTTTAAGCAAATCTCACTAAATAAATGTGCACCCTGGAGAGCAGAATGGCTTTTTGTTTTTAATCCATTAAAGGTCCTTTAATTTCTTCACAGTGCTTGTCTGTCCCCTCTCAACCATTTCCCTTTTGTGAACTAACATTTATACAGTGTCAGTGAGAGAGTAAAAATCCCCCACTGATTTCAATGAGCCATCTAAGCAGGTAGTTGAAATAGAGTTCCAAGAACTAACAACCACAGGTCTTAATCAGGGGCCATAAGCATCTAGGACTCAGTGTTTTTACCTGAGAGATAGGAAGCGGGCCCTTAGAAGTGTTTAAAGAAGAGTATATTCTGTATATCTTAGGGGTTTTATGCAGCAAATGAAAACACAAAAAAAGCTGATGAGATATCTTAAGAAAGTGAAACATGCCTCTGGAACTCAGTGCTCCTGGTGGACTTCCTTAGAACTCTATGTAAGTAAATTTTAGCACTGAAATGAAAAATTGGAAAGGTAGCTTATTTCAGTTATTCTTAAAAGAGTGATGGGAGCAAATAGCTTAAGAGTATGTGGAAACAGACCTTGTTCTCTACTGCATTTTCAGTTAATAGTGATTGTGCCAAGAGAGCAGATTCCCTCTGCTCATCTCATCAGCCCTCAAGAAGCCAAGTTTAATGAATTGTAACCCAGCTTTTTTTTTTTTTTTCCTTATGGAGAGTGTGCTTGTAGCTGATTGGAATTCTCCAGTGTAGCATGAATTGGACTCATTCTCTGACTTTTATAAACTCTAATACTGACCCAGTTTTTTGTTCTTTCTTTTTATAATATAATCTTTCCATTGTTATCCAGTGTTATCTGTTTCCCAGTACAGACCAGCACTGGCATTGCATTTGCCCTTAAAGAGGCATGTGGATTATAGCTATATAACTCATTCTGTTTTATAAAGTAAGAGGAAGGTAACTAGGTCTAATACTTTAATATCTACTTTCATGATAGCCATGAATACTGCAAGGAAGTCACCTTTAGCTTAAAACTATTCACTTTGTGTCAGAGTGGATTGCCCTTGGTCTTAGAAAATTTTAATTCAGTTGCCCAGTTATCATGAGAAAATGATTTCAGCATTGGGTAATAACATTTAATTAATCAATTTAACTGCAAAAAGCTGTCGTTATAAAGTACACAATTCATAATAATTTGTTCAGGTTTATTTCATTTTGGGTATGAAAAAACTAAGGATACATTTTATTTCATATTAACCGAAACTCTAATATAGATATTAATCATCCTTAATGTAGCCATTAGCCACAGTTTCAATGTGGTGGAATTCTTCACCCCTTTCTCTAATAATTGATATTCAGCAGTAGAAATCTTTATATTCTTGGATATTTCATTTACATATTAAATTTGATTCTGAGGATCTAATTCTGTAGAAACATAATTAGAAATAAAAAGCTTGAGTCAGACCAGTTTGGCCAAATGGAGGGAGATAGCTGGTATCAGGAAAGAAGAAACGTGAAAAGTTCTAGCTTTGAAATAAAATCGGTTTGGAGTTCATTTTAGTTTGTTTGTTTTTCTTTTACAAGTTCTCCAGGGTCTGACAAGTTATTTAATCCTCTGTTTCCTTATCTATACAATTGAGATTCTGTAAGACACCCTCTTCAGATTGTTTTAAGATTAAAGTAGTTAATAAAAATCTGATTAGCATCTGGCACATAGTAATTCCCAGTAAGTATTTAATAGTAGATATATATACATCCTCCCCCACCCCTAGCTCCCCAAAAAAACTATCATTTGCTTACTGGGAATTACTGTGTGCCAGGTGCTACTATACAAACACACACACAACAACATCACACCCCCATGTATATATTTGGAGTCACTTAGAGAAGGCAGGGACAGAATAATTCCAATGGATAAATACGCTCTGGAGCCAGGGAGACCTGGACCAAACTCCACTTTTGGCTTGCTTCCTTTGTGGTCATGGGGGTTCTACAGAATAACCTCCTTGAGCCTCATTTCCTTTGTTTGTAAAACTGGGATGATTTAACACACACAGAAACATACTAATTTTAGGAAGCTCCAGAATTTGGGCTGACTTCCCCTCTCTGGATGAGACTACTTTTATTCTTTAGTTTTGTGATGAAATATAAATTACAGAATAGCAAGGGATTTCTAGTCTAAGAGCTTCTTTTCCCTTTTTCCTCTAGTAATCAAGCTGACAGATAATACCTGAATATTCCTTGCACTGTTCCTAGCTGTCTTCTGTAGTTTCACCTGTCCCTAGACCCTAGAACTACAATTGCTGGTTCTGAGATGGAGGTGAACCAGAGAGTTTTATGAGGCTTCATTCATTCATGTTTCTCCCCCTTGCCCCATACACATACATACACTATTTTCCTCTGATACATTCTCAGAGTATTTCTTTATAAGTTTGTTCTTTGGTGGCACTAATCTTATAGTAGGACTCAGACTTTGAAACTGAAACACTATAAAGGCAGGTTTTCAAAATGTGATCCCTGTACCAGCAGCATTGGGCTTCCTTGGGAACCTGTTAGAAATGCCCCACCCTTGACTTGCTGAATCTCTGGAGATGTGGCACAGCAATTTGTGTTATAAAGTTCTTCCAGGTGCTTCTGATACCTGAAAACCACTGCTTTGGACACAGTGCAGTCATCAAATGCCAAATTTCAAAGGAAGTCTCACAGATACTGCAAATTCCTCCGCTGTTAACATAGGTAGGCATTTGGAAAAGGCCCAGAGATTTTTACACACCTTCTTTAAAATCAGTAGATGTAGTATCTTAATGCCTTCAGCTTCCCAGGAGAAATGAATGTTGTGATACAGCAGTATTAGAGGGATTGCAGGTTCTACAGAGATTTAAATTTTTTTTAAATGTCTCCTATCAATTTATTTCAAGATTATTTTGAGTAATCAGTGCTTGCTGCATTGTATGGTTTCAACAAAAGACAGTGATTGTGATTATTACTACTTTAAAACTAATCATATACACTTAATTTAAAAAATTCCATTTCCCAGGCCGGGCGCGGTGGCTCAAGCCTGTAATCCCAGCACTTTGGGAGGCTGAGGTGGATGGATCACGAGGTCGAGAGATCGAGACCATCCTGGTCAACATGGTGAAACCCCGTCTCTACTAAAAATACAAAAAATTAGCTGGGCATGGTGGCGCGTGCCTGTAATCCCAGCTACTCAGGAGGCTGAGGCAGGAGAATTGCTTGAACCCAGGAGGCGGAGGTTGCGGTGAGCCGAAATCATGCCATTGCACTCCAGCCTGGGTAACAAAAGCGAAACTCCGTCTCAAAAAAAAAAAAAAAATTCCATTTCCCTTGCGTATTAGTCACCTATTATTTATAAGTCACTCTGCTAGTCTCTTGGAAAATGGAAAGACAAATAAGACATTCCTTTAAATTCAGAGAGCTTGAAATCAGGCTGAAGTTCGTATGTTTGTTTGGCCCACAGGTTTTTTAGCTTTTATGATGGCCAGTTACATGTCTGATTTTGTTTACCTCTGTATACCTACACAGTACCTGGGTCTTAGTTCATGTTTTAGGAAAGATTTCTTAAATTAGGGAATGAATGTATGAATCCAAATACCTGTGGAAGGAAAAGGTCCTCTGTCCTTTGTCTAGCTGGACTTTTTTCCCCAAAGGAACCTAGGATATTTTGTGTGTGAATTGAGTAAGCCAACTAGAAACCTCCACACAGCAGAGACTCAGAAACACTAATCCTGCTGTTTACAAACCATTAAGACTTAGCCAGGTGTCCTGCACACTCATCTGCACACAGCAGTCTCAAGCTTGACATTTCATCCTGAGGAGGTATGGTATTTTTAAACGCTGGTTCTAATGAGACAGAAAATAGCCTATCTCATAGGCTCACCATGGTCTAGCAGGTTTTTAATGCACATAGGCTCTGTGTCTCTAAAGGATTTGGTAGACCAGTGGGCTTCTACAGTTTTGTTTTTTTTCTTTTTAAGTCTGACTAGGGTTTTTTATAATAAATTACGCCATTATCCAGCCTGAAAAGCAGTCAACTCAATGCCATTCCTTTGGAAATCACAATAATAGGGAGGGCAGGGCTTCAGAAAGGGGAAGCTGTAGTTCTGTGCTTTCGTTTCAAGAGAAGAGCAAATTGTTTTCAGACATTTTCAGGAGAAACACTGTCAAATGTTCTTTTATTAAAGTCTCAAAAAGCGTGGTCATTTAGAGCTTAATCTTTAAAGAGCTGTGTGGTGATACCCGGTGAAGCTATGGGATGCGAAAGGGCATGGACTGTGCTTGTCCTTCATTCTGCTAAAATCAGATCAGACTGTGGTTTGTTGGTCTAGCTGACTCTGGAGCAGGTTGGCTCTGAAACTCAACACAGCTTAAAACACACACAAACCCACTCAGCTGATTTGCATATTTGGAAGTGTCTTGAAGACCTTTATTTGGGGCTACATTCAGGAAGCAGTCCAGACCTGAAATTGCTCTGCTGGTATGATCATTTATCTTAGACATTAAAAAACTAGAGCTCTTTTTGATAATCACTTCAGAAAGGTCATCTGAAAAGCCAGATTACTGTCCTTAACATTATCTCATTGTCCTTCGAATATCTTAGAAGGAAAGTATTATTGAACTTCTTTTTGGGGGGGCAGGGGGTACAGCTGTTTTTTATTTCAGGGAGACAGCAGGGGAGGGCGCTCAGTCTTTCTTGGCAGCAGTTTTCCGCATGGCAGCCAGGACATTGTTCAGCTCCTCCCGCTTCCTCTTGGCCCGATGTGTGTCCACACCCTTTTCTTGATGAACATGAGGGCTCGTTTGTCCTTGGAGACCTTCAGCAACTCCAGGGCGCGCCGCTAGTACGGGGCAAAGCCATTCACCTCCCGGATCATGTCCCACATGAGCTTGGTGTGTTTGGTTAGACGCCCGCGGCTGCGGCTGTGCCTGGGCTTGCTCACGTTCTTGGTTACCCTGTGGCCCTTGTTGAGGCCCACGGCCATAGGATACCGAAGAGCCGTGGCTGTTCCTCTCCAATGGCGACCGTGGCGGAAGGCGTATTATTGAACTTCTAAGCTGTTAGTATAACATTCTAAACCCCTTTATAAAATACCTTACCACATATGACATTCAATGATATCAAAGATCACGTACTCCGTCATAAAGGATGTTATTCTGTTATCGTTTTCTTCATAGTCCCTCTCATTCCTGCCTCATTCTGTTTTCCAGAATTATAAAAATGCTGAACTGTACTGCATTGATACGAAACTCTGGGTTTTGTAATATTATTTTGAAGGCTCTTTTAATGTAGGCAGATGAATGAGGCTACCTTATTCCTTACAAGTAGGAATTTCCATATCCTAGAGAAGAACATGAATTTTGGAGACAGATGGTACAAATCCTGGATCCTTTATACTTCACGATATGAGGCATGCTTCCATTTCTAATCCTTGGTTTTCTCAGCTGTGAAAAGGTGATTCATGTTTATTACAAAACATTGATATTAGCAGTAATTGAACGCAAATATGTAAAGTGCCTAGCATTAACACAGTAGGTACTCAATAAATAGCAGGCATGTACTACTGTGATTATTTCCCTTTTTTACATAGGAAAAAACTGAGGACCAAAGACTGTAAGTTAACTTGCCCGGTCTTGCGGTGGGATTGGACCTGAAATGAACATGACATGTCTAGGATTCCTCCTCTCCCAACTCAGGACATTCCTACATACCAAAGTTGACTTCAGACCACTTAAAGCTGAGGCAAATGTATCCGTGTATAATATTAAACGACTGCACCAAATCACTTTTCTTAGCTAAGGGTGGGACCATAGAGATACTTCAAAAGATGTAGGAATTCTCTGAAATAAGCAGTTGTGTAGTGTGTGTCTGTGAGTGTGTGTGTGTGTGTGTCTAAGGTATCCTATCTCCAAATGAATTTATACCACTGAATAAAAATGCTCCAAGATTTCTTGCAAAGCTTAGTTTCTCTGACTCTGCAACTGATTCCTACTATACTAGCATAAAATGTTTCTCTCTTTCTTTTTTTTTTTTTTCTCTGAGACAGAGTCTCACTCTTGTCTCCCAGGCTAGAGTGAGTGGTGCAATCTTGGCTGTCTGCAGCCGCCGCCTCCAGGGTTCAAACGATTCTCCTGCCTCAGCCCTCCAAGTTCCTGGGATTACAGGCACCTACCACCATGCCTGGCTAATTTTTGTATTTTTAGTAGAGATAGTGTTTCACCATGTTGGCCAGGCTGGTCTTGAATCCTGACTTCAGGTGATCTGCATGCCTAGGTCTCCCGAAGTGCTGGAATTACAGGCGTGAGCCACTCCACCCAGCCCTGAGAATATTTCTTAAGAAAATAACAGATTTATAAACATATTTGAGTGACTAAACAGAGTCTATTAATACGCAACTGTAACTGCTAGAGAAATAGATTTGCTATCCCTTTAAATATTTATATCTTCTTCATGTCACAAACAGTAGGAAAAAATAACAGCTCAAGATGAACCAACTGGGATCTGAGATTATGATTAATTATTGCTGTAACCACACCCCACATTTGCTTTATTGCCACTTTGTAATGGCTTATTTTCATTCACAGAGAAATTATAGATGCAAATGAGTTTGACTGTGGGAACCAGGGCCATGGACTAAATGCTCCTCTGGTTATGAATGGAATAGAGATTGCAGCATCCTTTTAAAATCTGATCTCAAACATGGTAAAGGGGGGGCAGTTGTATGAATCGGTATACATTATGTTTAGCTCAGGATTTGCCAACTAATTGTGTGGCTTTAGTCAAATCCTTGACCAATTTGAGTTCCACCTTCATCATTCAGAAAATAGAGTTTGAAACTAAATAAAATATGATGGCTGGATGTGGTGGCTCACACCTGTAATCCTAATACTTTGGGAGGCTGAGGTGCGAGGATGGCTTGAACCCAGAAGATGGAGGCTGCAGTGAGCTATAATCATCTCACTGCACTCCAGCCAGGGTGACAGAGAGAGACTCTGTCTCAAAATAATAAGATGTGTACTTCCTTACTGCTCTATAATTCCATGGTGACAAGTACTAATCTGAAAGCCAAGAACACACAGATGATATCTCACAGCTATAAAATCTATTTGGGGCTCATCTAACTTGGCACGTTGTACTACCAACTGTGAACAATTACCAACCTACCTTTCAGCCTAACCTAATCATATCTGTGTCCATTTATTTTTACTTTGTTATCTAGAAATACCCTCCTCTCCCCAAATGTTATTGCTTACAATATGTCAAGAGGATTACATTTTTAATCACGCGTTGAGAGAACCGGGCAACAATGTTAGATACTGTGAAACATCAAAGGCCTTTTGTAAGTCTTTATAAATATGCCATGTCAAATGTGCAGACTCTTCACTTAGATACAATTGTAAATCTGGCCCTTTAGTCTTAGATTCCACTTCCTAGGATCTGGGACCATGCCTATCCTATCTCATTCTGGGGCCATCCATTTTCAGTATGACCTGGCACAGAGAAAGATTTCAGACAATGTGCAGTGAATGTAGAATGAATGAATGAATGACTTGCCTGTGCATCAGAACTAAATTCCTCTGCGGCTTTCTAGGACTACCTCTGCCTGACTCAGCCTAGTCACTGTATCCTTTCCACATGAGCTGGTTAATGGCCTCTTCCCAGGTACCTACATTCCCTATATAAATTCCAGATCTCTGTCTCTGCGATTGCTGTTTTCCTGGTCAGAAATGACCTTGCACCTTTCATCTTTTCATCCAAACCCTCCCACCTTTCAGGACTTCTGCAGGTCCTACCTCAAACTACAGAGTCTTTTCTAATTTCTCCCTTCTCTATAATCATATGTTATCTCTGATTCATATAAAGAGAATAAAAATATAAGGCTGCTATTATTTGTGTATGATTCTTAAAAATCAAGCAAGTAGAGACCCAGAAAGATAAGTGACGTACCTCACAATTTTTTTTTTTCTGATGTCGTAATGTTGTTTATGTCAGGAAAGTGGTATTGAGTCCTCTTATCACCAAAACAACCAGCCCAAGGCTGATCAGATTATGGGCGACCACCAAATAATTTTTGACTGATTAAGACTTATGATCTTCTTGTATCTTTTTCATCAAAATACTATGATATAAAGAAAGAGGCTTTCAGAAAGAATGAGGATAATTTTCCATCCTAAACTAGACTTGAAAAGAGTAAAGACTGCTATATCAGTGGCTATAGTTTACAAAGGGGTAGGTATTTATCCATAAATATTAATCTCTAAGTTTTGAATTGATAAATATGTATCCAATATAACATAGAAATGTATACAGGTAACAGTTTTTGGAAGAAAGTGATAGTGTGGGTATTAAACATTTATGTGTGTGTGTGTGTGTGTGTGTGTGTGTGTGTGTGTGTGTATTTGTAATTGTTAAGGTAATTTCTCCAGGCTGAATTGATTTACTTGAGATGGAGAACTGTGTGTACTCTGTAGTTGCATTTTGCAGTCATTACCCTGGAAAGCCTTTTGTTGACATCTCTCCCAGAGCACCTTTCCAATGTGTTCATCTGTCATTAGTTTTATTAGATTTCTCCCTCTTCCTCACAAAAAAAGACTTAGGAGACCTCTCTTTTTTGCACCTCTTCTGTTTTTTTAAATAATCATTTCATTCTGATTTTGTTTTATGTGTTTGCAGAATTCCTTACTTTCCCAGAAATAACCCTTTTGCGAACTGAATAAAAGGACGCAGTGCACTGTGGGTTTACACTGCCACTTAGATAGTTTCCCTTTCCTCTTTTGTCAAATCTAGGTTCTGTGCACTGCCTCCTAGCACTGCCAAGGTGTGGTGGTTTGGGGAGTGCAGAGGTCTGGTGGGTTGTTGGAAAACACAGTGTGAATGTATTCTGTTTGCTGAGACCAAGGGCTTTACTGGACCCAGAGCCAAGTGATTGCACTTGTGAGACAAGCCTTGAGGGAAAAACAAAGGAAAAAAAAATGTACCCTTACTTTTCTTCACTTTATAAATATTCTTAGGCTGTTAGGTTGAAATACCGACTCAGAACAAGGTAGTAAGGGCCTCAGCATAATGAAAGAATAATGCCATTTGCTTTGAAATCTCAGTGGAGATGAGATTTGCAGGCCAGGCTGTTAATGAATCCATCAAAAGTTTCTCTCTCAGTTGGCCTTACTATCAAGGAGGGAGTACACTTCACTCAGTAGTTTCATCTCAGAAAAATTCAGTCTCTGCTGATAGCCACTTCCTGGCCCCTAAACAAATCATTATTGTGTTAAGACTTTGCCAGGTGGGTTCTATTCTAGATAAAATCATGCAATTTTATATAGAAAGATGTAAATGCAAATATTACATTTACAAACTTAATATCAACCATCCTGATTTTTCATTTAAAAACGTAAACTTTTCAGATATTAAATGGCCTTAGTTTAAGTAGTTTGCATAGTACGACTAAAATTATAATAGAATGATTTGCAGATAAGAAGCATGGCTTCATTGCTGGAGCAAAGGCCTGCTTTTTTTAAAAAAAGTAGCGTTTTGATATGTGGTATTTTTCTTCAAGACTTCTTTATTTCCCAGGCAATTATTGCTATTAATCTCACACTGTAAAATAAATTGTATGTTTGAGTGGAGAAAGCTGTTACTCAACTTAAATGAAAATCTCAGAATTTAGACTTTTTTTTCCCAACAAAAGCGTCTGGATTTGATTCAGATAGCAGCCATCCAAGTTTGAAAAGGAGTCAGCACAGATGTCCTTGAGAATGATTGAGCCCAAACACTGACACAATGGTGGTGCTTCTTACGTTTGTGTTTTGTTCATCACAGCCTCATAGAAATTTTCTGAAGACACAGAATTTTGAAAAATATTAATTTACTTTATTTGTGTCTTTATTGGCATGCCTGTTGATGAATATGTAGAGCTTAATGCAACCAGCCTGTTGAGATTTACACACAAACAATAAAGCATTTGGCTCCAAAGTTTGTCTTTATTCACTCTGGAAAAAAAAAATCTATTTGAGTAAAACATGCTGAGCTTTTCTTCTGCTACTTTTAGGTTTTAAGAAAAGAAAATGCTCACTCATCAATAAAATTCTGATACCCATAAACTGTAACCAGAACACCTGAAAGCACATGTAAAGGTATAACAAAAAAAGATATTTACCTCAGATTGCATTATTTTGTAGCAGGTGGTGTAAGCTGTCACCAGCAAGTCCTGGTGGAGGATGAATAAGATGGTTGCTAGGCTTTGGTCTGACTTTTATTCCATTGTCTGGTGTTTAAAAATCGATTTTGATTAGGAATTTTATGAACTATCGTATTAGATGCTAAATAAAATGGCACAGGAGGTGAGAATTGTAGGGTTTCATAAGGGTGGAAGGTCACCAAGGGATGGATAATCAGAAAAGATTCCTGAAGGAAACAGGCCTTGACCTAGGCCTGAACAACTGAAAACTCGTGGGGAATGATGCAGCACTCTCTAGAGAAGTTAATGGCTTTGTATATCTTTCTCCAAAGATGTTAATCTCTGAATGTATACTTCTAAAACCTAGATGTTAACGGCTTCATTTTTCTCTTTAAGCTCTACAGATAGAGTCCACTTCCACAAAAGCATCAGTGAGTCACATAGAATTTACCAGTGACCATGTTCTACAAAGGAAAGGGGAGGGAGCTAATTTTTCACACCTCAAATCAACTACATAAAACAATATGCCAGACACATCTACTCACCAAAGTTCTTTCCCAGCCATGTAGCCACCAAGGGCTTTTTCACTGACCTCTTCAGCATTCCCCCTGCCTCACCGTCCTCGCCCCGACCCAGTGTCTTCTTTCCTTTTTAGTTTATCCTAACAATATCAAATTCCCTTTTCTCTTTTTTCTTAATACTGACTCAGAGGGCACATAGCTCAGCTTTACCCCAAGTAAATGTATCAAAATAGTCTCTCAGCAAAGCATGTTAGTAATTAAAATAGTCTCCAAATCATTTAATACATACGCAACTAAAATACAAGCTCAGGCCGGGCATGGTGGCTCACACCTGTAACCCCAGCACTGCGGAAGGCCAAGGTTGGCTGATCACCTGAGGTCGGCAGTTCGAGACCAGCCTGACCAACATGGAGAAAACCCGTTTCTCCTAAAAATACAAAATTACCAGGTGTGGTGGCCCATGCCTGTAATCTCAGCTACATGGAAAGCTGAGGCAGGAGAATTGCTTGAAACCAGGAGGTGGAGGTTGCGGTGAGCTGAGATCACACCATTGTACTCCAGCCTGTGCAGTGAGAGCAAAACTCGGTCTCCAAACAAAACAAACAAACAAAAAGGGCAAACTGTTCTGAAAAAAAGTCAGTGTTAGCATTTAGAGTGATATAAAAGTTTAGCCAACTTAAACACAATTGTAGATTACTGTCCCTTGGTAGCAGTGTAAAAGGGCATTTGTCTCTTGTGGTATCTGGAGCACTGGATTTAACAATTACTGTGAGAATGGGATGAGCTAGAGCAGGCGTCCCCAAACTTTTTACACAGGGTGCCAGTTCACTGTCCCTCAGACCTTTGGGGGCCGCCACATACTGTGCTCCTCTCACTGACCGCCAATGAAAGAGGTGCCCCTTCCTGAAGTGCAGCGGCGGGGGGGTGGGGTGGGGGTGCGGATACATGGCCTCAGGGGGCCGCATGCGGCCCTGACTGGCGGGCCATAGTTTGGGGATGCCTGGTCTAGAGCTAGTTATCTGGGAGTTATTCCTGATAGACCTCATTTATATGTAAGCTAGTCATGTCCATAGGAATTCCTACATGGGAATGTGATATTGTTGTGGAAGATAACTTGAAAACCAGTATTCGGAAATACCAGGAAATGCTAACCCCCTCAGAGGAAGTTTAAATGCATTAAAGAACAAAAGCAATTAAGTATTGCCTAAGATAACATATTTCATGATAATTAGAAAGGAATACCTGTTTTGATGTACATTTGTCATGATATAAAATTTCGGGGTAAATGTTGATAATGTATAGATACTCAATTTGCTGTGAATGATAAACCTAGAATAAATCTTACGTATTTTCACTGAATACATTATTCCTTATCTCAGCTTTTCTCTTGGAGAAGCTTTTGTCATGGACTTGATCCGATAGAATATACTAAATGAGAAAAACAAGGAAGTGGAAAGGGAAATCTGTTTTCCGAAGTTGTTTTAAAAGTGCCCGCACATAAATTTACAGAGCTGTAAGCTGCTGAGCAGGCTCCTTAGTCTTTCTCTTGCCTTCAGGCTAGGAGGGGTGTGCAGGAATAATACCAGTCAAGTGAGAAATGATCCAGGATTTTTAAGGTGAAAATCCCCTGAAGGTCCTCTTCTCATAGTTGACTCTGAAAGCTTTTGTTGCCAAATACTTGTAGAAGGCCAATATTTCTAAAGATTATTTCCCAGTAATCTAAATGTCACAAGTGTGGTTGAAGTTTATTATCTCTCAGTTCTTTCCTCAGGGAAAACTCAGAATAACCAGGTGTCTTCTGCATAATTGCAATGGTCTCTAAGGCAATGCAGTTTTAGAGACCAAGACTTTCCCTGATGAAAAGAAAAAAAAAAAAAAAAAAAATTGGCTACTCATGTTCTGTTGCTCATTACTTGTGAAATTGTCTTTCTCTATACTAGAAAGAGATAAGATTTTAAGGTAAAGCTGGATAGATTGTAACCTGGGCTTTTTCTTTCAATTGTTGAAAAAATAATTTGTCTAAACTATACTTTTTCCCTTGTATGATATATTTAACACGATTTTTTGGAGGTTTGTCTTTAGGATTAAATTAAATAATACATTATAAGTATAGCCTGCAGGATAGGACAGTGAGTGGACATACGAGGATATTTAATGAGTATTTGTCCTTTCCTCTTCTTAAATATTAAGGAAAATTATTTTGGATATTTGCTTAAAATAGAAATAATTTATTTTAAATTTTCAAGAAGTTCATTTTCTAATTACTTTCCTTCTGCCAAATCCTGCTATTGGGCCAAACTCCTTTCATTGGATGTTTTAAATAATTATTGGGTTAGTCATTTGTCAACCTCTGGCACATTCCTTCATTTTGGCCATTGAAAAACTGAGGCCAAGATAAAGTAACTTACTATTTAAAGGAAGCAGCATGGAGTATTAGAAAGACCACAAGTTTTGCAGAATTGAATTTGAATTATAGTTGCAGTGAACCTTTTTCGCTGTGTAATTCTGGACAAGTCAGTTGACTTCTTTGAGTCTCAGGTTTCTTTTTTGATAAAATTAAGATGGATACTTTTAGAGCAAAGTGGGTTTTCTTTGTGAAACCTAAATTAAGTAATAAATGACTGAATGAAGTTATAAATCAGGTAATATATTTTCTTCCCCTATTCTAAACCATCTCCCGCACTCCACCCCACCGTACCACATTCTTCCTCTTAACAGTCACACACTATTAAGATTTGGTAACTAATCTCAACCCCTGTGTGTCCAGAGAAAGTACTCCAATATAAGAATAATTTGGAGAGATTCTTCAAAACACAAGTTTTCAGGCCCTGCACATAATTCACACCTCTGGAGAGAGTAGTACCCTGTAATCTGTCTTTTAAATTGCTTTCTGGTGCTCAGATTTGAAAAACCTGCCCAGACCCATTGCTCTCTCTTCTAGTCCTGTACATCATCCTACACTACATAGTAGTTGGAAAACTACGTAAAAATACTTTCTGGTTATAAAAATATATTTTCAAGTCCCTTGTGCCTGAATTAGCTGTAGAGCGTAATCCCAGGTAGAAGAAAACTGCAGGTAACACCCCACTTACAGAAACCTCTTAACGTTGTCAGAAAGAATGACTGTCAAGTTTGGCCAAGCAAGATTTGAACAGTAGTCAGAAAAGCAAAAGGCCTTTGGGTATTCTGCCTAGGCACCAACTTTTATTTCCCTCGAACTGTAATAAGTTTTTTTGTAAGATACCTTGGAAATAACCACTCTGTTCTCTCAAATAAAGTGTGATTTAAAATATGTAAGACAATGCAGATTAAAGGTAGGCTATTGCTATTCAGAACGTAGCCTACGGAATGTAGTCTGCTGCAGTGCAAAACTAGATGAATACACTCAGCTTCTGATGGTAGCTTTCCATTGGGTTTTACTATTTTTTTTTTCCTGTCGCTTCTCTGTGGATTTTAGAATTTGCATATGCTTAAACACTGGAACAGATCTTACATGAAGATGCATTAATACATGAAATGTTACGTTATGTATTTTTAGCCAGTTAAGTGAAATACCATTTTAAATTCTGGTAGGAAAAATGTGCATGTTGTCATTATTTATTGTTCTTCATCCATTTTGCTTTTCATTGCTATGCAAATAATCAGCTCCCAGGTCTCAAAGTAAAAAAGAAAGGGAAACATCTATTACTATATCTGTTATGATGATCTCACACAATTTCCTGAAAATGGAAGTGATCTCAATCTAGTCTTTTGCCAATGAGGATCTTACAGAGGTTTCGGATTCAAATGTAGTTATAATTTAAAGTAAGAAAATTGTACTCAATAGGAAAATTTCATTAAAAGCATTATTTTGGTGAAACACACAGCGTGAATAAAACATAGAAATGGGAAAAAGTCTAGAGAGTATGTGTTATAAAATTAACAGTTTATATTGGTGGGAAGTTCATGTACTCTTACCTCTTCAGTTATGAGAATTTCTCATTAGGTTCTATTTAAAGCTTGCTATAATTGACTTAAAGAAAATAACAGTGACAAATACAGATTGGGGTGCCTGCTTTTATGGATAACAATTTGTATGGGGAACCTTTTTTAGCAATTTATCCAGTAAGGAATATGCTTGGTTCCAGGGAAAGTTTGAAATCTGAGTTTGTCATGGATGTAAAAGTGATTTATTTAAGCTCAGAGTTTTGACATATGAATACTTACTTGATGATTTATGTTCTAGCTTTATTTTTCTATCGCCCTATTCCTTGCATGAAGCTGAGATGTGAATACAGATGTTACTAGAAAATACATCTGACAAATAACTTTCAGTCCTATCTCTTCTAATAAACCATATTCCACTTTCTAAATTCAGACGTAAAACACACAACCTAAATGAAACATGTGACATGGATACAGAGAAATTTAAGTGACCTGTTCCACTTCATATAATAATGGAGTGAACCATTGGCAAACTTGGACAGGAAGGATTGTTTCTCTCTGAGCAATTATAGCATGTTATTACTGTGCTCTCATGCAGATTTTCATTATAAAATCCTCACTGGTATCCTGCTGTGAAATTGTTTTGTTCAGTAAGATGTTGAAGAAATGTTAGCATATAAAATGTCTAAAAGTTTCATTTGTGCAAGTGCTAGTCCTCAGATAGTAGAAGATACAATCATTATAAAGTACTTATTCTAGGAAGAACTGCTTCTAGGTGTTACAGCATCTTCCTGGGTATACGTGGTCTTCAATAGCGGACACCGATTGTGAATCAGGGTTTTATTTACTAAGAACATGCCAAATCAGATGAAAGAGATTTCCATGTAGAGGGATGAGTTTTGGGGTTAACTGCTATCTGTTTCTTAGCACAGTATTTTACAATGCCTTCTATAATATCCTTGTTAGATGGCAAGAGAAAAGGAAACTATTTCAACTAAAACATTATTATTAATATATGTATGCCAGTTGATTTTAGGTGATATTCAGATAAACATTTTCTTAAATGAATACTATTTCTGAAATATGATACTGATTTTTAGTTCATGTTATTAATTTTCTATTAAAATGTTATTAAGAGGTAAAACTTGAGTCTACTTAAGGAAAAATATCAAGAAAGTACTGACACAGGTAATATGTAAACATGAATGAGAATTTAAATTTGACAGTTGCTAAGATTTTTCCAACTCTGAGATTATATGAAAGGCAAATACAACCATCCTTCTTAAACAGAAAAACAGAATACCAAGTGATTAAGTTGCTAAAGATCTTGGACCAGAACCTAACTCTTTTTGACAAAGACGTGGCAGAAATATGGCCCTTCATTGGGATCTGAGCAAATAGGTAGATAGATTTTAATCATTAAAAAACTATATTTTGATTCTCTATTTTAATGTAATAAGAAAATGAAATGAGAGGGCTGTCCAAGGCTCCTGAAAGTTCAATTAGCCAGAGAAAAGAATCATTTTCATTATTGCTTTAAAGTTATTTCCCTCTTGCCTTTTTTGTCAGATGGAGGAAAGGGTAGATTTTCTCCATGTATAATATTCTAGAACCCATTTTAAAAGCATTTCAACTATCATATTGTAAAGCTTCCATATGAGTGACGAGTACCTTTTGCCTGGTCAAAGCCTGTGGGGCCAGTTGTGTCTCCTGGCCAAGATTCTCTTCACCTTGCATCTCTATATCCCATGGGTATCAAGAACTTGGCCCATTTTCTTCCCTTCTGGCAACAACCATCTGGCCTTCCACCTGTGTCCTTTGCCTTTCAGATCATTGTTAGCACAGCTTTCTCCTTCAGTTTTCTATAACTAAAAAGACTTTTACATCCTTTGGAATGTTTTCTATTGTTACTGCCAATAAAAACAAAGGCACAATTAAAAGTATCTTACTGTCTCTTTCCTTTTTAATTACAGAAAGTCATTCATGTTACCATTAACAAAAATTTTGAATTGCAAGGACGCAAGCATATCTTACAGACTTCAAGGGTCCTTACAAGGGCCAGATGAAGGTACAGGAAAGCAGATGAGACCCTTGGGCAGCCATGCTCTTCCTCTATTTTTCTTCTTCCCTTTTTGGTCCCTCCTTGTCTCATTGCTTAGGAATTATATCCCTTTATTTTAAAGCAATAAGCCACGCTCAGTTGCAAATTTTCTGAAAATGGTGTTGGTCATCTTGGGTCAGGTGATTATCTTGATGTACAGGAGTAGCTGGAGATACCTGTCAAGGTACAAGCATGGCAACTTAGTGTGGAGAACACGTGGAAGGGAAGAGGCAACAATTTTCAAAGAGAAGAGGCCATTGCAGCGAGACAGATGACACCCCCACTTACTGCAGGGATTAATAAAAATACTAAAGCAATAGAAAATATGAAACTTTAAAACACATGTTTCTTGTTTACCTAAATATTTCTGTCTTTGAGAGTCCTTGAGAAACTCTAATCACCTCGTTTCATGCTTTATTTTGGTAACTGAATCAACTAGAAATCTACCTTGAAACCAATCTGATCCTGTCACCCTCACCCCTCACCCTCACCCCCACTTCTTGGGGGAATAAATATCTAGTCCTATTGCTGCTCTTATCGAAGGAAACAATGTATAGTACGTGGCTGCCTGGTGACTCTTGTCCCTCAGTTATTCATTGCATGTATTTTTATCTTAGAAGACCATTTCCCTGGTCATCCCTAGGTTTCATAAAGTTAATTTATTAGGGTGTTTCCTTTATTCTTTCCTTTATATTTTGAAGCCTAGGAATTAGAAAGATGGTGAGTAACAGTGATACTATTAAAACTGGTAACATTCCACTTTGCTTAATTTCTTCAAAAATAACAATGAACACTTTTAGAAGAAAAGCAGTGAAGATTTTCCAGGCAAGCACATTCTGTGGGCCTTATTTTAGAAGAAAGACATACTGACTAGGAAAGATCTTCTCTTTCAAGAAAACAAAAATTTGTTTTCAAACATGTTTTACGTCTATTTTGTTTTAGACACCGTCTGCCAGTGATTTTGTAACTTAAATATGTGGCAAAAAAAAAAAAAAAAAAAAAAACTCTTAGTTTAATCTTAGGTATTGATTTTTTAAAAAGGAATGTGAACTACTTTATTCACCAAATAATAAATGGCTCCTTAAGCATGAAGGTCTTGCATCTTATCAAAAGAGTTTTAAAATCAAATATTCTTTAGATTAAAAGGGCATCTTTAAGAAAGGCTAGTAGGTTTTGCACAATTTATGTGCAGAATCTGATGGAGTGGTGCTGGCTGTTTGAAATGTGATGTTGAAAAGGACTCGGAGCCTACTGTGACTGAAGCAAGAAATTCGAAATACTCATTAGAGGTGACTACCACAACTTATCCTGTAGATTTCATTTGTAATCTATTTTCTGAGTTCCAGAGAAGAAAAATATTTTTACCACCAAGGAAGCTCAGATTTACTGAATACTTAAAATGTTAAATCTTAAAATATTAAGAAGCAGTGGAGAAGGGAGCTCCAAATAAGTATTTTTGACAAAAACAAAAAAACAAACAAAAAAAAAAACTTTTTTTTTTTTTTTTTCTGTTAAGACAGGTCTTGCTTTGTTGCACAGGCTGGTGTGCAGTGGTGCAATCACAGCTCACTGTAGACACAACTGCCTGGACTCAAGTGATCCTACTGCCTCAACCTCTCCAGTAGATGAGAACACAGGTGCACGCCATCATGCCTGGCTATATTTTTCTTTATTTTTTGTAGAGATGTTGCCTCACTTTGTTGCCCAGACTGGGCTCAAACTCCTGGGCTCAAGCAGTCCTTCTGCCTCAGCTTCCAAAAGTGTTGAAATTACAGATATGAGCCACCACACCTGGCCAAATACATTTTTTTTTTAAAACTTAGAATTCAGATATAAAGTGTCAATGATGTGGGGTGTGTTTTTTATGCGTGTGTGTGTGTGTGTGTGTGTGTGTGTGTGTAAAATGGGGGAGGTAAAAACAGTAAACAGAGGCAGAGAGGGAATATATTAACCAAAAAGTTTCCAGAAAGATCAGATTAATTAAAATAGTGCCAGGATCTTATATTTTGATCTAAGAAAGACAGCACACAGGAAACAGCTACTAAATTTATCAGTGTGTCAAGTAGAAATTATCATGGACAAGCAGGTAAGGAAGACCTCAGTATGGATCAAGAGTATTGCAAGAGGAGAGGGAGAGAGATTGAACTGAACTGTGCTGAAACAAAAGACAGGAGAGCTATTGATAGCTGAGGTGAGTGAGTGGAAAAGTACTAGAAAACTTAAGGGGGTAATGTTGGTCATCCTGCCGAGGCTATCTGTGTTTGCTAATTGATGTTTGCCGAAGTTAGAATCTTACTTTCCCACTAAGACTGGGAGATAGGAACAGAATCATTCCTGAAGATTTTACATACCAAAGGGATGGCTCCCAGATGAAATACCCTAGCTTGGCTGTGGTAAATACTAAACAATAACGCTAACTCCATTTTGCCCACCCTGAGCTCTGTTGCCCACCCTGAGCTGTGTAGGGCATTCTGTTCTGGGAACTTGTGGTCTGAGACATCTCACATCTTTGTAACCAATTTTCTGAGAAACGGGGCCTACTGGCCTATAAATCCTGTACTTGGAACTGTGCAACTGCTTACCCCACATCCTGAGTAAGAAACAAGTTTAAATAGAATTTTTTGTTAGGCGTCCCTGCCTGCTTCCCCTAACCTGCTCCTTCTGCTTCTGTAATAATCTCCTTACTGCCCCCAACCCTAAACTGATATAAAAATGTTGACTGTCCTTTGTTCTGGGCCGAGAGGTTTGAGCTCTAGCTGACTCTCTGACGCCGGCCATTAAAGGTGGACTCTAGCAAACTCAGAATGTGGCGCTTCTGTTTTAAACTTGCTCGGGTATAATTCAGGACCTTGCGAAAGACATTCCTAGGTTGTAAAACTGACAAGAGTCTAGCAGAAGATTTACATCTTAAGGGAACACAGAAAGAATTTACAATTCCAAGTGGTATAAAGTAAATGCTCTGAGAAAAGGGAGATCAAGGGCCTATAGTCAGGAACAAACCTGTGTGAAGTTTAGTCAAGTTGACAGAAAGGTTAAGACCTTCTTGCCCAGTTATAAAATTAAATTCCGAGTTACATAGTTCAGGACACATAGGCAGTAAGCATTCTGGAGAGGCTGGAAATGAGTGTGTGATCAACAGTTTTCTGGAGGAGGAGAGATTTGAGTTGGTCTTTGAAAAATGTTGTAACCAGAAAAAAAGACAGACATTTCTGTCAAGATAGCAGTGTTAGTGATGACAAGGTGGACAGAGGAGGTGCTGCATGTGGGGTGTCGCCTGGGACCCACTTTCGTTAAAGCAAATGTGTTCTTCAGTCGTATGTTGACTTTAACACTCTCCTTTGCCCCCTTCCTATAAATCCCATGGATGTAGTTGTTTTGTCCTCATTAAAGCAGCCAGTTTATGCACTAACCCCTGGAGTTCTTTCCCTCCAAGAGTGTACAAAATGCAGTGCAGACCACCCTGGCACTTTTGCCACATCCAGACAAATCTTGGTATATTTGTTCTATTAGTTGTTTCTTCCTGATCATTTTAGGGTATAGGAGACATAAAATATAATGATCTGAAACAAAAGAAATCATACAATGTTTTCCAGTCCTAGTCTCTGAATTCTTTTTGGAATGAAAACCCCACAGGTTTTTACGGGTTTTTCCTTCAATTCTCACTATCCCTTAGAAATTCTTCAGACTTCTCTCCCACCTTTGAAATTGTTGATGAAGAGGAAACCAACCAATAGCCTACCAAACCAAATCAGAGCTGTAGGTGGCAGCTCTTCTCACATATGTAATTAGCTTTTCTGAACATGTACACACTAGATGATAACTTTGACCCATTGGAGAATAACTTTCCCAGGGAGCTTAGATGTTAGGAGGACAAATGGAAAGAGTGCCAGCAGTTTGGAGCATTGTTGCTGGAGTCAGACCTAGTTTCAATCCAGCTTCTGAAATGGGAAAAATTCCCTTGTCCGCCTCACAGGGTCTGCAGTGGATGTGTGGCTCACTTTGCCAGTACCCAGCTGTTTGACCCTCTAGCAGAGCATAGCGACAGGCAGGCTGTGGGGCTCTGACCCCACGGCAGTGTCTATGGGTGAATGTTTACGGCTCCTGAAACCCCAGTGAGCCTGTGTTACAGGCTCTCTCTTAGTTTGCCATCTATAGGTGGCTGTGATAACCATTTCAATTAGACCTCCCTCCAACAGAGGGATTTCTGTATCCTGGGGTTTCTTGCCTTGGTGTACCAGAAGAATCGGATCACACGTAGGTTTGGACAATGAGTGCCAGGTTTTATTGATTAGAAGTAGCTCTCAGCAGATAGGGGAGCCATAGGGAGATGGTTTTCCCCTGGAGGCAGGCCGCTTGGTGGCCAGCTCTTCTCTGATCCCTCCAACCAAACTCCACCCTATTTAGACTGTGGCAAACTCCCTGGACATCCTCTCTCCATACAGCAGCTGTGTCTTCTGCTGATGTGCTCTGCAGGGTGTCCAGCCACTTCTGTTTTGGCCTGCTAGGGTCTCCAGTTTTAAATAGGCCTAGGATGGAGACATGGCAGGCCAGGGTGGTCTTGGGAAACACAACATTTGGACAGGAATTTCCTGTCCTCACCTAGGTCCGGGAGGGTGGAGCCTTAGCCAGGGACCTGCCTTTCTGTACCCAGCACTTCCCTTACTCTCTTCTGTGTCATTTAAAGGGACCAGGCTCTTCCCTTCCCAGCACTACAGTGTAATTTCCCTGGAGTCAGACCTAGTTTCAATCCAGGTTCTTTCAGAGACCTGTTTGGCCTCTGACCTTGACAGATGATATATTTCCTCTAAACCCGTTTCCTCATTTTTTAAAGTGAAGTGATGGGGTTCTGGTCACAATTACTCTAAAATAATTTAAGAAGGAATTCGGAAAAAAAAATTAATAAAAAGAAAAAAAGCAGAAGCAGGAAGGTCATGCTCTGACCTTCTCCTGCCCTTGTCTCCTGAAGCAGGCCACAAAACCTGGGAAGGATTTTCTCACCTCCCCCTGACGCAGGTCACAAGACCCTCATGTCAGAGATACCCTGGCAATACCCAGAATAAATGTTCCTCCTTATCTTTGGCAAAGGTCACAGAGAATCTGATCAGATAGGTCTTGCTGGGTTTCCCCAGTTTATTACCACTAGCTTACTTTTTATCCAATCATTCTTTTCCATGACCATCTACTTTATCAAAACTAGCTTAAAAATATGTAGGATTACCTGTTTCTTAAGGTCATTATTTCCTTACAAAACTTTTCATGCCACAAAAAATCTTCTGTAAAATAAATGTATATGCTTTTCCCTTTTTAATCCATCTTTTGTAATAGGGGCTCAGCCAAGAACCAAAGAAAGGATAAACGAGAGATGTTTCGTCTCTCCTAGAGAGGGAATCATACATCAGTCATATTTCTATCTTAAATTGCTGTTTTGTTTTGAATTGTTGCTTTTATAGTAAAATCAATTTGAGGAATTCCTTGGTACAACTGCTCCTAGAAAATACTTCTTAAAACTGTTTTTGTTGGTCTATGCTATTTCTTGGGAATGTCTTTTATGGTAAGATCTATTTATTGCCACCATACTTCTGAAAATGTATGTGGATCTTTTAAATGGTAAAGAGATTTCTGAGAGACAGTAAGACAAATACAGTAGCATGAACTAAATATACCACAGGATTCATATCGTAAAAGCAAGAAAAAAAAGCAATTCTTGCTTGTCGACCCACAGGTCATTAACTCGCGAGTGCAGTGGATTGATTTGAATGAGCAAATTGATGGGAGTGAGGAACATGCCTTCTCTTCCAGCCCCACCCCTGACATTTTGAGAATACCGAATCAAGACAGATCTGTGGTGGCTTCAGTTACTGAGAATTCAGTAAGACCATGTATGTTTTACTGATGCTCTAAAACACAAAACAAAATGAGAAACAACCTGGTGGTTGTGTATGAAGGTCACCCCTGGTTAGGAAAAAAAAAAATGTATGAAATTACTGACTAAATCAATGAAATTTTTTATTTAAGTTGGCTCTACAGACCTCCTGTACTCCTGCCTTTTACTTGCCATAGCTAGTAACCCACTGTTTGATGCCAGAAAAGAAATTGTAATGTGAAAAACAATACAGATACAGTAATCTCTGAAGCCAGTCAGTGATATTGAAATGTGCTATTAGCAGTTGATTGCAAGCTAACAGATTCATGGGCTGTGCTCTTGCTAGAGAATCATCACTTCTGTCAGTCAAAGTGAGTTTTCACAGACATTTTCTGCTTTTTTTCCCTCAGAAATATAAAAATTTAAAAAGCCTTATTTTTCTTTCAGTGTACCAGCATAGATATTTATATCAGATGTATTCATGATAAGGAGGGACATAAACATATTGGAATTATGTGGGGTAAATTTTCAAACACATATGTCAGCCCTTGCTTCTTTGTGGAACATGCTACTGTATCACTTGACATTTATCGAGCATCCACTATGTTCCAGGGAAACTTTTAGGCAATAGTGTTAGAGAGGTAGATAGACAGTGAGGTTCCTAATTGAACTTGAAATTTGTGAGGGAGAGACAGAAAGTTAACAAGTAAGTAAATAAACAGGCCAATTTCAGATGGTGAAAAACGCTGTGAAGAAGTAAATCATCACGTTTCAGTAGCAGATAACTGGAATAGAGGAGTTTTAGGTTGTGTGGTCAGGGAAGGTTCCCTAACCTATCTGAAGCATTTTCTTCTTTTGAAAATTGAGACCATAACATCTACCAGATAAGGCTGATGTGAAGATTAGGAGTGATAATATGTTCTAATTGCTTGGAATATGATAAGTACTCAATAAATAGCAAGTATTCAGTAGATGGTAGCTTATTATCATAATGGTTCTGTGGCTTGGTTCCTGTTGGTATTATGTTGATGTCTGAAAGATTCCCTGGATCCATACAAAATAGAAAACTATGGCTTACTCTTCTCAGGGGCAATTTTTTAAATTCAAAGATTAGTTGAGAGCCAGGCATGGTAATCCCAGCACTTTGAGAAGCTGAGGAGGGAGAATCACTTGAACCTAGGAGTTCAAGACCAGCCTGGGCAACATGGGGGAGCCCATCTGCACAAAAGAATTTTTGAAAATTAGCTAGGTGTGGTGATGTGCACCTGTGGTCCCAGCTACTTGAAAGGCTAAGATGGGAGGATAGCTTGAGCCTGGCAGATCAAGGCTGCAGTGAGCAGTGATAATGCCACTGCACTCCAGCCTGGGCAACAGAGTAAGGCTCTGTTTCCAAAAAAAAAAAAAAAAAAAGGATTATCTGAGGGTGACTGAACCATACTATGCAGTGAATATGTTAAACAGTTTTCCTATTATTTTCCATTCCATAATGTTTGAGCTGGCCCCTGGTCGTGTGTTTAGTACTTTCCTTATGTGAAGAGTGACATACCGACTATTCTAAAAACCAGGAAAACGTGGGTGGCATTTAAAACCAAAGGTTAAATTTCCTTCAAGAGGGGTTATCATAATATGATGTATACTTTTGATTAGAACAGTCTTTCCCACTAATCTACACACACTTCTCTTTTTGTGAGAAATGGATGATGTCAAAGGCTGCTCCCCAATACCACCTGTACAAAATATTGATAAGACAAAGCTGAGTACATGTGAGAATACAATTTCAATGGTCCATTTTCAAGTATGATAAATCTAAGTACTGTCAGCCAGCCTGCAAAGGTAACAAACTGCACGGCTCATGCACCTGGAAGGTCACCATAAGCAAACAGAATATAGAGGAGGGGTCAGCCCATAAAAGGGAAGAAAGTTTTTTTATTGGGAAATTAAACCTTAAGCAGAGAAGTGGATGGGGTTATAACCTTATATTATCAGGGGGACAATGAAATGTAGGTGACTTCGAGAAGATTGTAAACCCATAGAACTAGACCAATGAGGAACTGGGGGAGGGACTTACGTGCTAGGAGATAAATTACCTGCCCGGATTTGCCTGCTCACCAGACACCTGACCTTGCAAGACCACTATTAAAAGTCTCACTTTTGCTGTTCTTCATGCCTCTAGGTTCATTCTTTAGATTTGGATTAGTGAGCATGTGTCTCATGGTACACTGCTTCTTTCACTGAGAGCAACCACCTAGACCAGGCTGTGTGGCAGGGTCTCAGAAGAGCAAAGGCAGACTCTGAATAAATTGACAACTGGAAGTTTGGTTTAAGGCCGACCTTTTTATGTTGGGTTTGATTGAGATTGGATAAGGATTCCAATGCAATAGTTAGGGTTGGTAGAAATAGCACTCTAAGACTTTTGAGTGAAGGGGTTCAGAGAAGTTTTAGGGCCTAAAATGTTGGTTGATACTTCCTACTGCAGACTTAATGAGTCTTTTGGGAATTTTCAGTAATGAACTGTCAAGTTGTTTACCTAGGCATGGCTCTCCTAGAATAGTTGTTATACCAGTGAGAGCAATGAAGTAGTTAACTTGTGTTAATGTAAACAGTAACCTGGGTGGGGGATAGGTAGTTTCAGTTCTCACTGGCAATTACCATTGCATGGTCTTCCACCCATTACCAATGAAATGAAATGAAAAAGCAAGTGGGTCAATTCCGTAATAGGCAAAGGTGCATTTTAGGCTATTAGGGGAAAAGTCTAAAGTCCTTATGAAAAAGGAAAGTCTCTCGATCTTTATTTAAAAGCTGAAACATCATTTTCCTCCATTACTATCATATTCTGTGATCCAGTTTTCTTCTGTTAGGAAAACTAGTCTTAAACAACATGAGCAAGAATTTAATATATTGAAAAATATTGTACCTTATGTTCAGGTTTCAATTTATGAGATTTTCAACATTTTTGCAAAGCCTCCATCAGAGGAAAAGTGTTTTAATTAAAGGAGTTAATGGTTTGTGGAATAATGGCTTGGGAAGAAGAGTCATGGGGATATTCCTTCCAGGGAGACAGGAGCTTGAAAGAACTAGGGATTCTTGTCCCTGGGTCCAGGTCTCAGTATGTGTCTGCCTTCTATTCTAGCTAGCCAGCACCTCCCCAGCCTTCTGGCTCGCAGATCTGTTTATTTTTCTTTAGCGATAATGAGTACTAGGCACATAGACTTTTCCTTTACTGTTTACAGACATGTGTAAATGATTTGGAATCTCTCTTATTAAACACCAAGGGGATAGGAATCAGCATAAAATCCTTTTAATAGTACATTTGTATACTGTATAATCCTATTCTGTAATCTTAAGAATAGAACAATTTCAGTGTCCAAAAACCCTGATTTCCTAGCCAGGGTAAAATGTCTGCTATGTAAAAGGAAGGGAATACACACTGACATGAAAGTTTGTAAATAAAAATAATGGTCTAGCTCTATAATACCAATGTGATCCTTGAACCTATAGAGGTCAACAACTTTGAGGGTCATTTATGTAAATTTTTTCTAGTTTGTAGTGGGTTTATTACTCACAGACAAATTGATTAAAATATACAAATGGATATCAAATTAGTTTCCAGGGTATAGCAAATAAATATTTAGACATTTAAGCAGTTATTTCCAGTGCTGACATGCTGAATACCTTGTTGTATTCATCCTTTATTATGTAATTTTGACTGGGATCCCATAACTGTTTGGTACTAACTTAATGATTATACTGTGGTTTCCTTATAGAGTAAAATCCAAAGACTTTTCATTGCTATACAATGTGCAGTTTATTTACGGTTGTCCTGTATCCTATAAAAATAATCTAAGAAATTGCCTAAGAGAAATTCTTCTGTCTGTTAATTATTAGACTATGTTTTCCTCCTGCTCCTCACTGTTCCCAGATATGGATATATTAACATGTATCTGTGATCTAAATCAGACCTTAAAGATGAACTGAAAAGCCATTTGAAGGGGATAATTATAGTAGGGCCAAGTGTTGGGTGACGATTTAATGAAAGGTTAATAATTGCTAAGCATTTTTGATGGTGACAGGCAACCTGTCCACTCACCAGTGAGGTGCCCAGAAAGATGCTCGGCCTCTGAAGTGGAGATGATGTCCAGTTGGGGCTATAAAATTCAGCTAATTATTTGATATTATGTAGTCAAAACAAAAGACACTTTGAATATAATTTTGTTTGTTGATTAATGAAACTTAGGTGTGTCAATGCATACAAAGACTTTGTTCTTTCTACAAATGACAAAGAATTTCTTCAACTCACTGGACTATAATTCAGTAAGTTAAATATCAAAAATGTGCATTCTGGGGCTAATAAATAGCTATGCAACGTAAGAGCAGAGAATGAGAGCAGGGAATATAAAGAAAGACGTTATGGAATAATCTGTGTCAATTTCTCATGAAACCCTTTGGGTTACAAAAATTACAAGATTTTTTTTCCCCAAAGAAATAACAAAAATGCTGGATGTGCTTATTTATAACTGCCAGCTAAACAATAAACAGTGCTTAGTTTTCAAAAACGATTGACATTTGTCTTGCCAGAAACAAGCACTTTAAATAACAGATATGAATTTGAGGTAAATGTCCTGTGACTAACGTAAATCATTTACGTAACAGAAATAGAGGGATTTTAGCAATGACAAACTGTGCACATATACATACACATATGTAACACTGTCACTTTTTGACAGTGGCCTTTGCTTGCCCGGATTCCATGGAGGACAGAGGAAGCTTAAGCAAAACTAATTAAATAGAGGCAAAAATAATCATGAATGTGACAATTAATTTGGCTTCTGCAAGTAGCTGGCTAATAAATGGAAACAGGAAAATCCAGTTATGGCTGGAAATTTCAAATTCCTTTAACAATAAAGCTGTGTCATATCCTTGACATATACTGACATATGGAGATAAATTGCCTGTCATTTGGTGTGGAAGATACTGCTTAAGTTGTACATTAGATGCATATTAAGTTGCATAGGAGCCCACATTTAGTCTGTCTCTTTCCTCTAGGTAGTGTAGCTCATTCATAATGTCATTTTCTTGGATGTGCTGAAGTGGCTAAATGAGCACAGAAGTTATTTATACATTAACATGGTATGTAGAACATCACTCTTTTCCACTTTGCAGAGGGGCAGAGGCAATGTTGACAGAGCTGAATTTATGCAGACTTGAAAAAGCTACTCCGGTTCTAATTAGCACTTCTTTCTGAAACTGAAGTGGGGGTTGGGGGAAGTAAAAGTTACACATCTGAGGTGAAAGCATCTTCTTTTTCTGACAACCTGCTTGTAGAAATTGGTTGGGCCAGCCTGACAAACACATAACGTTTCAAAACATCCTCATAACAAGGAACCCTAAAATCCTCTCTAAGGTTTACTCTCAGATAACATAAAATTTCTATACAGTGAATCATTTCTGATGAATCCCCTGCTTCTAAAATGGATGTGACATTTCTTATGTAAAGAGGAAGAATTTTACCTGTCCGTGTCGCCTCTCCTTTGTGGGTAACCATGAATCCCCTCATGTGTTATTGGAAGTTGCACAAGGCGTGGTACAGAGGGGGCACCTCAGCTGATAAGGGCATAGCAAGTATGTAATTGAAATTGGTCTTTCAGGCAAGCTGAGACGTGTTTTTCCTTGAGGCCCTCAGCATGAGCTACCTTTCATTGTCATAATCTCTGCACCATCTGGACCTCTATAAAGATGTTGGTCTCGGCGGTGAAATGAAAGACATGGGGGATACTAAATAAAACTTACATAGTGAGAGAAAATTGTTATTGTTGATGTTAATCGTAAGTATATCTTTTGAGTTTTTCACCTAAGGTTATTAAAGGACTTTTCCAGCATCAATCTCGGTTTCACAGTTTTGAGATTAATGGCAAAATTGTGGCATAAAGAGGTGAAACAGCTTGACAAAGAAAAATGGTGAAATATGAGATTGAGTATACCTTTTTGAAAACTCACTCATTTAACATACATTCGTACCCATTATGTAGAGAAAATGATCTAAACAGTCAGACTATATATCATTCAATCTGAGACTCCAATAAGAGTTACAGGAGGAGTTATTAATAGTTACACTAGGATAAAAGACGTATAAACTAGGACCATCCTGAGTATACTGGGAAGCAGTGTCATTTATTACAAGTGAAAAGTTACAGCTAGGATTTAAAGCTTTCAATCCCCCTGAAACATTCTTAATATATTGCTCAAGTGTCAAATGTCAAGTTGAAATTCTACAAACTTCCCTTCCCACCCTACTTAAAATAGCAGAAACCTTCTGTCTTCCCAAAGTTTTGCTCCCTGCCTATTTTTCTCCTTAATTCTAAGGAGAATCACTTTCCAGTATAACATCTAATGTAGTTATCTTATTTCTTCTGTCTGTACTCACTAGAACATAAGCTCAATAATGACAAGGATTCTTATATGTTTTCTTTATTGTCCTATACTCGGCCTATAGAGGACTGTCTAGCTTATAGTATCTGCTAAATAGATATTGTTGAATTGATGCATTATTCATCCTTTATTGAGCATCAGTTTTGTGTTTGGTGTCGTTCTAGACGCTAGAGATGCAAAGTTGGGTGAAGACTTTTCTTTGGCCTCACGAGTTTCACAAATTAATTAAATAATTTTTCGTACAAGTAACATCAAAAAGGAGATGTTCCATGTTATCTATGCATTAATAATATTGGTACCTCAGGGGTGGTTACAATAATTCAAACTTTACAAAACATGACTATTTAAATAAAAAACTGATTGTTTTTCATGATACTTTCATTTTCGTCGTAGTTTTCATTGTAAAATTTTAATGATAACTTTTAAATGTCACATCCTCTTGCATGAATTAGCAAAGAGATGATTAGATAAAAATGAAGTATCAAATAAGTTAAGAAGTCTCAATTTTATCTTTTAGATTTAAAAAAGCTTCAGAAATTGAAGCACGGTTACTTAGAAAAAAATCAAAAGAGGAGAGTCATAATATTTATTATTACTTTAAACAGAAGTCACTAAATAAAATAGCTTAAAGGAATTAACTTGAACTTTTTTTACAATTTAGAATTTTCAATCTGTCAGTTCTCCAAGGGGAAATGACAGGCCTAAAATTGAAGTCAGGAAAACCAGGCTCCTATGTCTAGAGTTCTATCCGAAGTAGCTGTGTGATCTTGGGCAGTAGGATTTCACCTTTTTTTTTTCCTTCAGTGTTTTGGCTTATGGGATTGTAATCTCTGTAATGTCCCTGTATTAGTTTCCTAGGGCATCAGTACCAAATGAAGAAATTGGTGGTTTATTGACATTGATTGCCTCAGTTCTGGAAGGCAGACGTCTGAAATTGAGGTATCAACAGGGCCGTGCTCCCTCTGATGAATCTGGGAGATAATTATTCTCTGCCTCTTTTAACTTCTGGTTTTCCCTGGCAGTTCTTGGTGTTCTTCAGCTTATAGATGAATCACTGTAGTCATACAGCCATCTTCTACCTGTGTGTCTTCACAGTATCTTCTTTCTCTGCATATCTGTCTCTGTGATCAAATTTTACCTTTTTATAAAGACACCAGTCATACTGAATTGGGGTCCATCCTAATGACCTCATTTTAACCTTCATAGAAACCTCATTTCCACATAAGGTCAAATTCTGAACTTCTGAGTGTTAGGATTACAGCATACTATCTGAGGGGGTGCCACAATTCAACCCAAAACAATTCCTTCAGGTCCTACATGGCTGTAATTCTAAGCAACATTAAGAAGAATGAATGATACATTTAAAAAATGGCATATTGGTTTGCAATACCCCCAAAATATTCCCTAAAACCATCTCTTTGTTCTCTCAGTTTCTTCCTATCATCTACATGCAATGAGCTTTTGATTTCATTACAGATACAGAATGATTTTCATGACTTATATACATATTTTTACATTGTTTATAATGGTTTTCAGAGTAATACCAAAACTAACATCATTGATAAGAAACATGATTAGGAAGACTAAAGATGGATTTCAGTATTTAAATTGAACTAAACAGCTTGTAGTAGACAGTGAAATGTTTTATAAAATGTGAGGGACTCAGCCGGGCGCAGTGGCTCAAGCCTGTAATCCCAGCACTTTGGGATGCCGAGGCGGGTGGATCACGAGGTCAAGATATCGAGACCATCCCGGTCAACATAGTGAAACCCCGTCTCTACTAAAAATACAAAAAATTAGCTGGGCATGGTGACACGTGCCTGTAATCCCAGCTACTCAGGAGGCTGAGGCAGGAGAATTGCCTGAACCCAGGAGGCGGAGGTTGCAGTGAGCCGAGATCGTGCCATTGCACTCCAGCCTGGGTAACAAGAGCGAAACTCTGTCTCAAAAAAAAAAGAAAAGAAAAAAAATCTGAGGGACTCTTTATTCAGCCATTTTTTCTCTTTTACTCCCTAACTTTAAGGTAGATTGAGGTAATCTTTAGTTGTGTTTTACCCAGGCAACAATCTTATGAGGCCTGCAATGCAGAGTATCAAAAGATTGATAATTTAATATAATACCTAATTAATGCTCAAAAGAAAAGAAATCAATTCATTGTGGATTCATATTTAGGTATTTCTAAGTGTATTTCTGAAATAGATTTCTATAAAAGTTTTCTGTATTTCCTAATAAAACGAAATTGTTATTTTTATATAAGGAATACTTCATTTTCATGAATGTCAAGCACATTTAAACCATTTAAATCTGTTAACATTTTGTCTCTTTCCTTGGCTTATGCAAAAATATTTCTGGTTTATGCAAAAATATTATTGCATGTATCTCAAATATAATACAATTTTTTCCATCTTACCTCTTATAATTGTTAAAGAAAATGTTATTCAGAAATCATATTGATTTAATTTTTCACTCCTAGGGCCAGGAGGCTTCTCAGGTATATAACCAGTGAAATGTTGCCATTTAAATCTTTCAGTTGCATCGTAAGTTAAAATTGATTTTCCCAGTTTTGCAAGTAAAGAAAATGAGTCTCAACAAATGAAAGTACTTGCCCAAGTAAATCATCCTTCTAAGGACAGCCTGGATTCTAACCTATTCTCATCTGATCCAAAAGTTATACCTGCCCAAAACCGTTGTGGTATACTGTCTCAAGCAAATGCAAAGAAAGTGCTTTGTTTCTAACTAATAAATGATTGATATTACTTGTATTTTAAGAGGGTGAACACAATCTTTGCACTATTCTTCAGAATATTTAGTTGGCCTTTCACTTGGCTATGAGTAGATAACACTACTTATTCTTTCTTAAGAATTATTATACATTTTTCATTGGTTCATTTATCAATTACAAAAAACTTAGCACCTGTTAAGTAGCAGGCATTGTATTTTTCTCTGGAGATACAGTGTTAATTAGGGTGGATTTCATTTTAAAGACTAAAGTCTAAGTGAGAGGATAAAAATATACAAAGTATCTTCAGGGGTTTACGTTTTGGAATTGAAAGCCCAGACATGACCATATGCTCAAGATATTGATTTTAAAATAATGTACTAGGTGACTGATTTTAGTTATATCTATTTTTTTAAATTTACACAAACCAGTTGGTTTCTAATGATGCTGCTGCAGAGTCATATTTGTTCTATTCTTTTTTTACAATTGATCATTTAATGATTTAAATATTTCTCATATACTAAGGATATAAGAATCTGAAGAATTCACAAATTTGTAATGTAGGTCAATATTACATGGAAGCAACCTGGGTGTCCATCATCTGATAAATGGAAAATGTGGTATATATGCATAATGAAATACTATTCAGCTTTGAAGGAGAGGAAATCCTGTCATTTTTGACAACTTGGAGGATATTGGGGGACATTATGCTAAGTGAAATAAGCTAGGTGCAAAAAGACGAATACTGCATGATCTCACTTATGGGTGAAATCTAAAAAACATGAAATCATACAGAGTAGAATGATGGTTGCCAGAGGCTGGAGGAGGTCAGCTAGATGACAAATAGGAAATGTCGAGTAAAGAGTGCAAAGTTTCTGTTAGATGGAAGAAATAAGCTCTAGGGATCTACTGTGCAGAATGCTGATTATGATCAACAATAATGCACTATATAATTCAAAATTGCTAAAGGGGTAGATTGATTTTAAATGGTTTTACCACAAAAAAATGGTAAGTATATAAGGCATTGAATTTGTTAATTAGGTTGATTTAATCATACATCAACTAGGGTACATTTATAGGGTACATTGTACCCTATAAATAAGTGCAATTATGATTTGTCAACTAAAAACCTAAACAAAACAAAAGGAAGATTACAGATGATCATCAAAGGGAAACAAGAACGTAACCATAAATAAATAAAACAGAAACATGCCTCTTTTTCTTATGAATTTCCAAAACTAGAACTAGAAAATTCTTTGTCAGATTTATAGGGACTATTAATATGTTTTCAATTTAACAAAGGTGAAAAGAATGTGAAACTTTTCAAGCACCGTAGTTTAGATATTTGAACATTCTAATTAAAAGGTATCTTTACCCTTATTCAACCTGTGATTATTTAATGCAGAAAGATTCCATAAGTTGTTATTATTTTATAGATAAAGTAAATGAGGCTCAGCAAGGTTAAATTGCTTGCCCAAGACATCCTAGTTTGTAAGGAAAGGGACTGAGTTCCAACCTATCAGTCTCATCGGATTCTGGCTAGAGTGGCAGGTATCAGCCCTGCTTCTGAGTTCTTCCGCACAGTGTGTCTACTTGCATGGCATAAATTAATGTGATTATGTTGATTCTTTTAGCATTTAAAGATTGTTTTTATTTTTGAAGAATTATTCATTTAGGATTAATATAATTAATTATCTCAATGTTTAATTTTGAATGTTTATATCCATATTTCCTCAGAGAGATTTAATATTCTCAAGGCAAATATCATGTGCTGGCATATCAATTATCATTACTATTGGAAACATTTGCATTTTTTAAAGTCACAGACTAAGATTAGTCTGCTAGAATTTACTTTGCCTTTTCAATAAAATTAAAACCTCCTTTGAGAGCCAATAGTAGAATTCCACTAAACAAATATCAAAATATTTTTAAATGTAATTTTTCTCTTTATTTTTGGAAAAGCAACTGGATAGAATTACATAAGAAATCAAAAGGTAAAGGTCAAAGATCATTTTCTTTAGTAGGGCTTTTAGTTTACCTGAGTAAAATCATATTTTAAGGGTATTATTACATTTTCTTTTATATCATATCATTTCATCTTTCACTTAGAAGTTTAAATCTTTTTTTGGGAGATAATCTAAAAGGTGACTTCTTAAAGATCAATTGTGGTTTATGAGGCCTGTTTGAATTACAGAAATTATAGGGAAGGTGAACCTGCAAGGTAGAAGACACCCCATCTGAAAGCAGCTTTGAAAACGAAGCTCACCCTGGGCTGTCTGAGGTTATCTATATTATTCTCAGAAAATACAGGTCTAAGGAAAAGCATAGTAATTTCTTTGCCTTTCTGATAGGAAAGAAGACAAATCTAATAGTCTGGTCTCTGCTAAAGAGAAAGGAAGGATGACACAAAAGTAGGATAAGAAGACACCGACTGCTTTCAAGTGTTAAAGTTGCAAGAGGGAGGGACTGTGTCTCTGGTCCAGTGTTTCTCAGGGTGTGCTGCAAGGACCATCTGCCTTAGCACCACAAAGGCTCCTTTTACCATGATGTACCCCGAACCCCAGCTCAGACCTAGGGTTGGGCCCTGCCTAGAAATTTAAGATACACACAGGGAGGTATATGTAAAATAGTAATGATTAGAACTTCTTATCTAATACAGATGGTTTAATTTACAAATGAGTAAACTGAGGATGAAAGAGATTTACAAATTTACCTGTGGTTATCTAGCTTGTTATTGGCAACCTTCAAATCCAGGTTTTCTGAGATCATATACCAATTATTCTCATCTCAATTCAGAATCATTATGATACATGAAACTGGTCAGATCTTTAGAGTAACTTTCAAAAAAAGTCACCTTAGTTAAAAAGCCACTGTGAATTTTGTTATAGTTATTCTTTTCCTCCTGAAATTATAGCAGATGAGTTGTTTTCAATTCCTCAAAAACTGATCACCACATAAAACTGCAAAACCAGTGACTTGTCTGAGAAGTCAAAAATGGACTCCTAAACCACATTTCAAGCAAAATTGACACTTATTATTTATTATTGCCCCTTGTTCACCTAGAAAACCAGTCTCTTCAGATTTTCCCAGCTGATTACAGGTAATCTTAAAGATAAGAGCAAAATCTTTTCCATATTCAATGTATTTGGATTTTTTTTTTTTTTTTACTCTTTGACTATTTCTGTTTTTTGACAAGCCCAGCTGGATATTCAGCAATCTCAATAAAAATAATGAGAAATTTGCTAATTGGGTCAATTAATGTAAATTTGCTAATTAAATTTGGTAACTAGTTTTACATTAAATATTTTGCATAATATTGTATAAATTAATTGTCAATTGTGGAAAAAATAGTTCTGTTTCTTAAATTTGTTTTTATGTAATTTTTAAAGGAATGCTGGAGTATCTAGTAAGTAACGTGTTCTATTGTGGAATTTTTAGAGATTCTCTTGGAGAAATAACAGTAAAAATACAAAGATACTAACATTTAAATTGTTGGTTTATGTTGTATCTGTGCATTTCCTTAGAGGATTTCTTTAAATTAAAATATATTAAAATTGACTTTTTGAGGGGTGTATGAAGTTCTGTGAATTTTAACACGGGCGGCTTTGTATAACCACCACTACAGTCAGGATACGAGAACAGTTCCTATGCCCAATATAAACTTCCTTATGGTGTCCCTTTGTAGATATATTCTCCCCGCTCTACCCATAGCATCCACTGACCTTTTCTCTGTAACTATAGTTTTTGTCTTTTTGAGAATATCATATAAATGTAATTATAACATATGGAACTGTTTGAGACTAGCTTATTTCTTTCAGCTTGGCCTTTGAGTTTCATACAATTTCTCTCTATAAATAGATTGCTTCTTTTTATTGGTGTGTATTATTCCATTGTAGGGATATACCACAGTATGATTATATATGCAACTGATAAATTTATGAATAGAACAATTGTAAGCATTCATATACAAATCTGTGTCTGGATACATTCTTTCATTTTACTTGGGTAAACATCTAAAAGTAGAATTTCAGGGACATATGGTAAGTATATATTTAATTTTATAGGCTACTGCCAAGCTGTTTTCCAGAGGAACTGTACCATTTTGCATTCTCACCAGCAATATGTTAGAGTTCTAGTGGTTCTACATCTTTGTCAGCACTTGGTACTATTAGTGTTTTTCATTTTATTCATTACAATATATATATAGAACATGGTGTTAATTTGCATTTCATAGTGGTGTTAATTTGCATTTCCCTAATGACTAATGTTGAATTTTTTTCCTGTGTTTATTTCCCTCCATATATCTGTTTGGTTAAGTGTCTTTTTAATTCTTTTGCCCATTTTAAAATTGATTTGTAGGTATTCTGAATGTTGACATTCGAGATTTTCTTACATAGTCTGAATACAAGTCCACTGTCAGATTTGTGATTTGAAAATAATTTCCTCTTGGTCTGTCATTTTTGAAAAAATAATGTTTTTAGTTTTGATGATGTTTATCATGTCTAAATCTTCCCATGCTTTCTCACTGTATCTGTGAGCCCCTTTAGTATTTTTAATACCCTGGGGAAAACAGAAACATTGCATACTTGAAATCTGAGTCCTGTACTTTTTGTGAGTTCTGTATTGCATTGACCTCCAACTTTGGCTATCATTACGTCTTTTTTTTGGGGGGGTGGGTGCAGGGGACAGAGTTTCACTTTGTCACCCACGCTGAAGTGCAGTGGTGCAATATTGGCTCACTGCAACCTCTGCCTACTGGGTTCAAGCAGTTCTCCCTGCCTCACCCTGCAGAGTAGCTGGGATTACAGGTGCCCACAACCCTACCCAGCTAAATTTTTATTTCTAGTAGAGACAGGTTTTTGCCACATTAACCATGCTGATCTGGAACTACTGACCTCAGGTGATCTGCCTGCCCTAGCCTCCCAGAATGCTGGGATTACAGTTGTGAGCCACCATGCCTGGCCCATTATGTCATTTCTTCATTGTTTTCTCAAACTAATTAATCCATAAGATTTTCCTTCCTCTGTTAAGCTCTCACTCAGTCTGTAACACTCGGTCACTTTAGAACCTTTCAACTCTCTTAACCTCTATCAGTTTCAAAGTTCTCTATTTTTTTTCATGTATGCCTATCCCTGTTTTCCATTGGTGCCAGCATCATCCTAATTCAGGCTTAAACTAACCCTGCTAACCAGTCTGCTGGCATTGATTTTCTCAATTCTCATATGTATGCATGCCTAAGATAATATTTTCCTTATCGTATTGCCCCACTCAAAGTCTTTACAGTTGACTGTTGCCTAGAAGCTGCCATCCAAACTTGGAAACCAGTTATTATTTAAAGCTTTCCCCATTTCAACCCTTCTTTTCCTGCTTGCCTGCTGCCACTACTCAATGTGAACAATCAGTGTCACTCAGAACACTGTTTCTCTGGACGCCTATGCACAAAACAGACACAAAAGAAATTTCTCGTGCTCTTGGGAAAAGTACAGTCTAATTTAGAAAGCACACTAACTCTTTGCATGACATAAAAGTCTGCCACTAGTTCTATTCATATTCTGGATAATTCTCTTTTGTTACAAGACTGGAAATTCAGTCCAAATATCAGGGTAGGTGTAACATCCATGTTTTAAAAATAAGTTTGAGATATTTAAGGGTTTTAAAATTGTTTTCAAACTGTATTATAAATACAGACATGTTTACATATCTCAACACATTTATACACCCTAAAAACTTTGACAAACTGAACACGTTTGTGTGACCTGCACCCAGATCCTAGAACAACACCAGAGTTTCAGAATGCCCCTTCTACTCCCTAGCTTCCACAGTTCTAATTGTGACTAGTTTTTGTACTTATAAAAAGGAAATTAGACATGTTTGCATTAGCTAAAATTTCCCAATTATTTTACTTAGACCTGGCATATTAGGATAAGGTGTTTATACTTTATGTAATGAAATAACTCACTGTGATCAATGTTATTTGATGTATTTGGCTTAACAATCTATTATCAAGATTTATCCTTGTTGCCTGAAGTTGTAGATTGTTTATTCTCATTTTATTATAGTTTCCGTTTGAGAATTTTATCCATTCCATTCTGGATTTCAGTACACACATTTAGGTAGTTTTAATAACTTTATTGTGTATTTATAAATAAAGAGTGTAATTAGATGGTAGCTGAAAGGATGAATGTTTGAGGGGATAGAGAGCCCATTTTCCATGATGTGCTTATTTCATATTGCATGCCGGCATCAAAGCATTTCATGTACCTCATAAACATATACACCTACTAAACCCACAACAATAAAACATAAAAATAAAAGTAATATAAATAAATAGTGCTGCTGTGAACACTTTAGTACGTGTCATTTGGTGGATGTGTATCGTCTTTTCTACGGGTCTGCGCTTAGGAGTGAAAACTCTAAGGGTCTAGGCCATGGAGTATGCTCATGTTGAGATTTAGTAAGGACTACCAGTTTCTCAAAGTTAATTATATTAACTTAAATTTGAAAAGACATTAAATGAGACCTCTTCTAGGAATCTAGTATGGGAGGAGATGTATTATAAATGAATCAAGCAGTTAAAATTAGGCAAAGGGAGAATGCATGCCATCAAGTTCGGACACAACAGGGAACTTTGTTGCCCTAGAGAATGATGAAAATGATGCTTAGTGCAGGCAGCTCAGATGGAAATTAATGTGTTTCAGGACTGAGAAGAATCGAGTCTTATTTTATTTATAGTAGATAGTATATGATGCAGAACTTTTTGAACTTTTTTTCCATATAAACACATCTGCCCAAGGTTTCAAGTGCTTTTAAATTAGCTTAGTGTTGAATAGGTACTAATAAAACTACCGTGTGTGACAATTCATAATAAAATCCTTGTGTCGTGTCGGCATGTGGATGAGTGTTTTTATTATTCGATAGTGAACATGGGGCTTTGCTCATTTTCAAAAAATACTGCTTCTTCAAAGTAGTTTGGGCCTAGCTCCCTCTCCCTGCTAAGCCACTAAACGGTCTCAAATTTCAGTTCTTTTTACCTGCCTAGATAATTTTTCATAATCCATATCTGTATGTATTGGCAGCTGAATCTATTGAAGAGCATAAATAAAAAGGAGCTGCACTTGCCAGTAAAGAAGTACAAACCCAGACAATGTCCTAGTGCCAATTAGCAGACTCTGTAAACGGATGCTGTGTTCTATGTGGCCACAGTCAGAGGGAAATGGGCTTTTTTTTTTTTTTTTTTTTCCCCCAGCAGGCAGTATTCTTTGGGTTCCTGTGCGGTTTCTCCTGATAGCAAGTAGAACAGAACTCACATTGTGAGTCTTGTTAAGGGCAGGCTGAGAAGACATACAGAGCACACTTAATTGAGTTCATTCAAACTCCAGAATTCTAGCAAATAAAATCACTTATGAAAGAAAAGTTCCATATTATGTTACCAAAAGTTGAGTACTTCATAAATAAAAACATTAATTTTAGATGTGGGAATCAATAATTTATTGCTATTGTGACATTTGAAAGTAAGTCTTTCAAAGAGTTTACTTTCTTCTTCATTTTTAAAAATTACTTTTTTTTTTTTTTCTTTTGAGACGGAGTTTCGCTCTTGTTACCCAGGCTGGAGTGCAATGGCGCGATCTCGGCTCACCGCAACCTCCGCCTCCTGGGTTCAGGCAATTCTCCTGCCTCAGCTTCCTGAGTAGCTGGGATTACAGGCATGCTCCACCATGCCCAGCTAATTTTTCGTATTTTTTTTTAATTTTTTTAATTTTTATTATTATTATTATTTTTTAGTAGAGACGGGGTTTCACCATGTTGACCAGGATGGTCTCTATCTCTTGACCTCGTGATCCACCCGCCTCGGCCTCCCAAAGTGCTGGGATTACAGGCATGAGCCACCGCGCCCGGCCCCTAAAAATTACTTTTTTACTGTTATAGCCAAAGGGTCACATCTATTGCTTTTAATAGTAATGCCATTTGGAAGACTAAGTATCAAGGCATATTTCCCCAAAGTATTTTATAAACGTGAATAATTTGCTGCTAATTACTGTGAGTTTTCACTGCTTAAAAAATTCACTGCTATAAAACAATAAATTATAATCAAATCCTATATTGTGATATTCATGAAATCAGGGATGAATTGAAGTATAGGTTAAAATGATAGTATTTCTTTGCCAAAAACACTGATGTATTTTAATTTGTTGTATCATAAGCATCAACCTCCATAGTTTATTCCAGGCTACTTGCCATTCTTAACTGGATAGACCGTTACCAAGGTCACTATATGCCAAATCACATTTCTGTCCTCATTTTATGAACTCAGCGGTAGCAAGTGACAAAGCTGATGATGATTCTTCTTCAAACGCTTTCTGTTGTGGCATCATGTGCTGTGTTCTCCTTCATACCCACTGCTCTTCTTGGCTTTGCTTGCTGACTTCTGCTCTGTTGGCTTCCAAAAGCTGGTCTGAAATACTGTAGTCTTTCTGAGGATGATTCTTTACTGTGGGTTTTAGTACCACCTAAACGCTGATGAATCCCAATTGTCTATCTCTAATCCTGATCTTTGCAATGAGCTCCTAATTTATGTAAAAACCCGCTGCTTGACATTTCCACAAGATGTCTAAGAGTTATCTCAAACTTCTCAAGACCAAAAGACCATTCTCATTTTTCTAGTTCCTAATTTCTCACCTACTTGGACGTTGGCGGTGGGGCTGAAAGTTTTAACCCTCTAATTCTGTCTTGGTCTTGGTGACTGGCCCCCATTCTGAAGCCATCTAGAGGCTGCCAGCCAGCAATCATTCATTAGCATACAAATGATATTCTTCTCACTCCAGAGATTTGAAGTATTTTAAAAGTTGTGTGTCAGGAAATGGGGATGAAGACCAAATGTATATATCTCATTATAAATCACAGTATCGCAGAAGGAATTATATTTGTTCACAGGTATGGTTCAAGCTCATGAACTGTGCCAAGGATGTGGGTGCCCCTATTTTGCCAAATGAATACATATAACTGTGGATACAGTGGAAGCATCCAGGGAAAAATGATGCTGGCAAATTACATAAAGTCAGCCCTATTGATTTACCAATTTATTGACTTTTCTTCTGTATAGTCTGTCACTTGTATGCGGTTAATTCAAAGCACAGGGAAATTCTGGTCTCCAGGATTGAAAAAAGTAATAACAAATTGTGGACGCCTGCACCTAATCTTTCTTTTTTAGTTAGCTTGATGCAATTTTAAAACAAGTATTCCCTCTTGTTATTCATCTTACTAATGAGAAGCTGCCTCACCAAGTTCTGATTTCTGAGGTTAATAGTTCTTGCTAGTCCAGTTTGTGCCCATACTCCTAGGCTGCTCTATTTTAGCCTTGCATAACCCTGGAGAAGTGGGTGTTTGTTTCTGGGTCCTAGATTTACCTGGAGTTTTCATATGGGTACTATCTATTTTCTTACCAAGGAGCTAACCTTTGACTATGCCTCTGGCCTCAACATATTTATTTGTTTAGCCCTTAGGCCAAACCTCAATTTCCCTTTGCTGGATCCTAGCATATTCCATTCTCAGGGAGTCACACAGCTCAGATACATTCTAGAGTTTTAAAAGCAACTACTTCTATGTAGAACATTGTGAAATCATAAGATTTTAGGAATGGGAATCTTTTTAGGTGTTGCCTTTCCCTACAGCTTATATTTAAAATGTGAGTGAGAATGAGCCAAGGTATAATAGCCATACCCTTTAAATATTTCAGGTCTATAAATTACCACATTTGATATTTTTTGTGCATCTGTTTTTTCATATATACACATACACTCAAATAGTTTGAACTGTAACAATAATAATACTCTAGTCATATTTTTCTCTGTTTATTCAGATAGATTTTTATATATTGGATGTTAACAAGTACTCAATACTGTCTATGTTATTTCTCCTTCCCATTCAGTCTCTTATTCTACCTTCCCTTTTTTTGTGTGAAAAAAAGTAGTTTGGTGGCACATTCACATTCTGTGGCTCTGTCTTCCTCCCCATTCTTCTGCATAGCTGATCATGCTTTAGAAGCAGATTTTATGACAAAGCCTGACCACATTGTTTCTCATTTCTTGTTCATCGTGTGTATGAGGCATTGTTAGGGATAAGAGAAAATGAGGTTTACCATCAATGTTGGGTAGTGTTGCCATTCACAGAGACGAAAGTCAACTCAAAATGTCCCAGAAACATTTGACATATATTTGAAAGATGCAAGAGTTAAATTCACCTCCCAGACAGTATTCTCATTTTGATCCCACTAATCAATCCCTGTTTGATTCTTTAATATTGAATCCTTCATTTTGTTTGCTTACTTAAACATCAAGCAGTAAATAACCAGTTACTGGACATTTACTGTGGATCCAGCTCTATCCCAAGTGCTCTTTAGAACCCAGAAAGCATTGTTTATCTTCTAGAAGCATAGAAAACAGTGTGGCAAACTTAATTAGCATGTAGACAAAACACTTTGTACTTACGGTAAAAGGACTTTTATGTATTCTGCAGTCTAGTTGCGGAAACATTAATTCATAGAAAAAGCAGTGCTATGCGAATCAGGAATATAAATGTTAATGTTGTCTCTGCTGCTAATTACAATAACCAAGATTCACCAGAATTTATTGAGTATCTATTATGTGACTTTATTTGTTAAGCATGTATTTTATTGTAGTTGTGTAATGGTATGTTACTCTTTATTATTTTTTCCAAAAAAAAGTATTTCTGTTCACTTTTTCAAATCTTCAGCACCCCCAGGTCTGCACTGATGGCCTAGGGCCATAGGTGGTTACCTCAGTCTTCTCACTCTAACGGCTTTGTGATAGACTTTAAATAATATCTTTAGTTTCCAAAATCACTTGACAACTAAAATATATTTGGCAATGTTGAGCTTAGTAACATTTGAAGGAGTTGTATTGGCCTATGTTTTGAAGTATTGCCTGCCTGCAGAGCTCTTAATGTGCGAATAATTAAAATGACAATTCAAAAGAGGTCCCTGTAATTGTAATCGTGACCAGGTCTCCAGGGTGCAAGTCCACATTGATTATTGACTTCTATAGTTACTTTCTCTAATTATGCTGAGTGTCTGAATGTTGGAAATGCAATTGTGTGCCCCTCTCATTGTTCTGAAAGTATGTTCAGTAGCCCATAATCAGTGCTTCAATCAAATTAATTCATTATAATGTATAAACAATAACTCTATAAATAAAGTATTTGTCTGCAGTTTAATTAGAATGCCAGGTTCTATATTCTAGGTAGGGGCTTAAGCTGGATTGATCGACCCTTAATGCCATTATTATTATTTTCATAATTAAGCTAAGGAGTTCTCATTGTATATTAAATTTGGTAGGGAAGAAGAATGAAAATGAGGATTAAATATTTGAAGAACTACATTAGCAAGGTTGCTAATTACCTTATCATAAATTTACAAGGTACGTTGTTCCCTCTTCCCTTTCTCAGCATTCACGTTTTGATAAAATAGGACTGTGTCCTTTACTTTCTTGCAATCTAAGCTTGATTAGATTTGGCTGTAAGGTTATTAAAGGCTCTATAGGCTAACTGCACCCCTCAAGTGGCTTATATTATGCAAAGTTGAGATCTATCAAGAGTGGAATCTTTTTGTGCATTTTCTGCAGAGAAATATTTATTTTTAAGACTTTCCTTATTTGTTGTTCAATCATTTAAATAGAACAAATCTGGAAATTGCGAATCAGTGGTACTTGTGAACGTTGCTATCCATTTTCTCTTTAATAAAAGCATGCATTCTTACTTTGAAACATATCTCATTTAGTAATTGTTTTAGACATTGAGACAAGTGTATCTGAAGATAATTTAAAGAGAAATTTATATTTCAAAATAGAAAGCAAAATTATACTAATCTTTCACTTTGTTTTATATTTTAAAAATTTATATCAGCACTCACATAGAAAAAGATGAGCAATATCTAATTCTTTTTATTTTCTTGCTTGGTAAAAGCTATTAAATTATAGGTACTATTACTTAAATACAATTAAGACCAAAATTTGCTCAAACTTGATTCAAAGTGATTTAGTGTTTAAAATGTTTTTCTTTCCAAAAATTTAGCACTTACCTGTGAGTATACGTCCTTTTCATTCTATATTTTCCCTCAGAAAATGAAAAAAAAAAAAAAAAAAAAAGAAAAGAAAAGAAAAGGAAACATTTCCAGAACTGAGTGGATTTGGAGTCTGAGTCCTTTGCCTTGGCACAGTGATGCTTATGAAAGCCTACTTGTTTGTCCACCTTATTTGTTTTTTTATTTCTTGTTTATGACCTGACCCAATGTAATTTGCTTCTTCTAATTCAGCCTTCTTACATTCTTTTTTCACATGTGCAATGTATATATTACCATACTATGAATTTTATTTTCCTCTAATGCTTTGTAATGGATAATTCAGTACATCTTTTTATCAGCATATAATCCTCGCTAGATTCTTCCAGCTGTTCTCATCTTTCACAAGACACTTAACCTATAATAACAGCTTGCACTTCTATAGTGCTTATTCTATGTCAAGCACCCTCCTTAGCCATTTATGTATGTTAACTCACTTAATAATCACTACAATATTATGAAAGATATATTCTTATTTCCATTTTCAGATGGGAAGATTGAAGCATATAGATGTTAGGTGGTTTGTCCAATGCCACATAGCTGCTAAGTGGTAGGATGAAGCCTGGGGTGTCCAGTATTTTGGTTTCCCTTGGTCACATTGGAAGAAGAATTGTCTTGGGCCACACATAAAATACACATGATAGCTGATGAGCTTAAAAAATATTGCAAAAATAATCTATAATGTTTTAAGAAAGTTCAGGGATTTGTGTTAGGCTGCATTTAAAACTGTCCTGGGCTGCGTGGGGCCTGTGGGCTGTGGACAAGCTTGGATTAAACCAAGTCTGGCTATGTGCAGATTCTTCATATTCTTAATTATAAACCATGATGCATCTTTGAACTTCAGTTTTCTCATTAGTTAAACGAGTAGATTGTCATTGATAACACCTAAACTCTGCCAAGTCCTAAATAAATGTGTTGATGGGGTAAATACATATATGGAAATCTCACACCTGCTTAAATGGAAAATATGGTTTTATTGACAATTTAATATAGATATGATGATTTTTTTACATACCTGTTTCAAGATTAATAATTTAGCTGTTTATCCCTATCCTCTCCATAATCTAAAACACAAACATAGCCCTCATGGGTATTCAGTATCTACTTGGTTTGTTTATTTAGTGTTTGACTGCTTGACAACTGAAATTGGCACTGCAGGTGGTTTTGATCCCTGACAGAGACACGACATCTGGAAACTGGAACCTGAAACCACACCAGGCTCCTCCTTGTTTACAACTGAAAACAACAATGTTCTACTTGAAAAGCATCTGGCAAACTTTAGATACTGCTGTCTACATCCCAGGGTCACCTGGGTAGAGGATATAGTGAGGATGAAAGGTAGACTGAAGACAAGAATAGGTTGGAAACATTGCATCATATGTCTTTTTGTGCTTTTTAATTATTGAGCTTTGTGAATATACTATCTATTCAGAAAGTTAAACTGTTGAAAAAGTGTTTATGGTCTTAGAATAGGTCCATAGCAGAACAGCTGAGCAATATTAGTGTTAAGGTTCTTCTCCACCCTGTCAAAAGGCCACCTTCCACTGAACTGTCAGTCGTGCGAGTTCAATTAGTTCATACCACTCAAGCAGTAAGATTATGGGACACACAACATCTGTGCAGGAAGTAGTGTAAAAAAGTAAAGTAACAGTGAGATAATTTAATGGGAAAAGAGAGCAAGTGAAGACACTATTAGAAAGCAATTCTGCACTAAGATGCAATAGAGTGAATAGTACGTTCAACAGGAATTCATACAGAAGAGAAATTAGGATGGGCCAGAGCAATTTTCTGGACCACTTTATGGCTTTTTTTTTTTTTAATCACCCCATCCCCAGGACTAAGAGAATATCAATCATGAGTTCTTACAGATGCATTAATTAAAAAGAAAAGAATGAGTCCTAGTTAATACTTCAGTGTTTCAATTAAATTTAAGGAAAAAGTGACCTGTAACCAACGTGTGCAGTGAAAAATGTGTGTATTAACAAGTGCACAGAGTGTTGTTGGTGCATCCAGGGACAAGTCAAGGTGATACAATGTAAATGGCAGACTTGGGAATCATCAAGAGTGAAGTCTGCTCAGTTCACTGTTAACAGTAAAGTGCCAACAAGTTGGGCTTTATGACCATTTCTGTATGGCTGAATGAGCAACTACAGATTTTTTTAAAATGATAGGGTGACCATGGAAATAATTCAAGGAAATAATCACTGACCTAAAAATTATTGAGATTATTTTTTCTTTCCTTTGATTGGGATTTTTTTTTAAGAATATAACATGTAATTTAACCTTTAACAAACTGTTAAGTATGCAGGACTGTATTGTTAATCATATGGACATTGTTGTAGGGAAGATCTCTAGAACTTTTTCATCTTGCATGACTGAAACTCTCTAACCATTGAACAGCAACCCCTTATTTTCCCTACTCCTATCCCCTGACAACTACCATTCTACCTTTCACTTTTTGAGTTTGATGATTTTAGGTAGCTCATATAAGTGGAATCATACAATATTTGTCTTCTGTGACTGGCTTATTTCACTTAGCATGATACCCTCAAGGTTTATCTATGCTGTAGCATATAACAAGATGTTTGGCCTCTAGCTTTGGTTTTCTCTTTTAAGATTATTTTGGCTGGCCAGGCTTGGCGGCTCATGTCTGTAGTCCCAGAACATTGGAAGGCCAAGGCAAGAGGATTGCTAAAGCCCAGGAATCCAAGATTAGCCTGGGCAACAAAGCAAAATCTGGTCTCCACAAAAAATTTTAAAAAGTAGCTGGACATAGTAGTGTGCACCTGTTGTCTCAGCTACTGTGGAGGTTGAGGTAGGAGGGTACTTTGAGCCCAGGAGTTTGAGGCTGTAGTGAGCTATGATCCTGCCACTGCACTCCAGTATAAGCAACAGAGTGAGACCTTCTCTGTCTCTCTCTCTTTCTCTCTCTTTCTCTATCTCTCTCTCTCTCTCTGTCTGTCTCTCTCTCTCTCTCTCTCAGACACACACACACACACACACACACACACACACACACACACGGTACTTCAACTGTTTTGGGTATTCAGGTCTAGGATTTTTTTTTTCTGTTTCTATAAAAAATGACATTAAGAGTTTGATAAGGATTGCAATGAATTTGAATCTGTTGATTGCTTTAGATAGTTTGGACATCTTAACAATATTAAGCATTACAATTCAGAAACACAAGGTGCCTTTCTATTTATCTGTGTCTTTAATCAGTATTTAAGTCTTTAGTATATATATCTTTTACCTCCTTGGGTGAGTTTATTCCTAAATATTTTATTATTTTGATGATATTATAAATAAAATTGGCTTAAATTTTTTTAAAATTTTTATTATGTATGGAAACAATTTTTTATATGATTACTTCGTATTCTGAAACTTTTCTTATTAACAACTTTTTTTTTTCATATAGAGTCTTTAGGGTTTTCTACATATAAAATCATGCCATCTGCAAACAGAAATATTTTTTCTACTTTTTTCTGGCTTTGATGCCTTTTATTTATTTTTCTTACCTCATTGCTCTAGCTGGAACTTCCAATACTATCTTGAATAGAAGTGGCAAGAGTGGGCATTAATGCCTTGTTTGTTCCTGATCATATAGAAGGAGGTCATAGTTTTTCACTTTTGAGTATGTTGTTAGCTGTAGGTTTTCACATGTGGCCTTTATTAAGTTGCGGTAATTTTTCTATTCCTACTTTGCTGGGAGTTTTTATCATGAAAGGGTGTTGAATTTAGTAGAATGCTTTGTTCTCCCTGCATCTGCTGAGAAGATCATGGAGTTTGTTCTTCACTCTACTAATGTTATGTGTCTCATTGATTTGTTTTTTGTATGTTGAACCATCCCTGCAACCCAGGAATAGATTCTACTTGGTCATGATGTATGATCCTTTTAATGTGCTGTTAAATTTGGTTTGTTAGTTTTTTGTTGTGAGGTTTTGCATCTGTGTTCAAAAGTGATATTGGCCTGTAGTTTTCTTTTCTTGTAGTGTCTTTGTCTGGCTGTGTTATCACTGTCACCATAATGCTGGCCTCATAAAATGAGTTTGAAAGTGTTCCCTTCTCTTCTATTTCTTAGAAAATTCTGAGAATTACCAGTATTTTTTTTTTAATGTTTGGTGTAATTCTTCAGTGCAACCATCTCATCAGGGCTTTTCTTTTTTGGGAGGCTTATAATTACTGATTTAATCTCCTTAACAGTTAATGATCTGTTCAAATTTTATATTCATGATTCGTTTGATAGGTTGTATGTTTCTAGGAATCTAGATATGTTTTCTTAGTTATCCAAGTGGTTGATGTATAATTGTTCATAGTAGGTTCTTTCAGTACCCTCAAAGCCACTAAAATTCTAGCTGGGAAAATATTTACTCTTCTGTATCTCATTTCAAGACAGCTTTGTTGTTCCTTCCCTCATCCACCTTCTCTCATTGGTAGAAACCAAATTCACTAAATTATGGAAATTCAGTCATGAAAACATGAGAAGAGCTCGTGCCTTCCTCATGACCCTTTTTCTTTAGACAATTTGTCATCTCTGAGAGCCCTGTGTAATTTATACAGCCTGAGAGGCCCCCTAATAGTTTTAAACTCAAAGACCTTAAAAATTACTTATTAATAGTGTTAAAAAATCCATAGTGTTTTAATCTCAAAAAATATAAATCTTTCCTGGTTAGTCTATATTTTAACATTTTGGAGGAAGAAACTTTGTGGCCTTTAAAGCAAAAATTCTATAGTTGAATGACTCAAAAAAAAAAAAAAGTTCTGCTTATTCAGGCTGTCTGTGGGACACAGCAGTGACTGTCTCACAGCCCAAGCGATCAACTGCATCAGGGCCAGAATCTTTTCTGGTCTGAATGGCAGTAACTGCATTATCACGGGAGGCTTTCTTTTTAGCAGATCTTGGCTCTTCTGTCTTTGAAGATACACACTCTTCACCTCATGGACCAAACAATCAGTAAGCTTTGAAGGATTTTTAACTAATAAAGCATAACCCAAGATAAATCCAGATGAGCAGCCTCTGCTTTTTAACCATGTTAAGTTTGTTTTTCCTCCTTGCGTTGAGTTTCTTACTGAGAAAACCACACAAGATATTGTCAAGATTGCTAAAAGCTATTTGTTTTCTGGTTGCTTTTTTCCATGATGAAGGAAGAAGGCATTGAACATTCCTATTCTCTCAACACAAGGCTACTGGCTTCATTCTGTGAAGTCTGCCACCCAGGAGACACTGAAGTTTATAGACTGTGGTATGATATCTAATGGGATTCCTAAATTAAATATGAGAAGATTTAACATCACCCTTCCAAAGCGTTCATCAATGGGACATAATGGATAATGGCTGTGTGACTTCTAATGTTTTCTAATATGACTTTGACTCATCATTATAGATGATTTAATATTGAGATGAAACCATAGGGCTCTGGTTCCTAGGAAACAAAAAGATTCAATATTTTAAACTAATGCAATTGAAAAGAATAATATTGATATTCATGTGTTTTGGTTGCATTAATACTTAAGATTTTATTGGATGTTTGTTTACGCATTGAAGTCTGTCCAGGTGTGATTAAAAAAGAACACATAGACACAGCAAGGCTGTCTTCTAAGAATAAGAGCTAATTTATTTACATGAGTTCTCTGAAGAGAGATATTCTAGCATTTTTAAGGATAGGCTTATGCATAATTTAATTTGTAGAGTGGCGGACACCTAGGATTCTTGTATATAGAATATTCTGTGACTCTCTTCAAAAATATTAATTTCATAGATAAAATAGCATGAAAATAACACTTTCCTTGGAAGATGTATTAGGTTAGTTTATGAGGATGTGTTTCATGGGTATTCACTCTCTTAAAATACACACACATACATACGCACAAATACTATAGTGTTTTAAATAGTCCTGACCACTTTAATCCATGCTTTTTATATAGAATTTATTAAGGGATCACAGTGTTTTAAGTCATTTTACTATAGCTCTTCTGAAAATAGAAATGTGGTTTTAAACATTTTAATATTTTGAATAAAAATGGAAATCATAAAAATACCATGGGTTCTTAAATAGCAAAGAGACTTGTAAGATACAAAGATGACAAAATAATTAAAATGTTATTCTCACATATTGTTACTCTGTTTTAGTATATCAAGAGACTTAAAAGATAGAGATGACACAATGATGAAAATATTATTTTCACATATTGTTACTCTGTTTTAGTATATCAAGTATAGACACTGTGAAAATTTTAATTATCTCCCTTCATCCTGATCAAATATTAAGTATAAAATGCATCATTCTCATGAGATTTAGAAAACATATGAAGTCAACAGGTCTTTTATAATTACCACTCTGTCCCTTGTCAGATTGTTTGATGCACCTGTACAATGGGGATTGTTGTCTGTCTTGACTTGTATACATGACACATATGATCACTCAGAGTGCACCTGCTTTAAATTAGAAAGTTTCAAAATGTAATTTCGTTGTCATGAAGAGGAACAGAATTACTCAGTAAAGATGAAGTAGGTTAAGTAGGAATACTGCAAACACAGTCAAGGTAAATAGCTTTAACTTGATTTTAAAGCAAAGAGGCAAAAAAAAAAAAAAAGGCCAAGAAAAAGAGTATGTCATTTAATCTGATTGCAGCATAATTCTAAGAATTCTGCTTTATACATGTTCTGATTCTATGACATAGTTCTAAGAATTTTTCTTTATATAGCTCCTTCTTCTATGTCATAGAATCAGAAAGCACATCAACACAGTTTTTTAAGAGTTGTTTTCTGGAACTTACTTTCCCTTTGAGGTAAACAATTGAATCAAATAGATGGTGTCCACTTTATTCCCAATGCAATGCTAAATAAGGAAAATACAGAATTTCAATGTAAGAATTTTTCTCAAAATACAATAATTTTGAGAAAATATGAATAAAATGTATAAAATAACCTTGTATATTTTTTAATCATTTCATTTTGTGAGAAGACTTAATTACTTTAAATTTTTAAGTGTGATCCTTGAAGTAATATTTGCAGGACATATAAGTTAATTGAGCAAAATTTCATCCAATTAGTTTGTTGATTTAGAATGGAAAAAAGGCAGATGAGAATGAGGAAGTTTTCCAGATTTCATGTGGTATAATATATTCCCAGAAATTATTCCGCAGAGTTCTTCTTTTCTATTCTTCCAGGAGGTACTACCCAACTTCTTTCTGTGTTTTCCATGTAATAGTTGAATGGTAGAATAAAAAAGCAATGACTCTTGGTTTGTGAATTCATTTTACAAACCATTAGACTCCCAGGGTTTGGAAAATGAGAAGGAGTAAGGAGTGAAGGGCTACATATTTTTCAACCTTAGTCATGAACATAGCTTTCTACTTTATATTGATTTTAAAAATTGAGAAGAAAGGCAGGTGTGGCAGCTCACACCTGTAATCCCAGTACTTTGAGAGGCCAAGGCGGAAGGATTGCTTGAAGCCAGGAGTTCGAGAACAGCCTGAGCTACACTGGGAGGTGCTGTGTCTAAAACATGGCAAGTCTGGTCATATATTATCACTGATGAAATGCGTGGCTGCTGCATTTTGCATACGGTTGCCACAGTTACCCTGCTATGGGCAAGTGACGCAAATTAAATTTCCACAAATTTTTGTCCTCAATTTTTTCTCCTCTTGCTAAGTATTAACATCTTCACTTTTAAAAGAAACTTGGCTGTGATCTACTCTTTAATCATTGTAGAACCAACTAAGCTTCTTAATAAAAAATGTATTAGTAAGACCTGAAAATGTATTTAAAGTCATGATAATAAAAGAAGTGCTGAAAAGAATAATTAGTAGTTCAGTGAAGAAAGGCCCCAAGTTAATCATCATGATAACTTTTTGGTGGGGTAAGAGGTTGTGGCGGAAAGATGGAAATGTAGATTTTGAGCTTTTAATTAAAACCAATTTGAGGACAATGGCTTTGTATATTCACGTTCACATCTTTAATCTACAATCAAAGCACCAGTACTTTAACGTATCTGGCTGATTCAGACTTCATAATAAATCTTTAAAACCTTATTTTCTTTTGTGTAACCTGAGTATTAATCTTATGACAAGGTTGTTGATCAAATGAGGGAATTCATAAAAATACACTTTGAGAAGAGTTAAGTTTAAGCCATATGAAATTGCTAATAATCAACCATTTTTTACTTATAAAAAGGTACTTTCATATGGTTCCATAATAATACATAATGCTATGCAAATGTAATACATTGCTAATAAAACCAAAGGAAGCTTGAAACTGATTGAAAAGATAAAGTGATACAGAAGGGAAGATAGTGCAGAACTAAAGATATAAAATACTGTACTGTAGAGTACTTTTTCATATACTTGTATTTATTTTGATGGAATTTAAAAGACAACAAAAAAGAAAGTGGTAAAATGCTTATTAATACTAAATTCATGGCTGTGTATAATTTAACAAACATGAGATTATGCATATTTAACCTATTCATTTCTTTTCTTTCTTTCTTTCTTTCTTTCTTTCTTCTCTTTTTTTTTTTTTTTTTTTTTTGAGACAGGGTGTTGCTGTCACCTTGGCTTGAGTTGCAATGAGGTGGTCATGGCTCACTCCAGCTTCAGTCCTCCTGGGCTCAAGGTCTTCTCCTCCCATTTAGCTGTAGCTGGGACTACAAACATGCATTGCCACAAGTGGCTAATTTTTTAAAATATATTTTTGTAGAGATTAGGTCTCAGTATGTTGCCCAAACTGGTCTCTAACACCTGACCTCAGGCAATTATCTTTTTAGTTTTCAGTTAAAAACCACTATATGTTATTGTCACAAATTTGAGATTATAACAATATCAAACAAAAATTTAAAACCCATTTTTTCAAGACTTGGAGAACTCACTAATACTGTATCAACATATCCTCTTCTGAGGTTTAACTTTTCTTTTTTTTTTTTTTGCTTTTTCTTTCCTTGCCAACAATTTATAGCTAAATTTCACACATGTACACACACACACACACACACACACACATACACATGTGTGCACGCACACACACACATTTATTATATATGGCATCTTTAATATAATAGCCAGATGAAATTTTATATATTATATATAATACCAAAATAATACCAAATGAAAGTATATGTGTATCTATATAATATTTATTTATCTATCCAAAGTAAATGTACACACATACACATATATCAATATATGTATAATGAGTACATAGTTCCTGTTTACCAGGACATTGACTTACAAAGAGGAAAATTTCTTAAAACCAAAATCTCAACTTTTCTATGCCTTCGTGTAATGTTTTTCTTCCCTAATTTCTGGATGTTGCTGTAATCCTATGGCTTCTCTATCTCTTGGCCCTCTGAAGGAATTAGTTTGGTCTGATTTGGAGGTCACATATATAACCACAAAGATATTATTTCCATATATTTAAATATTTAATTCCCAATTGTCTTGGCAAGCACAGGCTGCTAGATGTAAGTTGTTGTGCTGTTTATATCTTCTCCTATTCACAAATCACAGAAGCCACCAGTGACTGTTTTTAGATGGGTCATCAAGCAATATAATTTCAATATGTACTCTACAAAACCAAATGTTTAAATAAAATAAAAATAAGTAACCAAGCTTTTTGAAAAGTACAATTTAAATTATTTTTCATCTGGATTCTCAATGCATACATGCAGAGGTAGGACTCAACATCTGTATAAAATTAAAAGAGCCTTACAGTCTATATAATCACAAATTGTCATACTTCTATATAGGTTGAAATTGCTTAATGCTTTCAGAATTCTAAATAATGTAACAAAATCTCACATAATATGGAGCCACATTTGTACTTTTGGTATACTGTTAAACAGTAATACAGATTCTTTTTGAAATTGTGATCTGCTGTTTACTTCAGCAGAAATCAGTTTATTCATTAGACATGATTATCTTTCATATTTGACCTTCTGAAAGTCTCTATTAGATTTTTATCTTCTATTAGAGTCATATAAAAGTTAATACAAAGACATAGAAGGCACTACACTTGCTTTAAATTTATAAAACTAGATAATAAACCTTTGTTTGCCTTTTAGTCTCTTATGAGAGCATGTCAGTGCTCCTGCCACTTGTCTAGGAGAATATTCAGCAGTAACGCTAGAACACTGGTTGCAATTGTCTTTGTTTCTGAGTGCCAACTGAAGATCTTTGGCACTATTTTCCTAAGTAGGAAGAAAAAGCCACCAACCTAAGTTGTGATAAAAATGTGAGATAAACATTTTCAGTGGTAAACAGAAGTCTGTATCTTGTATCTACTCAGTCTTCTGAGTAGCTATAGGCATGCGCCACCACACCCGGTTAATTATTTGTATTTTAGTAGAAACATCATTTATTTTGTATCTAGAAAACATCCATGGGTTCTAGGGGTCTAGAACAGATGTTTGCCTGTCTTGGTTGCAGATAATACTTGTATGATTTAGATAGGACTAAAGAAAATTTCAGTGAACAAATAACTGAGAGATGGTGAGTTAGCAAGTTCTTAGAAATCGTAAACCTTAAGTCACAGAGATTTTTCAAAAAATCATCAGTTTAGGTCATTGAGAGAAAGGACATATGTTATGTTTAAGGAATAAAGGCAAAAATACCGTACTTTATTTGTCTGCAGGTCAACTATAACTTTTAAAATGTGATCATCATATATGTAAAATTCTTACCCCAATAATTATTTTAGGATATCTATTCCCCTTACTGAGGTACACATTTCTTTATGAATGTTTTCAAAATAAGATGCAAACACTTTTTTTTTTTTTTTTTTTTTTTGAGACAAAGTCTCGCTTTGTTTCCAGGCAGGAGCGCAGTTGTGCGATCTCGGCTCACCAGAGTCTCCACCTCCCTGGTTCAAGGGATTCCTCTGCCTCAGCCTCCTGAGTAGCTATAGGCATGCGCCACCACACCTGGTTAATTATTTGTATTTTAGTAGAGACGAGGTTTCACCATATTGGCCAGGATGGTCTCCATCTCCTGACCTCATGATCCACTGGCCTTGGCCTCCCAAAGTGTTGGGATTACAGGCATGAGCCACTGCACCAGGCAAGATGTAAACACTTTCATTGAAGTTTTAGTTTACTTATGCTGATTAACTTCTGTGTTGTGTCAAGTAAGGTAAAATTGCTTTTAGAGGGTGTTCAGGAAATTGAATATATGTATGGAACTCAGCCAGGAATTTCTCCTAATAATGCTACTTACTAGGCTTGTTTATGTTATAAGATGAATTTCTAAGAGTAAAATGTTTATTGGAGAGATTAACGTTTTTGAAATATCAGGTGTTGGCTCTTTAAAAGACACTAAAACTCAGTAATAAACATTCTCTGGTTCACTCTCAATTTTCAGAGAACTGCAAAATATTATTATTTTATTCAGAAACTTCTCTATATTCCTTTCTGTATAGGTATACATGAAACAGATTTTGAAAGATTTGAAGCCAGTCCTTCAAATGGTTTTGAAGGAATTAAATGATCCAATGCCAGTTTGTGGCTTAGGGTAATAAAGCAACATCTGTACCATATTTCAAAAAAAATTGCTTGGAATTAGTTGGGGCTCATGTTCTTTGTGCTCTAAGGTCAACAACTGATTTCAAAAGATTACTTTAGAATGTATTAAAACTAAGTTCATTAACAATAGAGATGTAAGAGGGAGCAATGAATTTATCTGAGGTATATATCCCTCTCTCAATAAGAGTGTTACTTTTGTTTGTTTGAATGTGAATATATTGAAGAAGCATATACTAGTAGGTTCAGTGAAGAAATTGAATTGACAGAGCTAAAAATCCATTCGAGCGAATAAACACAACAGTATTTTTTATATAGAAAATTGACAGGTATGGCTGTTTTCATCATTGAAAGAACAGAATTTAGTAGATTATTTCTCCTTCAGAGAGCAATTTGGATTCAACTCATGAGAGGTGGCGACCTCAAACCATTGCCATCTGACAGTTGTTTAGCAATTAATATTAAACATGTCAGTGACCTTGATCTGGTTCTCTTAGACATGTGTATATCACAATACACTGTCATCCTCTCCTCTGACCCATGGATGTTTAAACTGATTATCCACAGAAGTAGTTGGGTTCTTTTAGGTTAGAATTAACATTTTTCTTATGTTTTCTGGAGCATGACAGTATAGAGAAAAAGCAAGTTTTATCTCAGGAATTTTAATAGCCTCAAAAATACTAAACTTCTTCTCTACATAATTATGAAGGGAAAGATATTCAAATTAAAGACAAAAGTGTTTGTCACGTTAACACTTAAATTCTGGAATAAAGTATGAATTGTGTTTGATAATTTCTTCTATCTAAGAAAGAACCTACCTGGGTTTTCTCCATTTATATGATGCTGAAACTTTAAAGAATGACATTAATTCCTAAGCAAGAGGATTTATGACAGAAATAATATAAACACTTTTGGACTTTTTGCTTCCAAGGACCTTAGATGGAAGTCAGGAAGCATCCTGATTTGTTCTTCAGAGATAAGTTACTCTGGTAAAGCTTAAGTTTTCTTTGAGGACTTTTACTAAGTCCTCCAGGCTAGACCTAGCTCATTCTAACAACTTTGTAGAATCTCTAATTATTAATAAACTGTAAGGAAATTCTCATTATTTTTCATGAAGAGGCCCCTGATTGTCTGCTTTTCAATATGTAAACACCATAAATTGACTTTCTATAAATCTCATGAATATGTTCTGCTGAATGTACTTAAGATGTATGACCACGCTAGAGATATTATAAATATTCCCAAGCAGTCTATTAGAAAGTTTTTTTTCCTAAAAGTTGTCAATACTTTCAAAAGGAAATATTTTGAGTCAGGATGGTATGATTCACCTGGTATGACTGGCCAAATTGTAATTTCTTGCCTGATTGTTTAGAAAGTCCTTAAAACTTGTTATTGCTCTAAGATCTTTGATCAATATGTTGAAAGTGAGGTGGTAGGGTGATCTTCTCAGCCAAGAAATATTTTAGTAAATCAGAGTAAATTGTTATGAAAGTTTTAAGTCCAGTGATCTTGACATATAGGTTATATACTGATTTATTTCATAAAATAAAATTGCCACAGGCTGAGTATTTTATTGATGCGTTAAGAGTCAGAAAACCCTATACTTAGATTGTGTAGGCCCTCAGTTGCTCTAGTTATTGGTTTGGTTTTGTTTTATTTCCTTGAAAACATACATTTATTGATTGACATTTTCTCCCTGGTCCTTTTGGACATTTGAGTTTGCTATCTTGATACTATGTAGAATCAGGTAAATTTTAACTTATGTTAGTTTCTCTCTCTCTCTTTTTGTTGTTGTTGCATTTCAGTAACTTTATTAAGAGGTATTTCCTTTAATCCTAAGACATAATGGTAGTTGGTTAGTTTACCTCTGCCAACTCAAAATTAACAATGTTGTATTCCAAATATTTAAATTTATTAGCCTTTTGAGAAAACTAAAAAGTTTTCCATAAAACATGGTTTACCAAAGTTAACAATATGGTATACCATGGTTCTTTGGTTTATTTTCAATTGCTTCTTTATACAAAACATGATATCAAATTGGTTATAGTCATTCTGGATGGACTCAGGCTATACATTGCACTGAGTAACTGTTTACAGTACTTTAACGCTGTACTTTTTACATTCGGTAACTGACATGGAAAATCCTAAAGAATACCTCAGCAGCCTCATTTATAGTTATAAAAGTGCCTACATTTCACAAATGCATTTTTAAGGCACAATAAGGGTTAATATTCCAGGCAGTATAAACATAACCCATAATGCAAGTAATAGATAATCTGGAGATGTGGACTTTATTGCTATATAGGAATTATATGTACATTTGAGGGCATTTTATATAAAGCAAAAATACAGACCTAGTAAGTTTGGCATATTCATTAGGTTATCTTTAATATGTTTTTCTAGAAAACAGGTGACTATTGTATCTATTATAAAAATTTTTTATACAGAACCGACTGCCTCAAACTGAATCCCATCAAGAAAATTAGTTTCTATTATACTGGTAACTCAAAATAAATTATGTTAGTTTCTTAATTTCAAGAATTACTAAGGGTAGTAACACAATGCCAAGACAAACAGAATCATTGTTAGGTCAGATCTAATTCGCCAGAGCAAGAAAAAGAGTTCAGAACCTTGAAGAGCTCCCTTTGCAAATTGATTCTCTGGAGGAACTATTTGTGTTTATCCTCTGCTGTGGGAAACACTGTTAAAAGGCCTACCTCATTGGCTACCATCATTCATTCATGCACTTTCAAGATTCATAGCAGTTGGAATAAATTGATATAAAGGTATTCAGTCCAGTGACTCTGAAATATAAAGGTTAAATACTAGTTTAAATTATAAAATTAAATTGAAAAAAAAAAAAAAGTTCTAATGTACTTTAGGAGTGAGAAGCTCATCAGCGGGGTAAGAACCCTACTCTTCTTGACATGAGTTAGTTGATCCCTTGCGTGGCCTACCTTAGCCATACCAGAGCTGGAATCTGTCATTGACTTATCCCTGATTATAATTCTGAATGTTACAGTTAAATTTTCTTCAAGGCAGAGGTAAGCAAAGTTTTCTTATACCGTTATATATTCTTTCTCTTAATAGGAGACAATGAAAGATAAAGAAACAAAGGGAAGTAATAGAACATTTTAATCTGACTCAGATTCTAACAGGTAACACTCTAGAGGCACTGTAGTTTATATATATTTCAAGGATCATTAGCATGTATGCTACCCCCAGAATTCCTCTTATAAAGCAAAATAAATTAATCATAAATTATATTTTGAATGCCAACTGTATTCTTTATGCTGAACTAAATATGTTGTCAGGTAAATTAGGAATGTGACACAGAGTACCTGCCTTCAAGGAGCTGACAACCAGAATAATGCTCACCAAATGTCAGACAGAAAAGAGATCATATTCAAGTCTCAAATCATGTATTTCTGAGTATAGGTAGAATAGAAATAATATAAAACTTTAAGCAGGACTAGTCAGAGGTAGCTTAATAAGAGAGAGAGACAGGATGGAAAAGAAACCATCAAACTTTTAGTTACAAGTAGAAAAAAACAACTTATCATGAATAAGGACATTGGTACATTAATTTTTTAAAAAAATCATTTACGTAGCTTGGTCACTGGAAATATCCCTCAGGAAAATTATTGGGAGGTGTTTAACTGAGTCTTAGAACTGTAATTTTTAGGGTTTATCTGTGTTTCTTCTAGCTATGTACTCCTTAACCATAGAAAGTTTAACTTAACAAAAAAAGTAAAACATTAAAAAAAACTTGAGTAAAATAACAATCCAACAAATGTATCATAAAAATGCATTTGCTATTTTATATTGAATAATAGAGTTAAAGTATATGTTATAATGGGGTTTACTATCAAAATAATAAAATACAGGTTTACAGGTATACATTATGAATCATTGATTTACAAATGTGGAAGCCATCATCAGTTACAAAATACGTCTTAACTGTAATTTCTCCAACTCAAGCTGATACACAGTGAATATTTTCCTCCAATAGTATATAGGTTGACCATCATTGCTTTAGACATTATTTGAGGTCCTGCCTACATCAGATTGGAAAAAACATATGCCTGCTATTATGTTCAAATAAGTACACTTTTGCAGTGGTTTCAGATTATGTATAGCAAGCAAGTGGATTTTAAAGTACAATGCAATAAATTATGTCTATCATTTAAACATATTTGTGTATTGCCTATCAATGGAAATATTATGAAAGTAGATTCTGAGTACTTAAAGGATGAATATGTCTGGGAAATAAGTCAGCTTGAAAAACAGCCACAATGTAGGTAGGCATGTTCTGTAATGGAAAGAATATTCAATGTGACTGTTAAAAGCCTAGGAACTAAGGAAGAGAGTAGAAGGACCCTGTAAAAGTAGCCAACAAAATGCATCATGTCAGGTATCAGGGCATTATAACATGCCAAAGCCAGATTCTTGGGAAATTGAAAAGTAAATATTTCTCTATGTATTTTCTAAAGCTTATTTTAAATTTATTTTATTTTTTGATGCCCCATTTTAACCCTATTAATTCAAAATAAAATCATAGGTAATCAATGGAAAATATTTTATTTATTTATTTTTTGCTTTCTTTTCTTTCTTTTTTTTGTTATTGTTGTTGTTGTTGTTGTTGTTGTTGTTTTGAGACAGAATTAGTCTCACTTTGTTACTCAGGCTGGAGTGCAGTGGCATGATCTTGGTTCACTGCAACATCTGCCTCCTGGGCTCAAGTAATTCTTGTGCCTCAGCCTCCCGAGTAGCTGGGATCATACTCAGCTAATGTTTGTATTTTTCTTAGTAAAGACGGGGTTTAGCCATGTTGGCCAGGCTGATTTCAAACTCCTGGCCTCAAGGAATCTGTCTTCCTCGGTCTCCCAAAGTGTTGGGATTATAGGCATGAGCCACCATGCCAAATATTTTAATGTAATAAGTGAGCATCTTAAATGACTTGACATTTTTCATTTTGTTTCTTCATAGTAGTAACCTTACGTGTCTAAAGTCCTCATGTGATATGCTTTTAGAGGTGTAATAAAAGATACACCCAATACTGTTTTTACCTTTTCATGGTAATTTGTGCAATTCCTTTAGTAGAAGACATATTTTGCCTACATTCTAAATTCAATGAAAGATACATTTGGATAACTGCTAACAGGTATATTACCAACTATGTAGCAGGCATTGTTCTAAGCACCTCACTGAATTCCCGCAATAAGCAGTAGGATAGGCACTACTTGACAAACGATGATGTCGAGGCTCAAAGAGCCTATAAAAAGCTGACCTAGTGTTGCTGCCAGGAGCCTGGCTCCCAAACCTGCCTTCTTTATTTTACTGCACTGCTTCTTACATGCACACACCGTCCCCAAAGAAACAAGGGACTTAAATTCATAGTCATGGGATAACAAATAGTGATATAAACGTTTTTATTGGGTGAAGGGAAGAGTGGTTGGAGAGAAAAGTGGTTTTGACAGGTAAAAGAAGAAATACCTTAGCTCCAGTTGTTTGAAGGTAGAAGAAAAGGTTTTGACTTAGAGGTGGGAATAGAGAAAAGGGAATTAAGAAGGAAAGGAGCAAAAAGAAAGAAAAAAAAGAACATTTTTGCATATTCTTCATTTTGCCTGAAAATGTTCTTGTTGTTTTACTTCCTTTTCTTCAAAGTACACAGTGTTCACTGTATTCATATTGTGAAGGAGGTAATGCTGACTTCATGGCAAGGGTCAAAAGTGTCAGTGTGGAAAACAAATGACATGTTTCTTTGAAAAAGTTTCAGATTTTGGAGTCTGAGAGACCCAACTTCAAATCTTGATTCTGACAAGTATTTCCTGTATTGTACTAGCAATTACATCCCTGACCTATAAAATGGAAATAATAATAAATGTTTCAGAGTTTCATTAAGCAAGTTAAGCAAAATAACTCTTGCAAAGCATCAGATACTGTTTCTTTCCACATAATACAGGTTGAATAAGTTGTAGCTCTTGTTATTTTAAACTGACCTTTGCTTATTAATGTCCTATATCCCATGGTTTAACCTAATGTAGATGAAGCAAGGTAATCTTAGTTACATTAAAAATTGATCCAGTTAATAAAGGTTGACACTTTAATCTTTTTATAATTGATAATCATGTCTACAAGATTAATTTCATTTCTAGAACTGATATGCTGTTTGAAAGGATTAAGAATTGGGAAAATATGTCAGTAAAAGAATCACAGTGATATTTGCTTATCTTCTTCATTTTCTACTGTGGACATTGCAATCCATTGGTTAATGGATTATACTTTAAGTGTTGACCCAGAGAGAATTTGAAGGAAAATGCAATAAAGCTTCCGAAGTTTATGAGAGTAATGTGGATATATTCATGTGTCAAAGGCCAAGTCCAAAAGCTGTAAAGAAGAACAAACTATCAAATTCTCTTCATCAATTCTCTTGATGAAGAGAATTAAAAGTGTGATAAAAAGTGTATGTTGTTTTTGAAAATAATTCTTAAGCATAGAAAAGAAATTGCTTAGCTACACCAGCATTTTATTTATGATCTTGAATGTAAGTATCCCTCATGACTTTATAAATCTAAAGATGATACAAGGAGCAATATTCAGCAAGGCTAACCTCAAACAACATGGTTTATTAATCTTACCATTTCCATTTGCAAGGATATGCTTTTGAAAGTCTTCCAGAAATTTATTTTTTCTGCCAAAAAAGAGAACTCAAGAGAATTCTCAGCACTGAAACCAACTCAGAAAATATTGCACAGTGTGTTACTGCACAAATAATCTGTTTAAAGTGCAAAGAAATAAAAATATTGTCCTCTACTGCTTCAAAGATTTAGAAATGGAAAAGCTTACTAGAGAGAGTATGAGAGTGGTGTCTGTGAATTCTCACCTACACTGGTGAAAGATCTGTTACGCAACTGATCATGTATGGGGGATTTGAACAAGTGTCTTCTCTAGTCTTTTTTATAATAGCAGAAAAGAAAAAAATAAATATGTCAAGAACATTTTCTGGCAAAAAAAAAAAGACTTCTCAGACCATCATCATTGAGAAGTTCTTCCTTAAGTACATTTTTTCCTGTACTTGAAATATTTATTAGTAGTTCTTTAATTAAAATTGTATGTAAATGTAATCAGAGCAGCAGAAATGAGGGCCAGGAAGACTTTGTAAGAGTAAACAGAAAAGTAGACTTTTTGTTATTGTCACTTGTAATTTTCCACCGTTAATACTGGAAAAAGAGGTGAACCCGTTGTTTAGGGTTGCCACAAAAAAAAAAAAAAAAAAAAAAGCTGGATGACTTAAAACAAAAGTTACCATCTCACAGTTATGGAGGCTAAAATCTGGAATCACGGTGTCAGCAGGGTCACTCTGCTTCTGAAATCTGCAGAGCAATCATTACTGTCTCTTCCTAGTATCTGGTGGTCTGCAGGCAGTCTTCTGCATCTCTTGGCTTAGAGATGCATCTCTCCAGCTGTCTGTCTTTACACAGTGCTCTTTGCATATTTTCATATCCTCCTGCCTCTGTGTGTGTCTGTCTCTTGGTCTCAATTTCTCTTTTAGTCAGGACAAAAAAATCATATTGGATCAGGGCCCACATGAATGACCTCATTTTAACTTGATTTTTTTACCTCTATAAAAACCCCATTTTCTAATTTTTTTCCCTTCCCTTCCCTCCCCTCCCCTTTCCTTCCCTTCCCTTCCCTTCTTTTGCTTTCTTTCTTTCTTCTTCTTCTTTCTTTTTTTTTTTTTTTTTTTTTGATTAAGTGTCACTCTTGTTGCCCAGGCTGGAGTGTAATGGTACGATCTCTGCTCACTGCAATCTCCACTCCCTGGTTTCAGGCAATTTTCCTGCCTCAACCTCCCAAGTAGCTGGGATTACAGGTGCCCACCACCACCATGCCTGGCTAATTTTTGTATTTTTAATAGAGGTGGGGTTTCACCAAGTTGACTAGGCTGATCTCGAACAGCTGACCTCATGTGATTCACTCTCCCTGGCCTCCCAAAGTGCTGGGATTTCAGACATGAGCCACCACGCCTGGCCAAAATATTATTTTCAAATAAGGTCATACTCTGAGGTACTGAGGGTTAGGACTGCAGTGTATCTTTCTGAGAGGCACACCATTAAACCTATAACAAGTGGTGATATAGAAGATCTTGTAATTCTGTATCATATATTATTTTCTTTTGTTGAGTTTGATTTTTCTCTGTATAGAAAAATTAAATTATCAAAATCTCAAGACAATTTTTAGTGTCTTGTGGTAGGTAGGTGACAAAATAATAGTGATATTATGGCTTAAAAACCTGTGGTCACATATACTTGAGGATGCACATGACAGAGAACCCATCGAAACCAATGAATTATTACATTTTGATTTCATTTTAAGGTAACTTGTTAGAAGAAAATTCACATTGCTTCAGAAGTTATATCAGAAATAAATTTTTGTCTTTGGAAGGATTCACTGCTTTACCAAATATGTGCCCTTGCTTCTAATACATCAAACCCAGCCTTGAAATAGTGAAAATACAAATATAAAAATTATATAAAAACTAGATTCTTATAAAACATTTAGGAACCCCCTAACAAGAGCGGAAAATCAAACACCGCATGTTCTCACTCATAGGCAGGTGTTGAACAATAAGAACACATGGACACAGGGAGGGGAGCACTACATACTGGGGTCTGTTGGGGGAATATAGGGGAGGGACAGCACGGGGTGGGGAGTTGGGGAGAGATAGCATGGGGAGGAATGCCAGATATAGGTGATGGTGAGGAAGGCAACAAATCACACTGCCACGTGTGTACCTATGCAACAAGCTTGTATCTTCTTCACATGTACCCCAAAACCTAAAATGCCATAAAAAAATGACAAAAAAAAATTTAGGAACAAAACCTATTACAAATATAAAAATTATATACAAACTAAATTCTTATAAAACATTTAGAAACAAAACCTATTGTATAAACTGAGTTTTTTTCCTTGAAGTTTTTTTTGTTTGTTTGTTTTTTTTTTTTTTTTTTTTTTTTTTTTTTTTTTTTTTTTTTTTTTTTTTTTTTTTTTTTTTTTTTTTTAGCAGAATCTGGGTTTGTTTTTGTTTATTTTTAAAGATCGAAGTTTGTGTCAAAGGTATAATATAGAAGCATAGAATGCTTTGCTTCTCACCTTTGGTCTTGCCGTTTAGACCTTACTATATCCACAGATCCTGAATCATTATGTAACTATAACATTTTTTTCCCCTAAGAGATATTTACAAACTCTGAAACTTTTACCTTGTTCTTTCCTCCAAGAAATAAAATGATTCACAGTACGTATTGCAGGTTGACATAATCATCAGATGTAAATTATAGTTTTATAAAATCAGCAACTGAGCAATTTGACTCAGAAAAATTTAGTTTGGTAGAAATGCTAATAAAAACTATGCCAAAACCTCACAATGCCAGAAATAATTAGAAACTGATATAAATAAGCCTGATTAGTGAATTACTTGCTTCTTATAAACTTACATAGAAAATAATTGATAATAATTTTAAAGAATCAGAGAAATTTAAAGTTTGGAAAAAAAACTTTGCTGTATAGAAAATTCTGCAATCAATTAGTTTAATAGAAGTCATTCAAAAAAACTTAATAAATTTTGAATTTATGCTTGCATATATTAGAAAGTGATATAAAAAGTTTTTTATAAAAAGTTAAACAATTTAAGACTTAAAAAATAATTCAAAATGTCATTACAAATGAAGATTATTCTAATAGGTGCTATTAAAATTCCATTATTAATTTATTCATTTTATAACTATTCTGTGGCTGACTACCCTGAGTTAGACAGTAGCGACTCATTGACTTGGGTTAGCAAAACATTCATGATTCCCACAGTATGTCCTGTAATCGCTCATAAATCAATACAAAAATAATATTTTCAAATTATGAAACATACCATAGAAAAAATGCAAAGTGCAATGTAAATATAGATAGTGAGGCTTAACCTGGTGTGAACAGAGGATGATGTGAAAGGGGAAGAGTGATCTTCTCATCGTCATTTGTTAAAGGAGAAAACTGGGCTCCTCACAGATTTCCTGACAAATCAGCAATGAAATTGAAAATAGAAAAATTAGAAAATCAAAATATCTTTGAGCTCAGCATAAGCAGTGGGTCAAAATAAAATGGATGAAATGACAAGATTAAAACTCTGTAGTATTACTGCTTAGAGGCCAAAGGGCACGTCACAAGATAGTGACTTTTGGCTCTTTGTATAATTACAGTTCTTCAACATTTGTTATGTGAAACTATTTCTGTCATTTATTTCCACAAATGATGTACACAACATCTTTTAAATTTAAGTACATTTAATTAAAAAAAAAAAACTCATGTCTCTCTCTCTCTCTCTCTCTCTCTCTCTCTGTGTGTGTGTGTGTGTGTGTGTGTGTGTGTGTTTGTGTAATTGAGGATGTCTTAAAGTGTCACAAGATTAGAGTTGGATATTGGATATTGAATCCAAGTATTTTCTGAACAAATGCAGTTGACTTACCATGCTGTTACATCCTATGCATTTAATATACCTAACCTACTGAACATCATAGCTTGGCCTAGACTATTTTAAACATGATCAGAACACTTACATTAGCCTACAGTTGGGAAAATGTATGTAACACAAAGCACATTTTATAATAAAGTGTTGACTGTCTCATGTAATTTATTGAATACTGTACTGAAAGTGAAAAACAGAATGGTTGCGTGGGTACTTGATGTACGGTTTCTATGGTATGTGTATCGCTTTCGCACCATCGTAAGGTTGAAAAATCCTAAGTTGAACAACTGCCGTTTGGGGATTGTCTGTACCGTGTGCTGAACACATTTCCTAGCCCACCTCAGATTTTGGATGGCTTTTTTGGACAGTCCTCATACACTCTTACTTTCTACTGTGGCTCATCCCCATCTCTCCAAAATGCAGGTGTTTCTTCTGCCTTTCAATTTCACCATCTGTACAGGAATAAAAGTGTTGTCTTTCCTTCAAATGCAAACTTAAAAACCACTTTGTAATGGAATCTAAACATAGTGAAAGATTTTGGTGAAACTTAATGTCTTCTTGGAACAAAGTACACAAATAACTCATTCATTTACTAAATGAATTTAAATTGAGTATCACCCCACTGCATATATAAAAAACAGGAAATTTATCTGATATTAATTTTTTCAAGTCCCACAAAAAAAGAGAATACTGAGATAGACAGTAGATACATACATAGATAGCTTATGCAAACTTTTTAGGCTGGTGCAAAAGTAATTGAGGTTTTTGTCATTGCTTTCAATAGTAAAAACTGCAGTTACTTTTGCACCAACCTAATATTTAGACACATTATAACAAAGAAATAAAATAGCTAACTTTTCAGCAATTGCTGCCAATAACTCAAGTGCCAATGTAGAAAATGCTTCTCAAATTATTTTTAGCAAGATCTTCTAATCTTCTGATATTAAAGGTTAAAATTTGAATTTATTAAAAATTCAAACAGTCTTCTGCATGGCTTTGTCAACTATTTCTCAAAAGAGAATTGATCTAGACTGCTGTAATTTTGCAGCATTTGAGATGGCATTGACTTTGGTGGAGTATCTGACATTTCCGTACCCAATTATATAGAAATATCAATCAGTGTATAGCTTCATGGTCTTTATTTTGTAGGGAAAATGTTCTCCTTTTTTAGATTTGTCTCCTAAAGCTTTCTTATTTTCTTTGGAAGATAAAGTGTGCGGTGTTAACTTGCTGAACCAGAGAATTTTAAGGGTCCGGTCCATGAAACATGATGAGTGGTTTGGAAAATATGCCCTGAATCAGAGATACACATACAAAATTATCACTGCTTTTTCATGGGGTGCTGAAACTCAATGTCTTTTCTAAAATATTTATGAGTACTCTAATACTTGAAAAAGCAAACTTAAAAAGCAGTTTCTGGTTAAGAAAAGTAGAAGTGTTTTCTAATTATACTAAATAGTTTTTAAACAAATTCTGCTTTTTGACTATCGAGGAAAATATTGATTTGGGATTTTGAGGGTCTGCATTTTCGAGATCATAACAATATAAACAAATGCTTTTACTGCTACTGGAGTTTTCTAAGTGATTATATACAGCTAAAATTCCCCCCTTATTTTCCTTATTTCTTTGAAGTGAACAGTTTACTGGATGATTATTCCTAGTAATTAAGCATTCTCTTTCTTTCTCCTAGTAAATATTTTACAGAATCACAGGAAATAGCTACTTTTAGTACATAACTTCCACCAGCCCCCTCAAGGCCAGGCATGGTGACACAGCCTGTAATCCTAGCACTTTGAGATGCTGGGATGGGCGATAAGGAAGTCAAGAGATTGAGACCATCCTGGCCAACATGGTGAAACCCTGTCTCTACTAAAAACACAAAAATTAGCTGGGCATGGTGGCGTGCTCCTGTAATCCCAGGCACTCAGGAGGCTGAGGCAGGATAATCACTTGAACCTGGGAGGCGGAGGTTGCAGTGAGCCGAGATGGCACCACTCTAGCCTGGCAACATAGTGTGACTCCATCTCAAAAAAAAAAAAAAAAAAAAAAGAGTTGTGTTATATGAGCAGAGAAACCTGATTACCTAAGTATTAATGTACAAGACAGCTTTTCTTTAAGCTTACATTGGGAACTTCCAGACATTTTCAAAGAGGTTGGTTTGTCTTAGAATGACAGTTTTCTCTAGCAGAAGCTTCTCATAAAAATATAATTGAACTAATGGGAAGCTAACATTTACGGAGTGCCTAGGATATGCCAGAGCTAAGATTTATTGAGTGCTTACTCTGTTTCAGACATTGAAATAGGTACCTTGCATTAAATTACATCATTCAGTCCTTTCCAGAGATTGCACTGGAATAATTTCTAAACCCCAAATATAGATAGGATGTTGGGGAGTTAGGGTTAATTAATGTTCCCAAGTTTGCATAGCTAATATGCAGAAGAGTCTCCATTAACCTGTGTCTGAAGTCTACACATGATCTAGCTCAGTGTTTTTCAGTGTTGGCACGATTTACACTTTGAGTTGGATAATTTTTTGTTTGTGGATGCTGTTCCGTACTTTTAAAATGTTTTGAGATCTTGCCTGGCCTGTACTCACTAGATGCTGTAAATCCCTCCCTCAGCTTTGTGACAATTGAGTGTGTCATCAGACATTTTCTAATGTCTCCGGGAGACAAAATCTCCAGTAATTGAGAACTACTGTCTAACTACACCTGGATATCAGTTGCAAATGCCATTTTTGCATTTCTAATATCTTGTCTATGATACAGAGGAAAAAAAGTCTGTAGCCACAGCTTCCATGTAACAATAAATCTAATTATGAACCAATCAGGAAAAAAATTTAAAAATAAACTAATTGCTATGATCTGAATGTTGTTCCAAAATTCATATATTGGCACCTAATACCTAATGTGGTAGTATTAAGAGATGGGGAATTTGGGGAAATTATTAAGTCCTGAGGGCTCTGCCCTTATAAAATAGGATTCATGCCCTTATAAAAAGGGGAGCTGCCTTGCCCTTCTGCCATGTGAGGACACAGTGTCCTCCCCTCTGGAGGAGAATGCAGTAACAAGGCACCATCTTTAAAGCAAAGACTGGACTCTTACCAGACACCAAACCTTGCTAGTGCCTTGATGTTAGATTTCCTAGTTTCCAAAACTGAGAACAATAAATTTCTGTTGTTTATAAATTATCCAATTGAAGGTGTTTTGCTGTAGCAGCCCAAATGGACTAAGATACTAAAAATCTCATAAACACATAGATTTACGGGATTGCTATAAAAAAAATAAAGTAAAAAATCTGATCACTAATGTGAGGCAAGCAGGACTTCAGGCCTTGAAATCTGATAAGCAACTTGCAACTTTTAAATAAATGCCTTGGCACCTTTAAAGAAATTCCTTAATACTGAGAGTTCTTCTGTTACTCCATTTTTATGAAATCACTTAGGGGAAAGCCAAACTTTTAAACTACTGACAGAGTGTAAAATTTTCCTTTAAGCCTCAGAGAATTAATCTTCCATTAGTCATGAGATCTTACATGGGGCCAGTGGGGTAGGGGTGGCAAAGGAGAGAGAGACAGAGAGAAAGAGATTTTGTTGATTTTTTCCATACCTCTCATGGTGTCCCACTTTTTGCAAAACATGTATTGCCTGTGTGGCCAGAAGGTCTTCATTCCAAAATTGCTTATGTTCAGAACTGAGTGATCCAACAAATATGATGAAATGGTTAAAATATGTCTCATTTATGAGTTTCCTTAGAGCAAACCAGGCTTTTAAAGAAGTATAAAAATTAACTTTGGAGAATTCTACTTTCTCTATCACCATCAGCCATTTTAGGAGTATTTAAACATGCTTAACACGGCTTCTGAGAATCCCTGTTGTAGTCACGCAGACAGCCTAGCAACCAGACCATGCCTCTTTAATAATTCTTCCACAAACTTTCCCTGTTATTAATAGGATAATATCAGCAGCCACTGAGGAAACTAAAGCAGCATTGTGATTTGGAGCTAATTTCTCCCAGATTTGACTGGTGGCTTTGGTTGAAGTGCTAATTAGATTTCTTGTGAACCTTGGGTCATTAAATGATGAAATACTTTGCAGCCCCTGACTGCAATACAGTACATTATCGGGCTAGTCATATTTATTATGCACTGATAGTTAGCCAGTCATTTTAGCAGGCATTGTTATAAAAAGAAAAAAAATACATGTAATAAATAATATAATATAATTAAGGCCATGCACCATAGGGATACACAAAGGCTTTAATTTACTAATTAATGAAGCAAGGAGTACAAACTAGTCTATTAAAATTGAGTGCATTAGTACTGAGTGGTTCCACATGGAGGAGAATTGTGTATTAAGTGGGGTAAATGAGAGATGATTTCATAGCCAAAGTGAGATTTACATCTGGATTTGAAAGAGATCAGATCTATAGAATTGTATGGGAGGCAGGAAATTGGGGAGTGGTGAAAGCGGTGATGGAGAGAGAAAGAGGGAGAGAAGAAAAAAGGAGGAGAAAGAAGAAAGGAAGGGGACGAGCAGAAGAGGGAAGAAAGGAAGGAAAGAACATGCAGTCATCCAGGTGGGAGTGGGTTGATCTTTTAGTTTAACCGTTGAGAAATAAGGTTCGTAACATAAAAGTAAGGGCAATAAATAAATAAATAAATAAACTTATGCCTCTGACTCAGTGGGTGAGAGCAGATAACAGATTACTGAATCATGATGAAAATTGGGTCTTTTAAATTCCCTGGTAGTTTCCGGACCTATGGGTCAAGCATCAGCATCACTGGAGACCTTGATAAAATGCAAATTTGGGGGCTCTCCAAACCTACTTACCAAACCCTGCAGGTGATTCTTATCTTGCTGAAGTTAAAAACTCCTGATGCCCAGTGTAAAATAGATTTCATGGAAAAGACTGCAGGTCCCATCTGTAAGGATGCTGGGTTAGCTCTGATTTCCTACTAACTACTAAGCATATAGTTAACAAACTTCCTTGATGGTCACACACACAGATAGGTAAGGGAATGTAAAGAAGGATGGATTAAGACTTGGAAAAAATATAGCTCTTTTAGTTTTATTTGACACCTAAGTAGGTCATTTATGAAACTGATTTGATGAGCTTGATGAGCAAATTGTTGTTTAATTGTATTTTCACTGTAAGAGTCTGAAAAATGTTTTCAGTCGTAATACTGACTATGAAAAAATTGTCTTTCAAAAAGGTATCTTAGGCTTTTGCTATTAAGCCATATTACCCATCCATAAAGTTGATGTAAATGGGGAATTATACAGAGATAATATATTGCTTATTTGACAGTGTTTCATTCGCATTTATTTAAAAATATGCATACTTTAAATACACTGAGGTAGATGAGATCTTTCCTCACATTTTCATGCTGCTGTTCTGGGAAAGTAAATTATGCTGTGATAAAAAATAAGTAATTGCTCCTTGTGTTTAATTGATTTTTTTATAGAAATTACAATGCAGATTTGATTAAAGGAAGATAGTGCATTACCTATGGTCGGTTCACATGACACATAATGGTATGGTAGAGTGCTACCCAGCACAGAAATTATACCATCATTTTGCCTGAATGTGTTAAGTGGGAGATATTTAGAATTCTTTATGACTTATAAACACTGCAGAATGTTTCTTTTCCCATTTAAAGCAGTATGATAGGAACATCTATTTCACAGCCTAACATGTCCTGACTGTTAAATTGTAGAAGCCTTTTGAGGGAGAAATAACTAATGGTAGATTTTAAATAAGAAAGAGGATGTGAATTTGATGCTGACAAATGATGCACCTTGAAACAAGGTCACTCCTGAAATTTGCTAGTCAGACCTGTTTCAGTGAGATGAGGCAAAGAAACCTGAAAACTGCCTATAAAAAAGGGTGTGATGCAAATTTTCCTTCTACTCCCAGGTTTCACAGCCTCAGAACTATTGGCACTTTGGGCTGGTTAATTCTTTGTTGTGGTGGACTGTCCTGTGCATTTTAGGGGGTTCAGCAGCTTCCCCACTTCTGCCTATTTTTACGAGATACCCCTCCACTTGTAACAACCAAAAATGTCTACAGACATTATCAAACGTCCCCTATGGCTCAAAATTGCCCCCCAGTAAGAAGGTTTCTCTCTTTCATCAAAATATAAGCTGCTAAATTTTGCTGATTAAAAAAAAAAAACAAAAAACGTATTGCATGAAAATCAATGTGGATAATTCTGCTGCTCAGGCAGAGGGTCCTCTGGGAGTTGTAGGTTCTTTTTGCATTCCTCTTTTTATTTTGTCCAGAAGGCCAAGGAATTTAGGTTTTCTTCTTGTCATTCAATGGCTACCCTTACTCAATGGTGCCTTTGGATTTTTATCTTCTGTTTACCTTTCCCAAGGCTAATGTGAGGAAGAAAAATCTCTTCAGCTGCCTCTTTCTGTATATCTTTGAAAGAACACACTTTCTTTGTATTGGGAAGATTTTCTGTTAATTCCCATGGTAATAAAATTAAGGGATAAACAATTAGGCATTATAAAGGTGTGTAGAATTGTTTGGAGTTTTTAGAGTAATGGTTCTTGATTAAACCTTTAGTGAAGGTGAAGCGGAACCTTACATCAAAGATGGCCCTGCTTCCCTCCACTAAACATAAAGAAAACAAATCCACAGAGTAAGTAGTTTTAACTGAGTGGATGTTCATACGTTTTTGATGACCACCCAACTGAAAGACTTGTTTATAAGCCCTCTGTTTTATCCTGGCATGATTTATCCGAATATTATCATAATATTAACAATTAATGCACTTTTACTCATACCGTTAACTATGATGGGTTTTCATCTAACATTGCTCTTAAGAAATTCACTTTTCTTGTTTTTTACACAATGCTTTTATCATAAATAGATTGGAGATCTCTAGCAAACTTCGCTTTTTCTTCTGAATAAATCCTATCATCTCAAAACGTATCTTCATCCTATTATTTACACTCAGTGGAAAGAAATGTCTCTCATTAACTAATGCCAATGTTTGATTTCCCTCTCTTCCCCAAGAGTGCTCAGTGAAACATCTGGTAGTGGGTAGACTATCAATTAATGTGAAATAGATTCTAGAAAAAGAGCTGACGTTAGAAACAGTAATATCGGTGCTCAAATCTCAATTCTTCCGCTTACAGCTTATGTTACTTTGGATAAGTCATTTAACTTTCCTATGTTTTAATTTGTCATTTAAAACCAATATTGGATTTATTTTTCTTGAGTTGTTGAGAAATTTAAATAAATTCTCTAAAGTATCTATTACCATGTTCATTAAATGGGATACCTTTTTTATACCATCTTATTTCATCTAATTAGCTTGTAATTAACCATTTACCCTTCTCTTGTGATTAAAAAAAAAAGCTTTACTTTCAGTATAATGGAAGATTTTGTACCCATTTTTTCATTAGTGATGTTTCAGGAAATTCTTTATTTGAGCTTAACTTTCTCTCTTTAAATATTCAGCTACAACCAATACCATCACTTTCTATTTTTATATTACAGAGGATACAAATGTGCCTATTATATTAGCAAATAACTGAAGAATAAGACCATAAGTGTATTACAGTGTTAGATAATATGTTTAAAACTCATTTAGTCTTTCCTCCAAAATATATTAAATGGTCACTCTGCATTGGACCAGGCACCAGAGATAAAGTGGTGATCAAGATGGACATGATCTCTGAATCATGAATTGGAAATCTTTCAGAGAAAATAGGCAAATATAAGTTAATAATACTCTATTTTTTCCCATCATTCAATTAATGGTAAAATTCAAGATTTATGTTCAAAGTCTTTACTCTGGAATTGCTTTCTGTCCTTTAGCTTTCTCATACATAATTCTAGCTTTGCATAAATATCCAAAGAGATTATGTCTTACCCAAAGTCACAAAGCTAATTAGTTGTAGAGACCCTGACTAATGTTCTCCCAATATACTACCTTTCAGATAGGATTTGAATTTATTTATGCGTTAAGCAATTATTTTGTTTCTTCCGTCCTTTTACTTTCTGCACTCATGCTTAACTGTTCATAACGCCCACCCACATCTCCGTTGTGAAGTATGTTTCTAAAGCTTACTTTAAGCCCATGTAGAATGGAAACAACAACGGAAATGTACGCTTCTAGAGGTTGACTTTCGGCTCTAAGTGACAGATGACACCCAGAACCTTCTGTTTGAATTAATACAAGCAGATAGAGACCCATGGAGACTGCAGTTTGGCCTGAAGGGTATAATTCTACCTTTTAATCTTTAAGCAAACAGTATTTATTAACAAAGGCCTTAATTTTAAGATAACTTTTAAATTATCAAAGTCAGGGACTACAATTGGGGCTCTACAATTTGAATACGCTGCAGAGGAATTTTTTCAGGGAAACCTTGGAATAGATAAGAATTAATTCATACTGAGCTATTCTTCAGCAAAGTCTTCAGTGGCCTCTGGTGTGCATTTGGCAAACTTCGGAGTACATACTAATGACCAAACGGAAGGGAAAAGCCCCAAAGCAAGAGGAGAATCTGGGCCCGAAGATGAGACCATATGCGTCCTTTAAAAGCCAGATGAGCAGATGGTGATGTTGACATTCTGTTATGAGAGTTGAGAAACCTAACCATTATTCTCCTGGGGGTGGAAGACCACATTTCTCCTGCATGGAGAAGAACTAGAGACCTACTTATAGGCAAAGCTAAGATTTAATTTTTTTTTTGTAGAAAGCAGTTTGGAATCTCCTGTAACATTTTGACTATTTCTATCTCAAGGGAATTTATCCAATTTCCAATCCCACTGTTAGTAAAGCATTTACATTCATATCGAGCTTTAAAGTCTAACTCTCCAAAGATTTCACTCTTAGTTACATACATGTCTTACTTTTGACATTCTTTTTTAAGAAAACATTTTGATTGCATTTACTTATTGCTGAAATAAAATAACAGCATAAATCCAGTTTTAGTGGCTGTTTATTTAATCTGTTGAGATTTTCTTACTTATTGCTGAAATAAAATAACAGCATAAATCCAGTTTTAGTGGCTGTTTATTTAATCTGTTGAGATTTTCTTCTTTCCATAAAAATTACCAAACAAAGGAAACCTTAAAAATTAGTTCCTAGTGCAGGTTGAGCATCCCTAATCTGAAAATATGAAATCTGAAGTGCTCCAAAATCCAAAGCTTTGAGCACACACTTGACATCAAAAGTGGAAAATTCCACACCTGATCTAATGTGATAAGTTGCAGTCAAAATACCAGCACACAATACACAGTTTATTCAGAACTCTTAAGGGGAAGAAAACCCAGTCATCTTCAGCTCTGATATATCTTTTCTGCTCATGCCTAGATTTCCCATGCAAACATTATGTATAGGGAAATATTCTAAAATCCAAAAATAAAAATTTAGAAGCACTTCTTATCCTAAGCCTTTCAGATAAGGAATACTCAACCTGTATTTTACACTATGGTTTTGCTCCCAAAAGACAAGCAGCTTAGTGAATAATATAGTAATCTCTAGAAATAATATCTCTGTAAGATTTTGGTTTCATTTTTGTTTATGTAGAGAAGAGCAAGTAGATGGCAGCTGGGTTGTTTTGGTGACCCAAAATCTAGAGAGGAAATGCCTGAGGAAAGGAAAGATTCATGTGATGTAAGAGATAGTCATCTATCTCTATTGAGTTATTAAAGCAGTTTCTGATTTTAAAGATTAATTGGTCTCTTTGGATAAAGGTTGGATTGAACAGCATGGATAAATGGAAAAAGTTTCAAGAACTGAATGGGGCATATTTCATAATTCGGAAGCCATAGGACAGATAGACCGTGTGTATGTGTGTGTGTGTGTGTGTGTGTGTGTGTGTGTGTGTGTGTGTGTGTTTTGGGAGGGAATGAGGAAAGTTGAAACCAGGTTTACAACTCCTAGGCTGACACTGTGGGAAAACCCAAAGGGCCAAGCTTACAGAAATATGAGAGGCCAGCATGTCACCACCACCAGGAACAATGGCAGAGATAACTGTGAGATGAGAAGAACTGATCCTGCTTTGGTTTGCAAAGCTGCACATTCTTTAAGAGACATAATTTTGAAAACCTAGGACCTGAGGAATTCCGCTTTATCCAAACTAGGAGCAGGGAGAATGTAAGGTTTAAAAATGAGCTTTATCCGTCTCACTCTGTATCAAACATCTTCCATGATTTCCATGACTTTTCTGTCATTGGGTATCTCAGGTGAATGCTAACTCCCATCTTTACTTTCCCTGTGTATCCTTTTTTGAAAAAATAATTTATGCGCCTTGTCTAAAGTGGCTCATTTTGGCTTTGATTCTTAACTTTCTGCTGTCTGTAGTTTATCTCAGTAGTCTTTCTGTATACCTTCAAAATCAATACGTGTTTGTTCAATTCGTATGCAAAGCTTCCATTCATTAACATTACTGCCCACTATCTCAGAAAGGCACTGCTGTTATTTTCAGTTTTATGTCAACTTTGGGATTATTTATTTTAGAGTGTTCTTTCCTACTGTAGCATGAAGCAATATTTTAATTTCATTGTCAAAAGATGAAAGATGTAGGAGTTAGTTACAGTTGTGATTGCCCTGTAGCTGAGATTCAATAGAGCTGAAATCTTCGCACTGTTTGCTTGAAAGATGAGGCTTCAGTGAGTTTATGTTAAGCTGTATTCTCTTTCATGGTTGCGTTTAACAGAAGGAAACCTTTTGGGCATTGCTGGCATATTGTATTTGCCCTTTTCTTGTCACCTGTATGTGGAGGAGCTGGCAGCCATGAATCAGGTTTGGGGTCTAAGCAGTAGGTATATAAAGATGTAGCTGTCTATATGCATATAGAAAAATATGAAAATGTTTATACAATGTAAAATTACAATGAAAATCCTTGGCCATTCTGGAATATATGAAATTCCTTAGTATGCCTTTTTATTGGTTTGTTTGGACCCAGGGCCCTAACATTAGGTATCTCCTTTCCTGGTCTTCCTTTTCTCCTTCAATCCATTTCCTGCTCCTTGCATTCTTAGTGTCCCACTCCTCATGTCTTTCCATTTCCTTTCATCCATCAAGGAGTTACACGAGGTAGCACCTTGATTGAGAAACCTTCCATGACCACTCAAGGCCTTTGTTACCCTTAACATAGTGCTTGTGGTAATTACGGCGTTTACTTATCCATTTTACCCTTTTACATTGTAATCTCTTTATAGGTAGGGACTAGGTTTTATTCATTTTTGTTTTCTAAGGATTAGTTCTGGTGTGTGTTAGGCACACACTTGACAGCCATGCATTGCAGCTAAGCTTCTCATCACTTGTATGTTTAGGTTATCTTATTCTCAGAAATAACCTTATCCCTGATTTAAAGAGGTCTTCTTGAAAGGGTTTCTCCTCTCTCTCTCTCTCTCTCTCTCTCTCTCTCTCTCTCTGTCTCTCACAACACACACAAACACACACACACACTCTCTCTCTCTCACACACACACACACACACACACAAACATACACACATTTTCCCACTAGTAGGTATCTTAGAAACAAGAATCTACGGTGTTACAAAAGTTATCACTCAAAACTGGTGACTGTGTCCTTGTTCACAAGCATCAGACTCATGGGAACAAGTTTTGTGTGGAATTGTTACACGACATTGATGCACTCTCAACAGAAAGCTCTTGGTAAAGTGCTTAAGAAGAGTGGAGAAGACAGTGAGGCAGGAATGATAAAACACTGTAATTGAAAAGCCATATTTACCTTCTCATATTTTGGAGCACAAAAATATTTTGGGATATTTATCTCTGCAGACTCACAGTAGGTCAATATACAGAAATTTTCAGGATGCTTTCATGTACATTATGCTGTTTAATCTTTACGGCGTGCTGAGAAGTGGTGAGATCTCCATTTTTAGATGAAAGAATCGGCAGTCATGGAGCGAAAAAGCCTCAGGGCAGGTCACCGGTGCCGAAGGCAGTCCTCACCTCTCCACTCCACAATGTCCTTACTAAGGAAAACAACTAACGCATGGCTCCTGGTCTTTTCAAGGTTGTTATAAAGCCCTGATTTATTTTTTTTAAATACATATTTTGTGTTTATTTTCTTCAAAAAGTGGCCAAGAATAAAATTATTTCACCTTAAATTACTTGGCAAATTAGGTTAGATTATTTTGTTTTCTTGTTTTTTGTTTCTTTCTTTCTTTTTTTTTTTTTTTTAGATAAGAGTTTTGCTCTTGTGTCCCAGGCTACAATGGTGCCATCTTGGCTCACTGCAACCTCTGCCTCCTGGGTTCAAGCAATTCTCCCTCCTCAGCTTCCTGAGTAGCTGGAATACTGCAGGCGCCCACCACCTTTCCTGGTTAAATTTTTGTGTTTTTAGTAGCTATGGGGTTTCATCATTGTGGTCATGCTGGTCTCGAACTCCTGATATCACGTGATCCACTTACCTCAGCCTCCCAAAAGTGCTGGGATTATAGGTGCGAGCCACCACGCCCGGCCTATTTTCTTGTTTTGTTTTGTCAGAGACCCATAAAAGAGATATTTAAAGATACTGTAAGGTATTTCAGAGTAGAGTTGGAATCTCTGGTCAGAGTAACTAGAGCACACAATGATCCTCTTCAGGAAGTTCTCCAAAGATGGAGATGGCAATATTTTTTTTGACATCTCTTTCCAGTTTTATTATGAGAACTCCCTAGCTTCTTATTTTCCACAGATGTTTTCCCAACAGTAAGAGTAATGTTAAAACAGTAATGCAACCTACAGCTGGAAATGCATTCATCTTTGCACATGGTATTTGCTTCACTGATAGTGAAGGGCCATTCTGTCACCTTTAATTAAAAGTACACAAACAAAAACAAATGAAGACATTTCCATTTTTTATATGATTCTAGCCTGGTGTCCTGTTTCATTGTTCTGCCTTTAAACAGATCGACTAAGCTAATTTGAGGGAAGACTGGCTTACCATTTGTAATTTTTATGCAGGCATTAATCAGTATAATTAAAATATGATAGCATCTGGATGTTAAAAACACAGGTGGAGTGCATTAGTGTAGAAGACAAAGGGAAGAACTGCCACACTGTCTCTCTTTCTCTCTCTCACACACAGACACACAAATACACACACACACACACACACACATACACACACACACACACACACACACACACCCTGATGAGTCTCAGATCAAAACTGAAACTATCCTTAAGCAGGCAGAAGAATAATCTTCTTGCCAATTCCTCTGCAAGGACTGTCTACATTCTGTAATCTTGTCTTACACCTGATGGTGCTATAATGGCATACAGGTAAAGGAAGGATCATTATTTTTGATTTCATTTATGAAATTGTGTCTGAAAACCCAAGCCCCATGTTGGCAGGTGCTGAGAAAAAGTGCACACAGAGGTTTCCTTCCTTTCTTTCTTCACAACTGGTAGGTACCGAGAGTGTGGACGAAGCCTTTTATAGACTGGCATTTTAACTAAGCCAATTTGCTATAAAGAGGAATAAAAACAGATTTTCTGGTGTCTTTTTAAAAAGAGCCCCTCTTCATTTAGAGACAGCATCATTCCACACTTCCTGTGTTACATAGATGGCCCTCATTATGTGCACAAGAGGTTTTCGGTTATTGTAATGTGGATGGCTAAAATATTCATACTTTATATATATATGTATTGCAGTTCATATTTTTATAGACTCTGCTGGGATAATTAACATCTCATCCCAAGATTTCTGGAGTCATCTTCTGGGATAATTAACATCTCATCCCAAGATTTCTGGAGCCTGCAGTCATTATTTGCATTCTGCTCATCCTGACATCTCTTCCTCCCACTCTCCATGTTTGCAGTATCAGAGTACAAGTGAAAAGGCCTGCTCCGGTTGATGCCAGAGGAGGGCGGGGGCATGGCTGTTATACCACACTGGTAAGCAAGACAAACAAGAAACAGACTTGGCTACCGCACAGACTTCAGAGATGAAAATAGATTCAGGATATAATAGTAGTTGGACAACAGTTTGGCTGATCCAAGCACAACTCTAGAATAGCCTCCTCAGAAACAGAAATCCGTCATCCCATGCTGTCGAACTCTCTTCTTCAGGGAACTCACGTGTCTTCTGCTTCTTCCTACAAAACTACCAAGCAGAAGCTCCCGCTCTCCTCACCTCTCTACTCCAGGCTTTCTGCTTCTTCGGGACTGTTTCTCAGTAGTTTTGCTCTCTTTATATGTTTTTTAGAGTTTACTTCTGTCAACAAAACCTTCTGTATTAGTCAGCTGGGTCTGCCATAACGAAGTGTCACTGACTGGGTAGCTTAAAAAGCAAAGGTCTGTTTTCTCAGACTTCTGGAGGCTGGAGTCCACAATTGAGGTGCCAGCATGGTCAGTTTCTGGTGAGGCCTCTTTTCCTGGCTTACAGATGTCCACCTTCTCACTGTGCCCTAACATAGTCTTTTCTCTGTGTGCTCTCAGAGAGAGAACGCTGTATTGTCTCTTCCTCTTCTCGGGAAGACAAATTCTGTGGGATTAGGGTATCATCATTATAATCTAATTTAACTTTAATTACTACGTTAAAGCCCCAGTCTCCAAATACAGTCACATTGGGAGTTATGGCTTCAAGAAGTGTATTGGGGAAGGATACAGTATATTCCAATTAATCTCTCTAATCCCCTCGTGGCTGTCCCTTTCACATGCCCCTGGAGAGAGGATCTCATTATGTACATGGTGCCCACATTATGGTTCTTTCTGTTCTCACTATTACCATCACCCTTGCCCACGTTCTCATTGTATCTCTGGAAACCATTGCTTTTATTTGCTCTCTAATTTTTCCCCTGCCTGGGATCTTCACCCCATTTCATCCTTGACTGGCTTGTCTCAAAGGCAAACTGTTCTGTCACACTTTTCCATAAAGCTTTTTGATGATTTCTCATTATCTACAGGGTAAATTTTAAGCTTCGAAGTATGTCCATGTGGTCTTGCAGAAAGTTGTCATCATAATATCCGTCAAGTCTTAACTCTGCCACTCCCTTCCCAAACTGTCATTGTTAGTAATAATGAATGTTCATGTTTTTTCATACTCACCTTGGTTTTTTTGTGCTTTCTTTTCCTCTACCTGCAACACTGTCCACGTTCTTCTTTTCCAGGGTCACTCCTGTGCATTCATGGCATCTATTGCCATCTCCTTCAAGACGATTTGTCCCTGAAAACCAAACCCCCCTTCTCTCCGGACAGGACCCTGTCCACATTTATATCCCAGTATTCAGGCTGGTGTATTAAAAGCATTTTTTTCCTCCATCTGACTTGTTGATTAAAGTGTAACAAAGTTCCTCAAAGACTCAATTCCTTTATGATTTATTTTATAACCCTAGTGCCTAGCACAATTCCTGATGTTACTTAAAGTAATATATTCACTAAGAAATTTTCAGCCACTCTCACACATACATGCCTACCCATACATATTCACATACTCATATGTACTATTAAGTTACAAAACCACAAAATTATCTGGATGCCATTTTCCAGAATGTTGGAAGGCTTTAGACCTCAGCAGAAGATTGCTGGACCTGACTCTGTGAAGCTTTGAATATTTGTTACTTGGCTCTTTGAGAAAAGTAAAAGGTATTCTTTAAATATGAAGGGTAGGCAGACGATAGGTGCAGGGTTAGGAATAAGAAGAAGACCAGGTTTACTATCAACTTTCTTGCCAAGTAATAGTTAGGTTACTCCTATAATTCCTGTCAAAGCCAAGTTAAGAGATACGGATATGCCTTTGGGGGACTAGTTGTTCAGAATGAGTTATTCCCACTCTTCGAAAAGTAGCACCGTGTTTGCCAGTGAAGAACAATAAACTAGTATGTATATTACCAAGTGATTTATGTGGCTAGAGTACTAGAGAGAAAAAAGTTCCGAGTAGCAATTCACTGTGAATAGTAGATACAATGTAGAAAAGTTAGAGAATGCCATTCAAATGAAAGTTGTACTGTTCTTTCCCCCGTAGATTTATTGCTGCACCTGTGATTTATCTGGGGAATGAGAGTGTCCACTACAAAATAAAAAACAGCCTGATCTATGATTTTATTTTATTCTCTGAGGACATGGACATAGCCAGGATACAACTGAATAGCTTAAAAGTCACAGACCGAGAGCCTAAGAAAAGCCAAATATGTGCCAAAATTAACAGAAGGATCCCCATGTTACCAAGAATATCAGCTACACCCACAATTTAACAGAATCCCCAGGCTGGCTGGGCACCAGAAGGTGAGGTTATTCTTTATCTGATGCTTGGGTTGGCCGAGAATTATTTCAGTAGTTTGTGATGTACGCTTTAGGAGAATAAGCAGTTGGCTGGAATTTGAGTTAAGCTGATGCCGTATAATACAGTGAAAATAACAAACTGACTTTTAAACTACAATTCGGTCCTAAATCTATTGTTTACTACATGCGTGATCTTGACCAAATTATATAACTTCTCCAAAAGTCATTTGTCTCAAATGTGAAATAGATGTAATAAAAACAGAGTAGGGTGGTGGTGAAAGGGGAACAAACTATTCTTTCCACATTATCAAAGTGGAAGTGTCAGAAACATAATGAAACTTTCAAAAATGCTATGGCTTAGTTTGTACAGAGTTCTCTCATTTTCCCCATTTATTCAACAGCTTTGCCTTTGCAATAGAGCCACCATTTATTAGTCTTCCTCCCTCTTTGTTCACCACCTTTTCTTCAAGCATGCGTTTTTCATCTACTTCAGAATCTCTGGAAAAGGATGAGTCACTAGTGTTAGGTTTAGAACCAACCATACCTGGAAATAATGATTACATTTTGGAGAGGAATGCCATGCAGCCCTCTGCCGTCCCCCACAAATATTTGAATACTCTATCTCTAAGCTTCATAGGTTGTTTGTGTTAAGAGACTAGTATGTTACAGACCTTTAAATATTATAGAACTTTTTTCTTATTTTTGTGTTCTTTGTTAGTATACTGTGTAAAAGTATAGAGTTAAAGAAGTTATCACAAGTGCTACAATCCATCTTTAGGAATTCATCATCCTTTTCTTTGGCTTGTTTGTTTGTTGAGACAGAGTCTCACTCTGTAGCCAGGCTGGAGTGCCGTGGCGCGATCTCGGCTCACTGCAACCTCTGCCTCCCAGGTTCAAGTGATTCTCCTGCCATAGCCTCCTGAGTTGCTGGGACTATGGCATGAGCCCCCACACCTGGCTAATTTTTCATAGAGGCGGAGTTTCACCATGTCAGCCAGGCTGGTCTCAGACTCCTCACCTCAAGTGATCCACCTGCATCAGCCTCCTAAAGTGTATCATCCTTTTCTCAATATTTTCCCTTCTCCCAATTTTAGAAATAACCTATAATTTGATTGGAACCTTAACCCATTTGTTGTTAGAGTTAGATTTTGGTAAATCTTCTTTTATTTAGCATCTACTCTGTCATTCAAGAAAGGAACACATTTTGTAGTTAATTGTAAACATAGAGGAAAAGAGCAGAAGAAAATATATCAACTTAATGACTTTATTTTCAGTGATAATAATACAAATATAATGACTGACATTTATTGAATGTTTCCTATGTATTATGCAGTGACAAAAGCGCCTTTCATTAGCTTTGTGATGATGGAGTCAATAGCCATCAGTGCCTCCAGTTTACATCAGAGGGAACTGAAGCATATCCTAAGTAACACAACCAGCACACAGAGCCAGATTTGAATTGAGTCAGTTTCATCCTGATCATAGCCTATTAATTAATATGCTGAATAAAAAAGCATAAATATCTCTTAGACTAATTTACTTTCTATTCATACTAGGAGAACTTGATATTTAAAGATTCTATAGATAATTGCTTTATAAAGTGAAAAATCACTATTTATATAACCTCTATAGAAAGTCCAGTTTTTAGAAATCAGCTTCACTAGAAGCCACCTGTTTATTAGGCTCATTTGTTTCTGCTGTGAGGTTTCACAGGTAAGGCTGAGTTAGGGACTGATTTTGAGTGCTGAAGGCTTTTGACTCACAATCCTTCCTTCCTTTACAAAATCTTTTATTCCCTTCCTGCACATTCAGGGCTAAGAGCTTGGAGACAATTAGACAATTTCCCGTGGGTCATTTGCATTTCTGCATGTTTACATGGCAAGATATTGACACCCCCCCACAGACTTTTTTATATACTTTAAGTTCTGGGGTACATTGACAGATCTTGCAGGATTGTTACATAGATATACACATGCCATGCTGATTTGCTGCCTCCATCTCCCCTTCACCTACATTAGGTATTTCTCCCAATGCGACAGCTTTTGGGTTGGTTCCGAGTCTTTGCTATTGTAAAGAGTCCCTCGATGCCTAAATGCCATCAGTGATAGACTGGATAAAGAAAATGTGGCACATATATACCATGGAATATTCTGCAGCCATAAAAAAGTTGAGTTCAGGTCCTTTATGGGGACATGGATGAATCTGGAAACCATCATTCTCAGCAAACAAACACAGGAACAGAAAACCAAACACCGAGTTGAATAATGAGAACACATGGACACGGGGAGGGGAACATCACACATGGGGGGCTGTTGGGGATGGGGGGGTAAGGGAAGAATAACATGAGGAGAAATATCTAATGTAGATAGCAGGTTGATGGATACAACAAACTACCATGGCACATGTATACCTATGTAACAAACCTGCATGTTCTGCACATGTATCCCAGAACTTTAATAAAAGAAAAAAATTTATAAATGTATATGGGTACACAGGCATAGTCTTGGCAGGACATAAAATAGCTGTGGGTGGTAGGATTATATGTGATCTTTGTTTTGCATATTTGCATTTATTTTCAATTTCTAAAGCATGATTACATGTATAGTAAATGTTTCATTTTTAATCCATAGGGATTCTGCATTATATGCCAGTTTTAAAGATTTTTTTAAAATTTCAGTTATTAATGTCACCTTTGTAACAGATGAACATCAGCAACTTGCACAAACATAGACACGTTTGAGTAGATGGGGAAACTGTAGGAGGATATTCTTGAAACTACTTAGACTTCTCAATGTTGAACATATCCCTCTTGCTAGTCTCTATCTTCAGTGATATTTCTCCTACCAAGATACCTGGACTCATTCGAAGCTGTCTCAAATGTCATCTCTGTCACTTTCATTAAACCTTTTCAGGACTCTGTCACCTTCCTTTCATTAATTCCAGTGGCCTTCTTACTACCTCTTGTCTCACCAGGGTTCTACTTGGAATTAGAATTAATCGTATGCTATCATTATGCCTTATATTGTTATCGTCGAACAGTGTTTTCCTTGAAGTTAGATAGTACTCTTTCTTGTAGACTGGGGCAGCACCCAGCACAGTAGCAGACTATTAAAAAAATTACTAAATTATATGTAAATTCCTCTCATGAATTAAAGGAAGAAAGTATTTCCTGGTTGATCTCGTCACTTTCTGTTTTAAAACCACTGGGTTTGGTGAATTCATCTTCTTTTCATTTTGTCTTTGAATGAAAAAGGCAGACGCACCTGTAATGACTCATTGTTTTTACATCCTTAGTCCCTGTGGAATCAGACAGGATTGTCAGTGGCAGCTGCTTCTGATGCTGCTAAAAGTGTCTGAGGAGTTTAGTGTCTGTATCTCTGAAGCTCATCAAGTGTGAAGAAAAAAAGGAGGGGAGGAGATGTGTGAAAACTACCACCTCTTCTCAAGCTATGTTATGAATAACACAGTGCACAAGTCCTGTTCAGAGACCTGCTGCATGATTATCAAGAGAAATGGAAACGATAGTATTGTCTAATATTTGTATTAAATTGTCTAGATTTTTAAGCAGTTGTACATGCAGGCTTTTATGCAAAGGGGTCAGTGAAGCCAGCATTAGTATGCCCTTTTAAGAAATGGAGAAACTAGACTCAAAATGGATTTGATTTGCCCATGGCCTAATTCTCGGTCCAGTGTTCTTTTTTATTTCGCCATGTTTCTTTTCTGTCCCTTGCAGACATAATATTGGTTAGAACTTAACTTTTTAAGTTATTTAGATGATGTGCAAAATTTTCTTTTATATTTTACTTAATGGAATATCAAGTGTTTGACCTTGCGCCTTTAAAATGCTCTCCTGATATTCCTGTAATGCCAGCACAGACAACGTTGAATGTAAAATTGAAAGCTTGGTTTTATGGTACTTGGTTTACAAAATAGTTACAAAAGCTTTACAGAGCCTAAGTAGCCAGCATTAGCCAACATGGGCTGATGTCCAAAGCAATTCTGATTGTTAAATGTTATTAGGAGCTTGTAGTTTCAACCTGTAAGCGGTTCTAAAAGTCAACTATCTTGCAAAACACTCCCTTGCTAGCCCTGGTACATTCATAGTAAACTAACCACAAAATGTTTGCTTTTAGGCATTTGACCGTGGAAAATTTTATACCATAAATATTTTACTTGATTTTCTTTAACCCACTTAAACCTCATATTCCATTTGCTAAAATAAATTAAAGGTAATATTACAAAAAGGCAATTTACCCCTTGGAGGCTTTTCTTGGCAGTTAACTTAAGCAATATATAAAATCTAGTAAGACTAGCTGGATCGCTACTCTCCATACTTAAAAAAGCAAATATTCACCATCCAAAAATACACGTTTTTGTGATTTGAAATTGTTACCTTTGTCTGCAAGCAAGCAAATGACATTCTAACTTTGAAAGCTAATTCTAATAGGAGAAAATTGGCTGGCAAAGGATTTTCTCAGGCAGATACAAGACAAAGTAAATGGTCACTGAAATCTTTGATTGCAGCATGCACTTACACATGCTTTCAGAACTGGCATTAGATTGCATTGCATTTCCTTAAATGGGACTAGGATCGGTGGGCACTGGCCCTTGAAGCTTCGGAATATTGGATATTGACAGTAGGATGTGGCAGGAGCACAATCTCAGAATAAAATTTCTGCCAGGGTTTTAACTAGAGTAGCCTGGGGGATTTGTGGGTGTAGCTCCATAACAATGAGACTTGAGTCCTGCTTGAATTTTCATACTAATTAAATGAAGTGTTCTCTGATGGCATGAGTATGTATGGATACATACATATGTTACACTATGTGTATAGTGTAACATGTATATTTTTCATACATGTATGTGGGTTTAAGTGTTTCAGTTTTTCAATTGTTGATATACAGGGATGTTTCAGTAAAATGAAGAAGCCACCAACATTGCCTCAAAAGGTTGATGCAACATTTAAAAATTATGCATGTTCTAAAATAAAAGGTAAGAAAAGAGCATAAAATTTCTGCAGTATATGTGGTCCTTCCTTTGTACATCTTTGGTGTCCCTGACAAATCAAGAACAAGTTAATTTTTCTATGTAAATGATAACATGTCATTTAAGTTGACTTAAATCCAACAAAAAATATGTCATTTGAAAGAAGTATGGACCAAATAATTTTATAAAGTAAATCATTCTGCAAAATGTTTCTGTTAAGTCTTGATATTTTACCATCCAAATTTTATTTCAAAATGTGTTTATAAGTTTTCCTTGGAATTGTTCAAACTTATGCCTAATGATCCAACACAAGCTGAAATGTGAAGGGACATATGTTGTTCTCAGCGTTGTCAAAATGACAGTCAGTTTCTTCATAAAATGATTTTAAATGGCCCATTAGGCTTTGGGCCCACAGTAATATATTGGAATATTTACTTCATCTTAGATTTTAAGCATCTAGAGGTCAGAGACTGTGATGCTTTCTTATCACAGAGCCAACAACCACACCACACCCAATTAAACAACACATAAATGCATGCTTAGAGATAATGATTCTCATTCCAACAGAAAAGAATCACCCTGAATAAACTGGGAGATGTTTACATTAAAAAGTTGACTTTTAAATGAGATTATAAGAGACCAAAATGTTAAGACAAAGCTACTAGCATATCAATGCTGTGGCAAAGATTTTTCCATGGATGAAAAACATTTTGGTCTTCCTTTCCATTTATTCATTAAGTGACTATTTTCAAAGACTTCACTCGTAATTGATAGCAACCACCTGGACAGAACACTGAGAATGTTCACTAATAAAGCAGCTCTTGTGTCTTTAAAGCCCAATAAATAGTTACAATTTTTATAGTCTTGTTTGTTATCTGCAAAGTCATAAACAGGAGCTTAGAATGGTGATCATTAAAAAATCTGGAGACAACAGATGTTGGAGAGGATGTGGAGAAACAGGAACACACTTACACAGTTGGTGTAAGTGTAAACTAGTTCAACCATTGTGGAAGACAGTGTGACGATTCCTCAAGGATCTAGAAATAGAAATACCATTTGACCCAGCAATCCCAATACTGGGTATATACCCAAAGGATTATAAATGGTTCTGTTATAAAGACACATGCATACATGTATTCACTGCAGCACTGTTTACAATAGCAAAGACCTGGAACCAAGCCAAATGCCCAACAATGATACACTGGATATAAAGAAAATGTGGCACATATGCATCATGGAATACTATGCAACCATTAAAAAGGATGAGTTCATGTCCTTTGTAGGGATATGGATGAATGTGAAAACCATCCTTCTCAGCAAACTGACACAAGAACAGAAAACAAAACACATGTTCTCACTCACAGGCAGATGTTGAACAATGAGAACACATGAGCACAGGGAGGGGAACATCACATACCAGGGTCTGTTTGGGGGTTGGGGGCTAGGGGAGGGACAGTTGGGGGTGGGGTGGTTGAGGAGGGATAACCTTGGGAGAAGATGTAGGTAATAGGGGGATGGAGGCAGCAAACCACCATGGCATGTGTGTATCTATGCAACAATCCTGCAAGATCTGCATATGTACCCTAGAACTTAAAGCACGAAAAAAAAAAAAAAAAGGGAGACTCTGAAATTAAAAAAAGAAAAAAAACAGAAAACAGAAATCTTCAAAGCTGTGTTAATAGAATAAAAATTCTAACATTTACTTGCTTACAATAATAGTTATTTTATGATAGATATTTATTCATAGATATTAATAAAATAGTTAATAATAAAACATAGCAGTGTGAGGACATTTGAATAGAATCTAAATTCATCAGTGAGTCCAGAAACACAAATCTAAGGAAAAGATGAGACTATCTCAGGGGAAGAAATTGTTAGAATGGCACAGAAGCAAAAAAAAAAAATTTAAGAAAATACAGTGTTGCTGAGATTTTTGCTGTCCTCTGATGCCTCACTGGATACTGAGGAACAATTCTGTCTGCTACTGTTAGAGAATCATATTCAACTGTAAATATTGTATATAAACTGATAGACTATATTATTTGAAGGCCTGGATGGAGATTGAAATGCAGGATAGGAGATATTCTTACCACACAGGAAATCAGACCATCTTGGAGCTATCAGGAGACAAATTAAAATGTTGGTTTGCATTCTTTTTTAATTTGTGCTTAACACAAAGGATGGAGTAGAGCCGTAGGAATGCAAAGTTCTTGGGCTTAGGAATTAATATGCTAGTAGTACAGACAAGGCAAGAAAATAATATATGTAATCAATAGGAATAGGTAGATGCATAAAGTTTTGTTTGTTGTTTATTTGATTCAGTTTAGATCACAGGGCAAGGTTTACAAATTAGATTGGGGAATGGGATGGGAATAGAAATATCTATGTGGTATAATAATTTTTATCATTGCAAGCATTTCATAAATGGTAAGAAAAAATTTATGGGTAAGAAACAAGTGATACAACCAAATTGCTCCCACATATTTAAAAGGAACTAGGACTTGAGTCATCAAAACTCAAATTCAATTTAATGGTCTGCTTTTTCAAGCAATGATTTCTATAAAAGCTAACATTGTGTTATGAAATATATATTAAAGCCAGGTATGGTGGCTTACGCCTGTAATCCCAGCACTTTGGGAGGCCGAGATGGATGGATCACATGAGACTTGGAGACCAGCCTGGCCAATATGGTGAAACCCCGTCTCTACTCAAAATTCAAAAATTAGCCAAAATTAGGCAGGTATGATGATGGTTGCCTATAGCCCCAGCTATGTGGGAGGCTGAGGCAGGATAATTGCTTGAACCCTGGAGGCACAGGTTGCAGTGAGCTGAGATGGTTCCATTGCACTGCAGTCTGAGTGACAGAGCAAGACTCTGTTTCAAAAAAAACCAAAAAACAACAACAACAACAACAACAAAAAACATATTAAATGCATAGTCTAGTCAGTTCATTATATACCAGTTCCCTTCGTATTTAATATTTGTGTAACATATATATAACATACATATAACATATATATTTGTATAACATATATGTTTATATATATAACATAATAAACATTATTTAATGAAACATACTTTCAAGGGTAATTCACAATCAGCTAATACACAGCCTCAAAAATAAATATATACATTTGTACTGTGTCATAGATACAGAACTACTGTTTAGTGCTACTTTTAGAGAACAGAGGCTAAAGAAACTGAAATATCAGTTATATTCAAATGTACTAAATGCCCTCATATCAACTTATCTAAAATGTGTTTAATTTTATGATTAGACCATTTCATTTGAGTTGTTTCAGTGTAGAAATTTGGGGCTTTTTAGTAAATTTCGTTTCTTTCTGGTTGTTGTTTTAAAAAGGAATGCTGCTTTAGGTATGGTGATGAAATTTTACCATGTGAATGAGTATTTTTCTTTAAGACAACAGTGTCATGAAAGGGAACAAACATGATGTGATTTTCAAAAAGGCTGCACAAAATCTGAAGATGCTGAACCTCCTGCCAGCATTCATTTTGGTCTTTATTATATTTTAATTGAATCTACTAATCAGCTAGTCATAGGGAAACATGAGCTGATGTAAACGTTTATTTAGCATTTGGGTCGCATGAGAGTTGCTTTACTAGGTAGCCTAGATGCTGACAGTGGCCGGTGGCCCTGGAGCTGTTTCTTCTCAGCAGTGTCCTGTTGCAGTTCTCGTGATGCTTGTGGGTGAGTGAAAGAGTGAAAGACATTTGTATTGAGCAAAGTGTGATTCCAGCTGTGTGACCCAGCTCAGGGCCACGGAAACTCAACCTTGTCCTTCCCTTCTGCCAGCACATCTCAGTTTAGAACAAGTGACCTGGAAACCTTCCCTCTCATGGCTTCTGCCACCCCCCAACCCTGTCCCACCTGGATTTTGAGGTCAAAAAACAGGCCAATTTCTGTGGTGAGCTCATCCCTCTGAGCAAAGGTGAAGAGGTTTGCACTTATAGCTTCTGAGAACACAGGATTAGCTTGGGAGTTCAGAGCTTAACTGGCATACTGCACCGATGTTTCAGATTCAGCTTGTATTGATTCTCTCTTACGAAACATTCTGGAAAAAGAGGTAGAATTTGCTTATGGGTGGTGCAGGTCATTTATTTTAGGCCTTCTATCTGGCAGCTTTTCCTTCTTTCTATTTTCCTCCCCTGCAAAGGGACACAGAAATCTAAGGTTGCTTGTGAAAACATTTAACTTCTTGTATTCTTTCTGTGTCTCATTGGAAGATCATGATAAATGTCAAAAGCTGCAGATTAAGGAAGAAAACAGGTGGTCTGATCTGAAAAGAGACCCTTTGGACAAAGGTTGAAGGAGTTGAGTAAAGAGAATTAATGAGAGGGAGATGGGAGTTTTGCGCAGAGTAGGAGCGTGGCCTGGGGAGTGGTGTTACCAATACTGGAAATGAGACTATTGAAATATTGTACTGTCCAAATAACTGCCATATAGAAACAGGAAATATTATGGGTCAGTGGGAAAGGAAATTAAGTAGGTCAAGTAGTTGTATGACAGCGTATTACTGGGATCGAATAGTTCCTCTCATTAATAAAATTTTGGCAAGAATCAAGCCCAGTAAGAAAGTAAAGTATTATCGTTATATTGTCAAGTAGTTGTGCTGCTCTGTATTGACAATATGAGGACAAGGCTCTTCCTTTTGTTTCTGTTGGTAGGGCATTGAGTTTAGCCACTCCATACTATGTCTTTCTGAATACCTACAGCCCATAAACATCAACTCAGTCAGTGCAAATATGTCCTACAGAAGGGACATGTAAGCACTGCCCTTTCTCACTTGCTCCTGCTAATGTTGTACGTGGAAAGTTACCTCTGTATGGACATTGGCCCATATTTGAGGATGGTATTTGAGATATAAGAAATTCAACCGATGACCAAGGATGGGTCAGAACAAGTTAGGTGTTGTAATTGGAAAATCACATTCATAATGCTTGCTCTGATAGAATTCAAATATCTCAAAGACTCAAGAAAACTTAAGCATTTATATAAGTGGCCTTCCTTTTTTCAAGTTTCATACATCACAGGAGGCCCTGAACTCCTTTGTACAATTTTTTTTTTTGTAAAACCAAGCTCATTTTGATGTCATTACGCTACTGATCTTTTCCTGACTTTTAAGTTTACTTTTATGTTTGATTTGTTTTATAAGAAAGGCAACGCCATGAATGTCTTTTATTATTTTAATCTTTATAGCACATAGAACGGTGACAGGCATATTATCTAACAAATTTTTAATGAAAAAATCTTTGTTCATTATCAGTAGGTCATCCTAGAGAATGTGGAAAGAATTTTGAAAACCCTGCAATACATCCAACTTTGTATGCTGCGTGAGCCTATCCCAGATAGCCTCGCATTTTAGGTTGGTATGGGTTGCGCCCAGGCATTTTTTGTGTGTTAGACAAGCACATCAGAGACATCAGGGAATTCTAATTGGTTGTCTTAGGTTTTATTAGGAGAAAATCTGTATCCCATGACCCTTGGACTTGTATTCCGCAGGCAGTATCTCAGTCACCTAGTATTTCTGTTGCATGGCCATATCTGTACTAGATATTTTGGGAGATGATAAAGATTTAATATTTTGGAACACATTCTCCCATTCTTTCAACCCTTACCTGCTATGGCACTTGATGTTTTATTATATACTAACTTAACTAATTTGTTATTATTTGTGCACACTCACCCCCAATAAATTTTATTAGGGCAGGGATTCTGTCCACTGCTGTATTTTCAGTGGCTAGGATATACCAGGTTTTCAAGAAATACTTACCAAATGAATGAATCAATGTGTCCGTAGGTTCATCACAAATGCTATCTATTTCACCAGTAGCCCCTCATGAGTATTCCTGGAAACTCATAGAATCCTTTTAAATACTTCCTTCATGAAAAATGCCCCCCAGTTCCCATGGTTCTAGCCAAAACGCTCATTCTTATACATAACCCACCTCCAAATGTATCTTCGTATATGTTCTAATGTACCATTCGAACTGTCACCTCTGTTTTTGCTTTTTTCTTAGCTCTCCTGGAATGGTCTTCCTCTACTCCTTATTCTTGCAAATAAATAGACCTGATTCCAGTCCCTCCTTCATTAGGCAGCTTCTACAGACAGTTTAGTTCACATTGTCCTGACTTTTCTCTCAATTCCTATTTTACAAAAAGTATCGTGTGTTATTTCTATCTAGCAACCAAATTGTAAGTTGCTTGAAGAAAAATATAATTGCAATGAATAATTCATATATTTGTTTTTTCATTGGAAGTTCTTAAGCAGTTGAATCGTGTTATGATTTTGTGTTTTTAAAGTCTAATCCTGACAGTAATATATAGAGTGAATGGCAAGGGAAATGGGTGGTGGAGGTCAAATGATGATCATCAAATTTCCTGTTGTGATGTTTGTTGTTTTTCCACGTAATCTATGACCATCATCCTTCCAGGCACTCTCTTTAGTACAATCTGCTGTCCATCTTTGACTTCCATGTCTGTCTCAGTTAGCTCTAAAGTAGCATATCGCTTCCTCTGATGATACTGTGGCCTGGTTCAGTTTAGCAGAGGTTTGATGAGTGTCCACTGTGTGCTAGGCCTGAAATAAGTACTCAGGGTTCAAACGTAATTGAGAAATGTTCCCTGAAACTTAGGGCTCAGAGGCCTTACATTTTACCCTGGAATAATGTTTGAGAGTACTGTGGATGTGTTTGGAATATCTGAAGTACTGAAAAATAGTCCCTTTAAAGTAAAAATGGCTTGCCTCCCATAACATCTATAGCAAAATTTAAGCTAATTACTTCGCTCTCTATCAGTCTCTATTAATCCCTGTGGCACTAGAATGTTGAGCATTTATCTATGAAGAATGGACTCATTAATCATACCTCAAAAAAGTTATAGAAAAATAATAAAAAAATTTAAAAGAATATGCTGAATTTATTTCCTACAATGGATATAAAAAATTAGTTATAAGCAATTATAGTTAGATTTTACTAAAATTTACATTTTTATGCTCCAGCAAATTATGATAAATGCTTTAAAAATTAATCATAGACCTAATCAATGGCAAAGTCCATATTCAGATGGGTCCAAAGTCACTTTTTAGCTGCCCTGTGAGATGCACCTTAGTCCAATGTAACTATAAGTAGATCAGTAACAACAATGAAAAGGTTTAATGGAGCCAGAATTTACTGATGCATTCGGTAACTCCCATTGTTCTTGAAAGGAGAAAACTATCATCTATCTAATGTATATAAAAATATAAAATTATGTATGTGTACATATATACTTACAAATATATACATATGCCTACAGTCATTTAGCTATAAACATTTCTTTCACTAAAGTATAAAATAGACTCTGTTTTCTCAGACTGATTACTAATTGTCTTAAACATTTATAGACATTCTTAGAGTTTGTTAAAATTCTTCAATGTTATTATAGTGTTATTTCCCTGAGACATCTTGTTCACCTGTCAAGGCCAACAAAACCGACTGGTGTATATTTCAAAGCAGCTGTTAATGGCAGTATCAGATGGAAAGTTCTCCTCCGATGTACGAGGAAGCACAGTGCAGCAGTACTGCCGCAGAATACAAATGCCCTTTGTTAGTGATGTTCTGGCTGCCTTGGCTTCTAACCCCCATGGCAGACAGTAGAATTCCCAGACATTATATGTTCAGCATTGGATTTGGATTTTTGATTTCTGAATTCTGCACATGATGCTGAACTAATTTTTCTTTATTTTGTCTAGGTTGTCAATTTTTGACACTGGACAGTCATGTTAATTTCCCATTTCTTCCCCAGAGCAGATGGCTAGATTTTTCAGAGTTTCATAGCAATAATTTTTAACGCTTTATGAAAGTATAAATTTTCTTTATCATCATAATGAGGCTTGACAAATGGTCCTAAAGGATCAGGTAGAATTTTCTTGTAGCCTAGTGAGTTGGTTGTAATCAGGCAGTTTCCAGGCAACCGGTCCCGTGGTTACTGGTTTCTTAATGTCTCTAAACTTGGAATCTCATTCTGCAGAGGGGTGAGAAACCTTGGGAAAACAAATACAGGAAAGAGTGATTTCTCACTCCCATCTCTTTTAAATAAGCCAATCTGTGAATTATTTTTGAACTGAATTTATCCTCTATTTGCATTTAACAAAATGTATAATATTTCTATGAATAACATACTCAGAGAAATCAGACCTTGCCCTAGGGAAATGATGTTAGTACATTAGAGAGACAGCAGGTTTCTTTGCTGGAGATTAGGGAATGTCTGTGATTGAGTTGGATAACCCATCTGTGATGCTATAGACTTGCATTGGCTTGCTCTTGCTTAATTGCAGATTTTATTTTTTTTTTGAATTATCTATGCAGTGTTTGTTTATTTTTTTATTATACTTTAAGTTCTGGGGTACATATGCAGATCTTGCAGGATTGCTAGATAGGTATACACATGCCATGGTGGTTTGCTGCCTCCATCCCTGCTTCACCTACGTTATGTATTTCTCCTAATGTTATTCCTCCCCAACCTCCCCACCCCATGCTATTGCTCCCCTACCCGCCAATCCCTACCAGACCCCAGAGTGTGATGTTCCCTTCCCTGTGTCCATTTGTTCTCATTGTTCAACACTCACTTATAAGGGAGAACATGCAGTGTTTGGTTTTCTGTTCTTGTGTTGGTTTGCTGAGAATGACGGTTTCCAGATTCATCCATGTCCCTGCAAAGGACATGAACTCATCCTTCTTTACAGCTGCATAGTATTCCATGGTGTATATACGCCATATTTTCTTTATCCATTCTATGCCTGATGGGCATTTGGGTTGGTTCCAAATCTTTGCTTAACTGAAGATTTTAAGAGCCCTCTGGGTGGAAAGAGGTATTTTTGGTGCTGTCTTAACCATAGATACACAAGTAGTAGTGAGGACAAAGGAGTGTGTCTTAATCAGAACCCAGAAACAATAGCTTTATCCCCCAGCACTGTCAAAAACTCATAAATTGAAGTTTAAGGAATGATTTACATTTTTTCTGTACCTGCTTACAGGTAAAAATGAGGTGTTAATACTTGCTTTATCTTCCAGGAAGCTGAATAGCTGAGAAGATGGCCTGAAAAATCCCAAGAAGTTTTGGTTTGCAAGTTCAGAGTGTGTGTGTGTGTGTGTGTGTGTGTGTGTGTGTGTGTGTGGTTGTTATTGTTGTTTTTAAAGGTTGAGGGAGTTGTGAGCTATCAATATGTAAAAGAATTTTACTAAGGTTATGAACTTTTTGGTGATTTTCAGCGACCCAGCTGCAACCGGTTAACCCCTCCACATGGCATCTTTTCTGAGATTACAGCTCATCACTGAATCCTAGAGACTTAGAGATAAAAATGACTTTAGAGACTTCCTAATCAAATGTTTTCCTGTTGCAAGAAAAGAAATAGAAAACCAAATTAGCCTGTAATCCCAGCACTTTGGGAGGCTGATGCGGGTGGATCAGTTGAGCTTAGGAGTTTGGGACCAGCCTGTGCAACATAGTGAGAACTCATCTCTACTAAAATTAATAATAATAATAATAATAATAATAATCAGGGAGTCGTGGTGCACACCTGCAGTCTTAGCTACTCGGGAAGCTGAGGTGGGAGGACAGCTAGAGCCCAGAAGATGGAGGCTGCAGTGAGCAGTGATCATGCCACTGCACTCCGGCCTGGGTGACAGAGCAAGTTGCTTTCTTTTCTTAAGTCATATTAGGTTATTACCTGGTTTGACCAAGGTGTATCTTTTCATCTCTAACTTCACTGCCCTTTTTCATTAAAACATTCCACATACTTCTTCCTCATGGTTAGCAAATATACTTCAGAGAATCCCAAAGAGTAGCTTCAACATTTCTTCTTTTGTATCAGCCATGGAGAAAGAATGGGAAAAGGCGTTGGGTGTACATTTGTAAAAATGCACTGTCCCCAGGCCTGAGTAGAAATCCTATTTATAACTAGAAATATACTTAGTGCTTCTGGAATTTGTCTTTAATCAATAAATACAGAGTATGATAAATTATAGGCCAAAGTTGTACTATTTGATAAAGGTTAGCATTCACGATGGTAAATCTGATTTTTATAGTTTTTTGGTGTACAGCTTTATGCTTAGACATGTTTATAATAAAACAAACATTAATTACATGTTTAATGCCCTTCATTAGTATTACTTAACTATTAAAATATAATTTTAAAATAATAATTACTAATGTCCTTACTTTTATTAGCTATATAACCCAGGATTAAAATTCATTGTTAACATAAATTGCATAGGTGAATTTGAACAAACTCAATATATGGAAATATGAATGTATTCAGCAAATTATGTATTTTAAAAAAATATTGTTTAGCAAATATATTTACCATTGCATTATAATACTTACAGAGATTTCCAGGTCTACTTGACTATGACCTTCTCAAGGGCAGGAACTGTTTTCTATTCATATTTGCATCCTCAGTGCTTTGGCACACTGCTAGAAATCTACGAGTCACTACATTATTGTTCACTGTCTGACACAGGTTCCTTTCGCCAAATAAATATCTAGGACAGATTGATTTTGTAAGCATTTGTGAAAGATATGTTCAATATTACACAAAATACTGGGCATTTTTAGATTTAAAAATTAATGAATTCAGTTGCCTCAAATTTATACCTTCTAGACCATAAGGGGAAGAAAATGTAAAACTTACTAAGTACAATATAAGGTGCTAAGTACAATCACAAAGATATATTATTGTATAAATCAATTAAATCAGTACATTAAAAACATAGAGTGCTGCACAACCTAAGGCATTTTAAACTGTGGCATTTAAGGCATATACTCCAAGAACGTCCACATATTTTCCTCGTAGGTATGGCAGTTGGGCTGTCTCTCAAATTTGACTAAGCAAGACCTAAGCACATTTCCTGGGCAACTGCACTCAGCACATGGGGCTCCTTGTAATTAACTGACTTATTTGCCGAAATTCTCAAGTTGGTGAAGAGCAAGAATCCTTTGTCTAGCCAGTGTATTCAAGGTATTTCATTAATTCTAGTTTTACTGAAATGTTTAAAAATTATTTTCCCATATTTGAAATGGCTTGGTATGAACAAAGTTATCAGTTTATTCCTTTAAACAAATCTCCCAGCTATGGTTTTGTCCACAGATGACTTCCACTAATTACTAAACTGCTTTCTGTCTTTGTAATGCTGAATTTTAGACTGCCCTGATAATCTGCAAATCTGAACTGGAGAGGCAATGTCGTTCTGATAATTGACCCTCCCTGGGGACCAGACTTTGTAGAGTTTAAGAGTGGCCTTAAAATTTGCATCGCTGAGGTAGGACAGCAGTGCACCATACTAACTGGCATCATCTTGTGATCATGTTATGTGGGATTCATCCCAGCATACAGCACTGGTAACACTAGAAGTATTGTGTGATTTTATTCAATCCTGAGGCCTTGTTTGGCGTCTAAGGAAAAGCACGTAACCTGGTTTTGCCCAACACCCTCAAACCTCCCCACCTACCTACTGGGTACTTGCCTCTTTCAAAGCTCCCGTCAGTCACTGAGGAGCTTGTTAAAAGTAGATTCTTTGGGCTTTCTGCTGAGATTCAGTATTTCAGAATTCAGTGAGAAATATGCATTTTTTAAAATAAGCAATTCAGGTGCTCTTGTTACAGGTGGTTCTCAGATCAGGTTTTCAGTTTTCGCACTCCCACCCCATCCCATCCATGTAAGTGACACTTCAACCCATAAATCATGGGAAGACTGCTTAGGCAAGCATGTCAAAATGCATTCCTGTTTCCTTCTGATGGATTGAAAACCTCCTTCTCCTGTTCCTCCCTGATTTCTGTGCTCCTTGGAAGAAATGTGAAAGCAATGTATTTTTTAAAAGGCCTTCTTTAACTCTTCAGAATCTTTTTTTAAAAGGAATGTGGCTGTGATTCATGACCCTTGAGAGCTTTGTTGTAGCACATGAGCTCTAATTGCCTAATTAGAGACCTAAATGCAAAGAGCCAGGACTTTCAAAATTTCCTTTTTCTTGCTGGCATAAAGACCAATCAGTCACTGAGACTGTTAGCTATAGTTTCACATGTGTTCAACAGCAAGGAGTTAATTTAAGGTATTGCTGCTGTACATCAGTTTTTCCACCTGTATCTTTCCATTCTTATCCCATAATAGCTTCAGCTCTGTTGAGCCTTCTGATAGCTTCAAATAATGCTGGCTCACTGTTTTTATTATTGTTTCTCACCTGCTCCCCTCCCTACCCTGCTTTGATATTCAGATTTTCATACTTGGAAGGAGCACGGCTGAAAGACTGTGCGAGTGCCTTACCATTCTGGATATGCTTGTTTTCAAATTGTGCCTGTTACTACATGTAGAAAGAAACCTTGATTATAACTGCATTTGGTGTCCCATAGTGCACTCTCTTGAGTTTCCCTGTCCCTGGAGCATGCACACAGCTCACCAGCCTGCAGTTGATACTAATGCACTGTTTAGCTGGAATTCCTCCTCCTTCTCCATCACCACTTGGGCAGAAAGAGGGTTGACAAAGAAACAGAGAGAAGTGAGAGAAGACAGAGAAGCACTTAGATGGTGATTTTTTTCCTTTTGTGGGGACAATTTGCATTTGTCTTCCTGAAGTCTGCGAGGAGCTCCTGTTTCCCCTCTGCCTCTCCCTCTCCCTCTTTCAGTGATTAACCTGGTAGAGTTGTGTTACATTCCAGAAGCTTAAGAAGTTTTTCTTTCGAAGTGGACAATTAGGGTTATGGCCACAGGTGCGTCTGGTTAAGCATACTAGAACAGGAGAAGGAAAGTAAGGATAGTTTTCCCCCTTCATATTATGTGTTGTGCTTCAAGCATCCTGCAAGATAGTTAAGTTAGTTTCATGGAAAGAGGTTATCTTTGGATTGGACAGAGTCATTTCCATAGAAGCTGATCTGATCTGGTTTTACTTGCAAATCTCAACCAGAGACAACTTGAAGCAGTAAGTACTCAGCATTCACTTTGTTTAAACAACCATAGCAACAGCAACTTAGAGACCATTGAACTTTGAGGGAAGTTATTCTGCCAATTCCATAACCACATCTTTAAGATCTTCAGCAGGAACGATTACAGGTGTGTTCCCCTTGGGACCTGAGAGCATTATTTTCATAAAAATGAAGAATACAATAAATCATGCTCTTGAGCATTTTGGCAATTTAGTGATCCTTCATTGTGTGGGTAGATTTGATTTTCACATCCATGATCCACACTCATTGACTCGCTCCTTAAGATTTTCTGAAGCACCTTTGGAGACAGTGTGTCATCATCTCTCTGTCTGTGCACATGTGCTCTATCGCCTAGATGCTTGGGTTCAAGGCCACTTACAGTACGACTGTGAGCAAATTGTTTAACTGCTCTGTTTCCTCATCTGTAAAATGGGTATAATGATAAGCATATTACCACATAAGGATTTTAAGTATGTGATAATCAAGTAAAAATACCTGAAAAAGATAGCAGGGTTTTCAATATGTGTTACTCATTATCACCTTTCCTGTAGCCACAGTTGAAATAGTTGCTAAGGGATGAGTGACCTCTAAAAAGAATGTTTATTTTTAAAACTTAGCTTTAGATGTCAAGCGTTACTGGTGCATATGGTTTGCACCATATGCAAAGTATGGTTCAAATGTCATTTGTTCAATGTGGAATTTTTTAGAAACACATTTGCTTTATGTTCTGCCCCCCACAACACACACTATAATTCTATAAAGGCGGGGGCTTTGTTTGCTGAGCACTGTGTCCCCAGAGCCACAGTGTCTGGTGTGTAGTAGGTATTTGAGAAATATATATGATAGAGAGGGGGATACGTTGCTCTGCATGGACTTTTGTCTATAAATGTCTTCCTGGCCAGTAGAACAAAAAGATCCTCAGAACAGAGAGCTGTGGACTGAGGAGACAAGGGAGGAGGGATGTCCCTGCTTCAGCAGAAAAAAAAAAAAAGAAGGACTGACGGATGTGTCACAGTCTTAACCTTCTCTTTAGTTTTAATGCATTCCCAGGAAGTGTCACATGTCATCTCAGTGGGAGTGTCACTGGAGGGGAAAGTAGGACACTCCTAAGTTCCAAGAGGAATAAGTCAGTTTAAAATTTGTCATAATTCACTAAAAGGAGATGTCCCCTTTATTTTTTTTTTATGGCAAAATTATTCTGTGGAGGAAACAGTAGGGAAGGTAGATCACTAGCTGTTATAGACTTTTTCATTACTCTGTATGGGAGATCTCATAAATGACTTTATCAGGTGAAATATTACCTTCATTGGCAGTTACAAGGCAAAAGTGGAGAACCCTGCATGTGCTGGAAAGAGGAATATTTGATGCTGAGCATCTTCCTTTCACCTTGCACAAGTTGGCTGGAGAGCAGAAGTGGAAATTTGGTTCCTAGATATAAAAAGCTCTTAGCTAATTAATTCAATGCATCAAGTATTTATTAAGTGCCTAGCATAATAATAATAATTTCAAGGAGGAGGAGGAAGAGGAACTATTAATTAAGCTCTTACTATTATAAGGTATTAATTAAGCTGTATTTCATATATACATTATCTTACTTTGTCACCATAAAAACCAGTAGAATAGTCATTGTTATTTTACAGATTGAGGAATTGAAGCCCAGAGGAATTAAATTGCAGGCAAGCAATGGTAAAATAGCAGGTAGACCTGACCAGCTATCTGACACTAACATTGAAAATCCACAGTCCAAAGGTTTGGGAGTGTCAGGAAATTATGTGATCAGCTGGGACTCATTCATAGTAACACCATATAGCTGTCAATTACAGAAACTAGTTGATTCTCACAGAAACTTGGGAGGGTAGATAGGTGTGAGAGATTGAGATAGGACTATGGTATCATTAATGTTCAAAGAAAATGAAGGGAGGCTCCTAAAAAGCCTTCAGATATCAAGAGAGGCCTGGAGGAATGATACATAAGGAGGGTCTTAGAATACCAAAGGTAAGTAGCCCATATAGTTATACAAGGGATGACAGGAATCAGCCAGGAGCAACAGCTGTATAGAAACTCTAAATCAGGCGTCCCCAAACTACGGCCAACTGGCCTCATGCGACCCCCTGAGGCCATTTATCCGGCCCCCCCCGCCACACTTCAGGAAGGGGCACCTCTTTCACTGGTGGTCAGTGAGAGGAGCACAGTATGTGGCAGCCCTCCAATGGTCTGAGGGACAGTGAACTGGCCCCCTGTGTAAAAAGTCTGGGGACGCCTGCTCTAAAGCAAGAAGCTTGCACCACTCTGAGAACTGCAAGTAATGCTTCAGGCATGGCTGACACCTAGAGAACTGGGTTAGGAAAGGAAGAAAGGAATAAAAGGGACTAGAAATCTCACTACTGGGTATATATCCAAAATAAAATAAATTACCCTACCAAAAAGACATGAACTGATATGTTCATCACTGAAGTATTCACAATTGCAAAGACAGGGAATCAATCTAGGTGCCCATCAAGAGTGTATTTCGTAAAGAAAATGTACATATATACCATAGAATACTACACAGCTATGAAAATGAATGAAATCATGTTTTTATTGTTGTTGTTGTTGTTGTTTTAGCAACGTCAATACAGCTGGATGGGATTATCCTAAGGCAGGAACAGTGAACCAAATACCATATGTTCTCACTCATAAGTGGGAGCTAAACATTGGATACACATGAACATAAAGATGACAGTGGTAGACACTGGGCACTATTAGAGGGAGAAGAAGGGAATGGGGCAAGAGTGGAAAAACTATCTGTTGGGCACTATGCTTACTACCTGAATGACAGGATCAATCATACCGTAAATCTCAGCATCATAGTATATACTCATGTAAAAAACCTTTACATGTGCCTCCTGAATTAAAATTAAAAAATTAAAAATTAAAATTAAAAAATATAAAAATTAAAAATGCATGACCTCTTAGAGCTAGACATGGTGGCATAAGCCTGTAGTCCCAGTTACTCAAGAGACTGACATGGGAAGATCAGTTGAGTCCAGAAGTTCAAGGCTGTGCAGTGTGCTATGATCATGCCTGTTGTATTAGTCAGAATTCTCTAAAGGGACGGCAACAATAGGATAGATGTATATATAAAAGGGAGTTTATTAAGGAGTACTGACTCACGTGGTCACAAGATGAAGTCCCACAACAGGACTTCTGCAAGCTGAGGAGCAAGGAAGTCAGTCTAAGTTGTCCCAAAACTTCAGAAGCAGGGAAGCTGACGGTGCAGCCTTCATTCTGTGGCTGAAGGCCAGGGAGTCCCTGGAAAATCAATGGTGTTGGTCCAAGAATCCAAAAGCTGAAGAATTTGGTGACTGATGTTCAAGGGCAGGAAGCATCTGGCATGGGAGAAAGATGAAGGCCAGAAAACTCAGCCAGTTTAGTTCTTTCATGTTCCTCTGCCTGCTTTTATCCTAGCTATGCTGGCAGCTGATTAGATGGTACTCACTCAGATTGAAAGTGAGTCTGCCTCTTCCAGTCCGCTGACTTAAATGTTAATCTCTTTTGGCAACACCCTCACAGACACACCCAGGAAAAATACTTTATATCCTTCAATCCAATCAAGTTGACACTCAGTGTTAACCATCACAAGAAATTTACTGTATTAGTCCATTTTCATACTGCTATGAAGAAATACTCCTGACTGGGTACTTAATCAAGAATAAGAGGCTTCATGGATTCACAGTTTCACATGGCTGGGAGACCTCTCAATCATGGCAGAAGGCAAAGGAGGAGCAAAGGCACATCTTACGTGGCAGCAGGTGAGAGAGTGTGTGCAGGTGAACTGTCCTTTATAAACCATCAGATCTCAAGAGACCTATTCACTATCATGAGAACAGCACAGGAGAAACTTGCCCCCATGATTCAATTACCTCCCACCTGGTCCCTTCTACCACACATGAGGATTATGGGAACTACTATTCAGCATGATATTTGGGTGGGGACACAGCCAAATTATATCACCTGTGAATAGCCAGTGCACACCAGCTTGGATAACATAGCAAGACCTGGTCTCTAAATTATATATATATATATATATATATTTATATATATATATAATGAACAAATAAAAAAGGAGCTAGTAGGCTAGAAAAGGCCCAAACAGGAAAGCCTACTCAACCTTGTTGGGACGTTTGGGTTAGTCTTCAAGGAAATAGATGCTGAAAGATTTTAGAAGGGCTTGAGGGAATCATGCCTGCATTTAAATAGGGCATTCAGCAACCAAGGTAGAGAATGAATTGGTTGGTTTGGGTCATGGTTAAAGAGAACAGGACTGTAGGTTGGAAAATCAGTTGGGAGGTCTTGAGTGAGAGATAAGAAGCTCCTGAGCTGAGGCACAAACAATGAGATAGACTGTGGTGCTGGCTGTGAGCAAGGTAGATAAGGCCACCCTGGAAGGACCCATTACATTACACCTGCCCCACCCATCTGCTTACCACATCTGCCTCAGAATGTTCATGTTTCCGTCAAGCCACACCCATCCCACATACACTCAATTGAAAATCACTGCTATAATGCATAACACATTTGTTTCTACTTTTTTTTTTTTTTTTCTGTGAAACTGTTGGGATCAGAGATTCTGGCAGACTTTTGAAAATGACTGGGTATAGGAATGAGAGAAAGTGTGGTTAGAGTGGCTAGTGTCCTAACCAGAGAGGAGTAGCAGTAGAAGAGGTGATTTTGAGAGGGAAGAGGAGGCTTACGACAGCTCTATAACGTCCACTGGAGGAGATAATTCCCCCATTGCAGGAGTCTTCATACGGGATCTGAGGCTCGCTCCGGGTGTAAGAGAAATAAGATTTATCTATGGATTTGGCTGGTAGGGCAAAGGGAACCTAGAGAAGAGAGGAACCTGAACAGCGGCCTGTGGCTGGGAACAAGTCAAGTGTGACTACTGCCCTTTTCATGTGCCATAAAATACAAGGCCCCTTCCAAGAATTTACAGAGACTAGGTTCTCTGGGCTCTCTCGTACTGATGAAAAGATGTGTTAAAACTTGCCTAATAACTCAGTGAAGGGACAGATCCATTTTCCAAGCTCCCAGTGGAATATTGAATACCAACTTGAGGCCTTTGAAGAATAATGAATCATAGCAATTGACGTGTTTGAGTAGTACAGGATCAGGCTGTGTGCAGCGAGATTTTTAAAAATGACCTATGTGCAGTCACCACTAAATAGAGTTTCTTGAAGCGTAAACTGAGTCTATGATCTGCTTGTGCCAGAGCTGTAATTCTCTAAGAGGCAGCTTCCTAAGACTTGATAAGTGGAGAACGCCTGTCTCTTCAAATAACTGGTTGTACTAGGCATAATATAGAAGTGATTTTCACCCCAGAGATCTTTATTAGTTGTTGATTAAGTCACACACACACACGCATACACACACACACACACACACACACACACACACACAGAGCTTAGTTACATTGATAGTACTAAGCACTGGTGAGAAAAGTTTCCAGATTAATTAACAAAACTCTTGGCCACAGTGGTTCTCACCACTGCTATCCATAAAATGAAATAGCATAAGCACGTTTACCCTCATGTCCTTAACCAAATGAAGAATAGACCATAATGGTTTATTCTGAAACTTACTGATGTTCTTGCCATATCAACCCTTTAATAACTTATGTCTTGTACTTTCACAACATGCATTATTTTCAAAGCTTTTTTCTTACACATTGTCTAAGTGGAGTCTTACAAACTTCTTGATTATTCATCTTTTAGATCTATAAGTTGAGATGCATAGTGATTTATTGACTTGCCCCAAATTGTACGCCAAGATGGTAGCAGAATTAGTAGCCAATTCCTGGTCAAAGCCTCTTCTTTTATGCTAGTTTTTTTCGATATGTGCTAGTTCCTAGATGCTCAAGATAAAAAGATACATGGCTTTTTACGGACATATTCCCGAGTTATGGAAGTGTCTGAGCTCAGTTCTCCCATCAGTGCCATTTCTGAGTTTTCAGGAGGACTTTGCAACCAGTGCACTGTGGGATTTATGAGTTTTAATCTTTAAGGAACAAAAAGAATTTATGTACTATTAATTCTTACCTTGAAATATACATAGGCATTATGCAGTTTACTCACAATATGTCACTATGAAAGGTGGTTTGTTTATTACAAGAAATGTGTATAATTATTTTCCAGTTTAGAAATCACCTGTGCACACTGTTGCTCTCATTTTTACGCATTTGCCAAGAGTCAATTATAGCTTTTTATTCTTGGTTTGAAGATAATCCTCATGTTAATAAACAACTCTAATATAAACTGTTGTGCACAGGTTTTTGATACATTCCCGTGAACCACAGTCATTTTATGGGATAAAAACTTGAATTACCAATTAGCCTAGTTGATTTGCTCCAAATTTCCTTGGAAAGAATCCTCCTGTTGGATAGACCACACTTATTACCTGGTCATACTGGAAGCAGTAGCGTTATAATTAGGTTGTTGTGAACAGATGAGTGAAAACATTCAAACGTGTTCTTTTTACTTTTTACTTTCTGACATGAAGTTGATCTGTAGGGCCTGTGTGGACCAAGGAAAAGAGACCATGCTACTCTGGAAAAAGAAATAATGAGGCAACGAAGGATGCCACCAATCAAATTCGTTTCTGGGTGGAAGAAAACAAACCAGAACAACTGCTATTTAAAAGTGATTTATAAGATGGGCATGGTGGTGGGCACGTTTTTCATCCCCACTACTTGGGAGGCTAAGGCAGGAGAATTGCTTGAGCCCAGGAGTTCAAGTCCAGCCTTGATAACACAGTGAAACCTCATTTTTTTCTTTTTGGTTTGTTTTTAAATAGTATATAAGAAGAAAGATATAATCAGCCTTTGTTCGTTGGTCTTTAATGAACAAAATTTCATGGCATTAAGTGATAGATACAGCTTTATCTTTCATTAGAATCTGGATTTGGGCTTTCGACTCATTAATCTTGGTCACGAGAGAGTCAGTCATTAACTAAAGGTCAACATTTCTAGGCATTATAATTGCAGCTTTGCCATGAAATGAACTGTATGACATGAACCATAAGGAAAAGTGAATGGAGAATAGTTGAGTCTAGGAAAGGGATATTTGCATTAGAGTGTTTAGTCTGATCTCTGCATTCATTAAACTATTTCTGTTTCTTGTTTTAGTTTTAGAGAAGCTTGAAACTTTCAGATGGATAAGGAAGGGCTTCACTAATTTCTGACTGCAGACTCCAGACATATCTTCAATAAAGCAATACAGGAGAGCTATCTAATCCATTCTAAAATTACATGTATTCCCTTAAGTAATGGAATAAAAATAATGTCACTCAGCTTGCTATATGTTTCTCTTGTGAATATGTCAGGAGGTCCTACGGACTAACATTAGAAAGAAGGTCTCTCTTTTTTTTTTTTTTTTTTTTTTTTGAGACAGAGTTTCACTCTTGTTACCCAGGCTGGAGTGCAATGGTGCGATCTCGGCTCACCGCAACCTCCGCCTCCTGGGTTCAGGCAATTCTCCTGCCTCAGCCTCCTGAGTAGCTCGGATTACAGGCACGCGCCACCATGGCCAGCTAATTTTTTGTATTTTTAGTAGAGATGGGGTTTCACCATGTTGACCAGGATGGTCTCGATCTCTTGACCTTGTGATCCACCCGCTTCGGCCTCCCAAAGTGCTGGGATTACAGGCTTGAGCCACCGCGTCCGGCCTTAGAAAGAAGGTCTCAAGAGAGCCTCAAGACTGATGGCCCTCAAGAGAAGAGGTAATGTTTGATGACCGCACAGTGTTGTGAAGCCACGTTGGATAGCCCACACTCATTACCTGGTCATCCTGGAACCAGCAGCATTGCGATTAGGTTGGTGTGAACAAATGAGTGAGAGCTCTCAAAGGTGTTCTCTTTACTGTTTACTTTCTGACATGAAGTTGATCTGCAGAACCTGTGTGGACCAAAGGAAAAGAAGCCATGTTACTCTGGAAAAAGAAACAGTGAGGCAGCAAAGGATGCCACCAATCGAATTCATTTCTGCGTGGAAGAAAGCAAGCCAGATCAACTGCTGTTTAAACATTTCACAATACCGTGAAGCCATCGTTACCTCCTCTCTTGAGGGCCACCAGTCTTGTAACAATCAGCTTTTTCCTGGGCATGCCCAGTCAAACACCAGCACTGCTTGGACACCATTCTAGTGACCAGATAATTGATAAGGCTACCTAGATTCAGTATTACTATTACTGAACCACATTTGATTAAGGTATTTTATTTAGAACTTTTTAAAAAGGGATGATACTACCCTGTGATGATAGATATGACTTATTCTGTACTTACTTTTAATTTGTATTCATATATCATAGTTGTACCTATTATGGGGGTACATGTAATATTTTGACATGTGTATTACAGTGTGTGATTATCAAGTCAGGGTAATTGGGATGTCTATCACCCCAAACGTTCTGTATGTCTTTAGAGTTGAGTCATTCAATCATGCCACTGTTTGTCTGGTTACAAATTGTTACCAGTTTGCTCTCTTTCTCCTTCTGCCCTCTTTGTTTCCTACACTCTTAATTTTTTTTTGTCTTCTATAGGCCTCACTCTCTGTGTGACGGTCTGTGTATAGGCCGTAACTCTTGCTGATTGAGTCTGTAACCATTTCTATTTAACTCAGATACCTAAATCTGGACTAAAGATTCTCTAATTTCTATGGAAATTATAGAAATATGGAAGTTGTAGTTGGATACTAAATATGCTGCTTTACGCAACCGAGAGGCACTATTTGTCTCCACACAATCTCTTAATATATAAATTCTGTCATTCAGGAGAGAAAAGATTGACTTCAAAATGTCACCAAGAAAACCACCGCATTTAAAAACAAAGCATGTTTTCTCACATTAGTATACCATGCTTCTTTTCTTTAAAGCATTCTTTAGCCACAGCAACACAGCCATTTTTCAAAGACAGCACAAGATTAGGCTTTCAGTTTTAACACGTAAATACCTAACATGTATGGATTATAAGAGTCTATTCATTGATTTTATTAGGAACATGCAAATATGCTCTCAAGAAGAGAGCAAAAAGATTTAAACTTTCTTTTTTTTTTTTTTTTTTTTTTTTAAACGGAGTTTTGCTCTTGTTACCCAGGCTGGAGTGCAATGGCGCGATCTCGGCTCACCGCAACCTCCGCCTCCTGGGTTCAGGCAATTCTCCTGCCTCAGCCTCCTGAGTAGCTGGGATTACAGGCACGTGCCACCATGCCCAGCTAATTTTTTTGTATTTTTAGTAGAGACAGGGTTTCACCTTGTTGACCAGGATGGTCTCGATCTCTCAACCTCGTGATCCACCCGCCTCAGCCTCCCAAAGTGCTGGGATTACAGGCTTGAGCCACCGCGCCTGGCTAAGATTTAAACTTTCAACTTTGCTAAGCCTTGATTTATAACCTAATCTTTTTATGTGTATATTGTAAACAAAAAATTTTGGTGTGGATCTTAACATATGAGAATTTTTTTTTCTATTCCACTAACCCTTTGTAAATCAACCACTTATTCCTTATGTAAATATCTTAATATACTTACTCTTTTACTATTGTTGGATATTTAGGTTGCTTCTAAAGCTCTGCTCATCTAAGTAATTCTGTTATGCACACCTTTATGCAAAAAAAATGCATTCTGTGTTGTTTTAGAATAGATTCTCTTATGGGAATTGCTAGGACAAAGAGTAAAGATATTTGGAAGCTCTTAATTAGCATCTCTTAATATAATTTTAAAAGTGCTATATTTGTTTATCCAGTGAAGTCTTAGTGGTTTCCTTGTCATTCTGTTTGAGTTCTTTGTAAACAAGTGCTGCTTATTGTACCTGAATGAACACAATTTGTGTTGGTATCCAGAATGTGCTTTGCTATACTCTGAGTTTTGCTATCACCACTATACTTGTGAGATGGAAGTTTCTATGCTTATAATTGTATTTTAGGTGAAGCCATACCTAGAGAGTAGGGGTGACAGTGTCATGACAGGTGATTTTGGACAGCCTCCATTATCTCATTGCTAAAGAGATAGACAATACCAGAGAAAGATCCCTGTGGGAAGGAAAGACGATGTAGCATGCGAAAGTGCAAGGAAAGGCTGAGATTTGTATGTGGATAATCCACCTACAATTCTGCTCAGTCTCTTCATAAACATTAGCAAGTCAAATTAAGTAGGCCTGTTCTTTCCCATCCTACCCCGGTTCAGTTTCCTGCTGTCCCTCTAGATATCTTTTTGTCACCTCTTTTCCATCAAAAGTGACCTTGATTTACATTTTATCCTGATTTCACTGCATAAAAATGCAGTAGATTAAAGTGAAGGAGGCCTCACAACCTGATTCAGCTCACCTTCAGGATTGGGCTTCGTTTTAGGAAAGCTCCAGGGTCTGCAGAGAATGATTTCGCCTAGAATTAAAAAAACAACCAAATCTGGCTTAGTGTTGATTATTATTTCTATTGTTGTTCTTATCATTAGTTTAAATGTAAAGTGTGATTCAGTTTGAGTATGTCTGATTTTCCTCATGGGATTAAAAACATGTTTTCTCCTCAGAAGAATCAAAAATGGCTTGATTTCTTTTGTTTCATGGTTTAAAGCCTAATATTTTATAAATCTTCTTTGAGCCTGGAATCAAAGGCTAAACATAATTACAATAGGTGATAAAAATGTATCCTGTCTTTTGGGGATCACAGGCTTTTATAGCCAGTGAATTTTACTACCTAAAGAGAGAAAAAGCTGTTCCTTGGGAAGGAACTTGGTGCTTTAAAATGAAGCTTTCTGGTTTTGTGTTTGGTGTGTGGTAAATGGAATACATAATATTGGAACATACATTGCTGACTTTTGTGCTCATAATAGTTTGGTTCAAAAAGAAGAGCAGGGTATTGTCATCCCATTTTACAAATAAGGAAATGAAGACACTGAGAGGTTAGTGACTTAATTGAGAGTCACACAATTAGAAGTGGTGGGGTTGAGAGTTCTAAGCTAGTGTTCTTTGCATTGTACTATACTATAGTGAAGAGGCTATAATGAAGTTTATCATCACCTAAAGTATGTCCAATGGCGTAGTTTTCAGGAAGCCTCTGGCAGGGAGCCAGGAGAATAGTCAGATCAGTGAAAACATGAACGTAGGTGAAGAAATGGAAATTTTCCACTAATCTGAGTGTAGGTTGATTCCGGAAGGCAATGGTTGATCTACATCAATGAGAGATACTAGTGAACACTAACTGGTACAAGACCCAAAGCACTTCAAATAATCATTAAGTTGAAGCAACTTGTGAAATGAAAGCTGTGTTTTAAAAATGTCCTGTGTTCAATAAATATCTGACTTTTCAGTAGAAAATAAATTCCAGTTTCTATATAAAAACAACTTGACATTTTTCAGTAATACTTTTTAATGAGCATTGCTCTGAGCTATAATATAATGAAATTTGCTTAAAAGTAGAACAGGCTGGTAATGCTTGGCAGAACAAAGAGGCATATGGTAAAACAGTTGTGATTTACTGGCGAAGGTTTTCAATTTTTGGAAAGCTTGAAGCTTTCGGCAGAGTGGACTGTAGCTTGATATTCATTTCTGAAAAAGAACCACAGCAAAACAATATGCTTAGCTTAAGCTAGCCTGCTATTTATTTAAAGCCTTTTCTCTTTGAATTTATGGTTGTTAATACAGGCTGTGTCCATATTTCAAAGTGAAATAGATAACTCAGGAAATTTTACTGTTAATTTATATTTCATAGTGTCTTTGTATGGCATAAAGAAAATTGTGGCATTTTTAGAAGATAAGGAATCAGTTGTTTGGGAAAAAAGTTGATTCTTCATCTCACTTTGCCTTAGTAAATGTGTTTTTACTTGAGTAAATGTGTTTAAACTTGAAGTTTAACTTGAGCTCCCACAAATTTTTAAGAATCTTAAAGCCAGTTTGATATAAATTTATGTTCAACAAATAATAATATGTGTGTATATGTATGATGAACTAGGAGCATACTGCAATATAAAATCATTTACAAGGGAGATCAATATCTAACCAGATAAATTATCTCTCAAATGGGCTTAATCACCGAACTACTAAATGATGTTTCTTTTGTCTTTTAAAATGAAGAGTCTGCTTTCATTTTTATAATTTAAATAATTTGTAAATGAATGATAAATGAATCACCTACTCATTTACCTTTTATGGTATATTAGCTTAATATTTTTAGCAGAGTTTATATTTTCCTATAGTATTATTTTATTGTTCCATTAAACTAGTACATCAGTGCCTTTGGGAATCCTCCCCCCCAAAAAACTCTCATGATGAATTTATTGAGATGTAGGAAATTGTGAAATAACAAGCTCCTAAATGACTTCCTTTTGGTTTCACTAATTTATGTTTGTGGCTTGTCAGTCACGCTTTACATACAGACAGAAATTTGCAGCTGTAAAAACTTCTCTCACTTAGGGATTATTTTGTCAGGCTGCATGGAACATGGTACAATCATTTCATACTTTTTATTCCCCTGTCTAATCACTCAGAACACTTCCTAAAAGCATGCAGTTTTTTCAACTTGAACCTTTTCTGGTATTTATTTTCTTTATTTTCAGGTAATCGTTTCTTGAATCAACTTCAGGAGAGAGATAAGAGAAAGATAACTAAAAATGGTCAAAATATTGCTGCTAATAATAATACTATGTCATGTGAAGCTGGCCTGTAAATGGGTGACAGAGTCCCTGAGGTTTTACTGCCAGACTCTAGACTAAAAATCAACCACGCATGGAAGTGATTAGTTATTTGTAGACGGCCATGATCCTGTCGTTGTCTTTTCTCTTTCTGTGCTGGCCATAATGGAGAGGTGGTACAGCATCTCATTTGTTTTTGCTAGGAGCCTTCCTAGTTCAACATGCTCAACACGTATACTTCCCATTTGAGATTTCCTGAAAACCTGTTTCTCTCCTCTGTATGTAAAAATCAGGAGAACTGTACCACTTCAACTTCTTAAATTTAATTTTATCTTATTTTTGTTCTGCAATCATAACCATCATAAAAACTCTAATAGAACCATTTTTTTGGTTCTATTACATATTGAAATATATGTAACTTTTCTTTGTTTTACCTTTAGTATTACCAAATATTAAAGGTAAAATAAAGTTACATAGATTTCACAAAGTTTAAATAATACTAAACCTGTAAACTCGTTAAGCATACAAGTAAATTAACACCAAGATTAAATAATGCAGCTTTTAAAATAAGTACATTTTTCCTCAGATGAAGTGTAATAAATAAATCATGTAAGTTTTAATAGGATTCAGTTGAGTAGCATTTCTATAAAGAACATGCCAAGTAAAGATGGCTTTTAAATTAGAATTAAATGCATCTAATTATCAACTATTACATTGCTTAATTTGGGGGCAGCCTTAAGGAACATAGAGTCATTCATTTCACATGTTTCAAATAAATTGTAGAGAACTGGAAATCACCAAATTATCACCAGTTCTTTTTTAGTTTTCAGAATATCCTAAGAAATGCAGAAATCCCTGGATTTTCAATGCCTCTGGATTCTGGAATAAAATAAAATGGAGGTGTTGGAAAAACCCGATGTATATTTTTTTTCACTTCTGTCATGGTGTTGTGTTAAATAGGCTTTCAGTTGCATACACATAATAGGAAAAAATCTGCTCTAAAATTTAAATTAATGAAAGCTTTCTGAAGTGGCTTCCAAACAGAAATTTTAGGCTTCTTTTTAGAGCATGGATAAGGATGGGAATTCTGATTAGCCATACAATGTAGGTTGCTTCATGATTCATCTCTGGAAATCAGCAGTTTGAAATCCTATAGTTAGCATTGGGTGCCCTGCAGTAAAATTTTATGAACATTAGCTTAGTATTTGGAAGAAATACAATGTCAGTTGTCCAGACATCAGTTTTTTCAATGAGCACATGTTTATATGTTAAATAATCACAAAACCAAATCAGTTACAGTTTTATTTCCATTGGCAGAGGTGAATATCCTACACAGTGTATTTCCACCTTCAGAAGCCTGTGTTGAGAACCTTAGAGAAAAGGAACAATTATACAAATAGAAATGATAGGCAGGCCAAAGAATGGTTGTTTCTTGAGAACTAGATGCTCTTATACCCATTCTTAATTTATTTGAACTTATTTCCTTGGCTTATTTTGCAAAATCATTCAATTGGATTAAAACTGAAAATGCTGAAAGGTTTGTTTGAGCCTGAGTCAACATTTGTAACAGCCTTTACATGAAATAACACCTTAATATATTCTGTGTTCAAAGTGACTGTTTTAAAGTTGGCAGACTGGGTTTAATTTTCAGTTCAATAACTACTCAATTCAATAACTATTTCCTGATTCTTACTGTTCACCAGGCAGCATGCTAGGTGATACACAGTGGAGGGAGGTTCAACCTTCAAACAGTTTTCCAGAATAGGAGACATGGGCCCTTCTTCTTAATCTTCATGGAGAAGTGACACCTGTGGAAAGTTGTGCTTAAGTGAGTCATGTTCCAAGTTTATCTTTAGTCTGGAAATGACTAATTTAATTATGTGATTATTTCTTTCCCCTTCTGGCCAAGGGTAAGTGGGCTGTTAGAAAGCTGAACAAAAGTGCTTTTACTCTTTAATGTTGGAATCATCATTAAAGCTAGTTATGCCTTTTTGAAGTCTTGCACACCTGAGGAGCACAGACTATGTGCTGTCCCAAGATGGGCTGGAAATATGGCATATGGGATGGAATCCAGAGTTAGATGCCAGCAGTGTTTCTGCTCTGGGAATTGTGGCTTCCTGCATGTTGCTGGCAGGCTTTTAACTCCCGTGCAAGGCAGTTATACCTTCCATGAAACAGCTGGATTGTGCTGCCATCACTTAGAAGTTTGTTTTTTCCAGTGTCTGCATAGGCCCTGATCTGGGAGAAAACGAAAGTGGCCCGACGGAATTATTTTTCTATTTAACACAGTAGACATTGCTAACAGTCCTGTCTTTAACAAAAAGCAGAAGTTTATCTGTTCACAGTCACAAATGTATACAATAGTGTGTAATGAACTAAATAGTCAAGTAATAAACTTATATTTATTCAAAGCTATGAAAGCAGTTTTATAAATATGATGAAATAGAGCACAGAAAATGTTAAATCTAAAGCCTATATGCCACCTCTGGATAAATTTTAAGGCTTTCAGAGGCCCGGTTTGTGCATGTAACACATGTCCCAGAGAGAATTGTCAGGAAGACTTTGGGTCCTACCTGTGCCGCTGATGCTACCTTCTCTTCTGCCACCTTCTCTTAAATCAGAATGTCTTCTTTTGTTTTATTTTTTCAAAATTTGTTCTTACTGTATAGCTAGCTATTAAGGAAGAGAAAATACAACAGAGAAGGCCTGGTCCCATAACCATGATGCATGAAGGAATATGCATCCTCCATAATGTATTCTATATATTTTCTTATAATAAGCATGGTTGTTAAGAGTGACATTCTGTACATTCATTTCTTATTTTCATTGAAACTACAGAGGTGAAATATATTTTTAATTTCAAGGAAATCTTACAGCCACTTAGGCTAGCTAATTAATGCTTGTATCAGTATTTTGGTGGTGGTTAGAATTTGCATAAGAACTTTTGTGGTGGTGTAGACTAAGGAAACATTAAAGTGGAGCCAGGAACTCAAACACAGTTGAGCCAAGCATAGAAGGAATTCTGTGGTCCCTCCCCTTCCCTCCCTTCCTTTCTTCTTCTCTTCCTTTTTTCTTTCTCTGCTTTTCAACAACTAGTGATCTTAATGAAAGAAAAGTGTAGTCAGCTTTTATGCGACATTTTATCATTTTTAGCTACTGATTACTAATTTAAAGAAACATAAATAAAAAGCTAAGGAAGCCAGAAAAAAAGAAATGGGGGAAAAAAATGACTGCCGGTCAGATGAGAGCTCTGAATGTTCTGTGACAAATTATGTGAAATGTAGTTGTTTCGGCCTCAAAACAGTATAGGCTCCTCTTAGTATCATCCACTATTGCTATTATGAGTATTTTAGTGTGTATGAAATTTGCTGAAAACTTGTAAAATATGAACTACAGGACCCAATAAGATCTCCCATCCAAATGTCTATGCATATCTTAATTCTGCATCTTGACAAGACTGAGAATCCATGCTAACTATGGCCGTCAGTGATGTTAGGATACAATATTTTATTTTAAAACCACAAATCTGAAGTGGTGTCTGTAAGCACACTCTGTAATCAACTTTTAAATGGAACTAATCATTTAGTTTATGGGTGGTGGCAGATGAGGTAGTTAAGATATCTCTATTTCCAGTTCCATTTCAGCCATCAATGGACTTGGTGACCTTGGATAAGTTATTTACCCTTTCTGAATTTCAGCTTACTCATTTGTAAAATGTAATGTTGGCTTCTAATGACTGTTAAGGTTCTTTTCAGATCTTAAATATAATTCTGCCTACTAATTCTTCCAAATTGAAAGTTAGATTTATTTCCCGACTAATAGTTATTTATCTGAAGAAGCCGATTTTTGGATGTCTCCTAAATGTGTCATATTCTTCCTTTTGCATTTTTAAAAGATGAACATGCTCTCTGTTATATTTGATGCAATGATGCTTTATTAGATATTTTCTTTATTCTGAGCCTCTATTTTCTCCTCCCAAATTGTTTCTGAAGCCCAGCAGCTGTGGAGGGTTATGCACTAATTCCTGGGAAATTGTCCAGAACAAGAATGGAATCAGGAAAGGGCATGGGATGCCAAGAGGGAGCAAGTTCTAATCCTTTTTCTCTGTGTGAAAAAGAATGAGATTCACTGACTTCTAGATGCTAACATAGAGGAGGGCCTCAGAAACCACCTAGTCCAATTCTAAAAAATGCAGAATAGATTGTCATGCCACATCTTATTAGAATGGCAGCTTGCTGCGTCTTTAGACAATTATAGCAGTGGTTGTTTCGGATAACATATGTGAATGCAACCATTTAAAAAATCTGATGTGTATTAATGTAGATGTTTAAAATTACAAAGACAAAAATAGGTTTTCTGTAAAACAGACTTATACATTAGAGTTTGAAAAAAAATGTTTAAAAGAAAATCTGAGGATGGATGGGGAGATTTTGAAAAACATGATATTCAGAGACCAGTGTTTTCTAAAGCATCCGTTCCTACCATCAGTGTCAGCATGCATGTTGATCTTGCCTATCTGTGAGACAGAGCCATCATGAATCTCTATTGGACTTTCAACGGGAGACATACTACTGTATTCAATTTCTCCAAAACTGAAACCAGACACTCACTGACAATAGTTGTTATCTGAAGCAATATATTGCTCAGAGAATTGAAAAGTTGTATATCTGATTTGTGGGTCTCTTGACTCAAGCAGTTAATTATTTTTATTGCCCTACAGGAATTTATAGTTGTCAGTAGCAGTTGGGACTCCAATTTTAAACATTTGCCTAATTAGGCACATTAGTGAGATAGCTGATTCTGGGTGAAGACCTATCAATTACCACAGACTCTTCCAGCCCCCAAACTAAATGTCTCCTAACCAAGGAAGCCCAAGGAGCCCTGGAAACTGTTAGAGGGATTTGGGGGTTATTTGTAATTTACCATAGAGCCTTTGTTGTATTGATTATAACTTTCTATGCTTATGGGGATAAATTAATAGGACTAAATATGAAAGGCTGTACACTAATGACATTAACAGGCACCATAATTACAGAACATAATTGCCAATAATTCTTCAATGGTTATTTGGTAATCAGATTTTTTTGAGGTTAAATGAAAATCAAATAGACATTTTATTTATAGAGATATTAGCAATGCAGTGATGCATAATCATAATTGCTATTTAACTTTATTAGTGCTGCACAGTGTGCTAAAAGAAGTCTAAGGTGTTTCCAGGTATGGTTGGGTGGAGTCTTTCTATAGGAGCGACATGATTTGCTGGGTAAATATACAGCCTTTATAATCAGAGAAACATGCAGCAGTCTTGGTTGTATTATTACTAGATGTGTGATCTCTGATATCCCACTAAACCCTGCCAAGCCTCTGTTTCTTCATCTAAACACGGGGACAGTACCCAGATGATGATGTGTTTTGAATGCTAAGGGAAATGATGCTTGTGAGATTATTAGTGTCATGTCTGGTGCAGAGTTGGTGCAGCTCAAAAATTGAGGCTACTGGTTATAGCAGAGGTGGTGGTGTTTAGCTGCAGCTAGGATAGTTAATGATACGGAAAACAGACTTTTGGGGATTACATCCCATAGACAGCTTCTCCTGGTTGGGAGCCTTAGGCAAGTTGCTCAACCACAACGTGTTTCAGTATCTTCATCATCTCTAAAATGTTGCCAGCAATTTTCCTATCTGATAGGTTGTTCACAGAAGAAGGATATTATCATCTTTTTATACGATTTTACATATATTGCTTCATTTATTATTTATTCTTCATTTATATATTTCTTCATTTCTATAACATAGAAGGATATTATTATTGTTACCCATGTAGAAAATCCTGTTCTTGAATGATGAAGTAGATAAAACGATCAAAGATAATAGAATCTTGTCCTGCCTTGAGAAGAATTAAGTCTATTAGAGAAGACGAGATGGCTCACATGTGGCCACATGGGCTTTGATGTCTGAACTGAAGTTGGAATTCTACCCTCTGGATTGGCTTGGAGTGAGAGTAAACAGAAAACCAGGGAAATAGATGGAACCCTCAAGAATCTAATGCACATGGTTGATTAAGTTGTGTGAAGAACAAAAGAAAATTAAACAAATGGTGGGGAGGTTTGTTTCCACCAAACATTCACAAAGAAATCTATAAATAAGGAAACCTCGAACCAGGTGCAAATATCTCTTCCTCCTCCCTGACCTCCCACGTGTCTGACCCCCTCATTCCCATCTCAGGGGTCAAGAACACACCAAGTAAATCCTAACCAACAGAAAAGAAGTTCTTCAGAAAGACAAGCCAGAGGTCAGGTGGCTTGAGTGGAAACCAATTCTGATCTGTGGCTATCTTTCTGATTTCTGTGCAACCTAAATGACCCATAGTATATGAGTGTGTGTTTAAGCCCCACTCTCTAATGCCAGTCTCTAGCTTTCACCACTATTCGTGATAATATACCCTAAAACACAGACAGTACAAGAAAAGTATATGAGCTTGGTCCCGTATTGGACTTAAATATACTTCTTAGAGTTCACCCTCCCTGCTTGTCAACAGGAGAGTGAGCAGTCTTCATACACACTGAGGAAGCTAACTGGATGGAGTGTTCATAAGTTCCCTAGGTCTGCCTTAAAAAACAAATTTGCTTCCAACCGAGTGCATTCATCTATCTTCCACATCAGGATATTGACGAGCTCTTGGAATGGTCCTTCTCATTTCTAGACACTCTGCAGATACTGTAGAAGTGGAGGAGAATTTGGTCCTGCCCTTCAAATGCATCTTAGTTTCAGAACTATGAGCAGTAAGAGCCTCTGACAAGGGAGAGGACCCACAGCAGCCCTCTAGTGGCCAATGAAAAGAAAGGGAAAGGCAGCCCCCATTCTAAGCGGATTGTTTCAAATGTGCCTTTGTGCCCTCGTTACTTGAAACAAGACCACATTTTTTTGTGTGTGTTTGTTTGTTTGTTTGAGACAGGATCTTGCTCTGTTACCCAGGCTGGAGTGTAGTGACATAATTATGGCTCACTGCAACCTTGAACTCCTGGGCTTAAGCCATCCTTCTGCCTCAGCCTCTGTATAGCTGAAACCACAGGCACATACCACTATGCCTCATCTTTGTAGAGATAAGGTCTCACTGTGTTGCCCAGGTTAGTCTCGAACTCCTGACCTCAAGCAGTCCTCCTGCCTGGGTCTCCTAAAATGTTGGGATTACAGGCATGAGCCACTGTGCCCAGCTCTCATCTTTTCATTGATATAATAGTAAACTTGCTCTCTAGCTCCTTGCGCAAGTGAGCGCTTGGAAGGCTCCTTAATCCTTAATGTTCTTAAGGCAGGTGATAATGTACAACAACTTTAGAACTTTCCCACCATGCAGAGTAATTTTTCTATGTCAAAATCGATGCAGAAATATAAACTTCGGTGTCAGGAGAGAATGTTTTAGCTTAGAAATTGAAATGAAGCTCCCCTAGCTTCAAGTCACAACAGGATGCTGCTGTTATCTGAACACAGAGAAGACTGGCTTAGGTGTCCCATTGGCCGTGAGAGGAAGGGTTCTGTCTTCTTGATTAGGTGTTTTAAAATTTCCACCTGGTATGGCTTGGCTATGTCCCTACCCAAATCTCGTCTTGAATTGTAGTTACCGTAATTCCCACATGTCATAAAAGAGAGCAATTGGGATGTAACTGAATCATGGGGGCAGTTTTCCCATGCTATTCTCATGATAGTAAGTTCTCATGAGATCTAACGGTTTTATAAGGGGCTTCCCCCTTGTCTCAGTTCTTATTCTTCTCTCTCTTGCTGCCATGAGAAGAAGGACATGTTTGCTTCTCCTTCCACCATGATCATAAATTTCCTGAGGCCTTCCATGCCATGCTGATCTGTGAATCAATTAAACCTCTTTCCTTTGTAAATGACCCAGTCTTGGGTATGTTTTTATTGGCAGCATGAGAAGGGACTAATACACCATCCTGTGTCTTACCACCATCTATTAACCCTATGGTGAATCAAGAAATAATGGGCTATGCCAAGACACAGAGAGAAATGCTATGTTCATGTTAGATTTGGTTTTCTCAATGGAAAGAGAAAAATGAAGAGGAGGGGAGGGGAGTACTTATTAGTGGTAGTACCTCTAGAGGAAAAAGTTATAGCAGTTCCTTTTCAATCCTGGAGGCGTAGCTATAAACATAAAAATACCTATGATTTACTGAGCACTTACAATGGACCAAGTACTCTGCTGGCGCTTGACTTATTTAATTCTAGCCATAGTCATTTCATAGAGCTACTATTGTCGACTTTATTGTATACATAAGTAACAGAGGTTTGGAGAGATTAAATGCTTGCCCAAGTTTGCCTAGCTAGGAAGTGATAGAGCTAAGATTCCATTCTGCCTGCTGGATTCTGAAGCCTGTCTAATTAACCATGATGGTGCATGCCTTCCAGCCGCATACAACTGCAGACTACATGCTCTTAGTTGCTTTTCACTGAGAGGACACAAAGCAGAAATACAGAAGCACCAACTGATAGAAAATTATGATTCACTTATCATTGTTTCCCTTTGTGGTCATTTGTTGCTTTAATCTTGAAAGCAAATGTTTAATTTTATCTCGTACTACTCCACGCTGCTTTTAACATTCTGTGCTAAGCATGTGTTTATTTCCCAAGAAAAGAACAGCATTTTTTTTACAGTGTCATGTAACAATAATAGTATTATAAATATACATGTTCTCAATCTAAATCTCAGTTCATGACAACTAATTAAATAGATACTATCTCTCTATATGGATTTTGCTTCAGTGAAGTCACTTAAGTAGCCTGAACCTCAATTTGATCATCTATAAAAGGGGGAAAACAAGTTTCTGAAGGTCAGTAGAACTGTATATGAAGAACCCTTTATATGTATATGGGTGTGTATACCCTGTGTCTGAAAAACTGTATATATATAAACCCTTTAAAAATATGAATGGAGTAATTCAGATTTAATAGATTCCCAACAAGTAGTAACTATTAACTATATCTTACTATAATTACTGTTGTTATTGTTATTATTAGAAAGAAAATATTTTCTTATCTATAGTGACCGAGTGCTTATATCTGGGGACATGAGCCCTTGTGAGGTCTTAATGGCCTCTTTGCTATTCATTCTTATTTGTCCCACATTGGGGATTTCTTGTGTTTACAAATATTACCTTCTTAGCTTCATTTCAAAAATATTATTGTTTTTACCACATTATTGGAAACTAACTATGATGATTTTATATTATTATTCATTTTGTAACACTATAAAATCATGTGATTTTAAAGACACAGCTTATATTTTGCAAGAAATACCCTTTAAAATTGTGTAGCTCAGATCTTGTATATAAATGTTCTCAACACACATGAAATCAGAAATAACACTTAGAAGAAAAGGCTCAGTGTGGGTGAGAGTTCCATTCTGCATAGTTATGGTGTTTGTAAGGATTGCAGTTAGTGTTTAGCCCTGGTTTAAGGGCAATCTTGGGTTAGAATTAGTTTCAAAGCTAATGAGTAAATGGTGACTCTAAAAAGAAGGAATCTTTCTCTTTCCATTAATTTGCATTCTGTCACAAACCAGTAGTTCGCTGGAAATTTGCGATCAAATTCATTTTCCATTGAATAAATTCAGTATAAAGTAGTCATTTTTCGCTTCTTTTCAAGGTAGAATACTGTTTAACACCAAAAGGAAACCTAGGGTTGTTTTATAAATAAGAATGCAGAAGATGAGACTCTAGTGAGGGTTTAAAAGATCACGTGATAGTTAAATTCATTAGACAAGATTCAAAGTTTTAAAAATGTCTTTGACATTTGTCAAATTAACTGACATTCAGGTTTTTATCTGCAAATACCTTGCTCATTGGATTTCTGGAAAACGTAATTGATATGGGAAGTGCTTAGCATTAAGTCTGATTATTTAATGTTCATTAAATGTTCCCTTTCTTCAGATACTCTCCCAACTTCCCTTTCCCATTTCCCAGCTAACATAAACTGCTGATGTAGGAAACGGTCTCATTTTAAACATTTTCTGACATAAAAATGCTGAGCAGTTTCCTGTAGTTAGTTTGCCACCCTCCATTAACATCTTCTTTTTAATTTTGTTACGAGTAGGCCCACTTTAAAATTTCAGTGACTTTAAGTACATAGTTCACTCATTCCTAGAAGGAAACCAAGGCATTTAGATTTTAACTGTAAAAACTGATCGCCACAAAGACATGGTAGGGACCCACCTAAACTCAAGTTCAAAAAGCAAATTGCTCACTAATGCAAAAGTAAAATCAAATTTTTGTCATAGAAGAGAAAACACACCCTTTAAAAATATTTAAATGTTCTAAATTTTGTTACCTCTCTGTAGTGAAAATGTCAATATTACTTTGGAATCCACTACCTTTTCTTATGTTTTTATTTCGGCTACAATTGTGAAATGTGCTACAGCAAGTTCTAGTGACCTTGAACATTGTCTGTCTACTTATTCAGTCTTTGCCACCAGCTAATTGGAGGATGACTTTGGATCTATCTACTGACCTTGGAAAATCAATTTTTCTCATCTTTAGTGTGAACATATGGAAGTAAGTAATATTGTGGAGAATATTTCTTGAAGTATTATCTATATGTGTCTGTTAGAATCTGCCAATGTTATTTGTTAATAGTATCAGCTACCATTTATTGAGGACTCATTTAATCCTCTCAAGGGATCTATTAGGGGAGTATTATTAAGATGCTTATTTCATAAATTAGAACACTAAGATGTGGAAATTAAATAATTTGCCTACAATTATATAGGCTTGGGTTTCTATAGACCAATCCAAATCATTTGGACAGTGGAAGTGATGTACTCTATATATAAGTGATGATTTGAGGGCAGAAAAGGAAAAACACACATATATATATAATGTGTGTGTATATATACATATATATACATATACATGTAAATATATGTAACTCTTAAAGTTAAATTTATTTCTCTTTGAAACATTAGTCAAAGGTTTAAGCTGTACTTCATTTTCCTAATATCTTAAGCATAAATTGTTAAAATAGGCCCAAATAAGTGATAAAAGTACCTGTGCTTAAAAGTGATTGATTGAATATTCAGAAACCACCTATATTTCTTCTCTTTTCTTTTCCTTTTTAATTCCTTTTTGTGGTTGTGAGTTCTTGATATTTGTTGGCAAGTAAACACCAACTTATTAAAGCAGATATTGTTTGAATGAGTTGTAATGGTAATACAAAAATATCTCACATCATGTAGGTTCCCAGCTCTCAGAGATGGCTGAAAGGTGTCCCTGTGAGCAGGAAAGAACAGAAGAAACTAATCCTGTGTTTCCTGTTTCTGGGGGTCAATGAGTTTGAGATAATTAGGCTGATGGTAACATTCTCTGGAATTGTTGCCATTTTATTCATTAAGGTGCTCTGTGGAAAGTCAGCATGCAGAAAGTAGAAGAGAGGAAAGGAAAAGAAGTATCATGAAACTTGATAACCTAAGGCACAAATTTGTAAAGCCACCTGATGAAAATGAGAAGACTCCTGAGTTCACCTCTGTCTCTCAATATTTTAGAAAATCACTACTTTTATATTAAAATAAATGTATAATAACAATAAAACTTAAAATTACATACATTTTAATAGGAAACATAAAATGTCAAATGAATTATGTACATCCTGCAGGGCATAGTGATCCTGGACTTATGATACAATTATCATTCTTTTCTTGTATTAGGAGCATTTGGGCAGTGGTGAAAATACAGAATACAGATGTGTAGAAAAAAATATATTCATGGCAAAGTGTGGTAGATAGTCTAGATGAATTTATAGTTAGACATTGTGTCCTTTTTCAAAGTTACACTATGCATAACTTCATCCTTAGGGAAATAGATACTTACTAATAGATCCAACTAGTAAATGGATCATTTATTATTTGGCAGGGGGAATCAGTTAAGTCTAGACTCTGGTTTGTTCTGTCATAAACACTAACCCCATTTTGAAGAGACAGCCAAATAAGATAATGAGGACAGGTTTGATCTTTTTTTAATTAATATTGATTTTATGTGTCAGTTTTATGCAGGCAGGGAGACACAATTATGCCCTGAGTGCAGTAAGTCACAGCCTTGACAGATTTTGACAGACAGAAGGAGTAATTTTAGTGGTAGGAGTTAATTTGCACTGGCATAAATGCACAAAAAGGTTGATGATCATATCTAATTGTTTCCTTTGTTACTAATTCAACCGAAAATATGATTTGTGAACCAAGCTGTGGGAAGTTATTGATTATGAAGGATACTCCAAAAGTGAATTGCTTCAAGTCACTTTTCTTTGATAATAAATTTCTGATTCCAAAATGAATTTTTATTCCATCTTTCTACCTCCTCCTTCCTCCTTGTCCTTTTAACCCTCCTACACTAAATATAGGAACATGCATAAAAAGTGGGGAAAATTATAACTGACTTTAATTCTGCCAAGAAAGAATACTAGGAAAAAAAACTCATTAAAAAATCATCATTAACACCTTATTGACTATTTTGTATAAATGTAAGTAGACAGGCACACACATTCACACAGTCAAACACATACACACACACAAATGTGATCTTTTTCTTTAAGGAGAAAATACACCAGTTTATCAGGTCACACAACCAAAAATCCAAAGCTCAGGTAGTTTGATGACTCTAAGTTCTTCAGAACCTGGCTATCTTCACTCTTCTTTCTTCAGGATATTGGCTTTTGCCCTTAGTCCTGTCCCACTGTGATCACAAAACGGGTGTAGTAGTTTCATACATTGCATCCTCATATAACTGTGTCCTTAGATAAACTAGGACGCTGGGTGTGTTTCAAATGAGAGCCCTGCCCGTAAGTTCCCCAGCATCTTTCCTCCAGTGTCATTGGCCCTTTGCTAAGTCAGTTACAGGCATTAGAAGGGTACTACCAAGAATGTCTTGGCTAATCAAGACTCATGTCCCTGGGGTCTGAGCAAGGAATAAGTTTCCACCACGGCCCACTATCATTAAATGGCTAACAAAATTGGAAAGGAAGAAAAGATGAAACAATGGCACAATTTTCAAAGCTACTTAGAACTTAAAGACAAAATAAAATGAAAAACTTGCCTGAGAATTATACAAAGCATTATTTGTACGAGTAGAAGTGATAACAAAGGCTAACGAGCTTAGAGAAATCAATGTCAACTGATGACAGTGTTTATGCTGCCAACTGAATTTTTAAATCACAGATAATTTTTTCAGGATTTGAAGTAACCAGAAAAGTAACCAAATTCTATTATATTTAAATGGCAATAAAAGACATGCCTGGGTAACTCCACATAATTCCCTTTTTATGTATTAACTTTTTAAGCCCCAGAAAACTTTAGCCAATCTTCATATTACGTTCCATTAGACAAGATACTTACATAATTTGTGATAGTTTCTGTAAAATAATGAAAACAATGTTAAAATTCCCCTCTTGCTATGTGCATTTAGGAAAATGATAATATAAATAAGTAAAAAATTATTTAAAGTTTGTCATTATGAAATAGAGAAAGACCAATGAAATAGAGTAGGTACCCCATGAAAGCTTGTTTTGTTTAGAAAGGTTCTGATAATGCAGGATATCATGTTGATTGTTGGAATTATTTAGTATTTTAATTCATGTTAGACACATGTACAAACAAACTCATTCAGTTTAAAAGGTATAAAATGGCAGGTTTGCTTAGGTAAAAAATAGATGCATAATAGACATTTTATATGGTTTATCCAAATAGTTTTAAATGGATGAGTGTGGAAGTATTTTAAAGAAATGGAGTTACATTTTACTTTGTGACGTGTATTTTGTGTTTTCAGTCATATTGCGTAATGGAAGTATCTTAAAAACAATATTAATATGCACTTTTTAATCAAAAAGTAACTCTCATTAATATAATAAAATATCTTCAATGAACCTAATGACCTCTGTCGATTTCTACTGTGCTATCAGAAAATCCATAATCATAAGGATTTGTAAGAATTTTTGACATCATAGATTTATGACATACAGTGATATAAAAATTATCAACATTTTCTGTGAATTATAACTCACCAATACGGCGTCCAGTTTTATCTTTCTTGGTAGGTAAAATTCCTTCTGAGAGTTTAGAAGCTTTGGTGCTTTCATCCTAGACTAACCCTATGCAAGCAATGAGCCAAATCAAGTCTAAAGACAAGAAAACTAAGGCTGAGAGACATTTAGTGACTTAGCCAGGAGAGGTCTGGTGACACTTCTAATTACTCCTCCCGAACTCTTCTGGCTTTTCATCCAGTTGCCTAATTATGCCATCGGGATGCTAGCCTTTAACCTCTGGAGTCCTGCTTGCCTTTTAACATTGTGACTGTGAGACCTTTGTCTTCCCAGGTACGGGATAAACTTGCTCGTTTGTTCTTAGTATAGCTGAGAGCCTCAGGGCCTTTCTTTAGCAAGTTATTTTTAGTATGTGATTATTGAAATATTTCCTCCTCCCGTTCCCCAAATTTAAAGGTTTCATTGGATTGCCAATTTAAAAATTGAGTGAGATTTCAGAAAAGCTACTGTTATCTACCATTTCCACAAAAGAACTCATGCATTCTCTGCTTACTGTAATGTCTGAGAGGCTGAAGTACTCTTCTGCTATTGCTTAGAAATCCGCAGATTCCATACTGTTACTGAAAAAGGAAAGAAGAGCTTTTTGTGTGACATTATTTCATTTCTGAATAAATTAGCTATTAAATGGGTCTGTATTGTTTAAAATCAGTCACAAAGCTGTCACTGGAAATAAAAAATTGCTTTTTAAATTTGGAATACATACACAACTGCTACTTCCAGCAACCTATGGAGGTCAGTAGCAAATAAGTTAGGGTCAGTGGAACATTTATGCAGTTTGACGATACCGCGTCATTAATGAGAAAATTTGCCCAGTACCTCACCAATATTGAATTATAAAATATTGGTCCCCAATAGGTTATTCTTAAAACCAGCAATTTCACCGAATTAAGCAAGATTGATATATTTTTCTTCAGGTTAACATGGTGTAAAACACAGTTCAGTGAAACCTTTAATAATTACTCTGTGATTACTCAGTTACTCTGTGCTGTCTGCAGATAGGGTTCACTGGGCCTTGTCCTTCCTTTTTTGGATTTGCATGTTTGGAGAACATTTGCTTTCCATAAACCTTCCTTGATAAACCTTTTGTCTGCCCAGCTACAGGTACAGATGTCTTTGATTAGTTGATATTCCTTAGTGTTTTCTGACAAAAATGTTGTGCCATTGATTAAAAAAAAAAAAAGAAGTAAGATCTTTTTTAAGAGAATGAATATTTTCCACCTGAGAGCCTAGGTATAATGTTTTTGGGCTACTGACAGTGGGTGTTTTTATAATGAAATCTTTGGTCATATTCATAAATGACTTTCACTAAATGACCCCATTGTATAGTTAATACTGCAATTTTAAAAATTGCAAAGTTTTACTTTTGTATATTTAGATGAAATGTAGAACAAGTCTCTGTTATAGAGGGCAGTCATCCAAAATTATTAAATGAATTAAGATTATTAACATTAAGAAAAGCATTCATGACCTTCTCTTCCAAACAGTCACCTAAATTTAGGCATTGCTGATGCTATGTAGCATAGAGGTTAAGGTCCTGGACTTTGAAATTACTGCAACCTGGGTTCAAATCCGAACTCTATCATTTACATTTGAAAAGACTTTGAGAAAGTTACTTAGCTTTGTTTTTTTATTATTTTACTTCAGATTCTGGGGTACATGTGCAGATCATGCAAGATTATTACATAGGTACATTCATGGCAAGGTGGTTTGCTGCCTTCATCACCCCATCACCTATACATGACATTTCTCCCCACATTATGTCTCTCCACCCTCCCTCCCACTCTCCCTCCCCTAGACTCCCACTCCAACAGACCCCAGTGTGTGATGCTCCCCTCCCTGTGTCCATGTGCTCTCATTGCTCAACACCTGCCTATGAGTGAGAACATGTGGTGCTGATTTTCTATTCTTGTCTCAGTTTGCTGAGAATGATGGTTTCCAGATTCATCCATGTCTCTACAAAGGACATGAACTCATCATTTTTTTATGAATGCATAGTATTCTGTGGTGGATATGTGCCACATTTTCTTTGTCCAGTCTATCATTGATGAGCATTTGGATTGGTTCCAGGTCCTTGCTATTGTAAACAGTGTGGCTATGAACGTGCTTGTGCATGTGTCTTTATAATACAGCAATTTATAGTCTTTTCGGTATATACCCAGTAATGGGATTGCTGGATCAAATGGAATTTCTGTTTCTAGATCCTTGAGGAATCCCCACACTGTCTTCACAATGGTTGAACTAATTTACACTCCCACCAACAGTGTAAAAGTGTTCCTATTTCTCCACATCCTCTCCAGCATCTGTTGTCTCCAGATTTTTTAATGATTGCCATTCTACCTGGTGTGAGATGGTATCTCAATGTGGTTTTGATTTGCATTTCTCTAATGACCAGTGATCATGAACATTTTTTCATATGTTTGTTGGCTTCATACATGTCTTCTTTTGAAAAGTGTCTGTTCATATCCTTCACCCACTTTTGGATGGGTTTGTTTGTTTGTTTTTTTCTTGTAAATCTGTTTTAGTTCTTGTAGATTCTGGATATTAGCCCTTTGTCAGATGGGTAGATTGTAAAAATTTTTTCCTATTCTATCGGTTGTCAGTTCACTCTAATGATTGCTTAACTTTTTCTAAGCTCAGTTTTCTCTTGATAAAATTAGAATAATACCCTCTGCCCCATAGAGTATCCAGAGTAACAAAAGAGTGTGTATAAACAATGTTATAAGAGTTCCATATGTAAGAATTTGTTATTGGCCTTGCGGCACTATGTTACCCTAATATTTTTCAAACACCAGCATTTTCTGCCATTATGTGTCTTTCCACACAGTGTATCAATGGTTGAGAAATTAGTACCATCATCTCAAATAATTGACTTTCAGCTTTTTGTTGTTGTTGTTGTTGTTTTTTGAGATGGAGTTTTGCTCTTTTTGTCCAGGCTGGAGTGCAGTGGCATGATCTCAGCTCACTGCAACCTCTGCCTCCCAGGTTCAAGTAATTCTCCTGCCTCAGCCTTCTGAGTGGCTGGGATTACAGGTGCCTGCCACCACACCCAGCTAAGTTTTCATATTTTTAGTAGAGATCGGGTATCATCATGTTGGCCAAGCTGGTCTCAAACTCCTGACCTCAGGTGATTCACCCACCTTGGCCTCCCAAAGTGCTGGTATTACAGGCATGAGCCACTGCACCTGGCTGACTTTTATTATTCTTAATTCAAGATACCACTATAATATCCATTTATTCATTTGACAAGTATTTGTTGAACAGGCATTAAGTGCCAATAACTGATGCTGGACTTAAGGGTCTAGTAATGACCAAAAATGAGGGCATGGTTTGTGCCCTTTTTGATATCTGTATTGATTAATTTTCATGCTGCTGATAAAGGCATACCCGACACTGGGTAATTTATAAAGAAAAAGAAGTTTAACGAACTCACAGTTCCACATGGCTGAGAGGCCTCACAATAATGGCAGAAGGTGAAAGACGTGTTTTACATGGTGGCAGACAAGAGAGAATGAAAACCAAGCAAAAGGGGTTGCTACCCTTATAAAACCGTCAGATCTTGTGAGACATTCACTACCAAGAGAACTGGTTTTCATGGTGGAAACTGCCCCCATGATTCAATTATTGCCCACCAGGTCCCTCCTATAACAGATGGGAATTATGAGAGCTACAATTCAAGATAAGATTTGAGTGGGGACACAGCCAAGTTGTATCAATATCCTTGTGAAGGATAAAGACACTCACTAGGGAATTCCACAAACAAATGTAAATTTGCATACATGTCAGGAAGAAGATGGAGGACTATGGAGTTCTATGAGACTCCTTTAGGCAGGTTGGGCCTAGTGAAAAGGTCTGAGAAAACTCTTCTAAAGAAATTGCATTTGTGATAAAATCAGAAAGATGAATGGGGTGAACCAGGTGACAAGATGTTCAATGTAAAGGAATAAGAAATGTTCAGTGTGTTCAGTGTAGTAGAGGAAAAACAGCATGTTCAATGATTCTGTGGGAGAAGAGAGCAGGGAGAATGCAAATGAAGGTCCATAGTAGCTGAAATACAGGAAGCAGGGGGTGTGAAATGTGATGGAAATGGTATTTTGTTTTAAGACCAAGTCTTTTGGGCCATATTACAGAGTTTGTTATTATTTTAAAATTGCAAAGGGGAGGGCCGGGCGTGGCGGCTCACGCCTGTAATCCCAGCACTTTGGGAGGCCGAGGCGGGTGGATCACGAGGTCAAGAGATCGAGACCATCCCGGTTAACATGGTGAAACCCCGTCTCTACTAAAAATACAAAAAATTAACTGGGCATGGTGGCACGTGCCTGTAATCCCAGCTACTCAGGAGGCTGAGACAGGAGAATTGCCTGAACCCAGGATGGGGAGGTTGCGGTGAGCGGAGATCGCACCATTGCACTTCAGCCTGGGTAACAAGAGTGAAACTCCGTCTAAAAAAAAAAAAAATTGCAAAGGGGAATTTTTAAAGATTTTATGAAGAGCTAATAAGACCAGATTTGCTTTCACAGATTAGTGGGGTTTGGAGTAAATGTCTGAGAGCCCATTAAAATGCTATTGGCGTAGTTCCTATCATAATGTCGTTGATGAAGGTGGTAAAAATGGAAAGCTGGCAGGACAACAGATATGTAAGTTACAGAACGAAGCAGAGGGAGCTATCAATAACAATGGAAATATCTTAAAGTCATATAACAGAAAATGTCGAATAGATAGGTAGATAAGTGGTTCTGCACCTAAGGAAAGAGATTTGTGCTGTGTATTTGTGAGTCGTTTGGGTATGGGACTAATTGAGGGATATAGCATGGCTGAGATAAAGAGAATTATTGAATTACAATAGGATATATATATTTTTAAAGACAAGACAGGGCAAAGAAAAGACAAGCAATGGTTTACCAAAATGAGGGACTATGGTATCTTAGGATATGATGCACTCTGAGATCATATTTTGTAGTTATTTATTGAGATATAATTTGACATTTCTAAGATTTCCAGTGGCTTCTACAAGAGAGCCTCCAGGACTGTAAATTGTATGCCTCTCTTTCTGTCTCAATCTAATTGTTCTTATTTTCTCTTTTTCTTATATTCTTGAATGTAATGAAAATACATTTCATTACGTTTTTAGATTTTTTTGTCCCTGCTAGTTGTGTTAATCTTTGTAAGCCATTAAGTGCATTATAAAAATAATTTTTAGCATTTAAAAAGTATAAATAAATTAAAATATAAAATCTGTAAATACTGATTTGGTGAACTGTTTTAAAAATTATAAAGGTATCCAGAGAGGCAAATATGTTTTGGCATCTTTCTACTTGTGAATTTTTACTTAAGATTGGCAATAAACAAAAGGCCTATTAACTCTGAGAAGTGTAAAATTCTGCCTTTTCTCTAAGCTTTTAAAAGTTAATGAGAATAGTCTAACACCATTTCACTCTAACAGCCAAGTGGAGATAGTTAAAAGGATAGAGTACCTTCAACTAATTCTTCACATTAAGTTGATTTTGTTTTATTTGCATTGGCATATTATAGCCCAAGAATTGGTTTTGGTGCATATTAAAAGGTTGGTCTTTCAACTAGTTGTTATTCATTGACAATTAGATACATTGAAGTCCTGTATATTTCATTTTCTGTTCTCTGGATTTATTTATTTTCAATAATTTAGTACTGAAACGTATGCTCTGCATACTTTGAAATGTGTCTGCTGTTTTAGCCAACAGAGTAGAAAAAGAGTGTTGTTGTTGTTTTGGGGGGTTATGTGTGTACGTTTGGTTTATTTTGTTTTTCCTGGTGAGAAACATTTTAAGTCTTAGGTACACTGTCATAAAAAGCATTTTTCTATAGCTCATTTATTTTATATAGGCTACCAGAGTGAATTCGGGACCTTATATGAGCAGGCAGTGGACCTTTGAGCCAGGTGCTTTTTCTCACTTCCTTTTTATGATATCTGATGGTTCATTAGAATTCTATCTCATACCTAACAAAAACAGAAAGTAATGATGTTTATTGTCACAGAAAGATAAAGAAAGCAATACAACACTGAGGGCTATTGGGGAAGATTCGTGTTCAGTAGCCCAGTGCTACTGAACGGGTAATGAATTTAGTTAATACGAATCCCAAATAAAACAATGGCCTGCCTTTTTTACATTAAATTAAAAATTCGTTCTTAAAAATTTGTTTTTTTAAAACAAATTAATTACATTTCTTTTAATTAAAACAAAGGCATGCCTTGTTTCACATTAACTAGTTTAAATGCATTACCCATCCAGTAGCACTGGGCAAGAGTGCCATTACCAGCATGCAACGTTCTGTTGCCACCTTAAACTAGTGCTTCCTCTGAACTAAGAAATTTACTTGAAAATAAGGTCAAATTTCAAAGTTTTTTCTTTTTTTTGAGACGGAGTTTCAGTCTTGTTACCCAGGCTGGAGTGCAATGGCGCGATCTCGGCTCACCGCAACCTCTGCCTCCTGGGTTCAGGCAATTCTCCTGCCTCAGCCTCCTGAGTAGCTGGGATTACAGGCACGCGGCACCAAGCCCAGCTAATTTTTTGTATTTTTAGTAGAGACAGGGTTTCACTATGTTGACCAGGATGGTCTTGATCTCTCGACCTCGTGATCCACCCGCCTCGGCCTCCCAAAGTGCTAGGATTACAGGCTTGAGCCACCGTGCCCGGCCCAAAGTTTTAAATAAAACAGTTTCCAAAGACTGGCATGGTAGACATTTGGAGCCTCATAATTCTTTGACATAGGTGCCTCTTCTGTGTCTTATAGGATGGTTAGTCACATCTTTGGCCTCTACTCGTCAGATGCCAATGGCACTCCCTTAGTTGTGACAACCACAATTGCCTTTAGATGTTGCCAAATGTCCCTTGGTGGGCAAACTCACCCTTGGTTTAGTACTACTGGCTTCAAGTAATTTAAGAATACCTTTTATTTTTTTCTTTTTTGAGACGGAGTCTTGGAGTCTTACTCTGTTGCCCAGGCTGAAGTGCAATAGCACAATCTTGACTCACTGCAACCTCTGCCTCCAGGTTCAAGTGATCCTCCTGTCTGAGCCTCCTGAGTAGCTGGTATTACAGGCGTACACCACCACACTAGGCTAATTTTTGTATTTTTAGTAGAGATGGGGTTTCACTGTGTTAGTCAGGCTGGTCTTGAACGCTTGACCTCGTGATCAACCTGCCTTGGCCTCCCACAGTGCTGGGATTACAAGTGTAAGCCACCACGCCCGACCAAGAATAACTTTTAATAGTTAAGTCAAATGAACTAAGAAACCTAAACATCTCAGAACTATACCTCCCACACACATACATGCAAATATACAAACATGAAAAAAAAATAGAGTTCTTAGGGAGTTAGAGCATTTAAAAAATACATTTTACTTATAGGTTAAAATTAAAATATTTGCTAGTTAAATTCAATTTCCATTCTTAGAAATATCTTTATAAACCATTATGTACCATTGAGTAAACCTATGGAAAATTGATTGCCTTTAACCTCATTTTCAATGGTTGATCATTATCAAGACTGTATTATCAAACATTAATCTTCTCCAAAATCAGCAAATTTAGAAGATCATGCCAATTCTCCATCCACATTGGTGTCCTTATATAACAATTGCTTTTGGTACCTCAATAAAAATAATAAATCATGGTTATATTTACTTTTTCATTATTAAGTTCAATTGTATTATGTATCTAAAGAAACAAAATATTACAAGAAAACAGAAATGTCTGCAAAGATAACTAAATGATTTATTGGTCACTATTGGGCATTCATCACTTAATGCTCATTTCCCATCTCAAATGCAGCAATCGTTAGGAAGATTGTTTTTTGTTTTCTCTAATTTGTCATAATACAAAATAAGCAAAAATAATTTAAACAAAATTTTGGCTCAGTCAATGATGTGAGCAATAAAAATAAATTGTTTCCCAATTTTTACTTGCCTTGGTTTGGTTTGTTTTTATCAATGAATTAGTCTAATTAAATCTGATTTTTCTATAAGTGTACTGATCCATTGCCTGGGAACCTTACAAACTGCTGATTGAATCAACAATAAAAATAGTTTTCAGTCTACACAAATGCTTCTCTGTTGTATCTTTTAAAACTCCAAATGTTAAAGGCTTATTTATAGTATATTTAATAGAAGCTTTGCCCTCATTAGATATTTCAGTAGGTGAGTGACAGGACAGTTACATTAGTCATGCTGTTCTTGGGGTAGCTTGCCATCTTTTTAGTTAACAATAGTGTCTGTTTTTGAGAGTAATGGCCACACTAGAATCTGAGCTAGTTGTTAACAATACACAAATCATTGAGTGTGAATCAGAATGCAGAAAACGGAACACAGTGTATTGGAAGAAAGTCTACTGAGATCAACTTTCTGTTTTCTACATTCAGCTTTGCTGCCTCTATTTCTTAGTTTAATTTGGAAATATGGATCATAAGCGAGCTGGATGCTGTAAATAGAAAAGCAGACGTGAGAGGGATATAGTACATGAAAGGATGGACAACAAGGAACAAAAGTCTACAAATATAGGTGTTGCATCCACAGAGATAGTCTTTACTTCAGCTTTAACGTACTTTTTTGACGTATAGGTTTAAAGAAAAATTGGGGTCAAATCAGTTTTGCTGTATTTTGCATTAATATTAGGAGTTCTTTCCTTCCATAAGACATACAGAACAATACTGTAATACATAATTATCTGTAGTTCAAAACAAGCACTATTTGTTTATTTTTAATAACTTTAATTTTCTTTCAAAATTATTGAAAGAAAACATGATTTAAATATCTGATGCCTCATTCAGTAAAAAGTACAGGTAACACTGCTTTGCTTTGTTACTACTGTTATTCTCATGATGTTGATAAATACTGCTCCTCTTAGCAGCTGATCACTGACTTCAGGTCTGGCCTGAAGTATTTTTATTCTAATAGTAATTACGGTGCTTAATTACTGGCTGAGAACATTGAGTTGGGAACAGTATATTCCCCAGAAATTTATTTTCTCTCCTTTAATTCAGTTGACTACTTATTTTCCTTTTACTTTCTTTTCTTTCTTCTGGGAAGAAAACTGCACATTTTTTTATGTCTATAGACAGATGCATGTAAAGATATGGGAAACATTTTAAAATATTTACCTTTCTATTTCATTTTACATTAAGAAAGTACATGTGGTTTTACATCCTGCCTGAAAGGTGATATATATAAGCTCGTTGGTCACATACATATATGTGTGATACTGCCATATTTTTAATAGTCTTTGAAGTACTTAAAGGTCACACATAACTTTTATGACCTAGAGGAAGACAGCCATTTCAAATAAGACTTAAATTTGCCTTTTCGCTGACAGTAACAACATATAGGCAAGATATAAGATAAAGAACTGGGCTCATCATCTGAACGGCCAAAAGAAAACAAGGCATGCCTGATATAAATCATGCAACTGGATAAGAAGAATTATTAATGTGCAAACTGGTTTGCATCTTTATTGTCACTTTCTAATGCTCTGTATTGCTTATGTATAAATTGATAGCTATGAAAAATCCTCTAATTTGGTTGCACAGTCACCTGGGAAGTATCTTTGAAATGCAGATTTCTGCGTTTCCCTCTCAGTCTGACGCAATAGATCAGTGGTGAGTTCTAGGGTGTGCAGTTTTGATAAACGTTTATGGTGATGCTAATGCACATTGTCCCTTAAATATACCTTGAGAACCACCAGCCACCATTCTAGATCATTGGTGCTTTTCGTTTTGCCAAGGTCTCAATTAGGTAACTCAACCTCTCCATTCCTCACTTTATATCTCTTTCTCCCTGATAACATTTTTTTCTGACTCTGATTTAAAAATCTCTAATTACCAAGATGTTTCCTTGAATGTGGTAGCGAATATAAGTCCCTTTAAAATTCTAAACAGTTAACTTACAAAAGAATAAACAGAATAAACTTATTTTTCACTTGAGAACTTTCTGTTTCGTTTTTTTTTTTTTTTTTTTTTTTTTTAGAGTACTTTCTGCAATATCTTGTAATTTTTTATTGGAGTATTTTCTATGAAGCAGCTATTCCACTTCCAGATATATCCCTTAGAAAAGCCTTATACTTGTTTTTTTTTTTTTTTTTTTTTATTGCATTTTAGGTTTGGGGGTACATGTGATGAACATGCAAGATTGTTGCATAGGTACACACATGGCAGTGTGCTTTGCTGCCTTCCGTCCCCTCACCTGTATCTGTCATTTCCTCCCCATGCTATCTCTTCCCACCTCCCCACCCCCCGCCCCTCCCCCATTTCCCCCCAACAGACCCCAGTGTGTAGTGCTCCCCTCCCTGTGTCCATGTGTTCTCATTGTTCAACACCCGCCTATGAGCGAGAATATACGGTGTTTGATTTTCTGCTCTTGTGTCAGTTTGCTGAGAATGATGGTTTCCAGGTTCATCCATGTCCCTATAAAGGACGTGAACTCATCGTTTTTGATGGCTGCATAATATTCCATGGTGTATATGTACCACATTTTCCCTATCCAGTCTATCATCGTTGGGCATTTGGGTTGGTTCCAGGTCTTTGCTATTGTAAACAGTGCTGCAATGAACATTCGTGTGCACGTGTCCTTGTAGTAGAATGATTTATAATCCTTTGGATATATACCCAGTAATGGGATTGCTGGGTCAAATGGGATTTCTATTTTTAGGTCCTTGAGGAATCGCCACACTGTCTTCCACAATGGTTGAATTAATTTACATTCCCACCAACAGTGTAAAAGTGTTCCTATTTCTCCACATCCTCTCCAGCATCTGTTGTTTCCCGATTTTTTAATGATCGCCATTCTAACTGGTGTGAGATGGTATCTCAATGTGGTTTTGATTTGCATTTCTCTGATGACCAGTGATGATGAGCATTTTTTCATATGTTTGTTGGCCTCCTGTATGTCTTCTTTTGTAAAGTATCTGTTCATAACCTTTGCCCATTTTTGAATGGGCTTGTTTGTTTTTTTCTTGTAGATCTGCTTTAGTTCTTTGTAAATTCTGGATATCAGTCCCTTGTCAGATGGGTAGACTGCAAAAATTTTTTCCCATTCTGTTGGTTGCTGATTCACTCTACTGACTGTTTCTTTTGCCGTGCAGAAGCTGTGGAGTTTGATTAGGTCCCATTTGTCTATTTTGGCTTTTGTTGCCATTGCTTTTGGCGTTTTGGTCATGAAGTCCTTGCCTACACCCATGTCCTGGATGGTTTTACCTAGATTTTCTTCTAAGGTTTTTATGGTATTAGGTCTGATGTTTAAGTCTTTAATCCATCTGGAGTTAATTTTGGTGTAAGGTGTCAGGAAGGGGTCCTGTTTCTGCTTTCTGCACATGGCTAGCCAGTTTTCCCAACACCATTTATTAAACAGGGAGTCCTTTCCCCATTGCTTGTTTTTGTCAGGTTTGTCGAAGATCAGATGGTTGTGGGTATGTTGTATTTCCTGTGAGGCCTCTGTTCTGTTCCATTGGTCTATATCTCTGTTTTGGTACCAGTACCATGCTGTTTTGATTACTGTAGCCTTGTAGTATAGTTTGAAGTCCGGTAGTGTGATGCCTCCCGCTTTGTTCTTTTTGCTTAGAATTGACTTGGCTATGCGGGCTCTCTTTTGGTTCCATATGAAGTTTAAGGTGTTTTTTTCCAGTTCTGTGAAGAAGGTCATTTGTAGCTTGATGGGAATAGCGTTGAATCTGTAAATTACTTTGGGCAGTATGGCCATTTTCACGATGTTGATTCTTCCTAACCATGAACATGGAATGTTTCTCCATCTGTTTGTATCCTCTCTTATTTCGTTGAGCAATGGCTTGTAGTTCTCCTTGAAGAGGTCCTTTACGTTCCTTGTTAGTTGTATTCCTAGGTACTTTATTCTCTTTGTAGCAATTGTGAATGGCAGTTCGTTCTTGATTTGGCTCTCTTGAAGTCTATTACTGGTGTATAGGAATGCTTGTGATTTTTGCACGTTGATTTTGTATCCTGAGACTTTGCTGAAGTTGTTTATCAGTTTCAGGAGATTTTGGGCTGAGATGATGGGGTCTTCCAGATATACAATCATGTCATCTGCAAATAGAGACAATTTGATTTCCTCCTTTCCAATTTGGATACCCTTTATTTCTTTTTCTTGCCTGATTGCTCTGGCTAGAACTTCCAGTACTATATTGAATAGGAGTGGTGAGAGAGGGCATCCTTGTCTAGTGCCAGATTTCAAAGGGAATGCTTCCAGTTTTTGCCCATTCAGTATGATATTGGCTGTTGGTTTGTCGTAAATAGCTTTTATTGTTTTGAGATACGTTCCGTCAATACCTAGTTTATTGAGGGTTTTTAGCATAACGGGTTGTTGAATTTTGTCAAAAGCCTTCTCTGCATCAATCGAGATAATCATGTGGTTTTTGTCTTTGGTTCTGTTTATGTGGTGAATTACGTTTATGGACTTGCGTATGTTGAACCAGCCTTGCATCCCCGGGATGAATCCTACTTGATCATGGTGGATGAGCTTTTTGATATGCTGTTGCAATCGGTTTGCCAGTATTTTATTGAAGATTTTTGCATCTATGTTCATCATGGATATTGGCCTGAAATTTTCTTTTCTTGTTGAGTCTCTGCCGGGTTTTGGTATCAGGATGATGTTTGTCTCGTAAAATGATTTGGGAAGGATTCCCTCTTTTTGGATTGTCTGGAATAGTTTCAGAAGGAATGGTATCAGCTCCTCCTTGTATGTCTGGTAGAATTCCGCTGTGAACCCATCTGGACCTGGGCTTTTTTTGGGTGGTAGGCTCTTTATTGCTGCCTCGACTTCAGACCATGTTATTGGTCTATTCAGGGTTTCGGCTTCTTCCAGGTTTAGGCTTGGGAGGTTGCAGGTGTCCAGGAATTTATCCATTTCTTCCAGGTTTACTAGTTTATGTGCATAGAGTTGTTTGTAATAATCTCTGATGATGGTTTGGATTTCTGTGGAATCTGTGGTGATATCCCCTTTATCGTTTTTTATTGCATCAATTTGGTTATTCTCTCTTTTCTTTTTTATTAATCTGGCTAGTGGTCTGTCTATTTTGTTGATCTTTTCAAAAAACCAGCTCCTGGATTTATTGATTTTTTGAAGAGTTTTTTGTGTCTCTATTTCCTTCAGTTCTGCTCTGATCTTAGTTATTTCCTGTCTTCTGCTAGGTTTTGAGTTTTTTTGATCTTGCTCCTCTAGCTCTTTCAATTTTGATGATAGGGTGTCAATTTTAGATCTCTCCTTTCTTCTCATGTGGGCACTCATTGCTATATATTTTCCTCTAGAGACTGCTTTAAATGTGTCCCAGAGATTCTGGTATGTTGTGTCTTCGTTCTCATTGGTTTCGAAGAACATCTTTATTTCTGCCTTCATTTCATTGTTTATCCAGTCAACATTCAAGAGCAAGTTGTTCAGTTTCCATGAAGCTGTGCGGTTCTGAGTTAGTTTCTGCATTCTGAGTTCTAACTCGATTGCACTGTGGTCTGAGAGACTGTTTGTTATGATTTCTGTTCTTTTGCATTTGCTGAGGAGTGATTTATTGCCAATTATGTGGTCAATTTTAGAGTAGGTGTGATGTGATTCTGTGGATTTGGGGTGGAGAGTTCTGTAAATGTCTGTTAGGTTTGCTCGTTCCAGGTCTGTGTTCAGGTCCTGGATATCCTTGTTGATTTTCTGTCTGGTTGATCTGTCTAATATTGACAATGGGGTGTTAAAGTCTCCCACTATTATTGTGTGGGAGTCTAAGTCTCTTTGTAAGTTATTAAGAACTTGCCTTATGTATCTGGGTGCTCCTGTATTGGGTGCATATATATTTAGGATCGTTAGCTCTTCTTGTTGCAGTGATCCTTTTACCATTATGTAATGTCCTTCTTTGTCTCTTTTGATCTTTGTTGCTTTAAAGTCTATTTTATCAGCGATGAGAATTGCAACTCCTGCCTTTTTTTGCTCTCCATTTGCTTGGTAGATCTTCCTCCATCCCTTTATTTTGAGCCTTTGTGTATCCTTGCATGTAAGATGGGTTTCCTGGATACAGCACACTGATGGGTTTTGGCTTTTTATCCAATTTGCCAGTCTGTGTCTTTTGATTGGGGCATTTAGTCCATTGACATTTAGGGATAGTATTGTTATGTGTGAATTTGATGCTGTCATTTTGATGCTACCTGGCTGTTTTGTTGGTTAGTTGATGCAGATTCTTGATTGTGTTGCTGCTTTTTTACCATTTGGTGTGTTTTTGGAGTGGCTGGTACTGGTTGTTCCTTTATATGTGTAGAGCCTCTTTCAGGAGTTCTTGTAGAGCAGGTTTGGTGGTGATGAAATCTCTGAGTGCTTGCTTGTTCACAAAGGATTTTATTTTTCCTTCACTTATGAAGCTGAGTTTGGCTGGATAGGAGATTCTGGGTTGAAAGTTCTTTTCTTTAAGGATGTTGAATATTGGCCCCCAGTCTCTTCTGGCTTGTAGGGTTTCTGCTGAGAGATCTGCTGTGAGTCTAATGGGCTTCCCTTTGTGGGTAACCCGACCTTTCTCTCTGGCTGCCCTTAGCATTTTCTCTTTCATTTCAACCCTGGTGAATCTGACGATTATATGCCTTGGGGTTGCTCTTCTTGAGGAATATCTCTGTGGTGTTCTCTGTATTTCCTGGATTTGAATATTGGTCTGCCTTGCTAGGTTGGGGAAGTTTTCCTGGATAATATCCTGAAGAGTATTTTCCAGCTTGGATTCATTCTCTTCATCACATTCAGGTACACCTATCAGACGTAGATTAGGTCTTTTCACATAGTCCCACATTTCTTGAAGATTTTGTTCATTCCTTTTTGCGCTTTTTTCTCTGTTCTTGCCTTCTCTTTTTATTTCATTGAGTTGGTCTTCGACCTCTGATATCCTTTCTTCTGCTTGGTCAATTCGGCTGTTGAAGCTTGTGCATGCTTCACGAAGTTCTCGTGTTGCGTTTTTCAGCTCCATCAATTCACTTATTCTCCTCTCTATGCTGTTCATTCTCGTCAGCAGTTCGTCCAATCTTTTTTCAAGGTTCCTATTTTCTTTGTGATGGGTTAGAACATGTTCTTTTAGCTCATTGTAGTTTCTTACTACCCATCTTCTGAAGTCTGATTCTGTCATTTCATCACCCTCCTTCTCCATCCGGTCTGGTTCCCTTGCTGGTGAGGAGTTGTGATCACTTTTAGGAGGAGAGGTGTTCTGGTTTCGGGAGTTTTCCTCCTTTTTACGCTGGTTTCTACCCATTTTTGTGGGTTTATCCACCTGTTGTCTGTCTCTGTCCCAGGGAGTTGGAGCTTTATGAGTTTCCGTTGCACTACTGCCTTTTTTGATTTTTTTTTTTTTTTTTTTTCAGGTCGGACCCGCCCAGCTAGCAGCACGCCTAGCCTCTGCCTGCCCGCAGGGGCTTTGCTGAGCTGCTGTGGGCTCCGCCCAGCTGCCCTGAGCTCTTCCCTGTAGTCCTTTTTATATGGGCGTAGTTAGAACTGTCTGGGCAATGGTGGCCCCGCCTCTGTTATGGCGGACTCTCTCTGTTGTGGCAGGTTGCCTCGGCAACGGCAGGTTGCCTCGGCAACGGCAGCCTGCCTCCGTAGCGGTGGAGAGTCTCAGTAATGGCGGAAGCCCCTCCCCCACGGAGCCGGACCGTCCCGGTTCAGCTGTGCTTGGTTTGAAGGGCTCAACCCAGAGGGTTTCCAATTACTGTTTTTGTTTTCGTTGTTGTTGGGGGTGGAGGGGTGGGACCAACCGAGCCTGATCACCTGGCTCCCTGACTCAGAGTCTTTTCTTTTAAGTTGAACGACCCCGCGTTCCGGTCGCTTGTTGAAAAGGCGCCGGGATCTCCCGTGCTGCGACTCACGGAGTCGGCTCGAACCGCGGCGCCGGCTCCTGGCGGATTTTTTGCCTAGGAATCTCCTGGCCTGGCTCGCTATTTCAGATGAATGGGCTATTCTGCCGTCTCAGGGCTCTGCTCGCCAGCTAAGAGGGCTCCCAGACCAGTGGCTTTTGTACGGAGAACCGCAGCAACAGGGAGTGGTCACAGCAGCCGCGCGGGCGGAATCAGCCCCGCGGGGGCCAAAACAGCCGCACCGGCTGGGACTGCGACGCTGGCGACCCCTCTGCCTGGGTATCTCCTGGTCTGTGGGCAATAAGAGTTCGTCTGGAAATGCGGCGTCCACTCACCCTCTGCACTTTCACTGGGAGCTGAAGTCCTGAGCTGTTCTTAGGCGGCCATCTTGAAAGTTCATCTGTTTCGTTTTTATAGTAAATCAATAACTCTGGCTATTTTTAGAAGTCATTCCATTTTGATCCCTATGTTTTATTTCTATTTCTTGTCATTTTTATTAGAGTTTATATTCTTTTGTTTTTATAGAAGAAGAAAAATATGTATTATGTGAAAGTAATAGCCAAACTTTAATCTCATGGCTCTTCTTAAAAATTTCTATTCCCTGTGCAAGGATACAGCATGAATTGGAAAAATAAAGCTAGGAATCAATATCAGAGGTTTAAAGAAGATTGTAATTAGTAATTTTTCTGAGTTACAGTCAAGGATAAAACTAAAAGTCTCAGAGTAAATGCAATCACAGTAAGAAAGATAAGGGAACATTTTGTAGTCAAAGTCGACGCAAAGCTACAGAAATAATTATAGACCTATACATTACATCACAATAAATCACATAGCATCTGAGAGATGTAGGGAGCCTTTAGTTATCTTTTTGAAGGCTGTACTGGTCAACAGGCAGATAATGAGAGAAAGCTGGAAAGAACTCAGATCCTCTGATTGACTGGACAGAGGGAACACGTTTCTTTCAGGCAAAGACACAGTCTGAGAAATCTCATTAAAGTTATGCTTGATTCCTTTTTATACTTGAATAAATAGTTTCTAGAGACAAGATATTTTATTGTGACTCTAATGACTCTTGGTCAAATCTCACAATATTGGTGTTATTTCACAGTGCCAGTCAGACTGACAATAGGAAATTTTAAAAAAGAGTAGACCATAATGATCTTTTACAAATGATACATGAAAAGCATTCTCTGAGTTGAGAAAAGGAAACTTGTTTCAAGAGAACACTGGCAAGATCCTCTTCTTGTAGGGTGCTGTGGTAAAATGTGAAAGAAGCTCTTCTTCAATGTTATCCTTTAGATACTGGCCTGCTTCTATTAATAATATGTTAATGCTGTAGAAATAGAACATGCTGGGTGCCTCATCTGTCTCAGAGAGTGGCTGTAAGATGACAAAGGTAAAGAGAAGAAGTACTTTAGTCAAGAAGGTCTTTAGAAAGCATGAAATCTCTCTCACTCAGAAGCAGCCTCCGGATAATGAACTCAGGCATCTCTGTCATGCAAAAGGAGGCATCCTGTGAGTGTGAGGGATCCTCAGGCTCAGAGAATAACAGAAACGTTGAGCCTCACTTTCAAAACCAAACCTGAAGAGAATTGTGAGTCTGAAGCAGACAGACGGGCTGATGAATAGAGATGTCAGGGAGAATGCAAAAAAGCAAGGTGTGAATTTTGGGTGTCAGATAGCAGCTCTACACAGTCCCTTAGAGAGGCTGCTCTTTGCGCTGAGAGGGTGAGGAGTGCTGATGGATAAAAGAAAGGCCTGCAGACAGGTGGAGCAAATCACTGATGACAGCTGGAAAGCATTGATTTGTTATTTTTCGTATCATTTGGAATTGCCATTATCACCTTCCCTCAGAAGACCATGCATGACAGCGCCCCTGCTGAAATCTTTAGCATAGTCTTGCGTGTGGTTAAGACCCCAGGTTTGAAGTTAGGCTTCCTGGGTTCACATCCTAGCTCTACACATTGTGACACTTCCCTCATCTTTTAAGAAATGCACGACTTAATATCCATATGTTAACTTCTCATCTGCAAAATGGACATAATTATTTTACCCAAACTAAAATGCTTTGTGGATCCAATGTGAAAAACTTTGTAAAATCTATACCATATTGAGGGACACGATAAAATCCCTAAATAAACCTTAGGTATTTAGCTTAATTTCTGGATAAGAATTCAATTCTAGAGACCATCCAGTTCTTAGAGAATTTATAATCAAAATAGACATCATGTCAATAAAAATATAATTATTAGAAATTAAAAGAAATAGAATATAAGAATGCAATTTAAAACTGAGGGGAAAACAAGTTAGAAATCATTGTATTTTAGAGGGAGCATAATGCTCTATCCAGTTTGGAAATATAATATATGACTAGTAGTAAAAGGATATATTATTCTATTGATGTAGGGAAAAAAGGTTTCACAGTAGCATATTAGACCCTTCTAAAAATGATGGATAGTAATTGCTTCCAGCACTGTGTGTTAAACAAACTGTCATAAACAGTGAACTCAAGACTCTGGGTCAGAGAAAAGGAGAATTTATTAAATACACTAGCTCTACTACAATCTTGATACGACTTTTCTAAAACAGTCAAGTCCTCATTTTCACAAAATACTGCTTCTTTAGTTAATAGAAGTTGTATTATTGGATTCAGAACTGCAGTGGGTAATCAGTGTTGCCCTCTGGAGCAATGATGCTGATGCTCAGCTGGTTTTTGCTTTATGTCTCTGTATTTAACAGGCAGGCCTTGCCTTAACCTTTTAGGCACTAGGTGATACCCAACCTTTCTGAGAACTAACATGTATCCAAAAAGGACATTCAAAAACAGGAAATTATACTCAAACCAAAAACATATTGACATATTAAGTTACACTTAACGTCAAAACAAAACATTATTTCAAGAAAAGATGGAAGGGAAAACAAGCCGTAAATCTATGTACATATAGGTACACACACATACACATTGTTGATAGTTTTCTGCAATTGAATACTTTGTGTGCAGTTCAAACTCAGAAAGCCAGTCTTTAAATTTTGTCATTCTTAGAAGTAGGCTATCTTTTTTTTTTTTTTTTTTTTTTTTTTTTGGAGATGGAGTCTCACACTGTCAACGGGCTGGAGTGCAGTGGTATGATCTCAGCTCACTGCAACCTCCACCTCCCAAGTTCAAGCAATTCTCCTGCCTCAGCCTCCCGAGCAGCTGGGATTACAGGCGCCCACCACCACACCCAGCTAACTTTCTGTATTTTTAATAGAGATAGGGTTTCACCGTGTTGGCCAAGCTGGTCTCAAATTCCTGACCTCGTGATCCACCGGCCTCAGCCTCCCACAGTGCTGGGATTACAGGCATGAGCCACCGAGAAGTAGACTATCTTATAAGTAGGTAAAGCAGATTACTACTTTATTATAGGTTAACTTATTAGAATAAGCAGAAATGCCGAGAAGACTGGGATTCAGTTTGCTGAAAACATGTAGGCAAAATTTTCAGACTCTTTTTTAGTAGCAGAAGGACATTGTGAGTCATATATGTCTAATAAGATGAAGACGTCTCTGTCCCAGACATGACAATCGGGCATGCATGTTTGTTTATACAGTGCACAATTTCATTACATCTAACAGTATACTATTTGCGTCATGGATATCATTGATATGTATGCTTGCTCTAAGTTTAAGGAGTTAAATAATGGTACAAAATCTGTTTCCAACATAATAACTTGTTGCGACAATTTTCTGGCAGATAGAAATAATGGGTCTTGATAAAGTGTAACCTTTTTCTAATTTGTAAAGAGATACCCTGTGGCTTAACAGTAACACTGACAATAATTCAGGGATTTGCTCACAGAATGAGGATTTCAGCCCAACCCAATATTCTTTCCCCTCACCTACCCACCTTTCTCTATTCAACACCCCTGTCTCCTCTCCTGATTCATGTGATGCTAGCTTGATTCAGTCTGACATTGCCTTGGTAATAGATTTAATTAAAAATATAAATCTTCTTAGTAGATTCTTCCTGAGAGCACTTTATAAAATGCTTTAATTTTCTCATTATGTTAATCAATATTTATACCCTGTCCTTCAAAATCACTATGTAGGTGTTAAGTGTTTTTAAGATGTATTTTTAAAAAATAAAGAGTGATTGATCTTTTGAGGATCATCATGATCTATATTTTGTTAGTTTTTGGCAGAAGACAAACAAGTTAAAATTTGTTTTTAGCCATAAGGAAGGATGTGTAGGTATGTGTGTGTGTAATGATGCAAATTATTCATGTTGATAACAATAGCAGGAGCCTGCTTCCATATTTCATAATTGAAGCATTTATTGAATACTAATTATGGCCCAGGCATTGATATTTTAGCATCAACACATTGACTTTGTCTACACAAAGCATATATGTTGTAATCAGAATTTTGCTTAGAATAAAATATAAATTGTTTAACGTGTGACTTCGTAAGTAGCAATTTTGCTTTAGGAAAAATATTTTAAATATAATCCAATAAGGAATTATATCTTCTCAAGCATAAGGCTTTTGGCAAATGATACCTTTTAAAAGATACTTGATATTTCTTGCTTCATAGGTTTTCGTCTTAAAAAGATCTTTTTTAAAAAAGGTTCCCAAATGTCAGCTCTCTTTTTCTAACCCCTTCCAAATCCATGAGCTCCAAAAAGCATTTTAAAATATTTAGAATACTTATCTGTTTAGTCCTCTTACCTGACTCTTTCTGGCCATATTCGAATTTCCTTTAAATTGGGCAAAGGATATTCATGATTATGTTATAGGATCTTGATAAATTAAGATTCCATTACTTGTTTATTTTTCTTTGAGTACAGGATCAAAGTAACTTGGTTGGAATGGATAGCATTTACGTTGAATAATTTTTGTTACCCTTATTTCCATTAAGGGTTTAAAATGACTACATTGGAGTCTTATAGAAACCATGAGTTGGTGTGAAAATGTGTTTATGAAGGGAGGGAAGTGATATTATTCCAAGTGTTAATATAATTCTAGGTGTCTTCTGTCATTACCTAACTAGATCACTTTTTTGGTAACGTTGAGTATTTTTTTGCCTTTCTGTGACTCAGTTTTCTCCACTATAAAATAGGAAAATAATAGGACCTGTTTTTTAGGGTCACAATGAAGGATTAAATAAGTTAACAGTGTAGCACAATTAAAATAGTTTTTAGCACATAGTAAATAACCAAGAAATGTAACTATCATCCTCCTCCTCGTTATTATCTCATTTAATCTTCACAAAAACCATATGATAAGATTACTATTATTTCCATACAATAAATAAAGAAACTGAGGCTCAGAGAGCTTGAGCCTACCTTATCTACTTCAAGGAAGTGTTTGAGGATTAAACCACATAATGGATATCAAAGCACTTTGAACACCTGAATCACAGCACAAACTACAAGGAGTTAAGGGATTGAGTAAGAGTACAAAGAATAATCACATTAAGAGGTTCTCTCTTGGTATGCAAGCAGTGACACAGTGTAAAAGATGCAGTTTCCTCAATTGGGTTGTAATTTATGGGAAATATGATCCTCACTGACTCTGGAATCATAAACTGTGCCCAGGACACCCCAAGGCAAAGCTATGGTACTAAGAGTACAAGCTCTTTAATCGGACGCTGGTTCATTTAAATCATAAGCAACTAGAAACAAATTTCATTTTATATTCAACTCCACGCTCTGTTGTTCTTTAATGAAAAATACAAAAACAGATAATCCAGACATGATTAATTCAAAGTTTATTCTTATAAATATTATCTTTAATATTAATGGGGTTTGCCAAGGTCTACATGAGACATGATTTCTGAGATTTCTTTATTCTGTTCTTAACTCTATTTTTAAAAAGCTGAAAAAATGAAGACTATCTTCTGAACAGATAACTTGTATACTTATACGTAATGTGACTATTTATTTTTGTGTTTTGGCTTGTTTTATTTAATAGAATAAGATCAGATTTGCTGTTGTAAGAAGGGCATTTTCTATGTGTGCCATTTAACTGATTATGTTTTTTAAAAATATATTTGCTCCTTGTGCTGGAAAAATTACCCAGTTAACACCATGGTAATAGTAGTGATTTTAAGGAAAAGATTTGTGGATCCTTTTCTCTGTAATTTACTTGCTGTTTCTGACACTTGTACAATGCCTGTAATCAGTGTGGTGATTTTTCTCATGAACTTTGCCAAGAGCTACCCATCACTGTACTTAAGTACTGGAATACCTGTCTCGGTTTGCTGTTGATTACAGTTAGAGTTTTGTGTGGTGTTCTTTAAATTGTTGAAAACTTTCCACATGTAAACACTGTAAACATGAACCAAACATATTTTTCTTCAAGCAGGAAACACAAACTTACAGAACTTAGTAATTTAAATAGACATTAGAAATCATTTGATCTTACCAAGGAACACATTTAACAGGTTAAAAAGAAAAAGGGTTTTCAGAGATTAAATGACAAGACCAAGGTCACATACAGATTATATTAAAAATCAAATCTTCTGATTCTCTTTCTATTACTCTGTAATTCACACATAAAGTGGCTTTGTATTTACAGTAAACTAAATCTTATTGGGCAAATCAAACTGTGGATAATCATTACTTAACCTAATAATCGGGGGAAGCTCTACAAAAGCAGTTGCTTTGACTTATTTGTTCACTGTTCTAATCTTACCCACCTAGAATTGTGCCTGCCCTGTATCAGGTGCTCAACAAACATTTCTGAATTAATGCATGAATGGATGAGCATCTCATCACACAAACATATGTATTCTATCTTTTTTCCTTACTTACCTGAATTTTAAAATAGTGTTCATGTGCATTATTTTCTTCTTTAGTCGCCCAGATAGGTTTGGGATTTTTTTGTGTGTTATATATAATATCAAAGACTAGTTAAAGATGTATTCAGCCAGCTAGCTAATGTTTTACCATATAAAGCCATATAACATGTGATTAATATTTTTTTCTAGTATAGTCGACTAAATGCATTATTTATTCATTAGTATGAATCAGGCAGTCTAATCTCATCATATAAAGAACTACAACTAAAAATAATTATTGAATTATTGCAATTATGAATCATGAGTTAAAAATCTCTAATAATCAATCTAAGTTTCTAGTATTGAATATATCAATAAGGAAATATAAGTTTAGAAATAGTTACCCAGGTAATAAAACTGTTTTCAATGGTTCCTTCTCATCACAGGCCTTACTGGATATGAAAAAGTTTCCCAGTAATATTTCATCATCTTCTTTTCCTTCATTAGGAGGATGTAAGCACCTTCCATAGTACTGTATGCCCTGCTGTTAACACTCATTTTTTTCATTTCTGGATCAGATATTATTAAGACCCAGGAGATAGCTTGACTTAAAATATAAATTATTGGTAGTTTAATTTACAGAATGTCACCCTAGAGGATCTTATGATTAAGCACAACTGTAGGTTTTAGTATTACAAAAGTAATAAAGATCATCACAATGGATCTTATATTTGAGTAAACATCTGAAATGGTGTGCATGCTCCATTCATCTACCAAACAAACTAGAGAGAAAACAGAAAAAAAGAGGCAAGAGCTTGTATTCCTGTCATCTTTTGGTTTAGTGTTGAATTAACAAGCTGATGATATATGCGCATGTATAAATTATGCTATTTTTCAGTGCACACTGGGAAGCGCGCACACACACACGCAAACACAGTGCTTGGTATGCAGCTGATCTTTCAGAGGCCTCTCCAGAAAGAGTTTTCTTTTTCGCTGAGTCTGCTGTTGGTACCCTGGCCACGTTGTGTCTGCAGCCCAGGCTGCATTAGGGTCTGACCACAGCCGTGAAGGTTGTAAATGATCTCACGTACTGATCTATGCTCAGCTGCTGGAAGACACTAACCCCTTCCCCAGGCCCTCTGCGTAACTTTATAAGTGAAAATCTTTCTCTAGTTCTTGAATTCAGATGAGCTAGCCCAGAGACATTGAAAGCCTTCTTCATAGATTTTGGCTTTCCTCCTAGATTCGTTGGTTGTTAATAATCCTGACTTTCCAAATAACAATACTTTAAACTGTCCTTCCACTTTTCCCAGTAGCATTGCTCAAGATGCATGAGTAATGTAGCTAGTCATCAGAACACTGGAGTTTGAAGAAAAACAGACCTGGGCATTTTGGCCATAATTAAATGGAAAGCTTTGTTCTTAATAGTTCTTCAAGACCAAAAAGACACATGACATCCTTGAGCAGTTTCTAAGCTTTCCTTTCTAGACTGTGGTCAGATACTGCATTTCAGGTCTTATTTTGCATTTGTTCCTAGTGACTGTTTTCCTTATGCTTCTTTCCTGGGGTCTGTTCAGTTACAGACTTTGGAGGATTCTTGTTCTTTTCATTCTATTTAATGCTTTCAGATATTTACACGAAGGCTGAGAGAATAAGTCCCACATGGTAGGAAAGATATGTTGTATGCATTGAAGAAGCAGCCAGAAACCATCTACTAACTGGATGACAATACACAGCAAAAGGATCTGTTCACTCTCAAAAGCTACCTAGCAGGAGAACGACTCTAGCTCAGTTTCCCAAGTATGAGAGGCCTTCAAAATTGTAGGGGAGGATTTGGACTAAGGCAAGATGCCACATCTGGCATGATACCAGAACAGTGAATAGAAATTCAAGGCCAGACAATTTATGAATGAGGTATCTGGACCTCATGAGGCCATCTGTGGAAATAAATCTTAAGTGTGTTAGGAAGTTTACTTTCCCAATTTGAAAGAATTTCAAATTGAGTTTAGTTGTTGTTAAGTCCTTGTTAACACTATTTGAGTTTTACATAACTGTACTGAATGTTTTTCTAATTACAAAAGAAAAGCACATTTACTCTACGAAACATAAAAAAGCAAAAAGCAAAAGCTATAATGGTAAACTTTATATATTAATATAACCATTATTCATATTTGCTGAAGTATTCTCTGTCTTCCAATATTTTTTAAATGAAATCATATTGCTTTTATTTTACAGCCTGCTGTTCAACTCAACAATGTATATCAAAAATATTCCCAAATCATTAAATACTCTACTGCAATGTGATTTTAATAGCTATGTGGTATTCCATCGTGTGGATATATTATAATTAACCTGACCAATATTTTATTGCTGATTTAGATTGTTTTCACTTTGCTGTTACTTCTTCCTTTATGATCTCTTTTTACTCTGCTCACATACTGCTGATATATCAAGTGTAATTGTATTATGGGTAATTGTGAGTATCTTTGTCATCTCCTTTTGCTGTGAAGACATTCCATTTTGCGGTTGTATATTTTTAATTTATTTTGCCACTAATATCTAGCTTAGAAACAATGCAGTAAATGATAGGGAGATACCCAAATTATAGATTCAAAAAGTTTTGAAGTATAGCAAAGATGGAGCAAAAGATTGACAGTGTCTTATTATAGAACACTAGATTCATTAGACATATATCTCTTATATTATCATCACCATTCTTTAAAGAGCAGTGGGAGCCTAGAGACCTCCTGCAGGAGAAGATTCAGACATTTGTCTCTTTTCCGTGTTTTCACCAAGGGACATTTCCCGAGAAATGCAAAAATCACAGTTTAACTCTGCTAAACAATTCTGACATATATAGTAGTTCAGGTTTTTAATTTTAGCTCTGCTACTCACTACTTTCAGTAAGTTGTTTAACCTCTCTCAGATACTAACATGCATATTAATTTGTATAAACTTTATCTGTAAAATATGAGTAAAAATATCTGTCTCAAATGCTTATGAGAAAAACATAATTGAGTTTTATGAAGTAAAATGAATTACTGTGTGAAGAAAACATAACAAAATGCCCAGTAAATAGCAGATGGCAAGTATAACTTCCTTTTTTTTTTTTTTTTTTTTTTTTTTTAAATATGGGGTTTCAACATGATGGCCAGGCTAGTCTTGAACTCCTGACTTCAGGTGATCCACCCACCTTGGTCTCCCAAAGTGCTAGGATTACAGGTGTGAGCCACAGCACCCGGCAGTATAACTTCCTTTTAACTGCTTTTGTTTTCACTCTACTTAAAACCCATTGATAAAGAATATGTGGCACACACGTACCATGGATTACTATGCAGCCATAAAAAAGGATGAGGTCATATCCTTTTCAGGGACATGGATGAAGCTGGAAACCATCATTCTGAGCAAACTGACACAGGAACAGAAAACCAAACACCACATGTTCTCACTTATAAGTGGGTGTTGAACAATGGGAACAGGTGGACACAGGGAGAGGAATATCACTCACTGGGGCCTGTTGGGGAGGAGATTAGGTGAGGGATAGCAGGGAGTAGGGAAATGGGGAAGGGATAGCATTAGGAGAAATACCTAATGTAGATGACGGGGTGATGGATGCAGCAAACCACCATGTCATGTGTATGCCTATGTAACAAGCCTGCAGGCTCGGCACGCGTACCCCAGAACTTAAAGAAAAAAAAAAAACCCTTGACACTTAGGACTCATTCCACTTTTAAAAATTAATGAGTGACTTTCCTTACGATTAATGCTTTATATAGTCTTCATCTGTTTGTAAGGCACAAAGGAGAACACATTATATGAGAAATGAGGTGGCCCTTGTTTTCTTGTTTTCCCTTCTTTTAATAATTACAAATACAAAAGTGGTCCCTGCAACTCGGAGGAAGCTGTATGCTGTATATTTGTTGTTTAAAGGGCAGTAATCTATGAAATACATGCTTCAGGATCCTGTTCTGGGCTCTAATGCTTTTTCAAGTCCACTATAAACTAGAGCTGATTTTATAATAGGATAGACATAGGAAACAATGTTGTAGATTATTTAACCTGCCAAGGTAAAAGTCTGCTGTTCATATAGGCTGGGAGAAATTGAACGGTTCCCAGGGCACTCCCTGCTCTGTGATTGGGAATTTAAGGTATATTCTGTGAGAGCAGCTATGTGAGCTGTCCTTGGAAGCTGAAGAGTCCACCCTAGCTGAGTCATCTAGTGGCTAAATTAGGGTCACAATTTCCATGTTCCTATTTATTTGTACAGATTTAAGTCTTCTGAGTGCTCCAAGATAAATGCATATTTATTGAGGTTCAAAGATGAACAAGGAAAATCTCTGACTCCCAGGAACCAGACAAGAGTCTTTGTTGTAGAATTCTGGACTGCAATTGAATTGTCCGTCCTAACAGCTGCAGTAAGATGCAGACATTGTACTGCATCTAGGAGTGACTGTCAAGCTGTTCCTCTAATTGGCTGGCTCAGGTTTCAGTGAGGGGGTGGGAGAGGGAATGCAGCAAGGAAGGAGAGCTAAGTGGCACCTGGGAGCTTTTCCCATATTTTGCTAGCATTTCTCTGAACTATAATTATTATCAGGTATTAAAATACTTGATAACAGGAAGGAGAGATCTCTTTGGTGAAGTGCTTAAGTGTCTTTGGACATTCAGAAGGTGTCAGAGAAACTGAAATGAGTGGCTTATAAATGCTAAATAAAATATTGTGGCTAAGTAAGCATGGATCTTTTGTGTTCTGGAAAACACTAAGTCCAAAGAAAGAAAAATTCAGCCCTTTGATGTAGACAGGAATGCAAATACCTGTTTCAGGCACTGAAGTTTGTTCCTAACTACCGTACTAACAATATGACATAAAAGTAGCAGCTGATGCTGGGGAGATGCCCCTTAGGGATCGGAGCTGTTTTGTTTGCTTATGGATACAAATAGGGAAAGAGTTCAAATTGACTGGAAGATGCAGCCCAACCATTTTTAATGAGGCTAATATGTAGCTTAGATTTGAGGGAGGGAGGCACCCTGAAAGAGACATGTTATAACTGGTTTTACATGCATTTTGCATTATTTTATTTGTGGGAGTTTCGAAAATGAGGTTTCCCATTATAATTCCTCCAAGGTTCAAGATTTGGTTTAAAAAAAAAAAAAAAAAAAAAACAGAAAGACAATATATGTATCTGTATATCAGTCATACACAAATTGCATGTTCTGATCCAAAAATCAGACCATTTGCTGGATAGATATACAGCAAAGGCATGAGTGAAACATCTAAGTATCTTGTGCAGGCTGAAAATGTGTTACCCTGAGATTAATGATTGACTAGTTTTGTGATTTGTTCTTTAAACACATATCTGTGTTATTTGTGCAAGTCTGAGGGCTACTATGGGCATAGCTGAGGGCTCTCTCAACTTTACCTTTTCTGTTGCTCCAAGCATTTTATTTGGGATGACAGGGAGACTTCAGAAAGGTCACTGAGTGAACAGGGTCTTAAAATAAGGAAAGAATTTAAATAAGCAAAGTTGGCCTATGGAAGGCTTTCAAGATGAGAGAGGTAAAGACCCAGAAATTGAGTGATATGTAATTTCTCAGAAACCTTTATGCTAATAATCCCAATCAAGAATAAATCAAATGAAAAAATGAAATTAATTTTAAATAAGATACTTATTTTGAAATAGAAATACTTGATTTTTCTAATTTTTTGCTTGAATATACTGACCAAGCAATATTTTCTCCCCACATTCAAACCATTGCATGGGTTAATAAACTGGAATTATTCTAAGATGTTTAATGAACAGAAAATAATAATTGAAGGATGACAACTCTAATATGATAGTCAAACACATTTATGACAGTTGAAGGATAAAGATTACAAGTCTCTAATCTTATACCGCAAAGTCTCCAAATTTTTTTTTCCCCATTGGGAAGTATCTTTCTTTTTTTTATTTTTTATTTTTTATTTTTTTATTGCATTTTAGGTTTTGGGGTACATGTGAAGAACATGCAAGATTGTTGCATAGGTACACACATGGCAGTGTGGTTTTCTGCCTTCCGTCCCCTCACCTGTATCTGTCATTTCTCCCCATGCTATCTCTTCCCACCTCCCCACCCCACCCCGTCCTTCCCCCATTTCCCCCCAATGGACCCCAGTGTGTAGTGCTCCCCTCCCTGTGTCCATGTGTTCTCATTGTTCAACACCCGCCTATGAGTGAGAATATGTGGTGTTTGATTTTCTGCTCTTGTGTCAGTTTGCTGAGAATGATGGTTTCCAGGTTCACACGAATGTTCATTGCAGCACTGTTTACAATAGCAAAGACCTGGAACCAACCCAAATGCCCAACAATGATAGACTGGATAGGGAAAATGTGGTACATATACACCATGGAATATTATGCAGCCATCAAAAATGATGAGTTCACGTCCTTTGCAGGGACATGGATGAACCTGGAAAAGTCTCCAAATTTTTAATTTTTTGAATGTGTTTTAGTGCATTCACAATGGTGGAAGTTGTAGGATTTTTATATTTATAAAATATTTGCAACACATTCTAAAGCGGAGGTTTGAAATGGTCTGTTTTATCTAATCAACTTAGGAATAAGGAAAGAAAGAAGAGAGGAAGAGATGGAGGATGGGAGAGAGAGAGGAAGGGAGGGAAGGAAGAATATTAAATGTCAATGGCTCTGTTGAGTCACTGTGCTTTTTTATGTATTTCCCTCAACTATGAATTTTTTATTTCACACACACAGGTACATGCAGGCACACACACAACCTTATACAGATACAAAGAGCTTGGCTCTTAAAAGCTTTTGAGTTGGAAACTCTGCAGAAGGGCCCTTATTTTCCTCATACTGCAATTAGTGAAGGTCCTTCGTTGGCCATCTAGCTTTGTATTCATTGTCAAATCCTGAATTAAATCATCATATGAACTTGAGTACATTAGTAAAATTTTACGTCTCTGGTTTCTTTATGTGTCATGTAAACAGACACAGATTAATAACTATATTGTTTTGGGGAATTAAATATAACAGTATAAACAGTTTACCTGCAAACAGGACCTCTCAGTTTGAGAGCAGAATGACTTCATCTTTCATTACTCTGCAACCATGCCTTCCCTTCCCAGCTCCCAGCCTTCATGTTATTTGTGTCCATCCACATCTGACTTTCATTAACTGTACTGTGGCGCAGCCAGAGATTTTTGTGCTTCCAAATTAACGCACTTATGCACAATATTTATCTAGCAACACATCAATGTTTATATGTGTTTTTATAAAATAAGTCTCCTAAAAGTCCCAAAAAGAGGAACCTATTTTTATCTGAAGTCATGGCTCAAAACCCATGCATTTAACCTATGCTATGCTGCTTTTCAAAGCCTGATGAAAACAACAACATTGGGGAATTGCTGAAGTTACAGTGACAAGGGATTAAAAGTACTACCCTCACTTCTGGCTGGCTGAGAAAAGTGAGCAGAACAGTGGGCATGTAAACTGTTCTAATGCAATAAATGTTTATTCTCACCTCTTGATTCATTTGTGGAAATCCTAACCCTCCATGCAATGGTATATTCAAGTGAGGCCTTTAGTAGCTGATTCGATCATGAAGTGAAACCCTCATGAATGTGACTAGTGCCCTTACAAAAGAGACCCCGGAGATCTCCCTTGTCACTGCTGCCATGCAATGGCACGGTGACGTGTGCCACCTATGAACCTGGAAGTGGACGCTCACAAGCCATGAAATCTGCTGGCACCTTGTCCTTGGACTCTTCAGCATCCTGTACTGTGAGAAGTAAATGTTTGCTGTTTAATATTTGTTCAGCCAGCAGTCTGAACTACTTTTGTTATAGCAGCTCAAACTAAAACAATTACAATTTTAAGTGAAATTCTTCCATTTCTTATTAAATTGAGTTCATATTTTCAAATGCAAAATCTTATCAAAATACTTAAAAAATAGTCTTCATAGTCTTGCCCTAAAGAAATATCAATAGCATGTTTATTCTGTAATTGAAAATCATGGTAAAAATTCACACTTAGCTACATTATTGCAATTGCAAACACAGATGTTCCAACAAGAACAAAAATCTAACCTAGAAATCTACATTAATAATTGTGTTTCAATGGGGACAAGCTTTTGGGGTACCTGGAAATACATGCAGTGTGAAGAATAATGACTTATTAGACTTATTAGACTTTCCTTTGAGTCCTCCCATGATAATTAGAATTTTGTGTCATATTATTTTTATATTTTTTAAAGTAAAGGAATAAATGTCATTTAATCTAATAATGATATTTAAAACATGTTAAAGTAACATATACATATTAAATGCTAATTTGAATTGTACTTACTGCACTAGACACCAGAGGAGAGAAATAAATAAATAAATAGCTTCCAAGAAACTGACAATCTAGTTTGACTACACAGTACACATATGTTCAAAGAATTGAGTAACAACATGAAGGTATCATTGGGTAATGGACATCTATTGCTCTACATTTAGAGCTAAAAATTGTACTCCATGTATAATAGCCAATAAGTAAGTGTTTAGCCAGAAAGAATAAATGAATGGACAAATGGCAGAATGAGAGAAGAAAAGTCGTTCTAGAAAATAATAGAAGAGACATCACAATATATCATAGAAAGTATTGTTAAATGAATAATAAAGGAAATAAGCAGCTAAGGCGTCCAAAAGATTGCTATTGAAAGGATTAAAAATAAACTGTAAGGTTGCTCAGCATGGTATCTGACGCTTACCCAAATTGTAACAATTGTTAGCTCCTGAAGTACAGTAATTGAATAAACCATTTCTTTTCTATTACATTGGGATATATATTTATATGTAGATGGAAGTAGTTATGATAATTTAGGTAACTAGAATGCAACAAGTTCTCATTATCATAGCTAATGAGCTGGCAGATAGGGGATCGCTTGCTTATATAAGGTAATTTGTTTTATTTTATAATTTCTTATTTGAAATGTGAACTGTAATTATCTTTCAGCCAAGTTTTATGATTTTATTTTTCATTATTAGCCAGTTGCTTGAGTCTATTCTTTTTCATCAGCGATTCATGTTTTAATTTAGTCAATATTTGATAGATTCCTCCCAAAGGTACTGTAGATTTCAGCTTCTAAATGTGTCTCCCCTGTGAACAGAAATTGGTTTAGTTTTTAATCTGTGGTAGCCTTCTAAATCCTAGAATAGGTTGTCTTGTATCAGTCTTTCTTCTGATAATTCTGTAAAACATGTGCACTGAAATGGCATGGTATGCAAATTGCCACTGGAAAATCATTTTAGAATATAATATTATTTTTTTAAATATTTGCCTGTTGCATAGAATAGATATTCATCTCTGACTTTTTATATTAGTCATTTTCAGTTATTTCATCTACATCAGTCATATTTACTAGTGCTTATAAGACACCTCCCTAGATATGTTAGGACTAGAAAGGGCTAACTCGTGTTCTCTAATCTCCAGGACCTTGTATTCTAATGGTAGAGATAAGTTGTATAAGCTTTATTTGAAAAGATAACTGTAAAAAAGGATGTTTATATGGTAAATGCTAATTGAGTGGCAGCAAGAAGAAGTACACAGAGAGTTCATGCAACAGTAGTATTAGAAAAGAGATCAATCTATGGAGACTAATATATGGAAACTGATAACCAAGGAGGACTTTAGAAAGGAAGTGGCATTTGAGTTGGGACTTAAAGGATGGGTAGAGAAGATCATCAAGAATTTTTCATGTAGATATAGGAAGAGACAGTGTGGCATGTGAACCATGCAAAAAGGCAAGAATGCACAAGATTGGGAACAATGACTTCACTTATAGTGAACAGAATGGAAATTCAGTGTGAGAAATATTAAAAGATATCTGGGAAATTAGGTTGGAGATAAAAATTTACAGGAGTTATTTAAATTTCCAGAAATAGATGGCATATATATGAGCTCTCTATATCCATATAGGAATAATAACAATATTTAAAAACAATTTTCAGTTTATAAATCACTTTTACATCCAGTTTCTTGTTTAATCTTTATAGCAACCCTGTGAGAAACATTTTTATTACAATCACAGGCAATATAAACTGAAGGTCAAGTAGTGGAAGCTTACCCAATGTCACACAACAGAAAGCACCAGAATACAGATGTGGATCACGGGATGACACTAAATCCCACGTCCACACCACCATTCCCCTCTACCTATTAGATGATGATTTTTAATCATGACCATGTGACTGAAACTGGCATGTATGTGAGGTGTTATTTCCTATATAATGTTAAAAATAAATTCATTTCTGACTCGACAGTACTATTTGAAGGCATGAGAGAAAGATTACCCTTTGAGTAAAACAGGTTGTTTAATTCACATTTTTGCATTGTCTTTAATAAAATAATGGCTTATTCATGATTTTGCCATGTTTACCATTAAACAGTCCACATAAAAATTTTAACCTAAATTTCTCTGGGGATGTTAGAAGTCACATTCTTTGTCATTATACCATTATAATTAAATAGCACTTTTAACTTTTTCCAACTGATTTTATACTTTTTAATGTTGAATTATTCTAATATCTCTGTGCTGTAAATATACTAGATGTTACTACCTACCTTTAACAGATACAAAACAAACAGAATGATCTGCCATTATCCTGCTCATACTGGTAGTGGAGCCAGGGATCTTGATTTTCTGGTTAAGTAACAGTTCACAATTCCAGCCTGCTTCCCAGGATACTCATCACAGTTGACATTTGGTAGTACAATTTAGCACACATCAGAAGATAAGGCAGTAGCTATGGAGAATTTGGTGTATTTTGATTCTTCCTAGAAACTCAGTTTCCAAGTCTGAGCTCCAGGCCTTTTGTTCATTGTACTTGGTGCTATAAAATTAACCAATGAACATTCATCTATTTTTAGCAAATGCACCCATGTACTTTGATCTTGGCTAATGATTGATGGAGGGAAAAAACTATCTTTCTCTTCCAAGATGAACTGAATAGCAGAAAAATGGCCATGACCCTGATGTTGGACATGTACCAACCTAGCTTTTAAATACTAGGGTCAAGAAAGGATTACGTTCCTGGGCAATGACACTGAAAAAAAGACAAATTTCCTATAATTTATTACAGTGAGGTCTGAATTATGGCTTTCTTCTCTCCTCCCTCTGGCTGTATGTGAAGATTTCATTTGGCCTTTTGCAATTTCCAGGAGGATTAAAGTGCAAATTGTATAGCCAAGGGACTCCTCTGTAGCAATATAAAGGAGTTAGTTAACCTTGACTAAAGTTGATTTAGCTACCGGGAATGGTAACGGGCAGGATTGTGGATGAGAGATACCAGTTCACACTATTCTTTATCAAGTATCTTGCTACCTTTTCTAGTATTTTAAATAATTTGCATCTAATTTTTAAAGTAAAAGCCTAATGCCTGATTTATTGTTGGACAGTAGTCATATAGCTTGCTCATCTCACTATTCCTTCAATATTTATATCATTATTGTTGAGGATGTGATGTTATAATTTAAATTCAGCAATGCTACAATTTACTGTACATCTGGGTTATAATACAAATATAAAAATCACATCACATTGCATTTCTCCTGTAGTCTTTCCAAGAAGACCAGGATCCTATGACATTTGATTTTGACTTATCGATAAATTTACCTAGTTACAAACTACTCCCCAGTAGATCAAACATGTTTTTAAATTGACATGCAACGTTATCTGTTTTGGTATATGCCACTGTTAATTAATGATGTAATAATTTCTCTGTTTCTTTGTGAAGTACATTTAGACACATACCCATGTTCCTCAATCCATATCTCCTTACACATTTGTAAATTGGAAGTAGAAGGGACATTACAATGTGTATTTGAAAGGAGTAGGATGACTTGATTTTTTTCTCTCTCCGTGCTGAATTTTAACTCAGGGTCAAGACAGCCATAATTGATGCTTCTTGAACACACCGTACATTGCACTTTTGTGAGCCAAGTACTTGCCAGATCTAGGCTCTGTTGAATTCATAAAATGTTATTGTTAAAAGGCTTCTGGTAAAAGTCAGTTGTCTTGTGTAAAGATATACATTAAAATGAGATTGTTACCAAATGGATCTTGGATTAAATTAGCCATTGTAATTATAATATTTTATTTTTTATTTTTTATTTTTATTTTTTTGAGACAGAGTCTCACTTTGTCACCCAGGCTGGAGTGCAGTGATACGATCTTGGCTCACTGCAACCTCTGCCTCCCAGATTCAAGTGATTCTAGTGCCTCAGCCTCACAAGTAGCTGAAATTACAGGCATGTGCCAACATGCCTGAATAATGTTTTGTATTTTTAGTAGAGACGGGGTTTCATCATTTTGACCAGGCTGGTTTCGAACTCCTGGTCTCAAATGATCTTCCTACCTTGGCCTCTCAAAGTGTTGGGATTACAGGAGTGACCCCTACACTTGGCTATTTTAAATTTAATGTAACTCTCAGATATACAAGTACAAAAGATATGAAACCACAATTTTAAAATGGGAAACAAAATATGTAAAAGGTATCATTTTCATCAGATAAAATGCTTAAATTTGAATAACCGGGGAGCACTTTTTCTGCAATTACCTACCTTTCCCAGAGAAAAATAATGTCAAGGGTTTTCAGCCAGATCCTCTGTTAATGTCATCTTTGGCTGGGTAGGTTGGCACCCTGGGATGAAGGCTGCAGTCATGAGGTTACACAGGGATACAGAGCTGCCAACCTCACAGGGCAGAGGAGCAGCTCAAATAAATTCTGTATAGGAAAGTTCAAGAACTGAGATGATGATGCTTCTGAATTAAGGAGCAAAGTGAGAACCCTGTTGTGATTTTTGGTATTAACAGACAAAGATGTCATCTATTTTGTGTGATCTATGAGTGCTGTTAGAAGAATAAAATGAGATAATGTACCTAAAAAGCCTGAAAAGTGCAAAAGGCTATATAAGGCCACAGGGGGCCTGGTTTGGCCTACATTAAACCAAGATCTTTGATTAGCTATGTTGACCACTGGGTAAGAGTCTGAACTACTATTAAACTCTTATACAGGAGAGCTCGGGAAAGGAATCATTTTGTTTATTAAATCTGATGAACCTAAAAGATTTTGTAATGTAAATTTGTGTTCAGTTTTTTTCTTTTTTTTAAACAGCAATTCATTATGTTTCTTTGATATGAGGAGTAATGGCACTGGAAAGAAAAGGCTTTAGAATCTGACACCTCTTACTTGGAACCTGATGTTCATAATTTGCTGTGTGACCTCAGCCAAGTTTATTAAACTCTCTGAATCTGTAAAATATAATCAATATTTTATAAATGACATCTTTGTGAAGATTAAATGATTTAACATGATATATAATGCTTAGCATGTGTCTAGATGTAAGTATTAAGAAGAATATAATTCTCTTCCCTACTTGCAATAATATAGGTCAGTATCCTGGTCTGTTTTGTGCTGCTATGAAAAATATTATAAACTGGGTAATTTATAAGGAACAGAAATTAATATTTCACCATTCTGGAGACTGGGATGTCCAAGATTGAGGTGCTGGTGTCTGGTGATGGCCTTTTTGCTGACTCCTCACTTAGTGGTGGTGGAAGGGCATGAATGTGATGTCCTCAACGTGGCAAAAGAGCAAAAATGAGAGAAACCACTTCCAAAAGTTTTTTTTATAAAGAAGTCTCTGATTTATGAGAGTTCTACTTTCATAACCTAAACACCTCCCAGTAGACCCCACCTCCCAACACTGTTGCATTCAGGGTTCAGTTTCCAATATATGAGTTTTGCAGACATAATCAAACCATAGCAGGATGTGACACTCAAAGTCCAGTACCTGAACTGTCATTTCACAATCACCTAAAGAGATGAAAGTGCAGATTCCCGAGGCCTGTTTCAGACCTTCTGGATGTAGGTCCTGGAAATGTGGTTTTCAATAAACATTCCAGCCAATGCTTAAACTTACCAGAGCTGCTGATTTAGCTAGAGCTTTGTAGTGACTAGTGCTTGCTACGCAGGGTTAAAGGTTAAGGGTTACGGGTGTAAGAGCTTAATTTTAAACTGACTTGACCATTAAGTACATGGAATTTTCTGTTTTATATTAATTCTGTTTGCTTGCTGTCATTATTCCAATGTTCAGAATAGTCAATAAATATTCTTTTCCATGAGGAGGGCCCCAGAGGTAAATGTTTTTAAGGTTTTACTATACTTGGTTGTAATTTGACATGTTAGAAACGGTTGCAAACTGAAAGGTAGTTAATGAGGTCTAAAGACGTATTGAATTTGGCATATCAAAAATCTAGTTTAAAAGTTGAAAACCAAACTAACTGTATTCAAATAAAGATTTTCTCTTTCCTTGCCAAAAAACCAGAGAAGCAAATAGTAAACTTCAAGTTAGATGATTGTCAGCTCTGTCTTACATGCTCACTTACCAGCAAAGAATTGAAATATCTTTTCACTATTTGTAATCTAAATGTTGAGTTCATTTATTTTTGGTACTTTTTAGTGTTTTTGTTCATAACTCATTCAAAGATGGGCAAAGTATGTTTAGGCTAAAAAATGTCAATTTGACATTAACTTCAATGCCTGAACCCAGTCCAGAGAACAAACTATTGAAATTACAAGGATTATTAATGACATCTAATAGCTGGCTGAAAAATAGAGAAATCAAACTCAAGAACAAGAAAAGCAAGAATAATACTTATAAGGTCCTCTCTGTGCATAGAGGTGGGTGTGTGTGTTGTTAGGGGTGCCTCACAAATGAGGAACAAGTGTATATTTATAGAAGTGGGAATTGAAATGTTCTCTGTAGTGATCTGGAGTTAATGCATTATATGAGTAAGATGTGAGTTTTGAAATTTATTCTCTTTTGTGGCTTGCTGAAATATCAAGGCCTTTTGGCAATTATCAGGAATACTTATCTGTTTAAGAGGTTCTTTCCTGGCATGTGGTCGACAGCTGAATTACCTTCAGTGATAATACAAGTCTTCAGCTACTTTGAAAGCTCCCTGTTCACCCACAATATAAAGTTGCAAGCAGTTTTACCGGCTCTCCCATTTTTTGCCAACCTTTCTTTGTACAAGAAAGCCTTGTTTTTCATTGTACTCGTTCTGGTGGATGCTTCCTAGTCGGCAATTCAGAAACCACTAGATCTTTTTTCTCATTCATTCAACAGTAAGAGTAGGATCTTGCCTGTATCAACTCAAAATATATCTTCTGGAATGGATTTCCAGGGAACTGGTCCAGCAAAGGACTTTCATTCAAACTGAATTCTTGATAGCTATGTGATCTTAAAGAACTATTCTGATATGGCAAGTGGTGGCTTCCTTCTAGGAATGGTCAAACAATATAAGCCAAAGTTCTAACCTTTTGGATTTGAACCAGAAAATAATAAGTTCATTCCTTAAGCAGAGAACAACAGTCCTCACTCAGTGGGCCAAAAGTCTGCCAGGATCAATTCAAAACAACAGTTCCAGCCAAGAAGAGAAGATATTGGGCATTTTCAGATTCCTCTTGGTCTTCCTGATTTTATTCCTTCAGGCCATAGCTCATAACCAAATCCTTGTTGGTGCCTGTTATCCTGTGGGTACTTGTTAATGGAACCCTCTCTCTAAAGTAGTGCCTTCTCTGAAGTGTTTTAGTTTGGATAAGTTATATGGCCACCCTTGTCATACCTCACAAGCTACTTCCTCTGAGAAGCAGTTTCTGATGCTCCAGAGTAAATTAGATCCCCCTGCTATAACATTTCATGACACTGTGCATTTCTATTTACTGTACTTATCATAATTGTTGGTAATTTTAGGCAACCATACACTTAATATATTTTTCCTGCTAGAATGTAAACCCTATGAAGACAGAGTCAATGAATGGCTCAGGGTGGCATCTTAATCCCTAGCAAACATACAACAGGTGTTCAGTAAATATTTGAAAAAAAGTATGCATATATCACACACCATCCACCAATACCAAGCTTATCCGTCAACAAGAAAGCTCATGTGGTCACCCATAGTAGGAGCTGATGCCATCTGTGAGGCATCAGTGCTGCAAGGAGGGGCCCACACTGACTTTAACACCTCTGAGAGACTCCTTTAAAGGCTGGCTCTTGGAAGGCCAAGACCAGAGGACAGTTCCTCTTAGAAAACAGCAAGAAATCAAATGTCTGCATAGAGCCCTGTTCTCCTCAGAGAATGCCAAAGGCCAAAGCACCAAGAGGCCTGTTTCTGATCTGAGAAGAGTGCCTGGTTTGAGCTATGGCTGGAGGCTCACATAGTGGTCCTGACTCATGCTTCTGTGGCCTAGGGTTTCTTCAGTGTCGTTATGGATCCCTGCTCTGGCTCCTTACATGAGTAGTTTTAAGAAAAGAAAAAACGGGAAAAGGATGCACAGCTAGAATGAGGAATGGAGAGAACAGACTAGATCCCACTGATACCTTACACCTTAGATTTGCTTTCTCCTCTTGTGTGAGGTCATTATTTCCCATCACATTTTATTCGGTCATCTTAGGCAAGGGTACCCTGTTTTATGGGAAAATAATTCTTCCCTCTGTGTAACTTCTGTACTCTGCCTGTTGTTGAGGACAGCATTTCAAGGTCATGAAACTTCTCTTAAACTGTGAAGCTTGCCTTTTACCAGGTACTTTAATCTTGCTAGTGAGGTTCAAGAAGTGGAATCACAAGCCCTATTCCCAGCAACTACAACCAATCTTATTACATAGAACGTTAAATGGCCAATATGAAAAAAATGCCAAGCTTTGCCACAGAGCTGATATAATTCCAATCAAATGCTGCTAATATTGACATTTCAGTTAACCTATGCATTCTCTTCAGTTAAAATTGCTATATTTTTTTAAGTATTAAAAATAGTTCATGAACCACCAGTACGTGCTTATCCATTTTTTTTTTTTTTTTGAGTGCCTGAAGAACCTAGATCAGGAATTGTTACATGAGATAATTTCTAAATTTTTTCTACTCTATTGTTCTTTGATGAATGAATGAATATTATTCTTTGATGAATTCATTTTTTAAATGAATCTTTCAGATTCATTTATGTCAGTTCTAATCTTGAGAGTGTTGGCCAACTTAGGAACTCGTAATTTTCTTAGGTTAGTCCTGAAATACTAATGAGTAATCTATTCCTACATGTATCAAAGATGAGTAGATTACTTTTATAAAATATCTGAAATCTTTATGAGAAACAAAATGTTCAGTTAGCAATCTGCATTTTTAGAAATAAGATAGGTTTAATGATAGACAACTCTAACATTGTTGGTAGGAGATTGTCCATCTGTAGCTAATGATTGAGATTTAAATGCAAACACTGTTAATATAGGAAAATCTATAAGGGAACTCTGTAAGAAAAGCTTTAAATCTAGGATCTAAAATACAAATAATGGGATATTTTATTTCTAGGCTAAGAATGAAGAGGGAAATATTTTTCAACTAGATAGGATATGCTCTTCTGTCTGAGTAGCCAGAGTTCATTGCCGCTGGCTTCTTCTGGATCGATCACATTGTTATAAATGAATGATGCTGTCAGAGTCCTGAAGAATGGCAAGGAGTTCTGCAGTCAAGTCTGGATATAATGAAAATGCCCTGGCAGCTTCCTAGGCTTCATCGGGGCAGCAGGATTACATTTGAGCTCAAGTTTTGAAATCATAAAAAGCTGTTTGACTGAATTTTCAATATGTTTATCACAAGAAAGCTGAAAGTACAAGATAGCATCTGCAAGGAATTTGGAAGTTGAAATGGGTATCAGAACCGTCTGAAAGGAACCTGCTGCAGTAGAGCATAACTCATGTTTCTACCGCCAAGAACCAGCACTGCACTTTTCTTCAGAATTATTTTTAACTAGCTTGGAAGTCATCCAGGTTTGACTTTCCCAAAAGCAGTTTTATAAATGTGAGAGGGGCTAACTGGGTTCTGATTCAAAAGATAGGTGCACCTGAATGTCTTTTGTACCGCTGTGAAAATCCACAGGATGGTCATCACTTATCATTTCCACAGTGGAACAGCTTACTGGGAAATGCAATTTCTTCCAAAGGTTATGAAAGCCAGTAAGACGTATTGAAGCTGGGCCAAGCAAATACATACACACTTATTTTCCTTTAGAAAATATTCAGACAAAGTGAATGAAAATTTATGACCAGAATCATTAGAGACAACTGCATACGCCCAACAAATTGCAGTTGCCACTTTAAACCCATCTAAACCACATGTAAGTTCATTTGGAATTTACCACGAGATAAATGGGCTACTTCCACCTCATGCTTGTTCAAGTTTTATGAAACAAGGAAAACTAGAAGGCTTTATGTTAAACAATGAAGGACAAATTGGTGAAATGGGAAATATTTCAGATAACCCTTGCTTTGTAGCAAAAAAAATATGTAATTATGTCTTTTCATGTTGCTTATATTGGTGTCTTCTGCTATCATATTGAGATAAAAAAATGCACCAGTCATTGATAGCATTCCCATTCTGACAATAACATTTTATTGATTTCCTATGAAATGGATGTATTTGGCTTAATAGCATCTAATGTAATACTATCAGAGTGAATTGAAATATTTAAGGGTTTTTAGCTTTTATAAATCACGGCTAGAATATACTTCATTGCCTGTGAAAATTTCTTGTAAAGCCAATGTTTGTCTTGAATAAACTATTCAGAGCAGTCATTTACCAGTTGGAAAGTTAGAGATTTCGAATTCGAATTCTCCAGTTGCCATCAAGTTAGCCTCATCAATAAGCTCAGGTTATTTCCTAAAATAACAGTCTCACTGCCATTAACAGAAGTATTTACTAACCAACTGGATAAAATACACTAGAATGCGTCTCATGCATGATGTGATTATTTTCTTAACAGTCTTCTCAAACTCAGAACAGGCAATGACTAAATAAACCAGTAGGTAGATGTATCAAAAAGTATCCTGGAGTTACTAGACTGTTTTGTTGAGAATTCCCTCTTGTCACTTAAATAATGGAAATGTGTTTTTAAGGATTGACAAAGATGTGAATAAGGCAGTAATCATGATTTTCATAAAATAGCTACATGATCAAGCCTTAAGAGAGGACAGGAACCTCATGATAGTGACATCTAGTAGAGACCAGGATGAAGACCTGAAACTTGACTGGGATCCAGAGCAGAGTTGGTGAGTCACTGTTCTAGGAGTCTCCAGCTAGCTAACTTTACCCAGTTTGCCTCTCTTCTCTGTATATGATTTTCCTGTTTTTCCTTGCACCATCTACTGACTCCTTTATTTCTAGTTAGAATTTGTAGGAGAGCCTCTGATAGGTTTTTTTTTTTTTATTACCACTATTCCTGTCTGTGCAGGTCTTTTATGTGTGGCCACACTATGGCCACACATAAAATTCCTGGATTAGGTGACAAGCATGAGCTAATCAGGTGTGTCCCTGGGGGCAGCAACCAGTAGTCCACTCATGTGGATGGAAGCACTTAGAAGGAAATATTAAAATGGGGTTGAAGGTGCAACTGATATTCTGAGGATTTGTTTATCTTCTTTGTTTCCCGCTGAATTATTCAAGAAAAATATTATATGTGGGAGGTTGGAAATAATCCAACTGCATTGGTCAGGAGATTATCAAGTAATCTAAAATTGTTATAAGATGTATCTTATTCACAGTGTCAGATCACTTCTTTATTATTAAAGGAGCATGTTATTCTCATGTTTATGGAGCACTCACTGTATACCAGGCACTTGGCTAAGTGCTTTCATGAATTGTCACATTTGACTTTTACCACAAAGCACCCAGATACTTTGATAGGTTTAGCATAATTACTGATATCATGAATCTGATTCAGTTTTATCTATTGAAAGCAATAGAATCATGCCCATTTATTTGTTTAAATAAAATTGATAAACTATGGCTCAATTGAATAAAAAGGTTAGCCGATTCGTATTATGATTCGAATAAACTTGTAAATACATTCTTCTTTGTATGATTTTCTGTTATAGTGAGACACATTTGTCAAAATAACAACTTACCACTCAATTAGATAATTGTTAATTCAATTTTGAGTTGCAGTAGATTTATGCTAGAAATCCGCAGTTCCTGTGGACTGGTGTCAGGGACGTGTGTGTGTGTGTGTGTGTGTGTGTGTGTGTGTGTATGTGTTTCTGTATATATATATATATATATATATATATATATATATAATAAATGTTTTCTTTGTATGTTATCAAGCTGTGTAACTTTAGGCAAGTAATTTCACTTCTGGAAAGATCGTTTTATTTATTGGTAAAAGAACAATAATAATTCCTGCCTTATCTAACTCACAGGTTTTGGTGAAAAAATATGAGGAAATTTATATTTAGAAACTGCTATAAATTGTAATATTATATACTAATGATATGCCACATTAATTATGATAGAAGGGCCAACATTATGTTATTTCTCTCATTTGTATTTATTTTGTGTTAAGTTAGGTTGTGAAAAGTTGTAATTAATCAAGAATAATGAGGAAAAGAAAAGCAGTAAAATGAAGGAAATGAAACAGAGACCTAAAATATTAATATAAGACAAAAACATACATTTACACATATATAGGCCAAAAATCCTGAAGACTTACAATGTTTAAAAAAAATAGGTGATATGACCTAATTTTCTCATGTAACATTTTGAGATCTTTCTTAAAATAAAACCATTACTTATGAATTCAGTTTTCAGATTTTAGCTTCTAAATGAATGCTTTAGAAAAGTATCTCTTGTTTAAATATTTTTGCTAACATCCTGCAGCATATGGATATAATAATCTGTTCCATGGTCATTTTTCCTTTCTTTGTTATTTTTTTAGGTAATGCAAACTTCCTAGTCTTTTTGATGTAAGAATTGTAAAGAAACTGCCAAAAGATGAATAATACATATTTTTTAAAATTGGACTTGACCGAATTGTGAACCAGAAAGAGGACAAGTTTGGAAACAATTTAAAGAGAATCTATTTGGATTAGTATCAATCTTACATAATCTTTCTCCTCTCTTGATAGAAGCGGATGCATACCATTCTATCAGTAGAGAATAATACAATAATATTTGCCACCAACTCTCTTCTAGTATCTGATCCAGTTTATATATTTCCATACCTAGAAAATTTCCCACTTACATGTAATGTAACTGAGTGACCATTGAAATCCAGTCAGTCCACCAAAAGTGATGTAAGTTAAACTCAGAGTTGGCTCCCATAGATATCTTTTAATATATTCATATTTTAAATTATGCTTTTGTTTTATTTTATAATACATTAAACTTAAAATGCCTGGCTCTGGGTTTGAATCTTGCATTTACCATCTAGAAGCGATATGACTTTAGCAAGTTTCTTATTCAATCTGTTTCAAATTTCTAACCTGGAAAGTGGGTTAGTATAATAAATCTCACAGGACTTTTTATAGGGTAATTATGTAGGTAATCTATAATCCATGTTAAAGTCCTAACACAAATTCTAACACACAGTAAACATCAACTCATAGTTAAACCATCCTCATTATTGTACAGCTCTGATCTGAATTAAATTGCTGTTAAATTGCTGTACGTAGTCTTTTATGTTGGGTCTGTCCTTGATACCCTTTATGGCACTCCATGGGTATCTATACTGAGGCAGGGCTTATTTGGGCAACCATTAATCACCAAAACATACTTTAAATGAATCATTCCAAAATAGACTATCACATATGAACAAGCCTTGTAGAAGATGATGTTCGTACACCTTTACCTTTCCTCCTTCTTTACCACCCGCCTCCTGAAATAAAACTTTTAATCCAAGTTTGCTGCCTTCCATTGATTGCAATCCAGATATCTAGAAATACCTGGTGGAGAAGTCAGTCTACATTTACGTTTGACTGCAATAATCAGAAAACAGTTACCTGGTTCTAAACACATACCATTTTCTTGCAACTCTTTCCCTCATCCTGTCTCACTATTGGGAGTTTTTCTTGCTTTTTTTCTGGTCATCTGCCCTCAGGTACAGATGTTCTTAGAACTGTTTGTCCTTGGAAAGATTTGGCTTCTATTATTATTTTGCTTAGCTGCAAAATCTACCTATTTACGATTAAATGAAATGAGAAATCCTAACAGTAATAGAATGCTTGAGCAAAGCATTTGAGAATGTTGAGACTGTCACCAGTTGGTTTTTTTTGTTTGTTTGTTTGTTTTGGTCTGGTCATTGAGTTTTACGTTTTTTCCCCTCTCACTGGAGATTTAACTACTGTCTCTCATTTATATCCTGTTATTAAGTGGGAAGCAGAATAAAACAAAAAGGGCATCTTGATAGGGGAATTCAGTCAGAGATGATGGAGAATCCTGGAGAAAAAAAAAGTCTGTGTGTGATTATTTTTAAAATCAGAGAAATAATTGTAACAGTAACAATGAATAAATATTATTTTTATATGTTGTCATAAAAAGACTGTTAATACAAAAAGCAAAACAAATTGGCTACAGTGTACTATTGTCGTGAACTTATCTGAGGAGTTAGCTAAAACGACAAATAATCATACAATGTAAATACACCAGTGTATGATTTATTTGGCCAAGAGAAGTTTAAAAAGAATCAAGAAAATGATGAAATACTGTTGTTTTTAATTCTTCAGTCTGAGCTGTGGAGGCCAAGGCATTATAAATTTAAAAAAAAGGCTATGAATAGATTTATGTGCATACCGAACATTTTCCCTGTTCTTCTCTGAGTTCTATTGAGAAGATGAACTATGTAGCTTGGTGAAGCTTGGAAAAGGGAACTGAGCAATTTGTCATTCTTTCAGATATGCTCTCTCTTCTGTGTTTTACACATGCTAAATACAATTGAGGGTTTTTTTTTTAAATTATAACATTTTTTAAAAACCAATGGTCTTTTGTAACATTTTTCCCCATAGTATGGTTTGGGAAAATGGCTTGTAGAATGCTCATCTGTGTTATTTGGAAAAGGAGTTCAATGTGAAAATATGTTTAGAAAACCCTTGTTTAAACAAAGTCATATCTTCTTTGAGCATTGTACATACTAACTGACATAGTGAACTTCTAAGAATATGTAATAATTGCACTTACCTTACCATGTAATGCTTTTTTTTTTTCCTTCAACTACCAATAGGTCTTATTTCCTATGAAACAATCTTTCTGGAAACCAAATTAAAGAAATCTTACGTTGTCATGATTATTTTCAGTCATTTGTATGTAAAGATATGGAAGTTATCACCAATGCTTATTCTTAATTGTATATTTATCAAATATATGAAAAAGCAACAATGAACAAGCTCTGAGATCCTTTGAGGAACTGTTTTCAAATTATTCTTAGAGTAAAAAAAAATAATTGTAACTGGGAATTCACAAAAAGATAATACCAGGATAATTAGGTAAATGATAGAAGAGATAAAAGAATAGCAGAAAATTTCTCTTACCCTTAAAGGGCTTACAACTTACACGAGGTATCCAAGCATTGAAGAGGAATGGGAGTTCCCATGTGATGCAAACACTGAATGCCTAGAAAGAGTAAATGAATTCTAAGATCCTTTCATTCCCTTGTGATGGGGGTTGTGTGCAGGAAGCTGACAGAGAATAATAAATGATGATAGGCAATCATGTGCTAAAAGAGATAATAAGGTATGAGAGAAATAGAATACCATTCAGAAAACTGCAAGATTCTCAAGTGTCAGTATGTAGCTAGGCAAAAGGTTTAATTTTTCTGAGCCTCAATATTTTTGTCTATAAAATGGCCCTAAGACTTGCTAGCCTTCTGTGAAAAGAATTATCTGTGAAGTGTGTTACCATATGTATGAGATAAAAGATGATAATAATACTGTTTATGTGTGCTAAAAGCAACTCTGGAAAAAGTAATATAATAATAATAATAGTTGTTTTAGAAGAGTTTGTGGGAATACAGGAAACTGGACAGATAAGAGAGAGATGAGACTGGAACTTTTCTCTGATTTTTTTTTTTTTTTTTTTTTTTTTTGAGACAGAGTCTTACTCTGTCGCCCAGGCTGGAATGCAGTGGCATGATCTCGGCTCACTGCAACCTCTGCCTCCCAGGTTCAAGTGATTCTCTTGCCTCAGCTTCTCAGATAGCTGGGATTACAGGCACACACCACCATGCCTGGCTAATTTTTTTGTGTGTGTATGTGTCTTTAGTAGAGACGGGGTTTCACCTTGTTGGTCAGACTGGTCTCAAACTCCTGACCTTGTGATCCACCTGACTTGGCCTCCCAAAGTGCTGGGATTGCAAGTGTGAGCCACTGTACCCGGCCTTCTCTGAATATTTTTAGGCTTTAAAAAATTAGGTGGTAGAAATATTATCTGTTCAAAAAATGTAATAGGCCAGGTATGATAAATAACTTTGGAATATTTCATCAGTGGGAGAAAGGGCCTACTTAACATTAATGTAGTTATTTTTTAATTTCAAAGAGCAGAGTAATTAAAACTAGATTTTATTTATTTTTATGATATACTGGAAGGAGCACCCTTTGGACAATTTAAGAGATTTAAAAAATCTTGATCCCTGCTCTTTGGAAATCTTTTAGTCTAGGTATCAAAATAAAAACTTTTCTTACATTTTTCCTCTAAAGAGAATGAACAATCAATAAATATGGTCAATCTTTATTTTGTAACTCCAAGATTTGCCCTACAAAAGTGATGTGCAGTGGGAACAAAATATGGTAGTTTATTAGAGCCTAGTTAATAGCCTGTGCTATGAAAGGAATTCAAGGACTTATTGCCTTGGTCCTATTATTAGTATTACAACAAGGTCACAGAAATGTTGAGTTTAATAGCATAAAAGAGATGGTTTAAATGTTGGATGCCTAAAAAAACGTGATCTTTTATCTATTTTTTTATTTCACCTACATCTTTTTTTTTTTCTCCTGTGTTTTGGCCCTGCCATTTACACAATATCTTGTCCAGAAAAATTGCCATTGGCCCGGCAAAGGATACAGTCAAGTTGATACAGATTTCATATAAATTAAATGGAAGAGTTGTGCTCCATCACTTTGACAACTAAATTACATGAAACACAGCTGTAGATCAGGTGCTGGTTACTTTTTTAAATGGAGTTGGTGGTGGAGCAATCTCATTTGACACGACTACCAGTTTAGATGGCTTTAGATTTGGACATCTCCTTAGATTCACTTTTAAATTAGCCTATCAAAAATTTTAAGAATAAAGTTCCATACAACAACCTTGCAAAGAGGTCCTTATCGAAGGATAAATATATGTTTAGAAGAAGCAAGGGAACACATTTTTTTAAAAAAAAGACTATTATTCCAGCTCTAATTTCCCTGGGGGGAAAAAAAAGAAAAAGAAAAAGACTGTTACTTTTACTACTTATCCTTTAATTAAACAAACATACTTACTGTGCACATCATTTGCATGATAAAGAAGGTGGCGGGTGAGTGGACAGAGTACAGTGCATGGAGTTTAGAGGAAGTTAGTGGTTTTATGTACCTGCTTTAAGGGCTATTGGAATTTAACATGGCGCAGGTGCTTTATACTTTCCTATAGTTGCTGTAAAAACTACCAATAATGGCTTATAACAATCCACATTTATTATTTCACACTTCTGTAGGTCAGAAGTCTGCATATCATGTGTCTGGGATGGGTCATCTGCTTGGGCCAAAGTCAAAAGTGTTGGCAGGGCCATGGTCCTTTCTGGAGGTTCTGAGGCTGAGTCTGCGTCAAGCCATTTAGGTTTTTGGCTAAATTCACTCCCTTCTGGTTGTGGGCCTAAGGTCTAATTTCCTTGGTGGCTGTCAGCAGCAGGGCTGGATTTCGCTTGGAGGGTGCCCTCATTGCTTTGCATGCTTTCCAAGTGTCCTTCCCCTGTCTTGAAGCAACAGGAAGTGAAGTCCCTCTCATGCTTCAGATCTCTCTGACTTCCCCTTCTGCCACTTCTCTCCTGCTCCAAACAGAGCTCCCTGCTTTGAAGAACTCATGTAATTAGGTCACCCACTCAGATAATTCCCCTGTTTCTAGATCTATAAGGTTAATTACATCTGAAGGACATATTCACAGTATCTGGGAATTAGGATTTGGACATCCTTGCTGGTGGTGGTAAGAATTCTGTCTACCTTGGGTGGTGAATCCCGAGAGATATAAAGTGTGAGTGTTAAAGGAATATTGATTTTTGGGTGGACGGTTATACAATGCTTTTGTTTCCATTTAATCTTTATCATCTCATACTAGGTTTTAAGAGATCAGAGTTTGTTGGAGACTAGATCCTGCTATCATTTTGTTTTGCCTGCATGGTACATACAGGCTGCACCATGACTCTTTGACAGTCTCTGTCTTTAGAAAGGTTTCAGCCTTTAGAGAGATTTACAGGCAATTTGAGAAGATAACTAACAATAATTAGTGTCAATTGGTAGCATAGATTTCTAATGCTCTAAAGGTGTGTATATAGAAAGAACTTTTGGGGCTGGAGCTATGAGGCAGATTTCATGGAAGACAGTACTTTAGATGGCTTTAAAGTATACTTGAAGCATGGAGAAATCAGAAAGAGAGACAGACTTTTCATAAATGATGAATAGCAAAAGCATGGATATCAGGAAAGAGAAAACCTTATTTGAGGGCAATTTTAATTGGAGAAGAAAGTTCTACTGGATGTTTCTAGGGAGTAAAGGAGATTAGTTGATGAAGATTCAATTCCAGTGGTTTTCACATTTTTGGATTCAGGATCCCTTTTTACTTTTTAAATGTACTGAAAACCTCTGAGAAGTTTATGTTTGTTATATAGGTTATACATATGTATTACTATTTACTCTGTTGAGAATTGACTGAGAAAACATTTATTTATTCATTTTAAAATAACCAACTTTTTAAAATAAATTTTGTACTTGTATGAAAAATACTTATATTGCCACACTAAGATAATTTTGTGAGAAGAGTGACTTGTTTTACCTTATTGACAGTCTCTTTGTTTGGCTTAAGACAGCTGGATTCTCACATCCATTTTGCAGGCAATCTTCTGCAATAGAGTATGGCCTTTGGCCTCTAGACAGCACCATTGTATATGTGTGAGATGATGAAAAAGGTTTTGGCCCTTGGACCTCCTGACAGAGTCTCGGGGACTACCAAATGTCCTTGGACAACACTTTGAGAACTTCTGTCCTATATAGTCAAGGAATATATACTGAGCCCCTACTAAGTGCCAGCAACTGCTGTAAGAAAATGAAATAGAGATGGGCGCAGAACTTACTTTATCTGATACCTTGTAGACTGTGGCAAGCAAGGATTTGGATTATATTCTAAATATTATTTGAGGATTTGAAGGAAATAATGATATAATCTAATTCACATCTTCAAAACATCACCTTAGCTGAGAAGTGACGAATGGGCTACAAAAGAGCAAGAAAGGAGGAGAGGAGACCAGTCAGAGGAGTGTTGCATTAGGGTCAGATGAAACCACAGAGGAAGTGACAGGCAGTCACCAGATTCAATAGGAAGGTACAGCTGACAAAACCAATACATTAATTTTCCTTTCAGTCTGATTAAAATCCATTTCTCTATCTGACCATTTCTCTAACTTGTCAAATTTCACTTTGAAATATGTTCCCATATTTCAAGGTCGTAACACTTTCCAACTTTTGTCACACACAACTTTAATGAGCATCCCTCTCTGAGACATCATGGTAGCATATTAATCATACCCTGTCCTAACTTACCTCATCGGCCAGTGACAATCTGTCTTTTCTAGAAAAATTGTTTTGTATCTTCAAAGTGAAGACGAATGAAGTTTATTTATATAAGGTAAAAATATAACACCCAGAATTGTATGTGCAAAATATTCCCTGCAAAGTATATTTTATTTCTCTTTTTCCCTTCCCATCTGCCCCTTCCAAATACATCTTTGTCTTCTGGTTGTTGAGAGGTTGCAAGGCATTCATATTGTCATATTGGTGGTACAGTAGGACATTTGCATATGACCCAGCTGTGTTTGTTAAGGTGCTTAACAGTTGGAGAAGAAATAAGTAATATGCTCTCAATAAGACAAAAGCAACAATTTGGAAACACAAGTGGAAATTAACAATGCTACTGGTTTCTGTTTAAAGAACTTATGTGTTAGGCTTTCCTTGTGAATAGACTCGGTAAGCAACTACTCAAATGATTTGATTTCATGGTCTAGGAATATACTAGAGATATAGACAGTTTTCTCTGCTTGCGTCACCCCACTGCCTTGGCTTTTCTGGTCCTGTATCTACCTAATCATCACCTTCTGTACCAAACTATGATTAACTTAAAGAAGAAGCATGTTTAAAGGGTTCTAAGACAGGTTTTCCTTTTTAACTCTATCAGAATGTTGCTTACTTTTGAGACTGTTTTTCTTATCTGTAAGAAAGGAGATTTATAACACTCAGCTAGCTGCATGAAGAATATGTACATTTAAAATTCTCATTTTTTCATATGTATAGAACATTTTATGGTCTTCAAAGCTGTGATATACATATATATGTGTATATCTTTTAAAAGATGGTGTATATATACTTTTAAAATACTATAAAAGAGTGTATATATATATCATTTTAAAAGGCTATATATACTGTCTTTTTAAAGACATACATATATACACACACACATATATATATATGTGTGTGTGTGTTTTAAAAGACAGTATATATATATGTCTTTTAAAATTTCTAGAATCGTCTGGGTGCGGTGACTCACACCTGTAACACTAGCACTTTGGGAGTCTGAGGCAGGCGGATCACCTGAGATCAAGAGTTAGAGATCTGCCTGTCCAACATGGCGAAACCCTGTCTCTACTAAAAATACAAAAATTAGGGCCGGGCGCGGTGGCTCAAGCCTGTAATCCCAGCACTTTGGGAGGCCGAGGCGGGTGGATCACAAGGTCAAGAGATCGAGACCATCTTGGTCAACATGGTGAAACCCCGTCTCTACTAAAAATACAAAAAAAATAGCTGGGCATGGCGGTGCGTGCCTGTAATCCCAGCTACTCAGGAGGCTGAGGCAGAAGAATTGCTTGAACCCAGGAGGTGGAGGTTGCGGTGAGCTGAGATCGCGCCATTGCACTCCAGCCTGGGTAACAAGAGCGAAACTCCGTCTCAAAAAACAAAAAAACAAACAAACAAAAAAAATTACCCAGGTGTGGTGACGGGCACCTATAATCCTAGCTACTCAGGAAACTGAGGCAGGAACCACTTGAACCCTGGAGGCAGAGGTTGCAGTGAGCTGAGATTGCGCCAGTGCGCTCCAGCCTGGGCAAAAAGTGAAACTGTCTCAAAAGAAAAGAAAAATTCAGTGTTACTCTGGTTAGGCTAATTTCCCTAACTCTTTTGAATATTCATAAAACTGAGGTTCAAAAAACTAATGCACAAAGTCATATGGATAAAAAGTGATCTTTAATCTTCAACTCTTCTTACTATATCGTGTTGACATTTATTACCATTTTCTTTTTTTTTTTTTTTTTTTTTTTTTTTGAGACGCAGTTTCGCTCTTGTTACCCAGGCTGGAGTGCAATGGCACGATCTCGGCTCACCGCAACCTCCGCCTCCTGGGTTCAGGCAATTCTCCTGCCTCAGCCTCCTGAGTAGCTGGGATTACAGGCATGTGCCACCATGCCCAGCTAATTTTTTGTATTTTTAGTAGAGACGGGGTTTCACCATGTTGACCAGGATGGTCTCGATCTCTTGACCTCGTGATCCACCCGCCTCGGCCTCCCAAAGTGCTGGGATTACAGGCTTGAGCCACCGCGCCCGGCCTTTATTACCATTTTCTAGATAAAAGCCTGTTAGGACATTAGGACTATTAACATATTTAACATATTTTAGTGCCTCAAATTGTTTCTCTTTTTTGTACGATCATTTGTGCTCCTACAGGAAAGCAAAGAGTTAGTCTAATGTCTTTGCCAAATGGAATTTTGGGTGAATAGACTAACGATATTTACTTAATTCTGTCCAGAGATAAGATCTCTTAGCAAGATGTCTCTGGCTAAAGGATTACCCGTAGTGAATAGAACCCAGGATCTATGAGGCAGGTCTTCCTGGTGCATATGACATAATGTATACCATTTGATGATATATGAAGTGCCTTATCTGAACTTCATAGCTTATATCCTTGAAATTGCTAACCAAAGCTTAATGCTGGGTAAGATCTTTAATTCATACGTGTCTAATTTGACAATCAAACCCTCACATTTGTCAATAAATAATACAGTCATATATTCTAAAGGAATCTCAAATACAAATACCAGAGATAAAAAGATGCCTTTTTTTTTTTTTTTTTTTTTTTTTTCAGTTACCCAGGTTGAAATGTTACTGATAAAATATATTGGTAAATAGTCTCAGTCTCCCTACTGAACTGGTGAAATCAAAGCAACCCTTAAGCAGTAAAGATGCCTGATTTAATTTCGGTAGTTATAAATCAAAATTAAGCCTAGGAAACTGGACCCATAAATAGCTGCAGAGAATCCAGCTGTTTTTATTCTAAAGGCAGTCTCAGATCAATTTGCATGGAGGTGATGTGACTGTGAGATAAGGGAATTGTCTTTCAGCCCAGTCAGTTACAACAGTCGCCAGGATCTAAAGCACCCAATCAGGAGAATACCCAGCAATTAATTTTTTATAAGCCAAGGAAAGACTATTGCTAAAATGTAGAATAAAGCCTTTGTTTTGCAGTGATTCCTTTTGTTCCATAGAGCATTTTCTGGATTAAATAGGAAGATTGGGGATAAAAGGATTAACTGATTTTACCTCAAAGTCAGTAAGATAAAGAATATAGCCTCCACCTACTCATAATCAACTGATTTGTTCTTTGGTAGAATTGGTTTGGTTTGCCTTTCCATACCTTGAATTTAACCAAAGGAAATGATGCTTCTTAGATTCTGAATTTGTAGCATGAGCAGAGATAAATCGTTATCTTGAGTGTTCAACTTTAAATGGACAATCCTCAGAAATAATTACTTCAACTAACAAACATAGAAGGTTATGGAGACACAAAGTTGGACAGATTCCAAGGAGTTTTATTATTTATGTTTATTTGTAGCATATGCCTTAGACATTGACTCAATTTATGGTTTAATTCCAACTCTTATATGGTCACCCATACATTAAGAGGGAAATCAATGTAAAAAGGTAAAATAACATGCCCAAACAGACAAATATGTAAAGGTAAGACTCAATGCTAGAGTCCACCTATTCCCCTCAAATTTCTGGAATCTTGTCTTTCCAATCTATTAATTTACAAAGTTTTATTATATTCAAGTAACAATTCATGTGTTTCTATATGATATCCATTGTTTTTAAATGCCATTAATCATCACTTAACTAAATCATATACACGTTAGTCCCTAAACCTCAAAATAAAATGCTACAGGCTGGGCGAGGTAGCTCACACTTACAATCCCAGGGCTTTGGCAGGCCAAGGCAAGAGAATTTCTTGAGGCCAGGAGTTTGAGACCAGCTGGGATAGCATAGCAAGACCCTATCTCTACAAAAAAATAAAAACAATTATCTGGGCATGGTAGTGGGTACCTGTAGTTCCAGCTACTCAGGAGGCTAAGGTGAAAGGGTGGGCTGAGACCAGGAGTTTCAGGCTGCAGTAAGCTACGATTGCACCACTGTACTTCAGCCTGGGCAACAGAGTGAGATTCTGCCTCTAAAATGAAGTTAAAATTTAAGTAATTAATTAAATGCTGTGAAGTGTACTTTAGGTTACAGACATATCTGCAATTGTGAAAATATATAACTTTCTGAAGTTGAGTTAATAATATAGACATTAGATCCTAGTTACCACCTCTTTATTTTTCCTTCATAATTTCCTTTGTAGTCAGTGGTTGTAAAACTGCATTTTAATGCAGAAATATCAGAGTTCATTGATTCAACATATTTATTTCAGTAGTGCAAACAGTTATGTCATTTTTGCATTTATGGTCACATATTTTGTTTTTCCTCAGTTTACAGTTTACTTGACCTTTGCATGCAAGTGTAGGCAGGAAGAGGTGCAAAAGTCCCTAGGTATAGTGGACAGAATTACAATTACATTCAATATCTCCAAGAAGTCACAGCTAGGACACGCTGTTGAACAGCTGACTCTCACTGTCAAGTGGAGCTGGTCTTTGCCACACCAGTCTCCAATCTTGGCACCTCAGTCTACTTCCTATAGTTATTCTGTTAGTATTTAGTATTTAGCATGTTGGCATTAAGTAAGTACTCTGTTTCTGCTAATTACTTTATCAAAATCCGCTAACAGGTTCTATATCTTTCCTTTTATACTCTCTCCTTTGGATTTTTACCTTTTAAATCTTCATTCTCCTTGTGATACAAAAAATCTTGGCCCATCAAAAGCTATTCAAGGGTCAGCAAAATGGGTTTAGGGGAATGAGGTAGGGCTAAAAGTGAGTTCCCTGACTTTGCCCCCAGTAGGTAATTCTCTCCTCCACTCATCCATAACATTGACATAGTCACTGATAATTGAGCTCTTTCCATTTACAAAATTCTCTTAAAGTTTTGTGTCTTCCCACATTGCTCTTTTTAAAAGTAAATACACAACACATAGATTGTCACAGATTGGGATGCAGGGCCAGTATTCACAAAATGAGCATTTTGACTGACACATGAAGAACCAGTGATTGATGGGGTGCTTTTCTGTTGTACTAACATGAAAAAGCTGACAAAGAACAGATTAAAGGGGGTGTGAGTAACTGTTTAAGTGCAGTACCAACAGAGTTACACACACTACCCAAGGGCAAAAAGACAAAATGAAAAAAAAAGAAAAAAAACCCTCCCCAATTTTTAATCTTAGGTCATTATGGCTGATAAATCTAACGAGATTATGACAATAGCTTTAAACAGGGACAAAATTGTGGTAGATGAGTGATTTTGATTCTCTGTGTTATATTATATTTGAATATGGCTTTCACACCTAATTAGAATTTTAAACATGTCTGGGAATTAAAAAGAAATAGAAATTATGAAAAAAAAAAGGGTCTCCACAGAGTAGCTTCTTCAGCAGACTAAAATGCTTTGACCTTGAAAAGATAAATCCAGAACACGCTAAAAACAAGCACATAATATTACCGTTAACATACAACACATAGCATGTTATTGTGTTATCACAAAGTAACAATAAAAAAGAAACAACTCGAAGATAAAAAAGGAATTATGTTCAAAACAGGATGATGTAATGGTGCAATCTTTAATAATATTCATAGGCATTTTATTCCATTTATGAAACTGAGCCTGCTGTTCTTATGGAGGATTATTCAGTTAATGTGTACCAAGGCACTTTTCTGTAAAATGTCTTCGTTAACTAGGCTTGCTTGGAAAATAAAAGAAGGAGGGGAAATTAGCAAGGATTAGATAGAATTGGGTCTTTGTCTATAGCCCCAAGTCAGTTCATTTACCAGTTCTTTTTGTTTTCACACACAGACACATCTCCCTAAGCCAGCCTGAGTCAGTGCAGGACATAAATTAAAGGATTTTCAGATGAATATAACTACCATGGAGATGGCTTCACTGTATATATATATATATATATATATATATATGTTAAATTACGTATACTTGAAAGGACTTCTCAAATGAGGCTTAGTGTTCTATCGTCTTAGAATAGGAAATTGGAGCTGTTGGGCTACGTGTTAGTTCAGAGTGAAAAAGTGAAGGAGAGATTTTTCTGTGGAAGCATCCCTGAGTCCGCCCTCGGGCTTGTTAGGGTCACAAGAAGACTGAATGACTAAAGAGGTCTGGTGATGGGTGGCCAGTGCAGGAGTCCTGAAAGGAACTGGAAGCTTGCCCAGTGCTCCCTTTGGCTTTCTTGGTTCAGTCTGCCGATTCTATATAATGCAGTATTGTTGTGCACTGCAAAAGCTGCAACCCTGATTGTAAAAGAATAGAAAAGCATTACAAATCTTTACGATGGCATTTCAGAATACAACGGCTCATGTGTATTGTTTCCACAGAAGAAAATATGACCATTTTATCCTTCCTAAAGAAATAAAATAAACATTTGAATAGTCTAAAAAATGTCTTTAACTTCAATATTTAAAAAATCTCATTCATTTGAATTGCTATCCAAATGTTTTATGAGATACTAAGGTCAATCTGAACCTGTTATCACAGAGAGTAAATCCTATAAACACTATTCTGAGAACATACATTTCCACTTCCATGTAATATGGTTTGTCAAGTACTACAGAGTCTGCCAAGCCGGGTTTTATGTTCCTGAGATTTCCTTTTCCTATGTCTGATACCTCCTTTTTTTCTGTTTACTTTTTTTTTTTTTTTTTTTTTTGAGACGGAGTTTCGCTCTTGTTACCCAGGCTGGAGTGCAATGGCGCGATCTCGGCTCACTGCAACCTCCGCCTCCTGGGTTCAGGCAATTCTCCTGCCTCAGCCTCCTGAGTAGCTGGGATTACAGGCACGCGCCACCATGCCCAGCTAATGTTTTGTATTTTTAGTAGAGACGGGGTTTCACCATGTTGACCAGGGTGGTCTCGATCTCTTGACCTCGTGATCCACCCGCCTCGGCCTCCCAAAGTGCTGGGATTACAGGCGTGAGCCACCGCGCCCGGCTCTGTTTACTTTTAAGCTAAGGAATTTTACTTCTAATAATCACTTAGTGTATAAAACCAACTATGCATAATTCTCTTCACATCTTTAAAAACTCTCTATATAATTTATCCATAAAGAAATTATGTCCATTTGAGATTCCTGTCATGCCTCCATCTAAAATGTAGTTACTGACTTTTGGAGTATTACAGGAAAATGACTTTAGAAAAAAATGTCACTACAAAGTAGACAGATTTTTGAAACACCAACCTAAATTTAACATTCAGCTTAATCATCATTTAATCTGTTGTACCTGATGAGGGGGCAGATATTTAACACAGATAATACTGAGAACATACTAGTCTGTTGCTTCTCATGGTTAAAGGTAAATAACTGGAAATGGGGTGGTTTATTTAATATCTGTGTGTGTTTGAAGAAGAGAGAATCAGGAGAAGTACTTATCATATTTTATCTTCTTTGGTTTGTGCCATTTATACCAAGTAAATTATTGTTTTGAAGCCCAGAATTTAATCAGGTCTGTGCTACAAGATGCCACTTAGGATAAGAATGCTCCAGTGTAGACATGTACTATATGCCTACACAAATATATATTCTCAGAACCACTTATTAGTGACACATTACAATTCACTTCAGTCACACTTACTTTCAAACCCATAAATGCATATGTCATCTTGAGTAAAGAGCCAGAGAAATCCAGAGACTTGCAAATGTTTTTCTGTTCCCACCAAATCTCATGTGCAAGGCTGTGATGTCTTCATGGTATGATGCATTAGACAATTCATCATTTTGTTGCCTCTGGATAGTTTTTATTCTATACATAAAGAGGGCTGTCAGAATTTCATAGGTCTGCGTCCTGAATCATTCATAGAATGGGCCATCAAATGCATATTTATGAATGTCTAGAATATTTTATTTTACAACATCATGCTTTTCATCATGTTTTGCATTTCAGATTATGTACATATTATTGGCTAGCCTACCAGCAAATTTTTCAGGTTGGAAAGTTGGGTTTGAATTAAAATTTGATGTGAAAATGAAATGTTGATATCATAGCATTCCCTTTAGAGTTGTTATTCAAAATACAAGCTGAGGCTGGCAGATCAACTGAGGTCAAGAGGTCTAGACCAGCCTGGCCAACATGATGAAACCTTGTCTCTACGAAAAATACAAAAATTAGCAGAGCGTAGTGGCAGTCCCGGTAATCTCACCTACTCAGGAGGCTGAGGTAGGAGAATTGCTTGAGCCTGGGAGGCAGAAGTTGCTGTGTGCTGAGATGGCACCACTGCACTCTAGCCTGGGTGACAAGAGCAAGACTCTGTCTCAAAATAATAATTATTATAATTAAAGAAGCTGATGAGAAGCCCCAGATGGGTTTATAAAGTTGTTAGCTTTTGTTTTCTTATTTCAAAATAATTCCTTTTTTAGACCAAGCAGTGGATGACAGTCTTAAATGTAATCCATTTCCTACATTGGATATCTATCTTCTAAGCACTTTTGAAGAACACAGAGATTGAAAGAATTCCCTCTTTTGCTACCTAAAATCTAATTAAGCAATCGGGTGGTACAATACATGACAGTGCAAGACCAAGCAATCATGCTAAACTTAGATTAAACATACAGACCAAAGACTTCTAGCTGGGAAATCTAGATAGTTTCATAGAGAATATAACTTTGAGCTTGGTCTTTTTTATACAGAAAATCTGAAGGATGGAGTCCAGTTATTTATATAGGCATGGCATTTACAGTAAAATTGTCATGGTGTATGCAAATGATTACCTATATTGATTGGTAGTGGTGATGATGGAAATCTTTGAGGGTGATGGAATTGTAAAACTGATTTTCCTTTCAAGCCTATTATTTTAGTTCTGCTTCCCACATTCCTGGAAGAAGAGATAAAATAAGGACCACAGGACTGTATAATTTTCTTGTGTGTCTCCAGTGATATTTCGTTTCAATTTGCTTTTCAATGTGACACATCTACATATATTAAATTTGATTGAATCTTGATTTAAAAGATTTTGAGGTGGATCTCAATGTATGTCCTAAAATAGAATAAATTGATTACCCTGACTTAGGCTCCCAGAATGTAGATCCGATTGCAGAAAACCCTACTATTAGTAACAAAGGGGTATTTCTATTTATTTGTATTAGTCTCCAGATTGGAAAAAGAATCCACTGAAATGTGTTTGGAGGAAGCAGGTCTATCTTAGTGTGGTGCAATGAAAAATCTGGAAGGCAAGACATTGTCAGAAAGCCCCAAACTAAGTGATTAGCAGCACCAAGCCCATGGTGTTTCCTGGTGGCCCTGAAGATTTTGGACTGATTGTATAATCAATATTCTTCTACTGGATTTCAGACTAATTTTACCCTTGAGAGAGTTTAGAAGATGGAGGGCCTTGCTGTACAGCATAAAATTTGGCTTTAAACAAAACAACAAAAAGTATCTATTGTCAGACTGTACAGGAAGAAAGTCCTTGAGAAGATAAGGGATGATAGCTCTTATTGCTTTCTTCTTTGTTAGAACCTGAGAAATCCTTACTGATTACAGCAAAAAACTGGCTGTAGCTGGATTCCATGGATACAGGGGCAAGCAAAACAAATCAATTTCTTCTTCCCACCTAGTCCCATACGACTCTGTGTGTTTTAGAGAGATTAAATTCCTTTAAAATGAGCACTGAGAGAAGCATTGAGAGATGACATAAAAAGAGTGGGTATGTCATAATAAGATATACAAGGAGGGCTCTATAGGGAGGGTTCTATTTGTTGCTAAGCCATTAAGATGAAGTCATTTGAATATAAACAAGTGAATACACGAGTCTATGTTTTAGCACCAGACTGTGGTGATATATTGATGTGAGGAGACCCAGGATGCCACAAGCACTTGGGGACCTCATGGGTTATCCTTGGGGATAGCATTAGTCTCATGAAAAGAAACCTTAGGTTAGGGTTCTGATTTGTGCATTAAGAACGAGATGGAAGTGAAATGGATGGATTAATACATGGGAAAAACAGCTATTTCTGGACTTTTCTCTTCCCAGATTACCTCTATCTCACCTTGCCAACATTCTATTATAAAGGAGAAGGTAAAATTCTGAGAGATAATAACAGGAAACCATAAATTTTACCTATTGTTGCTAAATTTTAATTCTTTCAGGTGCTACCCTCCATGTCAATATGAAGGAGAAGATATCTGGTGATCAAAGGGAAGAGTTTGATCTCCAGTTTCCTAAAGCCTCACGTGAGGGTTCCTGAGTGTTATCCTACCAGATTCCTTTGCTTCCAAAGGGAAAACTTAGCTTCTCTTGCCTGTGTTTGTCAAAACTGCCTTAGCCTCCTGTAGAGAAATGCTTTGAAACTTAATGAAGAAATATTCTACCAATTCATACAACCTCAACCCTAAAGTGGTTGCCCAATCTAGAATTAAGTTAAAAAAGCCTCTGAATATCCAAAATAGCTTTCACAAAAACTGCACATTAAAGTCATGCATTTTATTTCTTAGTGCCCACTCTGAGTCTTACTGACTTTTATTCAGCATGTCATTCTAAATGAGCTTGGTTATCTGGTTTCCCAGCCCACAGCAGATTAGAAACAGCAAAGGCGAAGCTGAGAAGAGACACAGTGATAGCCAAAGTGACAGCTGAAAGACTGACATCGAGGGAGGAGAGGAAAAAATGATAAAGCAGGCATAGAAATATACACATGGTACAGTAATGAATGCTCACAGATGACCACTGAATCATCAGGAGAAAAAAAGTTAATATGTTTAGAGACGTCTATGCAGGAAGACAGGAATTTAGCATTTAATATATTTTATGAAGGTTTATACCTAATATTTAGGTTTAAATGTGCGTAATCTTCAGGTACAGAGAAAATTTAGTTCTCCAGAATTGCTCCTTCCCAGGAAGTGTCCAGGTAAATGAGGTGTTACTAATCCCATCTTTAAATACCCTACTGACTTTTTCCTAAATTTGGTTGTAAATTGTGTCAGTATTCACTGGTTTGCAGATGTTACCTTTTTATAAGAGGAAACAAACCAAAAGCAATTCTAATATAAGATGTGTTCTCTTTTAGTTTGATGCTAAGCACTTTGGGTCCTAAGTTGAGGCCATTGATAAGTCATCAAAGGATTACCTAATTGTGGAATTGTAAAGAGTTTTGCATCCTCCTCCCAACATAAACTTAAGATAATTGAATTGAAGCTTAATCACAGGATTTTATTTTTACCAAATTCAACAAAGTAGCTACTGGCACTCTGAGGACATTATTTTCCATTTACATGTATAATACAAAAGATGACCCAGTCAACTCATCTCTGTGAATTTTCATGCGTCTCCAGAGAGAAAGTCTTTGCCTCATTGTCTTGGCAACAGTCTCTAAGGGTGACCTTTAACACTATTATGCTTTCCCTGGGGAGAGAATCAGGATGTGGTGGACAGCGCAGAATCAAGGTTCTTTCTAAGAAATTGAATTTGAAAGAAAGATTTTGTTGGATGTCGATTTTTACTTGTAGTTTTGATGTGGTTTTATGTAGCATTTTATGGATTGTTTTCTTTAAGTTGTTTCCATTTATTAAAGAAGACAAACAGCAGTATTTTGCAGATGGACAGAGGACCTGAAACAAGCAGCCAAATTTTCTTCTGATTAAGGCTGGCATGATCTTCTACCTAGTGACATGGTTCCCTTTCATCTGTGTAAAGTATTATTATTTCCCTGCAAAGTGGCCCCTTTTAGAAAGACTCAAGGAGTGTGAGAGGATTTTGCTGCAATTTTTGATTGCAACCTCAACTATTTTTTATGAGAAACTGAAAATCTAAGTTTTTATTTGAAACCTGATGTTTACAAATGTGGATAATAACTTCACCTAAAAAAATGCACTATGTTGGCCAAATAAAACACTCTGCCAGCCAGTTTCTAAAAGCAAACTTAAATATGATAAAAAACCTTAAGTTATTTTTTGCTGGAAGGATATTTGGAAGATTATGGGGGTTCAGCTTTAAACCTGGAGAAGTGTATTTCTAGTCATGGCAGCGTAGGCAGCAGAAAGAGAATCAGTCAGCAGGAGAGGAAATAAGTAGCTCCAAGCTCCTGAAATTGTACTTTAGAGAACTCCTGTCTAGTTTCACGACTACCTTTAGCAGCAAGACCTATATTTTTGATGTGGTTAAACTTGCGTGTAGGAAAAAGGAAACTACAACAGTTATGTAGCCCCTGATGATATTGGAAACACGGACATTAAAACTAATTCGCTATGATTTCCAGATGCAAATGAAACTGTGGTTTGATGATGCAGAGATGATACAGCAGCTTTTAGGTTCAAAATAAGAAAATGGTAAAAGTTATTCAATTAGTATTTTCAATAACATACAAGATGAACAAAACTAGAAAAATTAATTGTAAAATGGATTTTAGGAAAGAAGACACTATAGACTGCTAAAGTTATTTGGGCCTGAACTTAATGGATCCTATAATCATTGGAGGTTATTGAGAATAGAGGAAAGGGGATAGAAATTATACAGATTCCAAGGAAAAAGGTGATAAGTCCAAATGAAAATAAAGACTAGAAAGAAACAGATGCCTCATTTTCAGATGCCTCATTATCTCCATATCTTAGGAATGGAGATAATGGTGATGTCAATAAACTAGTTTGTGGGAGAAAAAATAATTGTAATTTGGATTGTACAAAGTTGAAAAGGGTAGGATATCCAGACAAAATGGCAATAAGGTCAAGTCAGGAAACGAGTGACATGCAGAACTACTGAACATTCCTCAGTGTGTAGGTTTCAAATCCACCTAGAGATATGCTTAATTTTTTGAGAGACTAGAGAAGGCTGGGGGCTAGATCTTGTTATGTGATGGCAATTACAGAGCAAAAGAAAAACAGACATATCAAAGAGAATGACCAAAATACCATCTTAGAAGTTAGAATGAAAGAAAGTTAACTGAAATAATAATACAAACAATACTACTCTTGTTTAAGTGTGATGTGTATTTTTAATATATAAACTGGTTTCATGCATCTTGAGGAGGGAAACAAGCCAAAATGGAATTTATAATAATGTTTATAAAGTCATGTTTTGAAAAGCAACTGAATTTTTCATTTGACTACTTTTATTATTTAATGGGGTAGTTGTCTTCTTGACCCCCAAGTTCAAATTTTCTGGTTCATGTTCTGTTCACAAGGACAGAGGGAAAATTCCCAATACTCTCCAAGTAATATGTAAGCAAAGAAATTTATAATTTTATGAAAAGTAAACATGCCAATTTAGCTTTATCTAAAATAAGGTAGAGCAAACTTGAAAGAGGAAGTAGGATTTCAGGGTTTTACCGTAATAATTTAATATGAGAATAAACTGGGCACCTTGGTAAACATTGTATCTACACATTTGTAGTAATCTATAAATTGACACATATTAAATAATCCATGTAGTTGCTTAGCAATGATCAATATGTATCCATTTATGGCCACCTTCCAGGTAGAAAGAATTAATTGAGGAACAGCTTGTCTGCAGTAAGGACAGAAACCACCACCCAATATTACATATTTCTTCATTCAGTTTTTCTAAAATTTTACTTACTTTTTCAATTTATTTTATTTTCTATTTTTTGAGACAGGGTCTTGCTCTGTCACCCAGGCTGAAGTATAGTGACACCAACATAGCTTACTGCAGTTTTGACCTCCTGACTCAAGAGATCCTTCCACCTTAGCCTCCTAGTAGCTGGGACTACAGGCATACATCACCATGCTTGGCTAATTTTTTTTTTTTTTTTGTAGTTATGGGGTTTCACCTTGTTGCCCAGGCTTGTCTTGAACTCCTAGACTTAAGCAATCCACCTGCCTCTTACTCAGCCTCCCTAACTTCTGGGATTACAGACATGAGCCATCTGACTGTAAGACATTAAGAATGGAATTTATAGAATTCTTTGTAATTATCATTCATATGAAATATGAAATTACAATTATAAATAATATAGTTAGCCATCAGTGATAATCTAGTGCAGTAATTAGTATACTGTATTGTAGTTTGGTGATATTTGCAGTGGTAGGAGTAATGGGTATCAATTTTTTTTTTCTCACTCTTGGTCAGGCTGGAGTGTAATGGTGTGGTCTCGGCTCACTGTAACCTCTACCTCCCGGTTCAAGCAATTCTCCTGCCTCAGCCTCCCAGGGAGCTGGGATTACAGGCACCTGCCACCACGCCTGGCTAATTTTTTTTTTTTTTTTTTTGTATTTTCAGTAGAGACTGGGTTTCACCATGTTGGTCAGGCTATTCTCAAACTCCTGACCTTGCGATGCACCTGCCTCAGCCTTCCAAAGTGCTGGGATTACAGGCATGAGCCACTCCACCCAGCTTGGGTAACCTATCTTAACTAAAAAAAAAACAGAAAAATTGCAAAAATGAAATGCATAGATGATGGATTGGGTATATATACTAACTTTCTCATACCATTAGGGAAGATTGATTTACAAAAGTGAACATTCCATATAAATTAATTCCTTCTGTTTTGTGCAACAAAACTTTTCTTGTTCCTTTTACCATTTTGAAAATAATGCACGCATCCTGCCTTGTTAGACTGAACGTGCTAAGGCGAGTTAACCTCTTTTTGTTATCTCAAAGCCATCATTGTGAACATTAATGACCGTACTGTGCTGCAATATGTAATTCCTTTGGGGAGGCTGAAGTCTATGAAGCTGTTTGCCCTCACACTAAACTGCTCTACTTTCTAAGTTCCTAGATATACTGTTGATAACTAATCTTCCAAATTTTTCTCCTTTATTAAGAGAGCAATTACTTCTTATCTTTAGTGTGCCTTCTTACAGGAGTTACTTCCCTGTGAGAGCAGCAGTTTGCTTCTGATCCTCTGTGGCTTCGTCATGCCAAATAGCAGAAAATTAAAACACTGTCACCAATAAAACTAATGGATTACCTAGTAATCTAGTAGTCATCTGCTCTGGGAAGTCAGGATTGCAGGGCAGATATTGTCAGCATAAGTATGGTCTGTGTCCCCAGCAGCTCAGTGTTGCTTCCTCTCTATATTTTCACTCACTGTACTTCATAGGTTGTGTGATGGTTGATTAATGAACAAGTATATATGTAATTATAGAATGATATTTGTATGTAGACCTATATGCATATCTGTGTGTGTGCATGTAAAACTTGTGTACAAATGTGTTATGTACAAAGCTACAGTATAAAGTACTGTACTGAGATCATCCCCCCATGTCTCATAATTAGTACATCTATTGAGACCACTGTGAATGTATATATAAGGTATATCTTTAAAATTATTCCTACATTACTGAGATCACTTTTGTTTCTCTCCTTGACTTTAGAATGTGACACGTACTGTTGCACTGTGCCTTGGTAGACCCCTGGAAATATCAGCTACTAAAAATTGCAATCTATGTTAGATTGGAGTGTGATAGTTATGATGGTTTTATTGTCTGATAATGAGAACAATATGCATGTCACCATTACTCTGTTTTGTTTCATGCTTTCTGCTTCTGAACTGACCTAAAGCTATAACACTGGTAAATACAGTTTAAAAATATTGCCCTACCTTTAGTGCTCATATGTGTGTCAGCCAAGTCATGATGCTTCTAATAGATTTTCTTTTCCTTTATTTAATGTTGATAAGCCAAGGAAGTTTAGCACCATGATTTTGAGACTATTAGCAGCATCTGTGTTCAAAGTCTAATCTTACCATTTAAAAAAAGTGAACAGATATGAGATAGTAAAAACAAACAAGAACAATTGAGAAATGGCTTGGTTGTGTATTATATGTAAATGAGTTAAAGTTTATGGAGATTTTCTTGGAAAGAAATATGATTCTTTTTAGGTAAAGAGATGCTAGTTGGTCATTGTCTTCAGTCTGGGTAATTTCTGGGACATCCTCACCCAGTTTGAGGGAGGAATGAGTTTTAGGACATAGAAGATAAAAATTAATTAATCCAGGTATTAATCCTTATCTATGCTCTTGGTAGTATGCACTAACCTACAAATTAATGGGCCTTGTCTTTAATGGCCAACAGCTATCATTTATTGGCTGTCAGCCTGTGCCAGGCACATTTATGTTCTCTGTACCATCTCATTTGAGTCTCAAAAAGCCTCTATAAGTAGATATTGTTATCAGTTTCTGTTTTATAGATGAGGCAGCAAGAGGCTTAGAAAGATAAGTGCCATGCCAACGATCATGGAACTAATAAGTATCAGAACACAACTTTAATTACTATGCTGATTTCTAGCCATGAGGTAAATATGACTGTATCTAATAAGTCATATTTGTATAAACATCATTGATTTAACATCATTGCTTTGATTAGTTATAAAAATGTCATGGCTGCTCAGTGTATGTGTTAGTATCAAATAGTTCAACAAAGCAAAGCTTGTATTTCCTTTCTTCCTCAAGGTTTTTGTGGATTGTTGGACTTTGGGGGAAAGGTTGAAAGTATTTAATAATTCATCCTAGAATATTATTTCTAGATTGACATTTATCAATTTGGGTTGATACATGCTTTCTTATTAGTATTTACTAAAATACTAATTACAAACCCTTTTATATGGCCTGGGACTCCAGGATGTTCTTTAATGCTCACATGTCACTTTATGTTTCAATCCCTTTGGCTCCTGTCCTCCAAGACAGAATGGGCTATGCAGCCCATGCCTGGTCTGACTCCCAAAATAGAAGCAGAAGACACAAATTACAAATTGTTTTGTTTCTTTGAATATTTAGATAAGATTGTTTTTCCTTAAAAGAGATCAAGATTATTCCATTTCCAGTTGACCTAATCTTTTGAGAAAATAATCTGTGTTTCTTAGACATTGGAAAGACTGATCAAGTGAAAAGCAATATGGTATTTGCACATTTTTTCCTGTTGATGTTGTTGGTTTAATTCACTGAAGATTGGGCAGATAATATACAGACCCAACTTTAGAGTATCTATCCTGAGAGACCAACTTCTCTGTTTTTTAATATCTTGGCTGTTGGTGGATGAATAAGTTCCTTGGGGTTACAGGAAGCAGTGATGCAAAGGTATATTTTGATTTACTTTATGTGAAGACACATAATTTTTTTATTAAGTTAAATATTATTATTGTAATGTTAGAAAATTAAGTGCTATGAAGTCTACTAACCTCCTGCATCCCAAGGCAGTTCTCAATGCTTGCCTGGGAGATAAATGAGAGTGTCATTTGACTATAAATGCTGCTCGGTGATTTGAGAATTGAATAGCATTTGAATCCAAGCAGATTATCCTTTTTTTTTCCCATTGCATGCTTAGTTTTTTTTTTTTTTAAATTTGAACTTAGTTTTACTTAAAGTCATTCAAAGAAGGAAATTCCTTTACTTGTGGCAAACCATTTTGATATGTGCTCATTTCTGTCCTGTCTTAAAAAGATTTCTATCTCATAGAGGCAGTGTAATAATCTTAGTTGCACTCTAAACGTTATCAATCTAGAATATTTGACGTCTTCCAGATCTTAGCAGATATATTTGAAAGGATCCAGTTGATTGACGTATTATTTTTTATTCATGTGTTTGACTTTATATCTACTTTATTGCATTGTTGCTCTTGAACTGTATTTTACCTATATGTATAGTCTATTTTCTTGACCACTCAAGAAAAGCAAAACCTTGCCTGGTATTTAAAAATCTTTTTTACTTTTTTAATTTTAAAGCTAAGTCACATAAGAACTGATCCTTCATAGGTCTCTCTAGGATGCTTGAGAATGACATGGATAATACATTTGATCCAAAGTAAAATCAAAATGAATTCAGAAGAAACTTAGTGTTATTTTTTACTTAGGTTAATTCTTCCAGGCAGCAGATATACTTATATATTCATTGACCTATCCGTGTATTTAAGAAAAATAATAGATGTAATGTTATATTTTTCCTAAATTCAATTTTTGAGATAAGGTCTCCTTCTGTTGCCCAGGGTAGAGTGCAGAGTTGCAATCACAGCTCACTGCAGGCTCAGCATCCTCGGCTCCCACCTTAGCACACCCCCCCCCACCCCCAGCAGACAAGCACTACAGGCATGTACCACTATGCCCAGCTAATTTTTGTATTATTGTAGAGATGAGGTTTTGCTATGTTTCCCAGGCTGTTCTGAAATCCCTAGACTCAGGTAATCTGCTGCCTCTGCCTCCCAAAGTGCTGGGATTACAGGTGTGAGCCACAATGCCTGGGCTCTACAGAATTCTTGAGGTGATGTTTAGAGGTAGCAGAGCATATAGAACAGGATATTAAACACTTAGGAATCCAAATCATGGTTCTAACACTAATCATGTCATTCAGGGCAAATTAATTATACTTTGTAAAGTGAATTTTCTTCATATTCATTTTCTTTATTAGTAAAACAAAGATAATTTTATTTAATTTTATATTTTTGTGAGGTTCATGTAAGCCCAATAAGGGAATTTATTGTGCAGTTCCTTACTATCATCAATGAACAATGTCAATAGTGAATAATCAGAGATAATCTCTAATTGATTTCAATATGTGGTGTGTGAGCTTTACTCTAGTATGCTGGGAAAGTTTGTAATTTTTGGAAGTAATGAAACCACACTAAAATATCAATTCTGGGAAAGCTAAAACATTTTCAGATTCTTTTTATTTGTCTGTGTAATTCAACCCTTTTCTCTTCCTTGCTCCTTGCTAAAAACAGACAACATTACTTCTTGGTGTTTTTCTTTGATTCTGGGTAGCCTGTTTGTCTACCGGCTTGATCGTGCCCATCAAAATAAGGGAGGTCTTAGCCCTTGTCTCATACTCCAGGAATGCTTCCAGAGGAATGTCTCCCCATGCTTGATACCTGTCACCTCACCTGGAGTCCTTACTTGGTATCTCTCATCATTTAATATCAACCCAGTTATTAATTGTCTTCTTGGAAATCTACTCTTCCACATACTCTTCAGAGAATAACATCCTTTCTTCCAAGAAGAACATCTCAGTATAGCCACTGCCTGGGTTTATGTTAAGCAAGTGCCTGCACATGCTCCAAGAGCTACCAGTCTGTGGTCTCCAGAGTGGCACTGCACCCTGTCACAAGTAGGTGATTCCCTCCTTCCCAACTCTGACCTTAAATTTGTCACTAGAATTTCTAGTGTTTCTCTATGTGACGCACAGTCTCATAAATTCCCTTTTGAGTCATTCTAAGCTCTCTATCTGTAGGGGCAAAACTAGTAAAATATATTTTATGGATTCTAATTTGCTCTGCTCAGTCTTGCTCAACTCCCCCACCTCTGATACTTGCCTGGCTTTCTGTCTCCTCTCCCAGTTATCATCTTTATCTCATATATATGTATGTATATATATGTATATATATGTATATGTGTGTATATATGTGTGTGTGTGTGTATATATATATATATATATACACAGTCTTGCACTAAGCTGGGACAATGGAAGAGGAAAGAATATTGTCTGCACTAGCAACACACAGTCAAAAATATCTCAGTTTGGTGACATGATCATACGTGATTGAAGAGATCTGGAAAGGAGGCTATAGAGGGTTAATGAGTCTTTAAAGGTCCACATGTCAAAGGTGCTAAGAAATTGAAAACAAGATTTTCCAGTGCTGGTCAGTGATACAGATGGCTGAAGGCAGATTCATAAGAGCTGATTTCAGTTGAAACATGTAAAATGAATATATATATACTCAGAAGGGAGTTATCTTAATTTAACTTTTGCACTTTCCATTATAGCTGCACTGCATTTTTACAGAATTGTCATTTGGAGTAATAGGATTCTTTCTAAAGATAGTCAATAACAAACCATGGGTTAATCTAAATTCTGTAAAGGAGAACTTTTCTGCATGCAAAATAAAATTTAAATTGTAATACAGACTTGTGTATTCATGTTATATTAATCTAAACAATGCTTGATCATAATGTGTTGGTGAACTTGCCCCACAAATCTGCCTTACCAAACAAAACGCCAGATGCAGTGCTTAGAATGGTGACTTGATAAAATTAGAAGCATTGGGCAGAAAAGAAAGTGGAATGTTCTAAATAAATGTCATTAACTATTGGGGGGATAGAATAAAATTATTCTTACAATATCTCAGACCTTTACACAACTGATGTTTTTAAAAATAAATTTTTAGTGCTACAATGATATAATTTTTTTAAGAGAAGTTAAATTTAATATTCATAAATATGATTTCTAGAATATGTGTTTCTTTTAGCCATACTTTAAAATAATTTCTAAGATATCAGTTAAAAGTAGGAGGTGATTTGTACTAGAGGAAGCACTAATACATCTCTTGTGGTACTCTCCATGTGCATGAAAAAATAGGAATGGATTTGGAAATGGAAGTATCAGAAACCTTCTTTTCCAAATATCAACCTGCGAAAGGGAATATCCATTTATAATTTTGTCTTATATCTGGACTTGTTTAATGCAAATGTTCATGGCCTACATACTAGGATTAACAAAAACAATTGTCTTTTGTATGTGCTTGGAGAATACATTCCCAGAAGTTCAGTCTAGTCTCTTAGCTAGTTGAGGTACAAACATAATCAATTAATTCAGTGAAAGGTCCGCAAACCAATTGAATTAACTAGATTGATTGGCTGTGTGACTGAATTAGGTCGGTAAATTTAGTCAAAATGGTAAGCTTTTTAAACTGAATGCAAACAAAAAATTCTCTAGTTGGCAAAAGAGATTGGAATACAGTAGGGTTTCTTAGACAGTGTCAGGAAATAGGAAAGCCAACTTGAGAAATTTTTATCCTCGAGTTACAATACCACTGACTTATCCCAGAGTCTTTCAATAGCCTGCACACAGACATGCCAAAGTTAACTTCTGGAAGAGAATATCAATTATTTGGCTGTTGAAAACTCATTAAAATCTGACCAGAGATTGTTCACAGAGCTAAAACAAACAAACAAAAAACACTATGGGAATGTCCCAAATTGGCTGCTCTCTGTGTTTTTCTCTGCCTAGAATTTACTGTTTCTAAAGGCAGAGATTTTTAACAAGAGCGTTTCAAAGAGAAAAGACTGAAGGATATATACAAGCTATCATGCCCCTTTGTGGCTTATTATATAGTTCATACTTACTTGGTAGCAAAGAAGGACTAGGATGAGAACAATGGTGGATCTGCCCCCTGCCCTGTTTTCCATGAATGCCCATATACTTTATATCTCACTGCTCTCAAACACAAGCCTTTATTTTAGTCACAGTCATCACCTTCATGGCCTTGAGTACCTGGTATCAAATGATTAATCAATGATTTATGTGTAATTTTAAAATAAATTAGTTAATACTGAATAAAGGAATGAATTGTAACAGAGACTTAAAATACCTTCTTCTTTTCTCTTCCCTTCACAAAGCTTATCTGGTTTTTCAAGCCTCAACAAAGAGCTCAGGACCAATTGACCTTTCCTTTCTTTGGAACTCTTTAGTGCTTATATATTCTGATGATTTGGTTCTTGATTTTTATAATAATAAGACCAATTACTATCATCATTAGAGCTAACATTTGCTGAATGGTTAGCATATGCATAGCACTGCCTGAAGCAGTTCGTATGTATTATCTTTTTATGTTTTCATAACAACTAGTAAAGTGGACACAAGTATCATGTTGTACAGATAAGAAAATGGAGTCTTAAAGAAAATAAGTAGCTAGCCCAATGTCACACAGCTAGCATAGAGCAGAAATGAAAATCAATCCCAAACATTCTGCAGGAAGACCTATCCTCTTAACCACTAATCTGTCTTCTAATCTATCTAATCTTCTTCTTGGGGACTTGTGTTAGTCTATTTCACATAGCAATAAAGGAATACCTGAGGGTGGGTAATTTATAAATAAAAGAGGTTTATTTTGCTAGTGGTTCTACAGGTTATACAAGCATGGTGCCAGCATCTGCTTCTAGTGAGGCCTCAGGAAGCTTACAATTATGTCAGAGTGTAAATGGGGAGTCAGCATGTCACATGGTGAGAGAGGGAGCAAGAGAGAGAATGAGGGAGGGCCCAGACTCTTTTAAACAACAAGATAGCCTGTAAAATCACTAACTCTGGGAGGGAACCAAGTTATTCATGAAGGATCCATCCCTATTACCCAAATATCTAAAAGCAGGCCCACCTTCAACTTTGGAGGTTACATTTGAACATCAGATTTGGAGGGAATACACTTCCAAACCATATCAGGACTTGACTCTGATTTTTAAAATTATTATTAATGAATATTTTGTCTTCTTGATTGGATCTTAAGCTGCTTAATTCACTCTCTTCTCATTCTTTATCCTTTATGTTGCTTTTGATGGAGCTAACCAGGGTGCAGATAACTAGAACATAGTGATTTGTTAATTATGGATATTCTTAGCTAATACTCTTTCATTTTTTATTATTGCTCTTATAATAGTTCATAAAATTCAGATTCCTCAAAGGCTAGCATGCGTCTGTTTAACAGCTTAAAATGCATTTATGCCATGTTAACATTAGAGTAACTGTAATGACAAGATGATTCATGGGTTGATTGAATTTTTGAGATGATATACATTGTTTGTTTACATGGCATTGGAATAGCTTGATTTAACATATTTCACTGTTGTCCCAAAAGGAATCTTCTAGTTTATCATCCCTCCACTGGCCAAATGCAAATGGCTCTTTCTTCCTAATTGTACTGCTTATTCATACAGCAAGCCAAGTCGAGTAATTTTCTGAAACAGCGTGAATTTAAACTATGCCTTCCAAGAAGTTGAAGTCTAACACAACGAATTAAGTCATTCTCGGAATCTGTCTGTGTTTCTGTTATTGACTAGCAGCCCATAATACTTGAGGAGGATGCTAGAAGCAAATAATATTGCCAATGAATTGAAAAATCTGTTGATTGACCAAAGAGCATTTATACTCTGTAGAATTGCTGGGCTTCTTAGTCCTCTTCTGTCTTGCTGTAAGTGAATACCTGAGACTGGGTAATTTATAAAGAAAAGAGATTTATTTGGCTCACACTTCAGCAGGCTGTACAAGAAACATGGTGCCAGCATCCGTGTGACTTCTGGTGAAGCCTCAGAAAGCTTTTTTTCATGGCAGAAGGCAGGGAGAGCCAGTGTGCCACATGGTACAAGCAGGAGCAAGAGAGAAAAGAGGTGCCAGGCTCCTTTTAAGCCACAGAAGACAACGCCAGGCCATTTCTGAGGGATCGTCTGTCCTCATGAACCAACCACCTCCCACTAGGCCCCATCTCCTACATTGGGGGTTCACATTTCAACATGATACTTTGAGGCGACACACATCCAAAGCATATCACTGGGCTACTTCGTTTAGGTCTTCCATAGCTAGTCTATTTTCATTTCAAATTAAACTTATCTAAACTCATTATCTTTGCTCCAAAACATATTCTTCTTTCTTTATTTTCACCCTGTACACCACCATTCACCTAAGCTAAAAACCTAGGAGTCATTCTTAACTTTCACCACTGTCTCATCTCCATGTATAAATGATCACAAAATTCTGCCGTTTCTACTCCCAAACACTCTCAAGTGTCTCCCCTCTTCTCTGTCACTACTACTGTTTTAAACAACACTATTTTCCACCTGAACTATTGCAGTAGCCTCTCAACTCACCTCTCTGTCTTCTGTTTGCTTCCTTTCTATTTTCCATACTTAATACTGTAAACTTCTAACGGGGTTATGTTATTCTTGTTTAAAAATCACTCCACGTGTCTCCATGGCCTAAGATTGAATGCACAGAAGGCCTCCTTTATTTGACTTCTTCCTGGCTGAGTCATTGGTTGTACTTCCCTCTGCTATCCATGCTCCACTTCTGTTCCATGCTTCAGATGTCCAGACAAGATGGAGTTGTTTTCTTTTTTTAACTTATGTTTATTACACCCTTAAAAGTCTCTGTTCTCTAAAGAGATGCCCTTTCTTTCATTCTATTTTTACCCTTCCGGACAACATCACCAAGAGTTCCATACTCTTCTTTAATAACATGACACCTTGTAAACACTTTTCCTAAGGCTTTTATTGCACATTATTATAATTAGTTCCTTTCCTTTCTTTCTTTCCTAGTAGTTGGAAGCTTTTGAAGATGGTGGTCTTCACCTTACATACCATTGTTTTCCTGCTAAGTAAAATAGACCCTGATAAAGAAAGAGTGTTTAATCAGCAGCTGGATGGATTGATGAAGGAGTAGATGGGTCCACTTTTTCATATGCTAGTATATTCCCGACAAATTACTTTTTCTATCTGTTTGCTGGCTACATGTTTTCCTGCAACATGAAACAAGATAAAGCAACCTCCCTGAAGCATCCTAATAATCTTGCAACCAACCATGATTCATACATTGCTAAATGTAAACATCTTTTATGAGCAATACTGAAGATTACCTTTCTCTTGTATTCTACGTAGAATGGGGGAGTTCATTGGGTTTTTACCTTCGTTTGTAAATCTTCTGAAGAAAAAATTTAAGCAATTTAAGTATTCTACTCTAGACATTGCTATAAATTATAACTTTAATGGCTCTGGCTTCATATTATTTTCATTCAAATACATGTATAGTTTAGCAAATAAGCACTTTTTGCTAGTAGTGGCAAAAAAATAATTAGATCTAAACATTTCTTTTTTTTTTTTTTTAAATTTTTATTTTATTTTATTGCATTTTAGGTTTCGGGGTACATGTGATGAACATGCAAGATTGTTGCATAGGTACACACATGGCAGTGTGGTTTGCTGCCTTCCGTCCCCTCACCTGTATCTGTCATTTCTCCCCATGCTATCTCTTCCCACCTCCCCACCCCCCGCCCCTCCCCCATTTCCCCCCAACGGACCCCAGTGTGTAGTGCTCCCCTCCCTGTGTCCTTGTGTTCTCATTGTTCAGCACCCGCCTATGAGTGAGAATATACGGTGTTTGATTTTCTGCTCTTGTGTCAGTTTGCTGAGAATGATGGTTTCCAGGTTCATCCATGTCCCTACAAAGGACGTGAACTCACTTTTTAAATAGTATCAAAGACATCATAATTTCTCAACTAATAAAGTGTAATTAAAATTGGGCTGGACAATTTTCAGCTAAAAGAGAAATACATTTTTATGCATGTATCCTTAGAGGTAAATAAGCAAATCTGAGAGCTGGCATCTTCTCTAAACTACTTTTAGTTTTAATCATTGCCACCCTTTTCATTTTCTCCACTCCTTTCAAAAATCACATTACCTGTTGTTATTGTCTGCTTTGTAATCTATGCAGATATGTACAGGTTAAAGAAATACTAGTTAAGTGAACAGTTTATTTTCCAGTTTAGTAAGCCAGAACCAAATGATGGTTGAATTACAATAGACACGATCTTAATATGGTGTTTTGTAAACATAAAGATACATTTGAATTATAAATGCATAGTGGTGCTCACAAAAGCATGTTTGATTTAATAACTAATGTTTCATAAGAGAGCTTCCATTTCAAGGACCTCATGGATACGTTTAACTCAATATTGCCATCTAAAATATATTTAATGAATTTCAAAATAATAATCCAGTTTTTTAAAGTATCATTAAAACTATATAATATTTTATCTGTAACACAACTGGAAAATTCAACTGAATATCATTTTGTCTTCAGTTAGCATCTTTTTTTGAAACCTTGCTAAGCAAAATATTGATACTCACATTTTACTCATAAGAAAACTGAAATGGGGGTGGAGGAACATAAGATCAGAGTAGATGATTGTAACACTTATTTCCAGCCTTGTTATTCTAAGATTCTAAAACCTGTGTAAAGAATTCTGTGCTTCTCTAGAAATTTAACTGCAACTTAAAATTGCAAATCAAGTTCATCAAGCGTGTGTCGCCTCTCGACCACATAAATTATATGACCAGGGAAAGTTTTCTCTGTAGAGTAAAAGCGTAGCCACATTTGAATGAAATCATGGTTTTAGATTAGCAATTACACTTCACTTTAAAAAACAAACGAAAACAATTCACCAGAAATTTTCACAGGACTAACTTCGACTTGTGGCATTTTTTTAAACATAGGTATAGCTGATAGCTGATGATACATACTGAAGAAGCCAGTAAGAAAATTTTGGATTGCTGTGAAAAAAAATCAAATATTTATGTTCCTATGAAATGCTGTGAACAGTCAAAGGAGATTAATGGTATTATAGCAAATGGTGGTTACATATTTTCAGAAACAATTTAGCAATCATTAAGTATTATGGATAATCATAAAGAAATTTTTTCTCATTGATTTTTACATGTAGTTTTTACATTAGGTTAGGTACGAAGTTGAATATTTTAAAATCTATTTGAAAGTTGAAAACTAATAAGGATCAAATAAAATGTAATGGCAATAGACGATACAGAAAGGTAATCTTAAATCCTAACAAGCTTATACTATTTTTGTGTGTGTGGTTTGTCTCTATCATAAAAACTGATGAAAAATTTCCATTGTTCTCCAAAGTTTTTGTGCAGTTATAGCTATAATGTACTCACAGAAGCTTAAATTATGTTAGCTTAACAAAATAGCAAAATATATATTGATGGTTAAAATTTACTGCTGAATTTATAAATCTCTACTTCAATTATTAATTTTTTATTTTTGTACTTAAATTGTATCATCACCTTTAAGTACAAAAGATTTTCCTCAAGGCCAGCATGCTTTCTTATACTACAAATTACATTCCAACTACTTCCTATTAATAACATATTTAGTTATAAGTGCATGCAATAAGCAAAATTTGGTTTATTTGACCTAATGAATATTAAACACATTTGGTATAATGAATATGTATCACTTTTAATTTTTCAGAAAAAAAGATTTGAAAATGATATTTATAATTTAAAATAAATCAAGAGGAATATAAAATTACATAACTACTATATTCAGCAACTGGAAAATCTGAATTTTAGCTATCAAAATAGAAAATAATAAAATGATATATTTTCTGTGAAGATGGCCAGCAGATTAAACATTAAAATACATTTTAAGTTTCTTATACTCTATATAGAATGTAAAATGTTATTAATCTTTTCTTCATTACTTAGTTTCTATAGCAACTTGGGAAATATGCTCAAGAGAAATTCTCTAACATTTGTTTGCATTGTCAAGAAAGCAAAGGAAGAAACTAGATATAAGCTTTGTAGAAATCATGTTTTTAAAGATTTATTTAGTTATACATTTGAATTACAAAAAAGATCCCATTAAAGCAGATAAGATCCACAGATAGATGCTAAAATTAGTAGGTAAAAATTTAAGAAGAAAAAAGACATTTGCATAATCTAAAGTGTCTTTCTGATGGTATTTATTAACTATAAAGTGATACATAGTAACGTTTACAGTGGAAAAATACAGCAGACACCAACTAAACTAAGTGATCAAAGATCACCAAGCAATATCATTTACCCCCAGACAACGCTTAGAGAAGGGCTTACTGCTTCTGGAATGTTCTTGCAAAAAATGCATAACCTCAATCTAATCATGAGAAAATATCACACAAACCCAAACAGAAGCACATTCTACAAAGTAACTGGTCAGTATTTTTTGCAGGAGTCAGTGTTTTCTTAGTGTTCCCACCAAGGGGATTAGGGAGGCAGCACAATTAGATGCAAGGGAGGATCCTAAATTGGATCCATATTTATCCTAAGTAAGATTCATAAAAAAACTGGTGAGATCCACATGAAGTCTGTAGTTTGGTGAATAATATTGAATCCCTACACTAGTTTTTCTTAATAACTATCCTAAGATGATGTAACAGATTAGCATAGGAGAAACTGAGTGAAGAACACAGATGGTAACTCTCTGTACTAACATGGCAGCTCTTCTGTAAATCAAATTCTTTTAAAGCAAGTCATACTTAACATTGTTGTTTACCATACAATAAAAATAAAAGTCCACACCCGTGTCTCACCAAAATAATCAAATATATGTGTGTGTATATATTTGTCAAGTTTTCACTAGTTTTTTGAAATGATAAATGATTACTTTATTAATTTATAAGTGTGATCAGCTTCTTATTGATTTTATGGCAAACTTTTGGAACATGTCTGATACTTTTTCAACTTGAACTAATCTTTAGGAATATAGCAGAGTGAGAAAAGGCCTGTATTGATTCCCTAGATATAGAGTGCAATGCTCTTGTTAAGATTCATATTTTGCCTAGATAAATATAGGCAGATAGGATAAAAAATAATGGAAGACAGTGTGACAGTATGTACTATAGATGTATAAAACTGCTCCTAAAATTTCTTTTGTCTATAATAAAAATTATGTGTTGGAACGTCTGATTCGTACTGTTTTCTTCTTTTGGAGTAGCCTTGAAAATTATGTTTGCAGCAGTCTTTTTGGATATTCCTATTCTAAATTGAAGTCCAGTTCATTCAGTTTTTTTATTGTTGTTTTTGGATTTTTTTTTCTTTCTTTTTTTAGTAACTGTGGGCAAGCCAATATGCATTTCTTTAAAAATCACAATTTGTGTCTCAGCTCTCTACCTGTATGCTAGGGTCACTAAGTTAATTTACATTGTTTCTACTCTGGGATGTGATTATGACAAATTTAATAATGGATAAAAATACAAAGAACCTTTTTAAAAATCATTATTAGAATACTCTATTATATTACTCAAGTGGCATGTGTCACCCAAAATAATTCGTTTTGAAACTTGCTATAGCTATATTGTCTACTTTATTAGCAATAAACTTTTCGGTGGTTAGTTAATAGTTATACTACATCTCCAAGTGAGGGCAATAAATGTTTATTATAGAAGCATCTTGTAAAGTTTAAAATGTTATACAAAAAGATAGTTTCTGTTTGTATTTTTGATGTTGCTATTTATTTCTATTACAATGAGTATTTCAGGAAAAAATATATTCTACTCTAAAACCTCTCTGGGACTGCTGAAAGTCTTAAACAAGTTAAAGCTCAATCTCCCTAATCCTGCAGAGTGTTTTTCAAATATTTTTTTGCTACCTCATTTAATAAACTGAGCTGTACCGTGTTCCAGGTTCCATACCTGTCCCTGGGGTAGAAAGAGAGTAAGACTGAGCCATGTTCTTTAGATGCCCAGAGCTTAAACCCCCAAATGTATTGTTTGTTACTTCTTTGAGTGAACTTTTCATTCAGACTAGCTGGCTACATTCAACTTCCTGATGGCATCCACTCCTCCCCTCCCATTTCTCCTGCATAGATTTTCTTCTCTCTAATTTGCAGAAATCCCATAAACTTCATCACTTGGAGGACCTCTATCCCTTGACCAGCACCATCCTCAGCCATTTTTATTTCTACACTGAAAAACTCAGTCTGTACTTTCTGTATACCACAATGCATTTGGGTTTGGATCTGAACTTACATCTATTTACCTCCTCCTTTCTTTCATTCACCCCATAATCGTAACCCTTGATTATGAAATTTCCACCTGAAATCCCTGTTCCATGATACTATAACTCTAAAGCACAAAGCTGATATGCATGCTCTGTCTCCAGGGGAAGAGGGAGTCCCTATGCTGCTAATGCCATCCATGCTTTCCAACCTTTTACATGTCAGAATGCACCCCAAAATGATCATACTTGAATGGCACATTAAAGTAATTGAGGAGGCTGCTTGCCCCTGGTTATACTCAGCTACTTCAAGAGAAGAAATGTTGATATCACAGCACACCTGTCCAGTTTCCACCAAAACACAACCTACAGTACCAATTGTACAGGTGGTTCCAGAGTAGTATTTCTTCTTAAATCCCATAAGCAATGCATTTTCTTCTTCCTGATACACAATTACTCCATTCATATTAACTTCTGGATAGCAGTATTTGACTGGAGAATATCTTGCAGTATTGATTTAATAAGCTTGTAGACTGTAGAGAAGCAAATAAAAATTTTCATATATTGGCTATATTTTTCACTCTTTGAACCATTCACTTAAGCTTGAACAGAAGAACACTGATTAAGCAAGGGAACCTTGAGATAATCACTCTTATTTCTGTGTTTTATCATCTTGTCCCACATTTCACATAGTGGATGATCTGTGAAAATGCCACTAAGACACTGAATGGATAATCAAGTATGACCCTGGAAAGCAGTAAAATGGAGTCTTTGTTGAAAGAGAAAGAAGTTGAGATATTAGACACTACTAGGATTGAAATAGCATTCAAAATACTTCACAGCTCCCATTGTTTCTATAAAGCATCCTGTTTCTAAAAAGCATACCAAAAGTTAAATATATGCCTACCTTATAAGGTACTACACAAAGGCAACTAAGGTAACCATCATTAGATGAGTGATGTATAAAATTCTTACTTGGTTTAAGGCATTTTGTTATGCTATAGACAATATCAAATGAAAACATTTTGAAATATATAAAGCATTATACAAATTTAAATAATGCGAAAGATGCTAGTAAACTTTGTCAGTGAGACTTAATCAACTTTAGACTATGGCTTTAAAACTCTGAAAACTTTTAATTCGGTTAGAATAGACTCAGTCTCTACTAAAAATACAAAAATTAGCCAGGCATGGTGGCAGACACCTGTAAGCCCAGCTACTTGGGAGGTGGAGGCAGGAGAATCGCCTGAACCCAGGAGGTGAAGGTTGGAGTAAGCAGAGATTGTGCCATTACATTCCAGCCTGGGTGACAGAGCAAAACTACATCTAAAAAAAAAAAAAAAAAAAGAAAAAGAAAAAGAAAGAAAAGATAAAGGAAAAATAATAGATAAGACAAAAAAAAAAGAATAGATAAGACTTACAAAGATGCAACAATACCTAGGAATATAAAGCCAAGGGTAACAACAGAAACATATAGGTTGTAAAGATGAGAAGGAATATGGTATGTTAAAGGAGGAAGATGTCACTTATAATAGCATAACAATAGGGAAAGTTTCTTAGAGAACATAAATGTTGTGCTGAGCATTAAAGGATGGGTATGAAGAGAAAACTCAGAGCTCGAATTCGATGCAGCCGTGTCCTCGTGAATTTCCTTTGCTCATCCCATTTATATTACATTCTATCCCAGTTCTTATACATTAAAGCATAGCTATCAGCCCACTAACATATCATTACTTGCAGAATGCTATTTATTTCACAGCAATTGATATACTGAAAGAAACTAAAAATATCTTTCTTATTCTGTGAACATGTGTAACCAATATTATGTCCTTCTAATAATTTGAAGCCCTTCATTCACCAAGTGCTATTTGTAACACTTTACTAAATGTTAATAGAAGAAGCCCTCTATTATTTTACTTCTCTGAAGATAGCAATTATGAAATTGTCCCTGCTGAATAGCAAACTATGTTGATAACATGCAATTAAGATGTGTCATCATAAAAAGAAAAGTACAGTTTACTTGACTGAGTTAAATCTGTAAAAATGAAAGAAATTGTCTTAATTCTTTGCATTTTTCCATATTTTAATTTATAAATTTTTAAATCTTTAGAATAAAAGCACAAGTTCATAAATGAATAAAGCATCATAATTGCTTTTGAAGAATGAAGAAGTATTTTGAAATAAAGCAAATTTCATTCAAGTAAAACAATCAGGAAAAAAATGTTTTCCTTAGCTACTTGAAAGGAAAATGAGGTCATTTCTCTTTTATATACTCTCACCATGTCACCTATGTGTTCTCTATTCCTAGAATCAATAAAGTTTGTTAAATGAGCTTCACTACATACATACATACACACAAACACACAGACACGTGCACACATGCACATACACACACACAAACACACATACACATCATTATTTTATGCTCTGGTACATATAGTTAATATATACTGTCTAACTATGTTGACCCAGAATACTGGGTCAGTAGTTCTAAAATATTATAACAACAATTACAATTGGTATTTAAAGCTATTTGACTATTTTTTTAATCTGCATCATCTACTCTGAATGATGGAGCTTCAGAGTAAGAAACAGCCTTATAAACACCCCAATACAATCATCTATTCCCATGAAGCAAATGCACTGTTTAGTATTATGCCCTTGCCAAGCCTTGGTGAAAGCATGGAAGAACTGGAATTCTTACATACCATTGATGGGAATGGAAAATGGTATGACTTCTTTGGAAAATAATATTTGGAAAATAATTTGTCAGATTCTCAAAAAAGTTAAACATATACCTACCAAAAAAGTTAAACATATACCTACCAAAAAAGTTAAATATATGCCTACCTTATAATTTAGCCATTCTACTCCCCAGTAATTGTTTAAGAGAAATGAAAGAATAATTGACGGTAGTGACTTGTATTTGAATGTTTTGACAGCTTGAATTGTATGAGACAGAAACTGGAAACCACCAAAACATTGATAGAATAATAAGACATAGACATGCGATGAAATACTACCGAGCAATGAGAGCAAATGAGCAACTGATATACATTCCGTGGATGAATCTCAAAGTAATGAAAGACAGAAACCAGGCAAAAAGTCTACATACTGTCTTATCTTAATTACTTAAATTCTAGAAATTGCACACTAATCTCTGGTGACAGAAAACAGATTAATGGTTGCCTCCTACGAGGAGAATTGGTAGAAGGGAATAAGAGGCTGCAAAGAGGCTCAAAAAAAAGTATGTGGTGATAGGTATGCTTATTATCTTTGATTTTTGTGCTACTTTCATGGATGCATACAAATATCAAAAGTATCAAGGTACATATTTTAAATACGTGTTGTTCACTTAATGTCGACAGTGTCTTAAGAAGATGCTATAAAAGGTGGGGGGCACACACAGCTAATTACTTAAAGAACTGGGAATAGAAAACGGGTTTCTGCCTTTTTTTTTTTTTCACTGTTCTACACTGCATAATCCATATTTTAAATTATATGATACAGCTAAACATGTGTTTTTGAGTTGATTCAATTCTTGGATATTATTAGAAAAGGGCCTTACTTTGATAAACAGACCTCCAAAATCACAGCAAAACATACCATCTTATATACTGGGTTGTTAATAAATTACTACTTTCCCAAATAAGTCACAAGCTCAAATACTTTTCAGAGTTGGTTGAAGAGACCACAAAATTTGAATTTCTGACTTTAAGTGGTGAGCATTTGGCGTGATTAACTCATGGTAGTCTATTGGGTCAGTTGAGGGGATTGCCAGTAGATGTTATGTGATTTCACAGATTATTTAACTATTAAGGAAATTTCACAGAAATGGCTCTTTCAGTAATAAAACATAGAGAGTGGAGATGTAGCTCCATGAGATAAGTTAATTCTAGTTGGCATGTATCTGTTTAAAAGATTCAGGATCAATAACAGAATAGTAAGACTTTTCACTAGCCTTCACAGCTATTCAAACACAATATTTTAAGATATGAAAGGCACCCTCCTTAGATACGAGATAATGTTTTAGAGTCTGTTTTATTAACTGGTGAAAAAGCAGTCAATCTACTAAAGCTAGTACATGGAATTAGCATAATAATTAAAAGCTGACCTTACTGTAGGTCGCACAGATTCTTTAATCTCTTATTCATTTGTGCATACTGAGGAAAAACATGGCCTGTGGAAAAAAATAGTAAACTGGCACCTATCAAAGCAACTATATTACGTTAAGAGAATAAGTTAATTGTGCTTCCAGTTTATCACTTTTTTGATACTGTAAAGGCTAACATGATTTGTTTTTTTCTCTTCAGAAAGCTTACACGTGAAAGAACCAACAATTACATGAAATTTTTTTATTTGAAAGATAAACATCTCTGCCTTTTATTAAGAAGTATTTTCCTGCACAGAAGGTAATGGCATTAGGTCATTTTTTACTGGAAAATAAGACTAAAATATATCTTACAGCTTTGTAATTTTTTTTTAAGAAATGTTATAATTTTTTAAAAGAAATTTTCTATTACATCAACCTAAAGCTTTATCTTGGTTCAGAGTGAATATCAAAGTATGCGATTTGGTTTTTAAACTCATGCCAGAGTTTCTGGATGAGATGAGATGACTAGCTTTTCTATGCCCAGACAGTGAAGGACATTGTATAACCCCAAATTAACTACAGTTACTTTCCTGTTAAATCTTTCAAAAGATTCAAGGGCTTTGCCTTTGGTTCCACATGGTCATTCTGGAGCCAAAGTCGGAGAAGGATTTTTTTTTTTTTTTAATCATCAATGTAGAGTAAAAAAGCGCAATGCCTATCTTTCTACCTATATGCTTTAAACTTTGAATTCTCAAAAGTTTATTTTTAAGCTAGAGCTTTGGGATAAATATTTTCTGCTGTAGCAGAAAATGACATGACTTGGCCAAGTTTCTTTGAAGAGAGAAGCGTGCTGTTTGTTCCTTAGTTTGTCTTATAATTATTTTCTTTTGTAAGAGGGAGGAGGAAAGTTACGCATTTTGATTGTTATTTCCCAGAAGGTATTTTGCAGTAAATTTTAATATTGCTTTCAGCGTTCACAAATTATTTAAATAATTGGTTTGTTTAATTGTACATTTGTCATCTATCTACCATAATAGACTGTAAGCTCCAAGAGGTTCTGTTTGTTCACCATTATGTTCTTAGTCCCTGAGCAAATACCTGACCATCGTAGGAGCTCTATAAAGACTGTATTTGAAATATTTAAAAATATTTAAGTAACAATTTTCCTAGAGATGGCGCTATTGAGATTCAGATGCATAGATTCAGAAAGCAGGGTTTCAGCTGTTGGAAAATAGGTTCTAGGTATTTTCAGCCAATTAAAATAGGAAAAGTTAAAGTAATATAGATATTCTTAAATCTTTAGGTTCAGATTGTATTTCGATGAAGAACATTGCAGTAGAAGAAAGATGTGGATAGAGTTCATACCATTAGACACATAGATTGTGAATTCTGGATGATTCACGTGTGAATTATGCATATTCATTTGAAAGTTCCAGATTCACCCTTTTTTCTGTAACCCAGAGTGAATTGAAATTACCTTTGCTACATTAATTGTCATGTATCCTAACGGCATGCAAGTAATTGTGAAATTATCCCAAGCCAAACAGAATTAGAAAGGCAATTCTAAACCAGGACAGTGCCAAACATGTGTTTTTGGGTTTTCTCTAATTTTTTAGTTTATTTATCTAAACAGATAACTAAGATGTCAGTCTACAGTTTAAAGTTTCCATAGGGTCAGGGTTGGAACAGGCAGTTTCTTACCAGAGATTGTGGGTAGGAGGTCAATAAATTGAAAACAGTAGAGGGAGCAGAGCTGAAGCTCAAACAAAAGCCAATGTCTAAGAGGCACAAAGAGCCAGAAGGTTAATTTCCCTGAAAGATCCAAGAATCCTCTCAAAACCCGTGAATGTAAAAGACAGAGATGTGAGAACAAGCAGCAGTTGGAAAGAACCAGGTCATTTTTTGGAGAAAATAATTACTTTGGAGGCAGAAAAAATATATATAGTATGTGGATGGTATTTCAATGAGCAAAAGGACATGATGAACGGTTCAAGTCAAAAGAACATGATAGCAGTGGGAAACCCTGTGAAGCTGATGAAGATGTCTTGGATATATTTTCATCTCTGGCCCCTATCACCTGTATCTTGATTTATTATTCCTAAGCATCATTTCCCAAAGGGTGCTCCATGGATCCTAATGATCTGTCAGAACGATCTGCGTGTTTGTTAAAAAAAAGAGGCTTTCTGGATGCCATGCCAGGTCAAATAAATGAGGATAAGTGGAGGTAGAGTGTAAGAATCAATAATTTTACAGTATCTCTAGAGAAGTTTTATTCTCTATCAGGTTGGGAAGTCCTGGATCTGCACCTTCCATGCTAGTGTCCTCATCTTATTCCTTATAATCTACCATTAGGTTGGAACTTACTCTTAGACGCAAAAATTTCCCTCAACTATTGCTTCAGAAGCCAGAAGTTCAGCATCTACTACTAGATATCCTAAACAAGGGGTCCCCAATCCTTTGGCTTCCCTGGACCACATTGGAAGAAGAAGAACTGTCTCGGGCCACACATAGAATACACTAATAGCTCATGAGCTTAAAAAAAAAAAAAAAAAAAAAAAAAGATGCCAAAATTCTCATGGTGTTTTAAGAGAGTTTACAAATTTGTGTTGGACTGCATTCAAAGCTGTCTTGGGTCTAATGTGCCCTGCAAGTTGCCAATTGGACAAGCTTACCCATTGGACAAGCTTGCCCTAAACTCTTCTAATATATTAATTAGAGAAGAGATAGCTTTTTTTTTTTTAAAAGGAATAGTCTTTGGACAATACCATTATTCTCTTGATATGTAAACCATTCATATGAGGCTAGAATTTGAAGAGAGGAAAGGGGAACATTGGATACCTAATGAGGGTATGCATTGAGCAAGATGCCCATTTCTGTGTTTCAAAACACACCATGTAGATGATGTAGATGGCCACTAACTGCCTGTGCAAAGATCTTAGCCCTGAATATAGGAGGGCAGATGTGGTGTTCAAAATACTGAAGGCAAAACAGAATCTGCAGATTTTCCTTGCAGACAATATACTTTTCTACATTATGCAAGCTGTGGTAAGGACATTTTGTTTAGTTTATAGCATTTCAGTGCCCGTTGGGAGGAACTGAAATAGACTTTGTACATGTACCCTCAGACTCTTGAAAAATATATGCTATGTACATTGTAATATCAATACTGTCACAGTCTCTGTAGGGAGTGAAAGCCTTAAGGAATAATACAAATAACAATTAGGAGGAATTGCAGTGATGGACAGACCAAACAATTCCCTTCCCAGCCTCCGCAAATCTAAGAAGTTTTCAGGAAGCACTTCATGAATATAACAACAGACCTGCCTGGGGAGAGATGGCTACCACAGTGTTTGCATGCCAAGCATTTCAGTTTCTAATTAATATAAAAGTATCCAGGATAGTCTTCAGATGGTGCATCAGAAGTAGTAATGCCTTTTTAGGGTTCTAAATGACATGAAAAAGTAAAATTATTTTAGAAGGAAAGGGAAACCCTTGCTGTATAGAATCTTACCATTTTATGAAGGCATACTGAGGCTGTCACTCATGGTGCTGTACCATAGAATTTTCCTAATGTACCAAATAAGAGACCAAACCAGCCTCTGGGGCTATGTGTCTAAACAGCTGTTAGGTAATTGCTGAGGACCTTTAAGGCACAAGCAAGGAAAAGTGGAAGCCATTAATAATCTACAGTTGAGCAATGTGGCAGAGGAAATCACTGCATTTGCTAAAAAGAATAAAACTAGTTTCTGATAAAGTAAAGAGAAACATGTGTACTAATTTGGTTTTAGACTGGAGCAGTTCATGTTAAACTGAGGTTCAGGTGAGGAAGCAATCTCCACAAAAAAATACATCTAAAAGTAGGACAGGAGACATGTCTTATGAGTTCTTCTATGAACCTTTTCCTGAACCTCTTCTTCCTTGATGGGTTAGAACTTTGTCTTTGATATCAAAGAGACCAGAGATTATTTCAATCTTGAATCGTCACCATTTGCTGTGAGAATCTGACACAGTCACCTGGATATCTCTAAAACTCAGTTTCTTTCTCTGTGAAATGTAAATAGTAGATGTATATACTAGTGTGTGTGTGTATATATGTGTGTGTGTGTGTGTGTATATATATATATATATATATATATAGGCAATAATAAACACTAACCACTTGATGCTTGAAGTAAGATTCTTGGTCATGAACCTAAGATGAGAATGAAAGATATTTCCTTTCCCTTACAGTTTTGTACTACAAAAAGGACTTGCAATGACATTTTAAGATGTATATGCAGACATGTGTCTACACATAGAAGTAAGAGTTTTGAATTATCTAAGGTCAGAAACTTTGTTTGCTTTATCTCCATATATCCATCTCTGAGATCAGTGCTCAGCACATGTTTAAAACACCATATATACTTGTGGAATATATTGATTAATGTACTACCTGAGGTTCTAGGAGGTAGTGCTCCAGTATCTTGGAGGGCCCTAAATTCAAGTCAGAAGCTGCCAGCCAGAAATATGGCACCGACCTGCTTCCTGGAGAGTCCTAGCACCAGACGTTGACATTGCTGTAAACCAGCAGTTGGTCTTGCTCCTGTTGTCAAGCCTCTCACCTGTTCTTACTGCAGCCTGTACATCCTACACATTGCCTTGCACAAGGTCTCTTCTTCCTAGATGAGTTTTGATGTTTTGAGGTGGGAGAACCCCTCTCTTTTAAAAACCTAAACAGGTTAATGGTACTAGGTCATGATTTAATTGTGGCACTGACTCGCGAAGATTTCTTTTTTGCAAGTAATTATATCTCATTCAGTCTGAATATTCTTATATGGTGTAGAGATAGAGGAGGAGTAGTTAATGTTCCTTCTAGTTACAATACTTTTGGGTGAAAGCAGGCAACATGGGTGTTAAGAGCCTAGACTTCGCAGACTTCAAGGGATTTATCCTAACCTTGCAATTCATTAGCTTTGTTATCTTACATGCAGACCTTAACTTCCTCATCTGTAAAATGGAGATGTTGAAAGTTACTCCCAAGAATGTTTATGGTAGTGAAATGAGATGATGCGACCTTGCTTACCGTAATGTCTGGCAGAGTAAGAGCCTCTCCTGACCTCCTAGCTCCCCAGTGGGTAAAGTGCAGTGGATAGGAGGCATTTGATGTATTTCTTTAGTGCCCACTCAACACCAGGCACTGTTCTAGATGTTGGGATACATCAATGAGTAAAACAGAAAAAGTCCAGTCCTCTTGGAACAATTGTAATGATAAATCTGTTTTTTTTAATATGAAGTGGAAATATACTTCCCAGATCCCATTGTGTCCTCAAAACCTCTAATCATATTAAAATAGAAACTTAATTTAGAATAAAATCAAAGGAAAAACAAGTATAAATGATAGTTATAATTTATTGTAAAATGTGAATCAAGGCATTAACTTTCAGAGGGGGATGTCCTGTTGAAGATTTTTAAAAGTTGTGGATTCAAGGAAAACAGAAAAAGAAAGAAAGATAAAATTCATGTTAAATAAAGAATTAATAACTAATTTTTGCAGAAAAATATGAATGAATATACAACTCACAATATACAGAAATATATTTCCAAATATATTTATGGAAGTAAGGATCTTTGGTTCTTAAATTTGAAGAAATTTGTAATATTTTTAAAATACAAGATTCTCAAAAATTTATGTCACCGCATGATTTTTAAGTAGGATTCATTCCATTTATCAAGGTTACCCCCAGACAATATATCAATATGCTGCATACTCCAAAAAAAGTGATATTTAAGCTTCTGGGATCAAAAATACCTCACTATTTTATGGAAGGAAAATATTCTGTATTATTCTGTATACCCAAATAAGATGGATCAAGTAATAGGCCTGTCAAATGAACATGTTTTCTGTGCAGGAGAAACCATACATATTAAACATAAAGAGGTTCTTTGTAATGGGTAAATGCAGTAATAAATATCCAGCAAAATGAGAACTAGTTAACTGCTTAAAAATATGAATTTGCCAAAGAACAATTGCTTGTATATTTCTTGTATATTTATAGCAGAATAGAACTGTGAGGCCATGTGTCATTGATGCATTCAGCATCCTCCCTACTTGATGGAACAGTAGTCATACCTCATGCTATCTCGTGTGTGCAGCATGCAAGTGGGGAGTGAAGCGGTGGCCTGGAAAAGGGCCAGGGTGTAGAAGTTGGGTGGTGAAGAAAGGCAAGCAATGCTTCCTACTATTGTCCTCTCTTATGATTTCCCTGAAGCTATCTTTTTGAGTCCATGGCTCATTTCTCAAATACCTATGCCTACCCACAGTGTAAAAGGCACTATTTTAAATGCTATACTGTGATGTGTGCTGGAGAGTATGGATTGTACAGTCAACTCTCAGGAAGCTTATACAAGTCTAAAAAGGTGAAAAAAGTTCTTCTAATTTGGGCTGCATATGGATCTGGTGGGATAAAAGGAAGCATCTTTACTAGTGTAGCCAAAGAGGAAGTGATGTTAATTTTGGACCTGGAATCTGGCAAAATTGCAGTTGGTAACTGAAGATGGCCGGAGAAGGGAGCAGGAAAGTCTCAAAAGCAGGAAATGCAGATTAGTAGAAGGAAGTGATGAGACTGTAAAGACAAGAGGGAAAGGAATGTGAAAGAATAGCCAAAGAGTCTATTTTTGAATTATGGAAGCAGAAAAATTGCAAGGAAGTGGAAGTGGAGTGCAAAAGTGACAATTATATTTCTAGAAGACGTGTGAAATAAGAGTAGATAATTTCTTTCTATTATGTAATGGCTCCCTTGCCCCAACACACACACACACACACACACACACACACACACACACACACACAAACACACATACACTCACATACGCAAACACACCCCCCCCAATGAATGCATTTCCCATAAATTAAGAACATTGGGTTTTTACTAAAGAGATCTGTTTTTGTGCCTTGGTTCTGAGGCTTACCAGTGATGTTGCATTGGGCAGGTCAAAGATCCTTTTGAGGTATAAGAAACACCCACCTGCTTTTACCTCAGCTAGGGTTGTTTTGAGGGTGAATCAAATGGACAAAGTGTGAATGCTTTCTGGACCCTGGGATAGATTATGCAAATGTAGGGTTTTATATTTGGATAAAACTAAGTGAAATGAAGATTGAAGCCAAGCACTTGCACATTGAACTAAACAAAGGAAATAAACAATGGCAAGGCTAAGATCTGCTGAGAGCACATCAATGAAATAGTTATTCTTGTATCTTTATTGAGAAGCGAATTACAAAGGCTAAAAAACCTCTTTTGAGAGTGGAAAGAAAAACTTCTACTTGCTAATTTATTGTCCTGGAGTTCATTGTGACTATATAGAAGCAGAAACCCCATAACATGGTTTACTAGTCCTGGTTCTGCAATTTAGGACCTCAGCACACAGCGCAGCCTCTTCCTTTCTCTCTCAGTTGTGGATAATAACAGCTCAGAGCTGTTGTAAGGGTCAACAGATTATCCCTGTGATTTAAAGGAAGACGAGAATTTCAAGAATAAAAGACATATTTCTTTCTTTCTTTCTTTCTTTCTTTTTCTTTTTGTCTTTTTGAGGGCAGAACACAGAACCCTTATCTCATGTCTACTCTTCAGTCCAGATTGCACGTTAGTTAATAAGAAGCAAAAACACCCACCCCTTCTCTAGAAAAAGGAAAGGACTTGGTAACTTCACTCCTAACATTCTATCACAGGGAATAATGCTCTTTACGGAAATGCCTATCATGAGTGTAGCATCATTCTGGGCCCTGGGAATACCAAAAAAATAAAAGAAGAAATGAAGATCTCTGTCCTCTGTCACTCACATTCTACTGTAGGAGATGGACAAAAAATATTTGAACATTATTACAGTATACTCAGTAGTAAAGTTCTATGGAGAAAAATAAAGCAAGGCATGAGGAAGGCAAGGTATAGGTGATATTGGACCAAATACTTAGAAAAGGTGAAAGAACACACAGTGAATATATCTTGGAAAAGAATTTAGCAGGTGAGGAAGGAGCCATTGAAATGCCAGGATCCAGAGAACTGTCTGGCTTATTAATGAGTCAACGGGGAGATAGAGGTGGCTGGAGCGTAACTGGAGGCTTTAGGGTAGTATTGAAGATGAGCTCACAGATGAAAGGGCGGACCAGATTGTATAGAGTTATGGACCATCCTCAGCATTACGGCTTTTACTCTGAGAGAGATGAGAAGCCACAGGAGGAGCTGCTATTGTTTTCCATGTTTCCGAAGAGTATTTAACGAGTTAAGAAAAGCTTATGTCATCTTAAGTGGATCAAGGAAGATAGAGAACTTACATAAAATACTGATAGTCTTTATTTCTGGGTGATTATTGTTAATTTCTCTTCCATTTAATTTTCTATTCCAAAGCATCAAAAATACATACACTCTTAGCCTTTCATTTGTGACCAGTGAATTAATTTCAATGATAGCGTCTCTAATAATAAAGATATTTTGTCTCAAGTATGAATGACATAGCATTATTGCTAAGAGTTGGTTTTGTCTTTTTTTCTTTGTAAGCTGCTACTATGCTTCAGTAGCCCTTGAGGTTAAATAGAGGGGTGGGGACATGAAGGCTGTGAAGTAGCTAGTCCACCAGGAAATTAATGGTGATAATGAGGGTAGCACAAACAAAACTCCCGTCATTCAGGAATGAATAGCCAAGAAGAGCAAGTTAGACTACTGAATATATTTAATCATTCTTTTGTATACAAAATAAATATTATTTAGGCAATAAATACAGAATCCAGAAACTTGATATTTCTAGAACTTTATATAAAGTCCCATTCGTGACTTCATCAAACCACTTTCATGAGTTCTGGAAGCAAAAGTCCTAGTATAGATTCAGCTGCTCTTTAGAACATAGAATTATAACTGTTACTTTTAAAATTGATACCTAACTTTAAAAGTCTCTTTAATTTCTCATGGGTTTTAAGCCAAGGAGGGACATGATTAGACTTTAACTTTTAAAAAGATCACTTTGCTTTTGTATATTTGGGGACATGCGTGGGGGGTGTATGAGAGGTGGGGTAAGACTGAGGAACAGTAGTTTGAAAGTTATCTCAGAAATCCTAGAAAATGCTACCACTCAGACCAGGGTGGCAGCAATGGAAATGATAAATGCTTAGATTCCAGATTTATTTTGATGGTACAACTGGCAGATTTATAATGATTTTACCTAAGCTTCCTGAAGCCTAGACTTCTGCTACATCTCTGGGTACTTTTCTTTGCATAGATCTATAATATCAAAAGGAAGTGTCACTATACGTGATTCCAAAGTCGAAATCATATATGCTAGTTGTATTTATGTGGTGGGTAGGTCAATGACGATGTCCCAGTTTTGGAAATACCAAGTCCCAGTTCTCTTCTGTCCTCTTTATTCCTTCTGCCCTCCTCAAACAAACAAAAAAAACACCACCACCACAAAAAACATAACTATTCCTCACTCACAAGTAGTTTGTTCCTATGAAAACGCCAGATATAGATCCTTAAGCCACACCACTGAAGCTTTTTAGCAATTAACAAATACTTTCAGTTCACTTTATGAATCATTTTATATTCAAACAAGTACAGCAATGTTGTTGGATTGGACTGGGTCAGATTTTATTCTCAGAACTTCCCAAAAGTCATCCTGATAGAACTCGGCTCACCGCAACCTCTGCCTCCTGGGTTCAGGCAATTCTCCTGCCTCAGCCTCCTGAGTAGCTGGGACTACAGGCACGCACCACCATGCCCAGCTAATTTTTTGTATTTTTAGTAGAGTCAGGGTTTCACCATGTTGACCAGGATGGTCTCGATCTCTTGACCTCATGATCCATCCACCTCGGCCTCCCAAAGAGCTGGGATTACAGGCTTGAGCCACCGCACCCGACCAACAATGAGTTTTTTGAAGGGTAAGCAGCAATGTATTAAATGAAGTTTTCCCTGATTCTTTATTAATAATTAAAAAATTGTTTGTTTTTTTTAAAAAAAAGTAAAATAAAGGATATAGATAGAAAAGTAAAGGGAAACAGAACTGTATCTTTTTTTTCCCCATGCTTGCTATTTTTCACAAGAAAGGTATGGCTAACCTGATCAGTCCAATTTGCCATTTAATCACACTCAGTTTATTGTATCTCTAAAATTGGCCACATAACTGCATATTGGATGATCTCAATTTTCTGGACTTTTCCATTTTATGTCAATTCTGGACATGTTTTCTCTAAGTTGCAAATTAATTTGACCTTTTTTATTCTTTCATTCCTTGCTTTGTTCTCCTGTCTTCCCAAGTTCACTGGGCTGCACAGTGAGAAATGGATAATAATTTTGGTTTAAGCATCATTTGAACCTTTGAATAAAGTCACTGTATTGGCTGCTGATTAGTTTGAAAGATGAAAAAGCCAAAAGGGAAGAAGGGAGGAGGCATAGTGAGGTTCTACCTGTGTGCCTCAGCTACAGGCATTATGTCGCAAAGGAAAAAGAAGGAAACAAAATGAGAGGCAGGCAGAGAACATGATCACAGCTAAGCTCTAAATAGGAAAGGTTCCCAGCTTAGTGAATTCTACACTATCCCTAAGACAGTGAGAGAACAGGCAATTCTGATTATGTGGTCAACATATTTATGTAAAATCCAAATGATTACGGTATACAAATACTTTGAGTAATTATAGTATTATAGTGTTAAATCAAGGTACATTTGAACTTCTATATTTGAACTTATGTAAAATCCAAATGATTACGGTATACAAATACTTTGAGTAATTATACTATGTGTTAAATCAAGGTACATTTGAACTTCTGCTCATTATTTATGTGTAAATTTAAAATTCAATTGTCCTGCCTCTTTTCCAAGTAGAAATATGTATGAAATTGAATTAAGTTTGGTCAAAACTGCCTCCATATATAATTTAAGAGTTACCTAAAAGTTTCTCTAGACATAGTGAATTGTAACTTAACTTGGTATATTAACAGACTGTAACCTAAACTGGAAGTATATACTCTTGTCAAAAGTAACTGAGTCTCAATCATAGCAGCTAAACCTCCAGCCAACAGGAGACTGAAAGGTGCCAAACACAACTAGATAAGGCCAACACTGACTGCAGCCGATTGGGTTGTTTCTGTATGTCACTCTTCCTTTTCTATGAGTATAAATATAGCCTGCACATGGGGTAGGGTGGAGATTATGGACCATTTTTGGTCCAGAGTGCTGCCCTATTCATAAATCATTTCTTTGCTCAAATAAACTCTGCCATAATTGGTTCATCTAAAGCTTTTCTTTTAACATATGGTATAATTAACTTCATGGAGATAAATAGATTGACAATGAGCCAGGAGCAGCATTCATTAAGATATGGTAGTTAATTACATATGAGTGGGAGTCAGCATGATCTGTGTGGATCAGGAAATGGGTATACAGGAAAAAGGGGACATTAAAAATACCAAGGAAAACTAAAAAGAGGAATACAAATGAAAGAAACAGAAAAAACCATCAGACACAAAAGACAGAGGCTTAACATTACTAGCCAATAGGGAAATGGTTAAAATCACAAAAAGCACTTCAACACCAACTAGGATGGCTATAATCAAAAACATCAGCAGTAAGCAGTGTTAGTAAATATATGGATAAATGGAACTCTCATACATTGCTGCTAGTAACACAAAACTCTGGAAGAGCTTTTGGCAGTTTCTTAAACTGTCGAGCGTAGATTTATCATGTGACTCAGCAGTTCTACTCATAGGTACCTACTCAAGAAAAATGAAAACATGCGCCTGTACAAAAATTTGTTCACAGGTGCTCACAGCACAGCAGCACTATTCTTAATAACAGGAAGCAGAAATAACACAATGTGAATCAACTGATGAGTGGGCAAGCAAAATGTCGCATATCTATACAATGAAATAGTATTCTATTCCGCATGCTACATGCTAAAACATGGATGGAGCCCCAGAAACATTACGATTACAGTCCATACATTATATGATTCCATATTAATTGTCCAGAAAAGGCAAATCTATACAGACAAAATGATTAGTGATTGCTTAGGTTGGCCTGGGGGTGGGAAGAGGGAGTGACTGCAAATGGGGACAGAGTTTCTTTTTGGTGCAATGAAAATGTTGTAAAATTAGATTGCAATGATGTTGCATAACATTGTAAATGTACCAAAACTCATTGAATTGTACACTTAAACCAAGTGAATTTTATGATGTGTGAAGTATACTTCAGAAAAGATACAAAGGAGGAGGATGCTTGAATATAGAAGCCTGGAGGTCAAAGAAGACATTTCAAAAAGGGATGGGAATGACTGATGTCAGTTGTGTAAGAGGCATGTGAAAAAGTAAAATGGAAATGTAACAAACCATTGATGCTACCTCTATGGTTTTACCAGGGAAGCTGTTCTGTTCAGCTTCTAGCCCAGCCTGCAAGTGTCTGCAGGAAAATGCTCCATTATGCTGGGATGCAGTATCTGCCCTGTGGCCACAGAGCAGCTCATTAAGACCCTACAGAAACCTGCTCATTTAAGTAGGGTTCATTACTCACAGAGTATTAGGTTTGTTGCAGTTTTTACAGTGCAACTCTGGGTAGACTATCGTTGTGCAGTGCTTATTTTAACAAGAGTTAATTAGGATCAGAAAATCGCTCCTTGTTTATTATAGTTCCAAAGCCCCAGTACAAGCTGTACTAATCTCATCATTGTGGGTAATGAGAAAAAGGAGGATTGGTGTAAGGAGAGGAAAAAGAATGGAAGACAGCATGTGTGTCAGCAAGTCAACATTCTTTCTTTCTTTCTTTTTGAGACGGGGTTTTACTCTGTCACTCAGGCCAGAGTGCAGTGCATGTTTACAGCTCACTGAAGCCTCCATCTCCTCTGTTCAAGCAATCCTCCCTCCTGACTCAGCCTCACGGAGTAGCTGTAACTACAGGCATGCACCACCATGCTTGGCCTATTTTATTTTACTTTATTTTATTTTGTAGATACGAGGTATTTCTATGTTTCCCAGACTGGTCTTGAGCTCCTGCGCTTAAGTGATTCTCCTGCCTCGGCCTGCCAATGTGCTGGGATTACAGGTGTGAGCCACCATGCCCAGCCTAATGTTCTTTATAGAGATAATTTTTCTTTGGAAAATCTAAAGCTTAAGAGCGAAGTTTATTTTTCAGGATGATCAGACGGTATTGCATGTAGGAGAGAACTACCGTATACATGCATGACATGTAGATCAACAATTTTTAAAGAATTACACACAAAAAAAAATAAAAGAAACCTAATAATAAAGCTGCTCAGATTTGCTTATTTTTTCCATGATTTAATTTGAAGGACCTTATAATGTACTGGGGTCGTTATTATGGATATCAATTAGTTCCTTACCAATTACTAAAAGAACCTGTGCTTAAAAGAATTTTTCTGAGTGCCAGGTAACAAAGGGTTACTGTAATCCATCAATTCACTGGGTAACAGAAACCACCAAAACAAAGGTTTGTATCGTGGTTTTCTGTCACTCAAAGTTACTTCCAAAGTGTTGGCTAAAATGAGTTGTGTATTTTTTACTTTTATACTTTTTTATATTCAAATATTAATTCTCTTAACATTTTAAGTTAGACAGGGCTAATGATAATGTTGTGGTTCTTGACTGGCATTTTTGGTTTAAAAGTCAACAGTTAATTAAGAACACAGGGAGGGAGTTTCAAAATAGGCTGCAAGAGACTGTTTTCCGTTTGTTGGTTTGTTTTAATAGCTTGTATTAGCAAGTGTTTTATCACCGGAGTTACAGTGAAGTACAAAGAGAAAAATCTGGGTTTCATTGTCTGGCATTTGGAAAAGTGCCTGCTTTTCTGCTTGTTTAGGCATGCACATAATGAGCTTACAGAGGGTTTGTTTTCCTGACCTCTGGAATAAAAAAGCAACCTGACATTAAAGACTGAGGTAAAATACTGAGGCTGCTGCTGATAGGTTTATTGGTGTGTTTGCTGTTGCATTAATTGTTTGGAAGCGTTTTTATTCCATGTTTAAACTTCAGAGCAGCTTCTTATGAGGATCCAGGGGAAGAGAGCATAAAACTGGAAAGCGAATCATCCTTCCAGAACTGTGTTGACATCTCCACAGAAACAATGTGCTGCGTTATCACACAACGTCAGAAGTCATATAGCACCTGCTCTGACTGAAATCATATTTTATCATGCATAAAAAGGTAATAAGAAGGAAGAGGTCTGGCATCACAAAGCATGGGCCTTCTATGCAGGATCCTTCCCTGGATCAGAGCCACTTTCTTAACTATCTCACCAGAGGTTAAATGAGCATGATGCCCTCAGTACATTATTATCAGAACAGATGTTTCTATGGCTTCTGCACACCCACAGAACAGTACACAATGGAGACAGTTCAAATTTTGGGGGGCTAAGAGCATTTTGAATTGGAACTGGCAAAATAGGGAGACAGAAGCAGCTGAGGGATAAATATAAATGCAACCAGAGTCCACTTTATTTTAGTCTGGATGTAGACCACTTGTGGCTATTACACAGTGAGAATGTAGATGACCACAGCTGCTTAATTTTTCTGCATTTAGGGACAGAACAAGGGCAATGATAGTATCTATGATTCATTCCCATTCCTCAAGCAAATCAGTCCCGAATCAGTGAACTCTGTATCATGTGCCAGGAAGAGTGCTAGTGGGTCAACAGAATATCCTTGCTCTAATGCAGTTGCCTTCTAGTGTGAGTAATGATTTTCAGATAATGATACATGCATCCAGTTGACCCCGACGTCACTTAATCTTCTCACCAATCAAGTGATACAGTGTATATTACTGGGTCCTGTTTTACGTGGCTCCAGAGTCACAAAATCATTGGCAGAAACAGACCCCCACCTTCAAGCAAAGAGAGACTGACGCACAATAAGAAGCAAAACCAGCCAATATCAGTAAGCTAATGAACACATTTCTGTAAATGGAAAATGTTAAGTTTGATTCTTTCATCTTAAAATCTAGGGCTTCTCATTTGCACCTATCCTGGTGAAGTTTTGGGGGCTATAGAGTGTTCTCCACAAGGAGAGGAAGCCAAATTGTAATCTGGAAGCTTCTCTATGACACTATCTATGGATAACTGCCTAAAGTAATCTCAGAGAAACCAGCTCTGGCACATTCAGTAATTACTTGTGATTTCATTGTGAGTGTGTGTGTGTGTGTGTGTGTGTGTGTGTGTGTGTGTTCGTATGTATGTGTATATGCCTGTACCAAATTGTGTATTCTTTTCTCTGAGAAAGGAACCTCCCAACTAAAACATAATTCAAACTATCCAAAATTTGAATACCATTCTAACTACTGTTCATCAGTCCTATGGGTTAATAAAGTAAAAATAAAACCTCTCAAGCAGAGTGGATTTTAAATTAAGCTGAATTCACTGCTGGGCAATCAAGGAAAACCTAACCCAGCCCAGAGGTATTAGGATCTAAAGAAGGGGACATTCAGATTGACTGACAAGAAAAAACCCAAAGGCCATGAGTTTTAAGGATTTACATGGATATGTGTTTATATAAGAAAGAACAGTCCCTGGGAATGTGATGTTAGCATCCAAAAGCAAAGACGGATCTACAAATAGAAGGGCCAAAGGCTCTATGTGGAAAATGGATTTCACAGTTTAAACAAGTCCTTTGGCTTCTCAATTCAGCATGATGGGTTAAAATGGGGTAGAAGTGAGGACTGGCTGTTGAGTGAACCCAAATCCACTTAGGGTTTTCCTGAACCCTGTTGACCCATTAAATCTGTTGGTTGCATAGAGATAGGATACATAAATTACAGATCAGAAGGGTGCCTATCAGACCATCATCATATTTTTCTGGCATACCTGATTAATTTTTGAAGCAGCAGCTCACGTGCCATCTTTTGAGGGCCTGACCAGTTTCTGTCTTGTAGTCTCTCACACCCTTCAAATACAGGGTTATGCAGAGGACAAGCCCATGATAAATCATCTTTATCAATGTGAAAGTTAAAGTGAATTCCATTTGGTAGAGGAAGATGCTTACAAATACATGTTTTATATACTTGGCTTTAAATTTTGTCAGCCTGGGTAAAAACGTAACTCAGAAATAGAACTACTAAGGGATTTTCCCTGACAAAAGCTTGATGGAAAATACTTTCTCCTAATGATCTCATCTGTAGCTTCTCAGCATTTCCAACTGTTAAACATTGTTAAAAAATACAGTGTTATGTGAAAGAGAGAGGGTCTCTGTGGGAGGTTTTGCCTTATGTCATTGTTGGCGATTGAGTCTCTGTAGAACCCAATATGGTTTGACATCTCTTTGGCTTGATTGTAAAAGGGAGCTATTTATGTGGAATAATTCATGCATAGGGTGAAATGAGACTAATCATTTAATATTATTAACTTTTTTGGTCATAAAAATGTGCATTGTAGAAAATGTGGAAGGTACGGAAAGGTTTAAGAGAAATGAACACATGGTATCATTTTGGTCTGTTTCCTTTTAGAAATGTGTTTATATCTGTATGTGTGTGTGTGTGTGTGTGTGTGTATATATATATATATATATATATATATATATGCATATACACACATGTACAATATAATTTATAGTATAATTGGTATGCCCTACATTTATTTTGCTTAGATTAATGTAAGGAATATTTTTCTTCTTCTGTCATTAGAATTCGAAAAGGTGATTTTTAGTGACTGAAAATTTTCCATCCTAATGCTGTGTCATAAATTGTTTAAGTGTTTTTTAATAGTGTCATATTTTAATTATTTACTAACTTTCTTGAATTTTAAGGCTGTAATAAGTATCCTGATATATAAAATTTTGTTCGTCTCCCTTTCTTCCTTAGATGTGTTACTTGGAAGTGGAATTATGAGGACAAGGATAAAGCTTTTCTTTGAGTTCTTTATATGACTTGCTAATTTATATTTCCCGTAGTATGTGCTACTTTGCATTTCCACTAGTTAGGGCAGGCGTCCCCAAACTACGGCCCACGGGCTGCATGTGGCCCCCTGAGGCCATTTATCTGGCCCCCCGCCGCACTTCAGGAAGGGGCACCTCTTTCATTGGTGGTCAGTGAGAGGAGCACAGTATGTGGCGGCCCTCCAATGGTCTGAGGGACAGTGAACTGGCCCCCTGTGTAAAAAGGTTGGGGACGCCTGAATTAGGGTACCAAGTGCTTGTGCGATCATAGAAAAGTAGTGTTGAATGTTGTAAGCTGTTTCTATTTTGTTTTCCTGTGTGTTTCTTTGAATGTCTATAAAATAGTAAAATTTTTCATAGACGTATTGATCACTGATGTTCATTTCCATGGTTTGTTTTCATTTCTCTATCTGTTTTTCTGTTGGAAAATTAAGGCATTTTTCAGAATTGGTTTTAATCCTGTTAAAGATTTTATACCTTATATCTGCATCCTGATACCTAAGCCAAGAAAATATGAGGCCGTTGAAAGTGGTTATAAAATAATTTATGTTTTCCCTGGGCCTACTGTCTGTAAGTTTCCACTTTTTTTTTTTCTTCTTCAGGACACTCTCCAGAGAATGACCTAAACAAACAAGATTAAAATTGAGATGTGTTTGAGAGATACAATTTGTTTAGCGGGTAATTATTCAAGAGGAACTCCTATTACACAGATACTCCATAGAAGAAACCATAAAACAGACCATCTAAATTGAAAAAAAAAATTGTCATCTCAAACAATATAATGCCTAACCTTTGAATGTATCTTTTTCATCTTCATTAGAAATGTTCTCCAAAGGAAAATACTACAGACATGGTCTGTCCTTCTTCCTCCCTGCCTTCTGTCCTCTTCATCCCCAGCTCCTCACGGGAGTCAGATGTAATCAAGGAAGGAATTGTAGTGATAGCCATAATATTGGAGTTCAGAGGAAGGATAGTCCAAACAGAGCAGCATGGTGGAACTTCAGCTGATTCTAGAAATATGTGCCTAGCGGGACAGATCAGACAAAAAAAGAGAACAGAAAAGTACAGAGGCAGGAACAATTATGCCATTTGAGGAGTCATAAAAAAATGGACCTTTCCATAGTTGAATAATGGAGCCTAGTTTGTGTGGAAAATAGATTAATGCGATTTAGCTCATTCTTGTCCTCCCATAGTAAGATCTCAGATCTGCAACCAAAGAGCTGGTTTTCCACAGTTTGATCTTGCCTATCACAGAGCATTTATAAAATTTGGAAAGCCATCTAAAGAATTTCAGACTTTCTGAATACAAAATGCCTTTTTCCTCAGGCCAAGAGTCACCCCAGTCACTAAACAAATTGATCAATTTCAGAGTATTTCCTGCTTCTACTTGTTACTGATGTGCATCTGGCTGGAACAGAATGTGACTGGATGCAGAAAAGTTCAGGAAAGTTTCAAAGATTCCAGCTGGCTTCAGTGTGAGACAAAAATCTGACAGCAGAATAGTTGCCCTTCTACCTTTTTTGTCCTGATTCTTTTCTATCAGGTTGCTGCAAATGTAATGGTAACGGCAAAAACTCCAATTACTTTTGCACCAACCTAACAGTATGTTGGGAGTCTTAGAGTTTCTAGAATTTGTCAACATCTTCCTGGACTCAACTTTTGTATGTATCTTTTTGGATTCCCTGCCTTTTCCATCTGACTTAGCTCTTACTTCTTCAAGTCCTAGAACCAAGCCTTCCCTTTCTAGGGAAGCTCTTCCGGCATGCCAGTTGAGTATCTGCCCTCAAGGCACATTTCAGTTTCCTTCCTAGCTAGCACTCTGAACAAATGTAATGGAATGATTTAATGTGTGATTTAATATCTGCTTTCTCTCCTTAGACTGGGAATCATGTAAACAAAAATCATGTAAACAAAAGCTATTCTTGATCTTACATTCAGGCAACAGCTTTCTTTGAGCTCTGTAATCAAATTGGAATTTTACTTTTAAGCACAGTAAAGTTTAACAGGGTAGTAGGTAATAATAATAATAGAAAAAATCATTTATATTTGAATCTTAGTTCTTGTGCTCATGTTAAAATTTTTAATTAAGTAATATGAATACTTCAACAGATGGTTAGTATAGGACGGGAAGTGGAGGGTGAATAGGTCACGGCAGCCTTTTTTTTTAGTTTAACTTTTCCTTTTTTGCTGTCTATTCATCCTCTTCGGTCTTCTGCTTCTTGATATAGACATTGTCATCCTCATCATCTTCAGCTGCTGTCCCAGTCCCTGAAATCCAGTGTAAACAAACAGTCACCATGACAACTACCATAACATCAAAAGTCCCCTGCCCTCATGGAGTTCACATTTTTGTGGGAGATGTAGGCATAAATAAATATGTTATAGTTTAGGTAATGATGATTGTTATATAGAAAGAAAAATAAAGCCAGGTAAAGAGGTAGGCAGATGCAGGTGCTATTAATTCTAGAGGTGGCACTCTTATTTTTAATATATTCTTAGTTATTTTCTCTTAGAAATGAAGATTTAGAGAAACTTTTAATGCAGCTTATAGAAAAACACTGATTTCTGGGATGTGTCTTGGATATCGATTTTGAGTCACATTTTGAACATACTTGAATTTCACATGTTATTTTCAACATCAAAATTACTGCTACCAGCAACACTCTGTTCCAGCCAGGTGCTACATCAGTAACAAGTGGAAGCAGGAAATGTTCTGAAATGGGTCAATTTGTTTAGTGACTGGGGTGACTCTTGGCTGGAGGAAAAAGACATTTTGTACTCAGAAAATTTGAAATTCTTTAGATGGCTTTCCAAATTTTATAAATGCGTAATGATATGCAAGATTAAACTAAGGAGAACCAGAACATCAAAAATCAAGAAATTTATGTAGGCATGCTTTGAAAAAGAAATATATATAAAAGAAATATACATAGATTCTATATATAAAAGAAATATACATAAAAGAAATATACATATAATAGAAATATATGCGTATGTATATACATATAATAGAAATATATGCGTATGTATATACATATAATAGAAATATATGCGTATGTATATACATATAATAGAAATATATGCATATGTATATGCATATAATAGAAATATATGCGTATGTATATGCATATAATAGAAATATATGCATATGTATATGCATGTAATAGAAATATATGTGTATGTATATGCATATAATAGAAATATATGTGTATGTATATACATATAATAGAAATGTATGTATATACATATAATAGAAATATATGTGTATGTATATACATATATTTGTTTTCTCTTATAAATGGAGATTTAGAGAAACATTTAATGCAGCTTATAGAAAAATATAGAAAATATATATATTTATATGTGTATATTTTATATACCTATGTAAAGTTGATATATGTATATTTTTAATCATATACATAAATATTAATATATATACCTGTAGATACTCTCTGTCATACTGAAATGGTTGAATTTGAAATTTTTTTATTTACTGAGTTATTTGTGTGTAATAGTGAAGAAATTTTCTTTAATCTGGAGGATAAACTAACTAAAGAGATTAAATTTGGAGGAAAAAAGTTCTAGTGAGCTGGTAATGGAGAATTTTATTTCATTCCATAGCCATCCATCAGGATGCTTATTCTTTCATTTCTGACAGCAGGGTCATGGAGATGAACCATGCAGGGGTCACTTGTTTGTTCCCAGTTATTTATTTATTTATTTATTTATTTATTTTGCTTTTGATAGTGTTCTCTGAAATTTATAGGAATCATTTCTTGCCATAAATATAATTTGAAAATAGTATAGCTTGACCTCTATTAATATGAAAATACTCTGGTGGAAAAAAGCTGTCTTTTTCAGATCAGCAAAAATAATACAAAGAATAAATATTTTACCTCAATACTTGAAGTATTGTAATTTAAAAAATAGATATTTTTATTTTTAATTTAATTAGCAAACATAATCAGGATAGAAGTCTAGAAAAGGAAGGCAAAAGTTATTGACTAGATTTTCTCTCAAATAATTACATATTTCAAGTTAATATAGATGTTTAAATCATTAAGGCTTTTTTTCCCCTATGAAGATTCTAGGAATATAAAAATCTTACCTGAACATTAAAAAATACTGGCTTTATGTACGTTTTACATAGATAAAATAATAACACTTTAGGGAAGAGTACAAAGCAGAATCAAAATAAGTGGGAAAAATAACTATGTGCCTTTGAATAGGATGACTCAAATTTTAAAATAAGTTATAGATTTAGGGAAATTCAATTCACAGCCTCAATCTGGGGAGTGGGTTAGGGACTTGACAAATTATAAAACTGACATACAAGTGTAAAGTTTTATAAAAGACAATTTTTTTTGAGAAAAGTAACAGTTTAGGAAAGTTGTCAACATGATACAAAAGGTACTACGAAACAACTATAATTAAAACAGTCTAGTTCTGGCACAGAACGAGACAAAAGGTGTCTAGAGAATATGGAGTCAAGAAATCGATTTAAGTACATAAAGTTTTGTATCTGTTATATATGATATTTAATAATTACATAAATGATTTAATACTTAATAGTACTGGAAGAACGTATTATATATGTGGAAATGTAAAATTAGGTTACAGTACCATACCATTCATATTCATATAAATAAACACTAAATGCATTGCAAAATTATAGAAATACTAGAAGAAAACATTGAAAAACATCTTTATAAATTTTGAAGTCAGAATTTTTTTCTTAATTATAAATAAAAGCAGCTTGCCATGAAGTAAAAAGTCTGATGGAACTAATTTATAACTTTAAGGAACAAACACATAAAAATTGTTTACAGAAGTGAATTGTATCTGAGGCCAGGCTCCATGCTAATAATTTTATAAGTGTCAACTTATTAACCTCTGAGTAAATATTACTTTTTTCACATTTTATTGAGGAGAAAATGAAGGATTAGAATGTTTAAATAGCCTGCCCCCACAAGCAGTGATAATAAGTAATGGAGGGGCAGTTTGTCTCCTGTGATTCGGGAGTCTGGGCTATTAAACACAGCACAAGGAACAAAAGCAAGATAAAAATATATTTAGGCACTGTATGCATTAGCAGTTAAATTTATTCTGTAAAGAAAAGTTGGCAGTCACATAGGATATATTTCAAAATGTATCTTGAACTTTTACTTGTCATGTATTCAATATAGTAGTTTTAAAGAATCTGAGGCTGCTTTACATTATTTTAAGATCATGTTTGATGTAATTTGTTGGAACATATCTCACAGTTAAATAGAATGTAACTTAGTTTTATTTCCTTGAATAGACCAATATACTCTTTGACAGGTAGTATAAAACAAACCCTTTTTACAAGAAGCCTTTTACCCCCCACCCCCATTTGATAGGGAGGAAAAATAGAAATGTCTAGTGATAGACCATTCCCATCCCTATTTCCTTCTTTATACTAAACCTGAATAGGGCTTTCCAAATGCTTAACTCTGCAGATTTCTACATTGAAATGATTACCTTCCATGCTGGAAGATTGCATTGTTCAAAATAATAATACTAATAACAGAAAAAGATGACATGCAATTCTCCCTAAACCCATGCCAGTCAATAACTCAGCACTCACTTTCAGATAGATATTCTAATAAAATTATAAAGAATTTCTTTTCCTTTTTCCATGGCCTTTTATAAGCTGGCCTGAAACAAATTTATTAACTTCATTTGCCATTATTCTTCATGATGCCACCTTAGTTCTAGTCAAATTTCGTTAATAATTTTATTTTTCACATCAAAACCTTCACTCATTTTTATATCCTACTCTGGAGGATCTTTTCCTCAAATGTTCTAAATTTTAAATCTGTCCTTTTTCAAGATGTTAGCTAAGTTTTGCCTTGTAATGAAATGTATTTCAATACTTTGGAAATATTTTTTTCTTCCTTTTAAGTTCCATAGCCTTTTATATGTCTCGTCTCCCCACTTCACATTGTAAATATCTTGTAAACTGGATCCCTGTCTAATTCAGCTTTGTCTTCTCCAAAGCAATTAGCATGGTGCCTCATGCATAATAGGCCTTTAATATCTGTTTTTTGATTAGTGAATGAATTAATTTTTCAGGGCTTCCATGACTTACTTTGCAAGCAATACATTACAAAATAGTTCTTACAGTTTTCAAGTGAAATATAACAATTAAAAATATGTATTTTCCCTTGAGACTTTATTCTGTCCATTATATGTCCACATACAGATCTTGATTCAGGGAAATCTGTGGGATTGCATACATGTACATAAGTATAAGAGAATATGTTTTTTTCAGAAAGCAGAACCAACAGCATGAAGAAGGGTAAATGCAGATGCAAGAACTCAGTGGCTATCAGGGAGTTCTCTACAGGCAACACCTACAGCAGCATTCAAAAGTGCTTTAGAGGCTGGAGTGGCTATTCTGCTGAATAACTGAATATACTCAAAGCCAAGATTCATGACCTTGAGCACAGCAGATCTTTTCTGCTGAATATGATCTTATTCCAAGACAAGTTAAATTATTCTTCCCATTCGCCAAGAAAACCTCAAAACTTTCAAACCGTTTTGCCCTAAGAGATGCCTCAAATCTGTTAAGGCTGCCCACAGCACTAAGAGGCCACAGGATGCAGGGGAATTGCTGGGAAGCATAAAACTTTCCATTTTGTACCGAATTCTGATGTCTCTGGGTTGTATGCCAGATATAAAAAGAACTCTGACCTGAGGTAGCAAAGGCAGAAGGGCTTATTCTGTGCCTTCCTTGAATCTGAGCTAGATGGAGAATAAAGGATTTGTTTCACTGAAGAGAATCATACGTACTGCCAGAGCCAGGGACTTTCAGTCTTGTCTACTACACCTGCCTACTCTTCCATTTTCTCTCATCCAGCTTCCAAAGAGCCTGCTTTTTAATCAGTCCAACATATAACAGAAATAGGGAAGGAACTCTTTGTCATCAAGTTGAAATACATCTAAAGAAAATGCAAGGAAAAATGTATTAAAGGCTTTGTGAAGAGGCTTTTAGTCAACATTTGGCATGGTTAAAATCCTGAGCCAATTGTTTATTAAGACAAAGCAGCAAGGGAAGCAAAAACCATTTCTTTGTGCATTTGTCTATTAGAAGAAGGAAAAGCAGCTTAGATATTTAAATTTTCAGCCTGCAGTGTACAGATGTGTCAACTTGCTATAGAAAGATGAGCCTATCCAAATAGGTACTGATGGATGGGGTTCTACCCTTCTCATAAATTGTTTCAGGACTAGCTCTTGCTCTGTGTCTTTATTTCTTTATATGTTTATTTTATCCCAGGATTTTCTTCTGTGACCTTCTCTTTAGAATATGGTATTAACTTTTTCCTTCTTTGAATGTTTACATAAGGTTTCATTAGAAATACTTAAAGTATATATATTTGTATAGTGAGTTTTAAAGATTGGCTACAATTTTAAATTTAGAAAAACTGGAAAACAATTGAATTTAGCTAATTAGACATTTCTCTGTATTTGCGGAAATGTGATTGTCTAAGTCAGTAGCAAGATACAATCCTGTATTGCTCTCAGAATATATTTCCTTTGGAAAGGCGGTATGTAATACCAGCAAAGGTATTCATTCGTGTGGTTTTATGTAAATACTGGCCCTTACAAGGAAAACTGTGACTTAAAATCAGATACTTGCAAAGGTCAGTCTGATAATATAACATCTAAGCATATATTAATTGGGAAAGCAGAGAAGAAAATGCATTTAAGTGTTTCTCTTTTATAAGAGAAAATATGCCAGTCTCCTGATAAGTTACACAAGCAATATGCAAATTTAAGGTAAAATTATACATACATCATATCTAAAGTATAATTTTAGCTTAAAGAACCATAAAGTTTTGTGATATTATTACAGTAATTTTATGCAGTTATAGAGCCACAGATATTCCACATTGAATGCCTAGGTGGTATCTCTCTCTGGGTTTTTACCATTACCACATATTAGAATCACCTGAGAAGCTTCTGAAAATCTGAGTGCCCAAGTAATATGGTGACAATTAAAAGAGAACGTTGAGGTGGGGTCTGGGACAAAGGCTTTACTATTTTTTAAGGCTCTTTAGTTGGTGTTGTTTTGATGTTAATTTGGCAACCCTTATGAATACTTGGATATTTCATCACATCACCTTAGCCTGATATTCCTGGTAGTTGCTAGCATTTGCTAATAATTAACCTCTTGTCAAGATTGTGACATGTATTTAATATAATTTTTATTACAAAATGGTATTATAGAGTCTGTTCCTATTGTGGGCAATACTATCAAAATAAAATCTATTATCTGTTTTTAAGTAACAATATTTGAATATTTGAGTCAAAGACTTATAATAATATATAAAAACAGACTGCAGAAAACAAATTTTGATGTTGAGCAGCTTAACATAATTAGTGAAAATATGGTGAGGTAGTTGGGATGATTACTTCACACTGATATTGTAAATGAGAAAAATGATAGTAATAGTTTCTGTTAATGTAAAATTTATAAAGCTATCAATTTATATATTTTCTCTATGAGTTATAAAATTAGGTATCTAGGAAAGGGATCAAATTAGGATGGAATGTCATGATGAGAAAATAGACTGTTATGCATTTTACAGAATGAATATTTCCATCCTGAAACTGTGAAAGTGTCCATTTAAACCTATCCAAAATAGCATTAAAATGCAGAAAAGTATCTGGGCACAGTGGCTGTAATCTCAGCACTTTTGGAATCCAAGGCAGGCAGATCACTTGAGATCAGGAGTTTGAAACAGGCCTGGCCAACATGGTGAGACCCTGTCTTTACTAAAAATACGAAAATTAGTCGAGCGTGTTGGTGGGCGTCTGTATCCCAGCTACTCCAGAGGCTGAGGCAGGAGAATCTCTTGAACCCAGGAGGTGGATGTTGCAGTGAGCCGAGATCATGCCACTGCACTCCAGCCTGGGTAATAGAGCAAGACTCTGCCTTAAAAATAAATAAATAAATAAATAAATAAATAAATAAATAAATAAATAAATTAAAATGCATAAAAGTATGATAGGGAATAGGATTTAGGGTCAGAAATCCAAATTATACTCCAAGGCATTCATAAGCTGAATGGTTTTTGCCAAGTCTATTAACTTTTCTGGACCTTCGTTTTCTTATGCAGAAAATGGAAAGGTTGAATAACATTTGTGTTTTCCAAAGTTTGGGTGGTGACATTTGTGGATTGTGAAATCAATTTAGAAAAATTTCTATTTCTGTCAAAGTAGGAGAGTGTATTGAGGGTAGACAGCTTAGGTATTGTCTATGTGTCCTGAGTAACTGAGAAGAAATTTGTGAAAGCTTTTGAATAGAAGGCCTCTTTACCTTGTATAGTTTTGTGAATTGTTGGTAGGGAAGGAGTATAGTATGGGGAATGGAGGAGGAGGCAATGGGGTACAAAATATAACAAATATTCTTTCCGTATACTGTCAAGGAAAATGATATTTAAAAGGAAAAATAATTTGTTTGAATGTGGATTTGGTTTACCCACAAGTAGAAAAGCAAACAACTGAAAAAAGCAATTACAGCCTGTGAATGTGCAATGTGTCCTATCCATGAGACCGGAGAACCCTCACTCTGAGAAGTGAATGGATGTATTGTGAATTATAGCTACATATTCAAGAGGTGATATTCAGTTTGGCCAGAATGTTCTCTAACCAGTGAAACTGCTTCCAAACTAAACAGTGAGAATGTGCTCTGCTTTTTGATTGCTTCTGCTACACTTTGTCTATTTTATTGTGTATTTTGTGCTATTTGCTGGGATGTGAGTTCTTTCCATGGAGAATAAAATGAGAGAAGACCCATTACTTTACTAAAAATCAAAAATAAGAACTTCAAAACATTGAATTGTAAGCTAAACTGGTCACCGGAAATAACTAGAAACTAAAAAATAATATGTTAGCAAGAGATCCACCCCAATATTATTAAAGCAGAACTGTGAGTAGGAGTGCTGGAAATATGCTCCTGTAGAATGTTTACCAGGTGATTCTGATGATCATCTCTGTTTTAGGTCAACTGATCTAGAGACCAAGCATCTCATCCCAGCTTCACCTATGCACCAGAGAAAATCTCATAAATTTTATGGATCTTCTTCTTCTAATTATAAAGTTTATAATTCTGTGTTTTGCTTAGATCTCTGACAAAGATTCACAATTTAAATAAAGCTTGTCACAATTCTCTGAAATTTATTATTTGCCTTGGATCCTAAGATCTAAATTTATGTTGAAGGTAGAACTAAAAAAGACATGGTAATAGTTTCATCGTCCTAGAAAGGATTTTTTTTTTTTAAATTCTAGGTCTAAATACTAACTTGTTGACCTGCCAGGTGCTAATGAATTATTAGGCCATTAGGCTGTCTCCTCACAATCATTCCCCTGCATATCCCTGCTTTATAATCTTGTCCCCTCCTCCCTATTCCATCCACAAAGACTGATCTGGGAATTGGCTGGTGACACAAGTGCAGCCATCCAAGTTTTCTGATTTGGGGAATTCAGTACTTGAGAAGAATGACTTTGGGTTCACTGGAGCTGAATTGTATGAGTGGTACAAGCCTAGATGAGACCAAGAACTGTGAGTCCAAGAGTCTGGATTTACCCAGAGTATCTTCCTCTCCAAGAATGGGTGGTTTAGCAATTCCTTCTACTCTGTGAGTTACCTCAAGTCTTTCTCCTAAATTTTGTGTGTTTGCACTGAATATGGAATTCTGTTGAACTTGGGACAAGAATAACACCCTAAGGAATCCATCATATATAATGAACTGACTTCTCTCCAATGCATCTAGAATGGTGCTGGTTTTATACTACCCGTTAGATAACTGAGAAAACAGTACTCAAATCAGATAAGGAATATGGAATGAAAAATGCTGAGCTAGAGAATGTTGATTAATTATGTTTTCAATACAGCTATGATAGATGGGATAAAGGGAGGTTATGGAAGACCCAGAATATAATTAGTAACAATAGTTTCCTATCTTGATATTAAATATGCTTATTTTAAAAATCTGAAAATGCAGCATAACAGTATCTATGTTCATTATGTTGAAGGAAAGTCAGACTTAGCTATATTTTCTGCTCTTTGACACACAGCACCAATCATAAGGTGAGGAAGTGAACTTAGGGCTTCTAATTTTAAATTATGGACTCTATCCCTAGGAAAACACTAGTCAGTATTGACTGATTCTTCTACACTTTTATTGGAGAAATATGTATACTCTCGAAGTAAGACTTACAGTGTGTAATATTAGCTTTCTCTTAAAATATTTTATTTTTTTACGTATATATGCATCTAAATTTGGGGGCAAATAATCAAAATCAATCTGTAACATTCTAGCAAATCTATATGCATTTAAATTTGGGAACAAATAATCAAAATCAATTTGTAACATTCTAGCAAATCTGTTGAAGTTGTTCTTTTCTGGGCTGTAGAAGAAAGGTGATTAGGAATAGGAAATTTACATCTAGTAGGATGTGAATTGCCTTTCCATATTTCGTTGTCTTTCTGAATTTATAAGTCCTCATAGAATAAGAGGAGAGCTAGCTCTAGAAGCATAAAGAGGTAGGGGTTGCTATGGGAAATTCCTTTTAAAAGCAGCAGGCATCAGAAACCTTTAAAGACATTTTAACTGTAGCGTGTTGCCTGATTTTGACAGCAGGAAACCAATTGAGTTTGGCACAGAGTTGGGCTTCAATAAGTGTTTATTGAATGAATCAGTGAAACAGTGGCTCAATAAATCAAGAATGTTACAGAACCAAAGAGTTTTAGAGTTGAAAAAAAAACACTAGAGATCACTTAGTCTGACTATGTCACTTTGCCAAAAAGGAAAATAAGGCCCAGTGAGGCTCAGTAGAGTGGTCAAGGGCAGAGCTGAAAAGTGACCAAAAAGAAACCAGTGTTCCACTCTCATAATTAGCCTGAGGCATTTCCCTGAGCAAATTAAAAAAAAAAATAAATTAACAAGCATTTTAGAAAATTATTTTTCAAGTCACTCAGGCACAAACTTGTTTAAAAGAATAAATTATCAATAGAAACCCATACTTTTTTCTTTCTTTTTTCTATTTACAATACTTCCATGTCGTTCTTACATCATGAACTTTAAATAACCAAGTGCTCCTAGAATTACATGATTTTCTGGTTAATAAAACATTTGGTTAAAAAAGCTGATTTTTAAAAAACTGCTGGATAATATATTTAAATGTAATGGTTACTTTAATAATAATGATTATAACATCTAACAATGATTGTCCACCATATGTTGAATGGAAATTTTTCTCATAAATTTGTTGATTAGAACGTTCTGAAAGAAAAGAATTTAGCCTTCGTTGTAAATGGAACCTCCCCAAACTGGCCAGTTATTGTCCTCAGCATTTACTAGGACAGAAACACTGACCCTTCAACTACTTCTAACTCCCCATTTCCCACCTTCCTTATCTACCTAAGAAGTGAGGGAGATAAACAGAGTCTTTAAGGCATAGGCCCTGTGAAAACATATTGTTAATAAAGAGGTGTTTTGTTTTTTTTTTTAACCCAAGGTAATTGAGGGAAGAACTATCACAGAATCACACGTAGAGCTTGTGTATGCCTGCAAAAAATGACAGCTGGTGTTCTGCATTCCCATTTGTGTGCATCAGACTTGCTGGACTGCCCCATACCTTTGTGAGGAGGAAAGAGGACTGGCAAAGTAGAAAGAGGGGACAAGAAGAATTTAATCTGTACTCTCAACATTTGGTGGAGCCAGAATGCCCATAGGCATGGGTAAAGGAAGTATTCCTTTGAGGCTTTGGCTTGAGTCAGCTAGCTAGTATTACTCACAAGAAGTCCACCTGCTGGGCCAGGGGATTATAATAGTCAGATGATGTGGGATGTTATGCGAAGGTTAGAGCTTGGAGATTAGCTGAGGGATGAGCCAGATGAATTTCTCCTTCTCATGTTGTTGACAGCTCTTGGGAGGTCCAGGGAGCACTCATGAGTCTACCACATGACAGGTATCAGAGGTCAGTAAGGGTGAACCAGAGGAGCAGGTAAAGCCCACAGAAGAGGACTCATGAATAACTACTGCTCTTTTCTCTTCCCCCCATCAGCTCCATCCCAATAAACTGGAAGGGACAGGTCTTGAGGAGGGGTGATGGTGAGATACCTAGAGATATATGTATCTTCTTCCTCCACTTCAACTCAAAATTATGACATGACTAACTTATAAATTACCCGAAACTTTTAATAACCAAAAGTGACCACAAGTTCAATGATTCTACCCAAGATATTGAGAGATGGGGAAAAGAAGTAACGTAATGTTTAAAAGCAGTAGATGAAGAAATATAGTCCATACATACATATATATATGTATATTCTATTTATGTCCCATGAATATATCCCATGGATTGACAGTCTTTAAAATACTTATTGTACATACATTGTTTAATCCTTACAACTATCCTATAAAATAGATCCTAGTAGTATTGTCTTCATTTACTGATAAGAAAACTGAAACTTTAAGGTGATTATTTACCCAAGTGCTCACAATATGAGTGGGATTTAACCCGGGTGTGTATGACTTCATGGCCCATACTCCTATGTTCTATAACTTCATAAATGCTGGACTCACTGCTGTCATTTCCATGCCTACCCAGAGTTTATATTCCACACAACAGCCAGACTTACCTTTTTTGGATGTAAATCAAACCATGTTACTCCCCAAACTACAAAACTCTAGTAAGCTTCCAATTGTGCATGAGATAAAATAAAAAAGTTTGACCAAAATTTAGAAGGACTTAAATGACATAGCCCCATCCCACAGCTCTGATTTCATTGTATTCCCACGTTGCACCAGGTCACCGTGCTCAGTGCTCACGGGATTATTTTCTATTCTTTCTATTCTTTATTCAGATCTTCCCAAAAGTGGTTCCTCAGCATTCAGGTCTCAATTTAATTGTCATTACCTCATAAAGCTTTCTCAATAATCTAAATCAACTTCCCTTTTCTGGTTGTGCCACCCTCACTGCCCTCTAGATTTGCTTGCTCAGTATCACAAATAACTCACTTATACTTTACTCACTTATGGTGATCTCTTCATCACTGGTTTGATGCGAGTAGAGTCTCAGAATCTTATTTGCTGTTGTATTTATAATATCTAGAGTAGTGCCTCCCAATGGGCATCTAATATATAATTGTAAAATGAACAATAACCTCCTCAGTGACAATTTTAGTATTAGGGGATTTGCATGTGTTACCTTTGGATTCAATGCTTTTTCTGTGTTATAATCAAACATATGGAATAGGTTTTCAGTATCCCTTCTTTTTTACTTCTAGTTAAAGAATGGTATTCAACAATTCAAGTGTTCCTATTTCTTACTGATTTTAGGGTATACTAACCTACTTCTTTGCATTCTTTTAATAACAGGTTAGCATTCCCTCTGAAAAAAAAAAATAAACCAAAAAACCTTGGTCAAGCCTTCTATGAAGCAGAAGAATGGCATTACAAAAGTACATTTCTTTCCGTCCAGCATAATTTCTCATTACATTTATCACATATGTATTACCCTGTCCTCTACTTAAGATTCTGGAGATATCAAGATAATATTAGTTGTTTTTTAATTTAAAAAAAATGCCACTGTTTGTTTTAAAACATAGGAGACTTTGAGTTAGCAGTATATATTAGAATCCTCAATTTCTAAGTGTTACTAACTTTAGAATGTTCCAAGTTCAAATAACTATAGTAAGTGGAAATGTGACAGCCCAGTCCCATTAGTTTTCATTGAATCAGGTTACGTCCAGAATGCATGATAGTATTCAGTTGCAGCAGTATATGAACAAAGACATTTCTAGTGAGAACCATAAATGCAGTTGCATGAAACTTGTTAAGTATATTCACTAATGATGATGACTTGTTAGACTATACCAGGAATTATACACCCTTCACATTTAACCGAAAGAGTGGCACTAAGTTTACAAACTCACAGAGAATTTTACTGTAATACTGTTTAAAGGTGAAACATGTTGAAAATAAAAATTCGGAGATTACTTCCAATGCTTTAAAACCTGGACTGTCTGCTGGGGTACATATTAAATAGATATTTGACACATCTACACACCAATCAGAGCTCTCTGATTCTATTTTTCCCCCTAGGTTTTTCATTTCCAATGAAAAGATGCAAAATAATTCATCTGGATGTTTATTCTTTAAGAACAGTGCCAAGATAGCAATATATTTTGCCTTTAATACTTATTTCAGATACAAGAGACACAAAAATGTCTTTATAATTCTTAAAAGATATTCTAAATTGCAGCAATATAAGAATCTGTTAATAACAACAAGACTTTCACACTTTAATGTACAGTAGAATCACCTTGAGGATCGGGTTACAATACAAAGTAAGTTGGGGTGGGGGGTTTCTTGAAATTCTAAATTTCTCACAAGCTTTAAGTGATGCTGATGATACTGTCCTTCAGGCCAGACTTTGAGTAGGAGGTATTGAGAGAATTATTTGGTTAAAACAATTTCAGGGCCGGGCGCGGTGGCTCAAGCCTGTAATGCCAGCACTTTGGGAGGCCGAGGCGGGTGGATCACGAGGTCGAGAGATCGAGACCATCCCGGTCAACATAGTGAAACCCCGTCTCTACTAAAAATACAAAAAATTAGCTGGGCATGGTGGCACGTGCCTGTAATCCCAGCTACTCGGGAGGCTGAGGCAGGAGAATTGCCTGAACCCAGGAGGTGGAGGTTGCGGTGAGCCGAGATCGCGCCATTGCACTCCAGCCTGGGTAACAAGAGCGAAACTCTGTCTCAAAAAAAAAAAAAAAAAAAAAAAAAAAACAATTTCACTTTCACCAGCTCATTCCTCTTCCCTGTGAAATTTCTCCTTTCCTCTGCTGTTACCTTCCAAGATGCTATCATTTGCATATATTAAAAAATGCATTCTATAATTTAGAACAGTTTACAAGATGGCCATAATATTTGAATAGATTATAGATTTTTATAGTTAGAGACCACCCCAGTCTGATTCTAGGGAGAAAGAAGCAATTGGCTATTCTTTGGGATTTGTTTAAATAGAGAAATTGCTCAGAATATATATACCAGCCTTGACCAAGCTGGTAATAAGATGATTTCATACTTAAATTTCTTTACGTCATATCTATTTCATAAATGAGTACTGTTTATAAATACAAAATACCTGTACATCTCCTTGAATATAATTGTATTATTATAATTTACTTCTTTATTAAGTCATCATTAATTGGCACCTAGAAAATTTTAAATTTCTTGCAGAGAAACTTTATAAAGTCCATATTCATGAAGCTACTTTTAATTTTGATTGTGTTCATGATTTTCTTCAGGTTAAAAAATGCTAGCATCTAGTTATTATAGATTATATTGTTGGGACTTGAATCTGAGTCAGGCCCAGAAATTGAAATGTTGCACACCTAATGAATAGCCAGGATAATTTGTTCATTACTTTCCCTGTGTGTCTCATTTTATATGTAGAACTGACTAGTCAATCCAGCTGGCCACAGAATGGCCTGTTTGGTTTCCAGCACTTTGGTCATTTTAATAAATGCAGATCAGTTGCACAATGGGATTAGAAAATTATTGTACTAGAGTTTTGGAACATGTCCTATTTTCTTTTGGAGAAATATGATCAAATTTAAGCAGCACTTAGTTTTTGGTAATGAATTAGAAGCTCATTTTATGGCAATATCTGGAAATTAGGAAGAACCTGAGACTGGTATCAAGAGGACAAGGATTATAGTCTGACTTTTTCTCAGTTAGTTATGTGACCATAATTTTGCCTATTGGGCCTTCACACTGTTCATCTAATAAAGGAAGGCATTGAACTAAATAATATATAAGTCTATCTTACCTTTCATATTGAGTGATCTCAAATTTATCATCAAGAGTCCTGGCTCATCTTTTGAGTTATTTGATGGAAGCTTGGGAGTTTATTTCTGGATTCATCTCGAGGTTTACCTACACGAAATAAACCTTGAAGAGTGAATATTTAATAAATCTTGATTACTTGCTGCACAACAAGAGAAGTTAGCCTCAGAATTTACATATATTGAATCATAGTTGGTAATTTTAGAATGTTTTATAACATTCTAATAGGCAGAAAATCTAATGAAAAAGTCAACTATTCTCCCTTGAAAATATGCTATTTTTTCCTTATAGTAATCAATTTATTGTTTTAATTTCTAAGTTACACAGTTTGTGGCAAATAATACTAAATTTCTTAGGGACTGAGGATTTAATTTGATATGAATTTCAATAAGCAGACTTTCCTTTTCTGCTTTTCTAAAGTTGTTTTTATCTTATGGCAGAGAAAGCCAGGCTTATTTATTTTCATAATGCAAACTTCTAATGTGTACATCTGCTTGGTCAAGGATGTTTTTGGCATGATATTCTTGTATATTTGACTTCTAGAATAGAAAATAGATGGAGAAGGCTCTCACACAAATATCTTTTTTCATTCATTTGTTTTTTCATATATTGATTTTAGTTTATTATGTTGAACACAATCTTAGAATCACATAACTATGGTAAAAGCTTCCAAACCTGTATGATTTGGGATTATATATATCAAAAGCAATATAATCAAGAATAATAATATTGGCTAGTTTTTTGGCATATGAAAATGGCCTGACATTCTTCATGTAACTGGGGGCAGTGGGACTTTGTTCTGCCCACAGGCATGCTTGTCCTTGGGATGTAGGGTAATTCCCTTGCAAATTATTTATTTGGTGAAGAAGTTTGGTGAATTTAGAAAATATAGAGGCACTGGGTCAAATTATTGAGATTATAGTCTATGCACAGGTAATGCAAAGGAGCTTTGTCCTGAGAATCAATTTCTATGTGAATTTAGGAAGTCATTTAACCTGTCTTTGTTTATCATTTTTTCCCATAAAATAGAAATCAGTGATTCCTGGTGTTGAAAGCAATTCATTTGTGCAATCTACCATCTACGTGCTGAACACCTTGTACAACATCCAATTCAGTGATTCAGTTATGGTTAACTTTTTTTTCTGTGATGAGCGGTTTGTTTTTATATTAAAAAAAAAAAAACCTTAAAGTTGAACTTATTCTCAAAAAATTAGATGAGCCAGAACTGTGAATTTTCTTCTAAGTTATAGAGGGTTGGAAATGGAATAAGAATGAAATTCCATGGCATCCTCTTAAATCTTTTCCTCCAGGTGTATGGAAATATAAAATCAATTATTATAGAGTATTAGAAAGATGCTTCAAGTTTTTAAGGTTTACTTCTCAATTTTATTATAGCATTGCTATGGTTAGAAATAGCGGCTCTTTTCATCTTGATATCAATCCATTAATCAACAAATTTAAGATAGGGACCTTCAAACAATTATTACCATGAAGCATATATATTTATTTTTTGAAATCTTATGAAATTACTCTTAGGAGCAAATGATACTTAAATGTTATTAATATTCATTGAAAAGTTTTGAAAAGTGACAATTGAAATTATTATTGTTGGTTTTATTTTGGCTTTTACTGTTAATAGTAGCATTAATAGGAATAGTGTCTTTCCATATTATCCTATTTATCAGGAAGAAAATACTTCATCAGGTGAATTCATTTTGTGCTTCATCAGCCAGATTATTCAAACATCTTATTGGAATATAGTATTTATGCTCATAAATGTAGCATGTACAGGTAAATTAATTTTTTGCATACTTAGTATATCCATAAACAACACTTAAATCAAGAACATTAATTGTACCCCAAGAATTATCCTCACCACTATCCCCTCTCCATGTCTACCAAGAGCAGTTACTGTCTTATTGACAACAGAGACTAGCTGTGCTTGTTTTTTAAATTTCTATATAAATGGACTCAGAACTGTGTTCTCTTTGGTGTCGGGCATTTTTTTTCACTCAGCATTATTGCTGTGAGATTTATCTGTATTTCTATTGCAATTGCAGCACATATATTCACATTGTTATTTAATATTCTACTGTGTTACTAGACTGAAATTTATCCATTCTACTATTGATTGTTATTTTAATAGTGTTCAATTTCAGATTATTATAAGCTGAGTACCACTATAAACAGTCTAGTATGCTATTCTAATAACGTGTATTTTTTTGTTGTTGTTAGCTATAAGCTTATGTGTGGAATTGGTGGATCATAGGGTAGGCACAAGTTCAGCTGTAAAAGAGAATGCCAAACAATCTCACAAAATAGTTTTCACCAATAATGTATGAGAGTTCTGGTTGCCCCACATCATCTGAATTTTTGACACTGGATTTTTTTTTTTTTTTGTATTTTTCATTGTATTCATTCTGGTGGAGTGTAGTATTATTTCATTATGGGTTTTGTCTTCATTTCTTTGAAGATAGACTTTTATCCTTTAATGTCTGTTCAAATGTTTTATCCTTTCCTTCCCACTGTCTTGTGTGGTGCTGTTGTTGTTGTTGTTGTTGATTTGTATGAGGTATTGATGTATCCTGATGTAAGTGTTTATTGACATTTACATGGCTATGGCTCTAATTTCTTTTTCATTTTTGTTGTTTTAGCACATATCAGAAATGCCAAAGTTATTTGGGACTTGTATTTAAAAATGGTCACGATTTATTCTTTAAATGTTCAGAAACACATATGTAAACACTGCTGCTTAGTATTTGCTATAGAATACACAAAACTTACAAAGACGATAAGGTAGCAAATAATTAGATGAAACATAATCTTATAATTATATTGTGAAAAACAGTGATTTTTATATTTTCATATAGTATATATGTTCTTTCATGCAAAAGAACATAGTAAGAAATATTTTCCCTGCTTAGATTTATGTCTCATTTATGACATTTTATGGTAATTGCATATTACACAGAGTGAATTTTTTCCAAAACGATGTGGTTGCCTTTAACGTAAATTTGAATTGCTTAAATCTGGAATTAAAACAATGTGAAAAAATGATATATTTTCAATTTAAGTATATCATAGTGTTAAAAAGACATCATAGAATATCATAGTGTTAAAAAGACATCAACACCCATATAACTTCAAAGCTTATGACATAGTGAATTTCGAACTGTTTTTTTATTTTTCTTCTTGGGTCTGCCACATTATCTGGCAAACAGAACCTTTGTTGAGATTTGTTCTGAGTTATGCAGGTTTGAAATGATGCAAGATGTCTTGGATAAAATTCTACAGCCTTCTTACTGGACCAAACCTCTTCAAGTTCCAAAACTTTGTAATGTAGTTATTTAAGTGGAACCTTTCTTAATATATTATATGCTTCCCTGCCTTTTTAAACTGAGTAGAGTAAAACACAATTATAATTTTCATACTAAGGCATATCTTCACAAACTGTTTTTTTTTCTTTCTTTCACAATGCTGTATGTGACTTCTTTCTGACTCGCAGGTGGTCTGGCATATTAGACAGAAACTAGATTAGTAGTCTCAATCCTAGTCCCACTTCTGTTACTGACACATTTTGTGAATTTGAGGGTCATTTAAACTCTGTGATACTCACTTTCTTAATAATGTAAATTAATGGGTAGGGCTACAAGAATGTTTTTAAGGCCCCTGCTGACTCAGAGATCTATTCTACTTATTCAATGAAACTGTAAAATTTTGCAAATATCATATTCTAATAAGTGGATCTCTCCTGTGTGTGTGTGTGTGTGTGTGTGTGTGTGTCTGTGTCTGTGTCTGACAAAATTTATCACAGATTGCCTCTCTAAATTGGGTTCTTCATCATATAGAATTGATTTTTGGAAGCAAAACGATGTAAAGACCCAATTTCACTTTTCTCTTATAGATAACTGATTGTCCCAGCAACCTTTATTAACTACTGTATCTTTTGCTAACTTATCTGTAATGGCAGATGATACAAATTGTTTTCATATATATGCTTATTAGTATGCACACACACAGATATATAGATATGAATTCATATACATTTATATATATGAATCAGAATCCACTTGACTACCTATCATCAAATGAGCAGAACAGTGAGCAATGAGAAATGAGTTGAAGGAATTGGCAAATGTTTATTTTATTGATTATGGTTAACTGTTTTCTAAGGACTGAGACCCAAGTTCTTTATAGAATGTGAAATTCCCATGGGATTGCATAATGCCAAAAGAAGCTTATTGCAGTTGGTCAAATTTTATCTTATCAGCATCAGCAGTGTATAGAATGACTTTCAACAGCCTTGGCAAAGGGTGGAATTATTACTCTCTTTTCTTCTTGTTTTATGTCAATTTGATGGCTATGAGATGGTATCTAAATATAGTTTGGTTTGTTGTTTTTTTTTAACCATTTCCTGAATACTAATAGGATTGAACATCTTTATATTTACTCATAAGCAATACATATCTGTTTTTCTATGAAATTAAATTTCTTTTGTCTATTTTCTCCATCGGTTGTCTTTATTTTTTATTTTACTTAATTTTTTTGAAAGAAAGATAGAGAAAGAGAAAGGGGGAGAGAGAACAGGAGTCTTGCTCTATTGCCCAGGCTGGAATGCAATCTAAAAATAGATATTAAAAACCTCTTTTATGCCAATAACTGTGCTTAACAGTGGAGACAGGAAGGAATAAGGGAAGAAAATAACAAACAAACAGCCAACCAATATTTGTATTCATTCATTGAGGTTCTTAGCATATTCTAGATTATAATCTTAGAATTATAGGATTCTAATTAAAATAAAATGAAAATATTTTCTCCATATTGTTATTTAACTTCTTTGTGGTATTATTGATGAACCAATATTCTTAATTTTAATGTGGATGAATGTATTAATACATCCTTTTACCTCAATATCTCCTCATTTTACCTTTCCTAATGCATTTTCTTAATTCCATAATTTTGTAATAAATGTCCATCTTTACACAGGCAACTTCATCTTCTTTCTCTGGCATATCGTGGCTATTTGGGACCCTTTTTTTCTCATAAATTGTGAAGAATCAACTTTTTACATTTATTTTTAAAATTTATTGAGATTTTTGTTGGGATTTTTATTGAATCTATAAATCTATTACATATGTTGAAACATTGATTGTCTCTAGTACACAGAACCCTAAATTCTTTCTAACATATCTTATTAAGCCAAATAATTTTTGTAGATTATTTTAGTCATTCAATTTGTACAATATATTTACTTACATGACATGATTTTCTTCGTTTATAATCTTTATGATGTTCATATGTTTTTCTTGTCTTCCTGCATTAGCTACAATTTCAAGTATAGTATTGAACACAAATGCTGACTATGGGAATCCTTGTCCTGTTTCTTATCTTAAAGAGAATATTCAAGATTTCACAATAACATATCACTTATGTTGTTTGTTTTAGATAATTTATCACATTTATCACATTAATTAGGCAAGCAGAAAGACATTTACTATTTCTCACCAACACATCAACTTTACCAGATGCCTGCACAGTATTTTCTCATTGTATTTTCACATTCATTCTGAAAGATTGGTATCTCTAACCATTTACAGAAACCGAAATTTGAAAAGCTCCATAGTTGTTCTAGTGACAGCTAGTGGCCAACCTAGAATCCAAACTCCTATTTGGACCCACATTTTTCTCTCAGGATAATATAGCTATGCTTGTTCCTAATATTGAACCACTTGCCCTATTGGACTGACCAGGGGAGCAGACACCTGGGATATAAATTTCTGAGACAGTAATTAAGTCCATTGTATTCACTTCATTATCCCTAATGACTAGTACTGGGCTTAATCTTTGGAAGGTGCTCAGCCAATATTTTGAGTGTTTAATCGGACGTATTCACTATTACATGTTGGGATGGCCTTGCTGTGACTCTTACTCAGAATTATTTGGCCTGACTGACAGTCTTGACTAATAATTAACTTATAGTCAGTGACTAATAATTTACTTATAGCCAATGACTAATATTGTAGGGCTCAATTCCTTGTGAATATCTCTAGGTGCTCACCATGTTATTTAGTGCCATGGTTTGACTATCTGTAGCCACTGATAGCATTTTCTACATCCAGGAGGGCAGGTCATCTGGCACTGATGAGGTGAAACTGATTTGAGCTCTGATTCCAGGACATGAGTTATTTGACAATCAAATGAAAACAGACCTGAGATTAAAAACCTATTACAGGGGAGAGCATAACACCTGCTGGTGCATCAACCCTCTCGTCCTCATAATAGTGATAGTATGTTGCCAGTGGGAGAAATTAAGTTTCTCCAGTACCTTTTATAATTATATATTGATCGTTTATCAGAAGCTGATTCCCAACCACACTGTCTCATTTTTCTTGGTGCAGCATCGTTATTATCTAGAAAGTCAAGGAAACTTACGCCTTACAGTTTTCCTTTGGTTAAACTTACTTCATCAGTGGGAGAAGACTGCTGTTTCCAAATAGCCACCTTTCTGTTTGATCCGTCTAGCATCTTGTGAGATCCACATTGTTACTCCTAAATATGGTAAAGACTAAGATAACTAGAAAATGTTGAGACTTCATGTACATGCTATCCCCATAATGGTGTGCTAAAATTCTTACTAGCGTTGTAACAGGCAGCCCTACCATCTGCTTGGCTAGACCAGGGAATGAATCAGTAATCCAGCTGATTCCGTGAGACTTTCTACTGCTACTCCCTCCATCCAGAGAGAAAAAATGCACGTGGTCTGTAGCAGATCTGTTTACTTCCAGACCAGAATCTGTCTTTTTTTTTTTCCTTTCTCCTCACCAGATAATTTGTTTATGGTCTCTCAATGATAAAACTGCTTGTCTCTTCATTGAAAAAGATCTTTGAATATAAATGTCTCTCTGAAAATAAAAATAATGGCTCGGTTGGATGGAGAGAATATTGAAAACATCTTGGAATCCATTGTTGTCAGCAGACTGGAACCATCCAGTATGCATTTATGGTACCTGATTCATGCCCTGGAGACATCACAGAGCTACTTTCTCTGATCAGAGCTCTTGCAGTGATACTGAAAAATTAATTGAATTTTCACAAACGTCAGCTTTAGCTACTGCAGTTGATGTTCCAATAGTTGAGATTTATTAAAAATATACTGCCACCTACTGTATTGTTTGTCTGAGACAGGGTTCGTGTCATAACATCTAATTAAGCAGGGTTAATTTGGAGGGTGATTAGCTATTGTTTCTGTTAAGATATGCTAATTTGCATAGTGTATTTGTTTACTTATGTATGTATCATCTGTTTTCCTCCAGGAAAAGAAGAATATATTGCCACGTTCAAGGGATCTGAATACTTCTGCTACGACTTGTCTCAAAACCCCATTCAAAGCAGCAGTGATGAAATAACTCTGTCCTTTAAAACCCTTCAGAGGAATGGACTGATGCTTCACACTGGGAAATCGGCTGATTATGTCAATCTTGCCCTGAAAAATGGAGCTGTCTCTCTGGTCATTAATTTGGGATCAGGGGCCTTTGAAGCACTAGTGGAGCCTGTGAATGGAAAGTTTAATGATAATGCCTGGCATGATGTGAAAGTCACCAGGAATCTGCGTCAGGTAACAGCGCAGTGGATAAGAGAGTAACTGGCTTTGTTTCTCGCTACAGCTGTGTGTGTGGTACTTGAAAACTCTAACAACATGATACAGGGCTCCTCAGAGTCACTTGCAAATTAGCTTTTTCTTCTTCTGAGATGAATCTTCCTGCCATACTTGAGCAGGGGCATATCTAGAAAGTTCTGGGGGCCCAAAGTCTATTTTGATACAGGCACCTATGAAAATTTCTAAGAGGGCTGCAAGGATATCCCTGAGACCTGCCCTTCCTGTGATGTGTGTGATTTTGTTGTGTTTTTGGTTTTTTGTTTGTTTGATTTTAAATTATAGTTTTCATGGTGATCATTTGGAAGCATGCACATTGGGGTCATTAAATCACAATTCCTTTTTTGTAGTCAAAAAAAAATAGTGTGTGTGATTTGGGATTGTATCAATCCCTACTCCCTCCTCCTCCCACCCCCAAAATGGGGACAAGAAAAGTCCCTGAGGGGAAAAATGACTTTGGGGGCTTACATATGTCCTGAAGGGTCTGTTTTTAAAGGTATTTTTATTTTTAGCATAGATACTTTAAGTTAAACCCCAAATGACTCTGGAAGGGCCAGTTCATCCTCCAGGTGCCCGTTTCTACTTGTTTGTATTTAAAAAAAAAATCTTTCAAGATGCTATATAATAAGAAAATATCAACTATTTACTAAATCTATGGGTCCACATATACTGTATGTTTTTAATGGAGACATATGATTACAGTATATATGCGGATGAAAATGAATAGATTGTCATTTTATATTGAACATTATAAGTTTTGGGTATTACATGAAACTTGACATTACAATGTATCATTTTGTTAAGTGTTGACAGTGACTAATTTTTTTGCCGTACATGCTGATCTCAAACTAATATCCTTAACGTATTTGTTGTTTCTCTGAACAGTTGCAGAATGACCGGATTGTCTCTGGTTTTCCTTTACCAAAACAGCCCTTTCTTTCAGAGCTGTTAACTGTCTAACCTTTTCTTTCCCGCTTCGAAAAGTTTAAACTATCAGAGCTAGAGAAACAAAAAGGAGCTTTAGGAGTATAGATTTAGTCTAGCTAAGGCAGACAAGTAAAACTGAAAGATTCTTGAGAACTCCAGGCCTTCCAGATGCTTCCTTGACATGGGAGGGGCCCTGCATGCTTCCGGCTGCCTTGGGAGAGGGTTGGCCACCATCAGTATAGCTGTAGACCATGGGTTTCCTATAAGTCTGTCTCTTTGGTTTTCTTTTTCTTTTTTTTTTTTTTTTTTTTCTCTCAGATATGCACCAAGAGACTGGAGGCTCATTTGAGAGAAGCACAGAAGGAAGGGTGGGGGCTTGAGGAGTCCACTTTCTAGATTTGCCTTTGCTCAGGTTACAAACCAAACTGCGAATTGGTAGCTCAAAGGAAACTGTAGTTATACAGCCGGGGTGCATGTGCAGCAGGACAGATTAAACACAAATCCATTCTACTCATTCTGTGTGTCAGGATCTTTGCTTTGTTTCATTGCAGTAAACTGTGACCCTAAAGTCCATCAATATGACCGAAGGAAGTTTTGAAGTTGAGGAGGAGTCCTTGTATGCTGTAAAATGGAGTAGCAGGGCAATGCCAACTGATTCCTACTGATTTCCTGGGGTTTGGGTGGGCCAGGGTGGAGGAGGGGTCAAGTATGGACATAGGGCTGCAATGATCAGCTGAAAAGCTTTAGGCCTTTGAATCCCTTTTAGACTTTTCCAATGTGTCTCAGATGTACTCAGGAAGACAAAGGGAACATTGCCATGTGTCTGTTTCTGTCTGGTAGCAAGTTGTGAACGATAATGGCAGGAAAAATATTACCTCTGTGGGAGGCCTACCTGTTAGTCTGCTTTTTTCTTGTAAAATTTTTTTGCCCTTTTTCTATGTTACTAACATGCTTAATAACTAACATGTCATTCATGGAATGTTTCATTCTACTAACCGTTACCTGAATCAAAAAATGTACTAACATGGTAGAGACCATCATATTTTTTAAGTAACGATCGTTATTCTGTTCACAGTTTTTAATTTCCTTTCTCCCCCCTTCTCCACAAAGCACTCAGGCATTGGACACGCTATGGTAAACAAACTACATTGTTCGGTAGATATCATTCTAATTGTTTCTTATTTTGGGTTTGCCGTGTGTTTTCTTTCTTTCTTTTAACTGTAGACATCATTAACAAAAGAGGAACTGCGGTTGGTACTCTTCTGCTTACTTTGACCTCCTTCTTTTCATCTGTTGTTGACCTTCTTATTTTTTACCTGTTCCTGTCAACTTCTGTTTTCCAACTCACCTGTAGGGGCATCGTTAACGTTTCGAACGTTTTGCATCCAGCTGTGGTTAACACGGGATAAGACGAAATGGTGGCTGGCCCGAGTGACCGCAGGCTCAGCCAGTCTCTAACCATTCATGGTGCATGGCATGGAAACTTGATTTGGGCATGCTGGAGATGCCACACCCACTCATCTTTACGTCATCACAAAGCAGTTGTTTTTATTTGTTTCCTTTGGTTCTCCCTGTTTTCTTTCTTTCCTTTTCTGAACTGTACTGTCCCTCCTGCATGTGCACATCGGCGTGTGCGGCTTCTACTGGTTGTTTTGCCTTTTCTCCCCCTTTGGCATGGACTTAGGCACTTGCATGCTGAACAATTGCTGCTCAATAGTGCCAGTAGTGATGTTGCTGGAAATAGCTTGAGCCTTTTATGTTAACAAGGTGCACGTTGTGATTAGTGAATAACAGACAACTAAACTTTACTAATATGTACACCAGCAAAACTAACCTAGGAAGCATTTTACTAACACCATTTTTGTGTCTGCTCAATAACTTTTGAGTTGCAGTAGGGATGATGCTGACACTAGTTCAATAATCAGTTAACTCTCTAACTAGTTTAGATCTCTTAGGGCTAGTTGAATAGAATCTAAGAATAAACCTCAAACAGACATGAAAATGGGTTCCGTCATAGGTCTAAAAGCAAAAACCAAACAGAAAAAAAAAAAAAAAAGCAAAACAAAAAAATAAATAAATAAAACAAAAACAAAACACAAAACAGGCATATCCCAGGATTACAGTATCTAGGTCTGAGTATAGCGTGTCCTTTCCCTGTGCTTTGTTATCTAGGTGACAATATCAGTGGATGGGATTCTTACTACAACGGGCTACACGCAAGAAGATTATACCATGCTGGGGTCTGATGACTTTTTCTATGTTGGAGGCAGTCCCAGCACAGCCGACCTTCCAGGGTCACCAGTCAGTAACAACTTTATGGGCTGTCTCAAAGAGGTAAATATCGTTGTCATCAGAATCATTCCTAATTCATGATCTCATCATTTCAGATCCAGAGTGAAAGCACCTTTGCTGAAGACCTGATGTTTCCACAGACAAATGGCACAACTTTAAATTCAATATTCTACTGTTGTTTATGTAGGATTGGGGGTGGGGAGACAGGTCATAGATCATTATGAAGGAATTAGGTTCCTCTTGTTTACTAGTCTGTAAGTAATTTACATTTGAGATTTGTGCGGACAGTTGATATTAGCTATAAAAAGAAAGTCAAACAAAAAGAGATATTGGGTCTAAGGTTAAGATAAATGATTTACTTGCTTATTTTCACCTAAATACCATAGGTGTTTTATATACAGTGATTACTTTTTTAAGTATTAAGGGAAAAAAATAAGAAAAATCTAAGCTTTAGGAGAAGTAACGACTATGTAATTCAAAACAAAACAAAAACGTAGTAAGTCTGTTGAATGAAATACTTTTGTTCCCGTGTTTCCAACATGTTCTGGAAGAAGTAAAACTGTTTCATTTGTCATCTGGTGAGTTTACCTGATATTTTTCTGAGCAAAATCATCAAACTAAATGATATCAATAATTTCATTCCTCATTCTCAGCTGTAATTGTCTACTGAAACTTTGTATAAAATTGGAATTTATTGGAGTTTGGGGGGAGAAAGATCAGGAAGTTCCTGAATTTCAAATTTTAATGAATATTATCCATAAAAGCTGTCTTTAAAAGAATTCATTCAGACACAGTCTAATTTTCTGTAGCTACTGGAACTAGCGATTCCTCTTACATTGTATGGCTACAATTTAATGATAACAGATTTCTCAAATTCAAAGTTAAATAATTTTGCATTCACTAACAGTTAGCCATAGATGTTGTTGCTAAGCAGTGATGTACTTTGATTTATTCCAAAGAAAATAATTTAATCATATAAACTTGATTCAGGTAAGCATTAGGGAAAAACATATTACTGAATTATCCTTCCCTGTCTTCTCTTTACATGATACTGGTTGATTTATTTGTCCAGTATGTGGATGTATATAGAATATTCCTAAGGGAGATTTAAAAATGAAGTAGTTTTAACATCAGAAGGTACAGTTCTGAAAGGCCAAACCTTGCCTTTGCAGTAGGAGTGATACATTGCCTTTTGGAAATTTACTTTTGCTGGTTACAAATATGTAGTATGATCCAGGTCTGTGTTAAGCCCTGTAGAGGATAATAATCTAATACTAATATTCTTATAGTACAAATATTTCCAGAGCTGTTATTTTGTGCGATTCTAAGAGCTTTACAGGAATCCTTACAATATAGGCATTTTGTTATCTGCATGTTTCAGATAAAGAAACTGGAGTTTGAAGCAGGTAAGTTTCTTGAGGACAGTGACACAATTAACAAGCATTAAAGTCTAAAGGTTAATAGAGGAAGTCTGACGTCTGATTTCAGTGTCTTTTGTGCTCTTAACTACCGTAGTTAAGAGTTCTGTTGCAAGAGAAATGTTTCTTAAGGTTCCTAAAAGATTGTAGAAGCTCTCAAATTTGTTACAAACTAAAACAACATTTACGAATGTCTAATAGACTGTGAGGAATGAAGTATTAAATTGTTTAACGCCATTATTGGATTTCAAAAGAGGGGGAAATGAGTAGAGTTCTAGAAGACAAGAAGAGAAACACAGAAGAGTCAGACAGAATGTGAGCATCTCAATGACTAATTTAGACATGCAGGGATAAAGTGTATCAGGTATGGTAAAAGAATGATTCGATTTTATTAGAAGATTTCTGAAACTCCATTCTAGGGAGGGAAAGTGGAGGGCCGAGCCACACCCCCAGTCACCCATACCAACCTCCTCATTTTCACTGTGAACCAGGCTGACTACAGTCTGTCCCTACGTCCTGCTTTATATAGAGAAGGATAAGCCTACTTAGATTGGAAAAAGGAAGGGGGATCGAGGGATCTCTAGCAGAAATGGGAATCTAACTAAAGAATTCTTTTGGGCATCCTGCAAAAAAAAAAAAAAAAAAGACAAGGATTTCTGTAGTGAATCCCTGAGTTCAACTGAGACATAATCTTCTGATAATGCTGCATAAATGAGGGAGTTTTTGTGTGTGTATAAAACTGCAATTAATTGTCTTAATCTGAACTGATAGTTTTAAATTAAACTATGCTTCATATTAATATCTCTAATGCTTATTTATGAATCCATATACCTTAGTATTCATATTAATCTTTTGACCACAATACCAAAAAATAAGTCAGGTGGTCTTCCAGGTGACATGTTAGTTCACAGCTGGTAAGTTCATAAAAGGAGTATTCACTCATGCTGTTGTCACTATAGGGTTCAGATACAATTCACACTTCTTTATTGATTGGACACTTTTCACCTCTGTCTTCCACATCTGGTGTATGTGTTTGAAGAAACGTGGTCAGTTTTTTCTTGACTTGTGTAATCTTTTTCATTGTATTTATTTGGACACACTAGAGTTTGGAAGGATATAGGCACAATTAGTCTATAAAGCAAAACATACCTCACTTAGAAGAGCTTTTTATTTTTTTTTTTATTTTGATAGAGGGAGTCTTGCTCTGTTGCCCAGGCTGGAGTGCAGTGGCATGATCTCGGTTCACTGCAACCTCTGCCTCCTGGGTTCAAGTGCTTCTCCTGCCTCAGCTTCCCAAGTAGCTGGGACTCTGGGAGCATACCACCACAACCAGCAAATTTTTGTATTTTTAGTAGTGTCAGGGTTTCACTTATATGTTGGGCAGGCTGGTCTTGAACTACTAAACTCAAGTGATCCGCCCACTTAGGCCTCGCAGAGTTCTGGATTTGGTGGGTCACGCCTGTAATCCCAGCATTTTGGAGAGCTTTGTAATTGTTCGTAGTTTCCATCTGTGTCTGAACTATTATCTGTTTAGAAGGCACTGCTTTTCTTACCTCTGAAATGAAATAGTGACAAAGTATCATGGATTTCACGTTAAATCATCTTATTTCAAATAGGTCAGTTTTGTGGAGTTATTGAAAAGAGAGGGATATACCCATGTTCATTCTCACAGAATCTCTCTTAACTGTAAAGTCTATGTAAATTTTTCTGAATTCTAGCTTGGACTTCCTGGCCTATAGCACACTGCATGTATAAACCCTTAATTATGACTTCATGTATTGGCTCATAACATTATTATTTTCAGTCTAGTATGTAACCATCTTAGCATAACCAGGCTTGAAGGAGATTTTAATAATATCTTGTCTGGGCTGGGCGCGGTGGCTCAAGCCTGTAATCCCAGCACTTTGGGAGGCCGAGGCGGGTGGATCACGAGGTCGAGAGATCGAGACCAACCTGGTCAACATGGTGAAACCCCGTCTCTACTAAAAATACAAAAAATTAGCTGGGCATGGTTGTGCGTGCCTATAATCCCAGCTACTCAGGAGGCTGAGGCAGGAGAATTGCCTGAACCCAGGAGGCGGAGGTTGCGGTGAGCCGAGATCGCGCCATTGCACTCCAGCCTGGGTAACAAGAGCGAAACTCCGTCTCAAAAAAAAAAAATAATAATAATAATAATAATAATATCTTGTGTGAAGTCATGGCAGAAATTTTGGAGAGTTAGAATGGAAAGGACCCTGGAAATCATTTTCTAAGTTCAACCTCCTTCTTTTGGGGAAGCAGACCTAGAGAAGTTACCTGACCAAGAGTAATGAGGGGGTCCAAAGGATTAAAATACAGAACCCTATCAAGGGAAATATAATATTTAAGTGGTCAGCTCTATTTCATTATGAGCAATGGCACTCAAAGTATAAAAATACCACTCTCATAAATTTACACATTTATTCTTTAAAGATTAAAGAAAAAAAGGAAATTACTCCACATATTGAAAGAACCTATAATCTCATATTTATTAGAAGCAACTAAGGTCTTTCCGTGCATGGCATTTAATAATGTCTCTTTAAATGAGACTTTGCACGCAGAATATCTAACCCTCAATAGGGAAGTTACTTTGGTGTATGTAATTATCAAATTTCAAAGTAAAATAAGATTAGTTCAAAATAATTTGGTAAAACCTAACCTGAACTTCGTATGGTGCTTTGTTTAAAATCATAAGAAATATTGAATGGCCAGGGATTCAAATAGAGATCAAAGTAGTTTTTAAAAAATAATTTATATTTTCATCACAAATGAATCAAAAAGTCTGGGAAAGTGTGTGAACTCACTGAAAAATGACTCTCAGGTTTAAATTTGAAATAAAAAAAGTTAAAGAAAAATTGTAAGTAACTTGCCATTATAGACAGTTCATACCTATGAAATTCTTAGAGGATAATAGGTCTTTAAAAATATTCTTTTTTAAATCTACTTTTGGCAAAAGCAGCACTATGTTTTGACAGAAATACTTGTTTATATTCTCCACATTTTTATAAAACTGAGGAAAAGATGAGATATATGTTGCTTAAGAATTTTTGATCATTTTATACTTCATTAAATTTTCTAACAAGCAGTTTTTAGTGACTGATGGAGAAATCATGGGGTCTGAGATGCTCAGGCTCCATTTAAGAACATCTTGCCCATTTACCTTAGACCACTTGGAAAGCATTTTCCTGTAGAAAATTCTCACAGTTAATTCCTCAGGTGCTCACTAGATATATTTTAAGAATCTTTCAAGATAGATGAAACTCTCACTCGTATGTATGTGTTTGTATCTCAATATTTTCATCAGAAGTGTTTTTGTGGTCATTGGCCTATCAGAAAGGGTCATGGTGCTTCCTCATTAATCTCCCCTCAGAACCTGCTCCTGCGATTATTATGCATTTCCTCATCTCTTTGTGCCCCCAAAAATGCTCTGAAACACCTATTTCCCTCCTGCAGAGTGAACCTTATTTAACATAGTTTGCTAGTAAGGAAATGAAACCGAAGACCTAGGAAAGGACTGTGTGTTGAATACAATGATCCAGAATCCTTTATCTGAAATTTGTGTTTAGTCATATGTACCCCCCCCCACCGGAAGTTTTAGAATCACACTGCCTGTGTGAGGTAACTTAGAATACTGCCGATAAAAACTGCTGGGATTAAGCCTAAGGAAGTATTCTAGAGAGAGAGAAAAAGAATGAGTGAAATGCTAAGGGGAATTAAGTCCCTATTGAAAATTTCATCAACCTAATTAGATCAGCTCAGCCTCTAATTACACTTAGAAACATTTATTACCACAAATCTGAAAGATGCTTTTGAGTTAGATGAGGTTTGGAAAATACCCTATCTTATGTAAGCATTTTCCCTCACTGTGGAAAAAAAAAATGATAGATTCCTAAATGAAATCTGTGTGGTCTCCTCTGCCATGTGAAGTGCTTGCATCACAGCGTACCAGCACCAGTGCCGGGAAAGAGATGAAATACATCCTTCCTGCAAATGCTCCTTAATCCCTATCTTTCTCCTTTTGGACAACAGAGAATTTTAGAAAGTTTTGAAGCCTTTTAAATTTATGCCCTTCTGTGGTTGACCATGCCCATCAAATTTGGGTCCTCAAGTGTCTTTCTTGATCTTTTTTTTTTTTTTTTTAGACGGAGTTTCGCTCTTGTTACCCAGGCTGGAGTGCAATGGCGCGATCTCGGCTCACCGCAACCTCCGCCTCCTGGGTTCAGGCAGTTCTCCTGCCTCAGCCTCCTGAGTAGCTGGGATTACAGGCACATGCCACCATGCCCAGCTATTTTTTAATATTTTTAGTAGAGATGAGATTTCACCATGTTGACCAGGATGGTCTCGATCTCTTGACCTCGTGATCCATCCGCCTCGGCCTCCCAAAGTGCTGGGATTACAGGCTTGAGCCACCGCGCCAGGCCGTCTTTCTTGTTCTTATTTCCCTCTTTGCTCAGAGAGGAATAGAGTATGTCATTTACATATGAGAACAAAAGCTCATGGTGGAATTTGCATTGTGGGTTATTTTTCCAGTTATGAAATAAAAGGCTTTGGTACCTGGTGGATAAATTAATCTAGCAGGGACTTTGAGGAAAGAGAGATCTTCAGTGACATCTGGAAATCATGCCGTTTGAGAGAAGGGAGACAACTTTAGTTGGTAGAGAACTCCTCATATGGACCCCTAAGTCATGATTAAACAATTTATCCACGGTTTTTCATTTCCTCTAGACTTTTCCTTGTTGAGATCCCTGACTTACTGCCTCTATTCTCTTATGATTTTGTCCTGGTCAGTATACTGGTTGGTAGCATTTTACAATTTACTTACCTTGACCTTCCCACATGCCTCATCCCTCACTCTTTAGGGAAGAGTGTTGCCTTTTGCTTTCCCACTTCACTTTTACCTAAACATTTTCCGTATAGATCTACATGTTTTTATTTACCACATCATAATATAACTGTGGATAATATTACCTTGATGGTATGTAGTGATACGTCTTTACTTGTATGAATCATTTTAAGATAGGTTTTGCTAATGCTCACAGGATTGAGAGTCTATAAGGAAATACAAATGAATTCCCTTAACTCGAGAACTCATGCACTGGCCGGGCTGATACACAGCAGATGCTCAGTTTTTGACAAGTGGACTGCCTGTGGCCACATGCTAACTTTCATCTGAAAAGTGTTTCGTGTAGGATCAGTATGTACTATACAGGATGGCATTTTGTTGTGTCAGCTGGAATGGGCTGACTCACAGAATAGCCATTTTCTAGTAATAACGATAGTCTATATTTGGTCCAAGTGCTCTGGCTATTCTGTTCTGTACAACCTAGTGAGCACTACACATGATGCCTTGGGGCTGAATGACGATTTTCTAGCTGCTCTGTGTTGCCTTCCTAGAGGCAGGGTCTTGTTTTGGTGACTCAGAGAAAGTCTGGTTTAGCCCCTTTAGAATAGGCAAATGGGCTTAGTGTTTTCTGCAGAAGTTCAGGTATAGAAAGAACATTTCTTTCTACCTGATTTAAAACATGGAAAGTGATAGTCTTGCTTTTTAAACTTCAACAAGAAAACTAGATGGAGTTTGTGGAAATGTCAAAGGCTTTGACAAATTCTTATGTGTCGTTATCCTGAATTATTATAGGCCCAGCCTAATTTCTTCTAGATCTTGGAAATATTGAAATGTACTTCAATCCTTCGACTGCTATACTGTCAGCACTTAAATGCAAACAGAGGTTGATTACCCTTGCCTCCTTTCAAGTGTAGAATAGCAGACTGCAGAAATCCTCCTGTCCTTTTAAAAGTCTTCCCAGTAATCCACACAGGGTAATAATAATCATTCCCATATGCAAGTGAGGCCTCTTGGGACCTCAGCAGAACATACGGCTGTGAGTGCCATCCCTGAGCTGACACTCCTGCCAGTAGAGAACCTTACCTGCATCAGATTGTTGGAACAAACCCCCATGGCATAAACGCTATAGTCCTTCAGTATGCCTATGATTGTACTAGGCATATACAAATGGACGTGAAAAGTAAGAGCTGTTGCTCAAGGGTCAAAGGAGTCAGCGTATTCCAGAGCAAGAATAGTAATAATATATTAAGCATTTTTTTATTTCTCACAAAATTTCTGCAACATCCAGTGAGTTACTCAACAGGCATATGGCTGGGGGCATCAGGAGCACAATAAAACCACAAGTTTTCCAAAACAAATCCATGAAACTGTGTGAAATAATTTGACATTTGGTGTTTTACACCTATCAGTAAGGGAGTAATGGAAGAAAAAAAAAAACAAAAATAAGTTTTCGGTGGATTTTAGGTATTTTGTCTTTACTACTCTTTTTTTGAATACATTATAATTATTATACTGCAGAGAGCGATGCACCACCAGTTTTTCAGTGCTTCTTAATTGCATAGGTAATACTCTAAGCATGAAAATAGGCACATATGAATAGGATCCCTATTTGACAAAAGAAGACATGGAGCGTAGTAACAGAAGAAGTGAAGTAACTGACCTAGGGGGAGATAATTAGTAAGTATACAAAGCCAAGCTCCCACCCAAATAATCTGACAGCAGAATTTTTGCCTGTAACTGCCATTCTGTGTTGCTCCCCATGTCATATTATAATCTCGCTTTGCTTCGCTCATTCTCAGTATTTTTATAAAGATAAAATTAGACGAAATGAGCTTCGTAGGAAACTTTATGGGAAAGAAAACAAAAACACAGCTTAGATTGCTGGATTGTCACAGAAGAGAAGACCTGAAGGGGAGGAGAAGCAGCAGGAAATATTTCTCAGATGCCCGTTTAGCTATACATGAGCTTTCAGTGGAACCTCTCCCGCTCCCCAGGTCTAATTGGTCTGGAGCGGTTACCTCTACGAGTGAGCCTCTTCCCTACTCTGGCAGCCTGCACACTTTTCCTCCTCTAAAGGCAAACTAAGATGATAATGTTTGCTATTATTTTCTATACTGTGTAGCTAACCATACAAACAAGAATGCACAGAAAAACATATGGAAGTACTTTCTAGATTTTTATGAAGTATTGGCTCTATACATTGCTAAGGGTATGTTCACTTTGGTGCATTGTAGCTGTAGAGGCAAGAGAAATAAGCAGTTGGGGCAGAAACCAGGCACCTTGCCATAGACACTCCTCTTCGAGATTGGATTCAGGGAGTCCCATCTGCTCAGGTCCCCAAGGAATTGGAACCTAGCTCTTCAGTTCAGAAAGCATCTGGTGAGTTCTTGTCTGGAATTCAGCCTTTCAAAACTAGCAACTTTCCTTCCAGGGGACCCACAGATTTTTATTTCCCGTCATTTTCAGCACATGCCCCATAGCCTGGAACGGTATCAGTGGTTGGCATGATGAATTGTAGTTCTTTCAAATATCAAACCAGCATAGCGTGGTCTGGCAGGGGGTTCAGTGACATTTTTATTCTGAGGACTTGATACATTTTATAGAATATGACATTTTTAAGCCAAGTAGAAAGCAGCAAAGAACAATGTCTGAGACTGAACATTTTCTCTTAATTTCAGCACCTACCAGAGCATCTTGTTTAAATTGCTCTGTTTGCTTATGCATTAACACTTGCATGTGCCTATTAAGTTAATCAACATTAAAAATATCTAGTATGGGCAGGGCATGGTGGCTTATGCCTGTAATCCTAGCACTGCAGGAGGCCGGCTGAGGTGGGTGGATACTTGAAGTCAGGAGTTCGACACCAGCCTGGCAAACGTGGTGAAATCTGGTCTCTACTAAAAATATAAAAAAATAGCCAGACGGGCTCACTTGAACTCAGGGAGCAGAGGTTGCAATAAACTGAGATCATGCCACCACACTCCAGGGTGGGCAACAGAGTGAAACTCTGTCTCACACACAAAAATTATGTGTGTGTGTGTGTGTGTGTGTGTGTGTATGTGTGTGTGTGTGTGTGTGTGTGTGTGTGTGTAGTGTGTGTGTGTGTGTGTACAGCCATGTTCTAGTAATAACCACAGTGTATATTTGGGCTAAGTGGCTATTCTGTTCTGTACAGATATATATGTGTGTGTGTGTCTGTGTGTGTGCTGGGGCACATAATGAGTAAGATAATACACTCAGGAATCAGGAGAGAAAGTTGGACAAAGAAATTTAGAATTATAATACAAGTTTCATAAGGGAGGTATGAAAAATTCCTCTAACAATACAGCAGAAGCTGTAATTAACTTTGCAGAGGAAATTAGTAATAATTTAAAATAGAAGGTAATAAAGTAATCTGAGTTTGTCTCTCTTTGCTTAGCTGTATACTGGGCATAGGAAAGATAAAAGATGAAGGATCAGAAAACACATTACAAAGAAAAAGAAAAAAGCTTCATGTAAATGTAAGTTTGTTACTTAACTTTGAGCCATATTTTTTTTAAGAATCTGAAATTCATCCAAAACAAAATAAATATTTTGGAGTTTCTCTTAATTTCTATTATGAGATGATATACTCTTGTTTTTAGATCTTTGGACCAAAGTCCTTATGTTTGGAAGGAAATTATTTCTGTGCATGGTAATTGGTATCTTTTTTTTTTTTTTTTTTCAGGAAAATCATCACTATTGAAACACATTTAAAACAAATTAATTGCTTTAAAATGAAAATCATACTTTTTTTTTTTTTTAAAGATGGGGTTTCACCATGTTGGCCAGGCTGGTCTTGAACTCCTGACCTCAGGTAATCTACCCACCTTGGCCTCCCAAAGGGCTAGAATTACAGGCGTGAGCCACCACGCCTGGCAGAAAATCGTACTTTTATCATTCAGAAGCATGTGATTTTGAATAACAGGAAAATGAGATTTTTTTCTTTGTGGAGTAAATATTCTGTGCACAGAAAAATTGGTGACTGAGTGTTCAGTTTAGTTTCCTATACAGTAAATGACTATAGACTACGCACCAGACTCTCTGTGGAGTCCTTGGGACATAGAATAATTAGGCTGACATAGGTCATTTAATCATGGTCATAATAAGTGAATTGCGCTTGAAATACAGACATATTTTTGTTAGCCTAAGCTCGCAGTTTGGTGTTTCTAAATTTGAATCAAATAGGAATAACAATTACTTCTTATAGATAACTCATTACATTAAATTACTTAAGATGAATGGCTTTAGAATCAGACAGTCCTGTATTCCAATCCTGGCTTCCTTAAACCTGGTAGTTGTATGACCTGAGATACGTTAGTTGATGTTTCTGTGCTTTAATTTCTTTCCCCTCTAAAGGATTAAGTGAAACTACGTAATTGAAGCTCTCAAAGTAGTGCCTGGTGTATTGTAATATCTCAATTGAGTAAAAACTTTATTAATACTCTAGTAATATAGTGAGGATTAGCTACAACTGAGTTGACAACAGGAGCTGGTCATGAACTTATGGCCTATGCAGTCACATGGGACCCCACACATAGAAGGGTCCTGCTCTTTATTTAATATCTTCTTCTTGTCATCTTAAAATTCTTAATAATTTTTGAACAGGGGGCTTCTCATTTTCATTTTATAATGACCCCTACAAATATGATAATTGTCCTGGTTACAGATAAATTTATGAGATTTTACACACATTGTCTCATTTTAAAAGTTGTTTAACTGTCCTAAGAGCTTTGTGAGAAAATTGAATTAAGTTAGAGACCACAAATTATATATAATATTATCAGAGCCACATCCCTAATATGTGAAAGAAATCAGAAGAAAACCTCTATTACTGACTCTAAGCCTAATGTGCTTTTCCATTTTGCTATCCTAAATTATGACATCCACCATCAAATGTATCAAAAATTGGTAAAGATAATTAAGAAACTTAAAATTTTTAGAAAAATAATGGAGTACCTTGTTAAGGAACTGAATTGGGAATAGCTTAATTTTTATAGTTCAAATACAAGTAATTATTTTAGTCTTTAAGAATGTTATCATTGTCATCATCAGATTTCATTTCACATTACTTTTCAGAAGCAATTAGTCTTCCCTGCCTGTGTTCACTACTTGTAAACCAAGCAGAGTCTCAGACGTGAATCAGAAATGTTTGTTTGTAAGAATAAATTGACCTTATTCAGTAACATTTTCTTCCCTAAGGTCTCCAGGCTGAAAGATATGATCATCAAGGATTGAAACCCTTAGTTATTATTTAATAATTATTTGATTTATTTATTAAACAACACATGTATATACAACTACATAGAAAATATAGGAACAATTTTTTTTTTTTTTTTTTTTTTTTTTTGAGACGGAGTTTCGCCTTTGTTACCCAGGCTGGAGTGCAATGGCACGATCTCGGCTCACTGCAACCTCCGCCTCCTGGGTTCAGGCAATTCTCCTGCCTCAGCCTCCTGAGTAGCTGGGATTACAGGCACGCACCACCATGCCCAGCTAATTTTTTTGTATTTTTAGTAGAGACGGGGTTTCACCATGGTGACCAGGATGGTCTCGATCTCTTGACCTTGTGATCCACCCGCCTCGGCCTCCCAAAGTGCTGGGATTACAGGCTTGAGCCACCGCGCCCGGCAGGAACAATTTTTAAACAAGGATGTGCAACTAAAATCTACAGTTTTTACATAGTTTAAAAGGAAACAAAAGCCCATGAACAACTCACAGCATACCTAGAGATTTACTGAACAAGGTGTGGTCTGTGAACCAGCAGCTTGTGCATCACCTAGGAGCTTGTGAAAGATGAAAAGACTCATATCCCTTCCCATGATCTACTGAAAAAGTCTACATTTTAATAAAATCCCTAAGTGACTTCATATACATATTAAAGCTTGAGAATCACTGAGCTACACTCGTCAACCACCATATTATACTGACATCATTGACAATATTAGTGCACAAGTATTTTAGATATCACTAAACACTGCCAATTAACCTAAATCAGGGTATACCTTAATTGCAACTCAAATCAAGATTTTAGAAATAATAAATGTAAAACTACAAATTTGTAGCTCAATAGTGACTCTGAGGCTTATAGCTAGAGTCTCAGCATCTCAGTGTCAAGATCCCTCAGAAGCTTTCATTTCCCTCCAGGCCTCAGGTTGGCTTGGCCTTTTTCTGGAGGTAGAAGTCAGGATCTTCTCATCTGATTGCCCTGAGACCAGATGAGCCATGAGGACCCTTGTAGGGATAACCCCCCACCACCAACAATCCAAATTAGGAACAGCAGCTGTAGTCGTGGAATGATGTGTATTGACAATCCAAGTAATAAGCTTTTGATTCTGAAATAGTTGGACCTAAGCCCATGACCCTTAAAGTAAAATGCCCATGTGTTTTAATAACAATTTAAAACTAGGTCTCCTGTATTTTTATTTGGTTTCAGAGCAAAATTCTTTCACTTGCCAAAATGCAGAAAATCACTGTGTGCAGGTTTACTTGGGTTAATTTTTGTTACTATATGGAAATATCTTTATGCTGACTTCTGTATATATTATTTATTTTTTAAGCCACAGTTCATACAGGATTATTTTAGTTTACCACAATTTGCTAACTTATGTATTTATTTCCATTTGACAACTTTTAATATAATGGCTTATGCCCTAAAGGAAGTAAACTTCCTTGGATATAAATTGGACAGTTGGGGATTTGCGATATTAAGGAACCATTTAGGAAATGCTGCTTCTGCAACATGAATTTTGTGAAGAGCCCCTTAGAGGCACCCATGAAGTACAGCACCTCTCTAAACTAAAGCACACCTAGCTTGAAATTTTCTTGGTGACTAGATGAACAAAGGGATGCCTTTAGCTGTCACAAATGGAAGCACCATTATTCCCAGAAGGCATGTGAGTTTATGCTTACATCATGTTTATAAAAAGACAACTTTTTAAGTGAGGTGGCTGCAGGCTTTGCAGAGAAGGAGGTGTCCAAGACTCTCACATTTTCTTTAGGACATCAGAATTTTATGGCATTTTATGTCCTTTCACACTATCTTCTCCTAAGCCCAGTTTGTATTTAGAGGCTATTTGTTCTTCTAAATACATATTCAAACTAAATTAGGCTTTGTTAAATGACAATAACACTGAAAATATCACCACCCTTACCATCCACCCAGAAAAATGCAACGTTTCTTCCCTTCACTTGCAATCTTAATAAGCTCTTTCCTTCTGCCTTTGAAATACACATAACAGGCAAAGCAATTAAATGTCAAGTGGAATACTTATAAGTGTAGATTAGCCACAAAGGAAGAATTTTGCATTTATAGTAGTTTTTCTTTAAGTAGTACTTCTGATCCTCAAATTATAACTCTCTCTTTTTTTTCAATTCTAAAACTTTATTATTCTGTATTTTTCAATCTTACTGAGAGGGAAGAACTGACTGCAAAATTAATGGGTGGCTTGGGAAAAGGTAACTATGTTGTCTAGCCAAATAAATATACTCTAATGTATGAAAGAAGTTTCATTTTATTGTTATTATTATTATGGTAAGAACAGCTCACATAGGATCTACTTGCTTAGCAAATTTTTAAATGTACAATACGGTATTGTTATGATCATATTAGTTCAAATATCTCTTAAAATTTTTGACTTCATTTCTTTTAGCTAAATATTCGTAAGTGGGATTGCTGTATCATATAGTAATTTTATTTTTATTTTCTGGAGGAACCTTCATACTGTTTTCTGGAGCAGCTGCACCATTTTGCATCCTCACTAATAGTGTACACAGGTTCCAGTTTATTCACATCCTCATCAACAGTTGTTGGTTTTTCTTTTTTGTCTTTTTTAATAGCCAGGCAACAGGCATGATGTGATATCTCATTGTAGTTTTAATTTGCATTTCTCTGGTGATTATTGATGTTGGGTATCTTTTTACACACCTATTGGCCCTTTGTATTGCTTCTTTGAAGAAATGTTTATTCAAGTCCTTAGTCCATTTTTAATTTGGTTATTTTATTATTGCTATGGAGTTTCTACTGGAGAATGGGGCAACCCCTCCAAATGTGTTTACTTATTCAACAAGCCCTCACTGAGTGCCTGCAGTATCTTAAGCCCTGACTAGATGCTGGATTTACAAAGATGGAAAATTCACATTGCCTGGGCCAGATTCCAAAGACTTGCAATAATGAAAATGAATTACAATGCCTTTAATTCAATAATAAAGTGTATTCAATGACCACAACAAAATTGGCAGTGATATAGATGCTAAGTAAGGATAAAAACAGGATTAGGACATGATACAGGAGAGATAAACACATAAGCAATTAGATGTATCTGCTTTTTCATCTCACCTTTGAATTATCTGTGTCATAGCATTTATTGCTACTATAATGTAATTTCACCAATATTTGATCAACTAGGTTTTCCCAAGTAGATGAAGCCTTAAAGCCGTAAGACATGTGTTGTATGTAATAGTGCTAGTTATGTCTCCTCCTTGGGAGAATTGAGGAAATAGTTATTCAAATAACTTTGTGTTTTCTGTGTTTCAGATGAGGATATGGGTTGAGAAAAGCTGGGTAGTAATTTTTGGGATGGTAGAGATTGTGACTTTTATTTCTTTAATGGTATAATTTGGGGCACAGTAGGTGTTCTATAACCTTTGTGTAGATTCATTGTAGTTACATTCAAATGAAACAGGTTCTATAATAGAGATTTATGCTACATTCTATGGTAATGCAGTGTAGGGAGGGGGAGTGAGAATATTTAGGAAAAGGCTTTCCCAAGGAGGTAACATTTGAGAAATGAAAAGTAATATGTCACCACGTGAAAAAAGATACAAGATGAGAGTTAAGACAGGAAAAGTTGGAGAAAGGTGCAGGTATAAAATAATAAACATATTTTGGGGGCATATCTGGAGTTAGTGTAGCTGGAGAAAAGACGCCTGGGGAAAAGTGGTGAATATTGTGCTGGATGGAAATTTGAAAAATAATGATGTTGAAATGGATAAAGTAATGGCAGGATGTGACTGCTGCAAGAAAGGCATTGGATTTTACTCTGTAGGTCAGTGGATTAAACTTTTGTGCATAAGCATCATCTGAGAGCTTATTAAACTGCAGCTTTACGTCCCCCTCACTTCTGATTCAACAGCGGACCTGCATTTTTAACAGAAATAGAAGGTGATACAGAAGCATGTGATGTAAGTGAAACAACTTCAGTGTAACCAAGGCTGCTGTTTGTTATTTGCTGCCATGAAGACTTCTAGAAAGATCTACATAGGATCAGCATTGGATAGGAATAAGGATGAAAAGAGCTTGAGCTGCACGTAAATATACTGAAACAGATCAAGTGGGAGATACAGTGTAGAGACTCTTCAAAGGTAGAATCAAGATGACTTTGTACAGTTTTGGAGAAAGAAGAATGAAAAGTACAAACACAAACAAAATCTACATATTTCTACCCAAACAAAGCAATCAAACCAGATATTATGCTCCAGATTAAGGTGAAAAGGAGTGGGGCGCTTGAGTGGTGGGAAGCATGAAGGAGCTAAGAAAACTGGCTTCATGGGATGTAGTTTTTAATTTTTGAGACTGCACAGTTATCACAGTTGACCAGTCTACGTGAAGTGTAACCCATTGCATTTTATTCAACTTCTATGAGCACTAGGGTCTTCATCTTTCAAGTGAAAAAATTAAGCTTTGTATATTTTAAGGTCCCTCTCTAAAATAAGATTTAAGTTCTGTGGTTGTAAACCCAGATAACAATTTTTATAAAGCTATCTTAACATCCTTAATGAAAAGTCATCTAGCCAAAGAGATCCCAGCATACCACACTAAGTGACCTTAATTATTCTCAAAAGGTAAGAGAGAGAAGAATTTTCTACCACTACCTTCTCCTTGATCAAAAGCAAGTTAACAAAATCCCCTTCAAATTTACAAAGGAAGTGTGCTGAAAGAGATTCCTATCTGCCTGCATAGTTTTTCTCTTTATTTTTCCCCCTTAAGTAAAGTTGGGCCAAGCATCCAAGAATCAGATTATCAAGAGGCAGCACAAGATATAAAAGTCTGTCTCTGCCGAGGTCCTCACAGCTTTTCTGAACCAGCCCACAGCTTTGATGCTAGAGCTCAGCATTCTTATTTAGTTTTACAGGTTGCCATCAAACAGCTTCACTGCTTTAAACCTGAAGCTGGTCCCACAGTCCAGTCATAGGGTATATGATCAAAACACACGATGTCTTTAAAATTGAAAATACTAGATCTACTTCCACTGCTTCATGCCTCTCTGCGTTCTAGCAAAGATGCACAGATAGGTTCTGCGTGCAGTTGCCTTATAGTCAATTTTTAAATAATGATTTGATTCTGTGAGGGGTATGGTGGTTGTGAACAGGTGAGAGATCTCTGCCAGAGAGTAGATTTTAAGAATGATTATCGTTAGGCAATGGTTTCTAGGAGCATTTTTTTTTTTTTTTTTTTTTTTTTTTTTTTTTTTTTGAGACCGAGTTTCACTCTTGTTACCCAGGCTGGAGTGCAATGGCGCAATCTCGGCTCACCGCAACCTCCGCCTCCTGGGTTCAGGCAATTCTCCTGCCTCAGCCTCCTGAGTAACTGGGATTACAGGCAAGCGCCACCATGCCCAGCTAATTTTTTATATTTTTAGTAGAGACGGGGTTTCACCATGTTGACCAGGATGGTCTCGATCTCTCGACCTCGTGATCCACCCGCCTCAGCCTCCCAAAGTGCTGGGATTACAGGCTTGAGCCACCGCGCCCGGCCCTCTAGGAGCATTTTTAACTGAAAACTCTTGACAAGGACCAGGAAATACCAGGAGCAGACTACATCTTCTGTTCTAGCTCTGCTGGTCCCAGTGCTGGGGTCCATTAAAGAATATAAATCAAAGAGTGAGAAGCCATCCTTGTAGTCAGTCCTATGATCACACATGCTAAGCAAGCAGTGTGTATGGAAGGACACTAAAATGCCAGTGGAAGAGATGGATGAGATTCAAAACATGCTTTCTTTTCTGGGTCAGTAAAATCTGTTTCCTTCTTTGCCAGAATCCATGTTTCCTTTTCATCTATGAAGAATAGAAAGTGTATCTGAGCCATCAGTAATTTCAAAAGAAAGGAAGTGTAAAAGGGAGCAAGGCAGGCAAAAGGGAGAGAAAAATGGAAGGAAGGAAGAAGGGAAAGAAGGAAGGATGGAAGGAGGGAAGGAAGGAAGGATGGAAGGAGGGAAGGAAGGAAGGAGGCTTCCTTTTGATAATCATCTTTCTTGATGGGAAAAATAATGTGCGAAATTGAAAAGAGCAATTTTTGGAAAGTTGAATGATAAGTCAGGAGAAGAAATTCTGAACAGTGAAGAGATCTTTAAAGATAAACAAACTGAAACTTAAATATAGGAAATCTCTATGAAGCTTGAGAGAAAAAAAATTGAACAGAAAGTTAGAGACAATTAACTTTCAGGAGAATTTTTAGGGAGGCCAAAATCTTTTCTGAGGATGTATCAGGAAGATCCCCACCCTCCTTTTTTCCGTTTATCAGTCTGGATGGTCCTATTTTTGTTTTGTTTTGGTCCTGATATCCCATACACAATAGAGTGCATGTGTGCTTTCTGTATTTTCTGTGCCACATAGTTATGAATTTTCCAACTCTTATTGAAGTCCTATGGATTCTGTTAAATCTTAGCAAGCAGTGTGTATGGAAGGACACTAAAATGCCAGTGAAAGAGATGAAAAATCTTTAGATTTTCAGTCTTTTGCAAAAATCTTCAAAATTTTAAACAGAAAAAAGTGATGAGATTATTTAGTCTTATTTAAAATGAAGAGATAACTGAAGGGACATGTTTTACTCTCACTTTTAATTATTCATAAACTGAGTATTATGATTCTTGGTCCAGACTCTCTATAATTCTCTCCATTAGCTTCTGTATATTTCTTTCTGAGCTCCATGTAGCCAGTGAACATTGCAGATATCAAAGGTGTGACAGTTCTGTTTGATAACACCTGGTTTGTGTCGGACTAACCCACGAAACAGAATTGCCTCAGAATAAGGAAGGAGCAGAGCTATCTTATGCAATAGTACATTTTAATGATACTTAAATATATTCCAGTCTATGATGTATATGGCAGACATGGCAAACACTGACTAAACTGAAATGGTTTTTAAATCCTTCAGGTCAATTCTATACAAAGTTAAGAAAGTCCACTTAAAACACATCTTAATGCACAACAGTAATGTGGGAAAAACTTACAAATACATCAGGTTAATTTCAAATTTCAGATTCTTCTCACCATTCTATCTATCCATTGCTTGCCAAAGGATACATTTGGCAAGGAACATTTTGGACATTTTTAACCAACTGACTTTCTTATAATTACATTGTAGAAGTCACGATCATAATTATTGAGAGTTATTTGAATAATCATTTGAGATAACTCAAATGAATGACATAATTCATCAGAATTTCTGTTGTTTTTGGTAGCATCCTGAAAAACAGGTATCTAGCATGCATGTCAAACCAAGTGTCATACTATTTGAAGAAGAGATTCAATAATTAAATTCTCAAAACCCCTGTTTGGGTATTTTGAAGACTGCCTTCAGTCTGACGAATGCTAAAACATGTGGGATCTTCACAACACTTTCATTTAATTTACTTATTTTTTTCATAGGTAGTCATGTTTTCCATAAGCTTAAAATGTTAACACCAGAAAAAATATAAAGCTGTATATGTCATACTGTTTAGGGAAATAAACCCTGTAGTTACATAGGTGAAGAAATTAAGACACAGTGAGATTCAGTGACTCTTCCAAATTATTTTCTTTGTTGCCAAGATGTCTCATCAGTCAGGTATCCTTGATGAATTCAGTAAGATCTTCAACTTAACAAAATGATAACCATATTGGTAGAAGCATCTACACCGTAACCTAACACTTATTTTTTCATTTTTTTTAATTGACAGATAAACTTAGAATGTGAAAGTCATTTCCCATTGCTAGTTTTCTAAATGTCAGAATCCTTCATGTCATTTTCTCTTTTCTTATTCTTACCAGAGCTTTAATGATCTTATGATTCTACCAGCATATATCAAATTAACCTTGACTTTCTTGTCTGTCATCATATAACTAAAAAGTTCTTCGAGTGGTTTTGGAGAAATGTCATTCTTTAGTTATTTCTCTAGAAACTTTACCTCTCAGTAAAGTCATGAGCTGTTCCAGGATCCATAAGATAGGTCTTTTACATTTATTACTATTCCTTACCCCTCAAAAGCAAGTCTTGGCTGGGTGCAGTGGCTCATGCCTGTAATTCCAGCACTTTGGGAGGCCGAGGCAGGCGGATCACGTGAGGTCAGGAATTCGAGACCAGCCTGGCTTACATGGTGAAATCCTATCTCTACTAAAATACAAAAATTAGCCAGTGTGTTGGCATGTGCCTATAATCCCAGCTACTTGGGAAGCTGAGTCAGGAGAATCAGTTGAACCCGGGAGGTGGAGGTTGCAGTGAACAGAATATGGCCTGGGTGATGGAGTGAGAGTTCATCTCAAAAAAAGAAAAGGCAATTTTACTCTCTGTATTTTTTTTTTTTTGTATTTTCAACCATGATCAAACTTTACAAGTTATAATATATATCTATCCCTGGAAGGATGTAACTATACTTGTCATAGAACTATAATTAATTAAGAAATTATACTACATTATGTACATCCTTATTCTTTGAGAAAATAGTAAGTTTACCTCAGGCTTTTATGTTTAGATTTTCAATGACATTTTGCATTTGAACAACTTTTCTTGCTTTTGGAGTCAGACATATCTCTTTTAAAATATTATTTTTTTTCCTCATTTTATCTAGAACTCAGATAATTTAATATATAATTAATTTCTAATATAAGCAATCAATTTGCTTTTCACCATTTGGTTTTGTATTCCCCATTTTCTGATATGGCATTCTGCTTTCCTTCAATTGTGTTACAGTTAAGGTAACTAAAATCCACCCCATCGACTGACAAAACAATTATTCAACCTTTGTACCTTGTTTAAAATGCATTAAATTTCCATCTGCCCCTGGAATTATAATGCATATTTTAGCTTCTTATAGGAAACATCCATCCGTTTCTGATGATTTCATCAAGTGCAACTGCTTCAACCTCAATTAACCAGACAAATTTTCCGATCATATATTCCTTATTCTGATGAAGAAACTGTTACTTGGTTTCTGGGTTATTGACTTACACAATTTTCAGTGAAGCGTGTTTCCCTTGAATTGTTTCTGTTTCTCAGTTCTCTTTATCTTAAAAGTCCTCTTTCATGCAATATGCATCATGTCTTTGGAAAAACATTCCCAAGTATGCTTTCTTTATTATATCATAATCTTTAAGTCAAGAATATTTGATATGCATTTGGCATTGCTAGAGATACAATTTTTCTCCTAAAATAGTTGAGCATGGAACTGGGAAGCCAGATTTCTGCAAGTAAACATATTTGTTTATTACTTCAGTAAGTAGCGACCACCTTCTAAAGGCACAATTTATTTGGAGCTGTGTGACTTGCCAACGTTTATAAAGGTTGCATTTTATAAGGTCTTCTTAGTGAGCTTGCAATCTAAGAATGTGGTAGTTTCTTACCAGAAGTCTGTAGTAATACTGATTAGGATTTTATTTTGGTGTGATCTTGGGCAAGTAAGTTACTCTCTCAGTCCCTTGATTCCTCATCTGTAAGACAGAGATATAAAAGTTTCTACAGACAGGGTTTTTGTGAGTGTTAAATGAGGTAGTTGATGTATCTTCAAAGGAAATAGGAGACTTGGCTGGGTGTGGTGGCTCATGCCTGTAATCCTAGCACTTTAGGTGGCTAAGACGGGCAGAGCACTCTAGGTCAGGAGTTCGAAACAAGCCTAGGCAACATGGTGAAACCCTGTCTCCACTAAAAGTACAAAAAAAAAAAAAAAGAGCCAGGTATGGCGGTGGGCACCTGTAATCCCAACTACTTGGGAGGCTGAGGCAGGACAATTGCTTGAACCCGGGAGGCAGAAGTTGCAGTGAGCAAAAATCATGTCATTGCACTCCATCCTGGGCAACAGAGCAAGACTCCATCTCAACAAAAAATAATTTAAAAAAATAGAGTTAGGTTTACAGTTTATAAGTATGTATACAAATGGCTTTGGGTCATTTTACACATGCTGTTTAGTCTTTACAATAAACTTGCAGAGTAATTATCCTTCTCTCTGATTAAAAAATAATAATTATTTGTTGTTGTTGTTGTTGTTGTTGTTACAGAGAAGGCTCAAGGAAGCTTAGTAACTTGCCCAAGGATGCATCCTGTTAAGAAAGTGAACAAAGATGCAAACTAAATCAATGTGATTCTAAGACTGTTTCCTTCCTCTGTGCCGTGGTGATAGTGCAGTGGCAGGAAGAGTACTAGATAAGGGCTGGGAAAATTTACTTTTTATTTGGACTCATTCATTTATTTTTTCTGTAAATTCGCAGGGTGGACGTATTGAGGCTTTGGGAATGGGCATTTTATTTGTTGGTTTGTTTTGAGACAGTCTTGCTCTGTCACACAGGCTGGAGTACAATGGCACCTCTCAGCTCACTGCAACCTTCTCCCCCCAGGTTCAAACGATTTTCCTGCCTCAGCCTCCAAAGTAGCTTAGATTACAAGTGCCACCACACTGGGCTAATTTTTGTATTTTTAGTAGAGACGGGGTTTCGCCATGTTGACCAGGCTGGTCTCGAACTCCTGACCTAGGATGATCTGCCCGCCTCAGCCTCTCAAAGTGCTAGGATTACAGGCCTGAGCCAGTGCAACCAGCCTAGAATGGGCATTTTATCAGGAAAGGTTATGAGGACAGACAGGAGTAAATGCAATCATTTTTAAAGACTTAGTCATTTATTTGCTTAACAAACATTTATTGGACGCAGCAGCATTCTGAATGCGTGTTGGCTGCTGAGCAGCAAATAGGAAAAGCTCTATTTGCAGTGCGGAAGAAACCTGCAGGTAAGGAGGAATGCAGAACAGGTTCTCAAGAGAGAGATTAGAGGAGGTGTTGAGCATTTGGAAATGCCATGCCCATTCTGGGAAGTTTAATGAGGAGAAGCGGGAGAAAACTGGAACCATCAGGACATTGAGAAGCACCCACTTTAGAGAATGAAGGCGTGAAGAGAAGGTAGGGAAGAGAAGAGATCAGAAGGGAAGATGCATCCCAGAGTAGGACACTAGCTGAATGACAGTTAACATAGGAGGAGACAGCTTGAGAGCGGGCCTTGTGGCTGGAGAGGGTGAGACAGAACTTTGAAAGTAGATCCTCAGGCTATTGGAGCAGATAAGTGAGACTGTATCCCTGCTGACACATCAATCAAAGGTTTGGGGCATTGTGATATGGCTAGAGGGTCAGTCTCTTCTGAGGTAACTGTAACAGAGACCCAACTAAAGCCTAAGACAGCCATGTCCCTCTTCAAGATAAGACCCTCCATATGACTTAGTTCATTAAGAACCATGTTCCGCTGAGCCTCACGCCTGAAATCCTAGCACTTTGGGAGGCTGAGGTAGGCAGATAGCTTGAGCCCAGGAGTTGGAGACCAGCCTGGCAAAACCCCATCCCTACAATAAACATGAACATATTAACTGGGTGTGGTAGTGTGTGACTGTAGTCCCAGCAGCTCACTTGGAAGGATCCTTTGAGTCCAAGAGGCAGAGGTTATACCACACTGTGATCATGCCACTGTACTCCAGCCTGGGCAACAGAGCGAGACTGTGTAAAAAAAAAAAAAAAAACCGTGTCCTAGTCCTAGGAATTTTCCCACATTCCCCATCAATACCTGAGGTGTAATCCAAAAAGATTTTATTTTTCAGGCAGACTAGGGAAATCCCTGCTGCAACGTCCTATGTCATGTGGGGCTCCTGAAGGCTGCCAAGCCAGATAGGCAGATGGGTCCCTTTTCCAATGGAGAACGGGCAAACTCACCATCTGTTCTGCTAGATATAAAGCTTTTTACTTTTAGTTTTGACCTGGCTGATTCCTTTCTTCCAGTAGTTGTAATAAAATTATGCGGACTACACAGTATCACTGTCTAGACACAGTGATAGAGTGGAGAGAGTGAGAGATCTACAATTAGATATTTGTATTCCAATCCCAAGACCAGCAGTTTTGGCAAATTGCATAGCTTCTCTTATTGTTATTTCTCTGTTAAATGGGAGTAGGATAACAAAGGGTTATTTTGGGAATTTGAAATGGTGGACATCAACAGTGAAACACATAGAAGATGCTCCAAAACACAGGACTTTTTAATAACATGGGAGAGGTCATGAATGATACAGACAACTATTATAAAAGAAGGAGAAGACCTAAGAAAACAAAGGTCTGAGAAAAGGTAGTGTAAGGTTCTAGAAGCAGCTTTGAAAAAACAGTTATCCAAAGAACTAAGATTGTAAGAGGTTATGAAGAGTGGATGATAAAGAGAAAGAAGAAACGTGTTTTTGTTTGGTTGTTTTTCTTAGAAAGTTGGCAATGTACGAAAAGAGAGAGGACTGTTGCTGGAAGAACTGTAAGGCTGAAGAGAAGCTTCTAATGCCTGATCATAACTGTGTCAGCAAAACAAATGTGGAAACCAGTCTACTCTAGCTAGGAATAGATATGCATATGCAAAGTTAGTCTTCTCTGAGGAAATCATCAAGAAATTATTGGGGGGAGTCATTAGGAGAGAGAAATTTAAACTGATAGATAAGAGCCTTTATAATGCAGTGTTTATTCTTAGGTTATAGCTTTTACCTTTTTTTTTTTTTTTTTTTTTTTTTTTTTTTGCATTGCTTTAGCGTTTTGGTTCTCACTTCTTGCTACAGCAGAACTGGTGGAGAATTATTACAGAGCATAGATAATAATGGCAGTAGAAATTAAAGTCATTATTGACTTTAGTCAAAAAACAGCTGAGAGGCTTAGCCTTTCAAATTCTCCCTTTCCATGGCAGAATTTCAAGTGATATGATGCATTTTCTGAGGTAGCTCTTCCAATCTTCCTGGAATCAGTCTTCCTGGGTACTTGTCTTTGATCTGGTTCCATTAATCTCAGGTCTATCTGTCAGGGAGGACTTGCCACACATAGCCTCAAATGCTGACCCTGGCAACTTTGCAATGCTGTTAATGTTCCTCTGGCTCTTATCTGTGATTTAGTGCTTCTCTCACCTGGATCAAGGGTAGAGTGGAATGGTCAAGCTGGAATAGAGGGAGAGGTGGATCTTTTTTTTTTTTAATCCTGGACCATAAATCATAGTCAAGGAATTTGGAGCATGCCACACCTCTTGCAAAAAAGTAGTCCAGAGAAAAATTGTGTAACCCCAAAGCATCTCATATCTAAATAATAATAATAATAATGAGAGAAAAAAAAATCCTCCTTGCTTCCCAAACCCAGAATATGTTTTCTGTCAAATTAACCTAAGAAAAATTCCTCTCTTGGTCGAGTGTCTTACACTTAGCACACTGAGGTCTCACCATCATTTCCAAAGCCCTTCTTACTATGTTATTCCAGGTGTCCACAGATTCTCATGAAAAACACGCTCCATGTTCACACACCTGAGCATTTCCACTTTCCCAATTTGGATGTGCAGATAAGGTCCTCATTCTGGTGTTTCACTGTTGTTTTCCTTTTTTTTTTTTTTTTTTTTTTTTTCAAGAAGAGAGTAGACTCTTACTCACTTTGGAATTCCTCTCAGTGCTCATAGAGTACCTTGGAAAAAAGACATAAAATGAATAATGAATGAATGAGTTGGATTTAAAGCATTGTTGTGTGGTTAGCCCTAAGCAGTATGAGCGCCACCCCTGATGTTGAAATAGAATGGAATAAGATAGGAGATAAGAAGTAGTGGTGAAAGGGAAAACGAAAGCCACCAGGACTGTCCTCTCTTTTAGGATTCAAAATGCTGTTAGAATGAATAGAATCAAGAACTAAAATATTAATGTATCTCATTTCTTCAGTGATTAGATAAAGCACACCCCATTTATACTATTTCTATGGGTCTTAGAAAGAGACTGCTTAGTCCTTCCCTTCAGCTTCAGCTGTTTATTAGAAGGCTTTGCTTTTTGGCTTATGAATCTCTCTTAGCCTAGCACACATTATCATACGTAATAAAGTTATCAGGGGGCCTTTTATCTGTGTTTAATAATCTGGAGCAAAAGACTTTCTCTATGATTCATCTATACTTATGCGCCTACAGGTGTTAAAGTTTCCCTGATGGTGCCGATAAGCATTTTTTTTTAGGGCACAGGAACTTATAAACATACGGATTAGGTTTCAGTTTACATAAGTATGATCATATGCCTAATACACCTCACCACCAAATATAACCAACCACAAAACAAAGGAAATGCGAACATACATTTAAAAATGCAAATATACTTCATCAGTATGGGAATATCTATAGATGTGATATGTAGTAAATTATATCTGTAATAGTCTGTTCTTACGCTGCTATAAAGAACTGCCCGAGACTGGGTGATTTATAAAGGAAAGAGGTTTAATTGACTCACAGTTCAGCATGGCTGGAGAGGCCTCAAGAAACTTACAGTCACGGTGGAAGGGGAAGCAGACATGTCCTTCTTCATTTGCATGGTGGCAGGAAGAAGTGCCAAGAAAAATCAAAATTGTTTTGGATAGCCAGTTGTAAATACTGTATTAATATTTATTAATATATATATTTTTATAATTTTTACCTTTTTTATACCTTTTCAAAGGCTAAGTTATCAAGGATGTCATCATCATACAACTGTACACCTATGATGATACTTTTCTTTAACATTACAATATGTGTCATACAATCAGGTATTTTTAACAGCATATATATTTTGGCTATAATAACTGTTGTGTGCCATTTAAAACACTTCTTTAATCTTTAAACATGGCCAAAATAATATAGATGTTTTTAAATAAGTCAAAGGAATTTTGATTGCTTTCCCCTTTGCAAGTAACAAATAAAATAGCATTGTACAATTAACATACAATATCTACTCTGTATATACACTAACCGCAGGGATCAGATATACCCCCAAATATAATGTTACATTTCAGTCTGCTTGATTCGTAGAGTGTTTTCCTTTTCTTCATCTAAATCTTCTTGTTTGATGTCTTTTAAAAATTGATAGTGTCGAACAGACAAGTTGAATTACCATATTTTTATTCCTCACAGATTATATTATTCTAAAGATAGAAAAGTATGGGAGAAAGGTAAATGCTTGTAGATTCTGTGCCCTTTAAGTATATCATACTAGTCCCCTGCTGGGACCAGATGACAGACTCCATGTGTTCATTTTCAATTCATTTGTCAATGCTGAAGTACTGAGGCAGAGCTGGGCTGACTGGAATGAAGAATATATATTCCAAACATGTTTTTGTACATTCATATTAAATTGGTAACCTTATTTATCCCACCACAGTAGTCATTCACCCAATCATGCTTAAGTTTATAAGTTTCACAGCAAATAACACACGATCAGAAATCAATGACTTTGTTCACAAAAATTATAGAATCTGATCTTGGAGAATTTCATTTTCCAGTGATTGAGACCAGAGCATCAAGGTATAGGGAGAGGAAAGAGTGGTTCATTTGGCCACACCAGGGGCTTTTTAGAGTAATAATTATTGATCACCACATTGATTTTGGTTCATCTGGTTAGGAGGCCTTCCTAAATAAAGTGTCCTGGGAAACTGCTCTGCTTCCCCATCTTTATGACAAGCTTTCTGCTGCTGATACTGTAATGCAAGTTTTGTTCTCTGCACTTGGACAAAATTGTTTTCCCAAATTTTTTTCTCTAAACTTTCTCTAACCACATACTGCAATTATACACAAGGGTTCCCACTCTGAACATCTTTTCCCTTGAACTAGATACCTGTATTAAAAAAGAAAACAGTCAAGCCTCACTGAAACAGATTACACAGTCTGCACATCAACCAAGTCTATGCTCTGAATGTGATAGCCTTCATTAACCTGTATAAGGAGAGAAACTGAAGGAGTCCATGGAAGTCTTTTTACCTTTTACTCCCTAAGCCAAGAGCAAGCTCTGTTTCAAAAGTTACCTCTCCTCTCTCATTGTCTTCCACAAGCTAAGAGAATTTTCCTGCCCTCTGTTTTGTGAACTTCTGTTTCTCCTCACAGAGGGACTGTCTCTCAGCTCATAGACTTGCCACCTAGATGCGTAACGAAGCATGTCCTACTACTTTTCTCTTTGTCTTGTGGGATGCAGAGACTGCAGGCATTTTATGTGCCGGATTGATGGCTTTAATTATTACTCAGGCTGTTTAGATCACTCTAGTGTCATTTGTCCCTGCCCTTGCCAACTGTAGAAGTCTCTTACTGGGGTTTAAACAAAATCTAGCTTTAATACTTGTGGTATTAAACAAATCTAGCTTTAATACTTGTGGTATAACTTGAAAACGTTTCTTAATTTCCTTAAACTGTCATTTCCTCATCTGTAAATTAGGGGAAATAAGAGTAGTCACTGTAGTTAGCAAGCACAGTTTATAGTGAGGATTAAATAAGATGCTGCATGCAAAGAGTGGAGTACATGATTGACCCAATATAGGTGATCACCACGCTGTTGACGTTTTTCTTATCTCCTCCTTTGCTTGGGTGTTCTTGGAGCATCACTGCCTGGAGCAGGTTGGAACGAATTTGAGGATTTGAGGCTTGCTTAACCAAGGTCAAAATTTGGATCCAACACAATAACTGTTTGAGATCCACACAAAAGGTTTTAGAAACCTCAGACATGTAGTAATTCTGTGGGAATATAGCTTAATAGCTAAGGGAAGGAAGCCAAGACTAAATCTTCACTGAAGGTCGCCTGATTTGTGTTTAGCATGCAGACTGGGAAGTGTGTCCCTGCTTGGCTTTGGCAGCATCTGCTGAGAGAAGAGAACCATTTGCTGTCCCAAATAGGGGTCACCCTCCTCCCCAGCACCGCACAGAGACCTTGCTGTTGTCAGCCCACTTAGGAAGAGCCACTGAAACAGGACAGAATCACAATAGCAGAGAATAGAACTGGAATAAGATGTGATGAAACTTCAAAGAGGAAGGAAATCATAAGCATCATGATAAATAAAAATAGATAGATCAGAACTTCCTGGGACCCACATTTTTTAGTTCACAATCATTGTTTGGCCTACTTTTTTCCTTCTGTAGGTCATTTTCTGTCCTGACTTGTATACATCCATCTATCTATCTATCTATCTATCTATCTATCTATCTATCTATCTGTCTGTCATCTGTCTATCTATCTATCTGATACACGGTATATGGTAGAACTTTCCTTGACTGTCCTAATTATGAAGAGGAAGTCAGCTTCAGACTCTTTACACTAATAGCCCTTCTTATCTTGGGTATCTATTTGTTTTCCTTTGTCCATTCATCAGACATTTTACTACATGCTGTAAACCGAGCTCAGATAAAATGTTGACTAACAACAAGCTCAGATAAAATGTTGAATAAGCTTCAATCACCGACCTCAAAGATCCAGCTCTACTCTGTTTCATCTCTGCTGGATTGTTAGTTGAACCCCTGGAGTGCCATGGGCACTTTCCTTATTCTTTGCAGCATCTTGATCAATAATATTTGTATATATTTTGTCAACCATTGTGTCAAAACACTTCATTAAAAACAGAGACCTCAGTGGGATAAACTATGTATGAAATATAACATTTTAAATTCACGTCAGGGAGCTAGATTATTTATAGTATAGTGAGCCAATTTCGGAGAGTATTTAGGGTATGTTGAGATCTTAGTCTATTCAGGTTGCTGTGATAAAAATCCCATAGACTGGGCAGCTTAAACAACAAGTAATGGTTTCTCACAGTTCAAGAGGCTGGGAAGTTCAAGATGAAGGCTCTGGAAGGTTCAGTGTCAGATGAAGGCCCATTTCCTGGTTTATAATCATCTTCTTGCTGTATACTCACATAGCAGAAGTGAGAGTGCTCTCTGGGCTCTCTTTTATAAGGGAACTAACTAATCACATTCATGAGTCTTCACTTTCATAAGCTCAGCACTTCCCAAAGGAGCCATCACACTGGGAATTAGGATTTCACTATCTGAATATGGATGTAAAGAGGCACAAACATTAAGTCCATAACAGTGAGCCAATGTTACTTGTCCAGGGAATACAGTTTCCCATGCTCTCATTGCTTACATATATGTAAGTATTAAGGCCATAAGAACTATGCATACTAACAGAATAGTCTGTAATGTTTCATAGTTCCAGTGGCATTAAACAAAATAGTTCATAAGCAGTATTATAAAGAACCAGCATTTTATAGAGCTACATTAAATAATATATATGTTGGACAAGCATGTTTCATAAACACAGCAGCATAAAACTCTATTTTTTAAAAAGTAAGTACAATCTTGATAAAATCTCTGATTTAGAACTTATTTGAGGACTCTGATTTAAAACTGCATGTAAGTAAATGATTTTTAAAAAATCTAAAAATGCTTTTGTAGCATTTTACATTTATGAAGCATTTTTAAATTTACATATTGTCTTCATTTATTTTACTATGCTTCATACTTGAGCAATGATGAACCTTACACAGTAATTGTATATGACAGTTGTTCCATAAATACATTCATTCATTTCTGCATACATTCATTCAAATACTTATGAAAAATCTGCAGTATTCCAGGTACTATGGATATAATAGTGAATAAAACCTAATAGTTTCTGACTTTACATGGTGCCTACAGTCTAATGAGGGTGCATGTGCCTAGGAAACGGATAACAGATCCTTCCCTTCTCTTTCCAGGAAAGATATAACTACTTTCTAATTAATCTGAGAAAATTAAGACTTAGAGAAAATAGACAACTGAGTAAACTCCAAAAAACAATAAATAGATGAGAATAGACTAAAGCAGAGATACTATAACTGACTGAAAGCGCATTGTTACCGTTAAACATTTTTCAGTAATGGATGAAGTGGGACGAGTCAGATGTTAAGCACTCTAGGGTTTCTATAAGTTATTTCCTATCCTGTCACAATGTTTATACACACTGTATATGCTCTACAAACCTCCCATTAAAATATACGATTTCATGAGGTACAGAATCTTTAAGATCTGTCAAAGACAAGACCCAATGTCACAGTTATTATTTAGTTTAATAGTGTTATTTTTATTATTTCGCATTGAGAGGGCTCAGATTTTATTTTCCACAGTATTGCCATAGGGAATCATCAGGATCATGTTAAAAAAAAAAAAAAAAAAAAAAAAAAAAGAAAAGAAAAAAAAAAAGAAGCCTATTCATTTGCAGAATTTGCCTTTTGGTTTTTGAAAAAAAAAAAAGTATTGAATTCTGGATCCTGTTTCTAAAATTTTAATTCTCGTAGAACATGGTCTAGAATCAGCAGAACTGGATTTATGGCCAGGATGTGTAATATAAGGAACAGTCAGCTTGCTTTAACTCAATTGCGGTCAGCTTGCTTGTAAGCATTTACCTAATAGATAAAATGCCTAGTTTTCATTGAGTGCCTAGAATATAATAAGCACTCACAAAGATGATCATTTCTTACTAAAATAATCATAAGATTTCATATTATTTACACTTTTATGTTATTTTGTTTATATTTGTCTTAATATATGAATACCATCTTACCCTGGTTTGTACTGTTAACTTCAGAAAGGAAATTCACAGAGCATCAAAACTGATTTTCATAGGCCTTTTCCCAAACCTCATTTATGTGTATACCACTTTCTTAATTGGGACATATAGATGTAATCCCTGTATTATCATTTAATTAATATTTTACATGTAAACAATTTATGAAGTTAATCTCATCCTAAATAATATTATTCATAAAATTATGATTTTAATATGCTAATTATACTATTGTCTTTCCAAGTACACATCCAAATAAATATAACTTGGGAATTAAATACAGTTTTTGTACTACTTAAGATCACCTGGCAAATCACCAGTGGTATGAATCTTGATTTTCAGTGACAAGGCAACTTTCTGCAATAGGAAAAACAAGGATTATTTTTTTGAGACAGGATCTCACTTTGTCACCCAGGGTGCAATGACCTGAACTTGGCTCACTGCAACCTGCACCTCCTGGGCTGAAGTGAGCCTCCCTCCTCAGCTTCCAGAGCACCTGGGATCACAGGTGTGCACCAGCATGCCTGGCTAATTTTTGTATTTTTAGTGGAGATGATGTTTCTTCATGTTGCCCAGGTTGGTCTAGAACTCCTGGTCTCAAGTGATCTGCCCATGTCAGCCTCCCAAAAGCTGGGATTGCATGTGTGAGTCACCACACCTGGCCAAAACAAAGATTCTTATGCTCACTACACTGGTCATTAGAGAAATGCAAATCAAAACCACATTGAGATACCATCTCACGCCAGTTAGAATGGCAATCATTAAAAAATCTGGAGACAACATATGCTGGAGAGAATGTGGAGAAATAGGAACACTTTTATACTGTTGGTAGGATTGTAAATTAGTTCCACCTTTGTGGAAGACAGTGTGGTGATTCCTCAAGGACCTAGAAATAGAAATTCCTTTTGACCCAGCAATCCCCATTACTGTGTATATATCCAAAGGACTATAAATTGTTGTATTATAAAGACACATGCACAAGCATGTTCATAGCCACACTGTTTACAATAGCAAAGACCTGAAACCAACCCAAATGCCCATCAATGATAGACTGGACAAGGAAAATGTGGCACATATACACCATGGAATACTATGCAGCTATCAAAAACGATGAGTTCATGTCCTTTGTAGGGACATGGATGAATCTGGAAACCATCATTATCAGCAAACTGACACAGAACAGAAAATCAAACACCGCATGTTCTCACTCATAGGTGGGTGTTGAACAATGAGAACACATGGACACAGGGAGGGGAGCATCACACACTGGGGTCAGTTTGGGGGGACTAGGGGAGGGATGGCAGTGGTTAGGGAGGTTGGGGAGGGTTAACACATGGGGAGAAATGCCAGATATAGGTGACAGGGGTATGGAGGCAGCAAATCACATTGCCATATATGTACCTATGCAACAATGCTGCATGATCTGCACATGTACTCCAGAATCTAAAGTACAATAACAAATATATATTTAAAAAAATAGAAGAAATTGAGGCTCATTGGAGTTAAGTGGGTTTGCAGCAAAACCCAACTGTTATAGCCAGGGACACCAAAAGATTGTGTCTTGCTCAATGTCAGGGAGCTGGGTAGAAACAAAATTGGCATCGGAACACAGGATTTCTCATTGTTGTGAATTGTTTCTAGTATATTCTTTCTTTGGAAATTCTCTTTCCTAATGTAGAACAGAAGCTATATATTGGCACCAATGGCAAATATAATAATATTTATAAAAATTTTATTTTCCAGCATAAACCGAGAATCTAAGGAATATTTTCATAAAGCTAATTACTATAATTGGCAATTTGTATCATTATAAATGAATACATTATTAACCACATTTTATTAATTATCTTCCTGTACCTCTAAATTCCCAAATTGATTCCAACAACTGTTGAGATATTAGCTTCTGTGTTTTCCAGCCCCTTCCACTTAGGGAAGGGGTAGAGAAATAGTTACAAGAACTCTCACTGAAGTGGAAAAGGGCTTGAGTTTAATGCAAGATAAATCATTAAGGATATGCTTGTGAGGCCACTAACTGATGTTTCTTAGATATTTATTTTGTGGAGAGAATACATTTGATCAATCTACTATTTTATTATATTGAATAAGGCTTGGGCCACTACATTATTCATTTAAAACTATTTAATATGTGCATACTTTATACCAGACACTATTATAGGTTGGAATACAATAGTGAACAAAAGGGAAAATAATTCTTCCCTTTATGGAGCTTGTGCCATACTGGAAGGAGTCAGAAACTAGATAAATTTTTAAAATACACAAATTATCTGTTGATGTTATTGCTGTGGAAATAATTCAGTACACTTCCCTGGGCCACAAGAAGAAGACGGTGGCAATTATTTTTATAAGATGGTCACAGAGAGCTACTCTGGAAAAGTGACATGTGAGCAAAAACCTGAAGAAGGTATGAGGGTGATTGCTGTGGCTTTATTGAGGAAGAACGTTCTGGGTAGAAAGAACAGCAATGCAAACACCTTGAAGGGTTAGCAGGTTTGAGGCATTTCAGAAATACCAAAAAGGCTCATATAGATGAAGCCAATTAAGTGAGAAAGGAGCTATCAGCGAGGTAAGGGTGGGAATCAATTTGAGAAGGACTTTGGCTTTTTGCTTCAAATAACAGACATGTCACCAGCCCATTTTCTCCAGAAGAAAGAAAATCTGTGTGGCTCTGCTCAGTAGGTTTTTGAAATGGTTGCTACTTACCAGAAGGCTTGAATGAATGTGACCAAATGTAACCCAATGACCCCTCTTAGGAGGCTGGCATTTCTCAAGACACCACTTACAACCTCACTAAAAGAATAAGGTTCATGGCAATCACTGAAGCTGGCAATATGAATGAATCATCTGAATGAGTACACTGCTCCTCTTGACCGGCACCCCATCAGTAACCAAGTGACTGGGGAAAGAAAATTGTTTACTGAATCAGTAAGAATTTCTGTGTGCTTAGTACTTTTGAAAATTTTGATTATTTCATTTTCAATAGTCCCATTTGTAAAGTGCCCTGACTATGTGAAGTACTGGGAAAACCACTTTATATTTGTATTTAAAACTTTAATATTTCTTATAATCCTGTTGGGCATGTATTATTTTGAATCATAAAATACAAATCACATAAAATTTACTATCTTAACCATTTTTTAGTGTATAATTCATTAGTGTTAAATATATTCACATTTTTGAGCCACAGATACCCAAAACTTTTTCATCTTGCAAAACTGATATTCCACATCCATTAAACAACACCGCATTTCCTCTCCTACAAGCCTCTGGTAACATTCTACTTTCTATTTCTCTGGAGTTGACCACTTTAGATACTACATACAAGTGGAATCATACGGTATTTGTATTTTTGTGTCTGGCTTATTTTGCTTAAGGGTAGGTGTCTTTTTGTCCCTGTCTTACATATGAAGAAACTGAGGTTTAGAAAGTTTAACTTGCCTAACGTTTTGCAGTTACTAAGTGTCACAAAACACAGAATCCAGATCTGATACTAGAATTCATGGGCTAAACTACTACTATGTTATTTTTCAAATCAGAATGTTCAGGATCTGTGGGAAGATGATGAGGCATGTAAATTTATTCTTAGGGACTTAAAACATTTATTTTTATGACAAAAGTTTGTGGCCAGGCACGGTGGCTCACACCTGTAATCCCAGCACTTTGGGAAGCTGAGGCGAGTGGATCATGAGGTCAAGAGATCAAGACCATCCTGGCCAACATAGTGAAACCCCTTCTCTATTAAAATACAAAAATTAGCTGGGTATGGTGGTGCATGCCTGTAGTCCCAGCTACTCAGGAGGCTGAGGCAGGAGAATTGCCTGAACCCAGGAGGTGGAGGTTGCAGTGATCAGAGATCGCACCACTGCACTCCAGCCTGATACCTGGCGACAGAGCAAGAATGTCTCAAAACAAAAAAAAAGTTTGTGTATAAGACTCAAATTTGAGAAACACAGCATCAAACTGCAGTGACCATGTCAGTGATGATATGTCACACTCGATAACATCCCAGAATTATTCATCTATTTTGTGTGTATGTGTGGGGGGAATGCATTTACCTTCTCGTTTCTACGTGGGGCTGAGGTTTAGAACTCCCTCATATTTTCATCACATTCATATAGTAATACTGTGGTTGCAGCATTTAAACCAGCACAGCAAACTGTAGTGACAGTATCAGTGCTGACTATGTACATTCCAAGACCAGTTCATTTTGGTTTACCAACCTAAGGTTACAGAGAACCCTCCATCTACCAGGAGAAAACCTGCTCTTCTTTGCTCCCCTACTTGCACTTTGCTAAGTCATTTGATGTCAACATAGGAATAGCAGAGCTCATCAGATTTGTCTTCTTTGCCAATAGCTGCCCATTTATTCCTTTTGTTCAGAAGGGGAGTGTAAATGATTTGAACACTGTCAAACATAAAACAGAAACCATAGATGGTTGGTGGGGAATTAATAGAACTTTTACGATGACCACATTTTCTAAGCCAAGGAAAGCAGGACAGATGGGCTGATGAGCACAAGTGTATTTATGAGGTGCATGGCAGAAAAGTATTTGATCAAGACTGACCTAGAAATACAAGAACATATGGCCACACAAACAACTTAGTATTTTCTCCTTTTAGCACATTGAGTTGAAGGGAGAGTTTGTGGCTTGTCTTGAAGAAACATAAAAGAAATTTCTTAGGGCAACATACCTTTGAACCCATTACCTTTGGGGATTTATGGTGAAATTATTTCTCTCCTAACTCCAAGGCATGACTTCTTAACTCTCCTTCAAAAGTCTTCTGAGGCCAAAACTAGAAATCAGAATTTTTCAAGGACCTATTAGTGCAGTGTACTAGGTAGACTTTTTATTTCTGTATCCTTAGAAGAGGAAAAAGATCCCTAGAATCTTGACAATTCTAGATTTTGATTCAATAAACATTTACTGGTCTCCAACCAAATGTTCAGCTCATCACTCTTCACTTGGGGTCAAGGTGAGGAATAGAAATCAGGGATTTTAAGCACACAATACGTGGAAGAGATACACATAATAATTTTATTTTAATATTTTGAGTATTATTATCTGACTTTTTGGATGTGGCAGAGGCATGACTAACTAAGTATTGGTAGGTGGATGATGGTGATGACTAGGACATCTGGCCTGGGTCTTCAAAGAAAATTCTAAATTGGGGAGAAGGAATTGATAGATTCTGTGAACCTTGAGTATAGTATCCTTAGTACAATGCCTGGTACCACTTTGGATACAGAAGATGCTCGATAAATCTTGGCTGCTTACTCAGTCTTCAAACATTAGATAAGTACTCCTCTATATTGAGTGTTGTGCTAGGCAATAAGACACAAAAATTAACATGGTGTAGTTTCTAATCTCAGTAAATGTATCATTCCTTGTGGAAACAGGCAGGTATGGAGACAATTGCAACACTCCATTTGTCAGTCTTCTGATAGGGGCACACCCTTGCCGCTGTACGAATCCCAGAGGAGGATGTTAGGGAAGATTTTTCAGCTTTGATGTACCAATGATTTCTGAAAGGTGAGTAGGTTAATCAGGTCAACAGGTAGAGAGGTAGTTGTGGTGACTCGCACCTGTAATTCTAGCATTTTGGGAGGCTGAGGCAAGAGGACCTCTTGAGCCCACGAATTTGAGACCAGCTTAGGCAGCATAGCGAGACCTTGTCTTTACTGAAATTAAAAGCTAAATTAGCCAGACATCTGTAGTCTCAGCTACTCAGGAGGCTGAAGTGGGAGGATCGCTTGAACCCAGGAGTTTGAGGCTGCAGTGAGCTGAGATCATGCCCGTGCACTCTAGCCCGGGCAACAGAGGAAGACCTTGTCTCTCAAGAAAAAAAAAGTAGGTGGGAGATAAAAGTGTTGAATGAATAATGGGGTCAGAGAGAAAGAAGAAGGGGAGAGAGACAGTATATACAAAAGTGTGGTTATTTTCTTAGGGAAATAACCCAAGTGTACTGTGATTGGACCTTAGAATTTTTGCAAGTGAGTGACAGCTGATGAAGTGGGTAAGATACATGGATTTAGTTCTGATGGATATTGTGGTGGTTGATGGGCAACTAAGACCCATCTAGTTCAGCTGGGGAACTGGAAGCCATCAGAGCTGTGTTAATATTTTGACATAAGGAAGTACTTTTTATCATATAAGTATTTAGAAATAAACACCAACCTAAATATATAAGGTATTTTGATTTTTCTTTCTGGCAGATCCTAAAGACCTGAGATGCTATTTAGACTATGTTTATGTGTTAGCTTTGCTAGTGGTTTCCCCTGCCTCCCTTTTAGTTGTTTCCTTTTTGCTGTTTTTGTTTTATGCTAATCTGTTTTCTTTCTTTCACCTGGTAAATAATTTCTTTTTTTGAGATAGGATTTCACTCTGTCACCCAGGCTGGTGTGCAGAGTGACACAGTGTCAGCTCACTGCACCCGCTGCCTCCCTTGCTGAAGTGCACCTCCTACCTCAGCCTCACAAATAGCTGGGACCACAGGTGAGGGGATTTGGCATGTTGATCAGGCTGGTCTTGAACTGGCTCAAACCATCCTCTGCTTCCCAAAGTGCTGGGAGTATAGGCATGAGCCATTGTGCTCTATCAAGTAATTTTATTACTTATTTTTAGAATTTGAAAGTTATTAGTCATCTATTAAACTAATATTTCAAATAAAAGCTGTAATTTTTAGTGAGGAATACTTCAGCTAATCCTGCAGCTAAGAAAACTTTCTGAAGATCAACCGAATCTTCCAGATCATTAACAAAATGAATTGTTATGAACAGGTGGCTTGTATGTTCTCAAACAGGATTTTATTATTTATGACTGTTTATATCAGAAAAGCCATAGTCTCTCTGTGATGATATACTGGAAAGAAATTTTACTATGGACATGGCATAGCTTTATTTATTTATTTATTTTAAGATGTCATTCTCCACCATGGCCATGCCCATGGTTCCAAGTGCACCTTGTTTATATACCTGACATATAGTCTTGGGTCTGCCTCTAAATAACTGTATGCCCTTGGATAATTCAGTTACTTTATTTGAGCTCTCAAAGATCACCTCGTTTGGCTCCATCATTCCTATCTAGATGTCTTATTGTCCAGAACATGTGGCTGCCTAGTCTGTCGTTGAAACTCTCGAAAGGTCTCAAAGACTCTTGCTAGTACATTTTCCTCATCATCATGACATTTTTTTCTCATGATCCCTCCAACTTCTTACCTTCAATTTAAACCTCTTTCCTCTCATTAGCCCCTGTTTGTCCCTAATAAGAAATTTCACAGAAAATTCTTGTTTAAGAACTCAGCCCATACTTACTGGTTGCAAACAATAATTAAATTCATCCCTTTAGCTGTCTCTTACTGGGCTACTAACATATCCTTTATATTACCTATGAATTTGAGGAATGGCGAAATATAGCCAGTTTTAATTTATTTGAATTTTAATTATTTGAAGAGAGAAAAAAAGGCTATTCATAAAATTGGGAGTACCAATATGAGTATTATTACCTGGATTATCATTTTGAGGCTTTTGGCATGTGTAGATACAGGATGCTGCCACATTAACCTGAAAAGTATAGGCCAAGAAAGAATATTTTCAGGAGCCAAACATTTTTATTTTTAATCATAAATCCATTCAGCCTGTAGTTTGAGTGTTAGACAATAGAATTCAAGAAAAACAGTAGATAAAACAGGCAAAAATCACTGTCCTTAGGGAACTTCTATCTAGTCATAAATTTATATATTTCTGTTTTTTACAGCTGTCAAATGTAAATGAGAATGCTAAACTTCAAATCCAATTTTCATTATTCTGTTGATTTGTTTCAGCATAGAATATTCTCCTCCAAAAAAAGTATTTTTTAATACTTTTAAAGAAATTTTTACATTTTTGAAGTTATATTACCTTCGATTAAGGTAATTTACTCATGTGTATGGCCATATTCTAAGAGTTATTTTGACACTATAGAAACTTATATTTAATTTCTCTCCATTATTTTCATTAGTATATATTTAGGTCCAGTAGTGTTCTAGACAGTGTAGTAGCTGTGAACATAGCAGGGAAATAAGCCCTTCTGCTCAGATGATTCATGAGAGGGAGAAAAGCAGTGGAGAGAGAACACTATCCCCTTGAAAACTCCTGCAAAGGAGAGGGAAAAATCAGTTGCAGATACCTAGAATGTGTTGCTGGGTAGTCTTTTGCCCAGCATATACCCCTCTAGTTTCTTTCAGCTTTCCTTCACTTGACACATTTCTTGTTCCTCTGTAGCTCTCTGTTCCCACATCTTTTGGAGAACTAGGTGAGTCAGAAGTGTCTTGTAATCTGTCCCACTCAGCTTTATTTCTAGAGAAACTAATAGTGATATACTTCTCTAGGTTAATCAAGTAAAACTAAAAATAATTATAGACATTTTCAGACCTTAGTTAATTAACACCAATGTGTTGGATTAATGTCTGATCATTTTTAAATGATTTTATTTTTGAAACCTATTGAAACCCAGATTGCTGTGGGTTTCAACTAGCTTCGTTTATGGATGTGGGAGTGGGGATTTATAGGAAGGATGGATGCTTGCAATAAACAACAGAGCTAAAATTAAAAATTACACCCAGCGTCATACATTGGATGGCTTTCGTTTCTGAATTTGTAATTCGCAGGTCTGTTTTTCAATTTATGTTTTCTTTTAAAATATGGATATGAGTTTTCTTTAGGAAATGTGAAACTTAGGCATGATATAATTCTATAAATATTTATTGAATATTTATTTCTTGTAACTAGCTAGTCTAAAATCTGAGGGAAATAAAAAGAATATGACCTGTTCTCAAACCTCATGGGAAAATATTGTGCAAGAAGGGAAATAAAGCAAATAAATAGTTTGAAGTAGAAAAATATCCTTGGTGCTTTAGAACATTTGTCTTAAGAACCTGCTATCAGAAAATATAACCCTCTCCTGATAACGTTAGTGACATTGCCACCTTTCTTAATGTAGATCTCAGGCAAGGGTTCACCTGATGTTCAATTACTTTTTCCAGTGGTGGGATTGTCATATTCTCCTACTAGATTCTCCTTTATATGACATGCATATTTATGAAAAAGCTGGATGACAGTAATGCAACCTTGTGAATCTTGCTGTATTCACTATACAGTGAAGTCCCAGCTGACTTCCTCTACTCACACTCCAAAATATTTATTATTTTATATTTGTTTTAAGACAGGGTCTTGCTCTGTTACCTAGACCAAGTGCAGTTGTGTAATCTTGTCTCACTGCAGCTGCAGTCTCCCAAACTTAAGAAATCCTCCCACTTCAGCTTCTCAGGTAGCTAGGACCACAGGTGCAGACCACCACACCTGGCTGTTTTTTCTTGTTTTTGGTAGAGACTTTGTTGCCCAGACTGGTCTCAAACTCCTCAGCTCAAGCAATCCTTTCACCTCAGCCTTCCAAAGTGCTAAGATTACAGGCATCAGTCACCAGAGTCTGAACCACACTTCAAATTAGATTAGGATTCTTTGTGACTTTTCCGTCTCTTTAGGAGTCTAATACAGGCTTTCCTATTTAGCCACATCACCTCTAGAATAAAAGTACAAAATGTAATCAGTCCCCTCCTAGACTTAGTATCAGAGAACTATAGCTAACAGTCAGTTTTCCATCTGGTCCTGTAACCCCAAAAGCATTTGTTCTACTTTAGAAACTGGTACAAAAGAAGATACCTCATTTTGCTCTGCCAACAGTTTGTGGATGGGGTTTCTGACATTAAGATTAAGATCATATGACTTCAAGAAAATATTAATGTTTTGGATGATCTCTGTAGAGAAGCATGTCAAAATAGAAAATTCATCTTAAGAGAAAATAAATCTGAAAATGAAATACGTCCTCCAGATAAGTAGTGATAGTTATATGTTATCTAATTGAAGTGGAATCCCAGGTGCCCTCAGTGTTGAGAGCAAGCTGTGGGGGAGGTGTGGATTTAGTTCATGTAATACTCTCATCAATGCCTTTCCAGTGACCCAAATCAAAATAATCATGTGAATGAATTATATCTCGTGCCTATCTAGATCTAGAACATAAATTTTAAAACTGTCGTGTAGTTCATTATTTTTACTTATTGTAACATACAACACAGTTAAAAATCAGGGATAGTGATGGTAGATATACACGCCTACACATGTGATAAAATGACATGAAATTAAATACACACATGCACAGCTACACACCTTCAAATGAGTATAAAAGTAGAGGATCTGGATAAGGTAGGTAGACTGTGTTTATGTAAATACCCTGATTGTGATATTGTACTATAATTTTGAAGGGAAAAATAGTTACCAGTCAAGGCAAGTGAGTAATGAGCACACAGGATCTCTCTGCACTATTACAATTCTATATGAATAGACAATTACCTCAAAACAATTTTTTTTTAAAAGTCATGGGCTTTCTGTGCAAATGCAGATTCAATAGAAGTCTCCCAAGTACCTATCTTAACCCTTCCTATGTACACTTTCTGGAAGTGAGCCTTTCCTGAGCCCAAGACATGATGCTCTTGCTATAAACAAATCAAAAAGAGTGATTTATGAGAAATAGAAAATTTGTTTAGTTTTGTTCAAGGGCTCTAAGAGCAAAATGCACAAGGAAGTCTAGAGCATTGGATTTAATATTGGAACTGGAGATTTTCAGGGCTGTTGTGTTCTCATAGTATACTACAACAACTTGTTGTGGAATGAGCAGAGCCAAATTTTAGTCTTTAATGGTGTTGTAACAGTGTAGTAGGAAAATATTATTCTTTCTTTGCTAAATTTGGATGTCAATTTTCCTAGCTTTTAATCTATGTTTAAATATAATTTAAGGAACTCAAGTCAGACTTTATAATATTTATATATGTGCAAGTGCTCCAATAGAAAGAAAGATAGATGACATTACTGCACACTGTAGAGAAGAGTACTGTTTTAGTAATCTCTTCCATCTTCTAAAAACTTGGGCTACCCATCACGTATACCACTATTCTGGATTGCTGTGACTTTAGTTATTTCCTTTCAAAAGACAAACCATTGTGTGTGTGTGTGTGTGTGTGTGTGTGTGTGTGTGTGTGTGAGTGTGTGCGTGCACGTGTGTATGTGTGTTTCAGTCAGGTACTATTACCATGACTAAATGTATTATGGCAGAATTTTCTTTATATTTATCCCAAGTTGTTGATGATAACAATAGATGTAATGGAGTATATTCTCCTTTACTGATATTTTTACACAAGTTGGCCACAGGTTGAAAAACTATTTAGCAATGTTGGCCAAAGGTTGAAAAACTGCTTAGTAACATTCTTCAGCTAAACACATAGTTGAAACAAAGAAAAATTGGAATCCCATATGTAATGTGATCTTAGGACTAAAATATGGAATGCTGTGGCACAGTGGTACTGCAGGAAAATCAATCATAAAGGTCTAATGAGAAGTAGAATTAGATACTTTTATCAGTTATCACTTTTTTAGATAACTCAACAAGTGTATATGCAGTTCATACTTATCTATTGTAGTTGAGACAATTTCTATTCACAGATTAGCATTTTATTTTGAGTTTCAAATATTTTATTTGTGCCAGTAACAGGACAAAAAAAATGAATGTTGTGATTTTATCTTTTATGCCCCTGTAATAGTCTCAGAGTTGTCTCTCAGCTTACATGACTTATTCATTGATTTCTGCATATGAAGCATCTCACCAAGAATTATCTTTGAGTGAAAAAATGCTGAGATCTGAAAATGTAATAATGGTTTAGAAAATTCACAACCAAAAATAGTAGTCTATCACTTGCCATAGTGGGAATATAAATATAAGTTTTGGGTGAGAATATGGCTGGTGACCGCGAGGAACTTATCATTAAAGTATCAGAAAAGATTAGCAAGAACATAATAAATTCTATCATAGAGGTGCCATATTTACCAATTAGAGTCCTGAAGAAGAGCTACTTAAACACAGAGGAGGTTGGAGGAAGGGAGTAGATAAAGAGGAAAAAAGCCTGAGGGATGCGAATGACGAAGTTAAAAGGTCAGGAAAGTCATCTTTTAGAAAAAATAGAAATTGACAATGCTTTAAAAAAGGAGCTACCCTCATATTATACCCTGATCCAGCCAGATACGAACAAATTCAGCCTTTACAATACAAGACTTACATCTATTTTATACAGAATGCATAAAAGAAATGTGGAAGCATTTTCAAGAGGGGTGTGTATGTGTTTGCGTGTGTCTGGTAATTAGTGGAAGACAGGCTATTGAATTTACAAGTGAAAAGTTGTTTCTCTTTAGGTAGCTTAAAATCAAAGCTATTTTGGAGACCTATGATGTATAATGAAATGAGGAGAAAAAGAAGAGTAAAAATATGATTTAATAGGGCAACAGTCAGGAATGCACCAGTATTAGTTTGAAATCCAACTATAAAAAGGAATTATAGGGTTTTGTTTTGTTTAATACTGGATCCTAGGATATATGACACTGTCAAAAATGGCCAAAAGAATCTATGACTGAAGATGAAATATACCAGAACATTTGTCATTACCATAACTAAAAAACTGCAGTATACAAAATTTGATTATGACATGAGAACACTAATTGTATAAACTATATACAGTTTTTTCTTATTTGTAGTTACTGCTACAGCTTAAACTATGTACATGTGCATGGTTATCTCTTTAGAAAATAAAGACTTTTCTGAAAATACATGTATGGAAGCATATTTTCAAATGAATCTCATGAAGTTTAAATGTACTGGTAAATATTACTAATAATCAAATTGTTCCTTCTCTCTCTTTTGCCCCCTGCCCACTTTCTCTTTTTCACGTGTTTTTATAAATAAAGATTATCTTCCTAGGTTGGCTTTAAGCAAGGTCTAGAGATTAGAACTGCTCTTTCAAAAATAACTGCTATTATGTACCATTATTAGATGCAATTTGATTTCTGGCTATGAGAGAGGCCAATTCTATTTGAAAGAAGTCATGCTTTGCCTCCAAAGAAAAAGTTGTGATTTAATAGGTCTACTGTAAAAGGGAAGCATGACTGTTAATGCATTAAATAAACACTCAGTGAACACTTTCTACAAGTTAGGCATGGAGCACGGGGGAAAAAATGGTAAGCAAAACAGATGTGGACTCTGTTCTTATGGAATGTTTATCTAGCAACATATTTTGGCCAATCTGAAAAATATATATAATAAGAGAAGCTCTAATATCTATTTTTAGAATTTGTATTTTGCTGGTTTTCTGAATGTTACTCCATCCTTTTATCCAATAAAATTAGGCAGTAAAAGAGAGATCAGAATTCTTTGGCACATAAAACTATATCAATACGAGCCTGTCATTAAACAGTATGCAGGATTGGAACAGAGCAAGTAAATGCCTTCACAGAGAGCTTTTTGCCTCTAGGGAGCATCTCCACCTGGCTCTCATGTTTTCTGCCCAGGGCCTACCACTAGCCCATATGGTACCTACCCTGCGGAAGATGCAGCCCAGCACTAGGGCTTATGCCCGCAACTGAATTTCAGGGCTGATTGCACAGCCATGCACACAGACTTCATTCATTTTGTGTCACACTTAGGTGAAGTTCAATTACTGAATTTTCCTATTAAAAATGATCTGTAGTAAGAATGCTTTTGTAACTGGGAGAAGCACTAAATTCCAAAGAGTTAGCATAACAGAATCTCAAAATGTTATCTTCCAAATCCCCAGAAAGGTGATATAGACATCATTTAATACAAAACATTAGAAATTGTCTGTAAAATATGTCATTGGCAACCATTTTCACCTCATGTGGCCATACATCCTTTAAGTAAGTGTTTTGGTGATACATTGCCCTAATACATCTCAGTGAGTATGCTCTGAGAGCATATTAGTGCAATGTGTCATTGCTGGGGGATGTTTTGTGGTGTGCACGCAGAAGTTCACGTCTCAGACGATACAGAGCATCATTTCAGCTTCTGCACAAAAGCACAAGAATCCCCTGATTCAAATGGCTGCCCAGCTAGCAAGGCAAGAGTGCCACATAATTTGTAGCCTTTGAATGGAGCCTGGAATCTTTTTGGCTGTCATCGCATATGAAGTAAAAGTCCAGAATACTACTGTATGGTGTTGTCAGTGGAAACCCTGACAGCATAGGGGAATAATTAATATAGTATGATTCTCTTTTGGAAGCCACACTTCACTTTAGATTTTGCAGAGTGATCTTGGGTGAAGTTAATATTTGGATTTCGGTCCTAGATAGACATTAGGAGACCTTAGAGAGCTGGAGCAAAGTGATGTGACAGTTTGATACTTCCTTTAGAGGCATCTAACCTGTTCTGTTTGAAGTTAATTTGATTTTGCCTGCATAGGAAAGGAACCTTGGGAGAGGATTTTTTATTAGAGATATGCTGAATCATTCAGTTTCCAAATGTGCAAACTGGAGGAAATCGAAAAGTCCTTGAAGACTGAAGCTTTTGGTGCATATCCAAATTTCACTTCAGATTATTTTTCTTGACAAAATCCAATATATCAGACAATTTTTAGGGACATCCTCTTAAATCATTTGAAAATTTAAGTGAATGTAAAATACTCACCAATTTATTCTCCTTCTATTGATTTGATGGCATTTGGGGATTCTTTTATTGCCATTTTTATATGTGCAGAGTGTCTAATGTCTTCCTGGGTGTTTATTTCTTGACATCCTAGAAAAGAAGTAAAGGAGGACTACTTTTTAGGATAAGCACAAACCTTTTATCAGTACATGAAGGCCTTTTAAAACCCAGCACTTGGAAAAACTGTTGGAGGCTATTCTTACATATACAACATCACAAATAACAAGACATTCAACAAGACATATGTTTATTATGTGATATAAGCATCTGAGTGGGATTGGTTCCATGACCCCTCCCCATTCAGATGGAAAAATTTGTAATTACTCAAGTCCCTAATGTTAAATAGGTGTGGTATTTTCGTATAATCTAGGCACATTCTCTTGTATACTTTAAATCAGGCGTCCCCAAACGACGGCCCCCCTGAGGCCATTTATCCGGCCCCCCACCGCACTTCAGGAAGGGACACCTCTTTCATTGGTGGTCAGTGAGAGGAGCGCAGTATGTGGCGGCCCTCCAACGGTCTGAGGGACAATGAACTGGCCCCCTGTGTAAAAAGTTTAGGGATGCCTGCTTTGAATCATCTCTAGATTACTTATAATAACCAATACAAAGTAAATGCTATGTAAATAGTTGTTATGGTATATTGTTTATTTGTGTTATTTTATATTTTTATTAATTTTTTTCAGCTATCTTCTCTATGCTGTTGGCAGAATCTGTAAATGCAGATTTTCAAATTCTCCATGACTTATTTTGAAACTACTCATGTTTACATCTCTTTGGGACTCCACCCCAATAAGATGCTGTTTCATTTCTTACCTTAACTTGGTTGTAATATGGATAAAAATATTATATTTTATTGTTAGCCTCTAAAATGTTCTAATAATTAACTAATAATAATCTAATAATGAACCTCATACCTTCTAAGATATTTCTATTATTTACAGATTACTTGAAAAGCTACCACTGCCACATAGACTTACAGATGAGAACCTTTCCCATCTGGGTCCTTCATCTGAGACCTAGGCAGAGATCCATGTGTTTGAGTTTAGATTCCATTGTTTTTTTTTTAGGACAGTGTATCTCTGTCACCCACACTGGAGTGCCATGGTATGATTATGGTTCAATGTAACCTTAACCCCACAAGCTGAAGTGATCCTTCTGCCTCAGCCTTCTGAGTAGCTGGGACTACAGATGCACATCACCATATCCAACTATTTTCATTTTTGTTTTAATAGAGATGAGTCTTTGCTATGTTGCCCAGGCTGGTCTCGAACTCCTAAGCTCAAGCAATCCTCCTACCCTGGCCTCCCAAAGTCCTAGGATTACAGGTATGAGCTACCATGCCTGGCGTGATATAATTTTAGATGTAAATATAGTAATGTATGTTTAACTCCCCATAAAAGTACATTGCATATTACCCAATTCTATTTTAATTAAGACAAGGCTAGAAATGCACATAATACTGGGAAGCATATGAGGCAATTGTTACCTGATTGAAGAGATGAGAAAACCATAAAGATACTTGCTCAAATTCATACAATTAATGGCCGATCTGAAACTGGAAATGAAATTTCTCAATACCTTGACCCTCATCTAGTACCTAGTAGGTTTTGATTACTAAGAAAATAAACAATCTTGAATATGAATGTTGAATAGGGAAAAATAAATGAACTTTTATTAACTTGTAATCCTCTGGCCTTTTCATTCTCAGAGGTTGTCAGGGTTTATCATTTGCTAGAAAGCATCTGTTGTAATTTGGTGTGATACAATGGGATGAGTTATTACTAGCTGTGCCATCTTCAGGAAAGTTGCCTAACTTTTGATATCTGAAAATGGGGATACAAAAAGCCAACATCAGAGAATTGATATAACAATTAATGATCACGACTGCAATGCATACTGACTGGTACATTGTGCATACTGACTGGTACAATAATGCAATGCATTATTGATTATTGGGAATAATCAATAATGGCTATTCTTGTTAACATTAACTTTGAAATTATTAGTAATATCATTCATATATTAGATGGGCTAAGTAAATCCATTCTTATGAAAGAAAACACTAAAAAGTATGCTTGCAAAAACAGAAGGAGCTAGATCAGACATTATATTTTAAAAAATGGTAGAATTATTGATACATCTTTTTACCCAGAGTGCATTGAGAGGATGTTTAGCAGCAAAATTTGGTGTAGCATATTTATCCCCCGTCTGGTATTGACATCATGTTTTAAGCATTAGAAAAGGACCTGGCAGGTTGTTTGGGCACAGTATGTGCATGCCCTTCGGGACATGGGGTTTTTTGGTTACCTTCAGGCTCAAGATTCTGGAAGACTCCTTGCGTCCAGAGGTCTGCCGGCTCCTTGGTCCTCTTATTTTCTGTGGGTCCACCTGAAAATACAAAGGACTTCTCTGCAATCTGTCAGAGTCTTTGGGGCTTCTCTAGGATAACTCCCTTCTGCCATTACCACATCTACTCCTAGGCCTTGATGGATAGAGTACCTTGCCAAAATCAAGACTTCTCTAATAGGCTTTCAGATTCTCCCCAGGAATGTGGCAGTAGCAGCAGTATTTTCCAAATTCTCCAGTCTTACCTGGGTGAATGTTCTTAGGGTCAGCTCTGTTGGGGAGGAGGACCACCCCAGCTGCCTCTTTTTCTCTTTGTTTTTCCATCTTTCTACCTTTTCCTCCAAGCATCTGAATAGTTTTTTTTTTTTTCTCCCCTCTGTTGCAGGAACTTCCCTTGAGCCATTTGAGTTATTTGCTTTTCTGCAATATACTCTATGGTTCATAGGCACCTCCCACCTAATGTTGAAATGTGAAATCATTGAAAGTTTTCAAATTTTGTTTGACCTCAAAAATTTTTCAAACCAAAAAAAAAAAAAAAACAATTCTCATTGTACGATCTCATTCATTATGGTTGTAAAAACAAACAGCAGACCTGAAACTGAACAGGGCTACACATTTCTCAAATACGATCAGCCATAGACTCATTGGGTAGGAGAATCAAGAGACAACAAGGACAGAGATAATACCTGAGACAGAAAAACACTGAGACCATGAGTAATTATGATTACTGAGAATGAGAATACACAGGCTTAACTTCTAATGTTCCATCCCCATTGTTTCTTTTAATTTATTTTTTATTGTACTTTAGATTCTGGGGTACATGTGCAGGTCATGCAGGATTGTTGCATAGGTACACACATGGCAATGTGATTTGCTGCCTCCATCCCCCCGTAACCTACATCTGGCATTTCTCCCCATCTATCCCTCCCACTGTCTGGCCTCCCCCGAACAAACCCCAATATGTGATGCTCCCCTCCCTTTGTTCATGTGTTCTCAGTGTTCAGCACCCACCTATGAGTGAGAACATGCGGTATTTGATTTTCTGTTCTTGTGTCAGTTTACTGAAAATGATGGTTTCTAGATTTATCCATGTCTCTACCCTGTCTCTATAAAGGACACAAACTCATCATTTTTTATGAATGCATAGTATTCCATGGTGTATATGTGCCACATTTTCCTTGTGCAGTCTATCATCAATGGGCATTTGGATTGGTTCCAGGTCTTTGCTATTATAAACAGTGCCACTATGAACATATGTGTGCATGTTTCTTTATAATAGAATGATTTATAATCCTTTGGGTATATACCCAGTAACAGGATGGCTGGGTCAAAAGGAATTTCTATTTCTGGGTCCTTGAGGAATTGCACACTATCTTCCACAATGGTAGAACTAATTTACACTCCTACCAACAGTGTAAAAGTGTTCCTATTTCTCCACATCCTCTCCAGCATCTGTTGTCTCCAGATTTTTTTTTTTTTTTTTTTTTTTTTGAGACAGAGTTTCGCTCTTGTTACCCAGGTTGGAGTGCAATGGCACGATCTCAGCTCACCGCAACCTCCGCCTCCTGGGTTCAGGCAATTCTCCTGCCTCAGCCTCCTGAGTAGCTGGGATTACAGGCACGTGCCACCATGCCCAGCTAATTTTTTGTGTTTATAGTAGAGACGGGGTTTCACCATGTTGACCAGGATGGTCTCGATCTCTCGACCTTGTGATCCACCCGCCTCGGCCTCCCATAGTGCTGGGATTACAAGCTTGAGCCACCGCGCCCGGCGTCTCCAGATTTTTTAATGATCGCCATTCTAACTGGCATGAGATGGCATCTCAATGTGGTTCTGATTTGCATTTCTCTAATAATCAGTAATGATGAGCATTTTTTCATATGCTTGTTGGCCTCATATATGTCTTCTTTTGAAAAGTGTTCATATCCTTTGCCCACTTTTGGATGGATTTGTTTGTTTTTTCTTGTAAATCTGTTTTAGTTCTTTGTAGATTCTGGATATTAGCCCTTTGTCAGCTGGGTAGGTTGCAAAAAATTCTTCCCATCCTCTTGGTTGCTGGTTCACTCTAATGATTGTTTCTTTTGCTGTACGAAAGCTCTGGAGTTTAATTAGTTCCCATTTGTCTATTTCGGTTTTTGTTGCCAATGCTTTCAGTGTTTTAGTCATGAAGTCCTTGCCTATGCCTATGTGCCGAATGGTTTTGCCTAGGTTTTTATGGTGTTAGGTCTTCTGTTTACATCTTTAATCCATCTGGAGTTAATTTTAGTGTAAAGTGTCAGGAAGGGGTCCAGTTTCTGCTTTCTACACAGGGCTAGCCAGTTTTCTCAAAACCATTTATTAAACTGGGAATCCTTTCCCCATTGCTTGTTTTTGTCAGGTTTGTCAAAGATCAGATGGTTGTAGATCTGAGGCATTGCCTCTGAGGCCTCTGTTCTGTTCCATTGGTCTATATCTCTGTTTTGGTACCAGTACCATGCTGTTTTGATTACTTAGCCTTGTAGTATAGTTTGAAATTGGGTAGTGTAATGCCTCCAGCTTTGTTCTTTTTGCTTAGGATTGTCTTGGCTATGTGGGCTCTCTCTTTGTTTCTAAGAATGTAGATACCACTTCTCAAGACCCAGGAAACTTAATACAATTCTTCAAACTACTGATTTACTGAGTTTCTTTTCCTGTGCAAACCTATTATTCTGAATGACCATTTATATTTTACTTTTCTAAAGCAATCAGCTATGAGGTTTGTTCTTGTATTCACTTAAACATCACTGTGGGAAACATTTTATATTGTATTAATTTTAACTACTATCTCTTTCCTGGTATCAACTAGATTGTCTTAGAAACAGATTCTTGTGCCTATGGCTAAAGCCATGACCAGTAGAAACTTATTTTTTCTTACAGTCTAGGCATTCTGATTTGTGATTTAAACTTTGACCTATTTCGCAAAGGCTTTTGTTTACTGAGTTATTTCTTATGGCTTGGTCAAAAACACTGAATCTAGTAACTAATGAGTGACTACCCAAACCACTTCTTTCAACAGAAAATTTATATCTCTCTAGCCTAGGGTAAAGTACTAGGGTACACACTTTTTCCTGATCCAAATCACAAAGGTAACCAAACTGTAGGAAACACTTTGATACCAAAAATAAATTATATCTTACAATCCCTAGAAGTGCTTTGAGTCTTTATTTTAAAAAGCTTCAGGATTATATGAACCTTGTAAAGACTGCCATATTATAAATTTGTTATAAAATAGGTACATGATAACAATATATGAAAAGAATACTTCTGATCCTAGCACCATAGTCAAGCCTGCTCATTTGGTTGTTTTCCTCCAGTCTGAATGGATTTAATATAATCTATACACATTCATATCTAATTCCCTATTTGACCAGTGAGACACATGTCAGCATAGTTACTGGGCTTACAGTTCCTTTCTGCCACTCACCCACAGAGTGAAGCAAAGATTCACACAAAGTACTAACTTTAAGAGTTCTTGAGTAAGTCATCTAGTCATGAAAACACCCTAAATTCACAAAAAATAAAATATTTCTCTTGCGATATATTAGCATGAGGAGGAAGGAACAGATTATTGGATTTATAATATTTATAAAAAATTAATTCTAAATGAGATTACTAATAGAAATTAATAAGGCATGATTAACCTGTTTACCAGTGCTATGGAAATGCCCACCATTTTGTTTGAAATAAAAGCCTCATGTATTTTACTTCCCCTATGTTTCTCTGTTTTTGCTTCTTCCCCTCTGTACTTTGATGCCAGCCCATGTCTTATCCCTTCTTCCTCTCTAGAATAACGTGTTCTCAAGAGACAAGCTTGATCTATCTATCTTGTTCCTAAAATATATTCCTACTTTAATATTGGCTTATTATAGATTACCCCAAAATATCAACAGTAAATATTGTATAGCAGAGTCATTAGAGATCTTATTTTTTATTTTTTGCTCTTTAATTTAGTAGTAAACAAGATAATCAGAAATCCACATGTGTATGAGCAGCATGAATTGGCAACAGTGGTTACTTGAGAGCATCCCTGTTAGACAAGATCTCAAGTGTTTATTCTGAATTCTTTAATCTTGTTTATAATCCTTTACAGTGCTCTGGGGCTATCAAATAATTATAATGCTATTTAATGTGAAGAGCTAAAATGTTTTATATAACAAATAAAATTTATTATATTCCATTTTGATGACATTGGCTATTTGATATAAGAATACAAGTTATACACCTGCAGAAGTTAGCGGCAGAGGCTAGGAGGCTAAATCCAATTGGCCTTTCAATGCCTGTGAGCTACAGAATTAGTATTCATCAAAATTTTGTAAAAATACCTTAAGTGCTTAGACTAGTTTCCATATTTGGCCTGTAGACTGGTGAATATCAGAGATGGACTGCAGTTCTTAAGTTAGTATGAGTGACTTTCAAGGTGATTTCAATGACAAGTCATCATATGTATTATATGTATTATACACACACATACATATGTGTTTATATTATATATTTTACATATATAATATAAATTTTGACTGGTTCCTATAACATGTATGCCAGAATCTTTATCTTGAGGTGATTATTTTATTTTTAATTTTTCTGAATACACAATAGGTGTTTATAGAATACATAAGGTATTTTGATACAGGCATACAATGCATAATTATCACATGAGGTGAGGGTAACTGGGGTGTCCATCATCTCAAGCATCTATCCTTTCTTGTGTTACAAAAAATTCCAATTATACTATTTTAGTTATTTTAAAATATACAATAGGTTATTGTTGATCATAGTCACACTAATGACATGAAATAATAGAACTTAATCATTCTATCTAATTATATTTTTGTACCTATTAACCACCCCACTTCTCCCAACCACCACAACACTTCCCAGACTGTAATAACCTTCCTTTTAGTCTCTATGAATTCAGTTGTTTTAACTTTTAGCTCCCACAAATAAGTGAAAACATGCAAAGTTTGCTTTCTATGTCTGGCTTATTTTACTTCACAATATGCCCTCCAGTTTCATCCATGTTGTTACAAGTGACAGAAGCTCATTCTTTTTTATGATAAACAATTATCCATTATGTATATATACTACATTTTCCTTACTGATTTGTCTGTTGATGGACACTGAGGTTGCTTCCAAATCTTGTCTATTGTGACGAGTGCTTCAATAAACATGGGAATGTAGATACCTTCTTGATATACTGATTTCCTTTCTTTGGGGTATATACACACCAATGGATTGCTGGATCATATGGTAGTTCTATTTTTCGTTTTTTGAGGAACCTCCAAATTGTTCTCCATTGTTGTTGTATGAATTTACATTCCCACCAACAGTGTACAAGGGGTTGCCTTTCCACGTTCTCACCATCACTTGTTACTGCCTGTGTTTGGGGAAAAGCCATTTTAACTAGGGTGGGTTGATATCTCGTTGTAGTTTGATTTGCATTGCTTTGATGATCAGTGATGTTGAGCAGCTTGTCATACGCTGTTTGACATTTGTATGCCTTTTTTGAGAAATGTCTTTTCAGATCTTTTGCCCGTTTTAAAATCAGATTATTAGACTTTTTCCTATTGAGTAATTTGAACACCTGTATGTTTTGGTTATTAATTTCTCATCAGATGGATAGTTTACAGATATTATCTCCCATTCTGTGGGTTGTCTCTTAACTTTGTTGATTGTTTCCATTGCTATGCAGAAGTTTATAACAATGTGGTCCCATTTTTTCCATTTTTGCTTTGCTTGCCTACATTTCTGGGGTATTACTCAAGAAATCTTTGTCTAGTCCAATGTCCTGAAGAGTTTCTTAGGATCATTATTATTAAAGGTTAATTGCATTGTGAGGTCTAGTGAAGCAGAGGTTAAGGTAGAAATAGCCTACATTACTTGATCTTTGAGAGCCGTGGTTTATTTCTATAGTATGGTTAGGGACGAGGACTCTAGATCTGAACTGTCTGGGTCTAAATTTTATTCTGATACTATTACATGAGCTCAGTTTCTTCATCTGAAAAATGGGGACTGTAATTTTGTAAGAGTCACTGTGCTGCACAGCTCTACAGACATTGTATTTTAATGAATATCACATTGGGAATTCTGTAGCAGTGGGCCTTTTCTACTATCTCAGCAGGTTGTCATGAGGATTATATGAGTAAAGTGGTTAAAAGAGTATCTGACTAAACACTGTGTTCATCATTATTTTAGAATAAAAGTGCTTTTAATGACTACTACACCTTAAAAATTAATAGCGCATTCTAGTTCTAATTTTAATGATATCTAATGATGAAATTTCCTCCCACACTACTCTAGTTACTTGTACTTGTTTTAATAAATGCATTTCCAACATATTAAATGGAGTTCATTAATCTTAGAATAATGCTTTATTATAGTGCTACACCGAGGCATTGTGGAGCCCAAGGCAAAAGGAAAAATCAGTAATGCTGATCATAGCTTTATCTAAAATTTTAATAGCTTGTTCATTGTGGACTTTTTCTTTATTAAATTTTAAAAATATTTCATTGAAATATTTGTCTTGATGTAAGATTTTAGCATCCTCCTTTATATTTGTCCCCAAAGCGAGTACCTCACCTCACACCTCGCCCAAGTCCTGCCCCTGCTATTTTGGGCTTCATCAGTTACAATGAAAAAAATGGTCCCAATCTACATGTGGTTAGTACATCTCTCTTCTTTCATTGACTAGAGGAGCTGCAGTCATCAAATCTACCTCTAGTCTCCTGAAAATGGATGTGTTGAATGTTATTCGTCCTAGTGTTAAACCTCATTCTTTATTCTCTAGTTACAAGGCAACTTAGAAAATCTTAGTTTAAAGAATTCCTAACATTCAAAACAATGTTTGGACCTACTTAAATTTGGTCCTAAGAGTGAAGTGAGCACAAGACAAATGTGGCACTAAATCAGAGTGTACAGGACAGGCAGGGGAATAACAACTATTCTGAAATCAAGGGAGAAAGAGAGTGAGATGGAACCTAAGGGGGATATATATACATATTTACCAGTAATGTTAAGAAAACCACAGCTAGTTAATGAGCCATTTGGTCGAAAAGAGAAAAGGGAAGAGAAGAATCCCTTTGCTTCTACACACTAAAGGCATGATGAGGAGACTGAGAAAGTATGCCCAGAACCAGGGCTGCATAAGGAAATAGGAACTCATATAATAGCCCATGGGGTGGGTATCATATACTAGAATTGTATCTGCGATTTTGGAATCAGGTTAGATAAAAGCTGAGTTGGATCCCTGCTCAGTCACTTAGTCACTGTGTAATTTGGAGAAAAATGCTTAAATTCTCTGAGCTTTAGTATGGGTATAAAAAATGTCAGCTTCATAAGACTGTTGTGAGAAAAGTTTATAGTTCAACAAGTACGGAGCACAGATAAGGTGCTTGATGGTTACTGTTTGGTGCTATAATGATTCACATAAATATTATGGTCGGGTGCGGTGGCTCATGCCTGTAATCCCAGCACTTTGGGAGGCCAAGGCAGGCGGATCACCTGAGACCAGCCTGTCCAACATGGCGAAATCCTGTCTCTATTAAAAATACAAAAAATATAAGCTGGGCATCGTGGTGCATGCCTGTAGTCCCAGCTACTCGGGTGACTGAGGCACGAGAATCTCTTGAACCCAGGTGGTAGAGGTTGCAGTGAGCTGAGATTGTGCCTCTGCACTCCAGCCTGGGCGCAGAGCAAGACTACTTCTCAATTTTAAAAAGTTATGTCAGGAAACATATAAGCTGATTGAAGGCAACTGAGGCAGAGTGAATATAGGTGGCCAACCCTAATGAATTGTGTACTGGTGGCTTGTTCAACACACAGAACAGGGATAGAAGACAGTCAAGGGCCTAGGCCTGAAGTGAGGCTCGTGTGTTGATGTTGCCACCAAGAGGTGGCCAACCGAGCATTGGATCTGCGTGTCTGTGCTAATGAGGACAACCCTCCCAATTTCTGAATAAAGCAGGAAAATGATACTAAAGAATACCCACTGGTGTCCCAAGAATGCAAGAGCCTTCAATAAGCCAGTATCGACAGAAACTACATCTAGGAGAGCAGAAAGAGAGAAGAAGCCTGAGTCAGGGCATTGCTCTTCCAGACAGGGAGAGGGGCCGGGACATGGTCATTTCAAGAGAGGAGTATTGAAAGGAGGAGTTGATGACGTTAGACTTGGGAGGAGATGAGTGCAAATAGCTTTTATTCCACACAGACTTTGGAGACTCATGTAGTAACGACAAGTAGGCTGATACTATTCACTTTAATTGCTGAAAGATAGTTACATTCTCATCTTTATTTCCTCAAACTAGTGTTTAATTTTAAAAAATATTTCCATTTTTTTCATACTATTGTATTACTGAGTAAAATTATACACACACACACACACACACACATACTCACACACACACACAAAAAATATATATATATAATATGCATTTTAGGAATTTTCAGAGCTCAGAAGATAGGTCAGGACATTTTTTGGTTCCCAGTCAAGAGTAAATTAATCTGGTAACCAATGCTTATACAACATCTATGTATCTGGCCAAATCATTTAAAAAATATTGCCATCTGGATATTTGGTCTGGTATGCTCAGTCACTGATGTGGTCATTTAAAAATATTCAATGATTGCTTTTTTTAAATTGAAATGAGTAAACATTATATCTTTTGGTAATTTATTAACATCTTCATAAGGAAAAAAAATGTTTGAAATTACACAAGACTTTTTTTTTAGCAGCGAGTTGAACTTTCTTAGCAATCCAAAAATGGATACATACAGTCATTCTCCGAAACAGATCCTTCCTGCTTCTTTCCTAAAGTTACAAGGCATTTCCCCCTTTGATTCATGAGCTGTCATTTCCTTCACCTGAGCTACCTGGATATAGCATTCATTTAATCTTGGACCTGAAAGGCAGTTTTCTTTGGATTGGGTGAGACTTTGTTGTTTGGATTTTTTATTTTACTGAATTTTTGTTGGCAAAAGCTGTGCACCTGCCTGGGAACTGATTGAGTTTCCATAGAGCCAATATGTTTCTCGGTTCTCCAATTTAAATGCTGCCAAAAATTTTCTAACGTGTGCCATGAGAAATTCAGTAGCACATAAAACCCCATTCATTAAATAAACAGTTAACTAAGCAACCCCTGGCAAAAGGTGCAACCCATCTGACATCTGAATCATGTGGGACTTTCCACAGAAAATAATTAAAGTATAGATTAAAAAGAAATATCCTGCTGCTTAGCAGTTATAATTGAAAAATAACAGTTCTCAACCTGGGGTCTCTATAATTTTTAGGGCCCTTTTAGTTAGAAATGAACAACAGTTACATGTGTTGAGTATTTCAGCAAATCTAGAAAAGGCCATATACTTAGCCCACCGGTATAAGCTTAATAAAACAACTATTTGCATCCAGCTATAATTCCATCAATTTAGTGTCATTACAGAGACTATCTCATTCTGTCATTTACATGCATGTAATTAAAAATAAAACATATTTCTTTTTAAAATAAAAAGTATTTAATAAATTTAAATGTATTACATTTAAAATAAAAAAGTATTAAATTTAAAATAAAAAGTATTTGAAATAGGTAGTATGTCATTGCAAATCAATGAGGAAAGGAAAGATACACAAGAAATTATCTGTCTATCTGTCTATCATCTATCTACCGTATATCTATCTCACTGATCTATCTATCTAGAACACATGCATATACATGTACTAAATGGTATATTATATACATCTAGAAAAATGTAAAAATACTATTTGTTTAGTAGATAAAGTCAAAATGTAGAGTTCCAGGGAGATAAAATTATGAAATTTGAGAAGTATTTACATCAGCATCAAGATTCGAGTGTGATTACTTTACAGAATGCTTCTTTGCTTTCAGTTGTAGTCACTAATTTAAATAATGAGCACTCCCCTCTTACCCATTTAAGATCTTAACACTTAAGATCTTACACATTTAAGATCATAATAGCAACAATAATGACTACCCTTTATTTAGGTACCCAAAACCAAGCACTTATGTGCTTAAATAACATTGCAAATTAAGTTTTCATAATCTCACTTGGTAAACAGGGTAATTATTTCAGCGAGAAAAAGCAGCTTACCCAAGGCAGTACAACTAGTTAAGTATCAAACCAGGAATTTAAACCTGTGACTGTTTGAAAATATGTAAATATAAATCTTACAATACATTTTTTATCAAATTATATTCAAATCACAGAATATACTTAGACACAACTTCTCAGGAACAAGTCTACTTCAAAAAATATTCTCATTGCAGGTGCTAAAAACATCAGCACTGGCTGTCATAAATGCCACCTTTTCCTCTTCCCTTTGCAGACTCTCAGGTGTTGTGTGCTTGAGCAGTAAAGGCAGGCAGCCAAGGAAAGAAGGGAGATTCATGCAATTTGGGCAATCCACAAACTGGATAACCATCTCTTAAAACATCAGGTTGAGGACGCATAGAAATCCTACCGTTTTTTACTGCTTTAGGAAAATTAACCATCATCAAAACAGTCCATACAAAGAAAACCGTTAAGTTAAACAGTCTATTCCAGGCTCTGGAGGCAAACATTCAAATTCCATGTCGTCCACTACTGACTGACTCTGAACTTCAGCAGTGGTGTGACCTGAGGCAAGTGTCCTCACCACTTGAAGAGAGCCACTGTTAAAGTGGAATATGAGGTCACTCCACTTCCTTCTTCACTGAGAATAATTCATCTCGTTCACCAGATAACTCCAATATTCTGGCCACCTACTCGGGCTGTTTTACTACAAGTAACTCTACCAGGGCCTGTGATTATTGGAATAGAATTAGTGCACTGACAACTACATTAACTGTTTTTGTTGTTTTTCTGATTTAATATATCTCTATGGTTGTATATCTATCCTCCAACTAATACATTATTTTTCTGGCATGAGGCCAGATTCTCTGATATGATAAAATCAAAATTATTAAACTCATTTATGGATTATAACTTTGCAAATAATTCTAGTAACAGAAATGTAATTCCAAGCAAGATACAATTTCCTTGGGCTATTTTAAGTCCCTTTAAGTAAATTTGAATGTATAACTTGCTATTTTTTAGAAAGCTAGATCAACGCAACTTGTGATACATTTATTTTGTCAATACAGAAAACAAAAAGAAATTGTATGATATAATACATAAACTTTATAGGAAATGGGTTGGTTAATTGGAAGGACCCTAACACACATTAGAACATGTTATAAGGCTGTGACAATTAGGTGAAATGGAACTAGATGAAGAAAAAAATAAACATCAATAAAGCAGAATAGAGTGCTCAGCCATAGAATCACATATATGTAATAATTTAATATGTGGTAGGCCTTACAAACCAGAAAAATAGTTATTTAAAAATTGTGTTCTCCTGAGTGTTGAAGTAAGAAAAAAAGGACAAAGAATGTGCTGGTTCAAATAATTAACTATTTGTGGAGCAAGTCAATTTGGATTTTCACCTTAAACAATAGACAACATATTTTCAATGGGTTAAAATAATACAGAAGACAACATATTTTCAATGGGTTAAAAAATGCATGTATATTGTATACACACATAAATGTAATCGAGTAATAAATACATGAGAATGGTAAGGTTATCCAATTTCTTTAGGAGAAAATTTTTCAAAGCTTAAAATTGATAAACATGATCAAAAAGTAATAACAGATTAAAGCATTAGAACATTGGTATATCCAAAACAATAGGTAGTATGTCACTGCAAATCAATGAGGAAATGACAGACTATACAGGAAATCATCTATCTATCTATCATCTATCTGTTGTATATTTATCTACCTAATCTATCTAGGATACATGTATATACGTATACTACATGGTATATACATTTAGAAAAATGTAAAATTAAGTGGTGGAGGAAACTTCACTGAGCTTATGAGGCTGGAGACACAAAGGAAGATTTAGTGTCACCATTTTGTGACACTAAATTTCTCGGTACACGAAAAGATAGTCTCCTTTAAGAAAATAATAATAATAGTGGTTGCTTTTCCTCATTGAAACTGGCAGGAGATTGAAAGTGTTTGGATAAAGCAGACATGCCTTCCCCTTCTTAGTGGTATCTGCTGGCTTGGAATAGAAGCTGTAAATTCCAAGTTATGGTGGATTAACTGTCTGCAAGATCATGAAAGACTGATGCTGAAAGTATATTCATCACTTTCTTTTAAAATAGCAGTGAACATTGCAAGTTTATTGATTCTAGTTAACTTTTTTGTGTCTTTCTAAATGCCATCATTGGAGGAAGTTACTGCATTTTTTTTACCCCCCTTAGGATGTTTATTTCTGTATTTAAACATCAACTTATTATGAAGCTAACATAGTTTTGAAGTTGAAGTCACCTTTAAGCAAGCTCCAGTTGTCTTTCTGTCATGTCGCTAAAGAGTGGGCTGCTCTTCATTTGTAATTGCTTAAGGACATCTCATAACTCTGGACCTATGGTAGTGTTTGTTCATTCTTTTTCCTTTATTAACACAAAGTTGAAAGAACACTGAAGTCCCCAATACATGATTTTGATCAGAGATTGATGCCAACTTGGACAGCCCCCTAAGCTTTCTAAGCCTCAGTTTCCTCATCTGAAAATAAGACAATTGATCAAGTTTGCAATTTATATTTAAAAGAAAATCTTCAGCTCAACCTTCACATTACTGACATTTGTGGCTCATTTTTCCATTTTCTTTTAAAAGGCATACTGAATCATTAGTGTGAGAAAAATGGGCATTACTATGCAACGAAACTCAGGTTCTTCTGCTGCACACTCATGTGTACTGAAAGCTTCATAAGTAGAGTTGCTAACCCAAGGACAACTCAGTTTTTTCACTCCCATGAGTAACTTTTACAAATTGCTTCCAATGTTGTCTTGGTCACTTTAAGCGGTTCACTGAATGCTGGAATGAAGGAATGATGGAGCAGGAAAGGTTTTCTTTTCCTTTTTCTTCCCTTGATGAATGGGATATATTTGGTTGTATTTAATTGAGACTAAGCAAAAATATTTTTCTCTATGTTGCATAAACAAAATACTGCTTTTTCTGTCTCCAGTTTTTAACGTTTTTTGAAAAATAAAATGTCATATGCCTTTGTGGAGAAATTATATTTCTGTAGTTTGATTTGCATTTCATAACAGGGTTTGGTATTTCGATTTGGAGAAGGGAACATATTTCACTGAAAATATTGTCTGTAGATGATCTCTGAATCAGATTGAATCGGGAAAAAAGATCAACTTGCTGCCTTCCCAAAACTCTCTTATTTTTCAAAATTATTTACATATGTCCCTTTAAAATTAAATTTTCCTTACTGCTAAGAGTTGTTTTTAAGGATGCATTACTTTGGTGGGCCAAGGCAGAATCACTTGAGGTCAGGAGTTCGAGACCAGCCTGGCTAACATAGTGACATCTCATCAGTACTAAAAATACAAAATTAAGTGGGCATGGTGGCACATGCCTTTATTCCCAGCTACTTGGGAGGCTGAGGCAGGAGAATTGCTTGTACCTGGGCAGTGGAGGTTGTAAATTTGCTCTACTGCCCTCCAGCCTAGGCAACAGAATGAGACTCTGTCTCAATAAATAAATAAATATGCATTGGACTGCTTTATTCAGGGCTTATTCATTTTCTGCATTGCCCTCCCTATCCACTATCCCCCTCAAGCCACTCCACAGTTAAATGTACTGCACTGGATGCCCATCTGCCTCCTGTGGACGTATCACATTACACATAAAAATTTCTATGGAGTGACATACCCAGAAAAGCTAAAATCCTATCAGTCTCTTGGTCAGTTAAGTTGAACACTGTTTGACATTTTTGCTAGAATCAGGTCCTATGCTAGGTCTCCAGTGCAAGAAAGTGAATAGCATAAGAAACTTGATTTTGGGTGGAAGATAAAGCAATAATGGGTGGAAAGATTTTAAAAAGTGACTACCTTGCCTCTCTTCTGCTTTTATGATTGTCTCCTCATGGTGGCAGAAACATGAAGGGAAATGTCTAATTTTCTACTTTTATTTAATCATGAAAGAATAGTTTTTGAAGGCTACAATCATTTTTTATGAAGTGTGCCAACTCTATAAATGCTAAAATTTGCTTTTGGAATAAGACATTTTTGATACAAAATTAGTAGGACCATGTTTCTGCTCCAGCTGAAAACTCTCTAATTTTTGAAATGATCAAATATTGTTCTGTTATGTCTATGACATATATAAGTACGTATTATCTACTTATCTATGTATCTGTTGAGAGATATAACATATTCTAACATAAATGCATATTTATATGGACAACAATGACATTAAATTTGACATATGGTGTGTCTGGATAATGTTTAAACTTTGGGTGTGTTTGTGTCTATGTGTGTATGTGTTGATCATGCATAGTTTATTTATTACTTATATGTTTGCCACTAGCAAATATTTAAGAGAAATTAAACTAGTTTATTCTCAGTGGAACACATTCTATGGAACTAGGCATATGCACAGGGGATGATGGTAATTGAATTTGATTAAGTATCCTACTACAGTATGTGTCTAAAAAATGCATATCTGATTGAATTGAAAGTGTCAGAATTGAAACACAATTTCAAAATCCTAAGTTAATGTTGGGAATGAAAGTTATAATACGCTGAATTTCCTTTTTTGAGTTCTTTCTTACCCAGATCATGGCAAAGCAAATGCAATTTATCTGATGCTTGCTGGATGGTGCGTGTACTTTTCACTTGCTGCCTAATTTCTGGTTGTAGGTGAAAATAATGATGAAATTCAGGTACTTGAAATTAGTATTTTCACTTGATCTTAATAGAGTAAAAGCATTAACTGTATTTTGAACAAATAACAAACAAAAATTAAAAAGCAACAGACCCCTTAAATAATTTTAAACCGCGTAGACTTTTAAGATATATTTGTAACGTTCTAAATGACATACCTGTTGAAAAACTACAATATCATCTTGGAAACAGAAATAGGTTACCTGCTATAACTGGACTTGAAAGAACATTTTAATCAGTAGACATACAATAAATTCCTCTATTTACTTGTGACATTTGATTCACTTAGAGATATTTTAATGAGAACAAATGAAGGAAAAATACTGGTTTTTGGAAAGCACATGTAACTCATTGAAAGGATATCGTTTTGCCTGGTGACAAACAGCTGTTAGATTGTGAATCTACTTAGCAACTGTTATCAAAAACAAAGATAAATTTCCTGCTGAAACAAAGATAAAGTTTGAGGTTAATGTCATTGGATATTCAAACAGTATTAGACTTAATCATGAAGAAAGACATGCAATGGCTGTGTGCCTCCAGATATTTATTGATAAAGTAGAATAATGTTATCTATTTTCTAGGATGCATATGGGAATTAAACCCATTAATTTATATAAAACGCTTATAATAGGGCCTGCCAGAAAGTGAACTGCTAAATCTTAACTGATTGTTGTGGTGGCTTTGGTGATAGCAGTAGCTGTCATTGTTAGATGCTACAGAAACCCTTTCATGGGTGAAAATACAACTCCTAGGTTAGCTAGCCTGCTATGTGTGTTTTCTAGTTAAGAAACTTTACAGAGAAAGCCTGTTATGCACGTCAAAGTGCAATGTAAATACCAGGATGAAAAAGGAAGCCCCAGTCTGCTGAATACCGTTGATCCTGCTGATCTAAGCACTATTTAATTCCCTCAAAAATGTGAATGATCAACTACTATGTACCTTGACAGCTGTTACCTTTGTTATGACTGTTACATTTTGTAGCTCCATCAATTCAGTGTAGGAATAAAAGAAAGTTATTGATAATAATAACAGTAATAAAAACAATGAATATTTATTTGAGCACTTACTCATGCTAGGACCTATTATTGGCACTTTAACTAAAATATAATTTATTATTATAGTAACCCTAATGTGGTAGATATCATTCTCCTTTACGGATAAAACACTGAGGAACTTGTGCAAGGTCACAGGTTTGCAAAGGGGTGAGCTGGAATTCTCTCTGAAATCTGACATGCAAACCAGATTACTAGGCCTCAAACTCATTAATTATTCCCAAGTATGAAAGCAAAAACTAAGATAAATTAAAATATGAGCCATTCATGTTCTCTCAGGGAGGGTCATAGCAAAGTCTAAATATCTAAGCAACGCTTTAACTTTGGTGCTTATTTCACCATCCTGCATATTACCATAGTTAAGGAATGAAAAGTCTTCATCTGCATGTTAATGAAGTTAAGACCCTCATTGTAATTTCTAAGCCAAAGCATATATTTATTTTAAAAAGTCATTATCTAGTGGCAAATATTTTCACACCAAATTTCACATACTCCCCCTGTCTGTGGAAAGAGCCTTATCTCTCAGCTACCAGTACTTCAACACCATCTGTACAAACCTTAGATAGATGTAATCCTTGAGGCGTGTCTGTGTACCTGAAGATGCAGTGAACATTCTCTTTACTAACGGATTAACATTTCAGTAGATCTGAAAGTAGAGAATAATATCCTGGCATCAAAAATCACAACTGGAAAAAGCCAGAAAAAAAGAGCAGAAGAGTAGAGCATCCTTTATGTCTGTCTCAAATCACAGAGTAAGGGGGAAAAAGCTCAAGAATTTGTAGATACGACGCATTTTCTTTATAGGTGTCAGCTTCCAAAATTCAGAAACTGAGACAGAGTTTAGGCAACTTGGCTTAAAAAATAGCTTTGAGAGCCAGGCGGGGTGGCTCAAGCCTGTAATCCCAGCACGTTGGGAGGCCGAGGCGGGTGGATCACAAGGTCAAGAAATCGAGACCATCCTGGTCAATATGGTGAAACCCCATCTCTACTAAAAATACTGAAAATTAGATGGGCATGGTGGTGCGTGCCTGTAATCCCAGCTACTCAGGAGGCTGAGGCCGGAGAATTGCCTGAACCCAGGAGGTGGAGGTTGCGGTGAGCCGAGATCGCGCCATTGTACTCCAGCCTGGGCAACAAGAGCAAAACTCCGTCTCAAAAACAAACAAACAAACAAACAAACAAACAAACAAACAAACAAACTAGCTTTGAGATTGAACCAAGTTTATATACAGACTATTAAGCTCCTATTCTTTAAGCGATTTATTTTCCCTGCATTGCTGTCATGTTTTCAGGAGTATCATTAAGAGGAAGGATAATACTCAATGATTGTCTTCCTCAAAGGTCAACCCAAAAAATGTGAAAACGCAAACATATTACTCCCTATTTTTTCATATTAACATGGGAAGGACATTTAAAAAATTCCTAAAACTGTTTCAGGAAAGGGAAAAGAAACCCATAAAGCAAGGAAGTAAAATTCAACTTTTTGAATCACTCTTAAAAAAAAAGAAAAACAATGTTCCAAAATAAACCTTGATTCTATAAGTAGATACAAATGAGTGTGCCCAAATACCATTAATTGTTATGGTGATAAAGTCAATAGAAATTTGCTCAAAAGTGAAATAGGTAAATTGCAACTTTTGGCATGAGAATAAAAAATGTATGAATAATTATAAGGTGCTCCCATGATTGAGTGCCACATTGTTTCAGAAAGAAGCAAGAATAGCTTACACATGAAATTTCGGAAGATTTAGAGTACTTACTAGATACTCATTATTCTAATTGAACTAGATTCAGTTCATTTTAAGAGTAGATCTAACTTTAGCAAAGTAGGATAATTACAAAATCTAGGTCAGATGAATTAGTAGTATAAATCTGAGAGCCATAAGCCTACCTATCCAAAATTGCTTTTCTGTTTTCCGAAATAGCTTTTCAAAGAGTGCAAAATGGGAAGAAAAAAAAATATACAACTGCGCTTCTCTTCAAGATAGTTCTTGTAGGAAAGAGTTCTTGTATCTGGAGATAGTTCTTTCCTACAAGAACTGTCCTGAGGAGAAGCGCAGTGTACATTTTTTGTGTACAATCCTCTGAAGGGTTTTAACTCAGGCATTCTTCATTCTAAAAGGAATTTATACCCCCACAAAATGTGTTTGAAGATGAAAGTTCCCCAGGCATGGGCCAACTTGTCAATTATCAACTGGATATGCACATATTTATGCTTTTTCCTAGAGAAATAAGACAAAATAGTAATTAGTTTATGAGATTGGTCCACAATACTATATTCTGTTGTATTTTAATTGTAGGTCTAAATATTATTATTTATAAAAGCCTATAATCTGGGAACTAGGTCTAAAAAAGCGAAAGGAGAATTTTCTTCAACAATCAACAAATAATTATGGAGCATCTACTCTATGCCAGACACTGATCTTGAGCTGGGCTGTGGTTCTTGCCACTATAAAGCATTGATTGTGGTGGAGATTTATTTATTTATTGAGATGCATGGCTAACCTTAAGAAATTTTACCCAGGGAATTATCCCTACTTTTTTTTTTTATATCTTCCTGAACTTTTTCATCACAGACACCTGATTCACTTATAAGATTATGTCTCATTGAAATCCTTGGCCAGACTTAAACTACTCCTCATTCTTCAACTTTGTGGTCTCTGATGTCAGATTCAAGAGACAATATACCAGGGCTAAAACCCACTTGTTCATGTCAGAAACACTCAATTCTATTACAATAGTTCTATTCTAGGAATGAGTGTTGGCATTGATCAACAGAAGCATCATTTGGGTCTGAAAATACTTATTCTTAATCAATATCTATGTCAAAAGAATGTCCACATACTAGAATATAAATCAATAGGAAAAAGGAAAAATAATATAGATTTGAGTAACATGAAAGTCATAATGAGAAGTGATAAAACTTGGAAAGTCATCCTTGAAAAGCATTTTCTCTGCCTCTAAAGATCTCTAAAGAAAGGCAATCCTAAATAAATTTTTCTAAGACTTAATAGATCTTTCTCTTTTCAAAAAAGTCTTCTTAAGAATTAATGTAATTCCTTTTTGTTATTGCTCAAGTTCATTTTCTCTTCTTTTGTTGTCAATAGATGTTTGTTAAACCATTGTACATATTTGTTCAAAGAATAAGGGATATCATGTTCTTTATTATAATGCTTCTTCAAGATAAAGGTAAACTGAAACACCAGGCCCAACATTGAAAAGACGTGACTTATATAGTTGGCACAAATCATGTATAAAAGCCAATCATGTATGTGGGCTTAATTTCTAAATGTTTTCTTATCATGGATTGAATTTAGAACTAAAATCTGTGTCTATTAGATGATGGTAAAGGGGTGATTTTTATTATCATATATTTTATGTAGTTAATATTTATGGAAATATTCCAGTGTAGTTGGCATTAGAATGAATGCCTTTATGTAGATTTTCCCACTTACATGTATTTTCTTATTTAATTATTATAACCATTATGTGAAGTATTATTTCCCTTTAAAGAAGTAAAACAGGCTTACACAGATTTCCCAGTTCACTAATGCTGGAGTCAGAATTTGAACTCAGGAAGTCCAATACCCAAGCATGTACTCTTAATTCCTTGGAAAAATAAAGTATCCATTAATGAGTCATATCAGGAAACTCAACAGGCATCTGTTGGTTCAGCTGGCCATGGGTTTGTAATAACGGCTGCATTGACTTGGTTGATTCATAGCACACTAATCAGATATAGGCTGTCATATATATATACATATATATATATAAATATTAAAAATATACATATGTACATTTTATATGAGAATATATATATATATATGTGTGTGTGTCTGTGTGTGTGTGTGTGTGTGTGTGTGTGTGTGTGTGTGTTCTTCTTAAAATAACCTAGATATATATGTGGCCCTAGATAACTAATTTACTCTTAAGTCTGTATGGTCTATGTATTTCTGAAATATGATTATCCACTGCATGCATTTTGTAGAGAAAAGCTATCCCTCTTTCTTTATCCTTATGTCAAAAATATCTATGAATTTATTAAAGTGATGTAATTTTCTGTTCAAGAACAGAAAATCAAACACTGTATGTTGTCACTCATAGTCGAGTGTTGAACGATGAGAGGACATGGGCACGGAGGGGAGCATCACACACTGGGGTCTGTTGAAGGGGAATAGGGGAGGGATAGCTGGGGTTGGGGAGGATGGGGAGGGATAACATGGGGAGAAATCCCAGATATAGGTGATGGAGGGATGAAGGCAGCAAATCCCCTTGCCATGTACGTACCTATGCAACAATCCTGCATGATCTGCACAGGTACCTCAGAACCTAAAGTACAATAAAAAATAAAAAATAAGAAAATAAAGTGATGTGATAGCAAAAGTATGACACTGTGAACCCTGTCAGTGAATTTACCCATGGTGTTAATTGGAGTCCAAAAAGCTCTAGGACCATCAGCAAGCAATCAGAAGTGCCCAGCCTCTTTTACTGAAGTGCCTTGGAAAATGAGAGTATAAGACAACAGCGCAGAGTCTGTGTAAATTAAAAGTGAAATTGATCACCAGTAACACAGGTTGAATAGACTGAGAGGAAGCACCGTATTCTACATGTAGCTGTGCCGTGTTTCTTAACAGTATTCAAAGTTATTGATGCAGGGTAGGGATCTTCTGCATCTTAGTTGTAGTTTGGGTTTTTTTTTTTTTTTTTTGGAGAGCTATCAGGCTGTTTCGTACTTTAATTTGTTGTGACTGTCTTGTAAAGTTAATATCCATAGTAGCTATATAGATAATAGAAGAGATCCGATATTGTAGTAGACTGATCTATAATAGTATGCAATTTCAAATACTTTAATAACTGAATGACCTTAATGCTTACATTTAATTTTAAAAGCATCATAGACAACTAACAAAACAAAAAGGTTTTGTAAGTTCAAGTCTTAACATGTTAATTTACACATGAAATTAAAGATATATGTAGATTTTTAAATTATTTCAGTTAAATACAAGCAGTTTCTGTGTGTATATGCACATGCATGTGTTCATCTGCACCCACATTACTAGAATTAAGTTATGATTATTCTATGAATTGACAAAATAAATTTTATTTGCCTGAAAAATGCTGCCTTCATACAGCAGAATTAACTAAATGTTGTGTGCCTTTCTATGATGTCCTTGCAACTTACATGAGCTGATGACGTTTCAGATATTAAAATTTGAAGGCTAGTTTTTTACTGCTATCCTCTGCCCACAGGTTGTGTATAAAAATAATGATGTGAGGCTGGAATTATCTCGACTTGCCAAGCAAGGAGATCCTAAGATGAAGATCCATGGAGTGGTGGCATTTAAATGTGAGAATGTTGCAACTTTAGACCCAATCACCTTTGAAACCCCAGAGTCTTTCATCTCATTGCCTAAATGGAATGCAAAGAAAACAGGCTCCATATCGTTTGATTTCCGTACAACAGAGCCAAATGGCCTCATCTTATTCAGCCATGGCAAGCCAAGACATCAGAAAGATGCCAAGCACCCACAGATGATCAAGGTGGACTTCTTTGCTATTGAGATGCTAGACGGCCACCTCTACCTCCTCCTGGACATGGGGTCAGGTACTATAAAAATAAAAGCCCTGTTGAAGAAAGTGAATGATGGAGAATGGTATCATGTGGACTTCCAGAGAGATGGACGGTCAGGTAATCTTATCATTTGTCTATGCTGTTTATCTGCCAGAGCATCCCACCCACTGTGCTATTTCTAAAAGTGCAAACCAAGGCAGACAAAGATTTTCTGCATTTATTTCTTTAGAGTAAAATAAACTGCCTGCTATTGCTTCTATTGCACACTATATAAAAATCAGAAAGAGCTAATTAATCATCATAGTTGGGCATTAAACCCCAAATGTTCAAACGTCTTTTAGAATAGCTTCTTAAATGAACTTTTATTGGGTAATCAAGTGCCAAATCTTGCAGAAAATTTTATCTTGAATTCACAAGGGAAAACAATCAAAGCTTTTGTATTTCCAGTTGTCTCTTAGGTATTGGATGTTTGGAGGTGCCCAATGGCAAATATAAAATATGAAAAAAATTAGAATGGTCCATACATAAAATCCTTAGTTTGGTACAGCACACTTTAACCTTGGATGAGTCAATGGCATTAAGAACACTTTAATCAATACAGTAGCATTTCAAGGACAGTGGCAAAACTCTGCTGCCCTTCCAAACTTCTTCCCTTTCTGATGAAAGATATTTGGAATTCCACCAGCAAATATTCTGTTTCCTATTGCTGCACTTTATTTCTCTAAGAGAGAAGAGGGAAAGTGGCAGATAAAGTTTATCTGAAGAAATAACATTTGCATTGAAATTTGGGAGTGTCTTGGAGGCCGAGCATGTTGACTAATATGAGCTTTGAGGGGAAAAGAATCATCCAGGCAGCAGAAATGGCATTTGTGGGAATCCTGGGAAAGAGAGGGAAAGAGGGAGGAAAAGAGAGAGGGAGGGAGGAGAAGAAAGGGAGAAAGATGCGACAGAGAGAGATGAGAGCAAGAGAGAAAATTGTTTTTATTTATGTTATTATTATTCTTTAAGTTCTGGGGTACATGTGCAGAACATGCAGGTCTGTAACATAGCTATATGCGTACCATGGGAGAAATTTCTTTTAGGTATACAACTATATTTCTTTGATTCTCTTCACCCTGGGCTCCCATGCTTTGATTATCCTACTCATACATAAATCAACTTATGTTCTTATTATGGAAGATAACTGAATTTAGACTTATCTACTCTCTTTCTCTACTCCACCCACCCCCAAACAACTCTAAAAGAAGTTGAGTACTTCTTTTAGACCCTGTAGTCTGTGATAACCATGGTCTTTGAGAAGGGCCCTGTTGAGACCTGGGGCTGAGCTCTCCTGTCCATACCATCTTTGCGTGGGCTCCATTGGTCCTTGATTACTCATAGTTTCTCTGCCACGGAACTGTTTTTTTAACTCCCCATTATCCCTGCTCTTTTGTTCTGCTGTTTATAGATCAAGAAGATTGTGCTTGCCTGTTTGGAAATACGTTTTTACCTAACAAAATAAATAAATAGAATATATGGAAATTGAGGAGTTGGGAGTGAATGTGGAGAGAAGGAAGGTCGTAACCCATTGCTTGGATTCCCAGATACATTGGAGACTGTGTTTCTGACTCATTCCTCTCTGGAAACTTGGTCTCCCTAAATATTCTCACTTTCGTAAAGAAGTCTACAAGGAATTGGATTGCCTTTTTTTCTTTTTTTCTGATTTAAGCTGAGAAGAGTTCATTGATGGGAATAAAAAAATATAACATTAATAATAGAGTATTCCACTCTGGTCCCCTCCAGTAGCAAATTATGTAGCAAATTATCTCTACCAGAGATAGCAGTTAGTTTGCTACATATGAACTTTCAGGCAGAATTTTAAAGTGGTTGAGGCATGGGCTAATCTAGTGCTTTGAAATAATAGCTTGTGGATGTTGTAATTTGACATAAGATAGATCTAGAATAAAATTTTGTAAGTGACTTTCAAGAAGAGATATTTTAAGTCAGATTTTACACAGTTTAAAGCAAAACACGCCAAAAGTGGTGGTTCACACCTGTAATCCCCATACATAGGATTGCTTGAGCCCAGGAGTTCCAGGCTGAAGTGAGCCATGATCATACCACTGCACTCCAGCCTTGGCAACAGAGCAAGACCCTGTCTCAAAACAACAAAACAAGACAAAACAACACAAAACAACCCATATCAGATTACATGAGTATCTTCTGAAAGTTCAGAGGAGAAAAAAAAAAAAAACACCAAACATCAAGTCAGTTGCTTTTCATTCACTTAGAAATGAGGTGTTTTCTAACTATATGCAGGTAATGCATGATGAATTCAAAATATTAGTATATACAAAATAGTATAAAAGAAAAAAGGATTTATTATTCATTTTACAACAATGATTTATAATTTTGGCTATCTCTTTCCAGTCTTCTGTGTAAATTGTATTTTTTCCATACATACAACTATGTAAATTGTATATATGGAAAATGCCTATATATGTGTGTATCTATATGTATGTGTGTGTGTATGTGTCTCTCTCTACATGTATATGTGTATAGTATGTGTATATATATATATGCATATGTACACACATATCACACATGCACATATACACACACAGAGAACAAATTATTTTTAACATTTTATGAGGTTTCTTATAAGGAGAAAGTATTGATGCAATCTAATTAATTATCAGATAAATACTTTAATCTTCAAGCAGAATGAAATCTACTTTTTCTGTTTTAGCTCTTTAATTCATCCAAATTATCAAGAGTTTATTAATTACTCTGTTTGTACCCTCATTGGAGAAGCTCAAAAGTAGATTATATCTGCTTTAATTTACAAAACACAGTTCTGTATGGGAAGAACAGAAACACATTCTAAGGAAGTGTTATTTTCATCTAAGAAAGAAAATAAACAAAGCATGAGATTTTTCTTGGAATCCAGTGGAAAGATCAAATTACTATGCTTGGTGCTGTTTTGATGGTAAAGTACTGTTATGTGATTAAAATTTCAGATAAGTGAATTGGAATAAACAATATAAAAACCAAAACTCATTCACTAAGCCAAGTTCTATCCTTTACTAAATTGAAAAAAAAAAGGAGAGCTCATATTATGTTAGCCTAGCTCAAGGGAGTTTAATGTAATTTTAATAGCTGCAGCTGTTAATATTTTATATATAGTATTTTAATTAATTTCCATATTTGCACACTGCATTGGTTTGGTATGGAGTAGCCTTTTGAAAATTGAACAAATGGCTATACTTGCTTTTATTTTACTTAAAGGATATTTCTGATTTGGCTGGTGAAACACTAAGACTCATAGTTCACTTAAAACTAAGAAATGTGGACATTCATAAAATAATTTATTTTACCCATTTTTATATCAGTTATATTCAGGGACTATATGAAAATTATTTTTCACATAATGTGGAGAAAGGGTAACATGGGCTCCTTTCTGACATACAGATAATGAGGCCATATCTGTTGATTTGCCTGGAAAATTTCCTAGGTCAGTATTTTAAAAGCCTTTATTATCTCTGTTATTAAAGTAGGGCGAACCCAGGCCTAAGAGTAATTCTTTCTGCTGTTGGCCACTGGTTGGCCATACTAAAGTAAATAGAAATCTAACGAGACCATTATGGTCATTAATTTGCTGCCAATATAAGTAGTAGTTATTTTTGGATAGAGATAGGGTTAAAATCATATTTCATGGACACATATGGTTTAATTTTAATATTACCCAAACAGTTTATAAAATTTATAATTTCCATCCCTGAGACAGAATGTTGTATTTTTTTTAATCCACCATTTCTAGTACTTTCTTGGGTATAGCAGTTGTTCAGTATATATTTGCTATAAGACTAAAGAACAAAAACATTTAAATTGTACAGTGCCAAACAATCCCTAATATTCTGGCGGGGGGGAAAAGCATCATTTTTACATTTGGAGAATAATGGCATTCTTTTAATTGTAAATGCAACTTTTTTAAGTTCAAGAATTTGTTCAAATTACTTTCTGAAAGCAGTTCACATGGTGTAAGATAACAGGTGCTGTTCTCTTATGAATATAACACCGTCCTCCAAGCCCAGATGTTGGAAATAACACACTGGGAAAGTTAAATAATTGTTAGAGAATGTGTAAACCTGGTACAAAAATGACATGTTTTTATGAGAATAGGAATTTTATCTCTTCTTGGTCAGAAGGTCCCTATATCATATTGCAGACATGTAGGTAGCAGAAAAATCCATCAGGCAGGAAGGTGGGAACTCCTTTCTGAGGACGGGGATATACAGCCACAGTAAGTGTGCTCTTGACAAGAACCAAGGCTGTTCATCTTTCTGGCGGCCTTCTCTGTGATTCTTTGGTCTTTAGTTCTTGGAAAGGGGTATGTGAATCCCTTATTCAATGAGAAATAATGCTTTTCTGTATAATTTTCTAGAACTTCCTCATTTTTGGCAAAACTGACTGTAACGGGTTATTTCTAACGTATGTTCCTTCTTCCAATCTGAGAAATGGGAAAAAAAGAGTCACTCTAATTTCCATAGTTTGATTAACTCTGCTTGGCCATTGGTGTTCGTTATGTGCAATGCCGCTTTCTTCCACGGCTTGCTCACTAGAGGATCAGCGACATGGAAAGCCAAGTGGCTGAGCCATAAATGGCAGTTGCAGATCCTGCACTAAGCTAGCAAAAGAGGAAACATAACAAGTGCAGGCATGATTTAGTGAATCAGAGTGGATGACTTAAGTGCTGCAAAATGTGGATATCCTCTGTGGATAACTTAGCTACTAACAAGGCAAAACCCCTAAGTCACTGGGGTTAATAAATGTGATTGAAGAGGCCCATTATTTTGCAATTTTTGCAGGACTTACAGCTGAACATTTTGTTGTTGTTGTTTTTAAACGCCTCTCTCTTTCCAGACTTTCCCTTTGAATCTTTTCTTGTCCCAATCTCAACATAAAAAAGCTGCAGGTATTTAGCTAACGTGTGAACTGTGCTACAATTAGGATGAGGTTAACGATTGTTTTCTTGGGGCACGAATATTGTTTAAATTTGTGTTAAGCTCTTTGGCTCAGTCAAGGGTACCCTCTTCAGTATTTTCATAGCAAACTGCCAGTCTTATTTATTATTTATTTTTGCAAACCATCATTACACATTGAAATCAAAGAGAAAACTCATTATTTTGGTCAAAGTCTGCTTGAGTACAGCAGGGTACTGCAGATTTTATCAGTGGTTATTCATGGGTAAGCCTACATTTAACAGCTAAGAAGCCATTGAGATTTGAATTGAAGTCATAGAGTTCCAGTTTAAGAACTAGAAATTACAGTGGGAAAGGCACAAGGCTCTCTCTAGAGCACATAATTAGAGGTTTATAGTAATCACTGTTTGATGTGAACAGCACTTTCTAGCTATCTATCACCAGCACTGATTTCTGTGTATACCATTCATGAATCACCACACTTAAACATTTCTACTTGAACAACCATTAGACAATTTCTCTGCTTAGGTCTTGATTTGAACTTGCCCTCTGACTGTAAACGTTCCTCCCATGCCTCTGCCTAGTAGCCTACTACATACATTGAAGTAATTTTAAGTACATTTATGATATTTTGTTTGATATACATATCCAAAAACCACTAGTTATCAATGGAAAGGCCAAAATACCTTACCAATAATTTGCTGGTTATTTGACCAGATGACCAGATGGGGTCAATTTTGCTTAAAATTGTAATATTAAGTTTTATTAAAAATGTTTATGCTTATTTATTCTGAAGAAGTTCATAGGAAAAAAAGCCATTTATTTCTCCACATTCAATTTTTTTTTAATATTTGTACATTGTCCTCCAGTTTTTGTTAATATGTATGTATATTTTATATAGGCACAGTTAGAATATGAGCATAATTGTTCAGGTTCTCTGTTTAATGTGATGTCATGAACTCTTTTGCTCAAGATTATCTAAGTAACCAAATTTATTTTCTGGGAATTATGAAATCATAAGCGAAGATTCAGAGCAGAGCTTTTCAGAAGTACCTGAGCTGGGCCCCGGGCTTGTAGGACTTAAATGTATTAACATATCTAAAGAAAAGAAACTCTCAGGGGCAAATATTAGCAGTAATCATCTGAATACTGCTTAGAGAACTTGACAACTTCATCCCCACTGTAGAGATGGAAGCAAGTCATTGAATTGAGATAAGGGTGTCAAGCCTTCCCGGGCCAATATTCCTATAAATTTTATAATGTCATGCATTCTTGTTGTTCAGAATCCATGTTCCCCAAACACTCTTGATTAGGATTTAGTTCCCGTTGTAAGTCTGATTAGACTGGAGGGAGAGAAAATTTAACAGTTAAATATACAGTCGGTCTGGCCCCCCCATTTTTTGTATGTTTCATATCTGTGGATTCAATCAACTATGGATTTAAAATAATTGGGAAAAAAATTGAGTCTGCCCTGAAAATACATAGACTTTTTATCTTGTCATTGTTTCTTAAACAAGGCAGTGTAACTATTAACGTATCATTTACATTATATTAGGTATAAGTAATCTAGAGATGATTTAAAATATACGGGAGGATGTGCATAGATTATATGTAAATACTAAGCCATTTTATATCAGAGACTCAAGCATCTGTAGATTTGGTGTCTCCAGGACGTCCTGGAACCAATCCCCACAAATACTGAAGGATGAGTGCATATGCGTATTCACATTCCTGTAACAGGTAAACTTCTTGTCATAAATGAATAAATAACATTTGATTATTATTGGCATCCATATTGGCAGAGATACGTAGGAAGTATTTCATGTCCTGTGATAGGTACTTTCTCAGAGGAAATTAATAACTTGGCTTCTGATTTTATACACTCATGTTATGAACTTAGTAAATATCAGTCAAACTTGGGAAATGAAACCACCCTCTGTAAATCTACCAAATCTCCTCTTTGGGCTTGCCTAGCTAAGGGGCAGCCCCTGGACTATGGCATGAGTTGCACCCTAAGGAGATAGGCAGTTAACTGACCACACTGAGCCGTAGTGACCCTTACTGTGGAAAGCTGAGTGGAAATCTGTGAAACTTCTGCAAAGTAATATTTCAGTTGCTGTAGAATGTTATTTGATTGATATTTACAACCTTCCAACGTTGTGTATGATCATGTTTAAAATACGTATGTGTCTGTACATCGTTATGAATGTGTATGTGTGTTTAAATATGTGCATTTATTAATACTTGTGTTTAATATATAAATACATACTTTTGGTGAATATGTTGAGGCAATTCAAAAAACTACCTAAGTGAAGAGTTCCCTTTACCATACAATTCCCTCGTTAATTTACTCTGTTCTTCATAGATAACCACTAAAATAATTTGGTGTTGAAAAATTCCCAGGTTTTTCTCTAGGCATCAATATTTTTATAAATATGTTCACACATATAAAATAATTATGCAGCTTATTTTCCATAATCAAGATTATAGTTTACCAATTACTATGTGTCAAAAAACTTACAGAGAGCTTTTTCTGTGCCATTCTTTGTAGTAACGTCATATATACCTTAGCTTGAACAAACTAATATTTAGTTATTTCTCTATTGAAGAACATTTACATTTTTACTTTTTTAAACCTTCACGGTTTTAAACTAGTCTACAGATAATGCCTTCATACATGAAATCTTTATGTATATTGGTCAGAGTGTCTCTAGGATTGATTGGGAGAACTGGGATTACTGGATTAATTGCATTTTTAATTTTGAAAGATAATGACAGGTTAGTTTACTAACTGCTGTTTCAATTTACATTCCTATCTGCGGTAAATGAGGTGCCTTTTCCTCCTTATTCTTCCCAATACCAGATAATATTAAACTTTTAAGTTTTTGTCATAAGATTTCTGTTTGAATATAGTGGTTTAATTCCTGAAGCTCCCAGCTCACAGATTAATCAAGTAAGCAGAAAACAGATGGTAATAAGCAGAGAGCAGAACATTAATATGATATTTTTGTTTTGTTTTCAAATACAGTTAATTTTATTTCTTTATAAACCTCACAGCTGATAGAGGTTTTTAAAAAGATACAGAAAAACTTTAAAAACCACTCATAATCACACTATTGCCAAATCCCCAGTTAATATTTTGGTTCTTTTTTAAAAATTATTTTATAAGAATCATGTATTTTACATTATACCCTATTATCAATGTTATATTCTGTTTTTATTACTTATATTGTACCTTTTTAATTGAGTTTGAATTTGGTAATAGACTAGGAATCTGGCAAGTAGCTTTGTAACCCTGAAATCTGATTCTTTTGTATAGGGACAGGTGGAACAGAATGATATATAGACAAAATTGATCTTAATTTAAACAATTCATTTAAGCAGTAGTTTAAAAATTGTTTATTCAAAAAGGAATCTCAGGAATCCATCTAGTGAGTTCCTTTATTTTGCGTACGAGCCACATTGAAGCCCAATGAATCCGTCCTTTGGCTAAGTTTGCCAGCTGGTTGGCTGAAGAGCTAGAACATCTGATCATCTCACCAGGAGAAGGGCTTCCTTACTATAGCACATGTTTTCTGCTCTTAATTTCCTTGTAATTTAAACTTTTGAAGTAATTTAACTCTTGACATCAACTTATTTTAAATCTCACCTTCACTCCATGTTTCTTCTCACCCTGTAAACTCATCTTATGGATGTATAAGAGCCAGTAAGTATGGGATAGAAAACTTAATGGAAACTAATAAGTAATGAAAAACTGCCTCAGTATGTGGTAAAAGTCATTTCCACTTTTATAAATAAGAGCTCTTTTAAACAGCTTTTTTTAACTTTTGCATACAATTTTACAAGAAAGATGAATTTATTGCTTATTTATGAATATTCTTAAATACTATCTTGTCTGCTTATCGACTTTTTTTTACCTTTTGCATATGTCATGAAAAACACACCTTTAAATATAAGAATATAATGTGATACAGTTTCTACGTTAAAATTATAAAAGTCGTATGTGCACAAATAATTTATTTTTGAGTTGCAATCCGATTCCTTTAAAAAGTAAAATAGCAAAAAAAAAAAAAAAAAAAAAAAAAAGAGAGAGAGTAAAATAGCATAGTAGGGTACTTTGGATTCTTAAACAGTGAAGCATGAAACACTGATCTGTATAAGTTCTCAAATATAACTACTTTTCCCCAATTTTAACAGCTTGAACTTAACAATGTTTACATAAAATATTTAGTTAATTTACCAGAAACTTCAAATATAGTAGAAGGGGTAGAAGGTATGAAAGAACATACCTTATTCAAAAAAGACCATGTAAATATTTGTAGTTCCTGGAAGAGAGATGACCCGTTAATATATTCAGATATTTGTTTTCTCTTAAGGTTGTATTTATAAAATTTATTTACCTCAGCCTTGGGAAAATTCTCATTTTCCATTGATATATAGAGTTTGGCAACTTCTCAATTGTCTTCAATTATCAACGAACCAGGTTTAAATATTAATTTGATGTGTTCTTTGTAACCACTGATTTTATAACTCAATTATAATAAAATAAGCACATGGGAACATTAATATTTAAATTTCACTATGCTCATATGTATGAGTTAAATTGGTTTAAACTAATTCGATTTCTGTGATGACTCTTTTGCTAGCTGACTATGTCCTTTGATTCATATCCATAGTAAAAATCATTAAGGAGATCTGGGATTCAATTCCCTTACTGGAAATGTGTCTATTTCAGGACACATGTTTAGTCTAAAATATAAATTTCTATTTGCATTTGTCTCAGTAATAAAATTTAATTATTATTTCAAACCATTTTTACTCCATGAATTTTCAAAATATAAAAATAATCGTTTCCATCCCACTTGAATTAAGTTCTTTACTTTCTGATTATTTGCCATCTCTTTTACAAAGATTTTCTAAAATACAAGTTCATATGGATTAGTAAAGCATATGGATAAAATGGTACTTGATTTTCAGCCCTATTTTCTTCATGCTATGTTGCTGCTTGCATAATTTTTCAATGGCTAGTATCTGATACATCCATTTGCCTGATGTGTCTCCTTAACTTTGAATCCAGAGCGCAATTTAACTTTCTTGGATTATATTTGAGTTAAAGGTAAGACTATATTCCTTTTCTCTCTGTCCCATATTTTGTTGCTTGTTCTTTCTATGGGAACTCTAAAATTGTTTCTCAGAGGAACAATAAGTAACTGTGGGAGAAACTTACTCTTCGTGATAGTAACTCTTAAATCTGTTCTTTTTTTTTTTTTTTTTTTTTTTTTTTTTTTTTTTGTACTGTGGGTTACACCTTTTCAGCTGAAATCCATTTGATGGTCCAACATTTGTTTTAGTAAAATAATATAATGAGAGAGAAAATATCAAAGTGGTTCAGAGGCAGTGGAGTTAAATATTTTTTTTCTTTTAAACACTTGTTTCTCTCTCTCTCTCTCTCTCTCTCTCTCTCTCTCTCTCTCTCTCTTTCTCTCTCTGTGTGTGTGTGTGTGTGTGTGTGTGTGTGTAAGTGTGCAGTGGGATGCTTAAAAATTGTGATCTTTATGACTGTGATCCAAAAACTATAGTCTAATGAAAAAGTTATAGTAAGAATCTTACTCTATATCATCAAGCACATTCATAACAAAACTTACATGAACTTTATTACAATACTTTACTCAAAGCAAGCACTAACACACTGTAAATAAAAATCAAGGGACACATTTAATCCATCCTTACTGTCAGACCGACTGTCATGAATGATTGTCTAAACCACCTGGCAACAGTTTTGTCCCTGAGAGTGAGTACAGATACAGTACACCAAGGTATGGAAAGTACATGGAAGAGGTGGAGAGAGTGAGTTGTGGAAGCCACTGAATTTCCTTGTCTCAGGAATCCTCCAGGAATCCCCTTTGTGTCAGAATTATAATACCCTGAGGAGGGGCAATTCAGTCTTTCCAAGGGCTTTTCTTTTACCCACTTCTGAGCTGAATAAAAAGAGCATATGGGAAAACATACCTACATATGTATTACATGTATATGTATATTTGAATATATCCACACTCTTGGAATAATTTGTCATTGTTCATTTGCTAAGTCCTGTGTCTCCTAACATTTCCTCTCAATAGTGGATATTCAGTTAGTTAAATCCTCAAAACGTCTATTGCTTTTAGGAAGCCTTATTGAACTAATTGGAAAACAGAGTAACATCCCTCTCTCTTTTATCTTAAGAACATGTCACTTTGGCCGGGTGCTGTGGCTCATGCCCGTAATCTCAGCACTTTGAAAGGCCAAAGTGGGCATATTACTTGATTCCATGAGTTGGAGACCAGCCTGGCCAACATCACGAAACCCCATCTCTACTAAAAATACAAAAATTAGCCAGATGTGGTGGCATACACCTGTAATCGCAGCTATTTGGGAGGCTGAGGCACGAGAATTGCTTAGACCAGGAGGCAGAGGTTGTATTGAGCCAGATCCTGCCACTGTACTCTTGAAATGGTGTTATTTGTTATAATACTTTTGAAATGGTATTATTTCTTACCATTTCAAAAATGGTTTGAAATAATAATTAAATTTTATTACTGAGACAAATGCAAATAGAAATTTATATTTTAAACTAAACATGTACTTGCGTGACAGAGCAAGACTGTCTCAGGAAAAAAAAAAAAAAGAACATGTCACTTTGTTCATTGCATGTAACACTTTGCTTTCCATGATATGTGCTTTTTAAAGTATCCACCTTTCCTTCTGTCATTAATAGACACTCTCATCTTATTCTACCTTACATTAGTTACTTCGGAGAATAGGGACCATCGGTTTATTTACTTCTTAGGTATTTTGAATAGTGTCGTGTACAAAATGATGCTTTAAAAATACATGTAATGATCATTCTATTTGTAATAGAAAGGAGTCCCCGTTCTCTCTCAATATTACAAATTTTACTTCCTCAAAATGCCATTCTTTATATTTTTCTAAATAGGATTTTATGGTGCCCATGTATTTCTAAATGAGAGTTTTCTTCTAGACACTTGTACAAATGTGAACAGTAAAAACGAACGCTTTGTTCTTTTCCCTTTTACCTGCTTCCCTAGGAAATCTCGATTTTGCTTCCCTCGTTGGAAGGCCAAGACAGCAATGCCTTTGAGTGTTTCTTCCCTAGGGGCTTTTTCCATTTCTTTCTGTGAAAGTCTAGAGAGACAAATATCCTCGTACTGACTCGGCCACCTGAGCAGGCTCTGTCAGTGCTTCCATGCCCTTCTCCTTCACAAAGGCAGATCCCATTACACTGCCCAGATCCAAGGGTGCCCGTCTGCTGGGATTTGGAATACTCCTGGGCACAATGCCGGTGCCCGCAGACTTACATCCTTAGTTAGATATGTGCTTTCACTTGCGGCTGACCTTTGGTGTTCTGTGTAGCAACCAAAATGCATCTCCCTGCACACACCCTGCCCACCCTCCACTTCCTCTTTTTGTCTCCACTTCTGTGCCACAGCTCCCATCTCCAGGTGTCCCTTCCCTAAATCCCTGGGGTTCTAGGCCCATGCCTCAGCATGCTGTCAGATCTTTTCTAATCCCGTTTCTCTCATCAGACTCTTCCTATCCTGCCTTATAATCTAGAGCTGAAAAACAAATCTGGGATAATGTGGTTATGGGTCCATGTGGTGTTCTGTCTGGGTATCATAGTTGCATTTTTTACAAAGGTCTTTCTGAAAATAGAATATTGGTGGAATTTTTGGTAATCTGACAGTATGTATGGAAGTTTTGATCTGGAATGTGCTTTTGATCTTTCTTTTATTTTTCATAGATTCCACTAATATTTTTCTGTGATCCTCAAATGATCCTGTGTAGATGAATACCTGCTTATCCCATGCTTAGGGCTTAGAGCCCTGTGTATTTATAAACCAACAGATTTTTCTCCTTAACATTTGGAGTAAGAGAAAGAAAGCCTTATTAATTTAAATAAATAACTAGTTTGGTTTAAAAATAAGGGAGCAATTGATTTTACTTGACTCTTTTACTGAAATACGATAATGAACATTTATGCAGTGCTTATTATAAACCATGAACATTACTAGTATTATTTTATTCAACACTCAAAGCAACTTTATCAAGTCAATAATATTATTATGCCCATATTATCAATAAGGGAAACAAAACTATATAAGTTAATCAGTAGGTTTATACAGCTAGGAGTAATGAAGTTAGGTTTTGATATAGGTAATTGGTCAAACCATTGTGCTCAGCGTAATCAAACCAGTTAAAATAGGAGCATAAAATCATTCCTTAGTTTGCAGACGAACATTAGCTTTGAAAACAAGCACTAAGCAAGAGGAATCTGACTTTCTTCTAGAGACTGCTGTGGAATGACCATTTCTTTATGTTTGCTGCATGTGTACATGCATTGGCTGAACTGGTAGAGGCTGTCCAACACTATTTGTTGGCTGCACACTTTGGTTTTCATTCTCTAGTTCAAATGGAACCATTTGGTTAGTCTGCCTTATTTCTAAAGCTACTTAATCCCACAGATTTCTTAATTTCTCTGGGAAATACCAGAAAGTGGGTATAGAAAGAATAGTAATAATTGTCTGCCTCCAAGGACTTCACCATTAAGCAGATGAAGGAGAGAAAGGTAATTAGAACACATTGGTGCTTTTTAAAGACCTGTGTATTCTCCTCTCTTTGCAATAGGTACCATTTCTGTCAACACATTGCGTACTCCCTACACTGCTCCTGGTGAGAGTGAGATTCTGGACCTGGATGATGAGCTGTACCTGGGGGGCCTGCCAGAAAATAAAGCTGGCCTTGTCTTCCCTACTGAGGTGTGGACTGCTCTGCTCAACTATGGCTACGTGGGCTGCATCAGGGATTTGTTCATCGACGGCCAAAGCAAAGATATACGGCAAATGGCTGAAGTTCAAAGCACCGCTGGAGTGAAGCCCTCCTGCTCAAGGGAAACAGCAAAACCGTGCCTTAGCAACCCTTGCAAAAACAATGGCATGTGCAGAGATGGGTGGAACAGATATGTCTGTGATTGTTCCGGAACAGGCTATCTTGGCAGGTCCTGTGAGAGAGGTAGGATTCTAAAACCCCAACAGCCAACTCCCTGAGATGAAAAGTATATTAACTGTTGACCTCAAACCTGAACTGACCATTGAAACATAATGTATACTCTACTCAAGTAAATTCTGTTTGTTTAAGCTGAGCAGCCATACCTCACATGGATTACTAATGAGCACTTAATGTGTTTCAAAGAGCTTGGTTCTGAAAGGACACCGCTCTTAAGTATAATGCAGGGATATAAATTTGAACGTTTAGTATCCTCTAGAGTATGAGCCTAAAATGTATTACAGATAATAACTCCTGTCTCTTTTGCCCTGTTTTTAACTTCAGAACACTAGACAAGAAAAGAGGCATGAATTAGACATACCTATGGCTTCTAGCGCTGATACCCACGCTAAGAAATAGCATCTGAGGCAAGCTAAGCTGTGAGCTGCAGGGTCCCTGATACAACCGGGTGAGACTTAAGTTAGCCTGCTCGTTTCACTTCGGTCAACTTACAAAAGTGGCAATATCCACTCTGAAAAGTAAGCTGACTTTCAGTCACTTAAGGTGCACCAACGTTTTTGGAAGTGTACCCTAATAGAGAAAGTACTTACCTTTAGCTGGGACCTAACCAATTGCAGAGGATTCATTTACCAATTTGCTATTAAGGCTTAGCTGTGCCTATTGAAGTTCTGAGCAGGTACAACCTCTCTTTTTGTAATAGGAGGCAAACCTACATTTAGTTTTTCTTTTCCTCTCCCATTAAAAGAAAAAGGAAAGAGGATTCAAAAAAGAAAAAAAAAAAAAGAAAAGGAAAAAAGAAACTGAAGGATAATAGCTGTCCCAGCTAGCTGATCTGCAGAACAGGCTAAAGGAATAAATAGCAGAATAAATAGTTCTAGGCTTATTTTTCCATCGACCCAGTGTTTCAGATAAATGCTTTAGTCACTACACCCATTGTCACTTATTTTCAACAATGGAACTAAAAATCAATATGAAAAAATATTGATGAGTTGTTCCATTGTTCTTACCTGTTACAAATAACATTGCTTTATTACATATTTAGCCTAAAAGTACCTGGCATCTATTTTTAAGCTATGAATATTTATTGTTTTCCTTTTTTTATTCCTGAAATAATTTAATTCATTTTGCCTAAAGCTTCCTAAGAAAAAAGGGGTTATTTTGTGAAACCCAAAATTGAAATGTGATTTTGGTTATTTATCTTAAAAAGGAGGTACATCAACTTATTAATTCTATGATTAATATTAAAAATATAAATATTTAGTAGTAATATATTAATCATGTATTAAACTGCTTACCAGATGCTATTATTATTGTGTGTCATGCAATTAGATGGGTCAGTAGATGGCTATTTTATCACATAGACATAAATACATTCATTCATTCTCTTTATGATAGGACCTAACTTCAATTTCTGCGAATTGTCAATACAACTTAGCTATTTCTGTATCATTTAGTTAGTATGGAGTATATTCTTTATACATTTCCTCTTTGCATTTTGCTTTCCAATTTTAGTTTGTTTGTTTAGTTTTGTTTCTGGAAATTGCCAAAATGATGAAAAATATAGCAAAGCTTGCAAGGTACAGTACGGTTAGGCATATATGAGATAAGCAGACTTGCATGATATAAGGTTTTGTTTTAATTTTATCACTCAGAAAGCTGCCAGTTATTCTGATGCCTCTTAGTTAAGTGAAGCTGGAAACGGCTATAACTCAACTGACACGTTCATTACGGAAGCTTTCAGTTAAATATGCGTGGTGTACCACCTTGTGGCAATATTCTGCTACTACATATGGCAAAAAATAAAAATAGATATTGTAGACCTTTCAGAGCCAGCAACACGAAGAGGAAATATTTATGTATTGCAATCATTAGAAAAAGGGGCAGCAAGCATATGTAGATTTGTAAATGAAAATTTAATAGCAAACTTTATCATCGGGATACAGCATACATTTTTATCTGATAGGAGGCTGGAAGTTTCTGTTGATTTCTTTGCTTCTAGGTTGGCTGTATACTGAGGAAAAATGGTCATTTTTGGGTGGTTCTTATTACTGGACTACCCAGGTGTATTGTGAGAGGTCTGCTTTTCAGAATTCATTTTCTTGCTCACATTTGGGTGCCTCCTGAGAACAAGGGAAGTGTGTGAGGGTTGTCATGCTCAATTCCACAAAAGTTGGATTCTTTCCAGCTCCTAGCTATTATGTTCTAGTTAAGTTAATTCAACATCATGCCTGAAACTCTTGAGTTTCCAATTTAAAAGAAGGGGCTTTGACTGAGTTTCTTCTCCAGACACACATTGGTCACATAAGGCTGTTGTTGATCAAATAAGAGTTGACAAGTCCTGAAGTTATTTTTTAAAGAGCACTTTTAAAGGTTTTTTTCTTATTATTGAGCAAAAATTGATAATTTGTAGTTTATGAAGATAATTATTCAAAGTAATTAAAAAGCATGTTCAAGTCCTTGGACTTAGAAAGTTCAGCATGGAAAAATTATGTTACAGTTGTATTATAGGAGATGTTTATCCTGCTTAAGGAGCAAAGGAGTTTATAAGAAAGAACAAAATACTTGCTAACTTAGGCAAATAAGAAGATGGTATTTTGCTTTACATGTGTTGATTCTATAAGAAGGAGTCATACAGAAATAATGTTCAATGAATAAAAGTTAAATTTAGCACCTTCCCTTCTGCTTTATTTTTAATAAAACTGAGAATTTGTGGAGACTTGATTATATAAAAATCATTCTCAGTTATATGTAAGAATAAGAGCATTGATATAATCAGAGGTCTAACAGATGGAGGGACAGATGTCAGAGCAATATAATTTGGCTGCCTGTCTGATTTTCATCGTTGATCACAATATGTGACTGCCTTTCGGCAGAACTGAGCACAGGTGTACACTTTAGACGGCAACAAAGAATAATACAGAAGAGCAAATTTATCAAACTTAATGACAAGGGAGAAGGAGATATAGAAGACAAAGTTGAAACTGTTTTTCTCCCCCAGTGGGAAGTATAATATTGGAATTAGCCTTTTAAAGAATTATTGCATGTTTTAAATGAGGAAATAATTTTACTAATGTTCAAGGATGCTGCCAAATAGCATAACCTTCAAATGTCAGAATGTTGTTTACCATTTATTTGGCAACTCTAGACTACAACCCTGAGCATTTTCCATTTCTTGTCTAATTAAACATTAGCTCTAATTATGAGGAATCATTTAGGCTTTCATTTGTCGTTTATCAACAAGTTATTTTCATATTGAGAATTATTTAAAATGACACTCAGGAACACTCAAGTTTTATTGCTTTACTGTGTTATTTCAGTCCTGCAGCTTTTTGGGGAAAGTTAAAGGCTAATTATTCTGATTACTTTTTCTTCTCTGGATTGTATTTCACACCATATATATGAGCCATTGTCAGTCACCTCTATTTCTAAAAGGAGGCACCCCCATTTAGTTTTCAATCAAATTAAGCTACTTTTCATAGAAGAATATAAGATGATTTCCAAAATATGATTATTCAATAATAGAGCCCAGCTTTACAGATTAAATAAAGAGGAGTAAGCGAACACTGCTTTCATCCTCTTATCTGTATGATACTGAAGTAGCTGAGCACATGATAATGGCTTTTACATTTTTATTCAGGTATTTGTTACTTTATAGATATGAGTTATGATTGGCTAATTTAGGAATGTAAAAGTAAAGATCAAATATCCTTTAAATCATACCACAAGCATTTTTCTGTCTAGAATTCACTGTAACTTTACACTCAAGTTTTAATTATATCTTGAGCAACAGCAGTTTGATTACTCGCACTAGCCTTTGACTGTTGGGATTGTACTCCCATTTGGGAAACTTCTTACCTAATTGGAAAAAAATATGATAAGAAACTATCATATTTTTGAAGATCATATTTTATTATCACTACCTAGGTGTATTGCCTAACCATGAGGCCTCTATTCTGATAAATAGAGGCACTTCCCTGGCCTATCTTCTACAGCCCAATTTTGGCCTTCAAAGTGGACTTTATTAAATATTTTGTTCATGCACATTACTGAAATTAGATTTCACTTGCAATAGCAGAATAAATACTTAATTGCTTTGGTAGGCTTGGTATTCAAACTGAAATTAGCTCACTATATATATGTGCGTGTATGTGTGTGTGGACTTATTGATTCAATTAATATTGATGGAGGCTCTGATGTGGGACTGGCATTCTGGGGGCACTTGGTGCTGATAGAGTAATGCATATGAGAGATTGATCTCTGCCCTCAAGATACTTGTATTCTGAAGAGCAAATACAGATAATATTATTCAAACAAGAAATGGTCGTTAAAAAAAATGAAATGGTGAATAGATATTGAATAACTGGAGCGGATAGCAGGCCTCTTTGGAGTAACATTTGAGCAGAGGTCTAAATGCTGAAAGAAGCAACTATTTAAAGATCTGGGTTGAAGCATTTTTAAAAAGAGGGATCTAAAAGTGCAGACACTTCAGTGAGAGCATGAAATTGGTGTATCTGGAGCTCACTGAACAAGAAGTGGGAGATACTTAAAGCTGAGGCCAGAGAGATGGGCTGAGGCCAGGGTCACACTGATATTTACAGATTAAAAAAAGTGGAAACACAGTTAAGGGAGCTATGACAGTGGTCTAGGTAAGAGATGAGAGCAGAGTCTGTCAGGCACATTAGTGGCAGAGGTGAGCAACAGTCAATGCAGAATGTGGATTGGAATTAGAGCCTGTAAGACTTCCAGACTTGCAGATCTATTGGACATGGCAGAGAGAGTAAGAGAAATCAGAAAGGTTTAGGTCTGAACAATGGAACTATCACATTTACTGAGATGGAAAAGATTGAAGAAAGAGTGTGTTTTGAGTTCATTTTCAGAGGGAGCGAATTAGGAGTTTAGTGAGGTGCCTATCATATTCCAATTGAGAATTTTCAATAGGCAATGGATGTTAGAGCTCAGGAGAGAAGTCAGAACACTTAATAAATATTAGAGGAGTGAGCATATGAGTTGACTGGGATCTCTTAAGTCAAGAGGTAGATGGAAAAGAGAAGGGAGCTAGCCTAAGCAGGAAAACCTGTAACCCTTGGTGTTTAGAGAGGTTCTGGATGCTCACTTAATCCCATGAGGATGACAAATAATGATTAAAGTCTTACAGAAACAGTACTTGATTTTCTGAAAGATAAATTTGCAAAACCACAGCTCTGAATATACTCCTAATGCTGAACACTGTTGTATTAGTAAAGTTAATTGTTATGCTGTGTAAGTAGGCAAAAGAATGAGAATTTCCTGGTTCATTTTAATTCCAGGTAGTTTTTCTTTATTAAGCGATATCCTGAGTTATTGGAACCAATGAGAAAGCAAATAGAGTCATGCTTGTTCCACAGTGTTCCACTACCATAATAGTGTTTAACACTCAGGAGTGCTATTTCTTAAAGCCATCAGGTTGTCATCGACAGTGTTTCTATTCACTTCTCTGTGTGTTTAAGACAGCACAAAGCATCTTCCCTATTGATGCCATCTACCTTAGTTTTCTAACAAACACTCTCACAATTTTCCAGTCCCACCCCATGCTTATTTAGTGTAGCAAAGGCACAACATTATTGCTTTGGGTGACAACTTAACGTATTCAGGACAACAGAGTTGTGCTTATACATAATATTTAAAGTTACTTCCCTTCTATAAATTAACCTTAAAAGGAAGTAACAGTTTAAGTCTTCTTAAAAAATTACCTTGTTAAACATAATATCTCTAAAGAACTGTTATCTGTTGTTTGATAATATCAGTTTTGCTTTTGAACATCAAGTTTGATAAAGTATTGGCCTAATACCTACAGTTAAGCCATATTTCTTTTTTTTTTTCTTTTAAAAATAATTCTATCAGGGCAGAGATAATGAAAAAAATGGTGATAGTCACTTCTCCTAGAACTACATGCATTTAGGCATTAAAAGTCTTCTGGCAGTACCCTCTCGTTGCGCAGATGAAGAATTCAGACCAAGGCAAGGTCGACTAATTCCACAGGACTAGTCAGTGGGCTCACAATATATAAACACGCATGGAAAAGTTGCTGGAGGCTGGGCACAGTAGCTTGGGCCTGTAATCCCAGCACTTTGGGAACCTGGGGTGAGAGGGTCACTTGAGCCCAGGAGTTTGAGACCAGCTTGGGCAACAAAGAAGACCTATCTCTAAAAAAAAGTCTTAGTAATAAACTAGCCTCGCATGGTGGCGTGTGCCTGTGTTTTCAGCTACTCAGGAGGCTGAGGTGGAAAGATTGCTTGAGCCCTGAAGGTCATGGCTACAGTGAGCTGAGATCCTGCCACTGTACTCCAGCCTAGAGGGTGGAACTAGACCTTGCCTCACACAAGCCACAGCAGCCACAAAAAAAAAAAAAAAAAAGAAAAGAAAAAGAAAACCAAACCAAACAACAACAACAAAATAGCCCCACAAAAGCTGTTGGTGTTTCAAACTAAGCTCACACTGTGGCTTGACAAAAGAACGTGATCTTTGCTCTTGAGAAAGGGGACAACATAATCAAACCCTGAAATCCAACATGATTAATGCTATAGGTAGACAGTGCTGTAGGAACAACAACAAAAAAACAAACTGCTGATATCTCTGTTTCTGGGCTTTAGCAAATATCTCACAAGGGAAGTCCTCTATTGTGACTTCTCTTTCTAGCTTACAATTTTGTTTATTTCTGAAGAAGATGAATTGATATTATAGTATTGTGTTCTAGAAGTCTTTGATAATAAGCAATCCTTTACCTTTTTAAAGTATTAATGCACTAAACCATCCAAGAACTTTTATTATATTCATTTTCCATCTCCAGAGGCAACGGTTTTGAGCTATGATGGGAGCATGTTTATGAAAATTCAGCTTCCCGTAGTCATGCACACGGAGGCTGAGGATGTGTCCTTACGATTCCGATCCCAGCGTGCATATGGCATTCTGATGGCAACCACTTCTAGAGATTCTGCTGACACCCTCCGCCTGGAGCTAGATGCAGGGCGTGTGAAACTGACGGTCAATCTAGGTAACAACCTGCCTTCCCCCATTGAACTAACACTTTTTACTTTTTGTTCAATTTTGCCTGCAAACATTGATCAAGTAGCCTGTTTGCCATGGAAAGTTAAACACCTAATTGTCTTATTTCCATCATTTGAAGTAATTTAGGTTTGGGGGGGGCATCTTTTTGTTTATTTTTTTATGTTTAACATAACTTACTGTTTTGTGATTTCTACCACTGAGGGTTCTTAAAAGAGAAGCCATGTCTGTCAGTGAGGTTAATTGAAAATACAAATCATAAATCCTGATGTTGCCTCCAGCTGAATTTTCAGTTGCTATATTCACTGACATTTGGATCAGTTATAGGTGACATCCTTGCAGATAAATAAAAACGCGTTTGCTTAGAAAAGATTTGCACAAAATATTAAATTTCTACTTTGCTATCTAGATGAACAGTTATCTAGATGAGAAGTTGTTCCTGTTCTACTCCGTGTGCTTCTCCTTTGAATAGTCACCTTTGTGGTACCCCATCTTTTCTGTTTGGAGTACTGTGTGGTGGTATTTTGCTATCAAACAGCGATCCACAACCCTTCAATGCCCAAAGTCTGCGGCCCTGAGCAAACAGCCATGAGAACACTAGAGACACATGCTCTTCTACAGAAAGATAATGCTTTCCTGCTTAACTGTAGCATTAAGAATGACTCATTACAGTAAAACCTCACCAATCTGGATGAATTAATGGGGGGGGGGAGGGGAAACCAGGCTGAATTAGGAAAAAGTCTGAATTGCAGATTTTAAAAATTGTTTAAGCAGTTTTTTAAAAATTATACTCAAAAACATAATAGTTTGGAAAGTTTTATCAAGGAAAGGGCTCTAGGCTGATTTAAATGGTTGGTTAAGAATTATTTATAATTAGCACATTTTTTCATGTAAACTGTGCCACCAACATAAAGTATTGGAAATCAGTTTTCTTCCCAAACTTGGCTTTTCAAAATCTTGTTTGTTTATGAGTTTAAAATTTTTTCAGAGATCGATGCTCATACTGAAGGAAGCATTAATATTCTGCCCAAACTTTCAGTATTATCATTAATTCAAAATAAGAGGAGTTAAAATTAATGAGGTTTTACTGTATATTTGACAGTGTTAAACACACATAGATAGAAATGAATAAACAGAGAGAGAAAAATAAAATTCGAAACTAAGTAGATTTACTACCAAAAAAAGATTAATAAAATGTGATGAGGTAAGGCATTTGTGGAAACCCCACCTACATTTTCAAATTGTGCTGGGCAGAATGATAACCAATAAAATATAAAATTATCCGATTTGTATCTTATTTCACATAATTATATTTCATTAATATTAATGACATTAAGTTAATAAGGTTAAAAAATACTACTTTAATAACACAGAGCACTCTCATTTACTGTTCTGTTAGAGTACCCTCTAGTGACAATGACAGGTTACTACAAGCTAACCAAAACAAATCGCCTAATTGCAAGCAGTAAAGCTGCTGTTAGTCAAAATGCAAACACTCATGAGAATTTTCCAACAGCAAAGCATTCTGTAGGAAGAGTTGTGTAGGTGCTGGTCCTTGGCTGCTTGCAACCACTTTTCTGATGCGGTTGACGACACATGACAAACTCAGCTATATGGAAACAGAATCTAGGTTTCTATTTTTTATGTTCCTCAAAGGCATTAAATAATGAAACCAAAACCAACAAATATATATAAATATATAATAAATATGAAACATCCTGCATAGTCTTTAAAGAATAACCACTATAATTACAGTTTGTGTTACCCATGCCAGACATCCTGTTCTTACAGTAGCTGCTTTTATATAAAGCAAGTGTAAGAATGGGAAAATCCAGAAAGGGAAAATCAAGGGAAGCATGACACTTATTACATAGAGATGACATCGTTAGGTTCTCAGAGAGGTGTAGGCTTGTGTGCTCTGAATAACGACTACTCCTTTGCCACCAGAGTTTCTAAAGGAAACGTACAGTTGTTTCTTCCCTCCTCCAATTAACACAAGGTGTGGAATCCAGCCAACATCTGGCAGTTATCTTTTTATGCCCAAGCAAATAAAATTTAAAACAAAACAAAAAACATTAGGATAAGATAAGAATAATTTTAACTTGCTTTCCATTTGACTGCTGTAATCCTGAAGGGTTCTGTTGGCCTTTGTGGGATATTAGATTTTGGAGGTCCAAGATGTCTGCGCCTAGCTGAACTTGCACTGTACCCCATTGTGACGGAGCACTTTTACATTTTGCTGAAAATAATGTTATGTTCTTTCACAGATGGGGAGAAAGTTGCAGCCAGTCTAAGCCAAACATCTTTGACATTTAACAACTCTTTACTGCACTTAGATTTGTCACCATGTAGCTTTGTTTGAATTGGCCATTTTTAAAACCTTCTATTGTTGTTTCCAGTGTTAAACTTTTATAATAATATATCTGGGCTTTAAAAGTATGTAAAGAATAATGATATGGAGTGGCCATATTTGCATGTGTCTGTCCCCGGAAGGGTGGACTGTAATTTTATTGGATGTCTGCAGCGATTACCTTGAAGGATGAATTTTCATTTTTCATCTATTCTTCCCCATCTAGATTGTATCAGGATTAACTGTAATTCCAGTAAGTGCCTATTCAAAATTTTTAAAATGTTATTCCTCCATTATGATGTAAGCTAGTCAAGATAAAAAGAGAGAGAGAGAGAGAGAGCAAGAGAAATGTGTTTATAAAACTCATGAACTCACTTTTGAAGTATACCAGTCCATCATCTGGGTTGTAAAAATTCATTTTTAAATTTCTACAGCTGAATATGTTCCCACTGCAGTTCCTACTTCTATGTGGAAAAAGAGGTGACAGGCATTTTGTAAAAGAATGTGCCAGTACCTTATAGACCTTTAGCTACTGCAAGTGGCATTTGCGAACTCTGGTTATTCTCTTCATAACCAAATAGGAGAAAATATTGTGGATCTTATTTTCTTCTGTCTTTATCTTTTAACTCAAATAGAAAAAATGGTTAATTCCTCTGACTTCAAGAGTTATTATTAAATCCATCTAAAAAGTTTTGTGTAGACATAGAAAATTACTTGTCTAAAATGTTCTTCCTTGATCATTAAGAATGTTTATATGATGAATTTTTACATCCTAATTATATCTCTGCAAAAATAACCAAAACCCTGCAAATTTGTGACATGCATGCAAACTGATGAGTTTGGAAAGATGTATGGACTGAATTTTCTTTGAATTTGGATGACAGATCTGAAAGGATACAAGGACTGTGATTTTATTTTGAGTTGCAGCATTATCTTAAGAGTAAACTTATTTATTTCTTTACATAAATGCTCAGGTTTTTCCTTTCCAGGTTTTGCTGATCACATTAGGAAACCTCCAATGATCACAACACAAAGTCATTAGCAATTTAAATAAAATGGTTCTAACAAACTTCTAATCTCTTCTTGTCACAGTAAAGAACTTTTTTTAAATTTTCTTGGAACATTGCTGAATGTGAGTTGATGGAATCTACTCCCCAAAGCATTGGCAGTGTTTTCAAGTGGCAATAAGGCATCCTCTGAGACCATATAGAGGTCTTAAACTTGCAAAAACAAAACCATTTTCCTAGTAAAATACATACTCTTTCAAACACTGTGCCTCTTACAACTCATAATTGTATCCATATATATTTAATATTCTTTTAAAAATAGCATTACAATGAGTTTGTTCAATCACACCAATAAAAATGTAACAGAATCATGACTTATTAAAAAATAAAGTAATAAATTATAACTAATATGTCAGGCATTTAAAAACATCTCAAACAAAATAGGTCCTAAAAATAGCCTGTCAAAGCTCTCACATACGTAGAATTTTGCAAATATAGGTAATCTCTTCTCTAACTCTATTACTTCCATGCATTCCTAAAAGGAATACACATTTTGCATATCTAATACCAGGTCTAGTTTGCTTTCAGCTCTGGGGCATAGATGCAGGCAAATGGCAACTCACAAAATATTCTCTGCCTAAGCCAGATCTGTGTTTCACAGCAGCTGTAGGTTTTCTTGATCCCTCCTGTATCTTAGAAAATCCATGTGGGGACAATATTCCTTTCTAGACCTCTATCTTAGGTACTCTTTTTATTTTGTTTATATGAAGCATGCAACAAAGCATGAATTTTTAAATTTATAAAATGCATCTATGTAAACTATAGCAATTAATGAAAATTATTCAAATAACATGTGATTCTGTGTTCTGTGGCTGTAGCAGTGAGTTTTTAAATGTATGTTTATAGGACAATTACTGCCGTTAGACTCGTTTGCCATTTGGCTTACATCATGAGACTCTAGTATTGAGGACAGTCTTATTTTTCCTCTGGATATTCCACAGAATAATACCTTTGAGGACAAAGGTTTTTGCTACTTAGTGAATTGTTTTCCCTTTTTAAAGAGTATGTGATATTTGAATTAAATTAATGACCGTGAACTTCCAGTGTACACACCGGGCAGGACTGCACATGCCTTAACTTGACAGCAGTCACTGGAAGGAACATTATATGAACAGGTAACATTTTCATTTCCTTTGCCTCTGTTTTATTTGGGGAATAGGGGTCAGGTGTAGTGAGAAACCAAAGTTCCATAAAAAAGACTCACCTTTGAGGAAAAGGAGAAATTTACATACCAGATAATGCAAACCTATCTCACAGTGATCAAATGAGCAGCGATTTCTACTTGAAGGGCATTCTGTATTCAAGAAAAACTAAGTTAACAATATCTGTATCTCAGTATAACTTGCAGTTTAATGAAAGACTGATTTATTACCTGCGTCCTCCATAAGCCATTGAGTTGTCTGAAACTAAGAAAATTAATGTACATTTATTAAATTACAGCTGATAACACCACTATCTCTAAAAATTGTACCATACCTATGATAGCAACTGTATTGTGAAATTTACATGAAATACCTCAATTGATATATTTAAAAAAATTATCACAAGTAATATACAAAGTTAAACTTAAAAGATTATCCTACATTTAAACTAATATTAAACTCTAAGTTATTAAGTTTGAATAGAAACTTCCCCAGAAACACTTTTCTACCTTTACTTAAAATGGTGCTGCTGCTTCCTGTCATCATTTTCACTTTCTCCACCTCACCACCAAGTTTACAGCATCTATACTTTATATGGAACATATATACAGTGCCAGACTAGCCAATCTTTGCTAGTGAAGAATGGGTGGTAGGTGAAGAGGGCAGAGGCTCTGGTTACATGTATTCAAACCTGCGGGACTGTAAGAGATGACAGGTATGTGTCTTTTTCAGCCACTCCTGTACCAGTAGTTTAGATGCAGTGACAGTCTTCCATGGCCAGTGTAGGGCACAGCCCAGTGTTAAAGTTTCCTCTGAGAAAAGGCTGATCAGAATTCCAAGCATTATCTCTGTCAGATTCCTTATTGCTACCATTTTCCCCCCTGGGAGGAAAAGCTGTCATGCATTTTTGAATGTAAGAAAAGAGCCTCTTTTCATTTAAAAATGAAAAAAGCTTATTTTTAGATACAGATAGGGTACTTTCTCTAAAAAACTATCTCTGTGAATAAAGCCCATTTCAGTGCCAAGTGTATGTTCTGATCTTTCAGATTAGAGTGTGACTGCATACAATCCCAGACTAATCTCAGTTTATTGATGCTCATTAGCAATATCATTGCTAAAGTGTGTTTATTTGCAATTGGGATTAGATTAAGGTCAGTGTTTCCAAATTCATGGGCTGCAAGGTCAGCACAGAAATGAATTATCCATGGCTCACCACTCTCTTTTTATCTTCTGTCCAGGATAGAAATAAAAGGACAGTCAGATTACCCTTGCCTCCGCCATCATGATTTGATAATTTTATATGAAAGTTGCTAAAAGAGACACCATCATTTAATGCAGATAATTTCTTTCTTAGACAGGGAAGGATACTTTAATAAAGGTAGATGGAAAGGGACTATAAAGTCACATTCTTTTAACATAAAAAAGAAAAACTATCTGAATTAGTGAAGGAACACAAATTGTAGACTGTTTAGAAAATCATCAAAAAATCTGTACTAACAAAAACTAAATATTAACAAATTATTGCTGAAACCTTAAATCATGTTGAACATGGTGCTTTTGTGACTAGCACGTGAATTATTTGTATGAGAAGATGAGTGGTTTACAGTCTCTTGCCTGGTCCACAGTATTAAAATTCATTTTAAAATGATAAAGAATGCAGAAAGAATTTTCTGTTGCTTGTGAAATTTTCTCAAGTGCATTATTAATAGGTTCTGTACAGGACAGTAGTCTCATTCTGCATTCTTTATATCTGCCAAAGCACATAGCCTAATGTCAGTCTCAGACTTATAGTAAAGGTCTCAATTTCAAGTTTGGTGCCCAATATTTCCAAACAATACCTCCAAACTCATTAGGCTATGTGTTTCTACTTAATCTTTTGTGAAAATTTGGCTTTTTTTGTGATGTACGGCATGATTAAGTAGTGCTTTTGTTTTTCTTTCTCTCTTCTCTGGTAACCTTAAAAATTGATAGTGCTATAATCTTTTGAGGTTTAAATCCACTGACATTTTGAAAACTAAACTTGCTCCTATCAACTATAGGTAAGTCCTAACTGTCATATTAGTAACTACTTTAAATATGCGGTGGATCTAGGGAGGCTTTTGTGTTTCTTGGTTTTGTTACTGTTTTCTATTCTTTTTGTTTTTCCAAATCAATGATATAATTGTAGAATGACCCTTTTGTCCACTGGAAGGCTTAGGGACACTTCTTTTGTTTGTTTGTTTGTTTGTTTGTTGAGATGGAGATGGGCTCTGTCATCTAGGCTGGAGTGCAGTGGCACAATTTCAGCTCACTGCAACCTCTGCTTCCCAGGTTCAAGCAATTCTCCTACCTCAGCCTCCCGAGTAGCTAGAACTACAGGCATGCACCACCATGCCCGGCTAATCTTTGTATTTTTTGTAGAGATGGAGTTTTGCTATGTTGGCCTGGCTGATCTTGAACTCTTGACCTCTGGTGATCTGCTGGCCTTGGCCTCTCAAGGTGCTGGGATTACAGGCATGAGCCACCGCACCCAGCCTCAGGGACACTTACACATCCATATGAAAATAGATTTAATAAACTCATCATCTCTGGGGCTTGTTTTGTTTGCATTATTTGGTTTTCTTTATGCCTTATTACATTTGTCTCTTCTCCCACCCATCTGCATTTCCTTTCTTTATACTAAGATTCACTCTTCTTACTTCTCCATTTCCCATGTTGTTTCATCCATTATCTTTTCTCTTGTCTTCTTACAAGATTAAAACTCTTTGGGGCTAAAAAAATATTTAAGCAGAACTTCCAACTCCTTTGGCTTCTCACAGAAAATGGTTTATTTAAGAGGCAAAGACAATATTATTATAGATAACATTAGTGCGAACAAATTGTCAAGGGCTGAAGTTCAATTTCTATTTGCAGTCTAGTGCCCAAGTAGTGGATATAAGGGACATCTAAGGACAAGTACTTAACCTCACTTTGGACTTGGGTATAGGAAAGAAACACTTCGCATAGTGTGTTACTGAAAAATGTACTTTGATGGATGTCTGGAGTAGATAATAAAATCTTTGTATTATCATTTTATTACCAGAATGAAAAGATCAACTGGATATTAGTTATCAACAATTTTCATGTAGATAAAAATGGAAAGCAATAAAAGAATGCAAAATGTCAACCACTGGCACTTAAGCCATATTAGATTGCTTTGATCAGGCTGCCATTTGGGAATCTACTTAAAAAGATATGAGGAAATTTCTGGGGGCTGGAACTTGGTAGCATAAAGTAAATACTCAGTTCAGAGTCGCTGCTTGGTGCCTGAGAGCAGAGAACTGTAAAGGGAGGCTTTTGCCTCTGCGTTCACACAGCAGTCACTTGATTTGTGGAGTTCTGTCAATCATTGCCTGTCAGTGTGTGGTGTTATCCACTTGTCTAGGATAGAAGCTGCTGAAGGAATAAGGGAAGTTCAAAATACAAATATAGAAAACAGAAATCCTGCTGGTCTTTATTGTTGTTTCTGTTTTTTTTTTTTTTTTTTTAACTGAAAGTCTATGTGAAGGAAAGTAAAAGAAAGTTTATAAATTATTTTCAGCAAAAATCTAAGAGAAATTACATATAAGCTGTAAAGAATGAGCATAGATTTCTGACAGAAAATAACTAAAAACAGGCAAAGGGTATTGGCACATGGCAATGAGTCTTTAGAAAAATATCAAAATTGGGGCTGGGCACTGTGGCTCACGCCTGTAAGCCCAGCACTTTGGGAGGTCACCGCAGGTGGAATACCTGATACCTGAGGTCAGGAGTTTGAGACCAGCCTGACAAACATGATGAAACCCCATCTCTTTTAAAATATTTTAAAAATTAGCCCAGCATGGTGGCAGGTGCTCATAACCCCAGCTTCTTGGGAGACTGAGTCAGGAGAATCATTTGAACTTGGGAGACAGAGATTGCAGTGAGCTGAGATCACACCATTGCACTCCAGCCTGGGCCACAGAGCAAGACTTCATCTCAAAAAAAAAAAAAAAAAAAAAAAAAAAAAAGAAAGAAAGAAAAATATCAAAATTAGAATAAAAAATAAATGGAAGCCCATCTGAATTATCCACATGTTTAAACTTATGAGAATTACAAAGAACAGTACAGCTTTTATTGCATATTTAGATGGCTACGTGGATTAGGCAACTGAACAATACTGTGAGTGGCGGAAAAGTAGATGCCACTGGTCTATTTCAGTGAATAATTATTCATTGCTTATATGCAAATATAAAGTGCTATGAGGTCTAAAAATTACTCTCTTGTGCAGATTAACAGTGCATCTTGAAACCAAGCACAGTTATTGATTTATTCACTTTAAGCATTTCCTTATTGATACTCCAGAGACTCTTAACGTAATGCAACATTCTTGATGAGTGTTGACCGAATTGATCAAATTCTCTTCAGTTGTTGAGAGATGGCATTATAATAATTGTCTAGGTAAAAAGTGTAATAAAATCCAAGAAAGTTTTAAGAGAAACATTTTAAACTTGATATTTCCTTATTAGTGTCTGTGAAAAAGGAGTTTCTTTCATATAAACGAATATCCCTCAATCTAAGAGACCACAGCATGTTGGTCAGATGCTTTCATTTGTTGTGTTGTTCCGAAGAGCTGCTTCTAAACATCCCCCACTTTCTCCATTGTTTTGAGTTTCTTCTCTTCTTTCTTTTCCTTTCTTCTTTTCTCCCTTCCTCCCTCCCTTTCTTCCCTTCTTCTCTCTTTCTTTCATCTCTTTCACTAACTCTATACTCTCTATATGTTGTATATTCAACTTCCCTAGAAAGGGAATCTAGTGAATCTATTACTTACCCTTGGCCTGTTGGGCAAATCTTTCAGTTTAGGTCATCCCATAACCTATTCACTAGATCTTAGTTTTGGTGGCAGGTGATCCAGTTGTGGATCCAATCGGATACACTGGTAATCCAAACGGCTGTCATTAGAGTAGAGGTCACGTGGCAACAGTCTCCTCAAAGCAGAGGTAGGAGCAGCAAACTTTCTACACAAGCATCCTTTTCTCTTTGTTATCTGACTAACAGTTGTTTTCTGTTTAGCTATAAAATACTCATTAGAATTACAATCTGTTCAACATATTACTAGCTAACATATGGTACATAAGTCAAGTAGGCAAAGCTCTTTAAATTATGAGACGATCAGAGAATTTGGAGATTGAAATGTTCTGTGTGTTCAGAGCCCTTATTCATTTCTTTTACTTATTATGAATTTGAGCAAAAAGCAAGATGGATAAGAAATGCATTATGAAAACAGTGTTCCTTAAGATAAGTAAGAAACACTAAAAGGCTAAGTTACTTTATTGATGGTCTATTATTACTTTTTCTTTGAATGCATCATTCATACAATTGTGGATGTTTTTCACTTTCCAGCTGCACTTCCCAGGAGATCACTCTAAATACAGACTTGAAATATTTTATGCTTAGTACTATTGAAATAAATTATATTTCAAATTCAATTGTCCTTTTCTAGAGATAACTGTTACAGTTAAAATTGCTTTAGAAATCTATGATTAAGGTATGAATTTTTTTAAAAGCCCTTTTAAATGTTGCTTATGAAGAATGTAGGTTTCTAGTGAAATTCACTCATTAAATTTTCAGAAACATGGAGAAATCAATCAGCTATAAAATCAGAAAGTTTCCAATGTAAATAAGCATGAACTTCTGTAGAACCTGAAGAATTCTAAAATATTTTCCATTTCAGTAGGTGCAAAGTAGATTATACATGTAAAAATTAAAGCCAAAATATTATAGAACTAACATGCTATAATGACATGACTTAAAGTTACTTTTATAGATTTTTTATGAATTATAAAAGTTTCTAGTAAAATAAAGTGAAAAAGAAATTATTTAATCAAATAATGCAGGAGTTCTCCTAGTATTCAAACATATTCACCTAATAGTGTTGAAATAGGCAGACAAATATGGAGTTAGACTATTATGATGAGTACAATAAATAAAAACTATAGAAACCCCATAAAATAAATTCTGTTTAATAAATCAGCTGAGAAATTGTATACTGCTAAATATAATATTTTGGTAATCAAGTAATTCTTTAAACTATGCAGTCAATTAAGTAAAATTAGTTTAGCTAATAGGCAGTGAAGAAGTAATCAGTATCTCCTATTTTTTTGTTATCAATTATAGAACAGGCAAGGTACCAAGGAACCATAATAACAAAATTGCTTTTTTATTATGTTTCTAGAAGCATATTTCTCAAAATGTTTATAGTATATGCTGGTGAGATTGAGGTAATTTTTAGTTTTTTTGTTTTTATTCATCATCTATAATTTCTGCAATGATTTTTTTTCTTTGCTTTTATGATTTAAAAAATCAAAAGTGGGTAAAAGTAAATGCTCTGTTAAAATATAATTTAATCCAATTCCACCAGGATAAAGTCACACTAGAGCATATATTTGTAACATGTCATGTACATTTTAAATTTATTTAGAGACTAAATTTCCTACTAATTTTGACTTTCAAACTAGAATGAATATCTTTCAAAACAATGTTTTGTTCCTAGTTAGAAATAATATTCATATTTGTAGGCTAAAGAAGCAGAAAATATACAAAAGTAGATTAGGATTTCAATTTCCACTGAAAAGTTTTATTAATGTATTAAATGTCCTTATAGCACATAATACTTGGCACATTATGTACTTAATATATAACACATTGTATAATGTGTGCTTCTTTAAAAATATAGAGCCATGGTATAGGAATGTTTTTGCACCCTGTTCTCCAATTTTAGCAGCATGTTGTAAACATTATGTCCTGTCCTTGAATAAAACATAACAACATTTTTAAATGTAATCTATTTCTTCTCTTAGATTTTATGCCAAGGTGATGTAAAGCATTTCCAGGTCACTGAGTCAGTTGAAGTAAGATATAACAGCAAGGAAAAATATATGTACCAAAGGAAATTAAACCATGATTCTTCAATGATCTCAGTTTTCTAAGATGATAACTGGTTGGGAGCATCTGTGAACAAGATCATGAGAAATAAACCAGATTTGAATAGCCATACATGAGAAGATGCTCCTAGATGTATTAGTGTAAATTATCATTATTGACTGTAACTTACTAATAGCAAGTCTAACATAGTCTTACTTTAGGAAGATCCACCAGGAACAGGCACAGAGACATAACTCAAGATTTCTATCAGTTGTTTGACCAGCTCCAAGGAACTTTCAAACACTGTGTCTTCAGATAAACCAAGTTAATTTGGCCTAAGATTTCGTTGCTAAGTTATTGTTATAGTGGGACAATTGTCATTTTATAACATTTCCTGGAGCGTAAGGTGAGCCATTCATTTCAGTAGACATTTGTCCAAAGATAACTTCAAAGAATTAATTCTAATTTTTTTAAATTACTAAAATAAATGGTCAAAGAGAATCATAGCACTCAAACTAGTGACTAAAAGCTAACTAACTAAATAAGCCAGTGTTGATTACAGAAGCAATTAAGTTAGCACTATTATTACAATCTTAAAATTCAAATAAAGAAGGATTTAGCAAATAATTATAGTATTGCTTTGAAAAAATATATTGCATTCTAATTTTCACATGATGAATGGATTAATAATGATGTACAGTTTGTCCATAGCCTTCATCTGAACAATCATTGTGTAAAGAAACCATAAGAAAACAAGACAGATGAGACGTTACCATTCAACAATTGTCACATTTCTTAGAATATGTTTCCTTTAAGCAAATAGTATCATAAAGTTTAGAATAAATTCTGAGAAATAGATTTCTAAGTATTATAATGACTTCCCAGGGAAAAGAAAGGAAGAAAAAAATAAATAATAAAGACAGAAACTTAGGGTTATTTTTTTTCTCTAATATGCTTCTTACTTTTGGAAAAAAGTTTCTACTAGAGTATCCCCAAAATACTGAGGGTGAACTAAATGTTGTGAATTCATTCTTGTACTTAATAGTATTCAGCTACCCTTATGTTAAGAAGAAATAGAAAATAAAAGACAGGTAAATGCATTGAACCTTGAATTATGAAAAAAATGTACATCCTTCTTGACCTCATAAAAACAAATGCTGTAACAAATGTAAGTGGTGTATTTAGACATGGAATAATATATTTAATTTAAAAAATTGCATTTGTGACTGTAATCCATGGCTTTTTTAATGGAATATCAGTAACATTTGTAAACGCCCAAATGCTCAGAACCCATATGCTTTTTGATTTTTTTTTTTTATTCAGACAACTTGGCATTGTGTAGGTATTGTATAAAATGCATTAAATGAGTATTAGTATAAATCAGCATAACCCCTTTCTTTGAAAGTACACCAACACAGAATATATTTTCAGTTTTTAATGCTTACTTAAAAGCATATTGAACTATTTAGTACTCAATTTTAGATTTGCTAGCAGTCCTATTATGTGATAAGCATTCCTTGGAAATGAAATGACATTTTAAAAAAAAAATAAAATCACAGTCTAAATTTTTACTTCCATTATATTAGGCTTATTTTATTATACTTCTTAAACTTGCCAGTTGAGCTAGATTAGATTTAAAGATGGCTAGTTTTAAAACATATTTTCTAGCAATATATTTATTTAATTTGTGTTCATTTTTACTGTGTTATAAATGTAATTGTATTCTTAAAAAGTAAATTATAATTCTTAAAATGTATGTTTTTGCATTGAAAAACATTTACATAAGAGATATTTATCCTGGTCTGTCATAAATGGGTACAATCAATAACAACACTATAGAGGCTACATGTTTTTTAGTAGATGATTTTAACCTTGTTTATTCATTTGCATAGGCTGTAATATTTAGAACAGAAGAAACAAAGCAGGAGATGAAGCATCAAAAAATACTGAAGTTTGTTTTGTAGCTAATAGAATAAGTTTACTATGATTTAGGAAAATGGCAGAAAAGTCTCTGACAGGTGTTTCCAACCACTCTCCAAGGTCATATCCACTTGAGAACAACATCTATGTTTTCTTATAATTAAATACTTACTAAGTTTTGAGTTCCCCAAATTCCTAAGCCAACTATTTCCTTTGGACTTGGAAGTTACTGACTTCTAACCTTGGGTCATTTTGTTCTACTCGGCTGTATGCATCATCAAGTTTACTTTCAATGTAGCGGAGTAAAAAAACTGACCAAATAATTATTCTGATAATTGAGTTACTTAAGTTCTCCAACTGTAGGGACTGCCAAATTCCATCCTGCTAACTATGAAAACAAGAGGACAGTTTTCTTTTTGATTTACATTTCTTAGTAAATGGAGGTATTAAAAGATGATGTCATTATTTTTCATCAGCTACTTGGCTTAATTTAATATCAAGAGATGTTTCATCTACCATAGAAAAAAAATCCCACAAAGTTTACACAAATAAACCCATTCAACAACTACTTAGTGAATGACTATTATGTTCAAGGCACTGAGCTATATGACATTTTTCTGAGGTTTTAAACTCATTGAGGAGAAGATAATAATGACAACATAATACTGATGATAGTTACTAATATCACTACTATGATTGAAAGGTTACCATAAATCAGATGTTGTTTTGAGTTATTAAGAAGCATAAAACCCATTTACATTGTTTCTAGTATCAGCTTATGTGATAGAGGAGAATATTGAAGCTTGCAGAAAGTAAGTAGGTTGCTCAAGGTCACACAGCTAAGAACTTGTAGAACCAGGATAAAACCCAGCAGTCTGTGGGTCAAGAAATAAATGCAACAGATTTAGTCATCACATGACTATTTAATTTTTCCAGTGTATTTTTTAAAGTTTATAAAATATTTCTTCCGTTATTAGTGTTTTATTTTTTTGAAAAACAAACATCAAGCTTAATACCTGACTTTCTCTCATTTGCTCAAAGTAAATGAGAGATGGAGATTTTAACTGGAGATGAGTATTTCTGTTATTTTTGGCATAAAGAAATATGTCTGTCCTGAGGACTCTATCACTTTGCTTATAAAAAAAAAAAAAAAAAGAGGCAAACATCTCCTTATAAGGACGTTCTGAATAGTTCTCAAGAGTGTATCCTTGGCTAAACTGTGGAGCACTGAGGAGGAATAGAGAAGGAAAAGAGAGAGGAGTTACATGGCTCTGCAGGTAGTTTTACTTCCTGGTTCTGAGGGTTATTGGTTTATCACCAAGCCCAGTTGGTGATTGGCACCTGGCCTGGCCAGCAAGCAAGCCTGAAACAGCTTCTCTGACACCCCAGAGGCCCTGTCATTAAGGGCAGACACTCTGGGGAAGGTGACTCAACTATGCTTCTCACATTGTTAAATAAAGAATTTTGCCTCCAGCCTTGTCTGCACATTCCTGAATGTAGAATTTACTAAAGGAAGCCTCAATAATAAATAAGCATAACACTTATACTCCCAATAAGGACTGACTTCAACAGCATACTACTGATGCAGTCACCCAGGGCCATATGCTGAGGAGGGCCCTGGGCTTGGGTTAATGCTCTACTGCTACCACCTTGAAATTTTTAATTTTGAATAAGGACTCCACATTTTCATTTGCACTGGCCTCTCAAATTATGTGGCTCATCATGCCTCTAGTAAAGTTAAGAGGCAGAAAAAGGAGAATTTAGATATGCCATTGACACTTCTAGTTTTAATTTGTAGTTATATGTTCTAGCTGATTCTTGTGAAAAAATAAATAAATAAATAAAACAAACGGGTTTCACTCCCAACCCAATACCTAGAAATTGAGAAAGATAAAATAGAAACCTGTAATGAGGGGTTAAATTTTTTTTTAAGTGGAGGACAGATTATTTTAAAACCAGAAAGTAACGGCAAAGTCAAATAGTAGGCTGAAGCTGTCGAAACATAGCCTCTCGTCATTGTAGGTAGGAAGTACTGCTGCCAGGAACCATGACTCAGGCGTCAAGCAGTGGCAGCTCTTGCTTCTGTTTCTGTCTTCTCATCATTGTCGTAATGACAAAGCTTGGCCCCAGCTTCTCACAAGGTCCTGCCTCACCCCAGAGACTATTGTTCCCAAAGTCAACTGCCAAATAAAACTTGTTAGTACCTGGAAAAGTTGATATAGGTAGAAACCTAATTTTAAACAAAGGTGCATGCAGGCACACACCCACACCCACCCCCCCAGCCCCACACAGACCCACACACACACAGGCACGTGCACACCAAGCATTTAATGAATGTTTCTATTCCAAATTTGCAGAAGAGGAAAGGCACTAATTTACCCTAGATTTTAGAAGTACAGGGACTTTGCAACTGATTTGTGTCGTTTAAAGTAGCAGTCTCCAGACTTTTTGGCACCAGGGACTGCTTTCATGAAAGACAATTTTTCCACAGACAGGAGTGGTTTCAGGATAATTCCAGTGCATTACATTTATCATGCACCTTATTTCTGTCATTATTATTACATTGCAATATATGATGAAATCATCATACAACTCACCATAATGTAGGTTCAGTGGGAACCCTGAACTTGTTTTCCTGCAACTAGTGAGTCCTATGTGGGGTTGAGGGGAGACAGTGACAGATCACCAGGCATTAGATTCTCATAAGGAGCATGCAACCTAGATCCCTGGCATGTGCAGTTCACAAAAGGATTTGCACTCCTATGAGAATCAGATGCCACTAGTGATCTGACATGAGGTGGAGCTCAGGCGGTCATGTGAGCAATGGGGAGTGGCTGTAAATACAGGTGAAGTTTCTCTGGCTTGCCTGCTGCTCAATTCCTGTTGTGTGGCTTGGTTCCTAACAGGCTATGGACTGGAACCTGTCTGTGGCCTGGGGTGAGGGGGATCCTGGGTTTAAAGTCTTTAAAAATTGCTTTTAATTGTTTCACAAGAAAACAAACAGCAATAAAAGAGTTAGAAGAGTGAGTACTATTAAATTTATGTTAGAGTTCATGGCAATATCGCATCTAAAACTCAGGTTTCCTCATACTTAAATTCTTGACGTTTCCATTATTATTTGTTTAATATGCAATGTAAAATTGATGAGAAAGTAGATTGTAAATTGTCTGAGTTTGTCTTACAGAGTCTTGAAAACTATACCTCTCAAGCCAGCTCCCTGTTTTAACGAAGTTTTATTAAAATACAGCCACTCCATTTGTTTACATACATTTTATGGTTGCTTTCACATTGCAGTAGTAAAGTTGAATAGTTACAATGGTGAACACATGGCCGGCAAAGTCAAATATATTTACTGTCTGGCCCTTTACAGAAACAGTGTTTTGACTTCTGATCTATTAGAATGTAAGTTCCTTTGACTTTAACTTGGATATTCCCAATGCTGAGATCAGTATTTAGCACAAAATAAATTTTAGACAAAATTAATAGCATATGGGTGCCATGAAACCCAGAATGAATAAGTAGTTAAATGGGATAAACAACAGGCAAATATGGACCATTCACTTTTAAAATTTTATAATTCTCAGATGCTACCGTTCTGAAACTTCTCTTCCTAATTCAATTACCAGGTGCTATAGGAAGTTTAACGGTCTAAAATATATTGAACACTCATGTATAAATATAGAACAAATTTATACGTAAAAGGTAGTTCTAGTTTTTCTTTTAAAAATTCCTACCTGTCCATCATCTATGCAGTTTGTTAGGTGATGGTTTTGGGGAAACACCCATCAAAATCCTCATGCTCAATAAATGGTTTCATTGAGCAAGTCAGATTAACCACTGAAATAACTAGGTAGGGTTTTAAAATAGAAATTACAGTGAATATGTAAGGCAAATAAAGTGAACTTTAGAGCCAATTGGTTTGAACTATACCAGGGAATACATATCAGAGGCAGGGTACCTGATAGAGATGGTTCATTTATGTAGTTAGCCTCTTTAATATATGTGCACCACTAGAGGGAGATGGCTACCTAAAGGGTACGTAGAGATGCAGTGAGTTTAAGCTTGTGGCACACACATCTAAGAGTTTAAAAATCCAAATATAACTGGTACGGGTCTGGTCTTTTCAAGTTTCTTTACAGCCACATCCACCTTTCAGTTCCAGAGGCGTCTGCCAGTTTTGCCTCTTAGAGGTGTTTGCTTGCATTGCTTGAAAGTTTCTCAGCTTTGTTTTATTCCTCTCTATTGTTCTTCACTACATTTTTTCCCTCTAAATTTATAAACCAGTACAAATTGTTCACAAGACATTTGCACACAAGGCTTTCTAGCAAAAAGGATCCTAATTTAGTATCGTGTCCATCTTATTTTAACCTAACAAGATTAAGCAAGTCGTTATTGATTTATTTCAGATTCCCTTGCAAATATATTTTACATTCATTTTTATATTTAGGGTGAATACTTATGAATTAAATAACCAAACACAAATACAGGGAAACCTCAGGTTAAAATGGCAACTGTTCCAAAGAACATGACTTTGGGAGGACTAATTTCAAAAGATTAGACTACGCAGTATGCCTGTTCAAATAAAAACTGTGGCCGTTTCGCTCAATATACGTTTTTATATAGTGGATAGTATATTTGACTGTCAACCATTTTTGAATGGTAGATCCTTTGGTGGTTTGCAGATCCCATGTACTGTTACTTACCGTATTTTTCATAGCAAGGAGGGAAATTCAATTAAGATTCATTGAGGATACACAAGGTGCAAAGCACCTAACACATCAGATTTTTTGTATCCCTTAGTCTTTACAACAAAACTATAAAATAAGATAGGCATTATTATCCCACATTTATAGATGATGGAAATGAAGCTCAAAGAAACTAACATACCCAAGCCTAAGCAACCATAAAATGCAAAACCTGCTTTCAAATCCAAGTTGATATGACCCTCAATCAAGTACAAGCTTTTCTGATGATGCACCCAGATCTCCCTTGAAATATGGGAGAATCTACATTTGAATCAAATGTAAAGAGGGATGCAAAAAAAAAACCACACACTTTTCATCACTGCTTCCAAAACTGTGTATGGCAGTAAGGTTGTTTGTAGACTGTACTGATTCTGCTGCACAAAGCAAGTGGATTTGTTTAAAACGTATTTAGAACAATATTATTGAATATATATAAATCTAAATAGGGAAAGGCATGACTTGCAGAGATCAAAAAATGTTTATTTTCTCTGACTCTGGCAAGACAATAGATGATCTATGTTAGGTCCCAAATAAGTTTGAGGCCCAGACATTAATTTCACCCTGCCAATAACAAGGAAGACAGAGGCAAGACAACTAATCATCCATGGAGATGTCTATAAGAGGAGAGTTGGACTAAGTAGCTAAGCTTCCCTTGAATGTTATTCTTTCTTTATTCAATATAGTCACTTAGTAGTCTGTGCTCCAATGCTTTCAAATATAATTCTTAGTGATTAATGAAATAGTTGTAAGATAATTAATTGGGGAAGAAATCCAATATACACTTTTTTAAAAAAGAAAAAAATAAGTTGTTGAAATGCAGTAAAAATCCTGAATCTTGGCTCCCTAAGGATAGGAAATAAGCAAAGCCAATTTGTTGCATAACTCATATGACATAAGAAGAAAAGATCTACCAAGTCTTTAGGAGAGAATCTATGAATTTAAGCTTTGTAATTAAGGGAGTATTGGGAATGCATGCTAGAGGGATGATAATGTGGACAGACTGAAGCTGGCAGGCCTTGATATGCATAATACATGATGTTCTGCAGAAATAGCTTCTAATTCATAAGCCACAAAAACCCTTTTTGTAAATCAAATGTAATTTTAAAATCAAGGGGTTATTTGAAAATACTTTTAACAAGCCTTGACTGAAGTTTTCTGAAAAAGTTATTCTTTTTTTAAAGGGAGAAATAAACCTCCTGGTTGAGGGGGTTTGTCTGTCTGAAGCTGACTTTCAAACAAGGGATTCAGAGTCCAGGGTTCCAGGTAACACCTCAGGGGCCAAGTTTGGCTGTCTCTCTCTCTCTCAGCAGGGCAGATTTTCCTTTATATGGTTTCTCTATTCTTCTGTGCAAGACTATTTGTGGAAAAGAAGTAATTCCACTAATTCAAAAATAATGAGTAAACCTTTGCCCCAGCTGAGCTCCTGGATTTTCACATTGCACAACCATACAGCCATACTTGGCCTGCATAAGATGAGCTTAGGGAAATGCTGAGTCAGATTCTCTCATATTGCCCTTCCCTGGTTTGATTCTTTGAAGAGGTGAAAGAATAACATGCCTTAAGTAAAAGAAAATGTGCTTTAAAGATCACTTCATTATTTCCCCTCATACGTTTCTGGTCTACAATTTAGTGTTTAAACTGAACTTGGCCATAAATCAGGGGGATATGCTGGTACACAGAGCAGTATTTTCTTTCTCCTGCTTGATCATTTACTGATTAATTGATGCTGTGTTCTGCGAATGTTGTCAAAAAAAAAAGAAAAAAAAGAAAAGAAAAACCACAGTTGTCATCATTTAAATTTGACTATACAAAATAATGAACACATTTTCTGGCACATATAAAAATTGTCTGCTGGCTTCCTTTGAGTTTATTAATTCTGGGGTACAAGAGCCTCTTTAAGCCTTTGTCTGCTGTCTGCTTACCATGCTAAAACAAAAGTGATGAAACTAGTAATAGTGATAATAAAAATTAAAAAATACAATTAGAGATTTTCACTATAATATTGTACTTTTTCATGTAGCTGCAAGGTGGTTTTGGTGCTTCTAAGAATGAAAATATTTTGAAGTTGGCTATAGGAAAGTTTTTTTTAATACACTTTTATGTAGGATTATCATTTTACAGATAAAAATAAGAACAGAGAAAATAAATGTCATGCTCAAGGTGACATAATTAGTTGATGACAGACTAGAGACAACATCCAATTTTCTTTACCACTCCCTCCCATAAATACAAATTATTTTGTTCTGAAACTAATAAATAATGAGACCTACGAATCATATTGATGTGGAATGGAAATAAAAGTTATTGAAAAATATGGTTATTAACATGACAAAAAATCTACCCTCTTTTGAGTATGTATCTCTCTCTATCCCTCTCACACACACACATCCACACACAAATACACATACTAACACACACTTTCCTTTGTCCATACCATGCCTCAAGTTGGGGTTAACTCCAACCCTTCTTAGGAGTTAATTCTAGAGATGTGTGGAATTTATGGATGAGTAGGTTGTGAAAGAACATCAGCTTACACTGAATTGAGGAAAACTGAAATGTTTATTGCTTCTATTTCCATCTGTTATCAATAAGTTTTAGCTAAAGGGTCACCAGCAAACCCAGTGAATATCACCACCCAAAAAACAGTTATACCATAGATTAGGTCAAACTCTGTTGAAAACAACTGACAGGTTTACTAAACTGTATTCTTGCTTGGCTTTCACCGTTGCTGTAGAACAAATAGCAGTCAGTGACCAAACACAAACTCACTTTGGTATAGCTTGAGAAATTCATTCTAGATCAGCATTGTCTAATGAACAGAATAATTTTTTAAGAATTTGTTAGTGCCAGGCATACAGTGGTCCACGCCCGTAATTCCAGCACTTTGGGAGGCCAAGGCAGGTGGATCACTTGAGGTCAGGAGTTTGAGACCAGCCGGGCCAACATGGTGAAACTCCATCTCTATTAAAATAAAAAAAATTAGCTGTGTATGGTAGTGGGTGCTTGTAATCCCAGCTACTCGGGAGGCTGAGGCAGGGGAATCACTTGAACCCGGGAGGTGGAGGTTGCAGTGAACAGATATCGTGCCACTGTACTCCAGCCTGAGCAACAGAGCAAGACTCCATCTTAAAAAAAATAAAAAGTTTGTTAGACTGAGAGTCTAGAGACCTAGACTCCTTAATTAAACAGTTGTGACAATGGGGACATCATCCTAATGTCTTTGCACTTCACGTTTCTTATTTGTAGATGATGACTGAATTTCTACGTGTCTCATGTCCCTCCTAGTTCCAAAATTCTTTCATATAACATTAGCCTGCAGAGCTGAATCCTGACCTGGTCAGATGAAATCTTAGCTGTGAGCATTCAGCAGCATTGTACCTCTTACACTACTTGCAGATGATTATCTGTGGAAAAGACCTTTTAATGAAAATAGAAAATCTCAAAATCTCAGTATTCTCTCTGCTTCTCTGTGTCTTTGAGACTTAATAATTCACTCAACCCATCTAAATCTGCTTCTTTAACTACAAAATGAAAAATTAATACCTTTAGGGCTTAAATAATATGTTACGGTAAAAATCAAGTGTAAAATTACAAACAAATCAAAACTCCCCCAAAACATAAGGAATGATGACTTTAAATAGAAATAAGGCTATGGGCTTTCTTAAAGTCTTTAAAATACTGCTCACTGTGTTAGTGCGCTTGGACTGTGACAATAGAATACAATAGACTGGCTGGCTTAAACAACAGATTTTTTTTCCCTCAGTTTCTTGAAGGCTTGGAAGCAAAGATAAAGTGTCAGCAAATGTGGCTTCCCAGCTGGAAGGCAGCCGCCTTTTCTTTGTATCCTCACATAGCAGAGGGGAAGCTCTGCTATTACTTTCTTTTCTTGTGAGAGCCCTACTCCCACCACGGGGGCCCACCCTTATCTAAACCTAGTTATATCTCAAAGACCCCATCTTGTCATACTATGATGCTGGGGGTTAGAAATTCAACATAATGAATTTTGAGGGATGCACACCTTCTGTCTGTAATACTGAATTGATGCATGGTTTGATATTCACTAAACGAAAGGAAATCCTGAAAGATCATTAACACCTTAAAATCATGGCAAGAGGATAGACTCTCAAATTCAAAATTTCAACAATGAAACCATCTTTCTTTAACAAGTTTGTATATGTTAAATTCTGTGCAAAAGTGAAATTCTAAAAGAACTATAAAGGTAAGCTGGAATCTCTCCTCACTTTATGGATGGGAATGCCGGCACCACTGGAAGTTCAGTGTGTTAGCAAATTGGTGATTATGGGCGGAGAGAGGTCCTCACTGATGTCCCTTCTGTATCATATCTTTAGGAGCAGTCATTTCAGCATGTCTAGGTAGAGATTTTCTTCCACCTGAACTTACAGAGGGTGTGTAGAATTTGCTAACAGTGTGATCATTCTATAGGGTGAGATGGGAGTCACCACGAAGAGCATCTTTTCCACCTCCTTTGTTCTGATATGGGGAAAGTGAGAAGTTAAGTTTCTAGCCAAGGAGTCTTATAACTAAGAGGCTGAATCGTATAGGCAAAATCATGCAGGCTTTGAGTAAGTCAGGCCAACGATGAAGTTTGGTTCTACCACTTTTTAGCTGTGTGACCTGGAGACACGTAATTTTAGCTTTATATAGGCCCTCAGTTTCACATCTGCAAATTAATAATGTAAAGGTAAAACAAGACAACAGACAAAGTGCCTGCTACGTAATAAGCACTCACCAACCCCCACCTTCTTTTTTAGTAGCAAATCATGATGTAGCAACTACAATTCTTAACTCCCAGTCTAGTGCATTTTCCATTACACCTCATGTTGCATGAGTAGCATTGTTTTGAACTGAGACTATGAAGTGCTTTTTTAAAAGCCTTATCTTCCAAAATCAATCTCTTCACAATTTTAATAATGCATGAAAGGAGCTAGAAGTTGGCCCACAGAGATTTTTATGAACCAAAGGGTTATTTTTAATTGGATTTCGTGCCTGTTGTTATGGAAATAGTTGTTGCATAGATTATGCATTATGACTTTACTGCAAGAGCAAGCCCAGGATGGGGTATAACGATGATATCACCCTTATGTATGCTTCTTTTCCTTGACAAAAAGCATTTAAAAATGAAAAGGATAGAAGTAAAGCTGCTTCAAAAGCACATATTTCTAACAAAAAAGTACCTTACAAAAATAGCTCTAAAATGATATGTTCTCCTTTCAAGGATCAAAATGAAAGATGACCCTTATGCCAGCAGGATGCTAAGATGCTGCAGAGTTATTAAACACTTCTTTCTTCACTATTCAATTTAAAAAAGAGTATTTTTTTTTCATCCTGGAACTTGCTTTCAACATTTGATCTTTCAGTATTTTTGCGGTTGCTGGACTAGCAGGCTTTCTCTAGTGAGGTAGCCATCAATCTCTTCAAAATATTGTATCTAGAACAGTTTTAAATTCATGTATCTGGATTTGTAATTTAATTTCTCTAAAGAAACAAAAAGGTATAAATAACTGAGGCAATTCATCCTGTAAAATTTAGATCATATCACTGGCTCATTTCTAAGCCTGAGATACACCATCCAAGGATACATGACTTGAATTATCAGTAGCACCACAAGAGAGAAATCAGCAGGCTGGTCGATAGGCTGTGGTTCTGAAAGCAACAATGATCTCATGTGGATGGAAAACTGAGGTTTCTTCTACTTGGTCTTTCTCTCTCTCTCTCTCTCTTCCTCTTTCTTTTTTTCTTCTCCTTGGCCTATATCTTTACTTTCTTATACATCCTCCTGCGATCCTTGGGAGTTAATTGGTTTTGCTGGCAGAATTGTGGTTAAACAAATTGTGAACTCGAGTCCTGATTCTCAATCTGTTGAAAACCATGAAATTCAATGATATAATGCCCTTCATTATTTTAATGTACCAGCATATTTCCATACTTAAATACCAGGGGAAACATTCATTACCAAACAATATATCTTTAATGTTATTTTTTCTCAATGATTCGTAATGTCAGAATAGTAGAAATAATTATGTTTTAATAAAAATATCAGTTATATTAAAAGGATTTTCCTTTGCTTTTTTTTGAGGTGAAGGATAGAGTCTAGCTTAGTTGTTTGAATAATTTCTACCAAACACCTTTCTGAAACAATATGTCTCTTCTGGGTCCAAGTAAATTTCATTTGCACAGGTTTATACAGATTCACTGGCAGTTCCTTTCCCAGTTATACTTCTTGCCCATTGCCCACTGGTAAGCCCTTGCCCTCTACTGTTGGTTAACACCACTGCTTCTACGTCATGCTCAACAGTTGGCTGTGCCTATTTTTTTTCTTTCTTTTTTTTCAGACCACTTATTATGAGTCAATACTTATGCCTACACCTACCAGAAGGGCCTCCACCACACACAGATTTGCAATGTAAAGGTCAATTAGTCATGAGGTTTATTTAGATGTTTTTTTTTTTTTTTAACTCAACTTCCATAAATATAGGTGGCTAAAGAAGCTAAGAACTTGTTGAGCATTGGAGGTACCTGATATAAGAGTGGAATGGCAGCCATCACCCAATATAGTACCTTCTCCCAGAGTCTACTGGGAGACTTATCTGCTCACTGAAAATGACTAGCTAATGAGCTACAGTCAGATGTCTTCCGGAGCTCAGAGGTTACATGATGGCCAGACACTTTGTTAACAGGAAAGTGGTAACTGAAAATCAGAGTATTTATTTTTTTAAATGTGTGTGTAAATTTGGTTGGGTTCCCAGTGCTATATTGACTGTGCCTATTTATGACAGCAGGTTAATTCACTTGTTATAGATCAATGCACAGGATTAAAGATCTTAAATTGTCACACCTGAATGTTTGTAAACTTGTCATTTTCCTTGCTTGCTATGACTCTAATGGGCTTGAAAACTGGTCCAGCCCACCTCTCTTCTCTCTCTCCTTTCTCTCCCTCCTCTCTCTTTCTCCCTCTCTTCTCTCTCTCCTCCCTCTCCCTCACCTTCCCCCTTTCTTTGTCTCTTTCTCTCACTCTCTGTGAGGTTCATTTGCTTGACTGATTCTGAGTGTCCATAATGACTGTTTGGCATATTCTACAGGCAAAGGTCCCGAGACTCTTTTTGCTGGCTATAACCTCAATGATAACGAATGGCACACAGTGCGTGTAGTTCGGCGTGGAAAAAGTTTAAAGTTAACGGTGGATGACCAACAGGCCATGACAGGTAAACGCCCCATCCCCATTGTCTTTTGCTATGCTAATGCTTTTGATTCTCATTTCTTGCAGGTGGCTTTGCAAACCAAGGCTGTACACAGCTTGAAGCTCATATACACAATCCATTTTTACTCCAACTATTCTAGTAACAGTTTCATTAAATAAGCAGACTTTTAAACGTTTTCTCTCTGAAATGACACCATTTCTGTCATATTCTTTGCCCTTTAATAGTGCAGGAAGAAATTGTAATACATTTAATTTGTGTGGCCTGATAAATGTCTTAGTGCCTCATCAAATACTGAAGTCATTGTTCAGATGCCAATTTCTGTTTCGTTTCTTTGTTTTATATATACTTTGACAATGAACAACTGCCCGTTCTACCTTTTAAGTTCTAGGTAAGTTGATAGATATATTGGCGTTCTGTCAGATGAAATGCTTTTTTTCATTTAAAGCTATAATAGATCATTTTGGGCATTTAGCTCAGTTGGTTAAATCTAATATGAAGGATGTCAAGTTTAACCCCCATTTTTAGACTCCTGAGGTGAGCTGTGTGAAGGACCACCCTAGAAACATAGGAAAGCCGTGTAGAAGAGGAACCCTTCTGCCTTTACTTACTTTGAAAACAACTCCAAGCACATGACCAACTGGGATCTTAGCTGATTTTTCTTTTTTCATAGAAGACAGCCATGCTAATTTTTCTGGTAAAAAGCACAAAATTGTCCTTGTGCAATGGATATGTGTCTGTTCATTCAATTTTAAGAAGGTCTCTATGCCCAGAGAACAGGCAACTGCATCAATGGAGCAATATTACGTATAGGATTTTAAACTTTTGAAAGATTGATTCTTTAACTTAGGGAAGGAAGGCAAAAAAATGTACAGGGAAGAAGAGTATAAGCTAAAGTTCAGTTAGCTTTGGTCTAGGACAGTTTTTGAAGAGGGATGGACTGGCTTTTAGATTAGCATCCATAGTTTGGACAACTGGGTTTTATCAAAAGGCATGGGAATGAACAGTGAGGATCTAAGGTCACATGTAAGAGTTCGGGAAGAGGCAGCTGCCAGCAGCAAGATCTTGCCAGAACCACAGGCACAACATTTTTAAATCTCTTAGTGCCTCTCGAATAGTATAGAGTCCTGTGAAGTAGATAGGGCTCACATATTCCCATTTTTGTGGGTGAGGTAACTGGTACTCGAAGAGGATCAGTGAATTATGTTTCATTTGAATGTGTTGCAAGATCTGAAGAGAGAATCTAGGGTTGGTTTTTGTTTTGTGTTTTTTGCTTGGTTGGTTTTTGAGTTACAGTCCATTGTTTAATACTCATCAATATCCTGGTAAGTGTGTGGCTCTGTAGTAAGCATTTTCTCTGACAATGTATGAAATTATGAGGAAAATACATAGATGCATATAAAACACAGATTATTACTGAGGGTACTATGTTGTATAGGGTAATAGATGAACTACCAGATAGTTGACATGATTACTTTATGGTCTTGGAGTTCAGAAGAAAAGTTGAGGAATTTGGTTCCAGGTATTGTTTAAAGCAATTGATGCTATTGGGTCTAGGCTTTAAAATGAAAGGATAATGCAGGAGAGAACTACACACAAGAAAGAATGTTGCTGATGGGGCTAGAGTAATGTTCAGGGAACTAAGATGTTTCATTTTGCTTCATGTAAGCTTACGGCAGTGGGCATGGCTACGATGGCCTTTTGAGGCCAATGAGTTGATGGTCTGGACGAAGGAGTTCCTATTTCATAGACTTTCAGGAAATTGGAAGTCGCTGCATTTAAACTGAAAAGTAAACGGAGAAAATAGATTTTGAGCAAAACCCATTCTGTGGCAGTGTTTCAGATGCTCCAGGATGTAAACTAGTAAGTGCTGTCCTGCAGTGGATGTATCAGGGATGAAAATAAAAGAATGCTGCAAACCGTTAAAAAAAAATATTTTAGTAAGTTATTTCAAAATAATTTCAAAAATATAAAAACCCCAAAAATACTACAGAGAACACTGTTATACCTTTACTATTGTGAACATTCAAGCCAATATGTTTTGACATTTGTACTCTCTCACTGTCCCTCTCTCTCTCTCTTTCTTACTTTTCTCTTAACCAGTTGAGAGTAAGTTACATACACAATGTCCCTTTAACCCTAAATACATGTATTTTTTAAAAATGGGAATATCCCCTTACCTAAGAAATGAAAGCTACTGACTTCAGTAAACTTTGCTTTGATACAATAGATTTTTCTATTCTGTCATCCATATTCCAGCTTTGTCAGTTGATTTGATATTATCTATATGCTGTAAGCATGTTGCTCCTCCAGCACAGTGTTCAGGCTAGGGCCAGCTATGGATGTTTTCCCACCCCATCCCCCCAGTGGTCACGTTGCTTTAGCTTCCTTTAATCTAGAAGATTTCCATAAACTTCCTTTGTCTTTCATTATGTTAACATTGTTGAAGTATATACTCTCCTCCTGCTTTGTATTAAGGTAAAGTCACTCATTTTGTGCTAATCTGACATTTCCTCATGATTGAATTTATATTTTCCATTCTTGGACGAAATACTGTATTGTTGATGTCATGGCCTCTGTACAGTAAGTATCCCATCTAGGGCACATGCTGCCCGTGTCTTTGGTGATTTGATTTGACCATTTGCTCAACATGTTGTACAGTTTCTCCATTGCATGATTACTATGTTTTCTCCCTTTTAACCAATAAACTGTCTTTGGGGAAACATTAAGACCATGCAAATATCCTGTATCTCTCTCACAATTTTGCCCTAGATTTAGCATCTGTTGGAGAGTTTTGCTTGATTCAGTCTTTACTATGAGCATTACAAAAAAATGATTATTTTCAAACTCCAGCACTCCTCCCACATTTACAGTCAATGCTTAGCATCCTGCTGCAAGCAAAGGCCCTTCCTTCTCTCTCCCTTCTTTTTTTTAAAATAATTTTTCTCCTTCCTTCCTTCCTTCCCCCCTTCCCTCCTTCCCTCCCTTCATCCCTCCTCCCTCCCTCCCTTTCTTCCTTCCTTCTTTCCTTCCTTCTTCCCCACTCCTTCCTTCTCTTCCTCTTTCCATTTTGTCAAAGTTCTCATGAAAGCCAAGAATTCATAAGACTAATTTAAACTTGGTTTACATAGTACATAAAAGATTTCCAAATGTGGCAATGGAAGCTTTAGATTTTTTTTCAAATATCCTAGTGGCCACTTGAAGCCATCTGCAAATCAGAGACACAATGGGAGAGTCTTATTCAATTTTATAGCAAGTCAGAAATCACAAAATGATAATTTTTAACAGGAAAGTACTAGAGACTCTTCATGCAAAGTCCTACATTTTCCCCTATCTTTAAGTTATAGTAATTATATTAAGTCAAGTATCTGTTGAACACAGGGCAGTACATACTCAGGCTGTTCTTGGGATTGTTTGTACCCTACCTAGGGTCAGGAGGATAGCAGTTGCCAGCAGAGAATCCCAAGGAAGGAGATATCCTAGGTTACAGGTGACAAGGGTTGTACAAATTATGTGGATTTCCTGAGTGGGAAGTCACTGGGTTTCACCTCCTCATCTAGTCTGTCTAAAAATTCTAGCATTGTGTTTGTCATATCTGTGTCTGTACACCCTTTATGGAACAACATTCACCATATATCCAGTTACTGAAACTAAAAGCCAGGCATCATCATTTTCCTCCTTTCTTTCATTCTGTATGTTGTTAGTAAATCCTGGAAATTATATTCACATATTCATCTTTTTGTTGATTATTTCCATTTCTGCTATAACTGCCCTGGTTCACTCTCCAATCTCTTGTACCCACAAAGGGAATACATGACCCCCCCACCCCACAAGCATCCACACACACGTCCATTGAGTGTTGGGTCATGGTTAACCCCTGCTTCAAATCCTCCTTAGCTCTGAGTATAAGAAACACTGTGAGAAATCTGGACGCTGGCGCTCCTTTCACTCCCATGTGAATCAGTAACCTACTTGCTCCCAGCTCTGCAGCCATGCCCTCTCACTGTTTCTCATCCAAAAGCCTTTCTTCCTCTTTCCCCTCCTCCTGGAATCCACCCTTGATTCCCTTTCTCCCATTCTTATCATGGCTTTCTCTTTTTAATTCTTCAAATCCAGCTTAAATATCAAATCAGGCATCTTCTTTCATTTCACATTTACCAACACAGTACCCCATTCATCAAATTCGTAGCATTTCTTTGAGATTTGTAATTATATCTTTACATCCTTACCTCTTTTGTCTGCCTTTCCCCAATAGACCATGAGTTTGGAGAAAACGAGTGCTTTCTGCTCCTCTCAACACTATTTCTCCAATACCAAGCCAAGCACTTGACACGTATACCACATAATCAGTCATTTTAAGTAAATTAACAAGTGAATGTAAGGGAAGGTTATTTTGCTCGACATGAGAAATGTAACCTAATGCAGATCACATATTAACCTTGCTATTTATTTTGGTAAAAATACTTGACTTGCAAGTAGTGAGATTTCTATATGAACTCAGCATCTAGGAAGCATGTTTTGGTTGTTATCTTATTGGAGATGATTGTCAATCTGCTATACCTTAGATATTTTGATCAAAGCATTTTGCTAATTCCAAATTCTCCTTGGTAGTGCAACATGATTAGAACGTTAAAAATCCTTCCCCTTCAAAGTCTAATTGTTTTTTCCTTATTTAATTCTACAGTAGGAGAAATGCCTATATTACTGATGAGGATTAAACATTGGAGTAAAATCCTGAGGAAAAAATAATTTTTTAAAGAAAGCAGCAATCAGTTAATATTTTCTTAGTAAATAATGGCTTTTGGATGCTAATTCTCCCCAGTGAAGAAGCATATCTGCCATTACTGTATGTGTGATATATATGTATAGATACATACATATATATGTATATATATAATATTAGATATACTTATTAATAAAGAATGTGGTCTAAAACATAGATTATAATGTCTTTTCTTATAACTGGGCCATAGTTGCTTCAGTGCTGTTTTACTGCCTTTTTATTATTTATGCTCTGTGCGGGTACTCGATTCCTTTGAGAAAGGAAAATGGATACTGTGTTATTTTTGTTACTGAACTCCTTAGTCCTGTGAATAAACTGATCTTTCCTTTTTTAGAGCGGGTAAGAATTTGACAACTGGGGGTAATATTTAACTTCAAGTGTTAGAAATTTTTTTATGATTTTTTTTTTCTATTGGTTGTTTTATCAATAGAGCTTTTAAGAAGATACATGGTAGATTCAGGGCCAGAGTAAGTTTCACTGAGTTAAGGCTTGTATTTTAGTGTATCATAAGGATAAAAATCAGCACAAGGAGATATGAAAGCCCGCATGTTTTATAAGCTTCTCATATTCTTTATTGTATTTAGCTTCTTAAATGCAATGTTGCTGGTGTGTTTAGAGCTTCATATTTGGAAATAATTAAAGGTTAATTTTGTTACCAAAGAGATAGATCCCCATGGAACAACATTGAGGTCATTGAACAGGAAGAACAGAGGAAGAAGATAGAAATGATGTCACGGGAGAAACCAGAAGTGATGAGGGTGGAATAGCACTTTTGCATCAGATAGACAGTCAGGGGGTCTGGTGCTGAGGGTAGGGAGAGACAAGGCAATTATTTATGGTGACGTTTTTGTTTTAAACATATTTGCAGAAAGGGAATCAGAACAAACCAATGGCTAAAAAGACAACATGCCAAGGATGGCTAGAATGTTGTCTCCAGGATCAAGGACTAATAAAGAGTGTTTGAAAATGAAATTGCATCAAGTACATTTCTGGGGAGTTTTGTGCACAAATACGATGATAATCATCAAAGTCAATTAACTAAATATGTAAACGGGTTTTCTTGCACAACAAAAAGCATGCCTTCTAAATTTTACTTACATATATTTCCTTAAAATGCCACCTAATATTTTACTGTCTTGACTAAAGAAATGGAAATTTGTCAAACTGGCTGAAGGGGGCACACATAGATGGTTGTTCAATCTTCATTACCGCTGGGGAAAAGGTCCCAAGCATTTTGTCAGGAGCTGATTCTGGGATTAGCTCTGACTAATATTTTCATTCATATGACGGATGACGGAATAGGGTAACTTGATACATTTCTCAATTATGGCAAATCGGGTAGGTATGCTAGCACCTGAAAGAACTTGATTAAAAAATAAATGTATGTTTTTAGTTGCAGAAGAGAGTGACTGACAGTTTATTTAGACAAGAGCAAGATGCTGGGTGTGAACCACTAGTACTGGCACAAGTGACTTATATTTATGTTGCAATTTAATATTTAGAAAACAAGTTCACATCTTTGCTTATTTATCTTACCTTTAACCTTGAAAACAGGTGAAATGTTTACTCTGGAAATAAAGATGGGACTAAGTTTGCTTTTAAGCATTTGACAGAGAAATAGGGAGGGACAGAGAGAAATGAGGACTGAGCAGAATAGTCAGTTGCTAAAGAAATTTGCATCCAAGCTTCACCCTAGGATGTTTAAAGAAGATTTTTGCCTGGTGATATGAGGCATGCTGGGCTAATTGTACTGGTATTATCAAAATCTGGCAAGCTTTGAATTGGTGTATGGTGCTAAATTTAGTTATACAAAACTTAAGGACAAAAAAATGGCATAGGTACAGACATCAGCAGGATTTCTAATGTGTTTAGAAGACTAGTGTGAACAAAAACTATGGCCATTATTGAACACAGAAGAGGGAAATTGAATAGTATATATTTAACTTCTAACACATTATTGTTTCATTATTGGAAGAAAAGGCTGAAACTCTCCACTATTTCTATTGGGCATAGGAAAATATATAGTCACATTTTTTTTCCTGGAAGAACATTTATAAGGATTAACCTCACCTAACCATGAAGCTGAGATGTATACTTACCAGTGGTATGACTGAGAATAATCACTGCTCCTAATCCATCTCTCTGTCCACCCACCCTTCTTACCATTTTCCCTCGTTCTCTTTCTTTTACTATTTCCTCTCGCCTTTTAAAAGATACTGTTACTTTTCTTAATGAGGATGATTTTTGTTAAGACTAAAATTTGGACAAGGATTAAAACCTGACCTAAGAATGTTTTATTAGATAATCCGGGTTTACACTTTAGCATCGTTTAGATGTTCTTACCATATGCAACTGAGTACCAGTGAGGTATCTGGCTTCTTGTATTTTAAAATGCGATCTTGTTATGAAAGCCTAAAGTTGAAAATGCCTTTCAAATACAGAAAATAATCATATGTTATTCTCTCTTTTAGGTCAAATGGCGGGTGATCACACGAGGCTGGAGTTCCATAACATAGAGACTGGCATCATCACAGAACGACGATATCTTTCTTCTGTCCCCTCCAATTTCATTGGACACCTGCAGAGCCTGACATTTAATGGAATGGCATACATTGACCTGTGTAAAAATGGTGACATAGATTACTGTGAGCTCAATGCCAGATTTGGCTTCAGGAACATCATAGCAGACCCTGTCACCTTCAAGACCAAATCAAGCTATGTTGCCTTAGCTACCTTGCAAGCCTACACTTCTATGCATCTTTTTTTCCAGTTCAAGACAACATCCCTAGATGGACTAATTCTGTATAACAGTGGGGATGGAAATGACTTTATTGTGGTTGAATTAGTTAAAGGGTGAGTACATGCCCGTTCAATAACAAATAAATAAAACTTTGGAAAAATAGACATCAGTATCCAAACAATTCACACTAAGAAGAATATATTAGCTCCTAAGGTGGTGGGCAGGGGCAGGCGGAGGACAAATAGGGATGTATTTGTTTAAATCATCTCTTAGGGATCTTAAATTAATATGGATTCAGGACAGTTTTTTGCAAGTACATTTTCACATATGAAATACAAATTACATCGGGCTGTAATGTATAGAAGGCATATCATGAATCTTACACTTCAAGTGGGCATTTCCTGACTATGCACAATGTAATTCCACAAAAGCATTGCTACAAGTTTGGAGGATAGTCTATGCTAAATTAAATAGCTGATTCAAGTACTCAGATTATTTAAATTTCAAAGAATCCTTTTAACATAAACCTCTTTCTATGTCAGAGTTCCTTAGAGAATTTAGAAAGGAAGATTTGTGTAAACTTTTCTTAAAACTGTGAGGAAAACTTAATGTATTCTAATTGATATGAGCATTTATTCATTCATTCTGCAAATATTATTGCATATTTACAATAGGCTACATCACGTGCCATGCACTGATATACATATATATACCTCTGAAACCCTTGTGCACGTCTCAGATTGCTACCACAGTGAGTCATACCCACACATACCAACATACAGTCCTAGGGTTTGTACATGAACACATAAATAGAAAAGAAAAACACTGTGGCGTGTTTCTTGGGATGATCACATGCAAAGGCTCAGGAGTCTTCAGGGAAATTAGAAAAATTTGTAGAGCAGGGAGTGGGTGTTTGGTCTGAGTGTTGAAGGTTGAATACACATTTCCTATACTCAAACGGGGACTCGAGAAAAAGGAGAAAAGCAGGTGCAAGACTGAGAACAATGTCCATTTCAACTGGTTAGAAAAGGTTGGAGGGAATTGTGGAAATAGGGAAACCATGGCGAAAGATACCTCCTTCCAAATCCGTAAATTTAAATGTAGACCATTATTTTAAAAATCATTTTCACCATTTCCTTTAGTGAAGACACCGAACCATCAAAGTGTTTGTTTCTTCTTGTTAGCTGAGATTCTTTGTAACTCATTGTCATGACCTCTAGTAAGGATGAAACCATTGGGAAAAATTATCCATTTGTAATATCACCTTTAACTTCATAAAAATTTAAAAAGTGATGGCAGCTTCCCCTTTCATTCTTTTCCCAGGTACTTACATTACGTGTTTGATTTGGGAAATGGTGCTAACCTCATCAAAGGAAGCTCAAATAAACCTCTCAATGACAATCAGTGGCACAACGTGATGATCTCAAGGGACACCAGCAATCTCCACACTGTAAAGATTGACACGAAAATCACAACGCAAATCACCGCTGGAGCAAGGAACTTAGACCTCAAGAGTAAGTGCCTGTTAAGTCAGAGTAACCAGTCTCCCTTCACCTGGAAGATCCTTTGCTTAGGGGTGCGTTTGTACCTTCTACAAAGACTGACCAGAATTTCATTTTCAGCACCTAATTAATAATACAACACACAAGCCTCTGCTCCCCCTTTAATGTGGTAGGAACCTATGTATTTTTAATAACTGCTTAAAAAATGCAGCACCTAAGAAAGCATGCATGATTAAAATACAGAAAGTGAGAAAAATATAATATCGGTCTTGATATTAAAAAGGCATTTGTAAGTTACTTAAGTCCCAAGAGTTTTCAATTGATTTAAAGTTAGGGAACCAGATTATTCTAGGGCTTATTAGTTTTCTTTCCTTGGTGAGGTTTTCCAGATACTGTCAGACTCCCTGATGAATTGGAGTTTGAGGCTGGCTTAGATACCCCGTGTCTCCAACAGTGAGTTCTATCCCGCATCTCTCTCTCTCTCTCTTTCTCTTTCTCTCTCTCTCTCTCTCTCTCTCTCTCTCTCTCACACACACACACACACACACACACACACACACACGAAGGCTTTTTTCACCAGCTGCTAAGGAAGTCTTACCATACACTTCTGTTGCTTATTGATACTTCATTTCTCAAATGTACAAGACAAAATGCTTAGAAAACATGTCAATAATAGGAGAAAAATGACAGAAGTTCCTATTTGAATCCCTTGTGATTCACTAAGAATGTATGTGTGGATTCCATCTCATTTAACACTACAAGCATTGCAGAAGGTATTATTAGCATGTTATTCTCAATGTAGAAAATCTGAGGTTTGAATGATTCCAACTTCCTCCCCCAACCCCACTGATTCTTCTGCTGTATCCTGATGCATTGCAAAGCCTCACAGACATCATTGCAGACATAATTTTTCTTGGAAAGAGTTGCTCATTTTTATTGATGGGATCTTTCCCTTTGATTCAAAAGTTAGATACATTGAGGAGGGAAGTTAGGAGACTGGAAAGAGAAAATTCAACAGAACTCTTTTTTTTTTTTTTTTTTTTTTGAGGCAGAGTCTCACTCTGTTGCCCAGGCTGGAGTACAATGGCACCATCTCTGCTCACTGCAACAGCTGCCTCCTGGGTTCAAGCAATTCTCCTACCTCAGCCTACTGAGTAGCTGGGATTACAGACACGCACCACCACACCCAGCTAATTTTGTATTTTTAGTAGAGACAGGGTTTCGCCATGTTGGGCAAGCTGGTCTCAAACTCCTGACCTCAGGTGAACCACCCACCTCAGCCTCCCAAAATGCTGGGATTACTGCGCCCAGCCTCAACAGAACTCTTTCTAGAGAAAAATGCTGTTTCTAAATAAGGTGAAAGGAGAAAGAAGAGTGTTTCACTTTCTTTATTAGCAGAATATATTTTGAATCCTAGGACATTATTTGTTCAACACATAAAATGTGTGATAATGGACATCTCCCTTCTTTCGCAGTAGGCTTCTTGTTAACTTCAAAGAGATCGTATTTGTACCCACAAATCTAATAGCTTGGCTCAAAACATAAAATGAAATTCAAACAAATGCTTTTAACAGGCGAAACCTCTTTCTCTTTCTTCTTTCTGATTGAAGTGATTGAACTGCTTTTCCTTCTGTATTTTTCATGTGCCCCTGTTTTGCACGGTGGGCTCAGGTAGTAATTGTCAAAAGAAAGGGAAAGATTGTGAAATTCAGTGTGCAGACCAAGCCACCAAAGGTAAAGCAAAAAGCGTCCTGTTTGTGTAGGTGAGACATTAGTAAGTATAAGGGAATGTCACTGGAAATTAGGAATACTCTGTTGGAGATTAAAATGGCTTAAAAAAAAAAGCAGTTTATAATTGGTTGAAGTATATGGCGTGCACAGCCCTACACATTGAGAATTCAGAGAAACAATGCCAGAAAATGGATTCTATTTCTTTGGATAGTTAGGACACTGTCTCCTGAGAAGTGAATATCTGCTTATTGTTCATTAACAAACGGAAGTGAAGGTGATAGGAGATTGTAGTCTAGAGTTCTTTCTGGTGGGATAGTTACACATCTAAGTACTTCAGAGTTTAGTTTTGTTAAAGCATTGAGTGTTACATAACTCTGAGATATGACAGGTGTTGCCCATATAAAAACACTGAATTTTAAAATGGCTAATTACATAATATTAAGATATATAGTAATAAACTCTGAGTGTATTTGTGTTTTTTTTTTTTAAAGCACAATTGAGGCTGAGCGTGGTGGCTCACGCCTATAATTCTAGTACTTTGGGAGGCCGAAGCAGGTGGATCACGAGGTCAGGAGTTCAAGACCAACCTGGCCATATAGTGAAACCCTGTCTCTACTGAAAATACAAAAATTAGCTGTGTATGAAGGTGGGCACCTGTAATCCCAGCTACTCAGGAGGCTGAGGCAGGAGAATTGCTTGAACCCAGGAGGTGGAGGTTGCAGTGAGCCAAGATCGTACCACTGCACTCTAGTCTGGGTGATAGAATGAGACTCTATGACTGTCTCAAAAAAATAAATAAATAAAAATTAAAAAGCATAATTAATATTGTGAATTTCCCGTGCGAAGGGGCTAATCATTAGTGTAGAATAGTACTTTCTGCATCACAGAAAAGTGAGAGCAAGTTTCTAAAATTAGGCCAAGTCTGGGCTAATGCATTGGGTGTGTGATCCGATGGCAACAGCAACCCCGTGGTGCCTCTGATCACATGCACCTTCAGCTACAGGGAGTTTGAGATTAGCCTGCTGTGGGGCCTGACATCTCTTGGTCTCCCATCACCACCGCTTTTGGTAAGTGTGGCTACCAGCATTGGCCAGAGCATGAGTATTTACACAGCACTGACTCTGGAAAGAAGACAGCAGGGTTTCTGCAATGGAAAGCTCTCAGTGTCTAGAAGAACGTGACGTTGAAGGAGCGCTTAGAGGATGGAGAAAGACAAGATACCGTGGAGCTGTCTTGGAGCATTGAAACTAGACTGGTATCACCTAGGAGGCTTTTTACAGCAGTAATGTTTAAGGGACAGTTGAAGCATGAGTAAGAACAATGAAGCATTGTTTCTTTTTTCCATATGGATGCCTACTGAAGTTTAGAAGCGCTTATTCATAAAGGAGAACTTCTACCCGAACTCTTCACTTAGACATGGATGTCAGTGTTTGTTTTGGTTTGTTTGTTTGTTTGTTTGTTTTTTGACATACTATTCATGTAGCATTGAGCTGCAGGGAAAATGAAAGTTGACCTATTTTGGTCAATATATTGTACTCTTCAGGAATTTAAGAAAACATCAGATTTACTCTCCACTCTGCTCTAAGTCATTGCAACCGTCTTTAGTGCTTCTCAAAAAAAAAAAAAGATCAGCCAACTTTAAATACCTGAGAATCATGTAGTGGTGTTTGTGAAGTTCAGATTTCTGGATCCTATCTCAGACCAACCGAGGCAGTAATCATTTGAGGGAGATGTGCAGAAAACGACAGACATCTGTATTTTTAAAGAGCACTGACTGTTGCAGTTAGCATGCGCTGCAGAGTCCTGAAATAATGCAAGATTTCTGTTGAGGTCCAATTTCAAATTTCTGTATAAATCTTGCTTTTGTTTTTATTTTAGAATTTTACTGTTTTTTGTTTGTTTTATCAGCCCTGAGCTGAAGTCACGTTATTGGCTGGTTAGAAATATTGGGAGAATTTAAAAAAAAAAAAAAAAAAAATTCCTTCTGTTTTACTATACCTTAAAAAGGCACTAGAGGGCAGTAGAAGGCCACAAAAGATGCTGCATAGGACTCGGGAGTTGGGGAAACCTCAACCTGCTCCATTTGCAAGGGGAAGTCGTTTCTTTTGTTTTCAGACATCTAAAATTCCACAGTTAGCTTTTATAGTGATGCATGCTTTTGTCTGTGGCTCTGCTTCATTACAGGAACAGGACTTCAGTGAAGAACTTTGAAAACTGGGGCTCATGTATTTCATTCTCTACTTTGACTCCAGTAGAGATGGTCAGAAATGGCCAGGACTCTAATAATCTTTCTCTCAGAAGAGAAATTCCATGCAGCTGACCTTGTTCAGCTTATCTTTCATGATACCGCTCGATTCTCAGGGGGTTGTGTGTCTCTCCCTGCTGATACAGTTTTGCTTTCATCTTTATTTCCCAGCTGTTTGTGTTCTATTCCCTCTGGTTATTATGTACAAGCAGCAACATGCAATGAAAGGAGCAGCAGAAATTTGCTCTCTGCTGGATGATTTCCTAACATCGCTTTATATTCATTTTAGGACTTCTGAGTCCTGCCTCCTTTAGAGAAAAAATGGGTTTGTGTGATTCCTCCTGATGTTCCTTTTCTTGCTCCTGTATTTGGCAAATTTGTATGTTAGTATGTGCATGCATATGGAAGGGAGCTAATATTTATTAAATGCCTACTAAATGCTAAGTAGATTTAACTGATGTTATTGTATTTCATCCTTGCAATTACCCAGGGGTTTAAACTGAAGTCAGTCTTGCTCATTCATTAATCTAGTTCAAGAAAAAAAAGATACAGAGGAAGAATTGCTTTTGGCCCCCACCCTCCATGAGTACCCTTCTTTAAGACATTACCCTAAGTTTAATCCTTCAGCAAATTGAGGCCACACAGGTATCATGAGAGGGGCGGAAATTAAAGATTCCTAGTTGTGTAGCATAGAGTGCCCTCAGGTGGCCACCTATCAAAACTACATAAAACAGAGGACAGCAGCCCAGGCAGCCCTTGGTTGGTCCTTTCTTCCTCCTCTGTTCTCCCTCTCAAACCCAAAATTCCTTCAAGGGCTTTGAGGTCTGGCACTGTCTACTGATCTTGCCTCTTTCCTTCTTACCATGATCACCACCCTCAACCTTCCTCATACTCCTCCTTAAATCTCACCGTGAAGGCAGCTGCCTATTGCTCAACCTGCTACCAAGCCACGTGGATGTCCCCTAATCAGAAACAACTCAACAGGGACTGTCTATTCAAATATATTCACTCTGTAAGCAAAATTTGAAGATAAATAACATTCTTGCTCTTTTCTCTTGATCTCTGGCCCGTCAGTCGCTATGACTCAGCTCCCTGCCGTCTCCAATCCTGAATGTAACAAGCATCCCCTCCATTTTCTACCTTTTCATGTTGCTACTTGACAAATCTTTACAGCAGTCGTTCAGTAAACCAGATTCTATTCAAAGACGTAGTCGTGTTTAAACATGCCCAGGCTTTGTGTATTCAGCCCACATGACATCTGACAGCCCGCTTGTCTTGCCCAGATGTTTTGTTTAAATAGAAAACCTTCAGGGAGGAGTGATGTTGAGCTTAGCCTTAGAGCAGGATATGGCACTGGGAATGGAGGGAAGGGGCTGCTGTCCTGTGGTTAGGCCACCTTTGTTAGTTTTTTGGTTTGGGTTTTTTTATTTTTTATTTTTCGTCTATAAGGGAAAGAGGTTTATTAACATTATTTCCACCTGTAGGAGATTATTTTAAGGATCAAGTAGGATGTAAGAGAGACAAGAAACCCTTTCAGCTGTTGAATGAGGAGGCCGCACAGAGGTTAAGAACTTTGTTCTTGGAATCATAATGGGATCTCAAGAGCCATCCTCTTGATTGTTCCCTTGGATACACGGGTTCACTGCTCCCTAATCCATTGCCCCACCATGACGGCAGCAGCCACCCTGGCTCTGTTCTGTCTGCAGGCACTGCTGTGAGATCGTTTCTCTCTGCCTCCCGGCTTCTTCCACTCCTGGCTTCTTCTGTCTCGTGGCTTCCACCTATGGCTTTTGTTCCTGTGTATGTTTCCACCTCTGTCCACTCATACTTCATCTCACTTTCCAATTCCCCCGAATACAGGGTTTAATACAGTGAATGGACCTGTCACCATCTGGTCTAGGCTACAACTTCATAAGCTTTTGCCCTGCTGCTACTGGCCAGGCTCACCTCTTCAGTCCATTTAGCTGTAAACACAGAGGTAGGTTTTTGAACTTGAGAGAGAAGAGAAAGAGAACTGTGGGTTGGAAGGCTGTCTTTAACCTCCGAGAAAAGACCAGGGTAATTTTCTCATTTTGAAGGGCCCTGAATGCCAGGCTAGAAGATGGGAAGGGTGAAATTAAAGGGTCTTGAGCAGGAGAGAAGAGGTCATAATACTTGCTAGAATTATTTCTTTGGCTTCAATGGAATGGAGGAGCTGAGGCTCAGGGAAAAGACACCACTTTGGAGGCAATTTGCCATAGTACAGAACAAAGACAGTAAGGTTCTGAGCATGTAGAAATAAGACTTGACATTTTTGTTTCTCATTTTCTTACACAAGAATTACAGAGCAGTTACTTGAAAGAGAGATGTGAAACTACTATTTCCCTTCTGCCACCTCCATTGAATCCCCAGGCTTTGCAGAATTCATCTCAACCTATTCTCTTTACTATAAAGGCTTTGTCAGTTTGTTTTAATCCTACTCTTAACTTCCTACCCCCATTAAGACATTGTTCCCTTCCCATGCGCTTATCTGGGACCTGCCATCTGACATTTGGTTTGGAAATTCTTCCCTCTGCTTCCCTGTGGTTCTTGGCCAAGCTCACACTATTTTAACAGAAATTATGTTCTTTATTCTCCACTAAAAGCATTTTTAAGAAATTCCAAAAAAAAAAAGAAAGAAATTCTTTCAACCATTTTACTTGTTTCTGAATTTCTCTGATATTAGCTGTGAGATGTCTATATTTAGTTTTTTCAACTCCCTTCAACTATATTATCTGAAATTTCTCTTCCCATCATTTGACTCCTACGAACTTAAAAACTGTAAGTGATCTTGGAGATTATCTGGTATGACCAATTCCTTTTACAGCTGAGAGATGTATGCCCAGGAGAGGTTGATCTGCACAGCTACCCCAGTTTCACATTTTTATTTTTTTTACCATAGCTCAGGGGACACAAGTTGAGTTGCTCATGTCAGTCTCGATTGACTGCTGGTGACTACCTGCAGCAACACCCTGAGAAGAAATCTGCATCCTTATGTGGATTCCTCGGTGAAAATTATTGGTGTGATCAGTCACAGACTCAAGATGGTGGTTGGTGGCAAGAGGGCCACCTATTGACTCTGTTTTTAGTAAAACTTTAAAGGCCTCGACCCATTCTATTTGCAGATGTGAGAAGCCCTGGGGTTGGTTTCTTCTCACCCAGCACCCTAGGTGAACTCTGACAGCCACAGGCCTTGGTTTCCATGCTTGGAACAGCCACAAGGATGTTGTGCATAGGAATAAGTAGCTTTACTCAGCTTTTCCACAGCTAAGTGTGGGCCACTGGAAAGCTTAGTCCTATGCCCAGGTGCTTTTCACAATAAGCTGACAGGTTACCATGTCCCAGCAAGGTGGTGATTAGATGGCTTGAGCTCTTCAAGGTGGTGACATTTGTGCCAAGGAGAAGCAAGTACCTGTAAGTGCTCAGAGCTTAGTTCTCAAGGGTCAGGTGACTGCTCACAAGACCTCAGCCTCATTCAGAGACAAGCCTTCCGTGCAGGCCCCTCTTTGGGGAATGTCAGGAGTGGTGCTGCGTTGCCTTCTACGAATCTGAGCTTCTTGGTCAAGTGCTGTCTTTGTCAGCCATCCAAGAAAGCAGGTATCTGACAGTATCTTTCTCATTCAAGTAGGATTTAAATCTTCAAGGTTTTCTTGGCTCTCAGACCTCCCTCTTTTTGCTGAAGAGAGACTTATACAAAAGTCTTTGGAGTACAGGTAGCACAAAACCATTCAGACTGACAGTCATGGGGAAAGGGACGGGGTATAGCATTCAAGGAGTCCAAGGACAAGAACAGAGAAAAATCAACACTGGGCTTCATCAAAGATGTATTCAGGAAAGCTCTTAGCAGTAAGCCAGTGTTTCAGCTTCACCTGGTCTCTACTGGGGCTGCGAACTGACTCCCATCAGCTGCCCCCAGAGCATTCCCTTGTTCTTCTCCCTCTCTGCACGCTAGCGTTCTCTGCTTTCACAGGCACTGGTAAGCTTGGCCTCCTCAGATCTGACGTTTCACCTCTGATCAACTCAAATATCTAAGAAAGACTCATTTAAGTTCAGCAGTTCTATTGCCAAATTCTTGGAAGTCTATTTGATTGAAACAGATGTCTTCCCCGTGACCAGGATCGAGGAATAAGAGACTGAGTCACATTATACAAATATGAGTTTACTGGATTTGTTTAAAGAAATGTGGGGATAGCCTACTTCGGTTATAAATGGAGCTATCAAAGGCTCAAAAAATGTGATCTTTAAGCTGCTATGCAAGAATTAAGGAATGGGGTTTGCCTTGCTCGAGTAGGGTGTTGAGGATACGGTTAAAATTCTTCAAGGCAGTAGAATACTGGGTGCTATGTGCAACCCAAATATTTAGATGATGAAACTCATAAATACTTGAGTGAGCAGAATTTGTTTTAGGGTGGAGACAGAGACTTTGTTTATACATAGGAAGTACATGAGATATCAAAGCCAGAAGCAACAGGCAGAAGTTCCCAGGAATTCACAGGAAGCATGAGGAGAAAGAATACACTAGATTTTTTATGTTCTGTGCAATTGCCAGCATCCAAACCAGACTCATCTAGATCCATAATGGACATACAGGCCCGGGCAGACGTCTGGGAAATGTTACAGTTGCTTACTGTAGATCCCAAAAGGGAATGCCACTATTATTTTCAGGCAGTTGTCTCATCACGTTGGATTTCAGTAATAATGCAGCCCCTGCCCTGTTTTAGCATGCACCAGAGGAAAACTAGCTTCCAACCTGGATACTGCACAATTCCTCTTGAGCCACAGTCAACATGGAAATGGACTTGAAAGTCGGGTGGGCTTAAAACCAAGTTGCTTCTTGCACTGTAGAGATACTCAAAAGCTAAATCTCCCATCTTTACCCGCACGGGGGAAGTGCGTTTTTGACGCATAGTGCTGTTGTGGCTCTTCAGAGCCATGCACTAGAGGGTGTTTCTAGTGCACCTCAGGAATCCTGTTAGGTCAATCAGCGTTTCCCATTGACATCATGTGAATGTGGTTTTTTGTGTCTGTTCTTAAAAGGGGCCCCTTTTTGGACTTTGCAATTAATGATTTTCGTTGTTCTTAAGGACAGGAAGCATATAGCATTATAAGTAACAACGCAGTCTTTGAGGTCAGAAAGACTTGGGTGAAATAGTATCTCTACTGTTTCTTTTGCGTATTTCCTTATGCAGGATATATCACTATCACCATCATCGTCATCTACCTTTACTAGGCATTAGGTAAGAGAGTTACATGTATTTCCTCTTTCATTTTTATGATGAACTAGTGAAATTGCTGTACTTATTCCCATGTAACAGGTGATGAAACGAATGTAAGGCTTAGGGAGGTTAAGCATCTCACCAGAACAAATAATGATAGGAATTTTAAATAGAAACCATTTTAACCATTTCTAAGGGCTTGTCATATCTCATGTACTGTTGTAAATATTTACACATGGTATCTCATGTCAATTAATTCCCTGAATAATATACAACGTTAACCAGTGTATTCTTTGATGCTCAAGGATTTATAAAAAGGACTAGGAGGGCTTGTAAGGCTCATTTGGATCTGACATGTGTTGGCAAAATTTCGGCCAATTTCCCATAACTACCCTAGTACAGGAGAGCCCATCTGGCATCTTAGTTTCTTAGAGTTTGACTAGTATGACGTTGCTCATGCACATTCCCAGGCTGTCTGTGGGAAGTTCTTTCCTATCTCCCACCCTTCATGCTCCCCTACCCACAATACACACACTCCGTAGGCCTCTCACCATTGGCCTCCCCTTAGAGTTCTGGTGCTGTAAAAAAAATTCGAGCACTATAAGGGCCTGTACTAATGTACCATCATTTCAATAACACAACGGCTCTTTGACAGTTAAAAATTTAATGTGTGTATTCCCTATAGTTTTTGTGAAACCTGATGAACTAAGTTTCCCAAAATGCTGTCCAACATGATATTATGTGCCTTTTGATGAGACCTGTGTGAGTCATGCACATCAACAGAGTGGTATGGAAAGCCGAGTGTCTTCATGAGAAAAACTATCTCATCACTTGCGTCTGTCTGTATTAAATCACCTTCGTTATTGTCACCATCATCCTTGATATTATCAATTATGTCATTTATGCATGCCTGTGTGTCACGCATCATGTTAAGGGCTTGTATGTGAAAGGGTTACCTTAAATAAGCATGATGTTCTAATATAGTCACGCTACAATATCAATTCTTTCACCTCAAGCCATCACTGTTAAATGTATTGTGTTAAGGTATTTGTTCTATGTACTGATTTAGAGTAAATGTTTGGGTTCACTTTTAAGATAATTATATAACAATTTTATATTATAAAACATTCATTACAATTACAAACCGCCACTCTGAGTTACTGATCAAAGCTCAGAACTGAGGCTGCACTCTGCTGTGGTCAGTCACTGGCTAAGTAGCAGAAGGGGCAGGTTTGGCTGCTGCCTTCTCCTGCTATTACCTTTCTACAGCTTTTTGACAGGGCACGTCAATTGGCATTGGGACTCTTGGTCTGGCCGATTCCTCAAATTCCTTCTCTCCTGGTGCATCCCTGGGTTCATCCAAGTCTTTGCTGCTAGACCTTCCAACCTAAATCCCCATGTAAGGGGATGCTTCTGCTTCCTCCTCATAGACACATACCGTATGGGGCTGCCCTGTCTCTAAGCAGTCCTGCCTGGCTTCCTCTCATGCCCATGGGCCCACCTTGGCCAATAAGGAGTTTCCATGATTCGTTGTCCCCTCAACCTTGGAAGTGTACACCATTCCCACTGCTCTCATTTCCATTCTGCTACCTCAAGTTCTTTGCAGCTTTCTCAGCATGTCAGGTGCCCATTCGACATCCCCCAATAATGGGGATCATAAAGCAAGTACTCCAGGAGATCCCCCTCTGAGAGCTGCCTCACTAGGCTTAGCTAGATCATAGAAGCACAAACTCACTGCACAGTAAGAGCTACTTCAAAGAATATTCCCAGATGCCTTTCCTTCCCATTTCTGACTAATTTTATTATTATTATTATTTTCTTGATGTAGCTGAGGGGTTCAAGGGCCCTCGAACCAGTATTTTACCTGTTCCTTTATAAAGTTTCAATCTGGGTGTCTGTCTCATTCTCACATTGTCTGATATCGACTGTGTTAACACGTCATTCAGATATTCAATTAGAATTCTATTTTACACATACAGTCTCTTAATCCTCACAACCATTAGATCAATGAATTATTAGTGCCCCCATTTTATAGTTGGGATTACGGAGACTTGGAAAGCTTAAGTGAGTTATTCATTCTTAAGTAGCACCAAGTGATAGAAACAGAATTTGAACCCAGGTCTATAGCTGTATTTAAATACTGCCATCTGTGTTTGCCGAAATATTCGAAAGGGTTACTTCTGAATATCTAGAGTGAAGAGCTAACACTTATTTGAATCTTGGAGAGAAATGTCATAAAACTAAAAAAAAAAAAAAAACTTTCTATTCTGTAAAACACCTTAATCAAGCTTCTACTTTTCCACTATGTTGTATAATATGGAAAATTTCTTTTCTATTAGTTGCAAAGGACCTGGATATTTCTGCTTTACTTTCTATATGCTCTTCTCTCCCCTATGCCTTGCACAGAATCTACATATGGGTTCTATCTTCTTAGCCCCTGAAGTCCTCCTCAGACAATACAGCTACCAACTGTAATTGTTACATGTTCTTTATATGTATTCTGTAGGACATTTGCATTTATAGGTACTTTGAATAGGCTCAGACATTTCTAGTACTTGGTTGGGTGATTGGGGGTTGGCCTATCAGTCAATCATTGGCTGGTACAAACAGGTTACTTGCAGGCTCATTCAGCCGTCAAAGCCCTTAATTTCCATAGCATTTAGGAAAAGTTCCTTATATTTCCCTGACCTGGAGGAGGGATCCCTGCTTTTAAGTATCTGCATTTCTCTTTAAGAATAGTTAATGTTGGAAGAACAAAGTGTTTGGAGACACACACTAGGAAATTATATTATACCAACTGGATGTGGTGGTGACCTTACTGTCATTAATAATATCCCATCTTTGGAGCACAGAAAGAATTTCTTTTTTAGAAAAAAAAAAAATACAGGAACGTTCAGATACTTTAGGAAAAACAAGAGTTTGATTTGACTCCAGGAAGCTCATAATATTTTAAAAGCTCTTTGGCAATGTCTGTAAATTGTTTTGTGTGTGCTTTACACTACTGTGTCCTTTCAAGCTACACAGAGAAACGCTGGTTACTAGAACCTTTTTTATCCTGTTGATATCTAAGCTGAGAGCCAGTGGCAATTTTTCACCTGCATTAAATAGACCACTATTATAGGAAAGAGCCGTTCATTTATTTACCCTTTATACCGCTGGATCTTCCCCACCCAAAATAAATGTTCATTTGTTTTGAAATAAGAAAGGAAAACATCTTTCAAATAAGAAAAGTTATCTTGGGAAAGAAAGTCTAATTGTTCTATACAAGATTTGGGAAAAATAACACGTTTGTGTAAGTTCTGCTGCTGGTTCCCTATTTGTAAGTCTCTTTTAATTTCCAGAACAATCATTTCTAAACTCCTGTATCTATTCTACTCCTGTCATTAAGAAGGGATTCCGTAAAAATAGGAGGGAGTGTGGTGCATCAGGAAAACAAGTAGCCTGGGAATCAGAGGCTTAAGTGCTAGCATTATTATTCTTGTATTGTTTGTGTTACCCTGGGCAGGTAACTGATCTTTTCAGAGGGGTAGTCTGCTTTTCTGTCAGATAGGGATAGTGAAGGGTTGTAAAAAGGATCAAATGGAATAACAGATGTGAAAGTGTTACGGGAAAGGGGCCTTGATCCAGACCCCAAGAGAGTGTTCTTAGACCTTACGGAAGAAATAACTTGGGGCAAGTCAATGGAGAAAAGTGAAAGCAAGTTTATTAGAGGAGTAAAGAAACAAATGGCTACGTTATAGACAGGGAAGCCTCATGGGCTGCTCAACTGAGTATACGTATAGTTATTTCTTGATTATATGTTAAACAAGGGGTGGATTATTCATTAATTTTCCAGAAAATGGGCAGGCAATTCCCAGAAGTGAGGGTTCTTCCCCTTTTTAGACCGTATAGTAACTTTCTGACCCTGACGTTGCCGTGGCATTGTGTAAACTGTCATAATGCTGGTGGGAGTGTCTTTTAGCATGCTAATGCGTATAATTAGAATATAATGAGCAGTGAGGATGACCAGTGGTCACTTTCATTGCCATCTTGTTTTTGGTGGGTTTCAGCCAGATTCTTTGGTACATCCTGTTTTATCAAGATCTTTGTGACCTGTATCTTGTTTGGACCTCCTATCTCATATGTTACTAAGGCTACCTAGCCTTTTGGGAATGCAGCCCAGTCCAATAGGTCTCAGCCTTATTTTACCCATTCCCTATTCAAGATGGAGTCACTCTGGTTCAAATGCTTCTGACAAAAGCACCTTTCCAACTGCAACGTTTACGCATCTGTCAGGTATAGCAGTATATGTGCGGCTGAAAACCTCTGCAAACCATATGCAGTCCCAGAGAGCATTACACAGTGAGTAAAAAAATGAAACATGTAATAGTGACAGACTCATCTGCTGTAAGGAATGTCATGGGTATTTAAACTGGCTGTCATTTGGATGGAGACAAAAGGAAAAAATTGAAACTATTTGTACCCAATTTTCACCTAAAGGTAAATTTAAAAATTTAAAGCCATTAGATGAAGTTAGCTTGGCATGGATTTATATGCCTGAACTCGCATCCCATCTGCCACAGTGTCACTGGCATAGAGTGTGTTTAAAAGAAGATGGATCACTACACACACTCCCATCGCAATTTCACTTTATTATTTCCCATTTAGCATGCCCACCAGCTTTCCTCACAGTCTGTTGGCCAAACATACAAACAAAATATGTCCTCCTATTGTAAATTTCAGAATCATACTTAAAAAAGTATTTTGTTTCTTTGGGTAGTTTTGTTTCAAAATTTAAATAAGAAACAAAAGTTCTGAATATTAAAAGAATTATCTCTTCTGTTCATAAGTGTAATAAGAATCTGAACTCCCCAAAACTCACTACAGGAAAACTTTAAGGTCCAAACTCTTATCTTATTGGAGTTGCCCCTCCCCAGCTTGTCCCACTTAAGTGCTGGTTTGTATTAGACTGAGCATGGATACATACAAGTGTCTGATTTATCTATTTGTGGGAGACAATTGAGAAGTAACTGCTAGATCTAAAAATCGAATGTTGATTTTTGGTAAAACATTTTGATAAAATTGGATCAAAAAAGTTTTGAACATAAGATTTCTACGTATATATCAGAATTTCAATACCTAATCCTTATAATTACGGAAGCAAATTGACTTTGTCTTTTTGAGATTACTTCATAATTCTGCAGATGAGTCTCTTATTGTACCAGTTGCCTCAGGAATTTATTAGCTTGCTGGATTTTTGCTGCCATTTATTACCATTAGTTTTCTCAACTAGCCACAACTCTCCACAATTTCCTGTATGCTGTAGTAGTGGAGCCGGACATATTGGCCACTTGCCACTGAAAGTGTACAGGGAGTACACCCGAATGCAGTCTGTATTAATTGACAATTACCATAGTTTTGGAAGACCTGGGCTTGCAATAAGACCCTGCCCTTTTCTGGTACTGTAGCCCTAAACCATAGTTTCCTCATCTGTAACATGCATCCCTGATAAACTTTACTCCTCTTGCAGCTCAACAGGCAAAAACCAAATAGAATAATACATGTGCAAGTGCTTGGTCAAGTTGAGGATACTTTATTATTGCCAGTTATTATTATAACGTTGGAGCTGTTTTTTTCTGGTTTTGACCACGGTAATGCCTGACACTGATTACCAAAGATTCAAAGCAGTAAGGAGGACCTCTGTCACTCAGACAGGATTCTGTACATTTCAGTTCAGTTGTCTCAGTGATCTTTGTGAAACTCGAGAAAACTTATCATTTTAGATAAGCAGTATACTCTTAGATGTGTAAGCCTGCTGTAGGATCAAGAACACCTGTGGCTGGCAAGGAGCCAAGAAATAGAAGCTTCAAACTAGAAGAACTCTGGCCCTAGGAGTCCTTGAGTGGTGGCCTAAAGGCTAGATGGAGTGAAACATCTGCAAACCAAAAGGAAGTACAGATGGGGATTAGCAAACTCACTAGAGCAGAGCATTGGGGTCCACACAGTTCGCTCTTCTGTGTTCTGTAGGCACAGAGAGTAAATAAATGCATGCCTGTCTTTGTGATAATAACAGAGCAGATGAGCCTGGAGAGACAGTGTGAAGTGTTCATGGTATTAATATGCCCACGGAGGATGCACGAATCAGGTCGTATTTGTATATGGAGCAGCACAGAGCCAGAATTAAATAGAAGGCCAGGATAAGCACAGATTTAATTTCCCACAAAGATTCTTATACTTATTTTAATTCCAGAAGACACCTCATGCATGGGTTCTCATTACCACACATTGATACTCCTAACTGTTTTTATAGCTCTCTCTTCATCTCTGTACCTCTTTCTACAGATAAATTCAGTATATGTCAGTTAAAACTGGTCATGAATTACTCTATCAAGTTACTCTATCGGAATGGGAAAAATATGCCACTGAATTCTCTAAATATTCTTAATGAGGTGGACGACTTCACCTCTGTGTTGAAGAAAGGATCAGGCTGGGTGTGGTGGCTCGAACATGTAATCCCAGTACTTTAGGAAGCCAAGGTGGGCAGATATCTAAGGTTGGGAGGTCAAGACCAGCCTGGCCAACATGGTGAAACCACATCTCTACTAAAAATACCAAAGTTAGCTGGGTGTGGTGGCATGGACCTATAATACCAGCTACTCTGGACGCTGAGGCAGGAGAATCGCTTGAACCTGGGAGGCAGAGGTTGCAGTGAGCCAAGATTGCACCACTGCACTCCAGCCTGGGCAACAGAGAGAAACTCCATCTCAAAAAAAAAAAAAAAAAAAAAAATGAAAGAAGGACTCTGCAGGTTAAAAATTGTCCACAATTAATTTATTATTGCTCAGATGAAAGGAGCTGTGGACAAATATGAGTGCTGTCACAAAACCTTCCCTATGTCCTTATTGTTTAAATGATTATTTATTGAATGTGAACTACTAATTCATCCATTCATTCCATGAGTCAACAAATAATTATCAAATGCTTACTAAAAATGAGAATATGAAAGTGTTAGGATTATTCCTTCAAGTAATTTATAAACTAATGGATACATAAGACTTCCACATACAAAGAACTGAAAATGATAAAATCATTTTCAGAAAAGGGGTTCAAATTTTTTATGAGGGTTCCAAGATATTTATCTAAGGAAATAGGTACACAATTACAAGGTGGAGTCTGCCTTGAGTCCACCAAGTTGAATAGGATTTTGAAGAACAATATCAGAAGAGGAAAGGCATTCTTGATGGAAGGACTGTATGCCATAAATAACGATGGAGCCGTGCCAAAATGCAGGATTGGAGAAAGGCTGAAAACATAGTTTGAGTAAAGATCAGGGTGTTGGGAGAAGATAGATACTATTTCAGTCTTCTAGCTGGCAAAGGTTATTTTGGAAAGATAATTCAAAGTTTAGCAAAAGTTTTTGAAGAGAGATAATTTAAAATCTTGATCACTGCTGAGCCTTAGACTTAATTTGGATGATACAGAAAGGTATTGAAGCCATCAGAACACAGTGGAGTGACTGATACGGTGTTGGTGAGGAGGCTGAATGGAGACAGTGATACCAGGTAACAGGTTATTGCATAAACAGTGTGTACAAGCAGAAAACTAGATAAAAACTGGAAATGGGAATGAAAATGGAATGACAAATGTCAGAAGTATTGGCAAAGTTGAGTCATTCAGCCCTTGGCAGTAGTATGAATGTAAGGTGTGAGATATAAAAGAAAGTTAAAAATGATTTTGAAATTCCAATCTGGAGAGCAGGTAGAATAGAAATATGGCTGTTATACAACATGAATGTCTTAAAAAAAAAAAAGCAATTTCATAGCAGGGGAGATGATGAAGGTTTGATTTTAGGCTGGTCCTAGAAATTCAGGACAAGCCTAAAGATAAGGATTTATGGTTGTTTCCTACAGAAGTAAAAATAGGTTGTTGTAAGACTAAACCTTTTATGTACCAAGGAAGACTAAGATGTATAGAAGTTCAAGGATAATTAATAAATCAAACTGGTGAATACAGAGCATCTCCTCAGCAAAGAGTTTCTAAAATTAATCTTTTTTTTTTTAAATAAAAGAGATTTATTAAAGACACAGATCTTGTGTCTCAGAGCAAAACATCTACTTGAATTACCCCTTTAATTTCCATTTTGAATATTTTGTTTCGGTTTTGAATACTTTAAATGCCTTGAACTTAAAAATGATCTTGGATAGTTTTCGTTTTTCATTTTTGTGTGGTTTACTACAAAAGTTTCTATTTGTCTACTTGTAAGCTCAAACAGGTTAGAGCAGTATTAACTTCCCATGATTTTTCTTTTAGTAGTTTAATATTATTTATTTAAGCAGTCACAGAATATAGCAACTTAGGCTTTCTACTCAGAAATCAAATAAATATTTGTTTCTCAGATATTATAGATCTTTTTCTTTTATCAAACAGGGAACACCTGCTTTAGAGGTTTAGATTTGTCTCCTAAAGACAAGCTCTCTCAGTGTATCTGGATAAGGTCTGACCTGCAGATATTCCTTTATGTGTGTGCAATAAAATATTAAAATTAAAGATAATGATACAAATTTGGGGACAGAGGTTGACTGTTCCCTGTGTTAAATAAAAGCACCCTTCCCGTAGAATATGCTCAGAAACTACCCCAGGTTGATTGTACCATTTTTAACCATCCAATCACAATAAGAATTGGGAGAAAGAGTTGCCCCCAAATTTTCTCTCCCAAGGTCCAATCTTCTTACAAGGAAGTGTCTAGATTTGTACTTTGTCTAGTCCAGCTATAGAAAAGTAAGCTAATGTGTGTGACTTCACTATTTCTTTTTTCCCAAATGCCACTTATAAGAGTTTGTGAGCACTTCCTTCATTTTTCCTAGAGTTTTAGCTATTCAGATCTACACGGCAATTGTCCTTTTTTCTGCATGTGTTTTTTTTAATTAAAATGAAAGTAAGATATTTAAAAGATACAAGAAAGTACATGTGAATAAACAAGAAAGCTGAGTCAAAGAACTAATTATACCTTGACACTTGCATTCTGCTGCTGTAAGGCACAGCTTGGTCCTCACTCTAATTGCCATATGCTCCCTGCTTTAAGTGAAGAGAATATCTCCACCACTTCGTTTGTCTGCTTTTGGTTGGTAGCTCAGAAAGAAGACCTCTAAGCTCCAACCTCTGTTCCCTAAGCCCCAGGTTCATGGCACTGGATTCATGTTCCTACTCACACTTCACCCATGTAATGTGAAATGCAATTGTATTTCTCCTCGGGATTATTACTGCTTGAAATTCCCTAGTTTCCTAGCTGCTTTGCTTTGATCTTTGGATTTCTCATAGTCTTTATTATTTTTTTTTCCAGCCAGTAGTCGTAAGTTCTATGGTAGCTTTTCCTTTGACTTTACTTATACAATATTATTTACATTTCTTAATAAATAACTGAAAACTCCTCTCTTCCAGTCAAGCCTTTTATTGTCTTTCCTAAATGCCATATAAATTTTGCCTCCATGGTATAATTGTGCTGTTCCTGTGTCTGGCATCCACATTTATATCATTACAATTGTAATATCAGCCATACATTCCTATTGTTTCAACTTTTCTATGCTGCCCCACTTTGCAACCAAAGTTCGCAGAAACTCGTTATTTCTCTGATTTTCTAAGGAATGTTTAGTCTGTACCTCACAACCTGGCCTTTGGGCTTCATAGAGTTTCTTTTTTTTCCTCTTAACTGCTTTGTATCAAATTAGGAGATATCTGTCAAGCAGCTTGCCTATTTCTATTACCAGATTTAATGCCACTGAATTTCAAACTAAGTCAAAGGAGTCCTTGAGCTGCTTTTGGAATCGTGTAAGGCACACTTCCAGCACACAGATGACTGTCCACTAAATCCAACAGAAAAAATATCATCAAGAATTTATAAAATTGACAACATGTCTCTCCAATTGTGCGAGAAACAAGAGACAAACTAGACCTCATTCTTCTGCATTTCTCAGTGCAATTAGCATAGACTGAGGTCTGTCATGGATGTGTAGTCCTTACAGACATCCCAACACAGCCATCCCAGATCAATCACAGGCTGAGTCCATGCTGTATGCTACATGCTTTACGTACATACTTTGTAATCCTCACACACTTGCAAGATAGGCATTATCAATCCCATTTCGTAGACGAAGAATCTGACTCTCAAAGAAGCTAATGTAACTTAACTTGCCTACGCTGAGACAGCCAGTAGGTGGCAGAGCCAGGGTTTGTAGACAGAGAAAACTAAAATGCCTGTGCACTATTCCTCAATACTACTCAACTACTAAGGAATGGATATTCATGATATCACCCCAGTTCATTCACAGATAACACTCTTGAGAGAAACATGGTGCCTACGTATATACAAGACTAAAAATAAGGGTGTTATGGAGATTACTTTAAGAAACTCACCCCCTAGACATTTGAGTTTTTTGGTATTACACATGTTTTCTACATCTTTTGCTGAAAGTGTCCCAATTCAGCCTTTGCCTTATCATTTGCCTACATGGTCCTTAAGACATATGAATAAAAATCATCCCCTCATTTTGAAGAAGAGGTAACAGGCTAGTTTCATATCTACAGGAACGTGACTTTTACTGGTTGCCCATCCAGGCTCTTGTTCACACACAGGGCCATTAAGTATGTTCTTCTTCACATGCACAGGAATTCACCTGCAAGGGCCCATTAGTGCTAATGGGTTATTTATTTCCCCATCACTTCAAGGATCAAAAAGAGAAGCTGCATCTTTGATAAGTGGTAATGGTATACAGGGCTCAGACCACTTAAGGAGTTTCTTTGTTCTCGTCATGTGGCAACCCACCAAGGGACTTTCGACCACTATTTGCTATATGAAAGAGTTTATGAGCAGTGCTAAGTGGTGACACTAAGTACACATTCAGTAATGAAAATGAGAGTGAGTCCCCTACTTAGAAAGCCAACCTCATCTACCTTGGTATGTTTGAAGCTTGTATGCTACACTGCTGGGATTGATATTTTCCACTCTTTAGTAACTCAAGGGAAAGACTACTACATCTCTTCAGTAATCTTTACAGCATTGTCAGGTGAATAAGTTTGCTAATAGAAAAACACAGGGATTGTGGTAGGAGGTGGGAAAAGAAAGTCAGTTAGTGCATGTTAGAATTAACACTCTCCCCACGTGCTGCCTTACTGTTCCTCTTTTTTTATTCTTTTCTCCTGTGACCTCAATCCATAAGGTGGCTGACAGTATTTATTGAGTGCCCACCATGCTTAGAGCCCAGTACTAGGCATTCTGGGCGTCACAGCCTCCCTCCTCCAGGAGGTTACAATCAGACAGAGGAAGATTGATTAACAAATATATAGCATTTCATATATAATTTTTATTACTAAGTTCTACATCTGAAAAGGCTAAAGCTGTGCCAAAAATTCTTATTCAATTCCCCACTCTTCTCTACTACATTCATTAGGCCTGAAGGAGAGCTGAAATTTTCTAACAAATTTTGTTCAACAAATGAAAGTAGTAGGTTGTATTTCCTTGCCTTGCTCTTTGACATGTCAAAATATAAATCTCAGCCCACAATCTCTGATGTACAAGAAATGTAACTTTTTTGTTTTTCTATAACTCACCTTATTTTCTATTTTGGGCTTTGATTCTTTGAGTTAGTGAAGGTACAATCTCAGGCAATTTTAGTTCCCTTCTTTTTCTGGTATCCTATCTAAATAACTCAATGGGGGAAGTTCCACTGTACTCCTTATTTTGGGGGGTGGATAAAAAGAGGTGGCATGGAAGCTTGTTTTAAATGTCTTGAGTCACCACTCAGGTGCTCACTGAGCTGAAACCCAGCATCTTCATTCTTGTATGCATGACCTCCTCAGGTCGGACTTTTTTTTTTTTTTTTTTTTGCTATTTCTGTGCACTCTAGAAATTGTTCTATAGCTCCCATGGCACAGAGGAGTCTGGAAAGCACTGTGAGATTCTTTAAGCTCTCAGGTTACCTAAGTTCACAGTGCAGCCATTTCTCTTCAGAGATCTCACTGCTGTCTCTTAGTTCTCCTGAGGAAATGCACAGAGGTTTGCATTACTCATTGAAACTTACCTGAGGTTTTGAGATTAACCAGAACTCAGTAAATTAGAAATCAGCGCCCTCTTTGGCATTTGCCAGTGACTGTGCTTGCACAACTAGGCTCTTCCAACTTTATTTCCTGCTTGCCCGAATGAGGAGTAGGAAAGTTTTACTTTTCTTACGTAAACTCCAATGTGTATTTTATTTCATTCCTCAAAAAGTCTAGGTTTTTTGAACTTAAAAAACAGAAAGCGGCTGGGCGCGGTGGCTCAAGCCTGTAATCCCAGCACTTTGGGAGGCCGAGGCGGTGGATCACGAGGTCAAGAGATCGAGACCATCCTGGTCAACATGGTGAAACCCCGTCTCTACTAAAAATACAAAAAAAATTAGCTGGGCGTGGTGGCGCGTGCCTGTAATCCCAGTTACTCAGGAAGCTGAGGCAGGAGAATTGCCTGAACCCAGGAGGCGGAGGTTGCGGTGAGCCGAGATCGCGCCATTGCACTCCAGCCTGGGCAACAAGAGCGAAACTCCGTCTCAAAAACAAACAAACAAACAAACAAACAAAAAACAGAAAGCTAATTTTATATCTTGGATTTCTGATTCATATTCTTTCTCTGCAGCAACTAAAATACAATGGCTTGAAATTAAGTAAGAGCTAAAACAAAGGACACCATAGAAATATGGGAAAAAAATCAAATAATACTTCAAAAATAGTATTCCCTCTCTGACCAAAACCAGGCTGTCTTTTAATATTAGGGATGATGCCTAATAGCCAGTAGACTTTGCTTTATTTAAAAGGAGGGAAAGTAAATATATCCAGTACTTTCAGTGTAAATTATATAGGATCAATGGCATCCTAGTTATAAAACTTAGAGTTTTCGTTAGTAGGTCAAGGACCTCAGTTCTCAGTTTTTAAGGTTAAATGACTTGTGAGTATGCCACATGATTTCCTGTATTTCAGTTTACTCATCAATACATTTCAAGAGTGTCATATCTGTGGTTTGGTTTTACCCTACTTACAAACGAATATGTTAGCTTATTACTGTTTAATGGGTGCCTACAGAAGATGGTATATTTTGGGGTAACAGACCAAGTCTGTGTATCATTTCTCCTTGTTCCCAAGTCCCATGAATACAACACAGAAGGGCCCAGGTGAACATTAAGATTGCAGGATTTTTGTGTTATACTGGGAAAAATGCACCAAGTGACATGACGTCAAATGTAATAGTTACCATGAGAAAGAAAGTTGGGAGGCCAAGACAGTGTGGGTGGGATACCACAGTCTGTGTATCAGTTCTTGTTCCCAAGTCCCATTGAGACAACACAGAAGGCCCAGGTGGACATTAGGATTGCAGGATTTTTATGTTATACCGGGGAACATGCACCAGGTGACATGACGTTGAATAGAATGGTTAACATGAGAAAGAAAGTTCAAATGAAAACGTAAGTTGGAGAAGTAGCTAAAAGGTGTATGTTACAGAACTTGCAGATGGGAGCTGTAGCAGTGTATTACTGAATTTTGAGGACACCTTCCTTATGTTCCACACTGATTAAATGTTTACTAAAGTCAGTTAATTATATTTATTGAATGTTGTCCAGATATGGTGAATAATCTTAAATAGAAAAAGACTCAAACATCAATTGAAATCTCTCTTTTTTTTTTTTTAAGGTAATTGTCCATAAAGTTGGGAAATCCCAAACCTAGAGACAAAAACTTCACAAAGCTGAGAAATGTTTTCCATTAGAAACTGCAATAAAATTAGAAAAATAAGTTGAAAACTTGTTAATGGATTTCACAATAACCTAAAAATTGAAAGTAGTATGATTTTATCTAAAAAAGTAAACACCTAAAGAAGGATGTAATATTCAGTTATATACAGACTACTATATGTGTTACTAAACGAGAGAGGTGCAAGCAAGGACAATGGGTTTTGATCTAGTATAGAAGGTGGCTTTAGACACAAGAAGAAACTTGTTGAACTTCTAATGAAGTGAAAGGCACAGCGATCTCTCAGCAGAAGATGAATTTCATAATAATGCCTATTGACTGTGTAGGCATTGCGTATTTCCGCTCTGACAGATGCTTCATAATTTTCGTCCTGTTTAATCCTCATGAAACCCTATGGGATGGGTTTTTAAAAACAATGATGCTAATAATCAGAGACTCTAGAATGTATACTATATTATTTTTCAAGGTTTTTAAGTTATGAGACCTGTATTTCAACTCAGATGTATACATCTCTATAGCTAGCCCACATTCCTTCCATTGGTCACATTATATGGAACTATTTTAGTTCTCTACGGAAGTAGTTTTTAGAAGTGTTTCCTAGTGCCAGAATATTATTCAAACACTTCTACTGTTTAGCACTTTGGAAAAAAACAGCTAGTCATACATTTACTTTTCTATTAACTTAATAAAAATTAAACCTCCCTGTTTTTTCTCCATCCTGCTGTGTGTTTAAAGTCAATGTCATGGTACTTTTATAACAGAAACTTTGATCTTCTCACAGGTGACTTATATATAGGAGGAGTAGCTAAAGAAACATACAAATCTTTGCCAAAACTTGTGCATGCCAAAGAAGGCTTTCAAGGCTGCCTGGCATCAGTTGATTTAAATGGACGGCTTCCAGATCTCATCTCAGATGCTCTTTTCTGCAATGGACAGATCGAGAGAGGATGTGAAGGTACTAGATTTTTGTTATCACTCCCTAAGATTCTGATTCCACCTATAACTGAGAACAAATCTCACTGTCCAGCAAAATTCTGGTAACTAGTCAGATGCCCTCTTTGAGCTTAGAAATCCTTATTCGTGTTTTCAATTTGTTATCTCATAAAACTTAAATTTTTGAGTTATATACTATACTTGATCAGTTTGTTAATTAGTTCTACAATGCTTGCTTTATAGCATGAAACAAATATTACTCCAGCAAGTATTAATTAACTTGTGCTCATTTTTTAATATCTATCTTCTCTTTTGTTTTAACTTTAAGTTCAGGGGATACAGGTTCAGGTTTGTTTTGTAGGTGAACTTGTGTCATGGGGGTTCATTCTACAGATAATTTTCCTACTCAAGTACTAAGCCTAGTACTCATTAGTTACTTTTCCTGATCCTCTCCCTCCTCTCATTCTCCACCCTCCAGTATTCCCCAGTATCTGTTAATCCCCTCTATGTGTTCATGTGTTCTCATCATTCAGCTCCCACTTATCATTGAGAATAGGCAGTATTTGATTTTCTGTTCCTGCGTTAGTTTGCTAATGACAATGAGAGAAGTCACTATGTCAGAAACACACCTGCAAATATATGTTTGTCACTACGCAATGCACAAATACAGAGATATGTAATCTACCTAAGTGCCCATCAGCCAATGAGTGGATAAAGAAGATGTGGTATGTATATACCATGGAATACTACTCAGCCATAAAAAGAACAAATAATTTCTTTTGTAGCAGCTTGGATGGAACTAGAGGCCAATATTTTAAGTGAAGTGACTCAGGACTAGAAAACCAAATGCTTCATGTTACTAACTTACAAGTGGGAGCTGCGCTATGGGTACACCGAGGCATATAGCATGGCATAACAGACTTTGGAGACTCAGAAGCTGGGAGAGTGGGAAGGGAATTGAGTGATGAAAAACTCCCATTGGGTACAATGTACAAGACTTGAGTGACAGATGCACTGAAATTCTAGACTTCACAACTATACAATTCATCCATGTAACCAAACACCACTTATATTCCTAGAGCTACTGAAATAAACAAATATGTTAAAATAAAAATCTATATCCCAATAGCATGTAACAAGAGGATAAAGTTCAGATACCCCATTCTCAAAGCACTATTCAATGATTTGTACCTGGCAGAAGGAATGTATCCTGTATATTTTCCATTTGTTTTAGCAAAAACAGGTTTCTTGTCTTACCCTAGGCTAATATTCCTTACATCAGAAGTGCAATGAATTATCTTCTGTTCTTTTCTGCTCTGTATCAGACCAAGATCTGTAGGAGTACTTTTTGATTGCTACTTTCATTTTAGATAATTTTCACTTCAACACCTCAGTTTGTTTGAGCAAATTTTTCCTCTATAAAAGTAATTTAATCACATTATCATGAATTTTGTGGCTCTGGATGTGTTGCTATTTCTCCCGTAATATTGAACACAGTTTGGGTCCTTTTGAAAAGTTTAGATTTATGAGGAGATTTTATATGGGAGAAGAAGAAAAAAAAATTGAATTCCTGCCCCCCAGGTGATTATGAATCATTTATTCTCAGCCAAAATAATGCCATTATATTTAGCAATTACCTAAGTACATATAAATTTTATATTTGAAAATAAGCTTTTTTCCCCTCTATGCAGCATATGTTTTCATGAAATGTTAGGTGAAATTCAAACTGTCTTGTAATAATATCAGAGGATAAGGTTATTATTGGAAAGTGGAGTTGAGTTCATTTTTAATGTTATTAGTATATTCTTTATATTTTGGCATAATGCCTCTGTAAGGCATAAGGAAATTATGTTTTTTCCCTTTTAGCTAATTTTAAGTAAGAGACACAAATTGTTAAGGGGATCAATTCCCATTAGGGGATGAGCACAATAATGTGGGACGACATAATTGTTGGAGGTGATCTAATTAGTGAGAATATGTACATTTACTTTATTTTTTAAAGAAAGAGATATTGCAGTCTCTTATGAAAAAAATTGTTAAAAATAGGCCTTTCCGCGAGTTGCTTAGTATGTGACTTCTCACCTACAAGAAATGGTGAAAGCAGATAGATAACATCCAATGAGATAGAAAACAAGGGGCAAACACAGGACCCCCATCACTAATATACAATGTGAGTGAGTGGGTGGAAGCAAACGGATTAAGAGAAGCACGATCTATTAACAAGGGGCATTTGCAGTAATGATGTTTGCTATTGTTTATCAACATAATCTACTAAGGAATTTGTTTACGATGATAAATTACCTATTAAACTATTTGAACGTTCGAACTCACTCAGTCAATTATGGCATTGGTTCTTTCCTTATCTATGCTTTATATATCTGAGCTTTAATGATTTTTCACTCCCGGTACCGCTTTTTTTCTTTGCTCTCAGAATATTACTTTCTGTCCTGAATCTTTCATTCCAACATCAAAGTGAACAACTTTTAATTTATCATTATGTCTGACCTGTATAGTACCTAGGAATAATCTTAGATGTACCTGTCACAGGTACAGTTGATGAGATTCACACATTTTTAGGATTAGTGATTTAATTATAGATACTTAATAAATTATCTTTCTAAAGATCGTTAGCTCGTGTAATTTGAGTCCAAACCACATTGGAATAAGTTAACTTCCCTATTGATAGGAATACTTAGCATACCTTTGGTATAACCTAATAATATCTTGTGAGGATTTTCCATTATTCCTACCCAATAGATCCGCTTATCTCTAAGCCTCTTATTTGCAAAAAGCTTTTGATCTTCCCTGAATAATCACTTGTTGCCTTTTATTTCTAACATATTTCAGTGAGTTCATTTTATTTATAAAATATACCTCAGCTAGAGTTCAGATTTTAACCTTTCAAAGTCTATTTAGATTAATGTTTCTTGAATGCTAGCCTGTATCATAATCACTTGCAGAATCATTAAAATCCAAGTCACTAGATTACAACCCCCAGGATTTCTAATTCAACAGATCTGAGCTGGAGCCCTATAATTTCCATTTCTAACAAGTTCCCAAGTGATGCTGATGCTGTTATACTGGAGACCATACATTGGTTGCATTTTCTCTGTTTATATAACAGAAAATGGACACTGGTAATGAACCAATAAGTAGGCCCACTAAAGTCAAGATAACATCTCTACATAAAGTCAGTGAAATTTTCACAGATGCTCCTTTGTACACCTGTAATATTCAGCTCTAGGCTCCATTATATTGATAGAAATAGTTTTCTGTTTAATTATGACAGCTGTCATTAATTAAATATTGGTGGCAATATGTTTACCTGTACTATCTCATTAAATAATCAAAACTCTATAAATTAGGTATTGTCTTTTTTTAAATGTATAAATTGAACCTCAGAAAAGTAAGATGACATTTCTAAGGTCACCCACCTAATAAGTGGATTCAAACACAAGTTTACCTTACTTGAAAGCAAAGACCCCTAACCTCTTTTTCTATTGTTTCTTTGGTTTCTGGAAATTGTAGTTTTACCTTCATTTTTATTTCCCTTTTAAACATATTATTAACTTTAATAACTTAATATAAATGTCCTTGTAGCTTTTTCCCGATTTTATTCAGTGATAAAATAAAAATAATATTATATAACTAAGAAGAAAAATAAATTTAAGGCTCTATCTTGTGTGATGCCCGTCAATGTTTAAATATTGTTCTAGAAGGTGAGGACTTCAAGGAATGTGTCTTGTTGGGCACAGGCATGCATTGTCTTGTAATACCTGAATATAAAAAGACTATTGTGATAATGAAAATAAAATAAAGCACGTCTGTATGCTGCTATAGAGGCCTGGCAGGTACTCTGAATTGCTGCTCTACAATATGGGCAGATTATTTTTCTAAGATTGCAGTTTTACTATTTTTAAGATTTAGCATTATCTCTCAGTTGCATTTCTGATAATATTTGAAAAAACAAAAACCAAAATCTGGATCTTCATTAGTTCTTGCTGCTGATCTTTTCTTCTGCTCTGCAGGTCAGAGAGCAAATAGCTATTTGATAAAATGGCATCTGACCCAAACTAGGCTTGTATTACTCCCTGTTTCTTTGCTTAATACTGGAAGAAATATGCTAAGGAATATTGCTTTGAGAGATTTTATTTTTAAAAATATGGTAATTATTATTGATCTCTTGCCATGGGATAAAGATCAGTAGACCATTTATCTCTCAAAGTTTGGAACAAAAATTAAAACTGAAGAATTAAGAGGCTCTTAGTTTTTGACACAAAGAACTAAGTTGAAAAAACCTGTTATGACTCTTCAGGTTTCCTGGACTTGGGAGTTATTATTATTATTATTACTACTTATATAAAATACTATTTTTGTTTTTATTATTAATGTGCCTATTATTATTATTATGGAATTAAGATTTATAATGTTATGGTTTCTGAATTGGTGACTTCTTGTAGGTTAGACTAAATTCAATAACATTCAGTGAAGAATACCTTTCCTAAAAAAATTGCACTAGAATTGTAATGGTAAGGTATGTGTTTAGAAGCCATTTTAAAAAATCATCAATTTATATAAAGTATAATTACAGATCATTCTAACTTATTCACTAAAGCAGGCACCTCAGAGGCTCTCGATTTTATATTAATAGCATCTATTTAGCTGGTGTCTGTTTTTCTATTTTTATGAAACCTCTATGTTTATTTACTAGAAAGTATATTAATTTATACTCTAAAGCTATTTAGATAGACTGTATTCCCTTTTCACCCCTAAGATAGTTCTTATTAGTGAGGTTTTACTGTAACCAGTTATTCACAGGGAAGTTTATGAGTTAAAGACAATTGTAAAAGTACAGAAGATACAGATGTAACTCTGAAATTTGTAAGTGGTATAAACCCAATCTGTAAGATCAAGGATAAACTCTACAAGTGGAAATTTTATAAAGAAAATTCCTTTATGAGGGATTATATTGCCGTTTGGTGTCACTCTAAAGCCCAGCTGTTGTCAGTGAATGGCTGGCATTACAGTTTGAAGCCTTAATTGCAATGGCAAGATAAAAGATCTAGAGGGAAAAACATAGAAAGGGGTAATTACCCTGCTAGTGATCATAGTCTATACCATATCTGCACATGATGAATGGTGCTGCATGTTCCAGATAAGCAACACGGTCACTTTGGTAATGCATTTGTATCTATCCAAGAGAGGAAACATAGAAAGGCTCCTTTAATTTTCCTTCATTACATGTCATCGGCTCAATTAACCATTATATATATTTACACATGTACAGTTAAATTCTAATAAATTACCGCTTTCTCATTTTTGGCTTCTCTTAAGATTTATGGCTGTTAGTATTAATTTGTTTGCTCTACATAGCATTTTTCTTCCCCTTTACAGCAGCATGCCTTTTGAATCTGAACGTTCTTCTGTGTTTGCCCCATTTCAGTATTGCTTACTAACATTTAATATATTTTGCTTTTTTTTTTTTATTTTGCTGACAAAGTTGCATTGATGAAAGCTGACTTGCAAGGTAGATAGCCCTGTGTGTACAAAACAAGACTGAAACCCCGTAATACACAGTGGAAACCCTAAAACAACATATTTTACATTTTTTTCCGTAACTGTTATTTGGGTTCAGATTTCATTTTTTCCTTTTTTCAACATTGTGCAAAAAGCCTAATTTTGTATTACAGTTTGTATAAAGGCTTTCAGTCTTGAATATGTTTGTATAGTGATTGCCTTTAGTGCTTTGATCATGCTTTTTTTTTTAGTTCTTTGTTTTTCAGTGTTCTAGTTATGATTTTTTAGAAATAGACTAGCATTCTTTTTACTTGTATGTTAAATGGGGGCATGTCATTTATATGGAGTTTTTAATTTTATGTTTAATTGCATGAAATTGTTAAAGCATGTGAATTGATACTTGCCAACATACCTATCCAAAACACCCAGCAATCATAACTTTATCTTTCTGAAACCTCTAGGGCATTTTTTGCATAACTCTCTTCAGTTATTTTGCCAATCGTATCTCAATTTCATTAAGTTACAATCTCCATTTCTCATTATGTCTCTATTCATTGGTCGGAAGTTAAGGAGATCCATTCATTTTCTAAAATCCAAATGGTGACAAAGAATTATTGAAGATGGAATGAGATTACCTGCTACGATAATCATACTAGAAGCTATGTGCTTGCTTTTGCTATTTGTTGGTTTAGTTTATGATTATAATGTATTTTATCCTCTACTTGAAACTTAAGAAAACCTTCATATTACAGCCTCTCAGTTCCTAATTCAGGTGTGTGAACTAGAACTTTCAAAACTAGTTTGTACATAGAACTTTCAAAATTAGTTTGGACATATCATCTGAGGTGTTGGCAACTACTATATGTGATCTAGCTCATGTATAAAACACTTCTGGATTTTTTTTTATAAAACCCAAGTTTCCTTTGGATTGTTTTGCAGGACCCAGCACAACCTGCCAAGAGGACTCATGTTCCAATCAAGGTGTGTGCTTGCAACAATGGGATGGCTTCAGCTGTGACTGTAGTATGACTTCCTTCAGTGGCCCACTCTGCAATGACCGTAAGTACCTCTCTGAGTATGGACGGATACTCATCTTTGCTTCCAGTTACTGTTTGATATCTAAAGTCTAACACTGAGAGTCCTTATATTAATTCTGCATCAGTGGAACTGTCATAACCCATAGAAGCAATTGTTTCTACACAAAGGTTAGTTTTGAAATGCTAATTGTTAATTAAGGATACTAGTGGCTAAATCTGTGATGATGGTGATTCTTTGGTTTTCAGGCTTATTGTTTTATTTTTAGTTACTAATGATTACCTTGTTCAAAAGAATGTTTTTTATTTCCAATATATGACAATTCTCCCTTAGTTTTTGAAAGAACCTTCATATTATTTTATATTAAATAGTACTTAATTTCAGATGATTATGTCTCAAGGGCTGGAATTTTAGTGAACAGTTACAGGTCTCATTTTTTTCCTCTGCGTACATCTCTTTAAGCCCATTGCTGCTTTTTACTTTAAAATATGTATATATATTCAAACATTGTCCTTCAGGCACTCTCCCTTGTATCTTAGCAACTTATGTTTTTCTCCTTAAAATCCTTTAAGTTTTGCAGTATAAGCATGACAATAAAACACAACATTCACATTACATCATGGTATATCTGCTAGTGCCTAATTTATATCACAGGAGTGATGGTTTGAATATGGAATTAACTGGTCTATGAGATGAAGTTCTGTGTCTTAATGTTCAAATAGGTCCTGATTTGTGGCACGTCATCAAAATGATAAAAGCATTTCATACAAAACATAGCATTCTGCTATATTACAAGAATATTCTTGACAAATTCTCCTGGTTACAAAATAGAATATGTGCTTTATGTTGTCAGTGCTGCGACATTTAAGCTAAAGCTACAGGATGATGGAATAGAAGATGTCATGATTGAAGTTTTGGATTTTGCAGCAGACGCTGGATTTGAATGTGGATTTAAAGAAAGAGTAGAGCTTGTTCATTTTGACCTTTGTCTACTTGAGACTATTCATGTCAATAGATATGCGCATCACAGTGTAGAAGACAGGGTCAGCCTACAGTAATCCATTGAACTGAGTTGTTGCACCCTAGCAATAAAGTACAACTTACCTGCTGAATTCAGGTTTCCTTTGCAAAATATTGACTGTAGAAAAAACACACAACCAATACAGAGTAAAATCATTTGTTGAAGAGGTTTTTAATGACCATGCCACCGTAGATGGAGAAATATTTGTTCTTCATTTTACTAGTTCCATTTCCCATAGAATTACAGTAAACCTGAAGCAATAAACATGTATTCATACCATCATACATTTGCAAACACTGTATTTCTGCAAGCCAAATCATATTTAAAAAACAGTAATGCCACTTTGGGTTATATAAATAACTTTACATAAAGCCTGAATAAATATATATACATAAAGCAACCTTACCTGTGCTTTTCATAAGGATATGTATATATGTCTATAGAGAAGTCACTTCCTGTATTTGTTCCTGCCTCGTAGAAAATGATATAAATTTATTTTCAAGGACAATAACAAGCCTGACTATCTGTTAAGATTTTATTATGGCAAATTTTTCATCCTGAATATGATCCTGACAGATGTATGACTACATGTGGTAGTTGAGAGGGATTTTTTTTGGTGTGAAAATACTTTTCATGTTGCTAAAGAACTTTTTCTGCCAAACTTTGCTTAATCTAGTTTTTATGTTTTACAAAACAGTTGCCATTTGGTTGTGGCAGACTGTGTATCCTCATATACCAGTTAAATATAAAGAATATAATTTTACATGTGTATTTGTAAGTCTTTTCCTAAAGGAACATCAAGATGCAACCTTAAGTATCATGCGGTCTTCCGATCATTTTTACAGAAAACTATTTTAATGCTGCTCTTGAGTGATAGTACTGGTGATGACAATGATAAGGCTATTTGTTATTTTCTCGTAAATAGGTAAATTTCATTCAATAAATATGTCTCCCGATATGCCTCTTGCACAAATCAGCATTAAAATTACTTTAGAGGGCTCCCGGAATACATGCATTTTGATTAAATCATTACCTCTTAGTGGGTTTTCTGAAAATGCGAAACCGTTCCTTGGCTTGTACATTGAAGTTTCAGTGGTGAGAATGCATAGGTACACATCAATATTTAAAAGCAAATCTTATTTTATATCATTTACAATTGGTAGAAGATACGTTAGCAATCGTGACTTTGAAGACATGGAATTAATAAGCAATAGAAATAGTATGAAACACTTTTCTCACTTTTTAAATTGATCAAAATAAATCTTGTCTCTACATCTCACTGTTTTTATATAAGATGCACAAATAGAATTAGTGTGATTCCTGGGATTTTAACAAACTCCTTTTCTGTATAGAAGCTGATTTTTCTTTTAAAATAAACCCATTTAAGACATTTCATTTCTTAATGAAATTTTCATCTCCAGCTTAGTTATTTGTTTATACTTTCTGTGACTGCAGCCTCCAACTATATAGAAAACAAAAAAGAAAATAGAAACAAAACTTTTTAATGGGGAAAAGAACATGCCACATTACAAAGGAGATCTTCCCTCCCCCAGATTAGAATTTCTAAATGTCATCTCTCTGCTAAGTTTCATACAGTGGATTAGGGTAACTAGAAAAATTTATTTATATTAGCCTGGAGATATAATTAACAATGGGAAGATGGGAATACTTTACAACTTGTAAACGTAATTTTGGATAAATCATACTAATTAATTGAACTGAAAGGAATCTTTCAAAAAGCAGTACTGTGCAAAATGATGCCAAAGGCTATTTTTAAAGAAATGTGTTTGTGAAACTCTTTCTCCTCTGGAAAATTGACATCTAAGTGACCTACTCATTGACAAAAACAATTGTTCTGTGCATACGTGTATATGGATATGCATATGTATGTGTAAGATAGTGTTGTGTACTCACCTCAAGTTTTCTTCCATATCAATGCCAAATTTAGATCCTCTGTATAATTTTTCTGGTATATTATATAATTTCTTAATTATCTCCCATTTCTTATTCCTCTTTCCTCTAATCCATTCCGTGTCTCTCCGGCAGTTTTTTTCTCTCTTTCTATTCATCCTGGTTTAAATGTCATCAGTCTCTCCAAATGCTCTTATCCAGAGACAATACTTTTTCTCCTCTGGCTTCCTGTAGAATTTGGTTTATACTATTTAATTGGCCATCACTTTCTCCTTATACTTACTTATGTTTACTCTTATCTCCCTATAAGACTGTATGCTGCTCCTAGGAACAATATTCTTCTTTGTTTTCTTGGTTTATAAGCCCAGTGGTATTTTATAGCATGATAATTGTAATAACTCACTAAATCAAAGCTTGCTAGGTGCATGAATCTTGCACAAGAATTTAAAGTATATCCTCAGTGTCCAATACTACTTTCCAAGTTTGTCAATGTGGAATTCATGGACCTCGATGATCTGACCTAACCTTCATGTTCATACTTATCTATTGTAGAACCTTGTCCATATGGCATATTACCACCAATTTACTTACTCACAGCTTTCTGAGCAACATTACACTTTCCAATTTCCTCACCATTGCTTATGCTAATTTCTCCACCTGGAAAATGCATTCATTCCACCTGGAATGCATTCTTTTCACTGTGTCTGCTTGAAGAAATGTAATTTCCTTTCCAATCTCTACTTAAACTGTGTTGTCCCATGGAAACTTCCTTTGTTCTCTGAGATTGACATTTTTCCCCCTCTTTCGAACTTGTAAGGAACAGTGTGCTGAGCTACAGTGTATGGTGTAGCTATTTATGAAATTTCTCTTGAATGTAACCATTTACTGAGCACTTACTATGTGCTGGGTCTGTGCTAAAAGTTTACATTCATTATACATTTTATATATCACCAATTAATGCTTACATATTCATCCACCATCATCACTCCAGTGTGCTACACAGTAATCTTTTTCTGCTTTTACCCAGTAATCCAGAGTAGAATGTAACCATATTAGCTAATTTAACATCAGGTTGAAGAAGACAAATATGGCTATGATCACATGGAAAAGAGCGAACATAATAACATTGTCACATTACATTAGTATAGAAATGTGGTATGCCAAATTACAGTTCAGTTTCAACAGCGTGTGTTACCATAAGGGAATAATATATCATAGTGCTGTTATTTTGGTGCTACAGCTTAGGAGGGTGTGTGTATTCTTTTATTAAAAGACTATTTTCAGAATTCTAAACTTTGCCAAGAGAAAATCTTTCTGATAGGAATATATTGTATCTTTCAAATGAGAATTAGAAACATCCACTGAAACAAGGATAAAATGCATTTCATTGTGACTTTTTGTCATGACATTTAAAAATATCTGCAGCTTTGTTTCTCAGCTTCTTTTGTTGTTTGAAAGAGAATCCAATATACAGTATCTGAGCATCAGTATCTGAACTAATGGAAGTGAATCATAACATGTATTTTAAAAAACCTGGATCTGAGTAATGTTATTTCTTTTTCATTTGGGGCTGCCAGTAGTATTAAGCTGTGAGCTGATTTGCTACTGGTGTCACTTAGGGCTGAATAAAATTTAGCAATTAGCTTTGTCCACAACCAGATACTCTTTGTGAGTATGATGAATCTTATTAACCTTGAATTATTTAAACATTTCTAAGTGGAAGCCCTAAGCTTTTTAAAGCAATTTATAAGTATTATTTACTGATAACATCTTAGAAAAACTATCTCTAGGAAAGCAGAGTCAGACTTGCCTCAGGTTAAATGATAAAGAATGAAAATACTGTTCATACTAAGTAAGAAAATGTTAAGAAAGGACAGAAAATAAAGCATAATGTGTGACAAAGAAATGTAAGACACCATAGAAGTACTACCTTCTACTATTTTACATAAATTTATCCTTGTTCTTCTTGTTAGTAATTGACATTATAAAAGTAGATGCATAAATAGAAGCATTGGTCTTTTTATATTGTTATTGGGAAGCTAAACAATAGTTTCAGTCTGTATCTATGTAAGAAAAGTTAGGTGGGGAGAAAAACACCAAAAAAGGGAGTAGGGTATTGCTGTATTTTAATTATCCATGTTAGTCCCTTGCCCTGTTCAGCATCTGGATGATTGAACTCTCAGCAGACTTTTAGTCTATGAATTGTACCACCTTGATGCCTAGAAATCAAAAAGGAAACAGACCCAGTTGGAATGCTTTCTTTACCTATGGATTTTCCTGCTAGCATGCTGTAATTTTTCTGGTTTGATTGAAACTCTGACTGTGTAGACCTTTATTTGGCTCAGATGTTAGCATTCTTCATCATGGATCTCCTAGGTAAATGTGGAGGTGGCTTTCAATGTTGACCTTACTATGGAAACACCATCCTATCTCACCAGAGCCCAGCTAACCTGAGTTCCATTCAGAGAAGGTTTTGCTAGTCATCTTGACTAACTATCCTCCAGGAAAGACAATGGTTTTAGTTATCACTGGATGCTATTCAAAGAGATCTATGACCATAATCTCATCTGAGTGGTGTTTTTTTTCAGTGTGAATGAATTATACTCATGTTTATATCATATTACTGCCATCTGCAGTAACACAGCAGGTACAGAATCAAGGCAATGCTTGGGATACTGCCTTAATCAGAGGTGCTAATTTTTGAAACTGGCAGCCATTAAGTTTAATTTTACTTTTTACATAGATTTTACTTTTCTGAAAATGATGTACCAAAAGCCATGTGAACAAAATGAAGATAAATCATGGTGAATTATCAGAACCTTGCATAATACCAAATAAGTACAAATAATAAATAACTTAGTATGACAAATTAGATAAAGAGAATGCAGTATATATACACCATGGAATACTATGCAGCCATAAAATGAGAAGTGAGAAATGAGATCATGGCCTTTGCAGAAACACTGATGGAGCTAGAGGCTATTATCCTTAGCAAATTAATGCAGGAAGAGAAAACCAAATACCACGTTCTCACTTATAAGTGGAAGCTAAACTATGTGAACTCATGAACACAAAGAAGGAACAACAGACACTGTGGTCTACTTGAGGGTGAAGTGGGAAGAGGGAGAGGAGCAGAAAAAATAATTATTGGGTAGTAGGTTTAATACCTCGGTGATGAAATAATCTGTAAACAAACCCCTGTGACACAAGTTTACCTATATAAGAAACTTTCATACATACCCCTGGACCTAAAATAAAAGTTAAAAAAAAAACCTTACTATTTATTAATCAAGAAGATATTTGAAGAGAGTAAACTGTTAAATACTTCCCCCACTTTATGATATCAAATTATCACAAGTATTTTTTATTGTATAGGATTAAAGATAATTAGCTTATAATTTATGAAATCTTATATTTTAAAATAACATAATTATGACTGGATTTGGAAAGATGTGTTGGATGATACCTAGGTTGTTTCTTTACTTTGTTGCTAGTGCATAAGGAGAATTATGAAAAATTGTATGTAGATTACATCAACATATTTTAATGCTAATATCATAATTAATATGCATTATATGCATGCCATTTATATTTTATAAGCTTTATCTTCTTTTTCTCCAAAAATATCTGATACTTTAAATGTAAAAAGAAGGATACTGAAGCATAAATAGTTTTTTTAAAATGTTATGGATACATGATACTTGTACATGTTTAGGGGATACATGTAGTCTTTTAGTACAAGCATATAACATGTAATGATCAAATCTGGGTAATTGGGTATCAATCATTTAAAATATTTAACACTTAGTTTTATCAGGAACATTACAGTTCCACTCTTCTAGCTATTTTGAAATACACTAGAAACTATTGTTAACTATATGTGCCATATTGTGCTATTAAACGCTAGCTATTGTTTCTTCTACCAATCTGTATCTTTGTATACATTAACCAAACCCTCATCATCCTCTGCTCCCTTTTACCCTTTACAGCCTCTGGTTACCATCTATTCTACTCTATTCATTACCTCTAAGAGTTCAATTTTACTAGCTCCCACATCTGAGTGAGAACATGCGATATTTGTCTCTCTGGGCCTGCCTTGTTTCACTTAAGGTAATGACCTCCAGTTCAACGTATGTTGGGATATAGATACTATTCCATTTATCCATTTATCCATGGACACTTAGGTGGATTTCTTATCTTGGTTATTGTGAATTGTGCTGCAGTAAACATGCGATTGTCTGTTTGATATATTTATTTCCTTTCTTTTGGATATATATTCGGCAGTGACATTAGTGTGTCATATAGTTGTTACATGTTTGATTTTTTCGAGGAAGCTCCAAGCTAGTCTCCTTAGTGATTGTACTACTTTACCTTTCCACCAGTGGTGTATGAGCATTGCTCTTTTCCCACATTTTCACCAGCATGTGTTATTTTCTGTCTTTTCTGTAATAGCCATATTAACCGGAATGAGATGATATCTCATGGCGATTCTGATTTTGATGTCTCAGCATGATTTTTTTCATTTCTCCAATGATTAGTGATGTCAAGAATTTGTATATACCTGTTGACCATTTATGTGTCTTCTTTTGAGGAATGTCTTCTTTTGACCATTTTAAAAATCAAATTATTTGTTATTATTATTTTATGACCAAATTGAGTTCTTTATGTATTCTGGTTATTAATTTTTCATTGGATGTAAAGTCTGCAAATATTTTTTCTAGTTCTTTAGATTGTGTCTTCACTTTACTGATTGTTAGGCATGAATATTTTAAGTAATTTCTTTGGGCTGAAATGGTTAGTAATTGGCACAAACAGAATTTGAATATGTTTGTCTTTGAGGCCATTTTTTTTTTCACCTACAATCTCCATTAAAGATGATAGATTCAATAAAAAATGCAGTTGAAATTCCCCAGCAGCAGAATTCCCTAAAGATGTTAGTAATAAATGCACTTTAACACTGCGTAATGTTTTTCCATGCTTTTCCACCTCTTCATTCTTAGATGTAAATTTAAACCTTATGCTCTTCCCCTCAGCTGCTCAGTTGCCACTTGTAAAGATGAGTTAAAAATTCAGAGTGAGCTGTCGAAAGTAATACTGTCATTAACTTCCAGTTCTGCTATTAAAAAGATACTGATTATGAAAGAGAGATGGGAATTTTCTATGATTTTTCCATGACAGCCTTTCTGAGTTTCTCAAAAATAATAATCTAATTTTTGATAATGAAGTCAGACAAAATACTTCCCAAAGTACTTTTGCATAAGTCAGATTCACAATATATACAGTGGGAAATTAACTGCTAAGATTCAGAATTGTGTTGACTGATGAATGTGCACCAAATGATTTATTATGTCAATTATGCCTGAGTTTATTGTTTATACAATTGTTGAGGCATAAAGAAAAAGAAAGAGCTAAGTCAGAGGTTAGTAGTGTGGCCTATGAAGGTCTTTGGTAGATATACAAGAGAAACACAAGAGGATGCATGAAGCCCGGTGTATTAAAAGTTAATACAAAATTAATAGTAAAGACCAAGGGCCCCTCATTTATGTAGGGAAGGGAAAGAAAGCCATAAGGAAACATATAGAGTCCGGAAAAAAGTTCAAGATAAAAATAACATTGTGTTTGCATTAAGGAATAATTCAAGTTATAAGGAAAAAAATATTACTGTGAAGGAAATGCACCATGCCCAGGGATCCCATTTGCTTCCCTGAACAAAGGGTTGTGTGTCTTTAATGAGATTTACTGTGCCAATTAAAAAGTATAGAATTCTTTTATGGAGAGGAATTGTGGCCTTCTCTACAGTTCTGTGATGTTATATACTTTTTACCTCTCTTGTAGCATTCTATAGCAGCATAAAGTACAAGGGTAATCTGTTAGCGCTGAGTATTATAGATTGTGTGATTTTAATGACCCTAATGATTTAAATTCACATCTCTCAGAAAAAAGCCTATGGAGTGTGAGGCTTAATCTCCCCAGGATTCAGCGAGATAGGAAAGTACAAAGGCAGTTCTTAACTTGAAATGATTTCAGAATGGAACAAGTTTCATAAAAGGTTCAGCTGCCATAGAAGAATTTAAAAAAAATGGTCTTGAACAAGGAGTAGGCTGTATTTGAAGGAGGCAGTGGAAACTGTTCGTGTAGGTATGAATGCTTCTTATAAATTTATAACATATGACCCTTTAGGGAGAGAAACAGGTGGAATATGTAGCAGAAGATAAAGAATGCATTTTTCCTGGTTTCTTCACTCCAGTGGTGCAGTGTTTATTTTGATATTTGGCAGTTAGATTTCGAAGGTTTCAAGGCCTCATCTGATTCCAGCAGTTCAGGGCAATGCTGACATCGTGAAGAGTTCTAAGTGGAAGCAGGCTGTTGAATTTGCTGCCATATTCATGACGTGGAGAAAAGGTCATGATGATGTCTAAATAGCCCAGCCATGTTTCTATGTCAAATCTTTGATGAGTGCCCAACTTTAAGGAATCCAGAAGCAAGGATCCAGATTCATGCAATCATTGCACAGTCGGAGTAAGATAGTATTTCTGAAACTGTGGGGTCCATCTTTGATGACATCAATTCTGAATCTGTTCTCTGAGGCCCTATTCAGGGAAAGTGCTCCATTTAGCTAAATTAAAAAGAGAAAAGTGTCAGAGAAATACCATTTCCTCTCAGCCGCAGGAGACATCCCAGAAGTAATTAAACTGGATTTTGGTGTGTCAGGCACATTTCTTTTATTGACAGTGACAATAATTCTGTAAATCAAAACCTGGAAGCATTTTCAGTGTTGTTGAAGTGCTAAAGATAAAACCTAAGGTTTTAAAATTAAATCTCATGAAACTAAAATTGATCTGTGGAGTGCAGCTTGAGAAGCTGCTGCCCGAGTTCTAAATGCAACCTCTCTTATGAAATTCAGTGCCTACAGTTTCTGAGTCCCTGAAAGCTATGGCCTTGTAAAGCCAAATGGCGTAGGTCTTGAGTAGTATCTCTCATTTATGGTTTTGAGGTCTCCAGGAAAATTCTCTCTCCACTACCTCAATATTCCCTTTTCTAATGCTGCCAATAGGTTTTGTTAACATGCAGCTTTTCTGGCATTCTTTCATTCTTTCCATATTTAAGGTCCTCCACAATCTTATGCAACAACTCTACAGCATGCTTTATTCTTCACATGCTCTGGCATCAGCTCTTTGTTACAGAGATGTAAAGAGACACATCGGTGTAGTCAATAAATTTTCTTTATGCCTTCATCCCTGCTAAATGATGCCCCCATTTGGATGGTCCTCTTCCTTCACTCCTTTTCTCTGCCTAAGAAAATTGAGCCTGTGGCAATGACCCAGCTCACATCAAGTTCATCCAGAATAGGGCAGTCTTTGACTGCTTGATGGTTCTTCTGCTTCTAAGCCCAAATAGTGTCTAGAGATGCCTTTTTATGCATGTCTTTATTTCTCAGCTAAAGTTTATTATTTTGTTCTTCTATTTTCAGTAGTATTTTTCATTGTACATATTAAATGCTCAATAATATTAGAAGACTGGTATCTTGGAGGCTCCATTAATTGTGTTTATATGTTTATCTTTGCCCATTTCTACAGTTATTTTAAGAAAATATGTACATGTCATATCACATCTAGCAGGAGTAATTTATTATGCTTTATCATATTAATGAAAATGCATTTTTCATTATCTTTATTCCTAATAGTAAAGACTAGTGAAATTAGAGTCTTATGTAACTAGGAACAAAATGCTTTGAGTAAAGGTTTTGTGTGTGTATCTAGGAAAGGTTTGTATGTGAGTGTGTATGTGTGCGTGTGTGTGTGTGTGTGTATGTTTATGAGCATGTATACATATCATGGGAGATGATGGATTTAGCAAACATTTTCTATTTTCTTCACATTCCACTGCAGTCCTGATTTGTGTATTATCATACTTTTTTTTTTTTTTTTTTTTTTTTTTTTTGAGATGGAGTCTTGCTCTGCCACCCAGGCTGGAGTCCACTGACGTGATTTCATCTCACTACAACCTCCACCTCCTGGGTTCAAGCAATTCTTGTGCCTCAGCCTCCCAAAGAGCTAGGATTACAGGCACTTGCCACCACACCCAACTAATTTTTTGTATTGTTAGTAGAGACGAGGTTTCACCATGTTGTCCAGGCAGATCTTGAACTCCTGACCAAGTGATTCACCCGCCTCAGCCTCCCAAAGTGCTGGGAGTATACGGGTGAGCCACCATGCCTGGCACATATACTATCATATTAATTTTGACAACTGCTAGGACCTTTTGTCACTTCAAAATAACTATTTTTTGTTCACTTTACTTTTTTTCCCATTAATTAGCTGATGCTACAAAAATCATCAGATCATCGTGAAAGGCTACACTATTTATATTTGATTTTTTTAATGTAAGCTGTAAGAGTTGACAGTCTTAAGGTATTTTTCCAGCAATAACATAAGCTCTTGGGTATAACAATAACATTTCTCTTATAGTAGCATATCACTTCCGTGCTCTCCTTTAGTCCCCCAGTGTCCTTGAATAATTCTCTAAGTATTTCCTTTGCAGAAGCCACAGGAGACCCAAATATCCATTTGATGTGGTGTAGTTGGAATTGAAAATATTCTTTGTGATTTTTCCTTCCATATTAAATATGCTAAAGATAGCCTTTATATATGCAACTGTACCAAGAACAAGAGACTTAGTTTGCCTAATAGTTTTGGTTCCATAGTTTTGGAGTATGTACCTGAAATCAGCTTAAGAGGTGATGGATATAGGGACAACATCAGAAACAGAACAAATTGGTTGTTGGAGGAGTTGAGAAAAAAGGTTTAAATAATAAATTCCAAGAATACTAGAATTGCTCTACCTGAATCAAAAAGAAGGTAGTTAGTCTAATTAGAGATAGTTTGACTAGATTACTAGTTCCCAAATAGTGGTACCTGGGTCAGCATTGTCAACCTTGCCTGTGAATCTGTCAGAAATACATATTCTCAGATCTCACAGCAGACTCCTGAGTTAGGAACTCAGGGAGGTAGAGCACAGAAACCTATGTTTTAAGAGCCTCCATATGATTCTAACGTGCCCTCACACTGGAGGACTGTTAGAGTAGTAGGTTATCTTTAAAGTCCTTTCCTTAGTTCTTTGCTTTCCAGATAATGAAGGAGTTTATTTAATAGAATTGAATGAAGTTCTGCCCAAAGAAATTTTGTAAATAGAACATCGTGACTACATTTATGAGGGGGTGTTAATACTATTGTGGATATTTAATATATGGTGATGAGGAAAGTATAAAATTTCATTTTGATTGTCATCCTCTCCCATTGGCTGGCAATCTTAAAAATGTTTGAAAAGTTCCTGTTCACATTATTCATGCTATGAAAAGCTATTTCAAGGCAAAAATTTCTCTCCAGCGTGAGGGGAGTGACCAAATCCAAATGCACATTTCTCTATTATTATTCTTTTGAGTTCCTTTGGAATAGTAGTCTGATAATTAATGTAGATCGAAAATTAAAGTTTTATTCTTGTCTGTAAACACGTTTAAACCTAGAAAAAACTTGAGTAAACTGAACCATTGTCAAAATTGCTATTTATATTAGGTACCTATTCTTCACATGGCATTCTTTTTCATTGCCTAAAACATTCCCCATATTTGTATATTCTTAATGCTTGCTAAACAAACGGACTGCAGTTTACCAGCAATTCCAAACACAGTTTCCTATCTGGTTAGCAGATAGCCCATACCTAGTAAGATCTTCATATTTATTTCTTTTTAAATCACATAGGATTTACATGCAAACATTCTTCAGCTGCAATCCCAGTGTGTGACCTTAAGTAAGTCACTTCAGCTGTGTGGACCCCAGTTTCCTCATTATAAAATGAGGGATTTGGCTTGCCTTGTCTTTAAGGTCTGTAGAGCTAAGAGTCTGTGACCCATTGTCACTATATTCTTTCTCTTCTTTTTCCTCAACCCTCAGACCTATTTTTACTCATGTTTAAGGCTCTTCTAGGACGCAGCCTACAGCTCAGTCACAGTACACGAATCTTAAGCTATATTTTAGCCAAAGACCTTTCCTGCCAAATCCTATAAAAAGAAAGAACTTGGAAAAAGAAATCCGATTAATGGGATGTCTTCCTCTTTTCAGAAAGGAAACTTTGAATTAATTCTGCAACACAGGGCAACAACTTTAGCTATTTTATTTTTTCTTTCATGTTTGTATAGCTATTTATAACTTCTTTCAGATATCTATTTACATCAACTTTAAGTTGAAATTTTTTGCCAGCACAGAGATCATGTCTATATACTTGCTTAGCTAAACACTAGGTGTAATTATTACTGGTACGTAAATAAATGCTTTTTCATAATTAAAAAACATTATCATAATTACATAAGTGTTCATATGGGCAGAAATACTGCTACTAACTAAACATCACCAATAAACTAGGATTTGATATATTAAAGATATTTCTTCTCATAACATTCTTGCATAATAAAAATTGTGACATCAATTTTACAAAAACGATACCTAAGAAGTATGTGTGTCCTCAAGTTAATTAGAATTAGAACTCATTTCAAATTCCATTTTCTGGAATCCGCAGATTGTTACAGAATATCTCAGTATTGAATAAAATAGCTAAGTTGAGAAGAGTCATGTACGTTCTTCTCTTTCAAATGTTTTAAAATGTATACAGGTAGATTAATATATGTGGATTCCTTTGACATAAGAAATTGCAAAAATGAGGAAGGACTGATAGAGAGCAAAGTTAGTACTGTTTTCCCTTCTGAATTGCTCACCTGCAGATCTGCCTCCGATACATGTTAATACATGTGACTAACAACCTAATGAAACTGTAGAAGAGCTGCACCTCAAAAGGAATAGCTTTGTATACTTTCAGTGAATGAGCAGACTCTAAAAATGATGCTTTTATTGAAGTAGAAAATGGTGCATTCTGAATAACCAGGAAAATATTTATATTTTTTATTTCACATAGTGCAAATTCAAAATATTGTTGAACAAAATATTGTGAAATAGGCTGGGTGTGGTGACTCACACCTGTAACCCCAGCACTTTAGGAGGCTGAACTGGGCCGATCACTTCAGCCTGGGAGTTCCAGACCAGCCTGGGCAACATGGGAAAGCCCTGTCTCTACAAAAAAATGCAAAAGAAGTTAGCTGGGTGTGTGTGTTCCCAGCTACCTAGGAGGCTGAGGTAGGAGGATCACCTGAACCCAGGATATGGAGGTTGCAGTGAGTAGTCAAGCCACGGCACTCAACAGAGGGAGACTGTCTCAAACAGCAACAAAATATTGATATTATAAGCGTGTGACTTATCCTACTTAGCAGGTTTCTTTGTAAAGGGAAAAAGATAATCTTTGCTAGTGAAGGTACACTTTCATGAGGCTATCTCTTCTGCCTGTAATTTCTACACTTGTGAAAAGATATTTTTTGTGCTCAAAGCTACTATGATTTCATCTTAGTGAATTCTATCTCTCTGGCTGATACCTGCACTTTATGTGACTTTAATACCTCTGCTTCTGGCCTAAAACACTGTTGGAGGAAAATGAGAAACAGCGTGAAAGCATCGTTTCACTTTCCAAGGATCACTTATGAGAAGGGAAAGGCCTTGTGCTTAGTTCTGATCTGTATATTAGGAACATAACTACATGATAAGTTACCTGGCTGAGGCTATTATTAATTGAGCAGTTACTAGGTACAAAACATAATGAGAAATACAGAACGTGGAGTGATCAGGTGCCTGCCTCAAAAGTCTTCATTTTATTTGGGGAAATTATTTCCAAGACCCAGAATAGAAAGGAATTTTTTTTTTCTTTTTTGTTCCATGATCTCTATCACAAAAGTAAATATACTGTTAATAAGATAACGAACAACTTAAGTGCTCATTGTGTGCTGCAAACTATTGCTGTGTGTGCATTCAGAAGAGAGGAAAAGCACAGTTGTGTGCTACCTAAGTGGAAATGAACAATGAAAGTGGGATGGACCTTAATTGGGAAGAGAGAAGCAGGAAGAGCATTCTACACAAGGGAGATACTGTGAGCAAAGGTGAATCTATATATAAAGTGTTCACAGAGCAAAACACATCTCTTGAGCACCTTCCATAACAATAAATACGTGCTTTGCTACACTCTGTATATACAGAAGTAAACAGAGGAGGCTTCACTTGCAGTAGAAAAAATATAGACTTTAGAGACAAATAGATCCAGAATTGAATTCTACTGCCACGTGGCATCTGTGCAGCCACAGGCAAGTTGATTAATGTATCTGAGTGTTCATCTGTAAAATGAAAACACAATTACAGATCTTGCAGGGTTGATTTGAGAATTAAAGATGATGTATGGTAAGATCCTCGATGTACCCTAAAACAAGTAGGAATTATATAATTGATATCTATTGAGATGCTGGCTTTGCCTTTGCTTTCAAGGAGCTCATAGACAAGAGGAAATACCTGACATGTACAGATCATTATGGGACAATTTATGAAGTAATTTAATACCTTGCTTTTCAAAATGTGGTGCCGTATACCCAGGTAGTGAACCTGCACCTGCACTTCCTTATTTAAATTAAAAGTTGAAATTTAAGAAAAAAAAATAATGTGGCCAGAGGACCAGGAGCATCAGCAGCACCTGCAAGCTTACTAAAGATGGAAACTCACAGACTTCCCCTCCCCCTACACACCTACTGACTCTGAATATGCTTTTAACAAGATCCCAGATGATTCATATGCGCATGGAGTGTAAGAAGCAGGGCTCTAATAGAAACATGTAAAAAGGGCAGAGGAAGGAGTGACTAAGTCGATTTAAGGAACTGAAAGAAGACTTACTTCTCTTAGAAAGTGATGTTTAGAAAAATTCAGAAAGAAATATTGCCGTTTTCTTGGATTAACTTATTTAGTAAATCAGAATATCCAGTTCGAAAAAATCTGTATAGATTCACTTTCTTGACTTCACCATTTTTACAGTACACTGCATTCCTGCATCTATGCATTAGAAATAACATGCTCTAAAATCAAGATTTATTTTGAATTTGACCATAAAAGGCCTAAATTCACCAGCCAACTTGGGATACAGATATTTCATTGGATGATGTCGTTTAACCAGGAAGATCTTGGCAAACTCTGCTTTTTTCTGGGCCAGTAATAATGTGGGTCAGTCATTTGGTGTTCACGAAGAAACAAATATCGAGCTTTCCAATGGCTGCTCCTGAAGGCCCCTTTGGTTTAACAGTTCGTTCGTTCTTTTTTTTTAAGCCTTAGATTGCTCTATTTATGTGGCGCCACGTGCTTCTGTTCACTGAGTTGGCAGGTGGCTCCAATCCTGTAATTATGATCTGGATTGTCGGCTGCCAAAGCACAAAAGGAAACCGTAGTAATCCACTCGGTGCTCTTTAGCGAATTGTTGCATATGCTTTTTAGTGTATTATTGCACATAAATCTCACAGTAGCAATAAAACTATTAGGGTAGTAAAAGATATGCATTTTAATTTTAGTAAAAAGTGTCATAAAATTCAATTAACTACACTTTCCCAAATAGCAGTTCACTCTGGGAAGCTCAGGATTTCCTAATCTGAAATTGCAGGTCCCTTTCACCTTTCCTGGTGACCACCACTCATGCTTTAAGCATTACACTTGTTCCTCATCATGCACCAGTACCGTCTCCCATGGTCCCTCTGCTTCCTTACCTTTCCACACTTTTTTTTCCTGCTTTCCTACTTGGAGTTTTGTTAAAGTACTTCCAATACAGTGGAGTCAGGTTTTGCCTTCTATTCTTTAATTGAAGCGAGAAAGTGAGATAAATAGCATAAGCAAATCCACATAAAGTTAGGCATTATAATTACCCAGGAATTGAGGAAAATGTTCTTTGGTGGTGTATCCACAGCTAATGAGGGAAGAAGAACAGAAGAGTTTTATTTATTAGATGACCAGAGAATCTGACTAACCCCTGCTTTGCTAATCTATAAAAGTGAACATTCATTCTGTGTTTTTAAATTGTTCACCTTCCCCTCAAAAGTAGTTAATAGCACAGAGTAGAGAAAGGTCTCCTGGTGTTCAGATTTTATTACTTTCACTGACTAAAGTGCAGTACATTTCCTAGTATAATTACACCCCAGTTGTCACAATAAATGAACACAGTATATTTTATGATACACTTTACTTGCTTATTATCATGTTTGTTCACACATCTCTCAGACTTAATAACCCATGAGGGGCTTCTACCATCATTGGTGAATGGAAATTAGTGAAGTTCTCTATTTCATTTAAGGAGTGATTTTTATTTCAACTGAAGAAACCATAAGCAGGATAGATAGTACATTCAGGGAATTTATATGTGTGTGTGTGTGTGTGTGTGTGTGTGTGTGTGTGTGTGTGTGTGTGTATACATATCTGTAGCTACATAATGTTCCCCTGCTTACTATGTGATTTTAAAAACTCTAACTACAAATCTCCCAGCACTCACACAAGTGAATATTAGCTAAATGCATTTTTAATAGAAACCAAGTGAGATTTCTGATTATTTCTGAAAATAAAAGCAAAGAAAATCCTGGATGTAAACAGAGGTATCTTTTGAAATATATATATGTTCAAGTTTGATTTCAGATTGACCTTTTCTGGGTCAGATTTTTTTTTTTTTTTTTTTTTTGAGATGGAGTCTAGGTTTCTTTCTTTCTTTCTTTTTCTTTTCTTTTCTTTTCTTTTCTTTTCTTTTTTTTTTTTTTTTTTTTTTGAGACAGAGTCTGACTCTGTCACCCAGGCTGGAGAGCAGTATCATAGTCTGAGCTCATTGCAACCTCTGCCTCCCAGATTCAAGCGATTCTTGTGAGTCAGCCTCCCAAGTAGCTGAAATTACAGGTGCATGCCACCACATATGGCTAATTTTTGTATTTTTATTAACAGTAGAGATGGGGTTTCACCATGTTGGCAAGGCTAGTCTCGAAATTCTGGCCTCAAGGGATCTGCCCGCCTTGGCCTGCCAAAGTGCTGAGATTACAGGGATGAGCCACCATGCCCAACCAAGATTGCTTTTTAAATTTTTGGAAGGACCAGACCAAAAAAAAAAATGTCTGTATTTCGATTTAGTTTCATTAGTTTGGGGTCAGAATATCAGAATGCAATCATATTGGCATGGATATTTGAGGGATTGTCCTTTCTGCTCACTACATGACAGTAGTCATTATAAGAGAGATCTAAAATCTAGCAAAATGGTAAAGAGATAATTTTATTTAACAAGAAGATAAAGGATTGCATTACCTGAATTGCATGGTATTAGAATACATTTTTATAAATATGCAGGGCACTTTCCCTCCAGTCAGACAAGTCACTATTGAATAAGGGCTTTAAAAAAAATCTAAATTTTTGACAGGTTTAAATCATTTTTGACTAATTATAAAAATAATACATACTTGTAGAACAATTAAAATATAGAACAAGTAGAAGACAAAATAAAATCACCTGTGATTCCTCAGTTAGAAGCCTTTTAAAGAAAGATTTCACTTCAATAGCCAAAAAATATTACTCAGTATTTGGTGTAGGTTTAAGATTATGTTAAATATTGAGAACAAAAAAAAGTGTACAGGAAGGAAGGAAAAAGGAAAAACAGAGGGAGGGAGGGAGGAAGAAAGGGAGGGAGGAACAGAGGGAGAGAGGAAAAGAAAGAAAGGAACGGAGAGAGGGAGGAAGGAAAGGGTAGAGGGAGGGAGGAAAGGATACAGGAATTAATTTTACTGTGTAGATGTAAAATGAATAAAGCTGACATAGTGACCAGGGGCCATTGCATAGGATTGTGCAATTTATCTATTACAAAAATTTAAGAGGTACCATCCACCTCAACTAGTTGCACCATTATTTTGATGGGGTTTTCGTCACCTATGTGTCTTGAGGAAGGTACACCTTTTTCTTTTTTCCAGTTCACAAAAAGTTACCATATGTGCTTCAGTGAGCAATGCGAGATGGTATATATTCAAGAATAATCTGATGTAATACAATATAAATCTCATAGGCTTTATGAGTGAGGGGTAACTTAAAGCAGGCCTTACAGTGTATGAGGGTTTTAATGTCTATTTAAAAACATAAAGAACTTGAGAATGTCAATACCGTGTTCCAGGACCTGTTTTCTAGAAAAGCAGTGACGAGGAGGGGTGAACAAAGAGGAGGGGGTGTCCCTAGTCCTGAGGGGCCTTCTCTTGAGGAAGTCTCCTCTTGCCAATCCCTAGGTAGATTGCCACAGGTGTTCTCATCCTAACATAGCCTGTTTACCCTTTGCTTGTTTGCTATGAAAGTCCTTCCATATATAATTGCTTAAGGTTGACAATTATACCCAACAATTATATGCATCCACCTACATTGAGGCAATTGTCTCCTCATGGAAAATATAGGGATAAGTGAAGTTGCCATGTATCCTAATACGCTAAAGATACAAAGATAAGCAAACAAGAAGTCCTGGTCCTTCTGCTCATGAGTCTGTAGTCTTGCTGAGGTGAGTAGTTCACAAATGGGAGGATAATAAAGGCAGATCTCAGCCGGGCGGTGGCTCATGTCAGTAATCCCAGCACTTTGGGAGGCTGAGGTGGGCGGATCACGAGATCAGGAGTTCAAGACCAGCCTGACCAACATGGTGAAACCCAGTCTCTACTTAAAAATATAAAAATTAGCCGGGCATGGTAGCGCGCATCTGTAATCCCAGCTACTTTGGGAGGCTGAGGCAGGGGAATTGCTGGAACCTGGGAGGCGGAGTTTGCAGTGAGCAGAGAGCGTGCCATTGCACTCCAGCCTGGGCGACAGAGCGAGACTCCATCTCAAAAAAAAAAAAAAAAAGGCATATCTTAGATTTTTCAGAGCTTAGAATTTTGTTTAGTTACCTTTTGAGATTGCACACAGCCTCCTTATAAATTCTTTTTCTTTGACTGCAATGATTCATTCCATTTGTGATCCAAGAGTTAGGTGGATAAAAGCTATTGACTATCTACATTTGTTAGGCATATGTACACAGAGATTCATGTACTTCCAGTTGAAAACGTCACTTCTTTGTGACTGCCTTTCTTACCACTGTTCCAGGATTTCGAGCAAAATAGATGGAATTTATTTTCCTTCCTGATACTCTCCATCTCTCCTGATAGAGTGGTTCTTGTGGTTATGTGGGTTATTGCAGGCCGTGCAGCAGTTTTTTAAGGACAGCACATGAATAAACCCTTTTATGGAAACTAAAAAGAACAGAACTTGGTGGGGTAAATTGTGGTGTGCTTCCAGAAGAAAAGTCTGCTTTTACTGTGGCAGCAGGAACAAGTTGCGGGCACAATGCTTCCTGCATGCCAGTTATTTTGGTATTAAATTAAAAATGCTGAGACCAGGGTCGGGCACTTGCTTGAGCATTAAAGTTAAGAAGGCACCAAAAACTCAGTAATGAAGACAAATTATATTTTACACAATATTTGAAAAAACAATCTGAATAATACAAAAATACACAATGAACAAAATATGAAAATTTAAAATAAAGACGGTGTCAATATTATCGAATGTCTCTTTTGTCTCAGGCTCCAGTATAGCTCAGGACACCATTGTTACTGATATTGTCTTTATTTACAATTTTGGTTATTCATTATGAACAAATTTTTATTTTTAAAATATTAATTTTGATTTTTAAGGTATTACTTTAAAATATTGTTTATCTTCTCACTGAGATTTTGGTGTCCTCTTAAATATTGCTCCTGAGTGAGTGCCTTAAGCTAGTCCTGGCCAATACCTCCTTTAAAAAAGGTCCGATAGGCAGACTCACAATTCGATTAGAGGCAGAGCTGCATCTTGAAATTGGCGTGATTCATTATTAATCCATAAGTACTGTGACTCATCTGCAGGGCTGTAAATCAGAAGACAAATAAACAATATTGAGTATATGATGCCATTATGGGTTCTGTGGGTGCTGTCATTTGCTAAGGTTATTCAGCTTCCAGCAGGCTAATCACAACCAGGGAGGTAATTGCATCCCCTTGCATTTCAGAAAATTAAAACCAGGCAGCTCCGTCCCACACTGTCTTCTATGAAATCTTATTACTTTTATGTATATATATTTTTCGTGTGACAGAGAATGGATACCCCATGGCTAAAATTAAATGTCTTTGACTACACTTTCAGCTATCTAAGACCAAAGATTTTATCAGAGAAGAATGAAGAGTCATTGCATGCCTTGATTGTGTTGTCATTGGGCAGAAATTTATAAAGCACCCTTAAATTCACAAAAGCAGTGGAGGAGGAGGAAGTGAAAAATCCTTGGCGAACAGGTTGTGGGTAGCAGTAGTTTTCTCCTCAAAAGCAGTCCATCTGAATACCAAAAATTCAAATCAAATTTTATATTTAATTCTGCATTGTATGCCCCAGGTACATTTTTGTAATTCAACACTCAAAAATAAAGTTATTTTTAAATTTCCAAATGGCAATCTTAAGACAGAAAAAAATCCCCACAGAAAACTGAGGACAGATGTTTTAAAGGGTGTATTGAAAGCCTAGTAGGTTTTACATGTTTAGTCCGTGAACACAAATAAGTACTTGTGTATATGAAACTATTTTGACTGGGAATAACCGCAGTTCTGGAGACCTTCTCTAAGTTCTGTAATAAACCAGACAGTGGCATGGGTCATTCATTGGTCATTCTATATGATCTCTGTCACTCTCCTTCTATAAAATAAAATCGAGATTCAGAAATTTTTCAAATGCTTAGGCCCAAATCACCTACTGATTTAGGAGCACATTGCAAAAATTAGGATCCTGGCATTCTAATTCTCAGTGAAGTTCCCTTTCTGCTTGGTAAAATGACATCGCTTAGTAACCAGTACTCCACCCCTAAAACTAACAAACACACAATAGAAAATGAGCTGTTAGTTTTCCTCACACAAAACCACAAATGACCCACTCCTGACCTCACACTTTCTATACGGGTGAAGGCCAAGGCCGTATTTGAATACAAAGCTAAAAGCAATAAGAAGAAAATTCTCCTATATTCCCACCATCTCCACTTTCTTCTTTGTATACTGTATTTTGGAATTATTTTTACTGTTTTATCCTGCTTATCTATTCAAGTACTTAGTCTTCCTGTTATTTCTCTTTCCCCTTGAATTCTCAATATTATTTAACGAATTATACTAATCTTAAAAGCAAACAAACCAAACATTGTTTCTCTAACCTTAGGTAACCACCTCATGCTCTTTTTCTTGGCTTTCCTTCATAGCCAAGCTCTGTGACAGTTTTTAATTATGAATAAAGCCTAATGTCAATTAGTCCCCACATTCACTATTCAACCCACTCCAATCTGGCTCCCATGAAAGCATGTAGCCAAAACTCCTCTGGCAAAGAACACCAATAATCTTCACATTGTCAAATTCTTCAAATTTTCAGATATCATCCTACTCAGTATCTCGTCAGCGTAAGATGTTAATGACTCCCTCTTTCTAAAAGTATTGTCCACCCATGGCACTAAATACACGTGGATGTCCTCCTTCCTCTGTGACTTCTTCCACCAACTCTGCTTCCACCAACTTCTTCACCAACTCTGCGGCTATACCTGTCATCTAAATGTTGATGTTTCCCAGGACTTGATTCCAAACTCTCCTTACTTAATATCCCTTATCCAACTAATGTCATTCATTTTCACACCCTTAAATACTACCATTATGCCAGTAATTCTGATATTTCTGTCATTAGTCTAGACATCTCAGATTCAGATTTTTGCATGAAAAATTTTACTTAACATTTTCGGTTGCATATCTCACAGGTATCTCAACCTTAATGTTTTCTAAATTTAACTCCTAGGACTTCCCTCTTCACTCTCCATATTTCTCCCTCCTTCATCCTCTCCCTTTTTAGCGAATGGCAGCCCAATTTATCTGGTTGGATAATCTGAATAACTTGAAACTTCAGCAATGGGTATACAGGTGTGCATTTAATTAAAAAGTTACCATAAAGGAAATTTAAGGATATGTGTGGCATCTAATTCTTCTTTTATTTTAAGTGTTTAAAATATGGATCTCATAATATTTCAGATAGTAGACCTGAGAAATAGTAATGATAGTAATAGTAATAATAGGCAATGTGGGACCACTGTGTGCTAGGCATGGTGCTAATATTTTATAGGTACGAATATTACGCTAACAGATGATAAATCCAAGGCACATAAAAGTCAATAAACTTGCCCAGGATCATAGAGTTATTTAGTAGCAGAGCTGAGATTTGAACCCATGAAGTCTGATTCTTGGGTACTGGTTCATAAAAATTATGTTCATTACTATTGTACGCTACCTTAGACAGTTTGCGGTATAGCCACAGTGATGGACATATGTTACGCCAGTATACTGGCTGAATACAGAGACTTCACTAGAACAAATTACCAGTGGTTGCTGATCTAACTCTGTAAACATATAACAGTGCTTGGAAAGACCTGATGTTTTATCATATAATTACATGGTTCTTTCCAAGTTTTTTGACAATACAGAATTGAGTAGTAGGTGTATCTGCCTTATGGGCAGGAAACCACCAAATCAGATGCTGATGGATGATCATGTTTTACCTAAGTTTTCAGAAATTTTAAATAAAATTTTCATTGTTTTGATATTTTAAGAGCTATTTATCTAGCTGTTTTACATCTATATGGAAGCATCTTCCCTGTTTCTTCCATTTACAACTACTCTTAAAATAATTGATTTTTAAAATAAAAAGCCCAGAACAAGTTGTACAGACAATTTGTTGTTTCTATGGAGTAGGAGTCTTGGATAAAATGCACAACCCCATTCTTTTCCTATTACACTCTTGGGAAACACATACTGTTTTCTACCTTTCCCACCTACTGCTGGAAAGAACAAATGCCATTTATCCCAATTAAAAGGATATGGTGAATTTTTATATCATACTAAAATAAACCTTTTAAAATATTTCATATTATTGGAAAATTGTGTAATTTTTATTTTTAAGAAATACAAGAAATATATTTCTACTTATTCACACCTAGATCCTTCTTTTTAAATAAATGAATTTTTAAAAGGGGAAAAATAAGTGGAAACAGAGAAGTAAAAAAAGACTACTATTCCATTTACCGTCATATACGTAATTATATAGCCAATCTATAATTTGGGGACCACTAAGACAAGTGGCTTCATTTAAGATAAAATATCTACTTTGAATCATGGGGACTGGCATTTCTTAAATTTCCTAGATTCCTTAAGTGATATCTTCAGTTGTGTTCTGATGGAAAACCACATTCAAAAATTCTGTAGAAGAAAAGTCATCACATACAGAACAATCAGAAGTCCTAGAAATTTGGTAATCTTCTCTGTATCTCAGTTGCCTAAAATCTGTGTAAATGAGTCTGGCTTTGTTTAATCCAATAAACTAGAAGGAATATATTTGATGAAGATTGAGAGTGAAATGGAATCACATAAATCTGTTAGAGATTCATATTCCTCCGGTGTCACAATGGATGGACTTTAAACTGCTTAAACCGAAAGCAAATGAGAATTTTCATTTGATCAGATACAAAATCAGTATATGAACTTAAACATAAAAATCATGATGTCTTGAAAGTTATGTGCACATGCTTTCATAAATCAAAAATATGAGCACAAAGGGAAAAATAACTCTTAGAGGAAATGTAAGATTATTGTTTGCGATAATCTGAAAACACAGTGGAGGAAAGAGAGGCAACAATGCAAAAGAAGACTGAATAAGTAGGAATTCTTCTTCCTTCACATGTTACTACCTCAATGAGATCTTTTCTTGTCACCTTATATAAAATTACGCACCTCCTATCTGATCCTCCTTGTCCTCCTTTCCTGCCTTATTTTCTCATTTAAACTTAACGTCTATCAAACTATGTATTTTAGTATTTATCTTATTATTCATCTTTAAAGGGCAGAGATACAATCAGGTTGATATATTATTGTATCTTCTAAAAAATGAAAAAAAAAAAAAAAAAACTATGGCCAGATTTGGTTTCAGAAAACAAGATCCATCATGTTTGAAACTTTACGTGGTTGTATATACTGTTAGCGTCCCATCTCCAAACTTAAGTCCAGCTGAAAGAATCTCTTTGGAGATTCTGGACCCTGTGTCATCTGGAACCAGACTCTCTCTTTACTCCTTTTTCCTTCCCCCTTTCTAATCAGCCTGTCTTCTCGGGCTCAGTGTATGCCATACTAATCGCTGCCTTGTTGCCATTGCTTATATTGAAATCCTCACTGGAATATCCTGCTGTCCTTGCATCCCACTGAGCAAATCCTGATAACTCATGAGGAGGAGTTGAAGTGTCCATAAGTCTTTCTCTGTTTCCTCTAATAAAAAATGATCCAGTGTAGGCTTTGGACTCTGAGTGGAGATTGAAATCCATGCTCTGCTAATTTACTACCTTGGATACCTTTTATAAAGTGCCTAACTGTAGATTTTTAGTTGGCATATTTTGGGTAATTTTTAAAATCTGTATCAGTATGATAAATCTATTATGGAAAAGACCTACCACATAATGATCTTTCAGTAATAATTTTATTATATTTATAATAGATGATTAAAATACATAATAGTAATATAATAATTATTATCATAGCTATACTTATTAGAACTTTCTAGGAATCTGTTTTTCCAATTGCTTTGTATATCAGGTCTCTGCCTCTGTCAGAGCTGCTACAGCATGTACAACACTATATTTAATATTCACTTTTGTGTTCAGATATTTGTATATTCTTCAGTTTTGTTGACTGTAGTTTTCCCCAAGGAGTTTCTTAAAGCAATGTCTATGTATTATATTTCTCTGTGTTTCAAAGCTTAGTGCAGTGTTGCCTGGCCAATGCTTACTATAGGTAACAACTTTTCAGGGACAACCAGAAAGATTCAAAGATAACACAGCTGCTAAACACGCTACCCAGCAGCCTAGCTACAACTGCATTGCCTTGCTTGTTTCAAAGCTGCAACTACTAGTGCTGGAGTTATTGTAGTCACCGTGTGTGATCTTAATCTTTTGGCAGAACAGGAGAGCCACCAATCCTACAGACACAATTTTGGCTTTTTAGAGCTAGCCATTAGAACCCACAGCAGCCCCTGCAGACTGTAAGGTATTATTTTATGTACAGGCATAGACCTCCAATGACAGCTTACTTTCAGTAGCAGTGGCAGCTTTCCACAGTGACAATAGAAATAGGAAGTCTTTTGCCAAACAGAACAATATGTGAATGACAACAGAATGCATTGTGAGCTTAGGAGAAGTCAATGCAAGATCTATTTTAGAGAATATTTTCTAGATTTTTTCTTACTTTGATTTTTCCTTCTTTAATATTTACTAGAAGTTTAAAGCATATATACCAAATATGCGCCTGAGGAGAAGCATGAGACCCTTTTCTGATTATTAATGAAATATTTAGTAAAACTTAGGACAGGTCTTTATTTGAGAATCTTTTTCATCCTCTAATTTGAATCAAAAAATTTAAAAAAAAAATGAAAACAATATATGACCTCAGTGAAGCATAGCACCTGCTCAAACACACCAACAATGTGAGAAAAATTACACTTGCCAGATTGTACTGATCATTTCCAAGTTGACACAATAAAGTGACATCTGTGCTTAGGCAGTAGCCTGCCATCTTTTGTCAGCATGTTTGAGTCAGCTCAGAACAAGTCCACTCCCCCCAGTTCCAATGCAGTCAGAAGGTTTTCCCAGGGCCTATTCCTGGGCAGGCTAGAGGCAGATTAACTGGTTGACATTTTGCTTTGGCTGTTTGTAGGGAATCATGTAAGAGAATTCCCACTCCTAGTTTTCTCCATCTGGGATGGTATATCCACATGCAGATAAGGCAAATTGAAACACAAAATCCCAGTTAACTTCTCAGTTAACTTCTAACCATGACTTCGGAAGAGCTTTTGATCCTACTGGAAGTCAGAAAGGAGAAGGCTCTGCTATACTCAGTTAACTTCTGACCATACCCTGGAAGATTTTTTTGATTCTTCTGGAAATCAGGTTTTGGGGTAGTAGGAAAACAGAGACCCAGGTGGAAAAACAAGAAATTTATTTTGGGTATTTTTGGCTGTAGAGCTTAGAACATGCCACAGTGAGTCTGATGTGATGTGATCACTGAGGTTGTAGGATCCTCTTGCCTGGTTGCACTGTCGGTCCTCCGAAAGATTTTTCTACCATTTAATGGGAACAAATAGTGTTTTATAGTGGCCATAGAGTAGACATCCACAAATGAATTTTAATAGCTTGTGGCAGTTTCTGGTTCAGAGAATGCAAAGCATTTCACCCAGACTTAATCCGTGGCTTCTTGGGGACCAAAGTTTTATTAGCAACCAAAATATCAGTAATTTACAAAATTTTCCATTTTTGTATTTTCACAAAAAGGCGTATGCATCCAGAACTGCATGTATAGTTAAGTAAAGTTAGTAAGAACTAACTAGCATGATTTCAAGATCAAAGACAAGACTTTGCCTCTACCTTTTCCTTCCTTCCTTCCCAGCACAGCGTCACCTCCTCAACACATGTATAAACAAACACACTGAACACAGAAGCATGTGATACTGCTACAATTTGTTCACTGACACTGAAATTATAGATTAAAATCTTTTCTTGACTAATAAAAAGAGATATACAGCTTTAGATAAAAGTAACACTGGGACTTGCGTTAGAAACAATTATTTGGAAGCTATAGATGACACGAGAGCCTTCCCTGACTGAGCACTTGGGGGAAAGGCTCCTATAAGGCTGTTGATAGTAGAGGTAGGTAGAGGATAAAAATATTGGTGCCAAGATGACAAGTGGGCACCAAAGGTTTACTTGGGATTTTGTGGATATGCTGAATGCTTAAATACTGATTTGAGCAGGTCTATCTAGTATGTATTTGTACCTCTTACTCATGTCTTTACCAAGGAATACTTAACTAGGTTTTCCTGTAATAAGTCATTTCATAAAAATAAAATAGGCTTTTATATTTACATAAGAGCTGGAACGTTGGTGTGCATGTGTGGTTTCCCAGAAAGGATTTTGGAAATGAAAGACTGTTTCTGGCAGCACATTGTCGAGCTGTTTTTACCATGGGTTTCCTACCTGCAGTGAATAATTTGCCTAGTAATGCTGCTATGGTTTGGATACTGTGGAAGGTAATTATGATGATTATTAGGAGACAAATTATTCTGGGAGATGGAATATCTAGTATAAGCATTCTTCATCATAGTTTCAAGATACCTTTGGGTATCTCCAGACATCGCAAAGGGTATTGCAAGACGCCCCTAGCAAAATTAATTTTACTTTGTCCTACATTTTAAAATATATTCTATGCAGCACTATTAAAAGAAACAAAATCCCTCATAGCCAGAATATGATGGGCACTGCTGAAAGGTGGAAAGAACACACTAGGTGAGGTACAAAATGTTGATTCCATGATTGCTTCTGCTACTCATCTCTCTGTTCTGAAAAGTCACACTTTCAAAAGAAAGTAATATCTGCCCAGAAACCTATTTGGGTTTCGTAAAAATAACTCGGGATTTTAGTTTGAGAATACATCCCAGAACTAAAACATTTTGTATCAATGTAAAATCATTTTTAAAGCAGTAAATTGTGTTAAACACTTCTGTATTAAATCATAGGGGAGCTGACTGCTAGAAAGAACAATAGATTACATTGTAATCTAGACTTCTTTTTTCAAAATTTTCTTTTTCTTTACGTTTTTCTTTGTTAACCTTGGCTTAGTCATTAAAATTTTCTGGGCTTATGTTAGTTATATGTGAAATAAAGGAGTTTGACTACCTGATATTTTCTATTTTTATAACTTTTGTTTTAGTTCAAGGGTGCACGTGCAGGTTTGCTGTATAGGTAAATTGTGTGTCATGGGGTTTTGGTGTACAGATTATTTCACCACCCAGGTAATAAGCATAGTACCTGACAGGTAGTTTTTCGATCCTCACCCTCCTCCTTCCCTCCATCTTCAAGTAGGCCCCAGTGTCTGCTATCTATGCGGACTCAATCTTTAGCTCCCACTTGATAGTGAGAACAGTCTGGTAATTTTTCAAAGAACTCAAAGCAGAATTACCATTCAACACAGTCATCCCATTATTGGGTATATACTCAAAGGAATCTAAATTGTTCTACTATAAAGACGAATACATGTGTCTGTTCATCATAGCCCTGTTCACAATAGTAAAGATGTGGAATCAATCTAAATGCCCATCAATGGTAGACCAGATAAAGAAAATGTAGTACATATATATCATGGAATACTATGCAAACTACATCATTTTTAAGTTTCCTTATATTTCTAAAATCCTGTGATTCTAGAAAGAAGAATTGAGTTGTAGAGAAGAAATTGAAGGACTTTGTGAATTCAAAATGTCAACTTACAAAGTTTCTTGCATTTATATATATATATATATATATATATATATATATATATATATATACATATATACATATATATATTTGTGTTTGTATATATATATATGTAGATATAGATACATATCTATATATAGGTACATATCTATATCTATCTATCTACACATATTTTTTTGAGATGGAGTCTCACTCTGTCACCCAGGCAGGAGTGCAGTGGCGCAATCTTAGCTCACTGCACCGTCTGCCTCCCTCCTGGTTTCAAGCAATTCTCCTGCCTCAGCCTCCCAAGCAGCTGTGATTAGAGGCATATGCCACCACGGCTGGTCTACTTATATATTTTTTATAGTTTGCATAATGTATTTACATATATGTTTACATTTATTCATTATAAATTAAGCAGAGAGGGCAGGAGTTATCCCTGATTTGCAGGTGACTTGTTAAATGATTATATAAGAACACAGATGGTGAGTGGCAGATATGGAACTTGAACCCATTTCTGCAGACTCTTACTCAGTTATTCAGCATCCAACTCTCTCTCCTAAACTTAGCAACTTTGTACTGTTTTCTGTCTCTAAAATGCCCAGTATTTTATATTGTTTTTATTGTGTATAGTATAATCCTGTAAATATGCATAGTTCAATATGTTATTTGCAGTTTGAAAAAAATAGGTGCTTACATGTCTAAAGTGTGATTTGGTATACCATGATTTTCATTGAGTTTTGACAGCAGATAATTTAATCTTGGTAAATACAATACCATATCCTGACACAGATATAAATATGTGGGCAAGTTGGGTTGGCAAATTTCTCAGCACTTTTCATGTTGTTTCCATTTCTGGAAATGAAGTCTGAGCTGCAGGAAGGAAAAAAAAAATAGTCTTATGAGAGCAGCTATGAGAAACTTCTGAACAGTGCAGTCCAAGATAGGCAATAGAATTACTGCTGGTAACATTAATTCCATTCCATAGTTTCAAGATTCAAAAACTAAACAAAGAAGTTAAAAAAAAAAAACAGTTTTCATTGGGTGTAAATTTATTTCATAGATAAGAGTCGACCCTAAAAGATGACCTTCCCATTTCATGCTGTTTCTTTCAAGTCTAGCATCCAGCTTGAAGGAGAGTGCCATTTCTCATTCAGGTTATATCACTTACTCACTGTAGCTGATTGTCCTTCTTTTAGGAAACCTTATTCAGTCTTGGGAGATACTCTGAGAGGTAGTGGTAGTTTTTCCATTTGTTTATCTTCAAGAAGAAGTCATGTGAAGAGAGGAGTCTACCCATAGAAAAAGCAAAAGCTGGCTTAGTACTGGAAGTCAGGAGTAAGCAGGAGGTGTGGCAGTGTTTAACAGGAAAGTCAGAACCTAAGTGAAACATAAATATTGTCAGGGGAGTGAAAGAGCAGCTTGTTCAGTTGCTACTTCAATTAGCAGGAGTTTTGTGGCCAAGAGGGGAAAAAAAGCAAAAGCTCTACCATCTGCTTTTATTTCTGAAGCTGCTGCAGTATCAGGCTACTGACCTCTGCAACCTGTTTCTCATTTGCATACAAAATATTCCTTTCTTTCCTTTCTCCTCCCCCTTTTTCCTCCTTCCCTCTCTCCTTCCCTCCCTCCTCAGCTCCCTCCATCTTTCTCTTTCTCACTCCCTTTCTTCCTTTCTTTCTATCTCTTTTTCTCTAGCATTTTTGGATGATTTGAGTGATACATACTTTTACTACATTTTCATTGCCCATAATGACCTAAGAAGAAATCAGAAAAAAAAAAAAAATTCACCTCCTGCTAGCTACCTAGCAATGTTAGACAAATGTAATGTGTTTTATTCTGAAAAACTGTAGAGAAGAAAGGTTTCTTCCACCGAAGATCTTCCAAAAACTAAAATGGTATTTTCAGTACCAAATGGTATTTTAGGTAATAATGTATTTTATGTAATAATGCAAAATAAGAATAGCACATAGTATAGCTGAGTACAGAACGTACATGCGATATGTGTTTGTTTTTAAATGTGCACGCATATATTTACATTTTAATAAATATTGGCATGTGAATCAGAAGACTCTGCAAATAATGGATACAAATATAGCTTCAACAGTAATAGATTTCTATTATTTCTTAATAAAAAGACTAGAAATAAGACTGCAGTGGGATTGATTAATTCAGTGACTAAAATAAGTCATCAAATACCAAGGAGATTTTCATGCTTCCGTATGATAGCTTGAGTGTGATAACTGCCTTCCCTCATTGTTTCAAGATGGTTGAAGCTGATCTTGGCAACAAAGGGGGTTTCCTCCTATGTATTACTTTTTATTAAGGAGAAAATTCTTTCTCTGAAGGTCTCATTTCCATGTCAGTGAGCCAGTTCCCTTCTGGGTTAGTTCCATTATGACCAAACCACTAGAGATGCGGGATGGGAAATTGGGGACACCTTCACTGTTTGAACAAAAATGGAGCCTCTTCTGGCACAAAGGAAGGTGAAGTATAGCTGTTGGTTAACAACTAACAAAACCTACCTTGAATTCTATCACATGCTATCAAGAATTCTGTACAAAGAGAATAAGATGAGTCCATGCCTTCAAGGAGATTACAGTAGAGTTATGGAGATTAGATACATATACTGAAAATTCTCATGCACGGCAGTTAGAAAAAAAGTGACATGAAGGGAAAGTGGTTCAGGGAAAGGAGGATAAGAACTCTCCTGTTTCAAGTAATCAGATGTAAGGGACAGGAATTCCAAGAGGCAGAAAGAAGAGGAACAATGAGCAATCCAGACTGGCTTTATTTGTTGTAGAATGTACCAGATTATAAATATACTTAAGTAACAGGAAGGAAGTATAGATGTTATTCTGTAGGCAATGAGCATCCATGGAGGGCTTTTAACTAGAGGAATGTCAAGATCACAACTTGAGAAGCATTCTATGAGATCTTTGCAGAAATATAAATATGCGAGTGGATGGGTTAGCCAGTATTTCTTTGGAGAGGTTAGTGATAATAAAATGCAGGATAAATGGAAGGTAGAAGACAATAACATTAGTAAAATAGGTGACAGGTCCTCATCCAGGCAAGGGGTAGTTATTTTCTGAACTAAACTAATGGAGAGGGAAATTGAAAGAAAAAAAACCTTCTAGGGGAGAAAGTGACAGGGTTGGAATGCAGTGAATGATGTGGAGCTCCAGGGAATAGGAAATGAGCCTGGGTGAGGAGCATAGGTATTCACACCCGGAAATTAACTAGAAAGTCTTCTCCGCAAATTGCTAGCTAACATCAAGCAATAGTTTTGGCAAATTATTTAACCTGATTCTATATCTGTACGGTGGCATTGCCTCTGTTATTTGGTAGCAAGGATTACATTCAGTGATACTTATGAAGCACCTGACATAGTGCCTAACTTCTTCTTCTTCTTCGTTATTTATTTATTTATTTATTTATTTATTGAAAAGGAGTTTTACTCTTGTCACCCAGGAAGGAGTGCAGTAAGTGATCTTGACTCACTGCACCATGTACCTCTAGGGTTTAAGCGATCCTCCTGCCTCAGCTTCTCCAGTAGCTGGGATTGCAGACGCCCGCCACCACACCTGGCTAATTTTTTGTATTTTTAGTAGAGACAAGGTTTCGCCGTTTGGGGCAGGCTGGTCTCGAACTCCTGACCTTAGGTGATCTGCCCACCTCAGCTTCTCAAAGTGCTGGGATTACAGGAGTGAGCCACCACGTCTGGCCTTGCCTGATTTCTTTTATTCTTTTCTTTTTTTTTTTTTTTTTTTGAGACGGAGTTTCGCTCTTGTTACCCAGGCTGGAGGGCAATGGCGCGATCTCGGCTCACCGCAACCTCCGCCTCCTGGGCTCAGGCAATTCTCCTGCCTCAGCCTCCTAAGTAGCTGGGATTACAGGCACGCACCACCACGCCCAGCTAGTTTTTTGTATTTTTAGTAGACACGGGGTTTCACTATGTTGACCAGGATGGTCTCGATCTCTCGACCTTGTGATCCACCCGCCTCGGCCTCCCAAAGTGCTGGGATTACAGGCTTGAGCCACCGTGCCCGGCCTGCCTGATTTCTTATAGGATTCAACAATTGCTAGTTGTTGCCTCACTACATGAAAGTGATAGGAAGAGCTTTGATGAGTGAGGGAGGTTTAAAAAGAAAAAAAAAAGAGGACAACGATTTTATGCAAAAGTCAACAACCATTTTGTGCAAAGGACTGGATAATACATATTTTAAGCTTTGCAGCTCATTATAATCTCTGTTGCAACTACTCAACTCTGTGATTGTAATGTGAAAGCAGCCATGGACGATATGTAAATGAGTATCATGGCTGTGTTCCAATAACACTTTATGGACAATTATATTTACATTTATAATACTTTTACATGACATCAAAGGTTAATATTCTTTTGATTTTTAATGTGAAACATTTTTACATGTAAAAAACTTTAAAAGCAAACGAAACAAAACTGTTCTTAGCCTTTTTACCATACAAAAATTCAGCAGGCTTGGCCTGTAGGCTGTAAATCGATTTTCTTTTATCTTGAAAAATGCCCAATCTTAGGCAATGGAATGATGGAGAATACCAAATAAGAATGAGTGGTTAAAGAGCTACAGGAAGAACCAAGGGAGTTTTTAAAGTACGTGGGGATTTTCAGTTCACTGGTCAAAGAAGTCACTTAGGAAGAAACTAGAATGTCAAGGGAAATGAATAGGTAAGCCATGGGGATTATGATAGTGTTAAGTATGATTAGTGAAGGAACTGGAGAAAATTGCCGGTTTGTATTAAGTGGAAAAGCCGGTGGGTAGAGAAAGATTGGAGATACAAAAAGAGGAAAGAGACGATTCTTCAAGAAGAGACCAGATCAGGTAGGAAGGGGTTCATAAGATGGCACAGATATAGGGATGAGCTTTGGAAAAGTGTGGTCATCTTTGTCAACAAGGAGAGTAGAAGATGGAAGAATAGAGAGAGATTGAGGGACGGTGGTAGTGATGTATATATTCATGGAAGAATACATATCATGTGAACTGGGGCTCCTTTGTGGATGAAATATTAGTGTATTTTCTGAACATAAAGTTGAAGAGTAGGAACAAGAATGTTGAATGTGGTGGCAATTTAGAGCAGCAGCCATGGCCAGTGCAAGAGTTTCAGATGAGAAGAATCAAAAGGTGTCCAAATGGCTGTGAGAATTCCTATTAGGAATTAAATACCCTGACTTGTAGTCTTTGGTGCAATTTAAGGGATGTAGAAATGTTCTCAGCAGTATTCCTAAAGCAAACCCAGAACACGTTAACTAAGATTGGGAAGTCACACACATGCCTATAGAGAAAGACAGATTACTTCTCCAACATTTTGTCTTTCACAGTCACCTAGAAATTTGGGGACTGGTACAGGGCTGTGCTTATTGTTAAATAATGTGGCTGCAAGTACATAAAATATACCAAGACATCACTGTGGATGCATGCGGCTAATTAAATTTAAATTAATTAAAATTAAAAACCAGATACTCAGTTGCACCTGCCACATTTTAAGTGCTCAGCAGTCACATGTGGCGAATGACTATTATGTGGGACTGGTCATATGAGAAGCATTTCCATCCTCACAGAAAGTTCTCTTGGGCAGTGCTGGTGCTGGTATACTGCACAGATTGGCTTGCTGTCTTTTTCTACCTGCCCCAGAGTCATTGAGTAAAAGTGAAATTACAGACTGATATAAAAAGTTTGCACATAGGTCCCTACCCCAGGAACATGAGACCATTAAAAAATAGAGTTTGAAGACAAACTGATGGCTCACCCTAGGTTAAACTTCCCATCATGACTGATAGGCAAACTGCCAAAAATAGAGTTCAATTGAGTGACAGTCAAGGATTTAAAATCCAAGGCATTGAATAGAACAATGGGAACACTGTATTCATTCTGTTTCTTTTTTCTCCCACTCTCAAATTTTAGTTTAATGGCTGAGTCAGGTAGGTTAAATGTGTGTGACAGAGTGTATTCTGTTTTATGTGAATATAAAGGGTACATGCTGAAATGTAGAATATTAATATGTAAATCAACGCAATTTTTCATAATAGATATATAATTAAAGTGCTTAACGGATAGCAAATCGAGCAGGTATTTTGATCACTTTTTAATTCTATAGCCCTTCATCTGATCACCATGTTTCTTTCTTCTTATTCCATTATGCCCACAATAGAAGTTCTATTGATGAGGCACAACTCATGATCTCAGAAACTGGGGTGGTTTCTTTGGGAAGACTGGTGCTCAATTGCCTCAGATATTAAGTGATACATATAAAATTATGGGTAATTTGTTCTTCAGTAGGTTTTTATGTAAAAAAATATTATTTTTCCTAGAAAGATTTTGTGTGAGTTATTCTTGATCTATTTATCTTGGATCTATTTTTTTTTTCTTCAATATTAAAATTTTGAGAGTATTGTTGGCTGGATACAGTGTCTCATGCCTGTAATCCCAACCCTTTGGGAGGCCAAGGTGGGTGGATCACTTGAAGTCAGGAGTTTGAGACCAGTCTGGTCAATATGGTGAAATCACCCTCTACTAAAAATATAAAAATTAGCTGGGAGTGGTGGCTCGTGCCTGTAATTTCACCTACCCAGGAGGCTGAGACATGAGAGTTGCTTGACCCTGGCAGGTGGTGGTTGCAATGAGCCAAGGATCACACCACTGCACTCCAGCCTTGGTGACAGAATGGGACTCCATCTCAAAAAAAAAAAAAAAAAAAAAAAAAAAAAAAAAAAAAAAAAAGATTTCTTTATTTTAGAGGAACTCTATACACTTTAACAACCTCTCAGGTGAGGAGTCAATGAAGAGTTGTGAAAATGATCTCATTATTCCCATTATTATGACTACTTTTAATTCTAAATGTGATATAAAATAAAGAAAGTGTGTAAGGCAAAAATGTTCTTTCATGGGAAAATACATGAATAAAACAACAGTCAAGGAATGTGGACATAGGTTTTATTTAATACATGTGTATTTATACATAGTTGCATATTGTTCAGAAAAGCAATATAGTGTGTTCACAGACTAAATATATAAATAATATGATACTTAGAAGCTGTGTGATGTGATGTTGGCATGTGTGATGATGTTAATTTTGGTGAACCTCCTTTTCCTCTTCTATTTAAATGGATTTAATCATGAGATCATGAGAATACCTTTCTCATTGGATTTTTGTGCACATTAAATGAGAAAGTGAAGGTAAACCTCTTAGCATAGGGATATATGTGCTAAAGCAAGGTCTATCATTGTCTGTTGTTTTTCTAAAGGCCCAGAGCTAATAAATGTTGTTCAAAGACACAAATCCAGATCAGACAGTCAGCAAAGCTAACATCTTTCCTTGCTCTCCCACCTCCCCATCCTGCCTCTAATCATAAGGTACATCTTCTTGGAAAGATATAATTAAACAAATATCTAACTACCTATGACTGAAGGCAGTTTACAGAAAAGAACAATTTAAATGTATTTACAAAAGTTCTTAAATTAAAAACCAAGTTTTAAATGCATCTCTCAATGAAAATGTGTACCAAATTTTGTCCTTAGTTACACTTTACGTTTTCTGTGTGTGCGATAGGGTTTGGCTCTGTCGCCGAGGCTGGAGTGCGGTGGTACAATCATGGTTCACAGCTGGTTCGACCTTCTGGGCTTAGGTGATCTTCCTACCTCAGCGTCCAGAGTAGTTGAGACCACAGGTGTGTGCCACCATGCCCAGCTAAATTTTTTATTTTTTGGTAGAGACGGAGGTCTCGCTTTGTTGCCCAGACTGGTCTTAAACTCCTGGGCTCAAGTGATTCTCTCTCCTCAGCCTCCCGAAGTGCTTGGATTACTGATGTGAGCCACAGAGCCTGGCCTTGCCTTCATTTTTCATCTTATCCTCGCTTCTCTTGAATGACAATTTCCCTAAAGAATTTGGGTCTGAGTTCTTTCAGGAAAAGCAAGCATCAGAAGATTGCCTATAAAGAAGAGGGAAAAAAAAAAAAAAAAACTGAGTCTGATCTTAGAGTACCTATTTCCAATTCTTCTGTTCTCCTGACAAAAAGGCCACTTGTCCTTGTATCCATTTTTCAAACTTGATATTTTCCGTTTCAAGTTGTAAATCTAAGGACTCTCTCTAAAGTCAGGCATTTTTCTCAGGACATGGCAGAAGACAAAATATAAAGAAAATGGGAATGAATAAGACATGAAATTTAAAAAAAATAAATATTCAAAGAAGTTACTTTTAGATCTTGTTATTGTGTCAACAGGACCAAAGGAAAGTTCAGTTACTGACTCTGACTGTAACAAAGGCAGGTAGCAGCTAAACTTCTTTGCCAAATTAATTTGGATTAGATATTTTTATTATTCTAAATTTTCTGGAGAACAGTATGACTTTGCATTTTATTTTTGCTGCATTAATACAACTTGATAGAGAAAGAGGAAGGTAACAGTTAAATATCCAATACCACATAGTTTGTGGAAATCTCCCTAAATGACATGTCCAGTTACAGAAATCTGCTAGAGAAACTGACCTAATGAGTCACACATTCTCTGACTGTATTTTCAGAATTAAAAATGTCAACATTTCTGCCATTTCTAGATAATGACAGAGCAAAGGTGAGAGATATGGATTAGTTGTCAGAATGTTATGGGCTTTTTTTTTTCTTTGTAGAATATCTATTGCATGCCTTCCCCATCAATTAGACTATTGTATAATTATACATGTTGACAATTTGTCCTAAAGAGATATTCACCCATTTAACTTATTCTTGCACAACTTTATATATTCACAAGCTGATGGCTTTTCATCTGGACATTGTCCTATAACTTTCTGAGAGCAATGGATTATCATTAAAGTATTTTTATTATTGTCACAAAAATAGAGTTAGATGATGTCAGTGATTTAGTGTCTTAAGCAAAATAGCTTGTAATTTGGAATCCAGCCTTTTCATTGCAAGACATCACTGTAAGATCAATATTCCTCTTACAGTAAAGAGTGACAGCACCAAGACATAGCAAACTTGGCAGTAAATATATTATCTTCAAATTTTGAAAATCTATCCAAATATCTCTTTCATTCCGCTTATAGGTACAATAAATACTATCAGTGTACAACACAATTCTAAATGTTCAAATCTAGAAAGAAAGATGGTGAATTTAGAGAAGTGCTGTGTGAAACAGAGAGAATGTGTATTTTGTCAGTTGTGGTGGTGGCATGGGAAATAGACCTCATTTGAAGTGTATCATACCATAGAAACATCTTAAGGTTTGGGTAGCTATATTTTGTCCTTTGGCATGGTCAGGAACAGAATTTGTAGTAAAATTTTTCAGGGCTGAATGCAAAACAAAAATAATAATAATAATAATAACTGCATCCCTCAGGGAACATGAAACAGACGATTTTATAAAACTGACCTCTAAAGAATTGCTACCTTCAATGTAGAAATTGTCCTGGAAGAACTCAGGTATGCTTCTGAAATTTCTCTCCACTCTCAAATGCATGTCATCATGTACTGGGAGGTGTGAAAGTAGAAAACAAAATACAACACATTGTGTTGCTGTAGAATTTGGTGCAGTATGTATGTGCTGTTAAAAAATTCATTTATAAAATACATCAAATTTGGGAGAATGTTTCTTGCACTAAGTGAAGCTTAAAAAAATTGTCTTTCTCTGAAGAAGTATTCTAGAATAAGAATTGTTTTAATTAATAAAAGTCATCTAGACTGATTTGTTGGAAGAATTAGATCAATCACCTATTCAATCTCTTATAGTTACAGCAACTAAGAAACACAGTTGGTGGCATTCACAGTGCTTTAAGCTTCAACGCTTGCAGCTTTATCCTAGACTTGGTCTTTTCTTCTCTACTAAGAAAAGTGAGATTTGGAATTTCCACATGATAGTTTAGAGGAGGCAAGATCAGTTTACCTTGAAGCACATGACTCATATCTTTCAAATAATATCATTTGATTTCAAGTATCACAAAAGCTATAGGTACAAGTAGTTACCTATTGAAAGAATGTTAAAATGTCTCTGTAACAAGTGTCACAGATGCACACAGAGGTTGGGATATGATAAGGATATCCACAGTTTGGCATGCCCAGTGTGCCTCCTCTTTTGTAGCCTGTATTTTCTGTTTTTGAAGAATACCAGTGAAGTGATGTTCAAGGGCCTCTAGGAAAGAATGAAGCTCCTTGAAAAGGTGAGCAGGTGTGGCAGGCAGCAACAGGGGCCCTGTTGGGGGTAACCTATGATGGCATGCCTCTTCATCTCAAAGGCATCATGCTTCTCTGGAAACCATTAGATCACACTCAGAAGAAGAAAGAGGTGTTAAATATATAACATGGAGCCAACGAGAGCATTTAACAAAGGAAAATAAACCTGAAGAAATCCTAGAATAGAAAGCATTTGGGGTTCAGCATTACATACTTGATCTTAATTTACAAAGATCAAGATGTACATAATTACGGGCTCATGTTGGCCTTTAATACCAAATGCTTTTCTACCTCCATCTCTGCTTCTACCTGCCTCCAAAGCTTTTCAAAAATAAAAATAAAAACTAGGATGCCATTAGCACAAACAATAACTCACAGGTTATAAATCTAGCAGCTGGAGAGTAGTTGTAAGACAGGAAGCTTGCTAGTTGGAATCGATGTTAAAAATTTAAACAAGTCATAAGGTGAAACTTCTCAGATATCAAGACATGTAGGTTAAATAAGGGGTTATACTTCCAGGCAAGACATTGATTGAAATGCAACAAAACAATTGGTTCCAGTATAAAGTCTTAGTTTCCTAGTTGTTATCAGCAACTACTGGCCATTAACGCAAGCAGTTATGTTTTGGTGTTGCATCTTAGGATATTGAAAGAATACTTTAAAGTTAATTATTGTTATAACAAAAGAGCTCAGGAGTCAGTGGCATGCACACCATTAAGTTTGGTATTTTTTGTTTTCCTGACAAAATGAACAATATGGCCTGAAGTGGTGGTGTAAATTACAACCTGTTTCACAGCACAGTTTTTCTTATTCTGAGGCCCAGTCTCTTGTTTCTAAATAGTTGAGAAGCTTTACATCAATGAGTTTCTCACTGTTACTAAATGTAGGATGAAGAACTATAGTGAATTGGTAAAAAGAGAAGCTTCTTATGTTATTTTGTTTTTTGAGAGAGAGTTTCACTCTTGTTGCCCAGGCTGGAGTGCAATGGTACGATCTTGGCTTATGGCAACCTCTGCCTTCTGGGTTCAAGAAATGCTCCTGCCTCAGCCTCCTCAGTAGCTGAGATTATAGGCATGCACCAACACACCTGGCTAGTTTTGTATTTTTAGTAGAGATGAGGCTTCTCCATGTTGGTCAGGTTGGTCTTGAACTCGTGACCTCAGGTGATCCACCCGTCTTGGCCTGCCAAAGTACTGGAATTATAGGCATGAGCCACCACGCCCAACTGCTTCTTATTTTTTAAACATAAATATATCATGCAATACAAAATGACTTATATTACTGGTATTAATCTGTAAATATCCAGGGTATATAAGGCCAGAAAAGTAGAATCAGAGCAAAGAAGGAGAAGCCTCAGGTTTCTAGTACAAATGGGAATCCAGGTCTGATATTTATTAGATATGGGTGCCACATTCCTGAATTATTTACAAAGCTTAGCCTAGAACAGGGTATTTATAAAGTGCAAATAGAAGTCATCTAATTAATTAAATCAAATTGTGCTTGATGCTGTTACATATGAAGAGAACATTTTTCTATCACAGATTATCAGAGCTGGCCTACCAAGGTCTTTGCCATGTATTGTAAGAGAGCCATTATTAGATAGACCCCTAGTCTCCCTGTCATTTACACTCTGTAAGCCACTGCACTCAACCAGCCTACCAAGAGACAAGAAGAATGTCTTCAAGTCATAAATGTCAAAGTTTCTACATCCAGCTACCATCTCCATGATTTGCAAGCATTTCACCTCTTAAATCCCTATCTTGTTTCTCACCCAAAATTTCTTCTTTCCTCTTTCCCCTTTCCTCCTTCTCCTCCTCCTCCTTCTTCCTCTTCCTCCCCACATTCTTTCTTCTTGCTTCTGCTTCTGCTTCTGCTTCATTTCTGATGGAAGGTAAAGAACCATAGCGCGCTCTTGCTCAGAACCTTTCACTGGTGGCCCGTTTCAGACTCACAGGATCTGGCTCCAGCCTATCTGTATGCTGTTCTTCCTCCACTGTGAATTTTCAGTTCTGGAAGGAGGCAAACAAGATCTCACCTCATGGCCATTGGACCTGCTCTTCCCTTTGGCCGGTACCAGTGATTTCCCTGCTGCCGATATGGCTGGCTCCCTCTCATATTTAGATCTTTGCTAAAATGTCACCTCTATAGCAAATGCTTTCCTGATATCTGGCCATCTCTTTCAAACTTCTTTCATTCTTTTCCTGAATAACATTGAATAATGACACTATTTGATGCTTTATTGTGTGTCTCTCCATCACCAGTGTCACCTCCAACACAGAAATGGAAGCTCTTGGTGTGTGGGGTCTCTGCCTCATTCACTGCTGTATCTTCAGCTCCTAGTAAATATATAGGGGCTCAATAAAGATTTTTTGTTAATTAATTATGAAAATAATTCATATCCTACTTGCTTGTCTCTTTTCTAGGGCAATGGAACTGGTACAATGCTCTCTCTTTTTTCTTTTATAGTTGTTTTTCTTCTTAAGGTGACTTCGTTGAATTTGCTAAAGATAAAATAAGATGGCCCATTAAAGACACAAAACCAAATAGCACTGAAGAGTAATCTGGCAGATCAAACCAGCACTTACTGCTAGGAAAAGTCAGGCTAGGTAGGGCGTGTACAATGAAACATAAAAATGAGTTTGGATAGGAGGGGATCCAATCAATCCCAAGTATCTGAGAACTCACAGTGTATTCAAAAATAGATTTTTCATGCTGGAGCATACAGATGTATCCCTGTTTTTAAGGGTTACTTCTAGTTATGAGAATGAGATAAATCAGATGAAAGAACCACAGGTTTGATGATAGAAGGGAAGACAGAATTCCAAGTCAGAGAGAGGGCTTAAGTAAAGATAAACAGGAAAGGACTATGTTTCATCAGGGAATGAGGAAATAATTCTCACTTGTCAAAAATTCATAGCAGAAAGTTGGGACCTAATAGACTGGAAAAGTTAGTTTATGCCAGATTGTGATGAGATTTGACTTCAAGGCTTTGGGTTTTAATCACTGGCTAGCAAAATGTTTTCCGTAGGAATGTGGTGGGTTAAAAGTGATATTTGAGGAAAATTGGCCGGGCGCAGTGGCTCACGCCTGTAATCCCAACACTTTGGGAGGCCGAGGCGGGTGGATCACGATGTCAAGAGATTGAGACCATCCTGGTCAACATGATGAAACCCTGTCTCTACTAAAAATACAAAAAATTAGCTGGGCATGGTGGCGCGTGCCTGTAGTCCCAGCTACTCAGGAGGCTGAGGCAGGAGAATTGCCTGAGCCAAGGAGGTGGAGGTTGCGGCGAGCCAAGATCGCGCCATTGCACTCCAGCCTGGGTAATGAGCGAAACTCTGTGTCAAAAAAAAAAAAAAAAAAAGTGATATTTGAGGAAAATTATCATGGGATCAGTCAATAACCTACAGTGCACTTTCATGTAAAACTGAGAGTGGTCAGGAAGCCTGGGAAAACTTTGCATGTGTTTTATGTCTAAAGATTTATATGTAACCAACTTGTATATTACCTCTATGAGCTGACCTACCTCTCAGTTTTCGCTGTTACCAGATGTATTTGTGATTCTGGTTTTGCTATGGTTAAGCAGACAATTCTCTGAGAAATAGCACATCAGGAATCACATCTTCATCTGCACTTAGATAAATAGTTGATCTAGATTGATGGATAGTTTCGAGATATTCTGCTATGTCTATGTGCTTTCTATACAAAATCTAGATTAGACCAACATAAAGCCAACCCTAGAAATAAAATTCTGTCAATCAGACAAAATGGCAACTTCAGTTGAGAAGCAGTCCATTATGAGGTTTCTGGCTTCAGTTTTCCACTTCAATGTCCAGATATTTCTTTCCATAATGAGTAAAATACATCTAATAATGCCGGTTCTAATGCAAACCCATTTTATTTTTATTTATTTTCATGGTTGTCTTTCTCTGGGAAAATAATTAGCTCAGTGGTAATACATTTTCCTCATTAAAATATTTTTCTTTGTTTTAACTCTAGGCTATAGTTAGAATTCATGGGGACACAAACGGGTGTTTTAGAGGAAATTATGTCGATTATTATGTTACATTGTGTGCAATTAGCGCCTCTAACATCCCAGAACCACAGATTTGAATTTGTACCTTTTTTAAAAAGTTGGACATGACTAAAGAATGTATTGCATTAGAAATTATACATTTTACTTTATAGCGGACACATTTAACATGATGTTTCTAATTATTGTTCATTTAAAGTCAAACATCCTAGCTCAGATAAGTTCCTTTGAGAATGTAGGTCAGAGATAATTTATTATGTGAAAAATTCTTAACCTGAGAGCATATATGAAGGAAAGTTGGATAAAGGGTTTAAATGGGAGAAGTACAGGGAATATATCCATCTGGTGTCACTAAAGTGTTTATTTAATTTTTTTATCAGTGGTCATAGTCTCGTAAATTGACTGTTCCAAACCACTTGTGGTTTCATTAGGACAAAAAAATAGGAAAACAGAATAAAACAACAGTTTTGATCTCTTCATGATGAATTATGCATCTTGCATGGATGATTAGTTTATCACTTTCTAACTTGCAATATGCACTTTGTTTAGCTACAAAATACATTGAATTGCTCTGTTTAGGAGTCCAAATATATGAGTACATACGGGTGATGTCATCCTGTAGGTAATCAACATAGTTCAGCGATTTCAGAGATAAATTAAGTCTTGGTAATTATATTCATCTTGTGAAAACTCAGATTAAAAAGAGACAGCCATATGCAAATCAGATACATGCAGCCTGACTGAATTATATTGTTTCATGTCTGTGCTTTCTAAATAATAGAATGGCAACTATACAGAATGATTCTTTTGAATATCCTGATAAGCATGATTTATGGTATTCCTAAGATGTATTCTTTGCTTAATAGTCAAAAGAAAGGCCTTACTTTCTCACTTACCTAATACCGCATGAATTTATATTTTAATGTAGCTCCATTTAGAAAGCGAAGAGCAAAGGAAGAATAGATGTAAATTATATCCTTACCAACGCATACAACAGTTTTGAAATTGAAAATTGCTGTTTAAGCATGCAGAGTGGAAAACCACAATTAATTCCTTTTCTTACAACAGGCACAGTGTTGAACTTTGTAGAAATGCAGCATATTATGACCTTAGTGTAAAAGTCCTTTGACATGAAAAATACCCAGAAAAAAAAAATTCTGCGTTATTAATGTCTCTTTCCCCATCGAGCAAATAACAGGGATCCATTGCAAGATATCTGAATAAGAATGTGGTAGGCCAGAGAGATGGAACAATGTTGCGTGCACACACACACACACACACACACACACACACACACCCCTCTATTTTGACTAGAGTGACCAGGACTAGAAGTGTCTGTTTACTTAGAGGAATCCAAATGTAGTCTTGTACTGGTATTAATTATTGATATTAACACGTTCTATCATATATCCTGTTCTGGGTGGTAAATTATGATTACTGTGATATGATTACCACAGCAAAACAAGACCAAGGTTCTATGGTTGAGAAGCCTTACCAGTCTTTTTCCTTAATTCATCAGTGGATGAACAAGGAAATCATGGACAACCAGAAAATCATGTGGATTTCGTGGGCTACACTTTATTATACAATGCTAGAACCTGATCCTTAAGGTACTCTTAAGTCAAATACCTCAAATGGTCAAATGTTAAACACAAAATAAATGACATGAAGTATCATAGGGACAGTTAGCTCATGCACGTTTGTTTCTCCATTGGCCAGTGTTAAGGTGATGCAAACAGTCCACCAACAGCAGCAAAAATCAATGATAACTGTAGTTGCAAGAGAAATCACTCATGATTTTTGTTTGCTTGGTTTTTGTCGTGCGCACGCACGTGTGTGTGTGTGTGTGTGTGTGTGTGTGTGTGTGTCTTATCATAGAACTATTTGCAAGACCAGGGGTAGTCTGTGGGCCTATTTAATGACACCTGGTGTAGATATCAAAATGATTTTACTTTCTATTAATAATGAGTACTTTCTGCCAAGTATGGTTTCAGTGACTCATTTCCTGTCATTATATAGGCAGTGCTCACTTTGATTTGAATTACCTTTGTATGTGTTTTACTTTTCTTGGATACCTTCTATACCTCTGCTGTCCTCTCCACATTAATTCTCTTAATCTGTTCCATGCCGTCTCTTAGGTCTGTCATTTTTGTAAAAAGAGGAAAATTCTCAGTGGTATGTTTGGTGTCTTTTATTCCTTCCCCAAATCCTCTTTGTCTCTGCTATCTCATTCTCTTTAATTTAGATTTTCATTACACATGTAAGGCTGGCCAGATCACGTATTCTGTTTCACCAGTACATTCAGATATATTTGGTGGAATGCAGGAGCATTAACTAGGATACAGTGGAGGACTATTTCAGTGTTATTGGTACCAAGCAAAGCTGAGGCTTCAAAAAGAAGTATATCTGTTTAACTACGAAATTCACTAACCATCTCTCATAAGAGTATATAAGGGGAGGAGATATAAAAATATTTTTTCTGTTTCCGTGATGGAGAAATTTTGTCTTAATGTTTGCACATTATAAAGAATAAAATTTAAGTATTTCCAATTTATTCAAAGTATTGTATGAATGCGAATTTGTACTATACACCTGCCTCCATTTCTTTCTATATGTCTGTTTTTTTCTTCCTTATTTTCTTCCTTCTTTTTCTTTCCCACTGAGAAATAATGAAAATTGGACAAAAATGTAACAGAATACCCCAAATTTCATCAGTATACTACCAGTCAGTAGTTATTATTTGGGTGATAATGGCATTTATATTATTAGCATGGATTAATGTTGGGTTGGAGTGAATCTAATGAGATTCCAGGTCAGGGTCCAGCTGATGAATTACTCAGTGTGAAACTTTAGCCAAGCAACCAAACTATCACATGCTGTGTCTAAGAACCAATATTTGCAGTCCAAAGTCACTACCTAGTATGTCTTCTGAAAGATGTATCTGCTTGCCTGAATCTCTTTCAGATATACTGTTTATTTAAGTCTGGAGTTCACTGCCTTAAGAGTGTGATGATTTTACACTTATGTGTCAAACCTGGAGAAATTGATAGATCAAATGAGAACATCTGATTCAAAAGTCTGATTTAGAAATCATTGAATCCATTCATTTGATGACAATTTGGGGACAAATCATGGCCCCTTCTTTAGGTGTGTATTTTGTCTTTATTTATGGAATTAGTTTGAAAATTCTCAAAGGAGAGTCAAAGATTTTTCTAACTTAACTGTAATAAAAATATGATTTAAATCATAAAGAGCTTAAAATATAAAAGGTGATTTTTAACTTAAATATGATAAAAATATTTAGAGTAGATTAATGGATTTGCCATATATATTTTAATATTTTTATTAGTATAGCATCTAAAGTATTCACAAATACATGCATTTTTGCCTGTGTTTGAGAATGATTTCTTTGCCACAGTGTAAACATTGATAATGGTACAAAAATATTTTTGATTTCCCTTGACCCTGGATGAATTTGTTCAGTTACCAAGGAAGTTTACCTGTATGAAGATATACATGTTTTAAAATTTGCTTTTAATGAAAATTTTAAAATCAGTGATAAGAATTATCGAATGATGACTGAGCTAATGAAAATGTATTGGGCTTTCTGAAAAGACACTAATCTGAGTATCACCCCTTTACTAATAACTTACCAAATGCAAAGCACAGCTTCCTTTTGTCAGTTTCAGTCACTTCAAGGAATTATTTGGAGATTTTACAGTTGATAGATATGTAATACGCATTTATGATTTGCAGCTTCTGAGCCGTGTGTTGGGGGAGGTGGTAAGGAGGGTAGCCATGTGTTGAGGAATGAGTCTGAACCACATCTATACTTGGTGAAATGTATTGGGCAAGTTGCTCATTCATTCTTGGTAAAACTTTGTGAGCCAGTTCAATGAAGATTCTGCTTGCGTTAGAGATATAAGAAGAGCCATGTGCTTAGTGGTTCGAGAAAAAAAACCCTTCCTCTCCCCACATTCCATCAGTCATTTGTCTCATCTCCTAAATAACTCGAGTACAATAGGAAATAAAATCTTTTTGATTTTAATTTTGCTCCAGCTTCTACCCTGGCTCAGGTCATCATCATGGTGACCTCACAGTTAGACCTGTGGAAGAAATAGTAATCTTTCTAAAATGCACATTTGGTCATTTTATTTTTCAGCTTAAAACTTCTCAATACTCTGTTCCTCCGCATTGCCTTCAGGATGGTCCTTCTTTTTTTTTTTTCTGAGTACAGTCTAAAAGAACTTTTTTTTTTTTTGTTATTTTATAAATATATATTATTACACTTTAGGTTCTGGGGTACATGTGCAGATCACATGTACCATTCTAACTGGCAGGATTGTTGCATAGGTACATACATGGCAATGTGGTTTGCTGCCTCCATCCCCCTGTCACCTATATCTGGCATTTCTCCCCATGTTATCACTCCCCAACCACCCTACCCACCACTGTGCCTCCCCTAGTCCCCCCCAACAGACCCCAGTGTGTGATGCTTCCCTCCCTGTGTCCATGTGTTCTTTGTTCAACACCCGTCTATGATTGAGCACATGTGGTATTTGATTTTCTGTTCTTGTGTCACTTTGCTGAGAATGATGGTTTCCAGATTCATCCATGTCCCTACAAAGGACACGAACTCATCATTTTTTGTGGCTGCATAGTACTCCATGGTGTATATATGCCACATTTTCCTTGTCTGGTCTAACATCGATGGGCATTTGGGTTGGTTCCAGGTCTTTGCTATTGTAAACAGTGCCACAGTGAATATACATGTGCATTTGTCTTTTAAATAGAATGATTTATAATCCTTTGGATATATACCCAGTAATGGGATTGCTGGGTCAAATGGAATTTCTATTTCTAGGTCCTTGAGGAATTGCCACACTGTCTTCCATGATGGTTGAACTAATTTACACTCCCACCAACAGTGTAAAAGTGTTCCTATTTCTCCACATCCTCTCCAACATCTGTTGTCTCCAGATTTTTTAATGATCACCATTCTAACTGGCATGAGATGGTATCTCAATGTGGTTTTGATTCGTATTTCTGTAATGACCAGTGATGATGAGCATTTTTTCGTATATTTGTTGGCCTCATATATGTCTTCTTTTGAAAAGTGTCTGTTCATGTCCTTTACCCACTTTTGAATGGGGTTGTTTGGCTTTTTTCTTACAAATCTGTTTTAGTTCTTTGTAGATTCTGGATATTAGCCCTTTGTCAGATGGGTAGATTGCAAAAATTTTTTTCCCATTCTGTTGGTTGCTGGTTCACTCTAGTGACTGTTTCTTTTGCTGTACAGAAGCTCTGGAATTTGATTAGATCCCATTTGTCTATTTTGGCTTTTGTTGCCAATGCTTTTGGTATTTTAGTCATGAAGTCCTTCCCTTTATGTCGGGCCTGGTTAGTACTTGGATGGGAGGATGGTCCTTCTTAACCCACATGTGATAATTTAGCCTTTTTATCTCTGAAGCTCCATCTATGCCTTATTTCTTCTTTACATTTCCCACTCCTCTTTATGCTCCTGCACTTTGCAGTTTCTTGGGTGTGTGTTCTTTGGGACTTTGCCCATGTTGCTTTTTCAGTACATTTTTTCTTTGTTTCTGTAATCTTTACTCATTTTTCCGGGGCTCAATTCAAATGTTGCTGCCTCAAGAAAGTTTTGCCCTCTCCCTCCCCACCAAATAAATTTTGTGCCCTTCCTATATGGTTTGACAGGGTTTTCACACTTACTTAGAATTGTGATAGGTAAGTTATTTGTAAAGCCGTCAGACTCTATATGAGGCTGGAATTTGTCTTCTGGACCGAGCACAATGCAAAGCCCTACTACCAAGCAGAATGCCAGGGATACAGCAGAATACCTAGGACCAAGCAGAATACCAGGGTTTTAACACTGTTAGAAATCATGGATAGCTTCCATCTCTTCAGAGAAATTTTACAGTCTTTTTGCATTGATAGTGAAGCAGAACTTTTAGGAAAACAAAAGATGCAGTGAGAAGTCAAAACATTACTCTGCTGCCTCTCTTATTCTGTACCCAATAAAATATTACATAACATTCAGATATTTCCACATCTAGTTCAACTTCCTCTTTATAACACTTTTGTTTGAAATGTGTATCCACATCAAGAGCACACAGTCTTCCTATTCTCCATCTTATGGAGGATGGGTTGAGGAGGCAGGTGGATACAGATAGAATTGTCTACAACTAGACATCTGCTTGTAAGGAAAAATGTGTTGAGCCCTTTTATGAAACATGACTGGAGGCAGAAATGAAATTTAGTCTTTCTCTCTTTCCTCATTTAAGATGGGTTTAATGGGTAGGTCCCTTATTTGTTTTAGATGTAACTATAAAAAGCAAACCATTACTGTTTTTTGATTAAGATTTCAAAACGAATCTGTGTAAGCATTGCAGTTTCATTTACTTCACTAATGCAAAATATAACTTTCTGAAAAAGGTATACACATATCTGAAACAATAGTTTATATGGTTTGGCTGTGTCCCCACTCAAATCTCATCTTTAATTGTAGTTCCCATCATCCCCATGTATTGTGGAAGGGACCTGGTGGGAGGCAATTGGGTAACGGGGGCGGTAACCCCCATACTGCCATTCTCATGACAGTGTGTGAGTCCTCATGAGATCTAATGGTTTTATAAAGGGCTTTTTCCTCTTTGCTTGACACTTCTCCTTCCTGCTATCATGTGAAGAAGGATGTGTTCGGTTCCCCTTCTGCCTGATTATAAGTTTCCTGAGGCCTTTCCATGCAGCCATGCAGACCTGTGAGTCAATTAAATCTCTTTCTTTATAAATTATCCGGTCTTTGGCCATTCTTTATAGCAGCCTGAGAACGAACTTATGCAATAGTGAAAATGTATAATGTATTATTTTCATATTTCTCCTAAAATAGAAGGAAAATAGAAGTTATTAACTCTATGGTGAGTGAAATAGGACATCAGATCTGAAAAGGGATATTTGGGGAGGTCACCTGGGACCAAGAGAGGGTACACAAAACTTGAAGTAGGTACAGAGGCCAGCAGTCACATTAGTGTTTCTGAGCCTTCTTTGTACACTTTGTTCTCCCAATCTTTTACTTCTCTGCAATCCTCTTGTCTGCTTTCTTGGTATATTTTACTTGCTCAGGGAGACCTTTCTTATCCTATTAACATTTACAGTGACTTCCGCCTCTTCCAATTCCCTTTCTTTACTGCTCTCCCCTCTCCACCGCTGCCATAGTACAGAATACAATTGATCTTATCATATAGCTTAGTTATTCTGTTTATTGCCGATCTCCCTGCATTGGAGTATAAGCTCTTTGAAGGAAGAAATTGTTGACTGTAGCACTCACCGTGATATTCCCAGTGGCTAGAATAGGGCTACCATATAGGAGGTACTAAACAGATTCTTGTTGAATGAACAAATAAATAGCACTCATTCTAAGTTTTTAAAATATATACATATTGTTGAATAACTACTAACAATTGGCCATAAAAATAGGAATACAGAATTTGGAAGTGATTCACAGTGATGAAACTAACAAGCCTCTAGAGAGTTTGTCTATTTTTTTTTCTGTGTTTTTTTTTTTAATGTAATTTAGCATATCACATTTTGAGAGACTATGTCACAAGATCTTCTTGAATTAATGGAAAAACATGGAACCTTATAAGTGATAAGGTATTGGTCCTAGACTCAATATTTATGATGTGTAGTTATTTATGGTTAGAGAGACTTGTGTGTTTTTGTATACTAGCTGATTTTATGTTAAAACAAATGTAAATGGCAGTTAAGACATTTCTATAGCTAATATTTCACATGCCTCCAGTGAGACCATAGCTTAACATGCTGTGGATCTGAAGAGTAAATTCAAATCATTATCCATGCTTCATCAGAACATTTGCAGAATCTCTGCAGTGCATGCTAGAAATGTTGGAGCAAATGGTATCTTTATCACAGCTTCTGATCATCACATTATGAGACAGCCTATTTCCACCAATCCATAGTGCACTTTGTCAATCAAGTGAAGAGAAAATACAATGATTAAATTCTATCTGAGCCATGAAACACTACACCTTACACTGCAACCTCTGGTGTCTGGTTGCTAAAGTTAGTAGAAAATGAGTTCTATGAAAGGGAAAGTGGATTAATCTGTGGAGTTAAAAATAACTTCAACTGTAATTTAAAGTGTTAATATTGACTACCTTGTTACTTTGATTTTATATAGAGACCTTCAGTCAGTAATGATTATCTTCTTTTTCAAATTGTAGAAACGCTAAAACTCATTGCCTACTTCCTGCATCTATGAAGTCTTTGCTATCTGTCACTCCGTAGGTTTTGTCACTGTCTTTTTTTATGAAGAACTATGTTTAATGTGCCTGCTCCATGTCATATTATGAAGTGATGAGGGAGTAATGGAAAGATAAATGACATCTACTGAAAGAGCTTTAGTAAAACTTTTTTATTGTGAATTATTTCTGGTATATATATGGTTTGTTTCTGAATTTAATAGGTTTCATACGAAATTTTTTTTAAGTTCAACATAGACTCCCTTCACAATTTTTACAGTTTATGATATGTTCGGTATTACAAACATTCATATGACATAACTGATGCATTTTAAAAATAATATGGAAATTCGAAATGTGCTTTTAAAGGTTATACAACCTCAAAACACCCTCCTTTTGAAATGGCAATAGTGGCCGGGCACGGTGGCTCAAGCCTGTAATCCCAGCACTTTGGGAGGCCGAGGCGGGTGGATCACGAGGTCAAGAGATCGAGACCATCCTGGTCAACATGGTGAAACCCCGTCTCTACTAAAAATACAAAAAATTAGCTGGGCATGGTGACACGTGCCTGTAATCCCAGCTACTTAGGAGGCTGAAGCAGGAGAATTGCCTGAACCCAGGAGGCGGAGGTTACGGTGAGCTGAGATCGCGCCATTGCACTCCAGCCTGGGTAACAAGAGCGAAACTCCGTCTCAAAAAAAAAAAAAAAAAAAAAAAAAAAAAAAGAAAAAAAAAAAGAAAAGAAATGGCAATAGTGTACATTACATTTTTCTTTTAAGCATAACATTCAATAATTTTCTGAGGGATTTACTACACTTTAAGATTATGATTTTTAGTATAAATTAAGAAGGATATTAGTGTATAAAACCTTAAGATTTTTGCTCAAGGAAAGGTAGACATTACTCAAGATTTTCATGTATTTTATACCTTGTTTGCTTTTTATAAAAATAAAAAAAGTAGCCTTCAGAAAATATTCCCAAAGAGAAAAAAAGGTGTTTTTTCACAAATTTTTTATGGATACGTAGTAGGTGTAAATATTTATAGGTTCTATTTATTTATGGGGTATATTTCAAAAAATATTCCCAAAAAGAAAAAAAAGTATGTTTTTACAAATTTTTTGTGGGTACATAGTAGGTATATATTTATGGGGTATTCATTATATACATAGTAGGTATATGTACTTATGGGGTACAGATATGCAATGTGAAATAACCACATCACAAAGAATGGGGTATCCATCCCCTCTAGCATTTATTCTTTGAGCCACAAACAATACAGCTTCACTCTAAGTTATTTTAAAATGTACAATGAAGTTATTATTGACTATAGCAACCTTGTTGTGCTATCAAACAATAGTTCTTATTCATTATTTCTATTTTGGGTACCCATTAACCATCCCTACCTCCCCTACACCCTGTCTCCCTGCTCCCCACCTCACTACCCTTCCCAGCCTCTGTAACAATTCTTCTAATCTCTGTGTCCTTGAGTTCAATTGTTTTGATTTTTAGATCCCACAAATGATTGACAGCATATGATGTTTGTCTGTGTGTGGCTATTTCACCTGACATAATGATGTCCATTTCCATCTGTGTTTCTGTAAATGACTGAATTTCTCTATTTTTTTTTTTTTTTTTTGAAATGGAGACTCACTCTGTCACCAGGCTGGAGTGCAATGGTACAGTCTCAGCTCACTGCAACTTCTGCCCTCTGGGATCAAGAGATTCTCCTGCCTCAGCCTCCTGAATAACTGGGACCACAGGCACGTGCCACCATGCCCAGCTAATTTTTATATTTTTAGTAGAGACAGGGCTTCACCATATTGGCCAGGATGGTCTTGATCTCTTGATGTTGTGATCCACCCGCCTTGGCCTCCCAAAGTGCTGGGATTACAGGCTTGAGCCACTGTGCCCAATGCTCATTTTTTAAATGGCTGAATAGTACTCCGTTATGTACCTGTAATACATTTTCCTTATGCATTCATCTGTTAGTGAAAACTTAAGTTGCTCCCGAATCTTAGCTATTGTAAACAGTGCTGCGACTAACAGGAGTGCAGATGTCGCTTTGACATACTGATTTCCTTTCTTTTGGGTATGTATTCAGTAGTAGGATTCCTGGATCTTATGGTAGCTCAATCTTTACTTTTTTGAGGAAGCTCCAAACTGTTCTCTGTAATGTTGTACTATATTCTTGTTATTATTCACTTCTTATATGTGTAGTTTGCAGATATTATCTCCCATTCTGAGGGTTGTCTCTTCACTTTGTTGTTTTTTTCTTTGCTGTGTGAAGCTTCTTAGCATGATATGATTCCATTTGTCCATTTTCGCTTTGGCTGCCTGTGCTTGTGGGGTATTGCACAAGAAAGTTTTGCCCAAAACAATGTCCTGGAGATTTTCCCCAGTGTTTTCTTGTAGTAGTTTCCTAGTTTGAGGTCTCAGATTTAAGACTTTAATCAATTTTTATTTGATTTTTACACATGGAGAAAGATTGGGGTGTAGCTTCATTCTTGTGCATATGGATCTTTTTTCCAAGCACCATTTATTGAAGAGATTGTCTTTTCCTCAGTGTGTTTTTGGCACCTTTGTTGAAAATGAGCTCATTGTAGATGTGTGGAAAAAAGGTATGTCTGTTACGTATCTGTGTACCCTGAGTGTTATTTTAGAAAAATCAGATTATGTTCTTTTATTATATAATTGCTTTAATTTTTATAATTATTTCAATAAGATTAAATTCTTAGCTTACCACAAAAATAAGCAAATGGAAGTGAGGATTTTATGACATAAATCTAAAAGAAGTAAAATGAATTTCATAAAGATTGGAAAAAAAGCAAAACATTATTATATTAGCTAACCATAATATAATGAAAGAACTAGATTCTTTCATTTATAAATTTAAAAACTAATGGCTGTAAAATGAAAGTTCTTGCAGAATCATCATCAGTAGCTGACCTGGCATATAACCCTTTATAAATACACATACTTATAAATATGTATTTTAAAATGGAGAGAGAGAATAATGCCTCTTTAAGATTCTTCTTTAAAAAAACAAAACAAGTGTGTGAATTCACAGATTCCATTAAAGGAAGCATGCAAATGGTTGTCTTTTAGTTCAGATATAACTTAACACAGTTCAGGTAGTTAAATCAATCTTCTAAATAATTTATTTAAGCTAGGAACTTGCCGCCTTCCCTTTTGATTCAGAGACCAAGAGTGGAATGATAATTCAAGTAAGGTCGTCTCTGGTCTCTCTTCAAAGTGGGTGAGGCACATCTTGGCACCTTCATAGCCTGTGTCATCTATACTCCGCATGTCCCTTTGTCAAGATCAATAGGTCTATCTAGAATGCTTTTCTCATCATTATCTGTGTTTTGTACTTTTTTTCTGAAATATTTGCGAGCTAGCATGGGAGTGTTAGCAAAGGTCAGCAGTTAAAATTTCACCTTAATTTACTTTCACTCATTCATCCGTTTTACTCAGAACATACTATCCATAGGGCTGGTCTCTGGAAGAATGAGTGTGTGACTAGCTCCTTGCTCCAGGAGCTTAGCTGGGAATATACAACATACAACAAGAGTATATACATATAAGAACATGCATTGCACATGTGCAGTTGACATCCTGCACACTTCTGAGAGGCAGATAGGTACAAAAATACCTCATCATAGACGGTAGGATGTGTTAAGTATCGCAGGTGTGTTTTATAAAGCAAAAACAATAGGGATTTAGAAGGTGAGGAGAGCATCACGGGTCAGAGAGCAGTGCAGGCTTTAGAGAACAAGTAAATCCCACCCCGACCTTGAAATTGTACTAAGTGTTGGCAAGAAAGAGACAAATTTAGAGATACCCCGGTTTTGTCTTCATTCTGTCCTCGTGGAGGGCTTAAAAATTGCTTGTTACATCTGAGAATAGGATTGTTGAGTTTCTGCATCCTTGCCTGCCTGTAGGGGAGCAGGAGGGATAGAAAGAAGGGGCGTGTCAGATCAGGCACCCCTTGGTAGGACATAGGACCAAAGGGACAACGTGACAGGAGTAAAGGGTTCACATAGGGAATGTCAACATGAGATCAGAGAGATATTTAAAGCCAGATTTGTGGAAGACTTGAAAATAAAACTGACAGCTTTGAACTCTGTCCTGTAACTAAGTGATTATTTTGAACTAAAAGGTAATATAATAAAATTAGTTAAAAAATACGTGGTACTTCTAAAGAATTGCCTAATCATATCTATCAGGTTGCACAAAATTCTAATCGACAATTTAATCATGTACTTTTGTAGACACAGCACCTTACATTCTCATACACGTAACTATTGGAGTGAACTTAAAATTTAATCATCTGGGAAACTAAACTTTGGAAAACTTAATGAGTTGGTGGTAACAGGGCTAAACTCAAGAAGTAGATTTTCCAAGTCCAGTGTTCTTTAAAATCCTCCTTTTGAGAATTATGTACTCTTTGAAAGGCTTAAACTGGTCCAGGTGATGCTGTCCCAGTGAAAGAGAGGGGGCTTAAGTATGTCTCTTTACTGTTGTTTTGAGAATGAGAAGCCTAGTTATAACCAAGAGATGCAAATGGTCCCTTTCTCTTTGCCTAGGGCACCGCCTAAAACCACAGCAAGAGAAACACTTTGGGAGAGAGACAGTCCCAAGACCACTAGAAGCCAAACAGAAACACTGGAGTTTTTTGTTTTCTTTAAATTTAAGATGTCATATGAGTAAAGGAGGTTGAACTGTTTTGGCAAAGAAGCTGATAAAGCCTTCAAACTCAAAGGGCAGGGTGAATGGTATTTGGTGAGTTGCTTGTCTCCTGAGGAGGTGACCTTCATGAGCTAATAAGTCTTTTCCATCTGTGAAATCAAAGGACAGATTTTACAGCATTTGGCAGAGAGGGTTAAGCATTTGGGGACCACATGGAGATTATATAGAGGAAAAATCAAAGGGGAGAGCTGCCTTTTGGCTGCAGTATGCATCAAGCTTTGGCTCATCCGTAAACAACCCACCCCTCCCCTAGAAAAAGGATAAACCAGAATATCACTCCAAAAAGCTACCACATGTCAAAATTTTTTTTCCTGCTCTCAATGTTTGTATCAGATGTTTCAATTTAGTCCCCTCATGCTATGCATGATGTTCTGAATAGGTGCAGTCAGATTTAGAGCATGTAAATATAAAAGAGAGAGAGACAGAGAGATTGAGATTGATTCATCCAACTCTTGATTTGTAGTGATTTCTACTCCCAGTTAGAGCTATAAAGCATTTCTACTCTTCATCTGTGGCAATAGGGAAGGAATGGCGAATGGAAGTCAGGTGTAGAATGTAAATTACTTTCTAAAACAGACATCACACACATGATCAAAGTTAGAGCCAAATTTGGGGGACCTCAAAATTTGGAATCTATTGGAGAGCATATTTTTCACTATTGATGCATGCTATATCATTCTTTCAACAAATATTTTAAAATCACCAAGTAAGCAAGAGGAAGTAGTGCAGAGTGGTTTCAGCTAACTGAGAGCCAGCCTGTTCCACCAAACCCTGGCTTTCTCGGCCGCATCAAGCAACCTTGGGAAAACACTGTGGTCTGCAAAGCCAACATTCCCTCACTGGCAAAATGAAGATAGAAACACTGCCTAGAGTAAACTGAATGAAAGAGCCCGTTTTGTGTGCATGGTAAGTACTCAATAAATATTCCTTATTCGTGTGATCTTGTACCAGGCAATAAACTTAACCAGACTCTCGTTACTACTTGAAAATTCTTGTGTTCATCTATGGTAGACTCAGATTTGTATTCTTCACAGTGGCCCTCGGAAATGTTTCAGCCAATTTATATTAGCATTCTTGTGAGACCTTACCATTCCAGATGGTGAGATCTTGGAGGGCCGGGATTATATCTTATTTATTCTTAGATTTCCCAGATGGGCAGATAGATGCTATACACTGAAAACATTTACTTAGTAAATATGGGAAGTACAATACGTATTTATTGAGTGCATTGTCACTATTTAACATTTAGTTTCATTGAATAGGATACATCAAATGATAAAATAATACAAGTGGGAAGACAATGAAGCCCAAGCCATGTACAGAAAATAAAGGCTGTGGTCTTTCCTGTATTCCTTTTTCTCTTACTTACAACAGCATACTTGAAACTGGGTAATTTATAAAGACACAGAATCCATTTCTTACTGTTACGGTGGCTGAGAAGTCCAAGGTAAAGGGACCATATCTAGTGAGGGCCTTTTTGCTGAGGACTCTACAGAGTCCTGAGGTGAGGTGGTTCAGGGCCTCACACAATGAGAGGGCTGAGGGTGCTAGCTCAGGTCTCTCCTCCTCTGTTTATGTAGCCACCACTCCCACTCTCAGGATGGCCCATTAACCCACCAATGGATTAACATATTCATGAGGGGATGACCCTCCTGACCTAATCACCTCTTAAAAGCTGCACTACTCAAAGTTTATGCAAAGATAGAGTTTTTCCCTAAAAAGTAGAGGTCATTAAAGGTGGGTGGAGTGTGGTGGTGTCACCAATGTCCAAGAGGTAAGGGACAATATTGGGGGTAAACTTTCCTCATGAGTTTCGGAGGGGACAAGTATTCAAACCATACCAGTCTTTAAGAGAGGGACAGTGTCAACGAGGCTGAAGACCTAACTTTGTGTCTTGAAAGAAAGGTAGTTTATTTTTACATATACAGCCAGGATAATAGTATGATCATCCTTCCTATGGGAAGCCATTATTCATTTTGAACAGAAAAGTGGCAAACTGATGACAACAATGTCCAAGGAAGAGTAGCCTATAAAACCTTTAAAAGTATCCTGGGACAAGGAAAGAAAACGTTACATATGTTTTTAGAACTAGATCTTTTAATGTCATAGAGATGGGGAAATTGTAGAAACAATTTAAATTTTTCCATCATTTGGCAGAGTAGAATATTAAGGCCATGAGAGTTTAATAATTTAAAAAATTCACAATTTGATAATTTTTTTAAAATGTCTATCATTAATACTATTGTAATATTGGGGTTTAGGGTGCCCTTAGCTCCCCTGACAGGATGTTTCTCCAGGATTTTGGTTTCCTGCCCTCTCAAGAATGAGAGAGGGGTACCATGGCACAGTGCGCAGTAAATGCTGGACTTAAAAGTGTCTGTAGAAAGTGATTTATTCAGAGAGAGAGAGAGAGAGAGAGAGAGAGAGATTAACAGGAGAAGAAGAGAGAGAAAAACAGGAGAAGGAGAGAGAAATGAACAACTAACTCTCACATTGAATGAGAGAATCCAGAAAGATGGAATCTAGCAGGGGAAAGCAGCTTCCACACTGAGTGGAAGGGAACAGAGGGAGACGGAGTTTAGGAGGGGAAGACGGGCTTCCACGAAGGGACTGTTCACGGAAGGGGACTCCAGACGGGAAATCCAGGAGAGAGAAAAACAGCTTCCATGAGCACAAGAGTGTTCGTGGAAGGGGATTCAAACATGGAGCCGGAAGGAGTGTGGAAGAAGGGGACTTTTAACCTGGGAGGAACCCCCACCTTCTCTAAGACCCCAGGCCAGTGAAAGGGGTTCCTTAGAACTTCCGCTGGAGTGATTGATTCTTAGTTTTTTCCCCCGCAAAATTTAAACATAAATCATTACATCTCCCAGATAGAGAGAGATGGAAGGGGGGCTGGGCGCTAGGAAGTTCTTGCCCTTAAAACTATGCCCCCTTGTGTACCTGGAAAAAGAACACTTTCGCTCACTATCAATACGCTTATCATGGGTCTGTAGGAAATGACTTCTCTTTTCATTACTGCTGTCCTCAGAGGTGATGGATATAGGCACTAGAGTAGGGCTTTTCAAATTCTTGACACAGTGAGTTGAGGTCCTTCTGTTTCCCAGGATGATCAATCAATGCAAAGATTGAACTTTAAAGGTTCACTATTAAAAAGGAATGCTGCATAGATTAAATTGCCTTTGAAGTTTAGACCTATAGCTTTGCTGGTATATCAGTCTCCCAAGTAGATCATTTATTTTAGTGATTTCAAAGGTATATGGCAGAGAATCAGTCATCAGATAAGAACCAAAGGAAAGATACTGTGCAAACTCTCTGCCTCTCTCTGTATTAAATGGCAATGTTTAACTCAATGTCATTAATTATGTATGTGGACTTGCCTAATACCTGGCATGTCATTAATTTGTAATGAATATAACTTCCTTTTCTGTCTTTCCACTCAGATCCTACCTACACCTGACTAGATATAGCCATGAAGGTTCTTCCTGATTGTAGAGTCAAAACAACAAAGTTTATGCAAAGATAGAGTTTTTCACTGAAAAGTAGAGGTCATTAAAGATGGGTAGAGTGTGGGTGGTGTCACCAGTGTCCAGGAAGTAAGGGACAATATTTTGGAAAGGACAATCAAAATCCTTTTTTATTCACATTTCCTTTGCTCTTCACAAAAGATCCAGAGAGACATTAAGTATGTTTTTTTTAAGGGGTTAACTTTTTCTTCTTTGTTCCCCAACCCCCTTTATTTAGTAGATCAGATTTATGACTGTGTTCCATCTTGTTTCATGGTGGTTTTCCTGTCACCCCTCCTCCCAGTAGATGTGAAGCCATTATTTAAAGACTTATTCCTAGAGGTATCAAAATTTTATACAAAGCAGAAAACATTGGAAAAGGATGATATGGAATCAAAATTGGGGATTGAAAATGTACCAGAGAAGGGCAATTAACATGAAAAGCTGGAGCTCTGGGGCTCAACTGCCTGAACTTAATCTTGATTTCACTATTTATCAGCTGCATGATCTTAAGGCAAATGATTTACCAATCTGTGCCTCAATTTCCTCATCTATAAAACAATAATAATAATATTACCTAGCGTTGCAGAGTTCTATGAAGATTTAAATGAGCTAATAAATGTAAAGCACCTTGAAAAATGACTGGAGAATGAGAAATGCTTATTAAGAGTTAGCTATCATTATGTTTCCTGTAATTATTATTTATATAGACTGCTATACTTCTTTCATAAAAATATAATTAATTCCTCAGGAAATTAAAACCCTGAGTTTGAGTCATGTGAGTGAGTAATAAACATGGGAGAAAACTAAGTCTCCTGATTCCCAGTTTGGTCTGCTTTCCACCCACCGTACCATGATGGGATAGAAGAAAAAGTCAGAAACTTATTGAGGAACGGAGGCATACAGGAAATGTACAGTTTGCTCTGTTGAAAGTTGTGACTGCTTTAGTGCCCAGGTTGTGTCCCATCAACAGATGGATCACTTTGACAAAATACAAAGAAGTTGTGTTTTGTTTTCTTTCTTTTCGTTGTTCTATATATGCTAAGCAAATCCTAACGTCTCTGGAAGTTTGCATTGCCCTTAAGGGATCTTCATTTTCTTTCCACCTCTTGGAGACTGTTGTTTCTTTGCCAACCTAGTACTTGAATTGAAGAGACACCATTGTTTGCAAGAGCAATTTAGTTGATATTTTGCCCTTATTTCCAGCCTTGAACAAGTTTTTATTTGCTGTGTTTGGTAGGCTCATGTGTTAATCTATCCATTGGACATCAACAAGGAAACTTTTCTGTGCTGAATGTCTATCTGCAAGTAGAAAGATCCCCAAGCTCTTACTTTAAATGAAAGCTGTGAGAAACATGATATACCCTTAGTTCTATCCAGCTTTACTTTGAAGATGTGTGAAGAATGCAGGGATAGACACCATCACTCACACCTTGCCCTGTTTTCAGCTACCCTCTTTGGCATATTTAAGTTGGGGAAGAGGTAATTATCCTGGATCAGAACATTTGTCAAGGGTGTGTTCTTGATTTGTTCTGCGAACCAAGCTTTTGGCAAGGGAAGAATGTGTCAATATGAAGAACTTAAGAGAGGTGCACCCTTGAGCCTCTGCTGAACTCTGTTCAGTGAAGTGAACAGATGGGAAACCCTGTTACTCTTTCAAGTCAAGATCCTTCCTCTCTGATTAAAAGGTCTCTCACCACTAGAGCAAGGAGTCAAAACTCTTACACTTTGAAGAGCTTCAGGCTTTTTTCTTGATCCTTAAAGTCCAGCTTTAGTGACTGGAAACATATGGCTTTTCAATACTTTCAAAAAGTGTTCTGAAAGGGAAATTAATCTCTGAAATCCATATTGTTTTGCAATTTTTACTCTTCTACAAGGATATTACCTGTGTAGCTAGCTGGAGCCTATATTTTAGAAATTAGGCGAAAGAAGATCGGAGGGGCTTAATGGACCCAGAAAGGTACCTGGGTCCTGAAATATCTCCCCCTTCAGCACTAAAACTCCTTTTATCTTAAATTGTGTGAAGTTCCGCTAATAAGCTTTTCACTAAGTTGTGTGAGTATCTTTCCTAAAAACTCAGTGGATCTCCAATAGGGACGTTAAAGAAGAATGTTGAGAGTTCACACACCTTAGTGTGCTCTGGTTTCATTAGATGGCATTCTTCACCTATATAGCCAGGGCACCAAATAACAGGAGAATGGATAATTTTATAGCAAGGACCAGTTAGAAAGGAACGATCCTACGTGAAGCACTGGCGTTAAAGTATTTTTACCTATTAAGTAGGGCATAGCTATGAAAAAACAAAGCTAAACATTTCTAAAAGACAGAGCAGAGGGTGCGAGGTGGAGCTTAGGGGTGAGTGGGAGGGGGTAGGGAGTAAGTAAAAGTAAACGAGTTTCTTTCTAATACCCCCTCATTTTTCTCTAATACCCACCCACTCATTTTTCAAGTGTGGTTGACTTTAAAATTGTATCTCTAGAGGAACTGTGATCCTATGTGTTGCTAATGCGACAGTCTACTTCCAACAGCTCAGAACATTGTCTTATTTGCAGCAGGCATCAACTGACAAAAGATTGGGGTAGGTGGTATTTTTAATGGAAGCTACAGCCTTATTAGATTTTTCAAAAGTCTACTTAGACTTGAATCTTTTTTCTAAAATCTATTCTAATGAAATAATCTGCATTTTAAAATTCGACCAACACAGATACTGAAGGCAAATATAAAATGTGTATATTAATATAAATACATGAGATTATCTTAAAATTAGTATTACAAAGCTATAAAAAGTTTAAAGTAGCATAATACTAAGTTATGTTTGGGAAAGTCACCTTATTATAGTCTCTTTTGAGGCTCATAAAAATTAATTATCCTTAGCCATAATTTTTCTTCATAATTTAATTTCTCCAAGTCGTTGAAAATGTCGTTTTAAAATAAGGTCAAATCAAAAATATTATTCAGTACATACGTACTAGATAACAACCGATGTATACCCAGAGAGAGCTTATAGCCCAAATGTGAAAGAGTGGAGTTTCTTGAATGTATATAAGAATTACCTGTGACCGTTTTTTAAAAGGAGGTTCTGACTTAGTAGATCTGGGATGAAATCTAAGATTTCTTATTTCTAGTAAGCTTCCAGGTGATGTAGATTCTGCTGGTCACACGACCAGCAAGGGGACGGAGACTCAAACATTAATGACTATCAAGTAAACAAGGAGCACCTTCATCTCCTTCACCCCATCACCTCTATGTTTACCAACCAGTAGAGACCTCTTTAAGTATATAGTAAATTCTGTGTAATATGAAGACTCTGAGAAACATACATTGCTCAAAAGTACTCAAGTAAGTCCTTGGAAACCCGGTGATGTTGTAGGCATTTGAAAGTCTGATAGCTCAGCGACCATGCCTGGGTGCCCAGCCTGGACTACCTTTCGATGATAAGGGAAGTGAGTTTCATTATTAATGGAATGACTTTCCCGATCTGCGCCCTTACGTTAATATTTGTTTTGAAAAACACTGTATCATTATAAGTACACTTTATTGTGTGTAATTTCCACCTCCTCTTACTCCGCCTCTTTTTATGTTTGTGCAACAGCTGTCTGCAGTAAATCGATCATTTACTATTATTACTAATTGCAATTTGCAGAGGAGGAGTTGAGGCTTAGGGAAAGATCTGTGAGTGCCAGATCACATATCACTGGAGAAGTTCCCCAGCTAAGCCTAGTTCTAATGGGCTCTGGTATTCTTCACACACGAAACAATCCTTCCCTCATTCCTTCCACTGCCAATTATGGCTATGTAAAAAGAAATAGGAAAAAAAAAAAGGATGCACACAGTCCTTTCGTTTTGTGACTTTTTTGTTTAAATCATGATGTGTCTCCTTCTGTGACTGAACCAAGAGGTTTGATTTGCTCTCCGAAAGGCACTACTTCCATGATCGACCAGCAGGGGGCACTATGGCATAGGAATTCAGCTTTGCTCGCTGATTGCGGTTGCCATGGTTGTTTCCCGCCCCCACATTCTATTCAGTTTTTAAATTCTGTTTTCACTAGGTCTTTACTTACATATATTAGATCGACAGATGATATGCAGCATTGGAAACAGTTCACCATACTTTACATATAAGCATAGGTTTTTACTTATTTTTTTAATGTAAAAAAAGGTTGTGGAAAAAAAACTATAGCTGATGTAGCAAGTAAGTCTAGCTTAAAAACCAAAAAATGGTTTCTCTTGTATCCATGCTTTTGGAATTAATAGATGTATTAAATTAGTGAAAAAAAGACATGAAGGCTCTGTTACTTTGATCCCTCGATACCTAGAGCAAATGTTTGTCATACTTACTTTTCTGCTACAGATTAATTCTGTTTTCCAAACACAGGAATAGATAAAAGAAGGACAAGCTAAGCTAGTATGAGTTCCTCTGGGTTCTTATTTTCCACAGATTCGATCAGAATAAAAGGCTGCTGTTCTAGGCAGGTCCAGGTTGAGCAACTTCTTGCATCAAACCTTCAGTTCACTCTCCTGGGATTTTTCTGTTCCTTTCCAGGTCAATAGGGGAATAGAAGTCACCTCCCTAAGAGTAAAATAATCGGAACTAGGGCTTCCAGGAAGTGAAAAGTCTGGCTGGTTGGCATTATTATCTCCAGCTTTACATATAACAAGATCTTGCAATATCAGGAAGCGCTGTTAGGAAAATCACCCTGGTTGTGTTTGAAGTTGCTTCTAAATGAGGTATTTTTAAAAAATTTTTATTTTTTATTTGTAAACAACAAAATAAAATTCCAACCATAGGCTCTTCTGGGAATTTGCCCACCCCAAAAAGGTCTCAAAATGGAATATTGCTCCATCCTTTCCTGTGCCTTGCCTTTGCCTTTTGTTTGCCATTAGCTATTGATATAAACGATTAAAGACATCTCACATAGGACCCCAGCTGACTTCATCTATAAAGTCCTCTGTCTCCCCTTAGGGTACCCCTAGTCATACTACGGAAGGGAGTCGAATCTAGAAGGAATCCTAGAAATGTTTGTTTTATGGGCCAGTTACGTCCCTTCCTTCCCCTCTCTCACCAGGGAAGAAGCCAGGTCCCCAATTATCACGCCATTTGCCAGAGGACACATGTCCACTTTCAGGGAAAGACTGGAACATCTCCTGACTACAGTTACTGTTACTCTTCAGTAGTCATTTTTCAAACCATTATCAATATTGGTATTTGATTCAGACACATACATTAAGAATAATTTTACTAGCAGGCCCTCCTATCTTAAGGTGTAGATTTAAAAATATTCCCATTTTAGCAGCAAAAAACTCATTAATGTAGGCATCTTCCCAAATTGAATGTGAATGAGGAACCTGAAGTCTAAACAAAATGCTTGGTATCAAATATGAGCATGTTGTGATAACATGACCAAAAATATCTTTAAAAAATCATGGAAGAAAATTTACATTTTAGATGTCACATTGGTTAACCCACTTTTCTGCATATCAGAAGAGGTCCACAGTATGTCATTACTGGAGCAGTCACTTCTCAGTGTAGTTCACAGGCATCGCTGCTCTGGAATTTTGTGTTAAGGTGATCACACAGCACGATGACATGAACAGAGAGAGAAGTCTTGCAGAGCATCAACCCACCTGTGTGAAATAGCACTACGAAATGCCCTTGGATAATCAATTGCAGACCTATCATCTTTATATTTCTTACACCTATTCATAGCTTCGGTTTCTACCAAATCTTATAAAAGCATATACTTCCTGAACACAAAACATTCCTCTTTGTTTGCCCAAAGCATGCTTTTTTTTTTTTTTTTTTTTTTTTGATTCAGCATTCAGAATTCTAGCAGATACTTTCTTGATAAGTTTACAGATTTTCATCAGAACCTTATTTGTCCACACGGACCTGGCTGTTAGTGTATTCCAATTTCATTAGGCCAGTGGACCCTTTTTAATGTCCTTAATTAGGGAATTATTTCCTTTTTGAACCAGCTGGGTTATAAGTAAATCCTGTCCAAAGGCAGTGCCCATTAGTCTAGTGACCACATGCCTTGCAAATGGAAATGTTTTTTGGACTTCTCTATAAAGGGAAGATGACTGTATGTATGGTAAGTAGCAAATGCTTCTTCCCAGTTTTATCTGCTATAATAAATTATTTACATTTTCACAAAGATGCATATGTCTGAGGTCTCATGTGTATCCTACACATACCTATGTTATCCACAATACTGTTTTTTTCTCATTGCTTGACATAATAATCTTCTTCATTCTATTTTTAGTTTTCTTTTTTTTTTAATTTGAATGAGATTCCAGTGCTTGAATAACACTGGATTCAAACAGTATACCCTTTTTTGTTACCTGACTTTACCAGATGTGCTTTCTCAAAAGAAAATGATGTAAATACTAAGATAATGAGTACATTAGCCATTAAGTTTTAGTAGAGGGAGAAATTTTAAAATTCCTTTATGTTTGAATCTATGAAAAGGGTGACCTTAGTGGAAATGCAAAATAATGCAGCTTTGCTAAACACTTTTACATGTGCTGGGAGTTATTGTGGAAACTCAGCCAATAAATCAATCCCACTTAAGAGGGGAAAAACAGCCTAAGAATCTATGTTCCTGAAAAATGTCAGAGCCTCTGAAACTTGTGTGTGTGAAAAGCAATGTTTAAACTAAATATTATAATGATGTTTTCAACATTCTTCCTTTCTAATGTGAAATAACTAATAATGTACTCACATCTCTAAGACTGCGGCTTGTTTTGAGTGTGCCAAAGCTGTCTTTTAAGAACATTGCAAGGTTTTGTTTTGCTATTTTACTGTATTTATTGGTCAATTAATTGATTGCAATTAGAATGGGACTTCTTTATGTAATCTTTCATACAGAAATAATTCTGTTACTATAAAAAGAAAAAGAGTCATTAACCAACACCAGTAAAAGAGATAATGAAGTTTTTAAAGATAAAGAATAAATCTCTTATACCTCCATCATTCTAAACAGAACAGATCTCCTTTGAGCTTATTCTTTTCACTGACGCTAGCCTGAAAGCAACTGTGAATGAAGGGCTTTCTGGATAAATTCTTAAATCAAAAAGTGTTGGAAAACTCAGATTTACAAAAGAGAGAAACATTAGGAGTATGTGTCCTGGTCAAGGCATGGCCAATGAACTCCTTGATAAGCTTCATGTCCTCATCTGTAACTTGGCTTAGTAATAGTACCTACTGTTCATCTGTAACCTGGCCTAATAATAGTACCTACTGGCTGCTCTTAGTATGCAAGTCAATCACTTAACAAATGTCTGTTGTTCTGCTCGTCATTTTTTGCTTATACTTCCTGACAACAACTAGAAACCTTAGAATAGCGAACTCTCCACTTTAGGGAAGGCTAAGTCAGTATTAGGTTTTCTGTCTTAAAGCACACGAGCCAGATTGGGCAGAGCAGCGGCATCACCCATTGCCACTCTCATAACCCTCTGGCTAAGATTCCCATGCTGTTTGTGGTGTTAACTACAAAATGCGTCAACCAAATTATCCCCACAGTTCCTTCACAGGGTCAGAATGACACAGAAAGTAGAGTAAGCCCAGTGATCTAATACCACAGAGCCACAACTCTCAGCAGAATACACAGTAGGGTCCTTGCATAGGGTCTCCTGAAGACCTGAGATCATTTTTCAGGAGAGAGTTAGGAGTAGAACCTGCTGCTTGTTAAAAAGAATCTAGGATAGTAGATTCCACTTCTTCCCTTCTACTGCTGGGTTTCACGTGAAGCTTACAAGAACCTATCAACCCTCCACAACTTTGACCTTAAGTCCAAATCTTAAAGAGACGAGAATTCTCCTCTTCTATGTAAAATTGTTGAGAAAACTGCTCTGGAAGATGTAAGACAATAATTGATAGTTTTTTTCCTGTTTTACTTGAGAAATTCTCTTACATTTCTGAATCGGAATGCTTACTCCTCCAGAATGTTTGAGTGCCATGGTCAGTATTTTGGCACTTCACCTGAGAGTGTATGAGTCCCTTTATGATTATACTTTTATACTCACTGTCTTGCCTTGTCATGCCTCACTCACACACTAGGTTAGAAAGCACTAGAGCAAAGCAGGCATAGCCTTGTTATTACCATACAGAAGTTCTCATTGTTTTTACAATTCCTCATATCTCATTCTGAAAACAAAACAAAACAAAAATACCCAAAAGTCTTGATAACAACAACAACAACAAAAATACTACCTAGGAAAATTCAAGCAGGGGGAGGGGAGGGGAGGGGAGGGGAAGGGAAGGGAGGGGAGCTATCTTAAAATACATCCTTAATACAATTTTAGATCACAAATTGTTCTGATTCAAATAAGAACCATTACATGTAATAGTGTTAAGCAAAGAAACTTTCACAAGTTAAATCGACAATAATGAAGTTTAAATAAACAGGAATTTGTTATTTAGAGTAAGAATAATGTTACTTGAAATGGTACCTGAAAACCACTTAAACTTTTATCTGCGCCCGGGATTTTGGCAGTTCTGTCTGTCTGCGTGCGCTCTTGCACCGGGTGCTATTTGCATTGCTCTCAGGTGTTGGGTAGCAGCCAGCTTTCTCATTAGGATAGTGAATTAGAATTCTCAGTAAACTCTATTAAGTACTAATTTTAGTTTATGAAAACTAAATTTAAGTAATGCAATAACTTTTCAATAACCTACTGGTAAGGATGCTCTAGACATAGGTAAATGATCTTCTACGTTGTTAGTCCCTGAGGATAGAGAAGAGAATTTGATAATTGGCTGAACTGAGTCATCAGGGTCACCAGGAGTGTTCTTGAGTCCTGCTAGTGGCAGTGAGTTCTACACTAAAAATGACCGACATTGCCATCAGAAAGGCAAGGATGCACGTTTCAGCTGCACTCTTAACAGCTGTCTGGTGTAGGACAAGTTGCCTGATTCATTCAGTTTTCTCATCTATGAAACAGGGATCCTTATATCTCATGGAGTTGTCACAGGAATTTAAATGATATGGTGCCTGTAAAGCTTTTAGCACATTGCCTGGCATAAGTGAAGTTGTTCTATAAACATTAGTTATTGTGATTCATTTTGTTATCTTTCACAAGTTTCAGCAGAGTACCAGGAAATGGTAGTTGCATATTCAATTGAAGTGGATGAAATCAGACTGTATTTTAAAACTAGCAAGCATATAAAGGACCTGCTTTGATTTTTCCTAGAGCTGATATATATGTTAGAAATCATCTTTATATCAGAGTAAATGCAGGCAAGATAAATAAATAACATATAGAAAAAAATTCTTTTTTATAGTCTCTTCTGTTCCTAGAAGAGTATATTCAATAAAATATTTGGTGTAATCTTTGTTGATTTACTAAACAGCACATTTTAGCACTTCTAGATGTGTGGTAAAGAATTAGGAAAAGTATAATCCTATTTCTGGTATTTCAATCTAGTAGTCTTTATTTATTTATTCAGCAACTATTTGTTGAGCGCTAACTATATGTCAGGCTTTAAACATATAGTTTAAAGCTATCCATATAGTTAGCACTCAACAAAGTTTAAATTAGGTGTAAACAAAATAGAATTTGGATCCTCATAGAACATGATTTCTATAGGAGAAGATCAATAACAAAGAAAATAGATGTAATCTGATGTGATTATAATATAATACCTATGAAGAAAAGCATAGCAGGGAAATGGGAAAAAGCATGCTGGAAAGTAAAAGGAGATTACATTAGAAAAAATTTCCAAGAGTCTTCTTTGAAAGGGGACATTTTATTGCACATGAGAATGAAATAAGAAAAGTAGTCATGTGACTCTCTTGGTGAAAAGGATCACAAGGCATGTTTGAAATAGCAAATATGGATGTTTGAAGAAGAAGAAGACCTGGGTAGCTGGAGGAGCATGAGCAGGAAGGAAATGAATGGCAGGCGAGGAAGAGCAGGAAGGGGGCCAGATACCTTCTCATATCATTCGGGTTATTGAAAAGGATCTGAATTTTACCCTAAGTGTGTTGGAAAGCATTGGCAACATTTGATCCTGGGGATGTCTTTTGTTTTTTAAAAAAAGGTAACACTGGTTTCAGTGTAGACAGTAGATGGCAGAGAAACAAGAGAAAGGGGAAAAAAACATATTAGGATGCTCTATCAGGAGTCCATAAAAGAGATGGTGGTAGCTTAGATTTAGGTGGCTGTGAGGTTCAAGCTAAGATGTGGTAAAATCCCACACGCATTTTAGAGGCAGAGCAGGCAGCACTTGCTGACGGATTAGATGTGTGGAGTGGAAGAAAGCAGGATTGAAATATATTCTTAAATCTTGACCCACTCAATTCTGAGAATAGTGGTGTTATTAGAGGATGCCTAGTTGCAAAGGGAAAATTAAGAGCTGCTTCCTTTTGGGGAGGTTGAAGTGGAAAAATTGATGTTTTGTTGTTGTTTTTAGACTTCAGTTTTGATATACCTAATGGACATCCAAGTAGATAGAAAGATACATGAGGCAGGATTTCCAGGGAGAGTTGAGGCTGGAGGTGCGAGCATAGCGTCACCACATATAGATTGATTGTAGTTGCAGGACAAGATGAAATTACCCAGAAAGGGAGTTTAGATGGGGAAGAGATATGAAAACTGAGCCTTCTCATATTTGGAGGTCACAAAATAACAGAATCTAGCAGAGGAGGCTGGGAATAAATGGTCAGCAAGCCAGGAAAAATAGAACTAGCATATGACATCCTGAGAGCTGAAGAAATAAAGTGTTTCAAAAAAGCGAATAATTTACTGTGTCAAATATTTTATTTACAGGGTAGGGAAACAGTCTTCTATTACAAAATCTAGAAAATGGCAACATGGAGGTAACAAAGTGGCTTCTCTCTGGAGATGACACCTGTTGATTTGAAAATGTTTTAGGTTTATTTGCTGCCTGTGATTTTTCTCGCATAATTCTCTGATTTTCTTCTTTCCCTGGGAATCGTATGTGTCAGCAGCAAGTGAGCAGTAATGTTGCCAGATTCTCATGTAGAGAGAAAGTCATGAAGAAATAGTAGATTAAGCCTATTTTTCAAATCTATCTACTCCTGCTAAAGGAACACTTCCATGTAACAAACTTCAGAGAATAAAAAATACTAGTAAAAATAAAGTTGTTATGATAAAAGTGAGGAACAATATACCTTTTACCTCAAATTTTCAAAAAATCCAAACTTTGAAACAGCCCAATTTTACCTATCTCTCTCATTTTTTATTAAGTTCTTTTTGTTTTCCACAGCTAAAATATCTTTACCTTCTTAAATTAACAGACAGATTCCTGTTTTGTGTATTTTGAAGACAGCACACAATCCTCTAATCCTTCTCCCTGAAATATTTCATTGAACTTCTACATACGTGTCACAAGGCTGAAATCTCAGCAAGCAGATAAATTAAATGACCAAAGAGACCAGGTATCATGAGAAATACAACTTTGTCTAAAGAGGTCACTGAGCCCTGAGAATAAATGGCAGTATGATAAGAAAAGCAGAAGTAATGTTTAGAGCTTTGGATGCTAAAGAAAGATATAGTTTCAAAGAAGGAAAACATCTAGTATGCATTTTTTTTTTTTAATTTGGCAGCAATAGGGCCCCCAAATTGCAATACCTAGAAAATGGTAACACTGGACAACAGAATGGCTTCTCCCCTGAGATGGCACCTGTTGGTTTGAAAATGTCTTGGGTTTATTTGTTGCCTGCAATTTATGCATTATAGTTTGCCCCTTTTTCTTCTTTCCCGGGAATGTTTCCATGTCTTCCAAATTTTAAAGAAGTGAAGACTTAATGTAAAATCTGTTGATTTTTAAACATCGTACATTTTGCATTTTTTTTTTTTTAAGACAGAATCTTGCTCTGTTGCCCAAGCTGGTCTTGGACTCCGGGGCTCTGACAATCTTCCTGCCTTACCCTCCCTGGTAGCTAGAACTGCAGGTGTGCACTGCTGTACCCAGCTCATTTTGCTTTTAATACACTACATTGGCCAAATCGTCCAGTTAGGAGTACTGATACAGCTTTTCAAATACCTGTTTGAAAACTTTACTTCTTTCTTTTCACATTTTTATTCATGTATGAAACACGTGTTTATCAGGCACCAACTATGACCAATTGCAAAGAATATTACTTTCACTCCAAACTTCTTTGTCCTCTGTTACTGTATGTCAGTTCTCCTTTTTCCCTAAAGTTCAAAACTTATTCTGGTCTGAGAATATATCTCAAAAATTGGAACTGATTTATGATGTTTAATATTTGCATAACTTTAAAAAGACGTCTCTTTTTCACCTTACCTATTGCAGTCTAAGGTACCTTCTCATGACTTAGATGCCTTGACATTTCTGTTCCTCTTCCATAGTCCTATCATCTGGCAATGTTTTATAGTCAGGACTATCAGAACACTGGGATAGTAAAACGCATCCTATGGTGATAATCTGTAAATAATCTGAACTCGGCCAACTCTTTATGTAGCAGGATAATAACAATGGAGGTAGCTGTGTTTGGAATTAGAAAGGCATTAAGACAATCATATAAAAAGCTTACCTGAGAAGGTATTTGCAGTTTAATTTCCCCTATAGAGTATTTTTGCTAGGTCTGGTATTATTAAATAAGTTTGGTTTGACAAATTTATCACAAGTCATGATATAAATCTTGCATTCACATCATTTTAGAATTGCTTGATTGGCTCTGTCAGTGACAAACGGATAGTAATTCAAGAGAGAGCGACACCTCGATGATGATCATAGATGGCAATTTGATAAATTGATAAGTACGTTTCATAATCCGCCTCATTAACAGCAAAAATTAATCTCCAGAGATGTTTACAAATGAATAAGTCAATTGCTCATAAGATTGTTTTTTAATTATTAGAAAAATAGGTAACTAAATGGGGTAGTCCCTCTGTATATACCTCTCTGAATTGTACTGGAAACTGCATGTAAAAGAAAAAAAAGACATAATTGAGGAAATTACTTTCAATTGTTTCTCATTCATCCCTAAGCCATTTGTTGCTGCCCAACCATTTTAATTCTTATTCTTCTGTGTAAATTAGAAGCTTAGTTAGCAACAGAGAGTCTCAGATCTAGGATTAAGACTCATTGATCCATTTGCTAAAAGCCAGTCTGTCTGATTAGTATGTTGGAACTTAAACAACTGAGAATAGGAGCCCTAGCCATAAAGCTGCATTCTAACAAAGACTAATATTGTGTCAGGTTTCCCAAATCTTCAATATCATGTATTAGATTTTCAAAATAAGTGATAAAATCCATAATAATTATATTTTAAGAGGGTTGCTATTATTGTATTTTAAATGTGATATAAATTTGAAACGCACAGAGTCTTTTCCCAAGATTATTTTTAAAGCACTATAATTAGGTTTAGTTATAACCAAACTCATTAACTTATGATATTGCTGTTCTAATAAAATTTTGTTCTATAGGCTTTATTTTATTTTTTTTTCAATTCCCCTTCCCATTCGATGTTAATGCTCAGTCAACTCAGGGATCTTCTCCTATATTCCAGCACTTTATCTCAGTCTTTTTTACTTGTATCTTTCAGTTGTCTTTTCTTGCTTTTGTTCTTTCTCCAAATTTGTGAAACTCCCTAACATATATGAGACAACATTCTCATTTTCACCTGCTCTTCCCCACACCTAAGACCTTTTAATTCTGCTGTTTTAGCTCTCAGAGCTCTACTATGGAGGCCAAAATTCATGAAATTTGTTCTGAAAGTTAGAGGTAAAACATGTCCAGAGTCCACAAAAATCAGTCCAGAGTATATTAGAATAAATGACATCAACTCTGTGCTTCAAGGGCTTATTCTTAAAATTCCTGTGCATCTGGGTTGTGAAATACTAATATATTATTTTTGTTTGCGTTGCTATAAGAGAATACCGCAGATTGTATAATTTATAAAGAGCAGATATTTATTCCTTACAGTTCTGGTGGCTGGGACGTTCAAAATAAGGGGCCAGCATCTGGCAAGGCCCTTCCTGCAGCACCACCCCATGGCAAAAGGTTGGCAGGAAGGCAAGGGAGCGCAAGAGAGCAAGAGAGGGCCATACTTTCTTTTGTAACAAACCCACTCTTCCGCTAATGACATTAATCCATTCATGAGGAAAGATCCCTATGGGCTAATCAGTTCTTAGAGTTCTCTGCTCTCAATACTACTACATGGGATATTAAGTTTCTAACACATGAACTTTGGGGAACACAGTCAAAGCATAGCACTCATCAAGGTCTCCTGTCACCAACTTTGTAGCACTAATAGAGTAACACAACATTGATATTTTAAAAATTATATCATGTGAGCCAAACTAGCCTGTGTAAATTAGTTGTTCTCAGGAATAAGAAAAGTTCCTAAATTCACCAACAGATCTCTTACATTATGAGTTTTCAAATAGATTTTACAAGTTAAGAGAAAAGGTACAAAGGGGCCTTCCATTTTTATTCATGAAACTAAACAAAGGTCAGGCAGAGAAGCTATGAAAACTTAATCATCCTTGTGAGAATTTCTCCTATTTCCTATACACCCCATTGTCCCCCAGTTGAAAGCCTATTTAAATAGCCAAACCTATAACTTAACATACATGGAATTTCTATGAAAACATACAGGAAAATCTATGCTTTTTACCTGTCTTGATCATTTTTAAAGAAAGGGTCCCTACTTATAATTTGATACTCAGTACAATCCAATACTACTACTTAAAAAAACAAAGTATATAAAATCAGCTATACGAGGTAGGCATTTAATTGCCTAACTCAGTATAAATAATTCTAAAGATGAGTTTGACATACCAATCTGAAATTTTAATTTGTTAATTTAACCTTTTGAAGAAAAGAAATTGGTTACCATAATATCACAAAGTATAGCCAGCAATGGCATATTTAAAGTTCCATTTGAATAAGAGACCTTCCTTGGGGTTTGGGTTATTTCAACAACTTTTTAAACAATATATGTATCTACTACATTCCAGTTATTCTCCTATGCTCATGAGTATATTGGCAAAGAAGGCAGACAAGTCAGCTTAATAAAATTAAGTTTAAGCATCAAAGATGGACATTGACCAAAAAATAGCAATTTATTAACTTAAAATCATCAAAGATGCTTCAAAGCGAGGGAAGATACTTACGGGAAAATCTAATCTAGTTTGGTAGCTGAAAGAAAGAATCTCTGAAAAGCCTTGAAAAACTAATAGGACATAGATAGGAGAAGAAAGCAAAGACAAAGAATCAGTATTAGAATTTCATACATTTGGGTCTAATCAAGAAATTTACTTAGATCAGTGATATGTTCATATATTATTGATACCAGGATATCTGACTTTATTGGGTGAATAGCTTGTATTCTGGTGGACATTGTCTCAGAACATATTTTCTAACTTTAACCAGGTAAGAATTATAAATAGACTACATGTTGTTCATATTTTATTCCATATTTTAGGAACAAAGAACACTGATCCTAGATGCATTAGACATGTCAACTTGTATACGCGCCTGAATCTGCCTATCACCAACCTGGTCAGATATGTGCTTGTATACATATTCTTTTTTTAATTTCTGGTGTTTTATTGGTGCTGTCTTGTGACAGGGTCTTGCTCTGTGGCCAGTGAGTACAGTGGCGTAGTCTCGGCTCACTGCAGCTTCCATCTCCCTGGCCCAAGCTGTCCTCCTACCTCAGCCTCCCAAGTGGCTGGGACTATAGGTGCACACCACGAATCTGGCTGATTTGGGGGATTTTTTTGTAGACACTTGGTTTCACCATGTTGCCCAGGCTGTCAGTATACACCTAAAGCCACAAGATGTGTTTTCTTTGGTTTAATGTGATGACCAGATAATTAACCAGATTATAAAAATCTCAAAACAATATTTTTTCACTTCACTGTTGCATAAAATCAATCAAGAACCTTTACTGAATGGGAGATGTCCAATAAAAGGGTGTCAGAGAAGTAGAAGACTAAAAGAATGATTGATAGTTATCTTTGAAATATGATAAGAAAAGAACGTCCCATCATTCCCAGACTATCAGGATTGGTTTCAACAAATATCCTGAATTTTAATATAATTGAATGGAATCTAAGGAGCATAAAATTGTAATTCCAAAGCATTGGCACTCCTTAGAGAATGCCCTGTCAGAAGCCCAATTTCAGAGTTGCTGCCAACTCCCTGATGAGGAGCATTTCTGGAAGACGTTTTGACTGTCAGGATACAGGAAAGCCAAACCCCGGTTTGTATACAGGGCAATAAAGATAAAGTACAGCATGTGTATATGTTCCAAGTGACTATGAAAGGGCCAGTACACACATACCAGATTCTCAGTGTTGCCCATGCTGAGGCAGGTCGTCCACAGAATTATGACCTCTAGAAGGTCATCAAAGAGATTAGAAATAGGGTCATATTTGACAGTGATCATAAACAATTAGAATATGGGCACATTATATTTATTGTTTGAGTAGGTTGATATCAGCCCTGTGCAACTCCAAGGACAATTAAAGTACGTGGTTTACTCATAAGAAGTCTATTTTACTTCACTGTATTCTGAATGGCCTAATTCAGAATCGTGTCTGTACTGCCCTTCCCACCCCCACTGCTGCCCAAAATGTAGTTTTTCTACCTGGTATGGTTGGTTCTTCTCCAGAAGGGTTTACTCAGCATGTACCTTAAATCTGTAGGGGGTTGAAGCATCAAAAGGATTCAAGTGAAAGATAAAGCTATGGACCGCTCTCTTGTGTTTAGCTCCTTCAAAATCAGTTGAGGAATTTAATTGTGATTAATTATCTAACCATCTTTCAGTTTAACTTTTTCAGGACTTGTGTTTCATTACCCAAGCCCCTAGTGGATTTGATATTCATTGTCCACAGTAAATGTTTTGTAAAATGTTATAAAGGTATTCATTTCTTAATTCAGAGCCTCCTGGGACTTCATAATGGTGCTGATTGTTTTAAAAGTAATCAAGTATTTAAAAATATTGTGAAAATTAACAGGACCATTTTATTTTTTAATGCCATTAAGAGCAATCACAGATTCCCCAAAGAGAAGCATCACAGGATCATGCACTTCAGCTGTCAGTTATTTCTTCATGCTGTTCCAGTAATTTCAGCCTTTAGCACAACTAACTGAATTGAGCTGTACTTGGTATTTACTTCTCCTCCCGTAGCAGAAGTTCTCTATTTAAGTATGAGTAAATAAAAAATGCAAAGGTTAAAACAATTATATATTTTTAAAGTGCAGCATGTTCCCATGCTGTTAAGGAAACATAATGAAACTGACTGCTATTAGTTCTGTTCACTCTAAGTGGTTGGGGCATAAGGGCACTGCGAACAGTGTCCCAACAGAGAACAACTACTCAACTGATCACAATTAACTAGAAATGGATTTTACTTTTCCAGATAAAATTGTTTTCTTATCTCTTATAACGTTATCCTACCTACCCTGAAATTCATTATCATTGTTACAAATGGGATATATTTTAAACTCTGTAAGGAATGTCAAGCAGATTACCCTTACATAAAGGAAATTTTTCCCATTCCTACACCATCTGCTTTTCATTACTATTGAAAGTCTGTTGTTTTATTAACAAGACCAGAGAAGCTGTATCTTCATGGGTAAAAGATAGAATACCTGAAAAATGTGAGGAACCATTGGGTGAATCAGACCCTTTATGATCAGACTTGCAACTTGAGGTGATGCTAATAGTTCCCTTTGCAATGAAGCAAGGAATGCTAACTCTAGAAAAAAAACTTTAGATACTGTCCACTAGATCGCTCAGCCTGTTTTGTCAACTGTAAATTGAAAATAATGCCCACTTTCATGGAGTATTGTATAAGGCAAAGATATAATTGTGTTTATAAACCATCCAGTTCCTTGTTCAGCCCCTGGGCAGCACAACACTAAATACAAGCAGATTAAGGAACTGGAGTTCAAGCTCAGTACCTCGTTCATGGCCACCAATCCAGTATTTCTTCTGCCTAGCCCAGTATTCTCACTACACTGATCTCACTGCATCCTTGGGAAGTGCATGTTTGTCTCTACAGGATGCAGTAACTGTCATTCCCATTTCTATTGCAACTTGAGATCATAAATCATTGAGGTTGCAAGGAGACATGAACTGCTTCTAGTATCCATCCAGTACAGGATCCATCAGTAGCTCCCTGCCAATTTGTCCCTGCCATTTGCTTGAAGATCTCAATTTGGGGATTCTATTACTGTTGGGCACACTTGCTTATATTAATCTTATTAGTCTGTAATCTTATTATGATGTGTGCTCTTTCATTCCGGGTTTGCTGAAAAAAAGACAATAGCTCAATTCTTACTTCTGTAAGACTCATTAGTTGAAATTACCTCCTATGAGCCATTACTTTATTGGCAGCCAGATTTCATGATTGGCTTATGTTGAGATCACTTGTTTTTTTTTTTTTTTTTTTTGTTGTTGTTGTTGTTTTTGTTTTTGTTTTGAGACGGAGTCTCCCTCTGTGGCACAGGGTAGAGTGCAACGGGCAACAGCACAATCTCGGCTCACCGCAACCTCTGCCTCCCAGGTTCAAGGGATTCTCTTGATTCAGCCTCCCAAGTAACTGGGATTACAGGCATGTGCCACCATGCCTGGCTAACTTTTTTTGTGGTTTTAGTAGAGATGGAGTTTCTCCATGTTGATCAGGCTAGTCTTGAACTCCCGACCTCAGGTGATCTGCCTGCCTCAGCCTCCCAAAGTGCTGGGTTACAGGCGTGAGCCACCGAGATCACTCTTAATTAAAAAAAAAACCAAAAAACTAAGATCAATTTCAACTGTATTACTATTAAGACAGATCTCAAATATTTTACATTTACAGATTTTATCTTTTAAATATTAAGTGTAAAAATTTTGAATTTATTGCGGTCAAATATAGCAAACCAATATTTTGCTTACAAAGATCAGTTCTGTATGATTGAAGTCTTTAATATTTAACAAAATGCATTTCAATAATGAATGACATATTAAAATAATATTTTATTTTATTTTTTTTTAATTATTTTTTTTTGAGACGGAGTTTCGCTCTTGTTACCCAGGCTGGAGTGCAATGGTGCGATCTCGGCTCACCGCAACCTCCGCCTCCTGGGTTCAGGTAATTCTCCTGCCTCAGCCTCCTGAGAAGCTGGGATTACAGGCACGTGCCACTATGCCCAGCTAATTTTTTGTATTTTTAGTAGAGACGGGGTTTCACCATGTTGACCAGGATGGTCTCGATCTCTTGACCTCGTGATCCACCCGCCTCGGCCTCCCAAAGTGCTGGGATTACAGGCTTGAGCCACCGCGCCCGGCTAAAATAATATTTTCTTATCACAAGTACTATAACATGATTAAACAGAAATTGGAAAGTATAGAAAAACTTTATAGAGAGATCTATATAGACATTTGTATATCAGATATTTGTACATCTATAAATATATATGTATGTATATTTAGGTTATTAATTTTAGTGATAAAATACTAAATACTATTTTAATTGGATATATTTTATTATAATTTTTCTTATTGCATATTAAGAATGTTTTATTTACATAATTTTAATAATAAATAATTTTATTTTTTTCTTAGGAAATTTCTGAAATTTACCTATCTAAGGCTGATGTTTTAATTTTGAGGTCATTTTATAAATATGAGAGCCATGCCTTCTGTTATTTTTATCAAAGCCATTGATAAAATGGTTGACCAGTATGGGAAATACACGATAATGTTGGTTGTTGGTATTCTAAGTGATGCAGGTTGAAAAAAGGCAGCTCTTATGGTGTGCAAGAAAGAGCCTGGAAAGTTTCCTAGAAAGGGAATCAGCTGTGATAGAAATCAAAGTGGTGGTAATGTGCAGCTCAAAAAAAGAAATACGAAAATGGCATGCTGCCACTCCTGGTTTACCCACTGACAGTGTCGGTTTGAGGTGTAAGCCACACGCCACCAACATTCCCGGGTAGCATGAATACATAAGTTTCATTAGCTTAATGTAGAAGTCACTAAGACTTCTGGGATTTGTTGCTTTCAAATGCTTTCTGGCAGTACTGAACTAAGGAAGTCATTTGAGTAAGTTAACTATGCTGTGGTCTACAGAATATTTGATTTATTAGTCTCTGACACGAGAAGATTTAATACTGCCGAGAGAAGTGAATTGTTAACCATATGTACATGAACAGTGTCTAGGCTCTAACATGCCCAAAGCAATGCAAATGTTCCTTCACTCATGCACTGATGCACAGACTGCAATGGAAATTCATTCCTTAAATTCAGCATAAAACAATCCCATTTTTAAAATGGGAAAGTTGGAGGAAATTGAAGATTTTCATTTTAAGTGTAGCTTGGGGGTGTCTGGATTAAACTCAGAAGTGCTTGCTATTGCATCTGGGACAGACCTGGGAGAACCAAAGGAAACAGGCCCATGTGTAGGTGGAGAAAAAGACAAGAGAGGCAAGACAGGGTTGCATGTGGCTCTAAAAGTTATATATATATATATATATATATATATATATATATATATTTATATATATTTATTTATATTTATATATATTTATATTTATATATATATATTTATATATATTTATATATATATATATATATATATATATATATATATATATTTAGTATTGAACAAAAAAGGAAGTAAGTGTGAAAGTCATGAACTTGAGGAAAACATTGGGCCAATCAGCAACCCAAAAGTGGACATCCCAGGTCTGAAGTTTAGCTGCGTATTTGTGTGTGGGAAGGTATGCTACCTGCAGACCTGAAGAATCAGTAGAGAAGGAGACAACCAGCTGAAACTGGGCTCTTAAGGAGATATTATGGAGAGGATGCATTTTTTAAAGCCGTTATAATTTTACTTTGTGTCAATAGATAGGAAAACATTTACTAGCTAATTTCTTTTTCAAGCTTCAAGTCACTTAGGGAAATCCCTACTCTGATGCAAAAGGCAGAAGAAGATAAAAAGTCATTTAATCTGACCTACCACTTTAGGTGTAGTAAAAGTTGGACGGACAGAAGGTCTCTCCTTTTCTTTACTTTCTTCTCTTCAAAATCTGACAAAGGTCAGGCATCTAGACAAGTACAACATGTATAAACAGGCTAAGTTGAATTGGCTTTTACAACAAAGTTATCAGAAGGATGGAAGATTAGCTGCCAGTTCCCAGCTGGTCTTTTTTTGGTAGTACGTTCCCCAGTGATGAGAAACTGTCAGGAGAAGATTTGATTAGCTAGAATTGCAACAACATAAACTATTAGGGCCGAAAAAAATCTGTATGGGGTCATTCTGCTCAAGAATTTTAATTCTACAGTTAAGGAGAGAAGCAATGTAAAAGATTTGTCAAATGTATAGGATAAATTATTTTCAGGGAGTACTGGGACCCATTTTTCTTCCCATTCCTAACCTGGTTTTCTTTTGTCAGCTTTGTTCTTTCTGAGAAGAAAAGAAATTCATTGTCGGAGGTGTCACCAACGTGCAATTGAAGGGAATACTTAAAATATATTTTGATCACTGTCTAATGTGTACATGTATTGATATATAACATTGTATCCCATAAATATGTGCAATTATTATGTATTAACTAAAAGTAAAACTTTAAGGTTTTATTTATTTATTTATTTATTTTTTAATTTCATGTATTTTGAGCCTGGGAGATCTCAGGCTCTTTGGAGATTTCCTCTCAATGGTAGCAGCTGTTTTCTTCCTTGGTCTCTACCTCCTATTATTGACTTATGCTAACTGATGATAGTGAATCTAAGTGGGAAACAGAAAGCCTGATACCTGGATTCCAAGTACCCTCTGGAGTGTTTCCTAGGACAATTCAATACTGAATGATCAGACCAAACCATATTCTGTCCTAGTTATACTCTATTGAACTCCTCACGATAGTATACTAGGGATTAAATCCCTAGTATACTATGGGATTAAAAGTTTTAGGGAAATATCAATTCATATTAATTCATTCTGCACAACCTGATTGACCCTGAAATAATCAGATAAAAAAGAAAATGAATATTACTTATGCTCAGGTTGCTTATGACCATGTACATATATGACAATGATAACAATTCTTTAAAAAACAAAACAAAACAAACAAAAAAAAAAACCAAAACGCTGAGCGTGGTAGTTTACACCTGTAATCCCAGCACTTTGGTAGGCTGAGGCAGGCGAATCACAAGGTCAAGAGATGGAGACCATCCTGGTCAACATGGTGAAACCCCGTCTCTACTAAAAAATACAAAAATTAGCTGGGCATGGTGGTGCCTGCCTATAGTCCTACCTAGTTGGGAGGCTGAGGCTGGACAATTGCTTGAACTTGGGAGGCAGAGATTGCAGTGAGCCAAGATTGCCCCACGGCACTCCAACCTAGCAACAGATTAAGACTATCTCAAAAAAAAAAAAAAAAAAAAGCAAGAAAATGCAAATGAGCTAGGTAGATACTCTGAGGGTAAGTGTACCAGAAGGATCTAGAGCAAGAGAAAAAGTATGATGAACCTGAGGCAGCTCAAGAAGGCTTCCTAAGGATAGATCATCTCTGAGTTACTCTGGCCTTCAGGGCATTACAAATAAAAGCTGTGACTTTCCTTTAGAGTAAAGATCCAGAGACAACTGACACTGGCAGTCTGTCTGTCCTCCCACTCCCTCGTCTCCTCTTGTCCTGATTTGAATCAGAACCAGTTTGCCCATGGGGAACTTCAGATGATACCTACACAGCTGAACTTTCTCTTCTGCGTTAGACTTTGATGATAACTCACTATCTAGGGAGAAATAATGCTAGTCCGGGAGGAGAAACTTCCTGGCCATAGGCTGTTTCAGACCTGGAATGCTGTGTGCCCTTAATAAACACTGAAGAAAAATAAGTGATGATGCCCAGGAGAAAGGTTTCCTCTTTGTTTCCCTACACTTTTGAAGAAGGGCAGTATTTTTCATTTTTCTAGTATCCACTGGTGTAAATGCTCCCTCTGATGTCCCGTTGGTAATTAAACTAAGTAGAATCTATAAAAGTCTTGACAGATTATCAGAGATTGTCAGTGTCTAACCAGTATTTGTTATTTCTCACTTAACACTCCAATATTATGAGAAGACTATTTTTATTTCTAAATTAAAATCATAAGTATTTAAAGACAAATCAGTACAATGGGAAGTATCAGAGCCACAATAAATTAACAAGATAATATATGGTGCCTACTATATACTAGGTATTGTATGCTAGTGATAAGGATTTCTGATCTTCCTTGTAAGATCTTCATTCCTTTACTTCATTCATAAGTAAAGTAATGTGGCTTTTTTTTTTTTTTTTTTTTTTTTTTTTGAGACAGAGTTTCGCTCTTGTTACCCAGGCTGGAGTGCAATGGCGCGGTCTCGGCTCACCGCAACCTCCGCCTCCTGGGTTCAGGCAATTCTCCTGCCTCAGCCTCGTGAGTAGCTGGGATTATAGGCACGCGCCACCATGCCCAGCTAATTTTTTTGTATTTTTAGTAGAGACGGGGTTTCACCATGTTGACCAAAGTGGTCTCGATCTCTTGACCTTGTGATCCACCCGCCTTGGCCTCCCAAAGTGCTGGGATTACAGGCTTGAGCCACCACGCCCGGCATGTGGCTTTCTTATAACCTCCTTTTTAACTAGTTCACTTAGTCCTGGTCAGAGATTGAGCCACTCTCTCTGGGCCTTGCAGAATTCTCTCTTCAGAAACTACTTCAGACCTGGTCCTGGTTGGTCAGACTGAATAACTTCTCTGTCGTTTAACAGTCTTCTCTGGAATTTGTAGGATTCTACACTGAAGACTCACCTTAAATCATTCCTACTGTGTGCATCTATGGTCCCAGATCTTAGAATCTCTGAAGCTACCCCTGGCAAAAGTCCCTCTGACCAGTTGACTTACACTGGAGCATATTTGCTACTTGATTGATGAAGCCAAGAAGGCTGATTCTACGATGAGTTTAAGCACCTTGCATTTAAAACTATTAGATTAGTGCAAAAGTAATTGCAGTTTTTGCCATTGAAAGTAACGGCAAAAACCTCAATTACTTTTGCACCAACCTTATAGTATCTGGAGTTAGTTTCTTCTGATGTGCATTACTCTTGAATGCCATTCTATATCACTCTAGCTCCTTTTCACAGCCAAAAGCAGGTGTTTTTGTTTTTTTGTTCTTTCTGGTTAACAGCCTGAATCTTTAGACTTCTCACTAAATTCCAGTTTCCACTTGTCAGTTTATTCCCAAAACTAACAAGAGTGGCATGCCCTGAACCCAGTGAAAGATAATTTTCTTTCCCCAGTTACCCTTTGGTCATTTATCCTTTAAGAGTTCCTTCCTTTCTCTTCTGCCATCCATTCCTTTATTCACAGTATAGGATGAAACCATGCAGAAGACTCATGATGAAACTACTTCAGTTATAAATTAGCAGTAGCATTTCACTGACACAGAGAAGACAATTTTTTTTCCTTGTAGGTATATGAAACTTTGTCTTATTTTGTAGACTTTTTAACGTACCTGTTGTCTCTCTTCAACTTGAACTCTTTGGGCTTATGCATATTCCATTCATTTATTCAACATTGGATAGGCATCTATTATGTTCCTGACATTCTGCTGGGTGCTGGAAATGTAGAGTAAGAGTTATCTATGAAAGCACACTATCCAGTGGGTTAAGTAGAGACAAATAATTCATCGCTATATAGAATTTTATTTCTATGATATAGGAAGTACAGATCTGGTAGTGGCCTGCATGGGAGAATGATTGATTCTGGCTGCATTTTTTAGAGGGCCTAATGTAATACCTTATGCTTATTAGGCTTACAAGAAATATTTATTGGTGATGATAATATGGCATAAGTAGAAATTCAGAGAAGAGAGGAGGTAGAAAATAGCCTTTCTTAGAACTGAGGTTGACGTCAGGCTTTGTTATGGTAACAGTACTACTCTATAATGGGTGGCTTTTATTATTAATACTAACAATCACTTATAGTTATAAATTGCTGTCATTTACTGAGTATACATTATGTATTGGGCATTTGCTATCTCCTTTGCACAAGGCACATTATTCTATCCTCACACAATCCCTAGTGGCTAGGTATTTTTCCCACTTTATGGATGAGAAGACAGAGGCTCAGTCAGATAGTAAGTGGCTGAGCCAGAATTATAACCTCTCTGACTTTTAAATTTCTTCACTTAACCACTCTGCTATTATTATCAACCTAAATCTCAAGATCAGATGAAAATATATAAAAAAGAATTCAAAACAACTGTTTATTTGAAACAAATCGAATAAAAATTTGAAAGGGTTTGCATCAAAACCTTAGGACCGTTTTGACAGTTAAGATAGTCATGATATATTATTCAGTATAATCAGCAGAGTTAAAATGGATTCTCTTTGTGTGTATATATAGTGTGTATACACACACACACAGACAGAGAGAGAGAGAGAGAGAGAGAGAGAGAGAGATAACGTTATTTCCCAGCAATATGGTAAGCTAAACAGTTGAGTAAATTTGCCTATAGTACCCAAACTTCTCTAGGCTCTCTGAATTTCACAATGGTAAAATTACAAAGCATAAAACCAGTGTCTAAGATTAAAAAGAATAGCCAATTTCTTAATGAAAACTTTTAAAAAACATATTTCTTGGAATTGTTTTTAGAGACATTTCATCAGCCAAGCTTTATGCTTCATTTTAAATAAAGATTTTTTTTTTCATATTGGATATTATCCTAGCCATTTCTATTTCCATTTTTTTCCTTTAAGGTTTTTTATAAATCTGTGATCAGGATTGTTATATTAAAACTTGTTACTACTATTTACTGGGAACATAATCTTATTTCTCAAAGGATTAGGCTATAAAGAAGGATTAGTGTCACTAAACACAATATGGTAGAACTGGGTGTTTAAAATGAGATACAAATGTTTTAGGGACTTAAAATAAAGTGTGTGTTTAATAAAGAATTTAAGCAAGTCTTGTGTTCTGTTGTTTAGTTATACTGTTTGTGGAGATTTCTTCCTTTTTTAGACCCCCCCTCATTTTTTTCTAAATTGCACATTAATATTAGATTGCTTTGGTATGTATTGCCTTAATCAGAAAAGCATGTGAACCAAAGCCAGCTGTGGGATTGCAGAGCCTCTCAAAGACACGATCAAGGGGACATAAACAAGACATTAGACCTCTTATTCTCTCTCTCTCTCTCTCTCTCTCTCTCTCTCTCTCTCTCTCTCTCTATTTTATTGCCTAGCTCAGTGGTCTGTTTTATAGCCATGGTGCTCTGCCTAGCAGTCAATACTCTACCTGCAAGCTAGACTGATTATCAGGGAGGCAGAAGAAAATCTTTGACTGTAGAGCTGTACACAGTAGAGTTTGTCTGTTTCACTGTTACTATTCTCTGACAGTCTCTCTCATATTCATTTTCCACCCTCTTTTTCTTCCCAGCCCTTCTTTGCAACCATTTTTAATAAAATACATGTGTGTCAGGGATACAAAGTGAGTGTACTGACTGATCAGAGCTTTCGCCTAGGTTACTCAGTGTGTGAAACGGTCAGTTGGTCAGTTTTGAATGTCATAGCGATTGTCCAGTCTCTGTTCATCTCTCTTGTCTTCCTTCTCTGAATGATGCCTTTCTTCTCTCTTTCTTTTCTGTGGTCTTTTTTTTTTCTTTCCATCTCTCTCCTCTCTTCAAACACACTGTAGCATAGACATTTCTTCATTAAACAAACGTTTTTTGAATGCCTGCAACATGACAAATACTCTGTTAAGGGCTGGAACTACATCCATGAGCAACGCAAGGTCTCTGATCTCTCTGGAAAATCTAAGAATATTTCCATTAAACAATTATCCAACAAATTATTTCAAAATTATGTGAGAGAAAAGTCCTGCAAACAATATGTATGTGAAGTCAGGTTGCTTTATTTGAACATAATTTAGTCTGGCTAAGGGTCAGGAAGGATTTCCCTCTTAAAGTTAACTGTTTGATGTTGAATTCCTTCCATAAATTTCAAACTTGTAATCACTTTTCAGAATAAACTGCATTAAACTTGTTTCTCAAATTAGGAATTAGCCATCTACATTTGTTGCTGTATATTTCTCCCTCTTACTCTTTACATATTATTAATAGCCCTAAATGTTAACAAAAGCCCCCCACTTAAGGCAGTTCAACTTAGAATTTTTCAACTTTACGATGGTGCAACAGTAGCTGGAAAGCAGTTGATAGGTTCTTGAGATGCTGGATGGCAGAAGGTAGCTGTGGCTCCCAGTAAGCCACATAATCACAACCATAAACCACTGAAATTCTACAGTGTACTAGTCGCTAGATGATTTTGGCTAACTGTAAGCTGATTATCACTGTTCTCAGAATGTTTTAAGCTAGGTTAAGCTATTAAATTCTGTAGATCAGATGCATTAAATACATTTTTGACTTATTTTCAACTTACGATGAGTTTATCAGGACAACCCATCTTAAGTTGAAGAATATCTGAATAATCGATGAATATCAGCATCCACTTAATGTAAATTATCATGGAGTTGCTCTGTAAACATGTATGTCTATGAAAATCACTCCAAGAAATGAAGTATCAGTTATTAGACCATGTCTCCATTCTTTTAGGTTTCAAGCTTACTGACTGATGCATATTTCCGTGGCTGACACGGCTTACCAAATACTGACTAACCTAGTGAATGTGATGCTCTTCTCCTTTGAGCCTGCTTTGTCTAGCCTGGTTTTAGTTGACTGAGATGAAGATTCCATGATTCTTGGCAGATGCCTGGAGTCGGAGAGCTAGATGATATTTTCATTGAACTTACACAGTTCTTTTAAAAAGTCCTGATTACTGCTGGCTCTTCCCATTTGCCTGTGGAGCAACTATACTTTCTAACTATGTCTTTCTTTTCTTCACCATTTATTTACTTACAAATTTCTTAAGTATGCAGTGATGGTGAACTATGAGCAAATTGCAGAACACAAACTAGACTAGTGTCTGGTGAGAACAAGGTAGGACCTGAGATCTCAGTTTATTGTCTACCATTAACTCACTTTTCTTTTGAAACCATTCATTGTTTAGAACGTTGGCACTTTGGAGATCGGCTAGTCCCAACTTTCATTTTAAGAATACAAGAACACAATAGCAAAGACATGGAATCAACCCAAATGCCCATCAGTGATAGATTAGGTAAAGAAAATGTGGTACATATACATCATAGAATAGTATGCAGCCATAAAAAGGAATGATAAGATCATGCCCTTTGCAGAGACATGGATGGAGCTGGAAGCCATTATCCTCAGCAAACTAACACAGCAGTAGAAAACCAAACACTGCATGTTCTCACTTGTAAGTGGGAGCTAGACAATGAGAACACATGGACATGGAGGGAACATCACACACTGGGGCCTGTTGGGGGATTTGAAGGAGGGAGAGCATCTGGATAAATAGATAATGCATGTAAGGCTTAATACCTAGGTGACTGGTTGATAGGTAAACATGGCCCATGTTTACCAACATAACAAAGCTGCACCTCCTGCACAGTGTCCCAGGACTTAAAATTAAACTATTTTTTTTTTAAAAAGAAAAAAAATGGGGGGCCAGGTGTGGTGGTGCACACCTGTAATCCCAGAACTTTGGGAGGCCGAGGTGGGTGGATCACGTGATCAATAGATTGAGACCATCTTGGCCAAAATGGTGAAACCTCATCTCTACAAAATGTACAAAAAATAACTAGGTGTGGTGGCATATGCTCTAGTCCCAGCTACTTGGGAGGCCGAGGCAGGGAAATCGTTGATTGAACCCAGGATGTGGAGGTTGCAGTGAGCCAAGATTGTGCCACCGCACTCCAGCCTGGCAACAGAGCGAGACTGTCTCAAAAAAAAGGGGTGCGGAGGGAGAAAGATTTGGATAATCAGTTTGTAGAGGAAGAAATAAAAATGGTCAATAATGATATGAGAAGATGTTCAACCTTACTAATAAAAAAGGGTAATCCCTTACTCATTAAAAAAAAAAATTAAAAGAAAAAGAATTTAAGAACAGACCCCCAGACAGGTGATGTGACTTGTTGAGAATCACACAAAGAATTGTTTCCTCTTTGTAAGACTTATCTGCCTTATCTATAAACTAAGGGGATTGGAATAGTTGTTAGGTCATCATTAAGGGTTTCTTCAACTCTAAAATTGTGATTCTGCATCCTAGTTCTGACTCTACAGCAACTAAGGGAACAAAGCTCTGCCTAATGGCATGATCAGTCATCAGCCACAGAGATGCCCAAGATTTTACTTGGATTATCTTTGAAATAAACTTTCTTTGGTCTTTGGGTACCTCCTCCAAGCCTTTGAAAGTGCAGTCCTGCTGTAGCTTCTGTGCTGTGCACAGCAGGAGTTCTAAATGTGTCAGGGTCTCACTAGAGAATATTTTGTCCTCTAGCACTCAGACTATATCATTCTATTTTAAGGGTTTATTGGCTTTTTATTGTTATCTATGAAGGTGTTATTTTTTATTTAAGAGCCTAAAATTGTTGTCTTTAAAAATGCTATTTAAAATATTTTCATTTACACTATTAGATTAACCTTTCCTCTTGTATCCTAGATCACTCTTTCCGAATTTTGTGTTTTCTGGCTTTTTATTATGAAAAAAATATATCACATTATTATTTGACTGTCTTGATAGTTTTCATTCATTTGAGCTCCATAGGCTTCAGTCTGACAATTGCTATTGCAGTAGTCAATAGTCGTTCAATCTATTACATTCTCAGTAAGCAAGCTTACTTTCACATACAAAGATATTTTAAAAGATATTATTCTGTTTCCTAATTGTTTTCTGTATTTTTGAATCAATTGACATGCTCTCTAACCTAAAGAGGTAGTATATAATTTAGTGATTAAAAGCTTCAGAATTAAACAGATTAGCTTTCAAATTTTAACTCAGAGGCATGCTAGCTGTGTAATCCTTGGCAAGTTACACTTAAAACTCTCTAAGAATCATTTTCTTCCTCTACAAAATTGTTATATTTATTAAAATAAAATTTAATTATAAAATCAAATGAAATAATGTTAAGTATTTGGTGGGTATTTGGCACAAAGTAAGAGTTAGTTAAATTACTATCATTGTTTTTATTATAAACCCAATAAGCTAAACCTGGTATGAATAATTGTCTTCAGCTATGTCAGTTATTCAGAGATAGCATGTTACTTTCCTCTTAAAAGCAATGTTGAACTAAGGTATATTAAAAGATCTTCAGAATGCATCCAATATATCATGAATACAAGTGTATATATAGAAAATATATCTATAGTTACTTTCACTGAGATATAAACAAATTTTTGTGCCTGCAAAATTGCACTTATTTTTAGGGCACTGGTGTCAACAGCCACCTCTTCAAAGAAATTATTTCTTTTGATCCATTTAGTAACTTGATCCCAGCTGCATAAAAATAGACTTGCAGCATTTCATTTTTCCGCAGACTGCTGATGGCTGCATTCCATAACTTAAGAAATCTGTCAAAATGAAAGCTCTGAAACTCAAAAGCTTTTACAAAAACTTGTTGCACTTGCTGGCATTCAAACTGGAATTGTTTGCAATCCACAAAATATGGATTTGAAAATATAGCTTTAAAATATTACATAGGATTTTTAATTCTATATTAGATACTAACTGTTAAAAATTTCTTCACATAAAAGTTACCATGCAATCAGTAATTACATAGTTTTATGATGATTTGAATATTTTCTTTTTAATCAAAAGGGGTCAGTCATTTAAATAAATAGAAAATGTGTCCAGGAGTACTGTGTTTATGAGTACTGTGGTTGATAATAGTAGCTTTGGTGGAAGCTGTTAGTTACAGCAATGAACACCTTCACCGCTTGGCAGAAACTTTCCAACTCTTCCACTTATGTCTATGAGTTTATTTATGATGGTTGGCTGTTCTGTGTGAGATTTTGGTGCTTTATTATTTAATTATAATCCTGGATTTTGTCAATCACACACAGGTAAGAGAATAGGCAAGTGAAGGGAAGCCAAATGAATTCATCACCCAGTTCTTTTTAATTAATTAATTAATTTTCTTGAGACAGAGTATCACTGTTTCCCCCAAGCTGGAGTGCAGTAGTACACTCACTGCAGCCTTGAATTTCTGGGCTCAAGCAATCCTCCTGTCTCAGCCTCCTGAGTAGCTGGGACTAGAGGTGTGCCCCACTACATTCGGCTATTTTCTCTTTTTTAATAGACATGAAGTCTTGCTGTATTGCCCAGGCTCAACTTGAACTCCTCAGATGAAATGATCTTCCCCACTTCAGCCTCCCAAAATGCTGAGAGTACAGGTGTGAGCCCCACACCCAGCCTCCATCATGCAATTCTTAACTACTATTTTATGTGTAACCCTAACTCTGTCAATCTCCACCTTTCAGCTACATCATTTTGAAGCAAATCTAGGGCTTTTCCTTATCTACCTGCAAATACTTTAATAAGAACATTTAAAATATAAGAGCTCAAAAACAAATAATAATCACAATAACTTTGGTGTTAATTTGATGATATTAAAGCCAAGACCTGGAAATGATTTCAATACTGCCCTCAGTATGCCCTACTCCCCAGGATTCTCAGAGAACAATACATATATGTGACTAGCTTGTTTTTCTTTTGACTTTTTTTCTTTTTTAAATTCAGGGCTTTTTATAAAAATTGAATTAACCTTGAAGTTTAAGTGAGATGTCTTTACAAATCTGAATTTTTATCACTCTGGTTCTCATATCTTCCTGCAAGTGAGAGTGTGGGGACTAGGGAGCAGAAGAGTTCACTTAGCTATCCAGCTGCCAGGAGTAGAAAAGGAATATTAACAACAATGTTTATCTTGCTCTCAGAGTCTCAGAGTCTTCTACCTAGATCTGAGTGAGAAAAAGATAAAAAATCGGATATCCATGTCCTGGTCTTTAGGTAAAACAGTCAATGCCCTAATCTAAATAATTATATTAGCAACTCCTCCTTGGAGTGTGGTTTGGCTCACAGGGAATCAGGCAGAGGAGGATCTCATATAGGAGAATGGGTTCATACTACCCAAGAGTCTATACTCATTCTTGTTAAGGTGTTAAAGTACAGAGTAAAGTAGAGATTTGACAGAAATTTGATTAATTAGGCCATTATGGTATAGTAATATTCAATGCATGTTATAAGGAACAATGGTGGTGTGGAATGCTAAAGGGTGTCATTAAAAATGGGAGTTCTTGGAGCCTAAAATATGTAATTTCAGTGGGACTCCCAAGAAGCAAGTATAGTAAGGAGTGTTTTTAAAGTGTGTTTAGTCGTTGGTCTTTTATCTTTCCTGAGCATTTGGTAGGATCAATGTTTCTTCTAATGGTCTTTGGGGAGTGCTGGTGTAAATAATCAATACAGAAATGGGGACTGAATTTTTCATCTTGTTCATTTACTGCGTTTAAATTATTTGCATGATTGTTGCTACATCACTGAAGTTTGGGCTGTGAGCGAGGTTTTGAAAAAAAAAAAGTTTTTTTTTTTTTTGAACTTTGTAATCAAGTAAATCTGATGAGCATTTTTCCGACACTTTGAAATAGAAAATCTTTATACTCTAAGATATACTTGCTGTACTCATTTTATAAATCTCAGTTTTTTATTTTTATTTTTTTCTGACTCAACCTCTAGGCAAAGTGCTGGATTATTCATCTAAATAAGTGTTTAATGTTTCTCTTTTGAAAATTTCCAGTGTTTTATTTAAGTGAACATCATAACTATTGAAGTTTGAAATGTGATTATCTAGACTTGGGTATGAAGGACCAGCTGCACATTTTGTTACATTTTAGGTGGAAAACCTAAATAAAAATCATTAACCTCTGATCTTCCTAGTTAGACCCTCAAATACTGTGATTTCCCCAGTAAAACGAGAACACATCCACCAGAAGGAGATACTCATGAACAAGTCAGATCACAAGTGGAACATTGTTCTTAGGTTTTTTGTTATATGATTTTTAGAGGATACTGACAAACTGAAATGTGTTTCTTCCAGCTCTAAGTGTCTTGAGTCTAGAGTGGAGACTAGAATACTGGCGGATCTTGGCTCTTACAACCAGCAAAGAAATGTAATAGGAATTTACTTCAAATACGTGAAAGACATTGGAGTAAGCAACAGTGACTTTGTTTCTCATGGCTCCAAAGGGTAGACCAATGTAAGAAACTATAGGAAAGAAATAATAATATGATTCAGCTACATGAATATCTTTTTAATTAAAGCTTTGAACCACAATAACATGAGAAGTGGTTAGTTGTAAATTATCTTAAGATACAAGGTAGAGTTTGTGTGCTATCCATCAGTTACTATCTAAGGAATCCATTTATTGGCTATAAGCTTGGATTACATGACCTTCAATATTTTATCATATTTATTAAATATAAAAATATCTTACAAATTACAGTTGCAACAGTAACTGTCCCAGCTATGTTGAGGGTCATTTTGAGGGTCTGATAAAATTATGGATCCTCTTTCCATAAAAATGCACAGATGTGCATATATGCTTTGCATACAATTTTGAGGGTTCAGTGCTTCCCTTGAAGCTTGTTCATAGATCCCAGGATAAAAATCTGGTCTATAATTTAATTAACTTTGAAACTCTGAGTAAATCAATTAACACAACTGGCCACATAATCCTCATAATTAAGGTTTAGTGATGAGACAATCTTTAATGTATATAGGTCTTTCTGTTCCTAAAAAATAAAATATTTGATTTATTTGTTAGAAAGGAATTCTTGAGGACAAGGCATAGTCTCAGTATAATCAAATGGAAATGGAGAGTGGGGTTTTTCTCAACATTGATAAAACTCTAGCCTAAAGAAAGAATAGAGGCAGTAAAACCTCATTTCCCTGTTGCTTTGGACATAAGCAACATGTTCCTGAGTGTCCATTTCCAATTTTGACTTTTGGCTATTTGTAACAATAAAATGAAAGCACAGAAGGTTTGTGTGGGGGTTAGACCTCAGTGAAAGATAAGGAATGCCTTTTGTAATAAAAGACAATTGGGCACCTGGGCAAGTTCATTTTACAGCTCATTAGCACTGCCCTCAATCCACGAAGATCATTGCTAAGTTTATCCATGTGAAGTAATTATACTTACATACATATGCAACCATTCATGTACATGTTAACATGGAAATGATTTCCTTGGATTGAATTTGAGAGGAAAAATAGTGATCAGCACTTTCTTAGTACCGTAGATATTAAGGACAGTTGTGTTGTATGCTAGTCATTTGTGTCCTGTCTTCAGTTCATACAAGACTGTCTAATAACTGCAGAAATACTATAGGAGGGTAATTTTCAGTCTTAGAAAGAGCAGAGCAAAGGAATGAAAGGATTAGGAAGAGACTTTATTAGCACTTCTGAATTCATGTTCCTCAAAGCAAAGGAGTTTTCTGAATAACACCTCCCTTATATGCCTCCCAACCATAAATTCATCTTTTTCTGTTCCTCCTCCACCACCTTTTTCGCTCTCCTCCTTAACATAAACAATTATTTATGGTGTATCTAGGAAGTGCTGAATACTATAGGAAAAAAAATTAAAAGGAGATACAGAGAACTGTCTGCGAAGGACATCAACCCTCAAGGTATTTACTAGCTGGTAGCAGAGAGAGGACACCTTGAGCAAATCAACATCTCTTTGTTTTTTATAAACACATACAGACATGCCAGAAAGCATCACTCTAACAGCAGCACTAGACATTTACAAGCACCTCTTCTGTGGTGGGCCTTAGGCTAGGAAACATTTGTGAGCATGAATGTTGCTTAGTGTCTTGTTAAGAATGCAGATTCCTAAATATACCCTACATATTCATCAAGTCCAGGATGATGTACAATATCAAACCATGGCTTTATGGGAAAGTGTTGCAAGTGGCTGGCAGGCTGTATTTGGGCGGGGGAACAAAAACACCTGCCTGCAAAATGGAGACTCAAAACAACATGAAACGTGTACTCTGCCCTGATGTGATTGCTGTACAGCTGGAGGGGCAATGTTTGTACATACAGAGATGGAGTAACAATACATGGAACTAAAATCATGCCAACTAAATGGCAGAGAAAACAAATGAAGAGAGTATGGGGGTAGATAATGGGGTCTCAATGAAAAGAGGTAAAAATGGAGGTCAGCTTTCAATAAATAGACTAAATACCTTTTATGAAGAGATACATTTACCTTTGCTATTAGCTGCGGCCATTATTCATTTTATATTTTCCTTTCCACCTTTCTTCTACATTCTCTAATTTGCTTGTTTCACAGTACAGTCTCCTCCCAGTGGTGATCTACTGGTTCTCAATTACCCTTCTCCACCCCTCCATGGGGAGATTAACATCTTGACCAGTCCCTGTACATTTAGAAAGCACCTGAGTTCACTGAAATGGGTAGGAAGAGACACTGATCATTACTTCAATTAGCCACTCTTCTTAGAGCTGAAGGTCAAAAGTTACTTCAGTATCACTTACTATAAAGATGCCAGTTAGCTTCAGATATGCAGGTGTTTGAGGCAACAGGGAATGCTATAGAGGGAAATTATAGTCAGAAATCAAAAAGAACATCACAAACTGGCTACTTTTCCAGATTGAAAGCACATAAGGTAGCTGTCCATCAATTCTACCAGAATGTAGAAGACAAGTAACAACATGACATTATAAATTATTTGGGCCTCTTTATTTGGAAATGTAAGATTTGTTAACTTCCTTTAAGATCAATCCATGTGAGTTGGCATGGGAGAATAAGAATGACTGCTGATAAAACTCTTTATACTTAAGATCAAATAGAGTGCACTTAATAAGCCTAATCTGAAACTGATAGTTCGGTAGATAAAGTGTAAGTGTAAAAGAATTTAATAGAAAATACATAGGCTGTATGTAATACGTAATAAGTTAATGTATTTATTTGTTTTTCTTGTTTGTTTATTTTAAATGTGTCTTTTATAGACCCTTGTCTGCAGTTGCTGTGATTTTTTTCATCACCCACCTCTTTCTCCAAGCTAGACATATGAATGAAAATATATGCTTATAATCATAAATCTATTTTCTTATTAATGGTTACCTGGCTTCCCAGGAAGGTACTTGGTGATGAGTTATTTGCCTAGTCAGGGTACACCAATATGTATCACAATGTGGACTTTTTGCTCCTTCTCTTCCACTTTTCATGAGTTTACTCTATTTCCTTGGCTAGAAATTAGAACTAAAGGCATCTTCTTATTTCTTACAAATGCTATCATTTTTTTATCCAAAGAAATATGCAGAGGCAAGATCTTAGGCGGGGGAATAAATCAGTAACTCCCTGTGGGAATGTAGATTAGTTCCAAATCTCCACTCCTTTGCTTTCTGGAAGCTTCACTTCATGGATGTTGAGTATCAATATGTGCTTTCTTATTAATCTATTTCTACTTACTGGCTTTTCCTGTAGTTTCAGGGCTAATAAAGAATAAGCCTGCTTCATAGAGAAGTAGGCTTATGAAAATCCTTGAAGTATTTGAACATGTCTCTTCTATCTCCCTTAGTCTTTGTTACTTTAGACTGAATATTGCTCTTATGACCATCTGGTCACTCACCTGTTTGTCAAAGCATCTTTTAAAATGGGCACGTAGCATTCCAACATACCCCATGTGTGTCTTATGCAAAGTTCAGAAAAATGATTGTTAATCTCATGAGCTGGATACTAGAATATGATTCATACAAACATTTCTGCTAAAAGGTACATCAAATTTGCCTGTCATTACATTTTTGTTCAGGAAAAATCCTCAGGTCTTTTACCCTAACAACTACAGAAATAGGTCTTTCTCATACTGTGCTTATGCTATTTTCTCAAATCTTCATGCAGGATTTTTTTTTAAATTTATGCTTGTTAATGTTTCTTGCTCTGAAGAATTTGGGAGTCTGATGAGGAGGATGTCTTGTCAATTGAAAATATGTTTCATGAACTCTGCCATAATTTAAACAATCTTCAGTCCTATATGGGCCCTCTAGAATCTTCCTAGGTAAATTTTACTTTCATTTGTATGAAAAACATGTGCACAAAAGAAAGAACAAGTCTAGATTTCTGTACTTATGAGGACCTTTGAGGACCATAGGAAGCAATGACAAAGACGTTCTTTGCTAAGTGATACAACTATTGATCTTATGCCACCGTGGTTTTCTAGCTGCCCAAATCAGGAACTTGTTGCTTATGTGCATTTAATCATGGTGTGGCACCCAAGAGTTTGGGCAGTTGAAACTCCAGATAGACAGGTAATTGCATGTGTACATCAAACTTAATAGCAACCTTGCAGAATGAAAGGATATTAAATGCAATGGAAATTTTGAATCAATATTTGTTTCTTAAAATCTTCGTAAACAGCATTTGCCAAATAGGTGGTAAGCACCTGGTCAATAAATATGTCTTAGTTGTGTGTACACACTGTTGCTTTGGAACTAAGTATGAAACTGTATTAACTGAGGCAAGAATACTTATCAGCTCCAATGAGATTCCATTTGCAGGGCCATTTATGCAAGTCACGAGGTAGATATCCTTTCATGAACTTCAAGAGAGGATTGAATCTGCCCGCCTCAGCATGAGGAGGCAGTAAGTCCAAAGACTTATATCCACAATTTAGAACCAACCCGCTCCCCCAGTCGTTTCATTCTGAATGACGCCAGGGCCTGGTACAGATCCTGCTGCAGAATGAGTGCTCAATAAATATTTGCTAGATAAATAAATAATTTGATACATTGATAATGAAATGGATGAAAGAATGTGTGGGAGCCTGCACTTACTCACCTGTAGGTGTATTACCTGGGAAGATGTTTTTCTTACTAATATGCCCACATCAGAGACCTCCTGGTTGAGAGTGGTCTTCATTAAGCTCTAATTCTTTTCTCCAGGAAATGAATATTCTCTACCTTTTTCATGGCTGTTTAAGAAGGGGGAAATAGGTGCATTTCTTTAGTTCCATAGTATTATTTACTCAGTGGCATTTTCTTTTGTTCAGGAGATGTGGGTAGCCTTTTTTCCCCTTGAATTATTATTTATAATGGGCTTCTGTAATTAAAAAAAAAAGTACCTTAACTTTGCTAAAATGCATGTGGATCTGAAGAAATCCAAAGCAAATCATATGTTCTCTACTTTCCTTAATGATAAAGGTCTCTCCCAGATGCTTGGGGGGTCTCAGCTGGCTGACTTACCCATCTAAGTAATCATCTGTTCAAGAAAATAGAGATATCCATTAGGCATGTATTTAGCTTCCAAAACCTGGAAACCTGACTTATATAACATTAAACTGATAATTTATTTTTCAAATTGAATAAGAAGTCCAGAGTTAGGTAACATATGGCTGTTGTAACTCCTGTAAGGAGACATGAAACATTTAAACACCTTCTGTCTTCTTTATTCTTCATCCTTAGTGGTAATTTTGACTTCATGATCTCAAAACTGGTATTGACCGTGGGCATTAATTCCGCATTTGGAGCAACAGGTATAAGGTTTTATAGTAAAAAAAAAAAAAAAAAAAAAAAAAAAAAAAAAAAAAAAAAGGTGGGGGGCAGACTACCAAAATCTACCTTAAAAAATATTTTCTTAATCATGTAAATTCAATTTACATTTCTTCAAGATTAACTGGGTCACAAGGGCGCCTGGGTCACAAGGGCGCCCTCACTGTAGGGATGTTTTGGAAAGCAAGTCGTTTTAGTGGGACATATTGCTACTCTGTGCTCTCCCCCTTCATCCTTTCAAATGGTTCTGTTTGACAGGGAGAAGGCAGACTGGATATTGAATACTAATCTAGAATTATTCTGTCACAGCAGCTTGTCTAGGTTGATAGCCTGATCTAGTGAGCCAAGGACAGGGCTGCTCCAAAAATACTACAATTGAACAGTCACTTATTTTTAAAATGAATTTTGGTGTTTCCATATAGATACTACCTAGAAAGTCATAGGAGACTATTGAATTATTTAGTCCTGGATCTGAGTCTCATTACAAATTATTTCATTTTATATATATATATATTATTTTCATTTTATATATATATATATATATATATATATATATATATATATAATGGATTTGCTGACAGGTTAGAGAATGGAAAATGTATTGAGATTTCCCAGATTAAAAAATATATATATATTATATATATATTTTTTAATCTGGGAAATCTCAATACATTTTCCATTCTCTAACCTGTCAGCAAATCCAATTCTAGATTAAAAAAAATCTCCATCCCAGAAAACCCAGTATATTCAAACTTTATTTACCCAACTGACCTATTATTATTATACTCTTCTAATTTGATTTCCCTGCATAGTTCCTTATTCAATTTCATTTTTGTAAAAAATTTTTAGTGTGTACAATAGATTGTTCCACCAGATTTAGAAAATATTACTCCAGCTATATGTAAAGCAGGAAATGTCTGCTATGTTAATATACCTATTTGCTTGTTCTTAAGGTCTGTATAGGATGAGTTAAACAATGACTTATCAGCATCAGTATTTTGACAAAGTGAAAGAAAAGGCAACTAAAATAATAGCAAGAAATTTGTCCCCGAATCACCTACTGTTACCTCTGGTATCTGTCAACAGTGTAAAGGGTTTTAAGACAGATAAAACTGGGGAACTGAAAAATAAGCTAAAATAAATTATAAGGTTTTATCAAAAGCCTATTTTTAGCTATGGAGACTTTGTGTTGTTAATTATATGGCATAAAAATCATTGACTATAGAAAATTTGCAACTTTCTTAAACATGCCTCATATAAGCCATAAACCTTTAAAAATGAACTATGAAAATAGGCTTATGGTTTTCCTTCCTCACATTTTATACATGTAACTATTTGCCTTTATTATTTAAGAGTAGGTTTTATTCCTCCATGATTGTGTATGCATTTCAAATTGATTAGGATTTTCACATGATATCTCCGAGCAGTTTTCTGTTACAAATTTTCTCAAATCTGAATTTATTAACCAACTGATAGCAGTGGTTAATACCAATGTGAACCTAAACGTTAAAGCAAACATTTGATGAAATTTACCTAGTTTCAATTTTCTAATGCTAGCAAAAGTGAACTGCTTCAAAATAAAAATCACGTATGTTTTTCCTGAAAAAAAGCCTTATGTATCAGCTCAAACTCTTCCATGTTAAGCTAATTATCTTTTGCTTGTGTGGCAGTTTAATTTTTTGCCATGTTGTGTAAAGGCTTGCTCAAAGCAGTACAACATAAAGGAAGTTTGTTTTTTCTTTTAGTTTTTTCAGTTTTCTTATCTTTTCTATTGATTGGCTGAGAGGGTATGTGTTTGGGGGTTTCTTGCAGTTTCTCTAGAGAATATTTATGTAAATTGAAAAAAAATCAGTATTACTTGGAAAAATAACTAAAACTTTGATTTAACAGTACAAAAGAGGGTACTATCTAATCCCTCAAGTAGGAAATTGCTTTTCTTCATGATCCATTGCTTTCATACTGTTTCTGGCTGCTACTGCCAAAAGACAAAAGACTTACCTTTTCTCTTCTTTTACCATGTCTGTTTTCTTCCCTCTGCAAACTTGGCAGTAAATAATAGTTGAAATGAGTACATTTAAATAATAATAGTAAAATGCATGACTGATAAGATCATCAGGTCTCAACTGGGCAACTGTGATTACATAGGAGCGAAGCAGGAAAGAATTGACAAGGGAATCTAAAATAGGAAATTAAGAATTTGGCAGAGAGTATAGAAATGAAGATGTGACTTATTTGTAGTTTTTTAATATGCTACTGTAAATATTAGCTGGAAGAAGATCACACGTGCTCCAAAACTGGTGATTTTTCTGAAGGAGGCAGGTTTTCTGTGAGATGCTTTGAATTTTATCTTCAACAAATGCTAAATCAAAGTATTGCCAATGTGAAAAGATACTGATTTGGTTTGTTTGCAGTTGATCTTCCACTATCTGTTAAAGTATATAGTTTTAATCACAATTGAAGCTGCTGTTTGCTGCTTTAAACATATATATATATATATATATATATATATATATATATATATATATATATATATCTCCTTTAAGTTCTGGGATACATGTGCAGAATGTGCAGCTTTGTTACATAGGTATGCATGTGCCATGGTGATTTGCTGCACCCATCAACATGTCATCTGCATTAGGTATTTGTCCTAATGCTGTCCCTCCCCTTGCTCCCCACCCCGCTACAGGGCCTGGTGTGTGATGTTTCCCTTTATGTACCCATATGATCTCATTGTTGAACTCCCACTTATGAGTGAGAACATGCAGTGTTTGGTTTTCTCTTGCTGTATTAGTTTGCTTAGAATGATAGTTTCCAGCTTCATCCGTGTACCTGCAAAGGGCAAGAACTCATTCTTTTTTATGGCTGCATAGTATTCCATGGTGTCTATGTGCCACATTTTCTTTATCCAGTCTAACATTGATGGGCATTTGGGTTGGTTCCAAGTGTTTGCTATTGTGAATAGTGCTTCAATAAACATACATATGCATGTGTCTTTATATTAGAATGATTTATAATATTTTGGGTATGTACCCAGTAATGGGATTGCTGGGTCAAATGGTATTTCTAGTTCCAGACCCTTGAGGAATTGCCACACTGTATTCCACAATGGTTGAAATGAATTACACTCCCACCTACAATGTAAAAGCGTTCCTATTTCTCTACATCCTCTCTAGGATCTGTTGTTTCATAACTTTTTAATAATTGCCATTCTTACTGGCATGAGATGGTATCTCATCATGGTTTGATTTGCATTTCTCTAATGACCAGTAATGATGAGCTTTTTTTTTCATATGTTTGTTGGTAACATAAATGTCTGTTTTTAAAAAGTGTCTGTTCATATCTTTTGCCCACTTTTTGATGGCGTTTGTTTTTTTCTTGTAAATTTGTTTAAGGTCCTCATAGATTCTGGATATTAGCCTTTTGTCAGATGAATAGATGGCAAAAACTTTTCTCCCATTCTGTAGGTTCCCTGTTAAATCTCATCTAGTTTCTTTTGCTGTGCAGAAGCTCTTTAGTTTAATTAGATCCCATTTGTCAATTTTGGGTTTTATTGCCATTGCTTTTGGTGTTTTAGTCATGAAGTCTTTGCCTGTGTCTATGTCCTGAATGATATTGCCTAGGTTTTCTTTCAGATATTTTATGGGTTTTAGGTCTTACGTTTAATCTTTAATCCATCTTCAGTTAATTTTTGTATCAGGTATAAGAAAGGGTCCAGTTTCAGTTTTCTGCATGTGGCTAGCCAGTTTTCCCCAACACCATTTATTAAAAAGGGAATGCTTTCGCCATTGCTTGTGTTTGTCAGGTCTGTCAAAGATCAGGTAGTTATAGATGTGTGGTGTTATTTCTGAGGGCTCTGTTCTGTGCCAGTGGTCTATATAGCTGTTTCAGTATGAGTACGATGTTTTTTTGGTTACTGTAGCCTTGTAGTATAGTTTGAAGTCAGGTGGCATGATGCCTCCAGCTTTGTTCTTTTTGCTTAGGATTCTCTTGGCTGTGTGAGCTCTTTTTTGGTTTTATATGAAATTTAAAATAGATTTTTCTAATTCTGTGAACAAATTCCATGTTAGCTTGATGGGGATAGTATTGAATCTATAAATTACTTAGGGCAGTATGGCCATTTTCATAATATGGAGTCTTCCCATAAATGAGCATGAAACATTTTTCCATTTGTTTATGTCCTCTTTTATTTCCTTGAGCAGTGGTTTGTAGTTCTCCTTGAAGAGGTCCTTCAAATCCCTTGTAAGTTGTATTCCTAGATATTTTGTTTTCTTTGTAGCAATTGTGAATGGGAGTTTGCTCATGATTTGACCCTCCGTTTCTCTATTATTGGTGTATAGGAATGCTTGTGATTTTTGCACATTGATTTTGTATCCTGAGACTTGGCTGAAGTTGCTTGTCAGCTTAAAGTGTTTTGGGGCTGAGACGATGGGTTTTTCTAAATATACAATCCTGTTATCTGGAAACAGAGATAATTTGACTTCTTCTCTTCCTGTTTGAATGTGCTTTCTTTTTCTTGCCTGATTGCCCTGGCCAGAACTTCCTATATTATGTTAAACTGGAGTGGTAAGAGAGGCTATTCTTGTCTTCTGCTGGTTTTCAAATAGAATGCTTCCAGCTTTTTCCCCTTCAGTATGATATTGGCTGTGAGTCTGTCTTAAATAGCTCTTATCATGTTGAGATATGTTCCATCAATACCTAGTTTATTGAGTGCTTTTAGCATGGAGGAGGGTTGAATTTTATCAAAGGCATTTTCTGCATCTATTGAGACAATCATGTGGTTTTTGTCATTGGTGCTGTGTATGTGATGGATTACATTTATTGACTGGCATAGGTTGAACCAGCCTTGCATCCCAGGGATGAAGCCAACTTGATCATGGTGGATAAGCTTTTAAATGTGCTGGAATTCAGTTTGCCAGAATTTTATTGAGTATGTTTGCATCAATGTTTATCAGGGATATTGGCTGAAATTTTCTTTGTTGTGTCCTGCCAGGTTTTGGTATCAGGATGATGCTGGCCTTCTAAAATGAGTTAGGGAGGAATCCCTCTTTTTCTGTTGTTTTGAATAGTTTCAGAAGGAATGGTACCAGCTCCTCTTTGTATCTCTGGTAGAATTTGGCTGTGAATCTGTCTGGTCCTGGGCTTTTTTGGTTGGTAGGCTATTAATTACTGCCTTAATTTCAGAACTTGTTATTGGTCTATTCAGGGATTCCACAGCTTCCTGGTATACTGTTGGGAGGGTGTGTGTGTCCAGGAGTTTATCCATTTCTTCTAGATATTCTAGTTTCTTTGCATAGAGTTGTTTATGGTATTCTGTGAAGGTACTTTGTATTTCTTTGGAATCAGTGGTGAGATCCCCCTTATCATTTTTTAATTTTGACTATTTGATTCTTCTATATTTTCTTCTTTCTTAGTCTGGCTATTGGTCTATCAATTTTGTTAATCTTTTCAAAAAGCCAGCTTCTGCATGCCTTGATTTTTTGAAACGTTTTTTGTGTCTTTGCCTCCTTCAGTTCTGCTCTGATCTTACTTAATTTTTTGTCTTCTGCTGGTTTTGAATGTGTTTGTCCTTGCTTCTCTAGTTCTTTTAATTTTGACATTACAGTGTCAATTTTAGATCTTTCCTCATTTCTCTTGTGGCCATTTAATGCTGTAAATTTCCCTCTATACTCTCTGTGTCCCAGAGCTTTTGGTACGTTGTGTCTTTGTTCTCATTGGTTTCAAATAACTTATTTATTTCTGCCTCAATTTTGTTATTTACCTAGTAGTCCTTCAGGAGCTGGTTGTTCAGTTTTCATGTAGTTGTGTGGTTTTGAATGAGTTTCTTAATGCTAAGTTCGAATTTGATTGCACGGTGGCCGGGGAGACTCTTTTTTATGATTTCCATCATTTTGCATTTATTGAGGAGTGTTTTATTTCCAATTATGTGGTCTGTCTTAGAATAAGTGCTATGTGGTGCTGAGCCAAATGTATATGCTGCTGATTTGGGGTGGCGAGTTCTGTAGAGTTCTATTAGGTCTGCTTGGTCCAAAGCTGAGTTCAAGTCCTGAATATCTTTGTTAATTTTCTGTCTCATTGATCTAACATTGACAGTGTGGTGTTAAAGTCTCCCACTATTATTGTGTGGGGGGTCTAATCTCTTTGAAGTTCTCTAAGAGCTTGCTTTATGAATCTAGGTGCTCTTGTATTGGCTTCATATATATTTAGGATAGTTAACTCTTCTTGTTGCATTGATCCCTTTACATTACATAATGCCCTCCTTTGTCTTTTTTGATCTTTGTTTGTTTAAAGTCTGTTTTATCAGAGACTAGGATTGCAAACCATGCTTTCTTTTACTTTCCATTTGCTTGGTAAATCTTCCTCCATCCCTTTATTTGGAGCCTGTGTGTGACTTTGCACATGAGGTGGGTCTCCTGAATACAACACACTGATGGGTCTTGACTATCCAATTTTCCAGCCTATGCCATTTAACTGGGGCATCTAGCCCACTTACATTTAAGATTAATATTGTTATGTGTGAGTTTGATTCTGTCATTATGATGCTAGCTGGTTATTGTGCCTATTCATTGATGCAGTTTCTTGATAGTGTTGATGATCTGCACATTTTAGGTTGTGTTTGCAGTGGCTGGTACTGATTTTTCCTTTCCACATTTAGTGCTTCTTTCAGGGGCTCTTGTAAAGCAGGCCTGTTGGGAACAAAATTCCTCAGTATTAGCTTGTCTGTAAAGGATTTTTATTTCTCCTTCACTTATGAAGCTTAGTTTGGCTGGATATGAAATTCTGGGTTGAAAATTATTTTCTTTAAGAAAGTTGAATGTTGGTCCCCACTCTCTTCTAGTCTGTAGGATTTCTGCAGAGAGATCTGCTGTTGGTCTGATGGGCTTCCCTTTGTGGGTATCTTGACCTTTCTCTCTGTCAGCCCTTAACATTTATTCTTTCATTTCAGACTTGGTGAACCTGACGATTTTGTGTCTTGGAGTTGCTCTTCTCAAGGAGCACCTTTGTGATGTTCTCTGTATTTCTTGAATTTGAATGTTGGCCTGTCTTGCTAGGTTGGGGACGTTCTCCTGGATAATATCCTGAAGAACGTTTTCCAACTGGGTTTCATTCTCCCTGTCACTTTGAGGTATACCAATCAAACATAGGTTTGATCTTTTCACATAGTCCCATATTTCTCGAGGCTCTATTTATTCCTTTTCATTCTTTTTTTCTCTAATATTGTCATCATGCTTTATTTCATATTCTTCAATCTCTGATATCCTTTCTTCCACTTGATCAATTTGGGTGTTAATAGTTGTGTATGCTTCATGAAGTTTTGCTTTTTTTTTTTTTTTTTTAGCTCCATCAGGTCATTTATATTGCTCTCTAAACTGGTTATTCTTATTAACAATTCCTCTAACCTTTTATCAGTGTTCAAGGTTCTTAGCTTCCTTGCATTGGTTCAAACATGCTCCTTTAGCTCAGAGGCATTTGTTACTACCCATCTCTGAAGCCTTCTGTCAATTCATCAAACTCATTCTCCATCCAGTTTGGTTCCCTTGCTGGCAAGGAGCTGTGATCCTTTGGAAGAGAAGAGGCATTCTAGTTTTTGGAATTTTAATCCCTTTTTGTGCTGGTTTTTCCTCATCTTTGTGGATTTATTTACCTTTGATCTCTGCTGTTGGTGACCTTTGGATGGAGTTGTTGCATGGTCACCCTTTTTGTTGATGTTGATGCTATTCCTTTCTGTTTGTTAGTTTCCTTCTAACAGTCAGGCCCCTCTGCTGGTCTACTGGAGTTTCCTGGAGGTCCACTCCAGACCCTGTTTGCCTGGGTATCACCAGTGGAGACTGCAGAACACAAAAGATTGCTACCTACCTCTGAAAGCTTCGTCCCAGGGGGGCACCTGCCAGATACCAGCTGGTGCTCTCCTGTATGAGGTGTCTGTCAAACCCTGCTGAGAAATGTCTCCCTGTTAGGAGGCATGAGGGTCAGGGACCCATTTGAGGAGGCAGTCTGTCCCTTAGCAAAGTTTGAGAGCTGAGCTGGGAGTTCTGCTGCTCACTTCAGAGTTGGCAGGCAGGAATGTTTAAACCTGCTGAAGCTGTGCCGACAGCTGCTTATTCCCCCAGGTGCTCTGTCCCAGGGAGATGAGAGTTTTATCTATAAGCCCTTGACTGAGGCTGCTGCCTTTCTTTCAGAGATGACCTGCCCAGAGAGAAGGAATCTAGAGAAGTAGTCTGGCTACAGGGTCTTGGTTTCACTGTGGTGGGTTCTTCCCAGTTCGAACTTCCCAGTGGCTTTATTTACACTGTGAAGGGAAAACTGCCTACTCAAGCTTCAGTAATGGCAGACGCCCTCACCACATCAAGCTTGAGTATCCCAGGTTGACTTCAGACTGCTGTGCTGGCAGAGAGAATTTCAAGCCAGGAGATCTTAGTTTCCTGGGCTCCATCGGGATGGGATTTTCTGAGCAAGACCACTTGGCTCCCTGGCTTTAGCCCCCATTCCAAGGGAGTGAACAGTTCTGTCTTGTTGGCTGTTCAGGAGCCCCTGGGGTACAAAAGAAAACTCCTATGGCTAGCTCACCGTCTGCCCAAACAGCCACCTAGTTTTGAGCTTGAAACCCAGGGCCCTGGTGGTGTAGGCACCAAAGGAAATCTCCTGGTCTATGGATTGCAAAGACCATGGGAAAAGTGTAGTATCTGGACTGGAATGCACTGTCCATCACAGCACAGTCCCTCATGGCTTCCCTCGGCTAGAGGAGGGAGTTCCCTGACCCCTTGTGCTTCCTGGGTGAGGTGACAACCCACCCTACCCCGGGGCTTGCCCTTCATGGGCTGCACCCACTGTTTAACCAGTCCCAGTGAGATGAGCTGGGTACCTCAGTTACAGATGCAGAAATCACCTGCCTTCTGCATTGGTCTTCCTGGGAGCCGCAGACCGGAGCTGTTCCTATTTGGCCGTCTTCCCTGGGAATCCATTGTTTGCTACTTTTAAAGCAAACCACTGTAAATTGGGCTAAAACAATTGCATTCTTAATATTTGCCTTCTAACTTTTATTAATGCATGAAATTTTACATTGCACAGGAAATTGGAAATTTGCTCCTTCCTTCAATATGAGGATAGCACATAAATAAATAAAAATATGCATTATTTATTTATTTATGTAGAGATGGGCTCTCTCTGTCACCCAGGCTGGAGCATCATATGTATATACTACCATGCCTGCCTAATTTTTAAATTATTTATAGAGATGGAGTCTCCTTATGTTGCTCAATTTGGTCTCAAACTTGTAGTCTCCAGTGATTCTTCCACCTCTACCTTCCAAAGTGCTGGGATTTCAGGCCTGAGCACCTGGCCCAGTTTTCATTATTTAAGGGCATTGGTAGTGAGACATCTGTTTCTTCTATTTGATTAAAAAAATTCTTAAGTCTAGATATTTTCTTGTATCTTTTTGATTAGTTGTCTAAAGCAATCTGAAGGTAAGCTAGTTCATTTTAAAATAACATAAGAAGCAATCATCAAGTATAATTTTTAAAAATCATCAGATATACTTTGTTTTAATACCCGTCACATGTTAAATATTGACGACCACACCATATGTCTAATGAAAGCTTCATTAGGAAGACATTAGTAGATTAATTCCACTTGCTGTGTGGTTTATTTTATTTAGAATGCAATAAGGTAAGTTCATTACTTTGCAGGCGTAATGTTTTCTACTGTACTTGAACGCAACCAGGAACAATTCCACGGAGGTCTGCAGATCTACTAACACCTGTCAAGATAAACACACAGTTCTCTGTGGGAATCATCTCAGCAACAGAATAGAAAAAATGTGACGGAAAGTAATTCTTTTACTAAAGGAAAAGAAGACAGTTTTAAAAAAGCAACCTTGATTAATAATTTCTCAAAATGCCTTAGAGGTCATATATTTCTCATACAGATATCAAAAAATTTCATATCCTTTAAGAATAAATGTTTTGGAACATATACTTCTTATTTTAAAATAAATATTCTAAGAGAGTTGAACTATTGGAATAATTGTGCAATTTGAATTAAGCTACTGAAAGTTTTTCCAACTCTTATAGCTAGTCTTCCTTCATCCATCCGAGAACAAATATATTAGATGATAAGTTTTGCTATAGTAATATTATTTGAATAGTTATAGTGAAACTGGTGACAGTATTTCCATTACAAAACCCTGTAGTCAAGAATTTATAAGTTGGCTATACATGTTTGTTCTGCAATTCAACTTGGCAGCAAGCATCTTAGCTTGGCGGTACATTCTTTTCTTTTTATGAAGTATAGAAAAGAAAGACATCTGTTTATAACATGAGTAGAAAAATATGACAATAAATTCCATTATTCTTTATAACCAGCTTACTTAGCATTCAAATTAAAATTAAGCCTAAACTTCGTATATGTTTTAGATAATAAACCTGCAAAGATAAATTGAAGAGGATTTGTTTCATTTCTCTGTTGGTTTTGGTGATTTTAAACTACTATATATGGTGATAGACTTAATCAGTTGCTTTGGTACTTTCTTCATTTATTCCACACAATAGGAATGTGAATACACTGTTACATATCCTGGCTGTTTTTTTTTTTTTTTTTTTTTTAGGTATTTGTGATATTCTGCACTTGAGAAAACAGCAAAAAATAAATAAATAAATAAATAAAATAAAATAAAAAAATGACAGAGTTCAGAAATTTTTCCAGTGGTGAAATATGTATTAACATTTGATAGAACAGTGAATGCAATCCTAAGAGAGGAAGGAAGCAGAAAAGATAGTTTTATAGAAAGAGTAGCATGGGCTATGACAAAGTAAAAACAACAGCAATGAAAAGCATGCAGTGTGTTTTAAGTAAGAGTGAGAAGTTCATGTGGCTGGAGCCTGGGGTGTTTTGGGGAAAATGACAGATGTTGAAATGGAGGTAAAATAAGAGGCATGGAGGCATATTTTAAAGGGCTTAATATAATGTGCTAAAGCACTTTAATTTTATCTGGTAAAAAGATCTTGATAGTAGAATAGTCATACCAACTCATCTATAGTATTAACATCAAAATATCGCTAACAAAATGTGTAATCTAACAAGTATACATGTATCTCCTGAATTTCTGAATTGGGTGGGGATTATAGATCCCAGAGAGAGATTCAATTTGAATTGCATGATTAAATTCCTTCCAGTGCATTCAAATGGTAATATATGCTCCAGAACACATATTTGCAAAGATAGATCAAATTGGTTTATGCTCTGAGTGCTTGGACATTCAAAAAATTAAACACATGGTACATGATTTCTGATTCCTGGGTTGAGTATCTGTGTTTACTAGAGAATTTGGAAATAATGGTGTAGTCTTAATATCACCCTAACTTGCCTTATAATTGTCTTTCCACTTCTCATTGTTCGCAAGAATCTCACTTTCCTTTCTGCAGTGATAGATGTGTATGACAGACAGTGTCTTGGAATGCAGGCAGACAGATCCCAGGTTGTCAGTTCATGGCATTGATCTTTCCTGTAGCTGATGCTGGTTGGACTGGAGGCCTGATATGCCAGGACCTGGGAGGGACTTTTAATTTTTGTTGTTGTTTAGTTTAGTTTAGTTTAGTTTTGTTATGGTAACTATTTGGAGGAACAGTATTAGATTTTATACGGAAATCAATATTATCATAAATTCTGATTTATGTTCTTCCTGCCATAAAAGAAGGGAAAAAATGACTCATTTCAGAAACTAACAGCAAAAGCTAGTATGTCTATCTATCTATCTATCTATCTATCTATCTATCTGTACATATCTATCATGTATATATTATGTGCGTATCACATGCATATCATGTGTATGTGTACCTATCTATAGTTATGTAGATCTCTATATAGAGATCTATATCTGTAGATAGATAGATAGATAAATAGATAGATAGATAGACTAGGCTTTATTCTATTTTAAATGCTTTAAATTTGTCAACTCATTTAATCCTCACAAAAACCCTACAATTAACTTTGTTTTTACAGATGGAAAAATTGAGTTTAAGTAACCTGCCCAAGGCCACATAGCTAGCAAGTTAGTAGAACCAAACATAGAACCCTAGTGTAGTGTCTGAGTTCCTGCCCATAGCCACTGGCAAAGCAATAAAAAAAAAATCTCAAATACAAAATATGAGAAGGAAAATAGAATATATTTTTCTAACTATAGTAAAGAGAATTTATAGTTACATGGTGTGAGATGAGAACAAATAGGTTTATATAATAGACATCCTGAAGTTTTTAAAGAATGCTTTAAAGAAGAGAACTGGGAACAGCATTATTATCTATGCTTAGGGAACACTGATCTGGCTGCAGTTACGCTGGATCAGCTAAGAGGAGGTGAGATAATTGGTAAGGAACGTAATGAGAAAGCTCTCCATGTATTAGTTAATAAAACCTGAGTGAAGGATCTCAACATTCAGAGCAGTGGTTCTCAAAGTCATTCCCCTAGACCGACAGCTTCAGCATCACCTGGGAACTTGTTAGAAATGCAAATTATCAAGGTCCTCCAAAGATTAGGAGGATCAAAGGCAAAGCAATATGTTATTTAACAGCCTTTCTAGCCCCTCTAGTGTGTCTCCTATGCACACTAAAGTTGGAGCAACACAGAGGTAGAGAAACAGAGGCTATGGTAATAAATAAAGAAGTGGCTCAGCTTGACTGTAGACTGAGTGGGAAGACTTTAGAATATGGCCAAATTAAAAACCACATTGCAGCTCATTATCTTTATGTCTTTGGCATAAAGTTCCTGTGAATAAAGAATAAATAAGCTAAAATAAGTACACATGAATAAAGAATAATAATTTATATTTATTGCGTACTTAATACAGTTTAGAAATGGTTAGAGTTTCATTATATGTAGCGTTATAATCCTTTCCCAGATGAGGAAACTGGGACAAGGAGCCCTTAAACCCAATGTCACATGAATAAAAACAATGAAGTTTGGATTCGCACTCATAGTCAGGCACTCCAGCCTCATGTTGCCATGCTGTGTTATGAACACATTCAAACTGAAAGAGCATGAGCCTAGGAAGAGTTGGTCACCAAAAGAAATTAGTTGAAACAATTCTCCAAACTATATAAGCTGACAGTGATTAAAATATGGCATATGATTGGTTGATGCCCCTGTGGTGCCTGCAACACTTGAACATACAGTTATCATGAAATCCGGATGACCCTAACTTGGTACTTAAGCACTGGGTTTTATGCAAGACAGCAGAAATGAAATTTTTTAAAAAATACGATGAAAGACAGGATAGAGATTATAGAATATTTCAGACCTAAACATGATTTATCTTGACATGAACAAATCTAGTCATGTTTATAAGTCAAACTGCACATCCAGGCTTTAATTCAGTTGGAGGGCCTTGAGTACCATATTGGCTCATCTTGATCCCCAGCACTCCCTCTGATTTGTTATATCATTGGGAGGAGCTAGATAATAACTAAGTTGACTGAATTCACCAACCTGTATCTATGACTGGACTATCGGTGGTTGGAGATGAAAGCGTTCTTCAAGACAAGTAAACACTTCGTAAATAAACCTTACTTTTCTGTAATACAGGTTTATCATTTGAATAATAAAAAGACAATGAATCTCTAGAGGTGCTTTGAGCCCGGCATTTTTTTTTTTTTTAATTCTCAATGCTCTTACTCTCCTTTTGTGGTCTTATTCTTAGGGTCCTGCGATAACCCAGAGGGGTAACCAGATCAGAGATTTATCTTTATAACTCTCCAGAACAAACCGTCTTCTGAGTTGGCCCCTCTTTTCTAACTCTCAGTTCCAACTCAGAAAAGTAGGTAGATGTATATGTGGGGTCTGCCTGTCTTTTCCTTATGCTGACACTGGTAGAAATGCAAAATGCAAGACTGACACTCTTCTCATTTTTAATTTTTAAAATATTAGTGCTGCCTGTGGGTTTTAATATACTTCCCCTCTGCTGCTTTTAGCGTCTACTTTTCTGTTTAAAAAGCTTAATACTGAGCTGTAAGGGTTTCCAATTAAGCTTAAGGAAAACATGAAAAGGTTGAAAGTGCCTGCCTGACAACCATCCTGTTTCTTGAGACAAAAAGGTTGATTTTTGCAATATGAAGAAATAACTTGAAATGGCCTGTCCTTTCCCATTTCTCCAGAAACTCCCTCTTCCATTCACTCTCCTCTACTGTCTCTCTTTTGTATTTTCCTCTCAGCTTTCAAATCCATCTCTCATTTCTTAACTGTTGCTCAACTTAGGCTACCTGTATTCTTGTTCATGATAAATCATCAGCTGTGAATGGACTTAGAACAGCTTAGCACACACAGCCCTTAGGTTCTTTTTGGTAGACCTCAGTAGCCATGGTTGTTGGAGGCAAGTGAGTGTTAACCACATTTCCAAGAGTTCACACAAGTACAGCTCATAATGAATGCAAGACCCACACCAACTTCTGCTACAGATACAGACATTTATTGATGAGTAGGCACAAAGTTTTATAGCCTATTCTAGAAGCTTGGTGAAGTTCAAGCTCTTCATTCTTTTAGGTACCTGAAAAAATATCTTGCAAAAAAAAAAAAAGGTTTTCCTGAAGCAAATATGACAGTTTTCAATGGCAGCATCCACCTCATCATCTATGAGAATTAAGTGACTAAGAACTGTTAGGGATCAACAATAGTAGCTACCTCATATCATTTTGTAATGATTATGTGAGTTAATTCATTTAAATCACTCAGAGTAGTGTGCTAGAAATAAGTGTTAGTTCTTATTGCTATGATTATGGAACCATTCCTCATAGTAAAGGGTGAAAGGCCTCTTAGAGTCACATGCTTTATTTACATAGAAGTGAGGTGTGTCCAGGTAAAATTTAGTTAATTCACATATCTTGCCTATTAATGATTTCACCAAGGATAAATTCTTCCCAACTTTCATTGGACCAATGAACAAGCCCTTAATTTCACCATTAATAACTTATTTTCAACAGATACTATAACTTTGAGCACAGCCACATCATAATTAGAGATGATGGTAGCCCAAGGCTTCTACAAGCCACCTCTGTCTTCTGCAGTTCTGACTAAGATGTTAGAGCATAAATTCCTGATAAAGACACTGACACTTCCTGGGTACAGACAGCCTTAAGAAACACTTACATGACACTGTCTATGCTGAATTTTTTTAGAATAAATTACAGTTAGCCAAAAACCGTGTTTCCTCCCACCACTTCTTGAATCACCTGAGAACAATTGGTGAGATGCTGCCTCAGTTTCCCTTAGATAACAAAATTGCAAGCACAAAGACTGACTAGCTGAAGAGACACAAATCAGTGGGTACATACAAGCTTTACTTGCTTCATCCAGATTAGTCACATTTTTGCCCACAATACTTTTTCTACACTATTTAGACAGAGACTTGCTCCTTGTTCCACAAAATTACAATCATTTATAACAAATATTGCTGCATCCGTATCACGGCATCCACCCTAGAACCTCCTAAGTATTGCAAAGGTGCCCTAGACATCGGCCTGGAAGATGACAACTACAATTTCTTCCTTTGAGGCAGCCATAAATATTTTCTCTTCAGCTCTTGAGGCTCCAGTAAAACTAAGACCTCTGGCCTATCCTTTCTCTAACACTGCCTTTATCTCCCAGGGCCCCAGACAATATAAGACAGGCAGTGGGTGTGGGGAGTAGTATCTTCCTCATCGAATGCTCTTGGGAAAGTTATTCACCATCTTCTATATTTATTCTATTTCTATGGCTTTACTTTATATAAATCACTCTCCAAGTCCCAGTTCTATCCATTCCTAGCAATCAAGAGAATAACAAATACAGTTGATCCTTGTTACTTACTTGCAACCTGTGGCACTTTGGTTATCCTTAGCAAACTTGCAGAGAATGGCAAAACATTTATGTTGCCAATACACATGTTCCTGGCTGCAGTTGAACAAGACTATTCACCTCCTTCTTGTTTCAGCTCTCATGCTATAAACAAGGGCCCTGTTTTCTGTCTTTTAACACCACATCTTTGTGCTTTATTTTGCTGACTTGCTGTTTAAAACGGCCCTCAAACCTAATGCTACAGGGCTGTCTAATCTTCCTAAATGCAAGAAAGATGTGTGATGTGCATTATGGAGAAAATACATATTAGATATGCTTCTTTCAGGCACGAGTTAGAATGCTGCTGGTCATGAGTTCAATGTTAATGAATCAATATTATGTATTAAATAAGGTATCATTATCATTCAGAAAGACATAAAACAAGGTAATGGATTGATTCCATGATGAAAATGTGATCATCGGTTTGCAGGAACCTAACCCTATATTTCCCCATAGAAGCGATGGTTCGGTATTTGCTAATTCAGTATTCACAGTGACTTTATTTGCCACAGCTACTGTGAATACTGAGAATTCACTGTAAGCACTGAGACTAGATATGTTTCACATATGCTGGACACTAGAGGGAGTAGGAATGAAGACTTGACTCTGATCTCCCCTTTAGGAATCCACCATTTATTTGGGGAGGGAATGACAGATTAACACAATATATGAGGGTATTGGAGAACAATGCAATGCTCTACGTATCTTTTAGATGGAAGGCAGTTGAATGTATTGTGCATGCTGATTAGCCTGAATATATTAGACCTATATGAGAGAAGAGACATAATGCCTTTATTGCAGGCAACATTTGATATATTTTAAAAAACACCAACATTCAATATTATGTGATATCCTTTCTACCCTGAGGGATTGTTAGGAAAGATAGAAACATGACTATTTTATAAAGGAAGCCACAGTGCCTCAGGGATAGACTAAGTAACTAATGTGATATAACCAGTAAATGGTGGCATCAAAAATGCACCACAGATTTCCTAACTCCTAATCCAGTGCTCTTTCCATGCTAAAACGCTGAAATGTCAGATTCAGAATATGGACCTGTGGTCCTGAAAACATACTGTGTGGATGATTTTCCTTTTCTTTTTGAAGCTCTACTTGATATTTTTAAAATGAATAATCACGACTCTTGTTAGTGAATTAAAATATATATGTTGCAAAATAACAGAATGAATAAGAAGTGACTGGGGACAAGGGCAGAAACAGTTCACAGTGGAAAATGATAGATTTCATGTCTGCTGGTCTTTGAGCAGCTGTGGAAGGTTGGGGACATGGCATATTTAAATAGATAAAAGACTGAGCTGTTACAATTGATATGCTACTGAAGAATTTTCTTTTAATGTAATCAAGTAAACTTTTGACAGGAATGTGAGAGGTGTAATTGCTACAGGTGTGATTTTGGGGGCCATTGAACACTATTTATATGGTGGGCATCAGAGTCACATGGTTGAATCTTTGGACTAGGAAGTAATATAGGAGTCTAAATAGCCGCTTGGGTTCGTAGCTGATTTGAATCAAATCTTCCCAGAATTACATGTTTTCTTAAATACTAGACTTTATATTTGTTGGTAACAATTATGTATATGGTGAGAAGCTAGTGAGAAAATCATGCCTGTTCAAAGTTGCTTTCTTTTGTCTTTAAATAGAAATAAAGACAAAAAAATGTCCAGCCAATAGACATGTCATGGATTTTTATCATCTTTTGGAAACCAGGGAAATGTTTTAATCACAGTCCCAAATCTTCATCACCAGCATCCAGTGTCTCTGGTCCTCCTTGCCAAGTCCACTTGTATTGCTAGATTTCTACTCTTAAACGTATACTGGCCTTCGCTGGTCTTTCATTTAGGACACACAGCTTTCAGTAAAGATGCTGTATTTCATCAACAGGATATAAATGTCCTCCTTTCCTTGGGAGCACTAGATTTAGGAATTTTCATTTCCTGACACTATTTTCTTTATAAGACAGGATGAGAGAAAGGCGGAGTTCCACCCTTAACAATGATCATCACAGCGGGGATTCTGCAGAGATCTTGGAAGTTCTGAAATATTCCTAAAATATTTACTGAAATACAAGCAGTTATACTGATGCCATTTCTTTCTTTTCTGCCTTTTTGCTGTTTTTCTCCTGGCCCTTCTCTTCCTCTCTTCCCATTCTTCCACTGTCTGCTTCTTTTACAGCTGCCAAATTAATGCATCCTTTTTCCTCCCTGTGAGTTTTGGTCCCCTGAACTTCCACTGCCTTGCATGAGATATAATATGGTAGTGGGAGGAAGACTCCTTGTTATAAGTAATATATGCAATTAACAGATCATCACAACTGATGCTTGAGTACAAGGTGTCAAGCCATGTTTAGCAGATTAGGTTTAAACACCTGGTAGAACAAGTTTGGTCCAATAAAAAGAGCCGAATTCTCTCCCTTTTAAGAGCTCTAAAGACACTGGTTACATCTAAACCATTGGGCAGGGGAAGGGTGCCATTTGCCATTGTAGTTCAGATGGAGGGATCACCTGGGGGAGGGAGACTTGCTTTGTAGGTGTTCCCGTTTCGCCTTGCACGTGTCTCTTTGATGCGTGGAGAATGCAAGGGAGAGGCAAAGCAGGGCGATTTTCGTGGGAAGCTAGACCAGCCTCCCTCGTTACATAGGCTCGTCCTCTGCATTGCATCCGAGCTTCAGTGATTTGCTGTTTGGAGACTGCAGATTTGCATAGAGCCCCTTGCTTCACCCGCGTGTGTGGCTTTTTCTTTTCTTTCTTTCTTTTTTTTTTTTTTTCTTTTCCTTTTTCTGTTTTTCTCCCTCACTCCTTCGTCTGCATCTTCCTCCTCTCAGCTGTCTTTCCCCCTTTCGATTCCCGCTTCCTTCAGAAGGGCGCACTCTTCCCTCTGAACCCCTCGCCGGGCGTAAGTGTCAGGAGGCGGCGGACGCGGAGATTGCCTCGGGAGCAGGCGATGCGCGCCGCTGCTCCGCGCGCTGCCCGGGGGAGGCTGGCGCTAGCGGGCGAGCCGGCCGGGGCTGAATGGAGGCAAGGGGCGCCTGGATTCCATGGGGCCAGCTTCTGTCTTGAAAGGAGGTTGGGCCGGCGAAGTGGCCTCCCTAGTCCCCGCACACAAAGCTAAATGGATTTACCTAGTGGATTCGCGGCGGATGGCTGTCATGTAGAAGTGAGGACCCTCCGGGAGGAGGTTTAAACAATTTCTGGGTTCTCCACCCGCCGGCACGCACTCTCGCCCGAAACTCTTTGGGAGTATCTCTTGAGAACCTGGAGCCCTGGAAATCTGGGGGCAACCACCCGCTCCGCGCTTGCTGTTCCCGGGATTGCCTTTCCGGACAAGCCCCTCTCCAGCTGCATTCGCCTCGGCTATGTTTCGGATTGTTTGGGGTGCAAGGCACGGCGGACTCCAGGACCCCGAGAAGACTGTCCGAAGGAGGGAGAGGATGGGTGCCCTGGCGCGGTGAGGCGGCCGGCCCCTCAGCCCACCCCGCGCCGCCCGCTCCCCTGCGCCCTCTCCTCTCCCCGCGCCCCAAACTTTGCCTCCCGCGGCGGCTGTCCCTCGGCGGGCACCCCGCCATGTACCAGAGGATGCTCCGGTGCGGCGCCGAGCTAGGCTCGCCCGGGGGCGGCAGCGGCGGCGGTGGCGCAGGGGGGCGCCTGGCCCTGCTTTGGATAGTCCCGCTCACCCTCAGCGGCCTCCTAGGAGTGGCGTGGGGGGCGTCCAGTTTGGGAACGCACCACATCCACCATTTCCATGGCAGCAGCAAGCATCATTCAGTGCCTATTGCAATCTACAGGTCACCGGCATCCTTGCGAGGAGGACACGGTGGGTCTGCGATGCCAAGTTCTCGCGGGTTACCCCCTCGCGCCCCCCTTTCTACCCTTCACTCACTCCTGGGCCCCTTTGGCTCAGAGAAACGGGAGCTCGACAAAAGGGAGGTGCATTTGGGTGTGTTTGGTGCGAGCCACTTATCTCTTTGAAGACAATAGAAAGGGGATGGGGGAAGGCGTCGCGGGTGTTGGTGGTGAGGGGTGGGAGGGGCGTTCCTGGTCGAGGTGCTGGGAGAGAGATGTGGGCACCTACTAAAAGACCGTCCCGGGCCGCGCGGCTGGGCCCCGCGGGAAAGGGGCGTCACTCGCCAGAAGGTCACTCAGTGGCCGGATGGGGCGCCGCGCTCAGCTATGGGACCTGAGCACCAGAGAGAAGAGGGCTATGCAGAACCTTTTGTCTGTGCTGGATATACTGCCCCACCTCCTGCCCATCTTCCCTGGCCCGGGGCGGGGGAGGGAGAGATTCCAGCCCACACATTCCACCAAAGTGTGCACAGACTGCAATGACAATCAAGCAGTCCTGGGACTCACTCAACAGGAGGCCAATTACTTTTGCCCCTACGCCTTCCCTTAATTGGAGAAGACAGGAGGGCAACCGAGACACCCCCTCTAATGCGGGCCAGCACTTCCCAGGCATGGAGGGGACCTCTGGACACCATTCCCCTTCCATCCATTCTGCACATAAATGTATGTCTTTTTCTTGGTAATTAGGCTGAGTTCTTTTCTAAATGGAACAGAGAGAGGTTTGACTACACATACCCATTCCCTGAGGATCGTGTCTGAAGGCTATTGGAATAAGGGAGGTCTTACTTCCTCTGTCTTCGGTATCTAATGCTTTCCAGGAAGGGCAAGTCAGTCCATGCTGGCTGAGCTAAGCCAGGAGGTCTGCCTGGAAAAGGAGAAGTTAGAGCTAAGAGAAACTGTTCTCCTAATGCCCTGTCCCTTTGTAAAGAGCAGAGTGTAGAGGAAAGCCTTAATTGGCAGCTTTCTTCTCCAGAGTCACCAGCAGCATAAGGCCAGATTCCTCTAATTTTCAGATAAATGTCGATTCCAGATTCCCCGAATTGCCAAAAAATAAAACATCAGTCTGTTTTTGAGAGTCGTTCCCCACACCCAATTTCTCTTCTCCCCCAGTGTAAAATGCACGCATTTAGAAAGCGAGTGAAAGTTGTGGACACTTTTTTAATATCCGTTTTCCACCTCTTTGTTGCAGGACCAGTCACCTTTCAGACTTGGTTCAGCTGGGGATCCTTTGCCCCTCTCCCTATGTGTTTGCTCTTCCCTGAGCAGCTACTGCTGCTACCAGGATGGCCCTTTATCCCAGGGATGCGGGGGCAGCGGGGAGAGTTTCCTACCTGAGGATAATTCTGGTTAGTTATGAAAGACTATAGCATAATCTAACTGAAGAGAGACCAAGTCCCCTAGCAAGCCTTCTTTAGCAGAATAGGAAAAAACAACAACAACAAACAAACAAACAAACAAACAAACAAAAAAACACTTCCCTGTGGGTTCTAGGAATTGGTTCCTTTCTCCTTCCCCTAGTTCTCTCCCAGGAATTCCATCCAGTTAAGAGTGTCTAGCATGGAGACAAGACTGGTGTCCCAAGCTAGGGATTCTTTGTTACAAGCAACAGAGATTATTAGATCCCTCTAAAAGAATAAGGAGTTTCTGGTGAGCTCATCACAAGCCCACGGTATTCTAGGAGCTTGTTGCTCCCTTTACCTGGGTGCAGTTCTCAACCACTGCCCTGCCTTTGTGCAGAATTATGTGAGTCCCGGCGGACCGAGGCAAGCCAGGGTGCAGGAAGGGCAGACAGTGTGGCTGGGTGGGTGCCGTGAGGTAGGTGGGGGTATGGAGGGGGTGGGGCACCTAATTGTGCCAAAGGGAAGCACTTGGCTAATAATCTCGTATGCAACTTCTCCTTTTCTGTATCTCAGCCTCTCTCCAGAGGGATGAGGCTGCTGGGTACGTGGGGAGAGGAGAAGACCAAGGGGCCCTGCCGCAGAGTGGGGCACTCCTTTTTCCTCTCCACCGCAGCTTCTACCCCAGTCAGGCGCCGTCTGCTGGCCTTTACGAACATTTCTTTCCCTCCAGAATACAGTGATTGTCTCTGCCTGTGAATGAGAAATCAAAGGTGCCTCTCATTTAAAAAGCGAAAGAATAGGATAGTAGAGAAAATTGTTGTGTGTATAGTGGTTGGTATTATTTTAGGGGTTAAATAACTTTCTTTTTCCTTTGAAGGTTCTGTTGTGTGGCAGTGTTTGTGTATTTTTAGAATTCTGCCCACCCTCCTCCACACACTCTTTTGGAAGACGCTGCTCCTCTTCTGATTCTTTTTTTCAGTCAGAGGCACAAACTTACCTGTCAGTTACCAACCCCTAACAAATAAAAGCCAGGTGTGAGTTTCTCATACTTCATCCTTTCCCTCTTTTGAAAATAATATGAACTTTATAGACAACAATCAAGGAAAATTAGGGTGAAAAATAAGCCTCTCAGGGTGAGGGATGGAGAAATGGGGTGAGGTACAGAGTGCAGAGGGACTGAGAACACGGCAGTCAGGGTGATGGCTTAAAGAGAAACCTAACGAGAAAGAGGTGATGTTGAATTTGTTGGGTCAATAGCTCTCTGAATATTTTGCTAGTTATTGGGACAAAGGACCCACAAGTAAAGAACTCTTGAGCCTAATAGATGAGGGTGAAGGGAAGGCACAAAGGTAAATGACAATATGATAAATTCGTAGCTGAAAGTCAAGACAGTGAAAATGAGGTTTAGTTCAAAATCTGAGACTATTGCAAATATGTATGCCCAGATGAACAAATGAACTAGGCTGTTTGGTTATATTAGAATTTCTGGGAATCATAAGGTATTTTCTTTCATAATAGGGAATGCATGTATATGCTCGAATGTGTAAAAGAAAAATTTGTGTGTGGTATATTCTAAGGAATAAAATTGAGTCTCCTATGTTTTGAAAACTGCTGGGCTGACTATCCAGATTCATTCTTCTTCATTTTCTCATCTTGCCATGCTTCATTTGCACTATTATGAGGTGTCACTTACAAGGTTTGCAGGGTGCAGAGAGCACTCATGGCTACCCGAGCATCTTTGTGCAAGCTGACCCAGTTGCAGAGATTATGATGAGGATTTTTTTTTTAAGTGCCTATGAGAAGCAGGTTTTGAGAACACTGCAGGGCCCTTCCTTATTTTGCATGTGCTCAGAAACATAAATGGCGAAACTACCTCCGTAGAAAAATTGTGGGTTTTTTTCTAGTTAAATAAATGGAGAACTGTGTGACTGTAAATGATAAAAAGCAAGCCTGCTTGTAATTAAGAATGCTACTTAACGCCAACAAGAGTCCAGAATAGACCAGTGTGCTCAGCCAGTACTGCTTATGTGATATGCCATATGTGGGGAGCATGGAATGGTGTCAGTGAAATGCTTAGCTTCCCATCTCAGCTCCCGGCTTTCCTAAGTGCCTCTGCATACTTTAGAAAATTAGCTTACAGTCTCTCAATAATTTCAGGAGATAAAGGAAGGAGAAAGCCATCACAGATCTGAGCACACCAGAGCCAGCCTTTCTCCTCCCACAAATAGGAGCTCCGGAAATTATATTGCCATGATTAGCTACACTATTAAAGGGCAGAAGGGCTTTCCCAGAAGAAAGTGTTAACAGATTTTAAAAGTGTGGTTTGTAATTGAAGTTGCTCAATGGTATTATATAAGGATAATAATTATATCTTGAATTTATAATGTTCCTTTTTCTGACGCACTTTCAATACACATGCCCAACTTCTAAGAGGATGGGTAGGTTTCAGAGTGAGTGTGAATATGATTTTCCTGTAGGGATACCGAAGCATATCATAAATGGGCTAAAAGAACCAGATGTCTGATCAGAGTCAAAGAGGAATTAGAATCAAGGACTATGGCCGATAGCCCAGAGCAATTCTATGAGCTCAGAGGTTTTTAAACTCAAACTAAGAGGGTCCTCTACACTGTTTAATGGTTGATCTCTTAAGAGAAGAAATAATTGCAAGATACATAGTCCAGGGTTTTGCTTCAAGCATGTTTTAACAATAATGCATGCTGTTAGAAAGCTGAAGGTACCTCACTGGAGTCCCACAGACTACTTCATTGATTCTGCTGAGGTTTTTATTTCTCTGTTGTTTTTCTGGGAGGCAGGAGGGTGCTATAGGGTAATCTCTTTCCTCTTCCTTGTGGCAACCAAGAGAGCTAACAAAACCTTTCATAATATGCTCTATATTGAGGAAACATTTAGCTTTAATGTTTAATATGACTTAGCTGGTAATGAATTCATATGTGTGACCCAGAACTGTTTTGGCTATGATTGTTCTGCTGAAACACACATTGGTGTTCCACACCTTTTCCTTACTTTGGGTTCTTAGACATAATTTTATATCACTCAAATGCTATTTTCAGCAAGACGGCCAGCTAATATTTTTGGAAGAATCTTTGAATCAAGCATGATCCAAGTAACTCTGGCACTTTAGGGTAATTTTTGGTTGCCCAAAACTTTGATAGATTTATTTCTTAAATTGTTCATTTATTCATCCATTCAGTAAATACATCATAAATTTCTACTATGAGCATGTGTTTGTATTTCTGTACTAAGTACCATGGAGGACAAGAAAATAATAAGTATAGTGAGAGTAGAGATAAAGTTAGAGGAGCCAAAATATCCAAGGCAGAACCATCAAGAAGTTTACAGCTTCGTTCGAAAAATCCAAGCTATTATTAGAAATAGTTAATTCTTAAACAAACAAATACAGCTTTTCCTAAAAAATGGGTAGTTTCCAAGCATAAATGCAAAAAGCATAAAGTTTATGTATCTGTATCAATCATCTGGGACTCACCATGAAATGATCTGATAAAAACATCAAAATCATAAATTTTATCTATATCACTTTTTATTGTCCTTCATTATTAATGTTCTAGAAAGAACTCTTTATACAGTTGTTTTCCACCAAGTTGCTGCATGTATTTATTTTAACAAAACATACAATTTCTACTTTTCAAAAAGATAGAAGACTTGTTTTATAAATGTAGTTAAGATACGGGTTCAGTGATTTAAATTTACACTAATTATAAATAGTTAACACAGATTGGTCTGGCGAGATAATTCTCAGAAATGTATCTGTGTAAAAATTTGGCCATTGCCATTTACTACCACTGTATAAATGTACTCAGTGCTTATCTTTACTAAGAATGTGTTCTCCATCTATAAAATGAAAATATAATCGGTGAAGAATAAATAAGACCATGAATTTGAAAAGTACCCAGACTATAGTAGGCACCCAATAATTTTTTTTTTTTTTAAAAGAAACACTTAAAAGAGACTTCAGAGCACATGTAGGGGAAATCTAAACCTTAAAATCAGAAGACCTAAGTTCCTGTCCTGATTCAGCCAGTTATTAACTCAGCGACATCTGGAATTCAATTACCACTTTGAACATCATTTCTCTTTCAGCTCTGAAGTTTGAGGAGTATATTCATTTCATTTTATAGATGTGACAACAGAGATATAAATAATTTCAGTGAACTACGCTAATAGGGTCACAGTAAATTATTAGCAGAGATGGAGGTAGGACCCATATCTTCTGTCTCATCTTCCTCCTCCTCTAGAATACCTTTCCACAAGGTCTATGCTCCAGTAGAAGGGAGAGCCTGCAGTAATTCATCTACACTCGTCCTGTACTCTGTAGGACCAAAAGCAATACTTTTTAGACAATTAACTGGGATTAGAGGCTTGGTCTTTGAGGAGAGAATAGAGCAACCAAACTTGGTTCATAAGAGAGAAAACCAACTTCCTTCTGCTCTTGCCAATCACCAGTCAGCCCTCCATGACTCATTTATACTACAGTGTATGCCTCTTTTTAATAAAAAACACAATTTATGTTTTGAAATGTTAGCAATCCCAATAATAATATTGAGCACGGCTTTTTATATTGTTTTGTCATTCATATACTTGTTTTATTTTTCTCTGTCTCACTCTCTCTTTTTTAATTGGACTAGCAGTCCTTTAAGATCATTTCCAATTCTAAGTTTCCTTTGATCTTAAGGATCTCTTAAAATCCTCATGCTCTTGTTGTCTTTTCCCGGAGATGTATTGATTCTAAACATATTGTAACTGGAGGTATTTTTGCAAAGATTAAATTCAGGTCTCTTAAGCCATCCGGTTGTCCTCATCATTATTCAGAGGCCAGCTTTCTTAGGTGCACAGGGGCCGTGGTGTGGTGGTCAGGCTCAGGGTGCATTTGGCTTAGGACTTGCCTCACAACTGGGGTCTCAAGGATTTCCTCTTAGAAAAGCACCTGCTTCTTTCATTTGGTCTTTTTGCCCAGCCCTTTCTGGTCTATGTAGGGTATAGAATCTCTCTCCACATAGAAGCTTGTAATAGTCTTTTAAATTATTCAATTCTCTCACGAAATACAAGATTTTTCAGTGTTGATCACCTAACAATGCATTCCTCAAGCTTTTGACAGAACTGAGTGAAAACAGCTATCTTTTAAGTATATATTTCCACAGTGCCTTCATGTAAAGTGTCCCATTTAATCATCATCACAACCGTGGCAGGGCTTATGTTCATCATTTTGCTGACAAGGAAACAAATTTAAAGACAGGTGGTGATTATGTCAGGCTCACTTAATTAATAAGTAGCCACAGTACATTTGCTTTTCCACCACAGTGTAACAAAAGGCAGGGTTTTGAAATAAACAAACAAAAAACCCCACTGTCTTTAAACTAGAAGACCTGGAATTTGTCCCAGAATTGTTACTTTCCAATTCATGTCTCAAAAACTGTTCTTCATTAAGAATAACATTAACCAGGAAAGAGTAGCTAACCCATAGTTATGAAGAATTTCAAGTCAATATAGACGGGAAGTTTTTATCTGCATTTCAGTGGAAGGGATTTTATCTAATATTACCTGTGGTACTTTGTCAGTAAGTAGGAAGATGGACATGGATTAATAAATGAGGATCCTTCTCATTCAGCTTCAAGGGTTATGCTCAGGCAGTGATAAAGAATGTTATTAATTAAATAGTAATTACTGTACTAAAAAGCTTTAACAGCAGAAGACTATGATTCCTGCACAGACTTCCTTTTAATCACTAAGTATACAAGTAGATAAGAACCTGCTGCGTTAATTGTGTGAATGTAATATCTGTAGAGATTTGTGAATTTTAACCGAGGCAATGTAGAAAGGTGTTTCTCCAGTGTATTTACAAGATATGTGGTTCTGTATGTGTTGTCATATGAACTTTCTTTAAATCTTGTAGCCATTTTTGTTGTGAAATTCAGAATATGGGACCCTTTTGGGTATGAGATCCCTATTTTAAATATATTGTTTAATGTGTGACTACATTTTGTTTTTTTGAGACATAGACTTGCTCTGTTGCCCAGGCTGGAGTGCAGTGGTGGCGATTTCAGCTCACTACAATCCTTGCCTTCAGGTTTCAAGGGATTCCCCTGTCTCAGCCTCCCCAGTAGCTGGGTCTACAGGCATGCGCCACAACACCAGGCTAATTTTTTGTATTTTTACTAGAGATTTTTATTAGAGATGGGATTTTTTTTTTAATCTTTGTATTTTTACTAGACATGGGTTTTCACTGTGATAGCCAGATGGTCTCAATCTCCCGACCTCGCGATCGGTCCATCTCAGCCTCCCAAAGTGCTGGGATTACAAGCAGAAGCCAACGCACCCAGCCATGACCTGCATTTTTAAAAGCAAGGTTGTGAACTTTTAAATGTTCATGTATATATTTGGTGACTTGTTTATCAAATAATTAAAATTGGTAAAAGTGTTATATTTCTGAAAATTAGCAATTATAAACAAAGAAAAAATTTTAAACAGATTGTAAAGGGGTGCTTTTTAATATGTGGTAAAATACAAGGCAGTGAAATTTACTTATTTGGACATCACTTCTGCATTTTTGTTTGTTTGTTTGTTTGATTATCTGGGTTGTCATTGGACTAACATTGGTAAATACAATTATTTATGTGCTTTAACCTGTCTTGGCTATTAGTAACCATCTGGCCATCATGATATATTTTTCTAGATGACTTCAGGTTTCAGAGCTGCTTAAGGAGAAGTGGCATTTTTAATGCTACTTAAAACAGATAATTTTGGATTCCGAAATGTCTAATTTTATGTTACGACTGCATAAAGTGTGGATGGTTATAGAACATAAAGCACTTCACTGTGAGTTGATTGTGATGCCGTTCTAAAAAATACATTCAGGAAATGTGTGGCAGTCCAGTGACATGATACTCTCACAGTAACTGATTAATACTTTTTGGGAAGGCATACACATAATTTTATCTTTTTTTTCCCCCCAACTTTCTAATTTAAAACTATCCAAGTGCATTTGAAAGAAGTATGCATTTTTTCTGAGGAACTTGGTTTTCAAATATTTCAAGAATTTGTCTTTGTTAATTGAAGGAATGTTTTAGTTCGTATCTGTGTATCCATGCCATTCTATGTGTAGTTATTTTTTTCATTTATAAACTATAATACAATCTAGTATAGAGAAATAACACTGGAGCATGACTAATTTAAATACCTCTGAGAATTTTTGCCTAGAAGACATATCTAGAGATTGAACTGTCTATTTTGTTTGCAGGGTGTTGTTTATAGCTTATTTCATTTATAGTTCATATCATTTCGGAAAATCATATTAGGACTATGCCTACATAGTAGAAAAATTGATAATTTTCTAGATTACATCTTTCTCAAGGTGAAGCAGAGAAACTTTCTTCAACAGTCTAAGCTACATTTCCTTGAAGTCCGCAGTTAACATTTTCAAAATCACAATGTGCTGTATCAGTCATTTTTCATGTGTATGTCAACGTAGTAACATATGCTGGAATAAGATGAATAGTAAATTCATCTCTGTCAGCAAAGTGGTTAATTGGACATGCTGTTAAATATGCAAATAATGTATTTGGTTTTTCCACTTATTCTTTTTCTTGGGACTTGTCCTAGGTGAGATATAGAGTTGTTGGTGCTGCTGATGGATAACTTTTTGTGCCATAATCAAAAGTGGAACACTCCTGATAGGCTTCTGATAAACATCTTTATTCAAAAACCTTGTGTTAGTACAGAAGGTATTGATAGCTGGATGCCTTTAATGGCTAGAATATATAACAACCATCTATTTGTACTTTCAGGAGATACAAATTCGCCTTACTAATCTTATTTGTAAATGTAAAATTTGTGTTTTTTCTTTTTAATAAAATTAAATTTTAATTATTTTTATGGAATAAATTAATCCAAATCTTGGCTTATAGTGAGGAAGTAATTAAAATATTGTGGGCATAATTCACAGCCCCAATTCTCCCTTGTAAAAAGACTGTTCAGAGAAAGAGTTAGAACCACATAAAATGGAAGTAAATGGCCAATGATATCATTTAGTTATTGAACAATCACTTAGTGCTTTTTATATGACAGGTGCTGTTCTAACCCTTAACAAAATATCAATTCATTTAATCCTCACAACAACTTCATGAGATAGGTACTGTTACCCTCCCGTTTTACTCATAAGGCTATAGAAGCACAACAAAATTAAGAAATAGTTAAGTCCATGAAATTGAAGTTATGGACCCTGGATTCAAACCCAAGCAGGCCCATTAGAAAGTGCATGCTTTTAACCTCTACTTTATGCTGTCAATAAACATAATTTATTCTGACTGAGCATTTTGTTTTCTCCTCTAGCTTTTATTGCCAGTGGTTCATAACAGACCCACAGAGTATGACTATCTGGATTTACTTTGTCTAATTTCCAGCAAGTCATTTCTTTCAAGGTTTAATGCCGTATCTTTATCTTCCAATTAGTTTTTAGGCATTGTGATTCTTAAGTACACAGGGCATCGAGAGGCTTCCCTGTGCCTCCCTTCCTCATCACTTTATTTGTTCTGACTGATTTATTAATCTCAACTGACATCTATCACCACATCAAGAGTAAAGAAGTGATTGATTTAAGATGTTTATTAATGTTTATTAACTACTTTCATTCTAGTTGGCAAATACTTTCCCTACCAAATTGATAATCTGCTGTGATAATAGACTAATTTGCAAGTGCAGTCATGATTTACAATTAAAAGGCAACAGTGGTGATGAGTCTGATTATATGATTATACTCTCCTGAGATGAAAGGAATCCTGCAAATGGTTAAATGAAATCGTATAATCTGAAGGCAGGATATAGAAAAAAGACTGACAATTAATAAACTACTTTGAGTATTCTAATTTTAATTATGGTCTCTTAATTATGAAGCCTTAAAGATTTTAAGAGTCAAATTGTGTTGTTTATAGATGCATGGTATTGTATGACTACATAAAGAATTGAAGCATCTCTACCATTCATTTCAAATGAGTTTTAAAATTAGACTATAAGTTGGAGCAATATTCAGAAAGGATGGTAAATGCTTTGATGGTTGAGTCTCTTAACTACACTTGAAGATTCTTTTGTTTCTTCAGTTTAACACCAGAATTTTCATTGTTTATTTACTGGCATTTCACACATTTCCCTTAAAATAACATTACAGGAATTCTGGAATTCCCTTGTGATGTAAGGGATTACTCTTCTAATTCACATTGCATCTACTAACTATCTGACCTTGGGCAGTTTCTAAACCTGTCTAGGCCTTGGTTTTCTCTGGAGTGAAATAGGGCCACTGTAGGACTATTGTGAAGACTTCATATTATGTAAACATCTGGCACCAGAACTGGTAAATTGCTGCTGGCCCTCAAGTGACAGATCAACCCCTCCCCAACAGTGGGTATTTTCTGCTCTGGAAAAAAAACGGGAAGGACTGAGATTAGTTATAAGGTAGACTCCTCTGAGCCTTTTAAAACACATTTGGTTCCTATCATTCCAGATTGCTTTGGTAGATTATTTAAGTAAAAGACAAGGGACTGAAATTGAGATCCTTTCCTAGTGTCTGATTCTTCCAGAAGAGGATGACACAGATGTTAACAAGAGGATATTGTGTAGTAACCCAACAATTTGTATGCCCTTTGTCCACGTGGGAGTTAAACCAGGACACCTGCAGTATGACCGAACTGCCAAGGCTGTTGCTGAAGCTTGGTGTTGAATATTTCTTTCCTCTCTCTCTTAGAAAATTCCTTTAGAATATAGATTAGGCCTTTTGAAAATAACGGCAGGGAGTGGTGGGGAGAGGGCAGAGATGACGAGGAAAGACTTAGGAAAATGATTGCACCTTTTTTTGCCCAATCAACTCTGAAAATGTCAGCAAACACAAAGCTGTCTTTACCTGGCTGGATTACAGCTGCAAGAGATTTTGGTAAGAGAAACAGTGCTTCCTGGCCCAGAATTGCTAATGTCACTTCTTTTACTGTGGCCATTTTGATGTGTATACCGTAGCCAAATGCTAAGAGTCTAGCATTTAGACAGAACACAAGCGATTCAAAATAATAAGCCAAATGAAAATGCTCAGCAACTGCAATTGAATTATCTATTTTTTAAAACATAACTGGCAAATTTCTTAAATGGGTGTTTTAATGGGAATTTAACACCCATGTTTAAATGTTTTCAACCTCCTTCTAAAAAGAGGTTCTTTGAGGGACTGTGTGTTAGGCAACATTTCATGCTAGTTTGAAGCAAATTTATTTAAGCTCTGTGGTCACCTGGGATGATGTACATACTTTGGAACTGAATCACGTTGCAGAGTGTCCCATCACTTTCACTCCACGGTGGGAAGAAAGCCTCTGAGCTGTGCTATCAACAGTCAGGATCCTTAGGATCAGAGTAGTTCAATCAAAGCAAGATATGATTGAGACAAGAAGCTGATATGATTAAAGTTACTGTCTATATTACCCCTGCCCCAAGGTTAACTTATAGTGGTATGTGAGTGCCAACAATAAGTTTAATTTATGACACCATGTCACTTGGATTTTCTTCTAAATATCTTAAGATGAAGGCAATTTTCTAGGTAACAGATAATATTGAAGAGTATCTCTGGAGAAAGCTTTCCCTAGCTCCTCTGGAGCCAATATGAATATAGGTCCCACCTCACGCATTCATGGATTTCATAGTGTTTTGGAGAATTTGGAGACCCTCGCGATGGAGTGCCTGACATCTGGAACATAGGACCTCCAAAGAACATGACTTAGCAATCTGTGCTAGGGCACTGCAGCTATTTAGAAATCAGAGAAACATTTTCCAGCAAGGGAATCAGTCAGAGGTTCATGAAAGACATAGGCTTTTCGAGAAACCCTGAAAGATGGCTATGTGGTGAATGAAGAGAAAGGCATTCTTATATGAGCATGAGCAGAAAACATTACTTTAACTTATGCTTTAAAAAAAATGCAATAATTTCAAATTCAATTTTTGTTAGTAATTCCAGACAAATGCAGCTGATTATTGAATAAATGACTTTGTGTGTAAGTGTGTGTATGTATGTGTGAATATTTTGCTTAGACAAATATATATATATATATATATATATATATGTAGATACTTAGACATGAGGTCTGTTAAACCACATACATATGTATATGCATGGTTCATTAAGCCACATACATACATACATATGTCTAAGTGTATGTGTGTGTGTATATTGTGCGCATATATATATATTTGGTCCTGGTCTTAGGGAAAGACAGTAGCAAAGAGACCTAATTCTTAGTTAAGTTGGGAAACACAGTGCTGTGCTCTCTCGACATTGGCTGGGAGTTGCCAGAGAGAAGAATATTCTTGAATAAGGCCAGACACACACATACAGGAAAAAGCTCCCCAAGAGCAGGGCAGAGCTCCATCCTTCCCTCATGGGTGCCCTAATATCTTCACTGTTAAAAGTCCTGCATCTGCAAAGAAAACGGTAAAGGCAAGACTTGCAGGGAGTTGAGTTTCTGTTTTTACATGATTTCATTCAGTCAGCCTCCTCATTCACCATATGCAGATATTTAGGTTATTACCAAAATGTGGGTGTTGACACACTCTGCTGGCCAATCAGTGTTTTAGTGAGTGCCAAGAATGCAGAGACCAATCAATCAAGTGCTTATCAAGTGCCTTCTGCTTGGAGTAGGACATTCTCTCACAGTCTGCCAAAAGACCTAAGGCCTAAAAGAGGCTGTCACATCCATTCGGCTGTCTTTCACACGTAACCTGCCTGCCTTGTGTTCTTTCGAATACCTCTGGGAGGCCTTGCAGTGTCCTAGAACAGACATCGGAAAGATGGGAACCATCTCTTTTTCATCCTCCAGTTGCTTTTCTGACACACCAAAGGCCCCATTTGTACCATGGCATGGGCTGGGTGGGCACGCATCCTCCTTCATTACAAATTTCTATCGGAGACTGATAGACTGATAGTCCTGCTGATAGTGGGGAGATGTTTGGTTCATTTTCATTTTCACATCTGTAGAGCTTTTAAGGTTTACGCAGTGGCTTCTCTTGTTTTATTTCATATGATATCCACAAAAAGCCTGTAAATTAAATATGGAAGATTTTTGCCCCATTTTGCAGCGGGGGGAAACATTGCAGTCTGGTCACTTTAAGGGGCCTGACCTAGTCACATGTTTGTAATTGGCAGAGCTGGGATTATAACCCCATAAACTGGTTTGAAGACTCCAGGGCTGCTATTGCCACCCACATAGGGGAGCACAGGCTGTTTGTAGACTATCCTAAAAAGATCAAAGAGATGAGTAGTCACGGAGATCAATGATTCTGTGGGGATTCTGGGAAAGAAACACTGAAAGGGCCCAGTCTATATGGACTTGCTAAGCTAGTAGAAAAAAGAACGAAAGGGATTGGTGGCTTTTTATAGGAAAATAAAATAAAGGTAGAGGTTGTTGGTGAGATGGCCAGGATTATTGATTGGCTTTTAACCCATTTTGTTAGTGTGATGGTTTAATTTTCTCATTGCTTATTAGTTTTTGTCCTTTGGAAAAGAAATGAGGATCCCACTTTGAAGGATGAACTCACTGGTTTTTGATCATTGTCGAAAAATAACTCAAACAATATACATACAACCCATGAAAACATTCAGGCTGAAGATTTTTGTTTAATGCTGTGATGTTTTTTAGATGAACAGTGACAAGAAGCTACATACAATTAAAATGCCCAATTACTTGCAGAGAATTATTAAAGAGAACTTGGAAAATTGAGATATTCTGTCAAAAACTTAATTAAAGCATGTGATTCTTCACCAGAATGACAAAGAAATTTACCAAGAGAGTCTCACTTGGGAAACACCTTTTGCTTATTATAGTATGAAGAATGATGCCTAGCTGCCAAGGTAGTCAACATTTTCTCTGCAGCAGAGATCTCTCCAACTAGGTGAAGGTGAATGCTATCAGGCATCATCAGTGAGCTTAGGAGACGGTGTTAAGATACATCCAGTCTGTACTTTTAAAGAAACGTCCTATGTTTTAACAACAGAGCTCTAATTTTCCTGGATTAAATTACCTGAGACCGGAAAGTCTGGTTTTTGTTGTATCTCAGTGTCCAAAAGTAATTTTTCATAGATAGTCAAATGTTTATGGAAAGGTTCCTAAATACCCTCCTCTACTTACAAAGAAGAAATAGTATGTTCGTTCTGTTAGTTGGAACTTACTTTAAAGCTAGCTATGGTCAGCAGGGTATGATTTTCAAGCTATAATAAATTGCCTGCAGCATCTAAGTATTTCTCCCATTGCCTGTGATTTCACCATTTACAATTCATTTCTTAGTTCCTCGATAGCTTTTATTAAATTTTGCTGTATGTTGAAAAGATGTAATACAAAGAGATATAATTAAATTTTAATTCTTAAAATTTAAATTGTATCAGAATCACCTAAGGAGTTTACTGAAACTGCAAATGTCTGGGATATACCTTTAAAACCTCTATTCAGTAATTTGGGAGTAGGGCTCAAGAATTTGCATTTCTAAATATCCACTTTAAGAGATTTGAGGAACAAGACCTTATGCCATTATGAACTAATATCTTCAACTTAGAATGACTTTTACCTAAGATCTCTGTAAGTCTCCTGCAGGTACTGTCTAAGGAGCAATTCTTAGCAGTGATGCTTTCTATTTAGAGGATATAGGAAAACCACTTGAATATAAGGAGAATGATGTTCGAAGTTACCTAAAAATTGATATATTCACGTTAGTGATCAATTGCTATTTATATACTGCTACGAAGGATACTAACAAGTGGTTAAATCTATTGCTCTTCTCTTAGAATGACCTGTCATACGTAGAACATATTCATATAGGAAGTAGACAGCAAGATTCCCTTTAAAGCCTCATAGACATAGATTTGATGGAATAGAACATTCCTGGGTACTGCAACTTCTTTGTTTTTGGTGTGGAGCTCTACTTTCGAGGGTTATGTGCGTGTACGCACACAACTTTTAAGTTTCAGTCTCCATTCTTCTTTTGTCCTTCCATATAAACAGTCTTTGGTCCTCTATTCTCAATATTCTTTGAAAGGATGATTTTACTCTATAATGCAAACTAAGGTGTTTCTTTTTATTTTTTAAGAGAAAAAAAAATCTCTTAATAGTTAACACTTTTTCCTTTGACCAAGAAAGCTTTGATGCAAGTGTTATTTCAGCATACATTTTATCCTATCAAATGTATAAAGTTTTAGATTTTATCATGTCTTTTCCAATTTTAGTCTCCTTTTATGTTGGAAGTTTTTCGACATTAAATCTTTTATGAACTGCCTCTTTCTTGGTCTTAAATCATCTATACTTTTCTAAAAAATGACATGATTATTGGGTTATAATTCTACATTCTTTTTGACTTCGTGTGGATGACAAAAACACCCCTAGAATCAGAAATAGAGTATAAGGAGTGATTTTAGCAAGTAACTACTTCCCACCCCTAATTTGACAAATGTAGACTCTGACACCCAAGAATGTTAGATGTCCAGCATTGTCCTACTTTTCCTGCAACTTTATTAATGAGTCACCCACACTCAGAATAACCTAACCATATCCAAGTGATACTTTGTGAAGAAGTTTAAATCAAGTAATTCCATGGCAGTAAACAACCTCTGAGAAACTCAACTAGTTTTCCACTTATACTTTGAAAGTATCTTTTTCTTTAGCTACTTTATTCATTAAAATTTTCTTGAACGGAAGCAGCCATATTTTCTCTGTGCACCATTAAGCTGACAGTTTAAAATGGTTCTTGCTTAATTTATGTTACTGTGGAGATTTTTTTTTAATGGAGAGAAAATAACGTCTGGGTTGGGGAAGGTTGGGAGTAGGTACTGGGAGGAAGGACATTCTAATGTGAAATCCCTAGGGATGCAAGGTTAAAGCAAAAGGACGTGGCCTTGTTTTAATAGCCCATCATCACTAATGAAAGAAGGAAAAGGAGAGCCTGTGTTTTCAAATTCCTCTGTCAAACTCTTAAAGGTACTTAGAGGTCATAGAAATGTTCAATAATATTCGTTATTAGTGATTGTAATTATTGCTATAGAAGATTTGGAAAACATAAGTTTGAGAAAAAGAAAAATAGAACATCCAGAATCATATCTAAAGAAAATCACTGTTAAAATTTTGGTGTATTTCTTTTAGTAGTTTGCCTTTATATATTTAATTATTTAAAAAAATGGAATTCTACATGGCAGACTGTCTTGCAATCTTTTTAACAAAACTGATAACAGATCATACACATCTTTTCTTGATGTTAATTTTCTTCTGTAGTATAACTATTTAGAGATTATGTGATATATCATCTAGATAACACTTATTTTACCAATCCTTTTGATATTGGACAGGCAGAGTATTTCTATTAAAAATTTTGCAAACACTGGCAGGGACCAGAGGCTCACACCTGTAATCCCAACACTTTGGGAGGCTGAGGAGAGCAGATCACGAGGTTAGGGGTTTAAGACCAGCCTGGCCAACATAGTGAAACCCCGTGCCTACTAAAAATACAAAAATTAACTGGGCATGATAGCACATGCCTGTAATTCCAGCTACTCGGAAGGCTAAGGCAGGAGGATCACTTGAACTTGGGAGGTGGAGGTTGCAGAGTCAAGATTGCACCACTGCACTCCAGCCTGGGTGACAGAGTGAGACTCCATCTCAGAAAAAAAATAAAATAAAATAAAATAAAAAATAACATTACTATTATACATGATAGTTGAATCTAAATATTTGTATTGTGCACAAAGTGTGGAAATAAGTTAGAAGGTATAGTTATTTTTAGATTTTTACTACTCATTGCCAAACTGAGTTCTCCTCTGTGTGTTTCTTTATATTACCTCCTGTACTGTCCCAACACATGGCCCTCTCAGATTCTAATTACTATTTTCAGAACGTATCATTTTATAATTAAAAAAACCCTCATTGTTTTAACTGTTTTACACTGTTTCAACTTCTACTGTGTTTGAACGTATTCACATGTGGATTTATCAATTATATTTCACCAAATTATCTGTTCATTACTTTCTTTGATCAGTCCAGTGATGTGTTCCTTTTATTCACATTGATCTGCAAGAGTTCTTTACTGATGTTGTTAGCCCTTTTTTGTATTTTTGCATACATGGCTAAGATTTTTTCTCAATAATTTCGTGCCTTTTAATTTTGTTTATGGTGCTCTTAACGTATAGGAATGTACTGTTTTCCTGTCATCAGGCTATTCATATTTTTCTCTATTGTTAACTTCTTTTCCAGTCTTCTTCTTGTCTTCTACCCCTTGGACATGATTTTGCATGTGGAGGCATTATATATATATAATTGCATTTTAGGTTTTGGAGTAAATGTGAAGAACATGCAAGATTGTTGCATAGGTACACACGTGGCAGTGTGATTTGCTGCCTTCCTTCCCCTCAGCTGTATCTGTCATTTCTCCCCATGCTATCTCTCCCCACCTCCCCACCTCCCCCGTCCCTCCCCCTAATATATTTTGACAGGCAGGGGGTACTAAGCTAGCATCTACTCAGATAACTTTGCTTGAAATGACAAGAGACAAGCTATGTTAGAAGGTTGACCAAGCAGTTCTGGGTCAGGAGTCAAGTACATGAGGTTCTTACTAGCATAGTGAGGTTCTGTAGTTTAGGAGTGGTGACAGAAATTTAGCGTGATGTCAGAATTAGTAGGAAATAAATAGAAGTTTCCTTTTTTTTTTTTTTTTTTGGGGGACAGAGTCTCACTATGTCACCTGGGCTGCAGTGCAATGGTGTGATCTCAGCTCACTGTAACCTCCACCTCCTGGGTTCAAGCGATTCTTCTGCCTCAGCCTCCCAAGTAGCGGGGATTACCGGTGTCTGCTACTATGTCCAGCTAATTTTTTTGTATTTTTAGTAGAGCCTGGGTTTCACCATGTTGGCCAGGCTGATTTTGAACTCCTGACCTCATGATTCACCTGCCTCACCCTCCCAAAATGCTGAGATTACAGGCATGAGCCACCGTGCCAGCCGAAGTTTCCAATTCTTAAGAATGCTGCAGCCTGGAGAAGGGAGAGTGAGGGAACTAAATGTTATTAATTCATTTAGCTCTTTTGTCACTAGCCATGGTGCCGAGCTGTTTACTCATGCTATACAGGGGTGTACAATCATTTGGCTTCCCTGGGCCACATTGGAAGAAAAAGCATCCTGGGCCACACATAAAATACACTAGCACTAACAATAGCTGATGAACAAAAAAAAAAAAAAAAAAAAAAAAAAAAAAAAAAAAGAAAAGAAAGAAGGAAGGAAGGAAGGAAGGAATGAAGGAAGGAAAGAAGGAATGAAGGAAAGAAGGAAGGAATGAAGGAAGGAAGGAAGGAAAGAAGGAATGAAGGAAAGAAGGAAGGAATGAAGGAAGGAAGGAAGGAAGGAAAGAAGGAATGAAGGAAAGAAGGAAGGAATGAAGGAAGGAAAGAAGGAATGAAGGAAAGAAGGAAGGAATTAAGGAAGAAAGGAAGGAAAGAAGGAAGGAAGGAAAGAAAAAAAACACACACAAAAAATCCTCACATTTTAAGAAAGTTTACCAATGTGTGTTAGGGCACATTCAAAGCCACCCTGAGGTATATGTAGCATGCAGGTTGGACAAGCTTGCTATATGATGTCTTCCTTTTCAAAATGCTCTCTGTTGTATTAATCACATGTTAACTGTTTCATTTCAACAACCAAAAAATCCTAAGAGGAAAATCAGAATGCACCAGGAAAATCAGAATACATCTAAGAAAAATAGAAGAAAAAGAAGTGGCAGTGTAAGAAAAGAAGTGTCTGGGCACAGTGGCTCACATCTGTTATCCCAGCACTTTGGGAGGTCAAGGCAGGCAGATTATGAGGTCAGGAGTTCAAGACCAGCCTGGCTAATGTGGTGAAATCCTGTCCCTATTAAAAATACAAAATTAGTCAGGTGAGGTGGCTCACATCTGTAATCCCAGCTACTCAGCAGGCCGAGGCAGGAGAATTGCTCAACTTGGGAGGCAGAGGTAGCAGTGAGCCCAGACTGCTTCACTGCACTTCAGCCTGGGTGACAGAGTGAGACCCTGTCTTAAAAAAAAAAAAAAAAAGAAAAAGAAAGAAAGAAGAAAAGGAAAGAAAGAAAGAGAAAGAAAGGAAGGAAGAAAGAAGGAAAGGAAGGAAGAAAAGAAAAAAGAAAGGTGAAAGGTTTTTTATGATTTTGACTTCTATTTAACAATGGAACATAATTTAAATACCATACCATGTGCAAGTTTTTAAGTGTATAAGTCAGTGGAATACTTTTAACCTATATATACTCCCATGTTGTTACTACCCACATCCAAACACAGGGCATTTCTGTATTTCTAGGAAGTGACTTTCAAGCTACGTCTTAGTCACAGTCCCCCTCTCCCCAGCTGCTATTCTGACATCTATCATCATAAGTGATTGTCCCCGTCCTGAAGTTGATATAAATGGAATTCTAAGTGTTCTGTTTTGTGTCTGGTTTCCTTGGATCATCATAATATTTTTGAAATTTATCTATTGCTGTATGTATCATTGTTGGTTATTTTTTTTATTTCTGAGTCATATTCCATTGTATGGATATACCACTATTTGATTATTTAGTCTTATGTGGAGGGACATTTGGTTTGTTTCCAGTTTGGGGCTTTTATACCTATAAGTACTTTTAAATGGGTTGGAACATAGTAGTCATTTCTGCTGAGCATATATTAAAAGTGGAAAGGCTGGAAATAGGATTTTGTTCAACTTTGTTAGACTTTGTCCCACAGTTTCTCAAGGTTGATGAATGATTTTAAGCTTCCACTGGTAATATGTGAGAATCCCAGTATTTCTGTATTTTTGTTTATATTTAGCGTTGCCAATTTTAAAAATTTTGGCCATACCCTAAGGTGTGTTCCAAATTTTATTGTATGCATTCTGCCTAATTTCAACAGAATAAAATGCAGTATATGTGTTCTCTAGCTGAAATCCCTTAGCAAAGAAAAGCCTGGAATTGTAGAATATATGCTTTAAAACATTGTTTATGATTGCATCAACTCTATGTATGTAATTGTGTACATAGAAAATAATTATATGCATAGCAAAAAGTTAATGGGCAAAAACAACTGTAAGCAAGTTACACTAAATACTAGCATTGCTACTAAACTAAAGATAAGGTTGTAGGTGAAAACTTCAAATATATAAAAGTTTCAGATGCTTGCTCATGACTACCTGACCTTTGGTATTTCCATCTTTCACTTCCATTGTAAGCTGGAGCCTGCAGCTGCCGGGCTGCAATTTGATTTAATAGCTAAGTGTTATTTTAAGAAGTTACAATACTTATGAAAAAGTACTTTCTACTTTTACATGGGCTAAAAGTCTCTTGCTGTCGTCAGATACAGCAAGTACAAAATAATAATTTCAAGAAACATCTGAGAAAGAAAACTATTTCTTAAGTTGAAGGCAAATTTATGATTTAAGATAATTATTGCTGAAATTGTTTTATAGTTTTAGTTGAAATTGCTTGTTAATAATTCCTGGCATTTATTCAATTCATCTTTCAGCACAACATGTACAATGCATTAATCCATGTGTTAAATATTAATATTGGACTATAAACATAAAATATTTTTAAAACATGAAAAGTCAGCCCACAAAATGAAAAAAACAATATAGTGTCTTATTTTCTTTGTTGTGATGAAAGCTGATAAACACTGTATGAATTGTAAGGAGTAAAATGCTTACCTTAAACTTCTTTTTAGAAATACATTCAACAACAGATCATACTTAGAAACCCTTTCTCTGATGAATATATTTCTGCCAGGTTTTTCCTTATTTTCTTTTGAAATGCTAATCATTTTTTATTACGCTCTATGGTTTAGAAACTGTGAAGAAGGAAGAGTAATTTGTTGACATTTTAGCTTTTTAACATGTTCACAAATGTTATCAGATTCATTTTTAAATAAAGAGTTACAAACATATAAAATATTACTGAAGCAGTAGCCTGGATTTTCTAATGTGTGCATTTCTAATTGAAGTGGAGCCTCAAAAAACAGTCCTAATTAGAATCAAGGCTATTCTGATTCTAAATTCCAGATAATTATTTGAATAATACTGTTAATAATAGTGAAGATAGATAGGTACATTGCTGTTAAAATGTGCCATGAGAATAAGACAGTAGACTTGGAGTTAGGAAAATCTGGAATTTGAATTTCAGCTCTGGTTGGTGGTGTGACTTTGGACAAGTTTTCTCATTTGTAAAATGTAAATCGTACTGGCTTACCGTCTTATGATATTCCAATGGATATGTAAACTGCTTGTCACTAGAGCAGCAGCAAATTTTAGTCCCCATTCCCTTTAGGAAGGTTAGAAAAACTGTCCTTCCCTAGCTCCCCCTTGGGACCTGGTGGAGAGTATGACAAACTTCTCTCTCTATTTATATCTTCTCTTCCAGTGACCACCAATCCCTAGGAATGGCTTTATGTCAGCACTCATCTTTTCTGGTCTTTTCAGCACAGTGAACAGTCTACATACTTACTTTGTTGTGATTCATTCTCCCCTTGGCATTTATTTCCCTGGACTACATTGTTTAATTGTTGTTTTCATCCATTCTGATTGGTCCATCCTCTTCCTTTTTCTCAGTTTCTTCTTCCTGTTTCTGCTGTCAGAGTGCAGAAATTTTGTGTTAGGTCATCTTCTCTCTGTCTGCTTTCTCTTCTTGAGTAATTTCATCAACGATCCTCACTTATTTCCCCAATCCAAAAAGTTCTGCTAGATTTTTAAATTCATGCTAGACTTTTTCCACCTGAATTTCTGGGTGGTGCATCAAAGTCTGAGAATAAAAGTGAGCACACATTCCCCACAACCAGAAACTTTTCCTGCAGGCTCAGATTCAGATTTTTCAGGACCTAAAGTTAACATAATTTAAGGAGTTCCAATTAAGGAAAGAATGCCAAAAGTTAAATAAAAATGACTACAGTCTCTCAGGGTCATCTGGTGGGAGGTGACTGTGACCAAGGAAAAGTTGGAGTGGAAGGAGAAGCTTAAGCAAGCAAGATAGAAATGACTTACACACTTTACACATGTATATGGCAAAGTGAACACACTGCTAGGTATCCCCCCATCCAGGGCTCTGATAGATGTTCTTGCAAGTGAATGCCTCTGAAGTGTATGATTAATTATCTTTAAGTAAATTGACTCTATCATCTTGGCTTCCTTAGCTTTTAAGTGGCATCTTCATTTCTTGGATCACTAAGGCTCAACACCTTTCCATTTAATTGCTTTCCCTGTCTCTCGCCATGCATTTCATTGGTTGCCTAACTGCTAATTTTGCCTTCCATTGCACTCCTAATGCTACCACCTGGTTGAGGTCACTCTGACCTCTGTGGAGACCATTTCAATAGCTTTCTCACTAGTCCTCCTGCCTCTAGTCTCCTTCTACTCAAGCATACACCCTTCCTGAAGCTTAGTTTTGCTAAGTATTGCTTTCTTCCCACTCCTACAAAAGTAAGTTCAAATTCCTAAGTCTTATATTCAAAGCCTTCCCTTCCTCGGGCCAGCTTTCTATGTTTACATAGTTTTCCCGCTTGTTCTGTAACTCCCTACCTGCTACCTACCTCAGAATCCTCACTAGTGAACTACTTTGAGTTTCTAGAACATGTCTCATTTCTGGCAGTTGGTATTCCCCATTCCTAGAATTGTAGAATGAATACTTGTTGGATCCCCTTTTATTTAAATGAAGTAATACTTTTGTCAACTTGTCATTTCCCATGTTTGTTTGCTTAATGAACAGTACACACAGGCATATTTTGGAAAAGGACTTAGAGGATCCTAGATCACGTATTAATTTCAAATCATTTGCATTTTCTAAACCATAAGAGTTTTCACTGAACCATTTGTAAGGTCAGAGTATTGACTTCACAGTGGTTTAAATGAAATTTGAGTCTGATAAGTTATATTTATATATCACCCATTTATTTCCTGAAAATTGCATTGTGAGTCTTCTCATTTTTCATTTGATTCTCCTTCAAACGTTGCAGGGGTGTCTGCATTCTTTCATTCAGAAATATATATTCAGTGCCTAGAACGTGTGAGGCACCATATCTCCTCTTCAGTGGTTCTAGTCTCATAGTGGGAGGCAGACTTTTTGAAAATGAAACACTATAAAAGCAGTGGTTCTCAAAGTGTGGTCCCCAGAGTGACAGCATCAGCATCACCTTGGGACTGTACAGAATTGCAAATTATTGTGTTCCACCCAGATTTCCTCATAAATCAGGAATTCTGATGGTGAGACTCTGCAATTTCTAGTTTAACCAGCACCTCAGAAGATTCTGCTGCATGTTAAAGTTGTAGAACTACTATTATAATGTATTACTCAAGCAATGACAGACTCTGAACAATCATATAGGGTACAGTGACCCCTCAGGGATTTGTTAATTATGTGGAAGAAAGCTTCTGATAAGTTTTATGGAGGATATGACCTATGAGCTGAATCTTAGAAGAACGTTGTTAAATAATTCTTTATGCCTACATTCCGCTAAATTCTAATATATACTGTCATACAACTAAATCATTTCAACTTTTCAAAATCATAGTTAATAATGAAAAATAATACTAGAATTATTTTACAGTTAGAAGAGAAATAATCATTTTAGAGTAGGTATTAGAATGTTAGTCAGCTGATTAATACAGAATGACTTACAGATAAAACACTGGTGTCAAGGAATAGACTGTGTATAGGACTAATGTCTTTTAATATTTAACTCCATGAAACTTAATTTTTAAATTGTAGCTTTTGAATTTAATTTTTCAAGAATTAATGATTTTCTGTATTTTGGAATGAATTACTTGAAATATAACTAATGGGAAAATAAAATAGCATTGATTTACAAGTAAACCTTTGGTGAAGGCAAGAAATGAATGTATATTTAAGTTCATATTCTGTCTCTACTTATCCTCATTATCACAGCTTGCCTCTCTCATTTGCTATCTTTAAAAAGGTAGTGGATATGCAATAACTTCCATTTCTTGAAAAATACTACTACTTAGGGAAAAAAAATGTTCATTTTGTAACGTTATGTCTCCCGGATTCTCACTCCAAATTCATAAAGCTATGCACTGTTTAAACTCTTCAAAGTTCAAAGGTATAAATTGTGTTTCCGGTCCATAGGATGGAAAAGGTGAATCTTTCTACATCTTAGACACGAACTGTATTTTATTTCTCCCAGTGAGTGACTATCACTTCACTCCTTGTTCTGATGGGACATACTGCATTCAATAACATACTCCCTGTTAGTTCCATGATTTCTTAGATTTAGGAATACAGACAAGAAGCTGCTATGTGTTGGACCGGTGACACTGTCATACTGGGCGTCCTTGGATAGATTGTGTATCTCTTTGGTGTAGAGTTATGCATTCCAGGACACAGAGTCTGGTTTTCCTTTATGATGTGTTGTCTCTGAACCAAAGAATGCTTTTGTTCCAGTGGGGATAACTAAAGTTTATGTTTACGTGGTTACTGGCTTTGGGACTTTGGCTTCAGAGGGTGATGATTTTCTTTGCTTCCTCAGCTTTGCAGTTGTTAATAATCAGTTCTGAATGCCTAGATTCTTTCAGGATAGCAAGGACTTAGTTTGCCACCACAGATTTTCCTACACAACTTTCAGGCTGCAGTAATTTGGCATGATAGAAGGTGTGTGCTTCCAGCAAATTATCAGAGGGTAGAAGAGTACAAACCATCGCTGTTTGAATCAGATGGCATTCAATGCACATTCCCATAGTTCAACGAATAAAACAGCCAGACTTCAAAGTGTTTGTGGTCCTTCTCTTCATATTCTTATCAGAGCAGCTACTGGAATCAGCCCCCTCCATACCTCACAGTCATGGCCCCTGCTAATCTTCACATGCTTGAGCTGAATTCCATATTCTATATCCATTGCCAGAACCCCTCTGCCTTTTTACTCCTGTCCATTCATCCATTCCCTAAGCCCTAGCTCTGTTCCCACTTCCTCTCAGAAGCCTTTATTAGGTACTCCTGCTCACATTGGTATTTGTCTGTGCTTTGAACTTCTGTGTCACTTAATGCCATTGCCAAATCCTTTGGCACTGTATTACACTAACATATGGTAGTGAAAACATTTTCATTTTAATTCTCTCTAAATGCATATTCTCTTCTATGTATGTCTTTATAGTAAGATACTATGTTTCTTTTCTATTTTTTGATCAAACAAATCCAATCCTACCCCCAGACTACCCTGATGCTAATCACATACTATATACGAGATTCAGGTATAAGAATAAATGAATACTTTTTTAAACAATTGATTTTGTTATCTGACAAAATAATAAAACATTGCTTTAAATATTATCATTCAATACCCTTCTCATTAGAATTGTTAGGCACCTGAATTGATGGTGTGATAGGGCTGTGGAAACTTTTTGCTTCTCAATCATTAAGTCATCGATCGGTTTTTGGAATGGTCCGGGTGATAGGAGAAGCTCACTGACAAGGAGTGAGGGGGAAGGTAGTTAGGAAAAAGTTAGGTTTCTATAACACTGTCCTTTACCTGTGTACCTCTTGTTGCTTTAGTGCTTTACCCTCTGGGTAAAAGAGGAGCCATATCTTGCCAAAATGACCATCATCTATTTCTAACAAGAGAGACTGAAACTTGAGTTAAACTAGAGGAGGCAAGAATAGAGAGGATGATTGGGTAGTGAAGTTAGAGCTTAGGCAACAAAAAGAATATGAGAGGAGGTTAGTGCTTGAAACCAAGGATATCATTAGAGCAGAAAACAGCTTCTCTGACAGAATCCAAGCTTGCTTAGGGGACTTTGTTGGATTATTTGAGGTGCTTGCTGTGGTCCCACTGCCTGCCACTGTCTTCTTTCCAGAGAGTCCTGATACAGTTTCCTTCACGCAGCTGCTTACTTGAGAGCTAATGTATGCCTGGAATCTAGGCAAATTACACAATTCATTTTGTAAATTAGTGCTATTAATTGAGTAATTTTTCTCAGAAATTAGTTCAGTACGGAAAAAAAGGGAGTAGCAAAGAGGAGGACACCTTCCTTTTGAATGAAAACAAATAATTTTGCTGCAGGTCAATCAGTCAGTCAGGTATCTTTTCTCATGTTAACAGCATTCAGACATTTCAGAGATAAAGGAGCTTGTGATCACTGTATTTGAAGGCAATGGCTGTACAAATGACTGTGGGTATCGGCCACTGTAACTTTATGCTACATTTTATGAAGCATAGTATTTCTAATTTTATTTGTTTTCATTTTGCATAATGCAACTGCAACATATAATTAATGATGAAGAAATGCTATAAAACTCAAGTACAAACTAAAATTATTAAACAGACAATTTTAACTTTCAGTTAAAATAACTAGAGTTGTTATTATTCCACTGACACTATGCAAATGTAAGACTCAGAAAATAACCCCCACTTCACCTCCAGTTTTTTTTTTTTTTGAGACAGAGTGTCGCTCTTGTTACCCAGGCTGGAGTGCAATGGCGCGATCTCGGCTCACCGCAACCTCCGCCTCCTGGGTTCAGGCAATTCTCCTGCCTCAGCCTCTTGAGTAGCTGGGATTATAGGCACGCGCCACCATGCCCAGCTAATTTTTTGTATTTTTTTTAGTAGAGACGGGGTTTCACCATGTTGACCAGGTTGGTCTCGATCTCTCGACCTTGTGATCCACCCGCCTCGGCCTCCCAAAGTGCTGGGATTACAGGCTTGAGCCACCGCGCCCGGCCCAGTTTTGCCATGTTTCTGTAAATGTGATTTCTTGATAAAACTCCCAAATTTTAAACATTTAGTTTAAAAGCAAACTTTTCTTCTTAATTTAAACTTACGATGTTTATTAAACTGCAATGAACAATATTAAATATATTTCTTTATTATGAGAATGTTACATTTAAAAGTTATATAATGCATATGTTTCTACTAAAATACAATTGAAAATTGAAAAACTTTGTGGCCAGCACATGATATAAATAAAGCACTATCAATAATCTGAAGCACTGTATATGGCCCTCTTATTTATCCTGAGATAGCTACCTCCTGAATTTTGTTTATAATCTCCTTACTTTTTATAATAGTTTTATCATATATGCATGTATCACTAAATGGTACATTATTTACTTTTGCCTGTTTTGGAATTTTATATAAATGGAAGAATAGTGCTTATATCCTTTCATTTTTCTCTCTCAAACTTATTTGGGATTTATTGTAGCATTTAATTTATTCATTCCTACCACTGTATATCATTCTGTTAAGTGAAAAAAGTTACAATATTGTAAACCACTCTATTGCTCATGGATATTTGGGTGGTTTTGAGTTTTTGCTCTTACAAACAGTGCTCCTTGAACCCTGTTTCATGTGAATCTGGGTCACGCATGAGATTTCCTCTAGGGCACAGACTCAGGAGCAGGATTGTTGCAGTACGTATAATGCGTATAGAATGCACATGTAACTTTCCTAGTAAAATTTCTTACCATTAACTTGCAGTTCACTGGGGGATGATGACTTCCCATTGCTCTGTGTTCTCTGTCTAAATTTTCAGTGTTGCCAGTGGGATGATTTTACAATGGTATTTCATTGTGATCTAATTTGACTTCCTCTGGTTACTAATGATGTTGTACATGTCTTTGTATGTTTCTTGGTTATTTGTGTTTCCTCTTCTGTGAAATATCTGTTCACATCTTTGGTCCATTTTTTTCCTATTAGATTATTTGTCATTTTTTTATTGATTCTTAGAATTCATTATATTTTTTAGGTTTATTATTATTATTTTCTTTTATGACTCAGAAAATAACTGCCACTTAACCTCCAGTTTGGCCATGTTTATGTGACTGGAATTTTCAGTCTTTTTTATGGTACCTTTTGGTGAATAGAGTTCTTTAATTTGATATTGTTAAATTATCAGTATTTCCTTTTATAGTCTGTATTTTAATATCTTGTTTAAGATATACGTTTTTACCTCTACCTTGAAATCATTAAATGTAAAACTTGAATACCTGAGGTTACAACACCTAATGTTAACTAATATTTTCCTCCCAGAAAATAAAAGGACCTTTGAATGTTTCAATTTATTTCATGATCTCTTTGGAATGACATGTTATTGGTGCCTTTGACTTTTGTTGAATTAACTCAATACATTAAATATTGTTAATATTTTTAACAGTAAGTCCTTCTTTAGACTTACTGAGATATTTGCCATGTTTTGACTTTTCTTCTTTCATCTTAGACATTTTTTTCTGTGATTATTTTCTTTTTTTTCTTTCTTTTTTTTTTTTTTTTGGTGTACCTTATTTATAAGTTTTATTAGTGATGGTCTTTTGATAGTAAATTTTTCATTTTTTAATTGTTTGAAATATTTTTATTTTAACCTCATTTTGAAAAATTATTTCACTGGGTATAGCAATTGTAATAGAACAGATGTTATCTTTTATATTTTGGAGATATTATTTCATTACCCTCTGGCTTCCATTGTAAGTGTTGAAAAGTTAGTTGTAAATCTAGTTATCATTTATTTCTAACTACTCTTTCATTCTTCCTCACTGTTTTAAAGATCTCTTTCCTTGTATTTTCTACTATTTTATGCTAATATGTCTGTCTTGGTAAGGGTTTCTTTTTATTCTTTTTGCTTTGGATTCACTGGGTTTCCTGATATTACGATTTGTCTAATTAATCAATTATGTAGAATTATGAGTCTTTTTCCATTCTCTCTCCTCTTTCTTTCTGGAACAGTGATTATATGTATATGGGTCTTTTCATTATCTCTTCAATGTTTATCAACATGTCTTTCATAGTTATTTGTCATTTTTTAATGCACAGCAGAAAAGATTTCTCTGAACATTCAGTACATGATATTGGCAGCAAATATAACTCAAATATACTCCTTAAAAATGTCCTTGTGGCCGGGCGCGGTGGCTCACGCCTGTAATCCCAACACTTTGGGAGGCCGAGGCGGGTGGATCACGAGGTCAAGAGATCGAGACCATCCTGGTCAACATGGTGAAACCCCGTCTCTACTAAAAATCCAAAAAAAAAAATTAGCTGGGCATGGTGGCGCGTGCCTGTAATCCCAGCTACTCAGGAGGCTGAGGCAGGAAAATTGCCTGAACCCAGGAGGCGGAGGTTGCAGTGAGCCGAGATCGCGCCATTGCACTCCAGCCTGGGTAACAAGAGCGAAACTCCGTCTCAAAAAAAAAAAAAAAATGTCCTTGCGGATCCTGAAAACAGTTACTATTTTTTCTTTTGGTATTTTCTAATTGTAATTTTGAGGAAAATTGATAATTGAGGTTTGATGACATAAAAAAGTTACCTTAAGAAATACCATAGTAGATACTGGACTCCACAGTAACTGCTTTCAGTTCACTTTAGGTTTTCTGACTGATATTTTGGCATTGTTACTCTATTGTATCAAATTTTAGTGCCATCATCTCCTCCTAAAGAAGGAAGACATATTTTCTGTAAACTCATCTAAGAAGGAAGATATATTTTTTGCAAAATCATCTTATTAAATCAAAAGCAGACTTTATATCAGAATATGTGTTTGTTACGTATTAATCTTACTACCTTACATCTCCAGCATATTTATACTTAACTGTACCGATAGAATTATAACCTTCAATAGAGGGTTTCATATTTTATTACATGACATCAATTATAAAATCTGCCTTGTTGATTCCCTTATTTTGTAAAAATGTTATTCTAAGGAGATTTTCACAGATTGCTTAATCCAATTTAATGTGATTCTTATTGGGCAAATGGCTATGCTGGTTGCATATGGCAAGATCTTCCCTTGCTTGACTTCCACTTTCCTATGTTTTCATTGTTTGATGTTTGAGCTACCCTATTAAGTGTCTGAGATTATCATTTCCAATTCCACTGCATTTTCTAGGCATCCTACTTTTTCCCAACACAAGTCATTAGGCAGAGTCCTCAGTGAAGGGACAGATGATAGACATAAGGCTTCAGTTGGAATGGAAGTGTCTTACTACTTCCCCAGACATCCACTGCTCATTTTTATCTTCATCTCAATTCACCAAATCCTCTTCCCCTAACATTTCTACTGAATGTGGGAAACAGACGGCATCCAGATATTATAGCCTCCAAGCTTCTAACTAAGATAAGAGCTCAAAGTCATGAAAGGATATCCTAGAAGAAGGCTCTTTTCCTTCATACTCTAATCATTTTCTCCTTTCTTAAGCATTATAAGTCATACGACCAACTCCTTCATCTCATGCGATTTTCCGCTTTCCCAGTTCAACATGAATCCTGTTTCTTGATCTTTGGCCCTGAGCCATCTTGATTTAATTCCTGAAACTCTTTAAACTTTATTCTTCTATTCCATCTGTCTTGAAGGATAGAAACTGTAACCAGTAATTTTCAGAAGAGGAGAGCCATTCTTGTACTTCCCCAATCGATTTCTGAATACAACTTCAAAAGCAGCATTACTAGAGTGGTTAATTTCCATAGTCCTCCTGATGGTATTTTTTGATAATGTGCCTTTTAATAAACCGGCCCAGATAGGTTAGCCTAGGAATCTGAGCACCATTTTATAACATTAATACAATGAAAAACTCAATACAGAGAATGGTACAAATAGATTCTTGGAGCATAGCCCATTTGTGAGATGGGCACTCACTGTACAGGGGAGAATTTGGATCACCGTGTGCGCTGGGAGGGAAATGCCTTCTGTTAACCAGCAATGCCGCAGATTTGAATATTGCACATTTGTTTTGTGTAATCTTCCATCTAACTGTGAGCAAAGAGCACGATTGAAGTGCTACTGATTATGTCTAATGCTTATAGATTCCATTTTAGTAGAGCAGACTGCTTTGTTCCATCCTTCTGTCTTAATTCTAAATATGATTTCCATTGTCTGCCTTCTTTAGTCACCCAGCAGCATAGCAGGGAAGTAATTTTACCTTGCAGTTCAGTAACTTTTAATTGCCTGTTCAGTTTCACTTGATTCTGAGAAAAATGGAGCTGCTGCCTGTGCAGTTTTAGTTACCAGAACCTCAAATTAAATACTAAATACTTAAATACTAAGCACTTAAATACTAAAACAGGAAAAAAAAAGCTCACATATTCTTCAGAGATACAAAGCAGAAAAGAGATTCTGCTGCATTTATTGTGGTTGTTATGGCTTTTTTTTTTTTTAAAAAGAACCAAAGCATTACCTAGAAGAATATACACCAAACTGATTATCTATGAGTAGTAGAATCATCAGAAATATACATTTTCTTATCTATAATTTTTCTAAGAAGATATTGCTTTGTAATTGGAAAAAATAAATCGAAAGCTGGGTAAAGTCATGGCATTTAAAGTTGGGAAAGGATGTTGAGATCACCTACCTTTAGCACCCTCACTTTAAAAATGAGAAAAATAAGACTCAGAAGTGTTCAAAAATTGCTCCAAACATTCCAAGGCTCAGGCTGCAGTCTGTTTGAACACTATTATAAATACTGGTCGGTTTTCTCTGATCTTTGGCATTACTCTTCATGATTCTTATGGAGAATATACAGTCTGAAGAACCTTTTATTCTTACTCTCTTACATTTACAGAAAATATATTCTTGTTTTCATTTGTACTTCAATGCTACTAAACCACTCTTAATGTGGTTCAGTGGCATTAAAAATAACAGCATTTTTTAAATGGCATTTAAAAAACAATGGCACTTAAAAATAAACTCAGATCATTGATGTCAGTGCACACGTAATTACATGGAATATTTTTTTTTTTTCTCTAACTGAGGGATTAGAGCTCTTCTGGCCTTATGAGTGATGAAAGATGAGAAGGAAACTGCTTGTTTTAGTGGTGGTGAGTTGCTTCTGATTTGAATTGAAGAGCAAAGGGAAAGGCCAGATGGAGACTTTCCTAGAGATTTTAGAGAGAGGTGTTTTGTTTGTTACATGTTGGTTTTGTTTTTCCTTTTTCTTTTTCTTTTTTTCTTTTTTTTTTTTTACATGTCTTTTGTTTTTTCTTTAAAGTGGCAGTACCCTCTTCGTTTCTCCCCCCACTGAATGAAACCATACAGGGTCCATATGGGAAATAGATCAAAGTGAAGCTTATCTTTTTGAAGCAGGAAAGGTGTCTGCAGAAACTAGCACTTCTTAGCATTCTTCAGTATTTATGTGAGAGGAAGACTAGCTTCTACCATCAAAGATTAAGATCTTTCATTAAGATTAAGACTCCTTTACAACCAGAATCTACCTATTCTGAAGCTTTTATCTTCAGCATAGAAAATACATTTCTTTTTCTCTTTGAGGTTCCCAGATACTCGAGTGAACAAGCAATTGTATGTAAATTATTTTTGTCAATAATTTTATCAATTAAACTACATCATGTGCTGTCAGATTAACAAATTCCCTGTATAGTGTGCTTGTATGCTAACATATAAATTATTTACAACAGAGCTTCCCATGACAGCTGCAGGCAAAGTCCCTGTGCCCAGAATCTGTCTGGTAAGTTAACGAGTAAAATCATGAAAACATGAGACATTTGTCTCCAGTGTCCTCTGCCACCTTTCTTCATCCTTTTTCTTCGCTTAAGACATAAAAAATCCCAGCAATTCTAATGTCTTCCACAAAGCGATCTGATGCCCATCACGTATATTTTGTTTAATGGGACTGGCTACTCTTGAACTGAGATGCTGCTGGTGACCTCAAATACGTAGCCATATAGTATCCTTGTCAGCTTTCTATCTGCTTAAGTATTCAGTTCCTGTTATACCTACATAGATTCCTTGGCTTACAGCCTCCCCATCATCACATGTCTAAGGGGTCTAATGCTTGCTAGCACCCATAAAACAGATTATCAGGCAACTGACTTCAGGGCTCACAGCTTTCATGGCAGGGAGACTGCTTGAAGGGCATTTGGCTTGGTCTTCCTCACATTTCTGTGGTTCCTGATTGTCAAAATACTCAAGAGCATCATAAATGCATAAATAAACACTCATCCTAGGCACTCAGAGAAGCAATATTAGAGTCACTGAAGAATCAAATCACAATAGTATAATTGTGAGCACTTAGGGAGGGAACTAGGGAAGTAGGAGTGTGCAGAATAGAAGGCAAAAAGAATGAGACTGTGGTTATTCAGCATCCTTGATTAATAGAGACTGATGAGATAACTCAACATATTATAATATATACGGTAGTTCTGGAGCTCAATTCAAACTCGACTTCAGCAGAAAAAAATTCCCTACCTAAATCTTTACATAGAAATATCACTGTCTTCTGGATTTATTTTTTGTAACAATCATTTACTCATATATAATGTTACCATATATTTTGATTTATTTCTTAATAGATATTATTAGTGTCTACAGCCATCTGTGTTTCAGTTCTCTCTTTCTAGGGAAGTGACTCTCAGGAAAGCCCCAAAAATCTAGCAGAGTTCTATGGCCTGCTCTAGTAAGTTGCCTATATAGTGCTCAAGCACTGCCTGCCTCTGTCAAAACTTATAGTCACATGATCAGGAAATGGAGGGTGGTTTAACTTTACCATTGTTGTTTGTTTTGTTTGTTTTTGTTTTAGCTGGTGATAAATGAGGCAGCTGAAATTGCAACATATGTATTTAGCTTACCTATTGCACAAATCTGATGGAAGCATTTTCTAGTGACTGGATGAGAGGATATGACAAAAAGTCAGGACTGTCTGAGACCCACTACTTCCAAAACATACCTCAGTTTTAGCATATGTGTGCAATGAGAGGCTGGGGAGAGAGGGTTGGATGTACACTTGGTAGAATAATCTGAACTGTCAGAGGGGAAAGTAGAAAATGCATTGAAAATGTAAAAGCAGTGTCAAAACTAGCTATATTGAGATTTAGATCATGGTTCTATGAATGTGTGTAAAAACTGCAAAATTTCCCAAGATTTAAAAAAAAAACCCACAAAGAACAGCCATCTCAGAAACAGACCACTATCATGCCCACATCAAATGTCTGAAAAATTGTTTTCTTTTTTTAACCCCTGCATATGATGACTGTTCTTCAACTCTGCATATCCTTGTTCCACTTCCAATAGCATAATTCGTCACTCAAAGTAAAAAACTAAGATCCTGATTCTATGCATAGCCAGGTTCCTCTTGTGAGGTAGAAATAGGGGGGATATCTCAGAATCTAGTTGGAGTGGTAGAAAGCGAATCTATTAGGAGTCTTGCTCAGGAGAAGAAATGCCAAGTAAATTAAATTACATTAATAGATCTATTGTGTCAAATTTACATAGTAGTGAATAAATACAGTGATTAATGCTAACAATTGAAAATTTTTACATCAGCATATATTACTCAAAGCCAGGAGGGCAACTAACTATATTCTGTTATTTTAGCCTTCCATTCTCCTCGTTCTCATTCCCCAGTTTCTACCGTAAGTTTTCATAATTAAACCATTTTGACTTAATTCCTCAATATAACACTATTCTTCCAACTGTGTAGGTATTCATTATTTATACTTGCATTTATTTAAGTTTATGGACATTTCGTTATATATTTAGGATGTTCCTGAATGTTTTGGCAGTTAGGAACCACAGATAGTCTGAAAGCCAAGCTAAATATCCCTGCAAGCAGTCTCCCTGCCCTGGAATTCAAATAAGGGAAATAAATAAGTTTTAATTTTGTAAAAGAATGCACCTGCCCCTTACTTTTTATATAAAGTGATTCTTCATTGACTACTGTAACTTAAGACATGAAGATCAGTGGCTACACATTATGTAAAGGCCATCATGAGTTAGCAATAAAGATAACTCTAGGGTCCTTTTGAGCTGATGGTTTCCACAAGAGAATGTGAATTGTTATGTGTAAAGTGCACCCACAAACTAATGGGTAATAAACCCATTTAAGTTACGAAATAATTTCATTTACTATAACATTTTCTATTCTCTCCTCTCTATTTAGTTTCTTTAGCATGGAACCAAACACACATAAAAGTGAACTGAACATAAGTGTATGTCAGTGTGAATTATCTGCCATACACAAATACCACCTGGGTCAAACCAGTACCCCAGAAACTGTCCTCATACCCCATCTCAGTCATTTCCTAGTCTCTCATCTCCGAAGTTAACCACTCTTTTCACTTTTCTTTCATGTGTTTAGTTTTTCATAGATTTAAGATTTCTATAAATGAATTATAAAATATTTATTTTTGCATCTTCTTTAACTCAATTTTTGTTTGTGAGATTCAGACATATTTTGGGGGATAAACGTAGTTCATTTTTTAGTTGCTGTATTTTGTTTTCTAAGAATAACAAAAATGTACTTATGTAATTTCTTATTAATAGGCATTTCTGCTTTGTCCAGTTTGGGGCCATTATAAATAAGGCTACTCTGAACTATTCTGCATTTCTTGTGATACACATTTGCATATATTTCTATTGGGTATAAGACATACACACTATTGAATACTATACAGCCATAAAAAAGAACAAGATTATGCCCTTTGCAGATGGATGGAGCTGGAGGCCATCATCCTTAGCACATTAATGCAGGAACAGAAAGCCAAATACCGCATGTTCTCACTTATAAGTGGGAGCTAAATGATGAGAACACATGGACACTTAGAGGAAAACACACACACCAGGACCTATCAGAGGGCTGAGGGTGGAAGGAGGGAAAGGATCAGGAAAAGTAACTAATGGGTACTAGGCTTAATACCTGTGTGATGAAATAATCTGTACAACAAACCTCCATGACACAAGTTTACCTATATAACAAACTTGTACATGAACCACAGAACTTAAAATTAAGTAAAGAAAAAAGGACTGGAATATGAAATGCTGGTCCATAGGTTACATATATCTGTGACTTTAGTAGATGATGTCAAATTATTTACCAAAGTGGTGATATGAACTTATATTCCCACCATATTCTTGTTTATTTCTTTCATTGTAAAGCTACATCTGTATCAGTTTGATGGTTGTTTATAGACTTTCTGAATTCCCTTTTGACTTTTGTGGTGTGACTTTCTTTTTCCAAGACAATTGCCATTTGTATCTTGGGGCACAGAGAAAAACAAACTTGATCACTACTTCCAGGCGTGGGGACAAATAACATAGGAGATGTTTTTATATTTCTAAATGCAGAGGCAAATATTTTTCTAGTAATTCCTCTTTATTTTGATGATTTGAAGACACTGCATAATCAATATTAATATTAATGTATATAGATGTTTTGCATTTTAAATTTCTCATTGTAATTTATTTTACTGTTTATAACAAAAGTGTTCTTAAAAGTTTAAAAGTAAATTTTGTATTCTTTAAAAAGTTTTCTTCTTTAATTATTTTTTTTACCATTTTGTCTGTTTGTCTCCCAAGTTTCTAATTCTTCACTGGTAACACTGTGAATAATAGACTTAACCCCACCTACCTCTGTGGTTGTGAGAGGAGGGCACAAGTTGCTGGTTAGAATTCATCCATCCAGGCTTAGAGTATCAGGGCGTGGTTCCTTCATATTTGGGCTCATGGGGATTTAGAGACCTTGGAGAACTAAAACTTGTACTCTATACATAAACTCCTATTTGTCAATAGTGGATATTTTTAAATATTCAAATCATCATGCTTAGCTTACAAATAGAGACTCTCCAAAATTACCTCTTGGTAATTCATTATCTAGGAAGATATGATCTTCTATGATGTATGATTCTCTGAGATATGTTGTTAAATTGATAGTATGGAACTTCATTGTGATTCGATTAAGCAACCTTTTAACTTAGTTTTGTTTTAAAGGAAAGATGAGGTACCCTTGAGAACGTGATCCCTTTGTAAGCGTGTGTTATCTAATGCCCTATTTAACAGAATAGATGGCATTACTCTGCTTAGGTTATTTCTCCCACATTAAAATAAAAAAAGGCTACTTTGTGTGTTTATGTACATACTTGTGTAAATTTTTAGTAGTCATGAAGCCTTTGCCATTATCTAGGGAAAAAATGGAATTATATTGTACAAATCATAGAATATTGCAGTTATTTTATTCAAATATTTTAATTTGAAAATTATTAAGAAACATAATGCAAAAATATCATCCATTATTCTACCACATGGTAATTATAAATGCAATCTTATAAGGTAAGATGTGATTCTTTCTATCTGCTATGTTAATCTCATCTTCACACTTTCTCCTCTGTTGAATCAGTTTATATATATAAAATATAAATATACCTAATTATGCATAAATATAAATATATACCTATGCGTACTTTAAAAAATGGGATCATGGCATCCATAATGTAGTTTATAGATTAAATGTGGGTATGTTCTCCAATAACAGTAAAAGTATCGTATTGATAATTTGTTATAGATTTGACTTTTGAAGTAAAAATATTTAAATTGATTTATGATTCTTTAATAAGAATCATTTGAGGCCAAAATGTGCTATATTCTTCTACATTTGCCTGAGAAGGAATCTATTTTAGCAGTCTGGAATCAAAATAGAAGCAAAATATCACTTCAGAAAGTACAGGATGCAGTACTCAAATTGGGAAGCCCTAGGCATAAAGGATCATGGCTTCTTTCAAAGCTTCATTCTGAATGAAATATATTGAATGCCAGTCAGTTATTTTTTCTCCTTTTACAGTATTGCGAATTTGGTTTTCTATGACTATGTGCTGAGAGTTAGAGGACCTAGGATTTCGTGCTGCCCATTGTAAGGGGAATGGTTCCAAGTGGTCGGTTAAGTTATCTAAGAAATGAAAGAGGTGAGCAATAACAATTTTGATCAGAATAATCCATGAGCAGCCTAGGCTGCCTGAATTGTTGCCTTGGTACATCTCAACACAAACAAGAGCAAGATACTCTCTCCTTCCTTTTCTACTGCATTTCTTCTCTGCTTCTGAGACTCCAGGATGAAGACATGTTGTTTTGGGATTTGATTTCTACTAATGCACATATACCATCTAGAAATGAAAACATAGCAAGCTTTCTTTTATTTAGAAGCAATCCTCAGGCCTCTAGCCTTGGAAGGAGGGTCCATTCCCAGAAGCTGACATGTTATGAGGTCCATTTTAATCATGAGTCTATTTGCAGGAATCTGTATGGAAGGAGAAAGATTGTGAACTTTTTTTAGTTTCTCTGCTTCCCCTAGACTCTCAGGACATCGCTGTAGTGTGATCTTGAAAGGGACTTAGGAGGAGGCTAATTTGAGTAAATGCAATTAATAATTATTTCCTGGGAGGGAGCTGGCAAGAGTCCCATAGTGGCATCAGAGGGAACAAGAAAATTAGTCTAGACGATATAGGCTGGAATCATGTCACCTCTCTTCCTTTTCTGGGTGATGAACTGGCCTAATTTTATGCATAACTAAAAGAGTTTCCATCATGGGGACTGCCATCGAAAACCAGGACAGAATTTTACACACGTGAAGAGCAAGTCACAGGTTGGGATTTATGACATATGGGGAAAACTCTTCCTTTATTTTCCTCACAGACTGCATTAGGGTTACATTCTGAACCAGTTTTCATACAAATTAAAGGGACCTAAGAGGTCATTTTGTTAAAACTCTCGAATTCCAAATAAAGGAGACCAAGGCCTTCACAATTAATTAGTGGCAGAGATACCAATGGAAGCCAGAACTCCTGGTTTCTCATCAAGTTAGAGGAAAAACTGTGGCCTAGTGAAAACTCTCTAGTTTTAAAAACATTGATGTTTGTGTATTTTTCAATTTGGAATCTTAAGAATATCTTGTTTTACATTCTGTCCTTTTGAGTTTCAAGTGGAAACTAATATGGGGCTAACCAGCACATCATCAGCACATCATCCTCAAAAGTAAAATAAAATGCATCAAATAACAAATCTATAAATGGGAGAGAACTTGGGATCAAATACCCAGCTGTAAAGTATTAAGAAAAATACTTATCTTTTTATTCAGTGACTTTCTTGAGAGATCCCTTTATGTTAGGCTGTAAATTTGTAACTAGTATTTATTGGGAACCTCCTACGTGTCTGACACCTCATTAAGTGCTTTACAAACATGTCTCACTCAACCCTTACAAAATCCTTAAAGAGTATCTATCTAGCCCCATTTTTTAGCCAAGGAACACAAGACTATGTGAAATTAAATAACCCACTCAAAAGTCACAGGATGAGTGGTAGGCTCAGACCATTATCCAAAATTCTGTCTGACTCCCTGTCTACCATGCTCTTTAGAATCATGTATGATGCCTGTCACTGAAGGTGAATATCCAGAAATCATAGCACTAAGTGAAATAAGACAGAAGCAGAAAGAAAAATGTTGCATGGTCTCACTTCTATGTGGAATCTAAAAATGTCTAATGCACCGAGTGTAGTGGCTCAGAACTGTAATACTAAAGACTTGGGAGGCTGAGGTGGAAGGAGCCCTTGAGGCCAGGAGTTAGACAGTAGCCTGGGCAACATAGCAAGACCCGCATCTCAAAACACTGGGGAAAAAAAAAAAAAGGAAAAGCAAAACAAGAACAACTTAGGTGGGACTTGTGGTGTGTGTCTGTAGTCCCAGCTGCTTGGGAGGCTAAGGCAGGAAGGTTGTCTGAGCCCAGGAATTCAAGGCAGCAGTAAGTCAGGAGCACTACTGCACTCCAGCCTGGGCAGAAGAGTAAGACTCCGACTCTAAAAACAGTAAAACAATAAAAAATACATAGAAAATAATTGAATACATAGAAACAGTAGACAGGTAGTTGCTTGGATCAGGGAGATGGGGGAAAATGGAGAGATGTTAGTGAAAGTATACAAAGTTGTCATTTTTCAGGATATGTCTAGTGATCTAATGTACAGCTTGATTACTATAGTTAATAATATTGTATTGTACACCAAAAACTGCTAAGACAGGAGACAGGAGACAAATGCTGTCCCTACCAAAAAAAAAAAAAAAAAAAAAAAAAAAAAAAAAAAAAGTAACTAACTGGTAACTGTGACTGTCACTAGGTGGATATGATAATTTGCTTGACTGTAGTAAATATTTCATTATGTATATCAAAACCTCATGTTGTACACACTATATATGTACAATTTTTAAAAGTTGAATGTCAGCTTAAAACAGTGCTCATAAGACTCCATAAATGAAATTATTTCTTCTTGGTTTTCAATGTAGTTTTATTATTGATTCCCTGGAACTTGTCATTCCTGTTTCTTTTTTTCTAGTGTTCACACAACCATTCCAGAGCTTTGGGTATAAATCCACAGAAACAATAAAGGGAACTATTGAAATTTATTAGTCATTTCAATGGATCATGTTTTAAATAAAGTCATTATGGAAGCATTTGAGAGTAAATCAGGACTCATGAAAATAGTCACTTGAGGGTGTTTTTACATAGACAACATTTTAGTGTATTGGGCCTGATTACTAATTACTAATATAACAAAAAATGAAATTGTTTAGAGTCTAAAAGGGCCAAGCAACATCTCAGATTTTTATGACTATCAGAATGAGCAATTAAATCTATTACCATTTCATTTGCAACCTTTTACATTCTACTCCGATGACCAAGAGTATGCCAATTATGGCCTGTCATCAAATAGGATCTTCCTACTAAGTGACTAGTTAAATTGCTCTTCAGCCTTTAGAAGTATTCAGAATCAGAGCCTCCCCCTAAAAAAATTAAGCTCCTTCTTGATCCTTCCTAGTTTAACATGTCCCTAAGCTTTCAAAATACATAAAGAAGATAAATCAGAAACTAAATAAAAGGAAGAAATACATGCTCATATTAGGGCAGATAGTTCCTCATTTTAATGCATATATTGTCTAATACATGACATCAATATTGTTTGTGTTATACAAGAAACTGAAGAACTATTTATTAAAAAACAATATGCATACAACAAAACCAGAAAAAGGCACCTTAGCCCTTAATTCTTTCTTCGGTTTAGAACTCCATCTAAGCCAACACTCTGGCATTTTGATTATACTCAAAATTGTCAGTATTAAAAGTTAGAAACAAAGCCTGTTTCCATTTCAGCTGAAGTGTAGGAGGAGGGGCACAAGGAGTGCATCAAATCTGAATCTGAGCTAATATAATCAGTGACTTGATTTGTATCAAAAAATGTAAATGTTTCTTTGAAAGGGGAAAGTACTTACTGAGAAATCTGCATTGACAGAGCAAATCCTACTTGCAAAGTAGAAACCGATGTTGTTGACTTGAGTAGAGCTCAAGTCAGCTGTGAAATTCATAATCTTTTATCCAAAAAATAGCTTCTCCTCTGAATGACAAAATTATTTTTGAATTCGGTGTTTGCCAAGTTAAAGACAAAAGGTTCAGTGTGCACACCTGAGCACCACTTTCAGGCTGGATCTTAAAGGGAATGGTTGGTTTGTTAAGGGTCTCAGGTGCTCCTATTGTGTATTAATCAGTGTAAATATTGCTTTAATAAGTCACCTATTTTATTAGTAAAAGCCCAATACCATAGTGACTTAAAAAGAAGTCCCAGACTACTCAATGAATTTATGGATGTTTGTTTCTTATTTTGCAGCGAGTAATTTTTTAGGGTGTCCCATTTGCAGTTACTTAAAGCCCCAATAGATTAATCTAGTTTTTCACTGATTAACATAATCGTCTTGCAAGACAGAGATCTAGAGGCTTCTTTATGTTTGGTGTTAGATTTGATTTTCAAAGCAGCTGTCATTCTTTAATAATCACACAAGGTCTAGGTTGCCAATGCTTTTCACATGTCTCATTTTAAATAACAAAACCATGAGGCAACAGGTGGGGCTAATTCAGCCAAGAAAAATTAAGGGAGGGCTAAATTGATCATGAAAGAAGGAAAATGTCATTTTCTAAAAGTTTATTCTCACATGGAAGGACAGAGAATTGGCAGAGAAAAGAAGGGATAGATTTTTGCCTTCTTTATAATTCCCAAGGGCAGGAACATTGGGAATTCCAATTTAGGGCAGACTTTTTATCTTGTGTTTCTTACAAAAAAGCTATTTGAATTTTGGAAAGCATGGACTTTGATAATAATAATAATGCAAAAGTTAAACCACAGATAGACTTTCTCATAAAATTGTGATCTTTGCTTAGTAGCAATCGACTTGTAATTTGTTATGAGCAATCTAGGAACAAAGGAGATTTGGGACATTGGATATTTAGTATTAATTGTTAGGGACTCAAGTTAAGATTTAAAGTATTTTAAATGCATTGGCTGAAATCATGACTTGAATCTTAAGTTTAACAAATAAGATTTTTTTGGCCAGGTGTGGTGGCTCACACCTGTAATCCTAGCACTTCTGGAGGCTGAGGTAGGCGGATCACAAGATCAGGAATTTGAGACCATCCTGGCCAAGATGGTGAAACCCCTTCTCTACTAAAAATACAAAAATTAGCTGGGAGTGGTAGTGAAGGCCTGTAGTCCCAGCTACTTGGGAGGCTGAGGCAGGAGAATCCCTTGAACCTGGGAGGTGGAGGTTGTAGTGAGCCCAGATAGTGCCACTGTACTCCAGCCTGGCAGAGTGAGACTCCATCTCAAACAAAAAAAAAAAAAAGAAAAGAAAAAAAAAAAGATTTTCTTGTTTCTGGTATGTGTTTATTAAATTTTTAAATTTTAAATGTAGTTATTGGATTATCATTGGAATTACAAGAACATTTTAAAAACATGGTTACAAAATCCAATGGCTATTTGATTTTTAGAGCCCTGGATATTGAATAAACATTTGTACATCAAGTTTTAAAAGATTTGCCAATCACATCTGCTTTATCTTCTTGGTTAAACCTTACAGGGATAATATTATTTTAATAAGAGTTGAAAGCTCTATAACTTTTTTATATTTCTGAGAAAGAATCAGTTCTTGAGTCTCTAAAATCATTTTTTAAAAGTCTTCACTTGGTTTGCCTGATGGTAATGTGGATACAATTTAATTTTACCAAGTTAAACTCCATATCCAGTTAAACCAGGAAGTATCTTTTTTTTTTTTTTTTTTTTTTTTTTTTTCCTTGAGACAGGGTCTTGCTCTGTCACCCAGCAGGCTGGAGTGTAGTGGTGCCATCTCGCCTCTCTGCAACCTCCTTCAGGGTTCAAGCAATTCTCCTGCCTCAGCCTTCGCAGTAGCTGGGATTACAGGTGCCCACAACCATGCCTGGCTAATTTTTGTATTTTTAGTAGGTCGGGGTTTCACCATTTTGGCCAGGCTGGCCTCAAATTTCTGACCTTGTGATCTGTCTGCCTCTGCCTCCCAAACAGAGGCAGGAGCCACTGCACCCAGCCTCAGTGACTACCTTTATATGAATGGAGGATGAACATTTATTTAGCATGCATTGAACACTGTGATAGGTGCTTCCCATTTCATAAATCAGACTTGGAATCCATTCTTTTGTACATAACACATTGATAATAAAAGAAGGGAAATTTAGAGGGAAAAAATAGACTTTAATTAATAAGATTTGCTTCTATAGCTCTGTAAAATTCCTTTCCTCTTCAGTTCAAGTAAAAAGGAGGGGCATTTGTGTTTATATCTTACCCAGCTTCAGAGAGTGAACACCAAAGCTGGAAAGGGATTAGTTGGCTCCTAGGGACTTTTGAGTATTGTGGTATATATACCTATAGTTCATTGCTACCACTACAAGATTTTGTTTCTGCTTTTGATCTTTGGAGTATTTTTAGCTCACACTTAATCAAAGATAGTTCAAATCTCCAGAGAGCCCAGAAAATGTTCAACCTTTTAAGCCTTTTTATTAATAGTTTATTTAATAAGACAGCATTGTCCTCAATCCCTATTGTATTCTAATGAAAATCTGCCTAATGTGCACAGTTCTGGATACATTTTGGGTTTTTTTTTTTAGGGTTTGGTTGACATTTTATTTCAGTGTACCAGGTCAGAAAAAGCAGTCTGACCGGAATAGATAACCAAAAGAACACATATTTTAGTTTCTGTAGTCACGATGAGTGCAACTAGCCTTCTCAATGTGCCATACGTTTTCTGCTGCATCTTCATCGATCTTTGGCTGTTATCTTATTTGTCAAGACTTTCAGCTAATTGGGTTAAGTTATGTATGTTTACATTATCATTGTGATCTATAAAACGCTATTTTATCTGAAGCTGAATAGACAAAGGCTTTCTAGATTATAATTATCAATGAATATATGGCACAGAAGCCTCTGCTAAGGTATGATTGAGAATATCACATTTTGCAAATACAGAGAGGAGGTCAGAAATTTCCAGCTAATAATTATACAGAGCTATGTAGGTCATGAATAGTAAGTAGAAAATGTAAATGGAAATTTTTTTACCTAATTTATATAAAAGAATCTAGAGGTGACTAATCTCTAGTTTTATGAGTTTTATCAACAAAAATAAGGATACTTTTCAATAAACTTTCACTTGATGTAAATTTTTATGGTATATTCTGCTTATCTAATATTTCATTACTTATATTCTGATACACATAAAAGGTTTAGAGAGAACAGTTATAAAACAGAGTGTTTAGGGACGGATTTCAAAGTGCTCTCATTCAGAGGGATAACTGAGTGTGGAAGTATATAGACATGATATATATGTTATGAGTAATGCATGATAATAACTTAAGTTGGCTATGAAGCCGAAGAAGAGAAACGTGGCCACTGTGAAATGTGATTAATACAACTTACATGAGTTTCAATTAATGGCTTCATTCCATACCTGCCAAACTGTCTTGGTATTGAGAACATAGCCATAATTTTTCAGAGTAAATAACATTCTTTTGTCCAGAAATGATACCCTGTGATGTATGTATGCAATTCATGCATAGATATGTGAAAATTTAAGTGTGGAGTGAACCTAAAGAATACTGATTAATTATGCAGATAGCTGTGAACAAATTTGATGTGTTCTGGGGTTATGTATGCTGCAAAAGGAAAAATACTGTGGATTCTCTTACTCCAGTAAGATCCAAATGAGAAGATGAGTTTATAGCAACACATTTCCAGAATTTTTGACTTAAGGGTGGGGTTCTATGCAGACTGAGTTCAGAAGGTTCTTTTGGACTTTAGTTCAAAAACTTTTTATTGACTCTTAAAAAGTAAATTATGTATGGATATATGGATTGATCAATGAATGAGTAGATGGATGGGTGGATGGATGGATGGATGGTCTAGTAGACTTTAGCAAATAAATGAATGGACATTTATTTTTCAAATTAATAAATACTCAACAAATCCTGAACTGTTATTTCTCCCTCCTCTCTTTAAAAATCAGTTAAAAGTACAGTGTAGGGATACTCCTAAACATCTTAAGAATTAAATTTCAGTGAAAAGGAGTGTTCTTCTTGAAACTGGCATAATGAAATATGTTTTCAGTCATGTACTTGGTATTCATGTTTGCAGAAACAAAGTATTATTATTTTAATCTGGGAGAATGTTTATGTTAAAATATCACATTTATATAAGCTTAAAGTTGATATTAATACAGCTTTCCACTGTACAAATCAAAACTGCAACATACTTTCCAAATTGGAAAATGGAGGATATAAGTCATCATAATAGAATTGCTCTTAGTAGTTAATTGTCAATCAAAGCATTCTTGACTTTTGGTGTGGTGGATTTTGTAATCTATAGCTGTCAATAAAGATGATTGACAAGATGTGTGTTGAATCTGCAGTTAATCACTTGCTCCCATTATGTATTAATTGATTAAATTCTTCATTATTTCAAGAATACAAAAAGCCTTATGGCTCTTGGTACATTTCTGAAACTTTAATTAAAGTTAGCTAAAGCAAAGTGGGCTATTCATTATTGAAAAGTTGAAAACTTAAACGTCTGCAAAAACAAATCTTTATGGATTAATTCCTTGATACTTGGGGAAAGAAGAAAAAAAATTCTTAAAGAGATAATCCTTAATCTTTGTCACAAAAATGTCACAAAAACATTTTTTAATTTTGAAACTAACTTCATTTTATAGCTATCTATCTCTTTTTTCCCCCCTAAATATCTTCATTGCCTTTATGACTTCTGGTTCTTAAAATAAGTTTCAAAAAAATATTCCTCTATATCAGTATTCCCCTTTTTCCATTCCACTGAAAAATGATTTGTTGGGACTTACCATCCTCAAGAGGCCTATTAGTTAAGGGAAGAACACAAAAGAGATCTTTGGAAAGATTTGTACTCGAAGGAGGCTGCATTTTAATTCTTTGAGGGAAGGAGTGTCTCATTCATTTTTATAACTTCCACTGTCACCAAACATTTGCTCCCTGGCACTTCAGGCGCAATACTAATAGACTAAAAAAAACAAATAGGCAATGAGCCCCATTTTGATTCTTCGTGCTGTTCGTCTGTGCTCCTTTTCCATTCTCTTGTGTTCCTGTATTGCCAGAACAATAACCGACATGCCAGGGTATTCTCAGAGATGCTAGAAACTGGCTACATAAAAGGCTGCAAGGTACGGAGTACGCTACAGGACACTGCTTACCATCTAAGTTGATCACATTTCCCTTGTAGAAGAAGAAAATAAGAGATCACATCAACAAATCTATTCATGTTGAGACTTCTAAACACAGCTATGCAATTTTTAACAAATGGATTACCTGTTGACTTAGTAAACAATTTTCCTTAATATTTGTTAAATGTATGATGTTACGCTAAATGGTATGACCAAGCATATGGACTCTAGAGTCAGATTTCCTGGATTCAGACCCTGGATCAACCATTTGATCTCTCAGTGCTTGCATTCTGTGTCTGTAAACACAAATAATAATGTTATATTATAAATTAATGTATTATGTATTGAATTAATATAGTAAAAGCATGCAGGACACTGCCTGGCACATGATAAGGGCTATAATATGTTTTTTATTATTGTAAAAGTTCTGATGCAGGAAAAATGGCTGAAATTTAAATGTTTAAAGCAAAATAGAAGTTTGCCTCTAACTTCTCATTTAGAGTCTGAACAAGAAGATCTGAACAGGTAAGAAGACTCTCTTCTATAGAATTTTTAGGAGTTCTGGCTCTTTTTGTATTTTTGTTCACCAACCCTATGAGGCATCCTTATCTGCTTGGTCCAAGATGACTACTTGGCCAGGCGTAGTGGCACACACCTGTAATCCCAACACTTTGGGAAGCCAAGGCATGCCATTACCTGAGGTCAGGAGTTTGAGACCAGCCTGGCCAATATGGTGAAACTCCATCTCTACTACAAATACCAAAATTAGCCAGACATGGTGGCATGCATCTGTAATCCCAGCTCCTTGGGAGGCTGAGGTAGAAGAATTGCTTGAACCCAGGAGACAGAGATTGCAGTGAGCTGAGATTGTGCCACTGCACTCCAACCTAGGTGACAGAGTGAGACTGTCTCAAAAACAAAAGCAACACCAAGATGTCTACTCTGGTAGAGAAAGACCAAATTCCCCTTTAAGGGCTTGACTTAGAAGTGGACCTCCTCACATCTTCTCTTATCCTGTTGGCCAGAGTTAGTCACATGGCCACACTTAGCTGCAAGGGAGTTTGAAAAATTCCTTCTTTATATTGTATGGCCATGTGCCCAGCTCAGAATTCTGCCTAGACAGGGAAGCTGATGAGAAAGCTTATTAATGTGACAATTCTAAGTCTCTGCCACAAATAAACCCACCTGGAGTCAGCACAGCAATTGCGGCTTTGTAGTATCTCTGTTTTTCCATAGTACACGTGAGTACATAAGAGAAAAGTACTTCTGCAATTTTTAGTTTATGAAAACGAGTATAACTCAAACCATGGTTTATAACTAAGGTATTTCCGGCATCACTAAGGTCAGCATGGTCTTAACCAATTTACTCAGTCCAGCTTAAAAAGTTAAAATGATCTTTTGAAACTTCAAAACCAACGGCTCTTTTCGTCAAAATTATTAGCTTTTCCTGGTTGTTCTTTAGCTTATAAATGTCCATTAAAGCATTCATTCTTTCTAAGAATAACTGCTCTCATATCCTTTTTTTTCTATTTCTCTATCCCACCTCCTTTCTAAATTAAAACTGTTTCTTACCTTCTTCCCTTGTACTTTCTATTTCATATTCAGGATTAGGTGATAAATAAAATTCCCAAATGCCCATTTGATAGGCTCTGTTCTAGGAATCATGGTGATAGGAGTTTGATCCCTTGTTCCTCTTTAATCGCCTTCATAATTCTTTGAAATTCGTTACTTGACTCTTACTTCCCCAAGCACTAATTTCAGAAGCCTTGGATTTGTTCATAAAGGCTTAATGGATAATTGGCTGTTTGTTAGCCTAAGGAGATAGGTTTTATTTAAAACATAGCCATTTCAAAAGGACTGGTACCAAGATGAGCAGCTTTAGTTGGACTACTTGTATGGCTTTATGTGGATATACAGATTAACTACATTTCTTCCTTCAACTTTTTAAAAACAGGGAACAAGTTGAATAATACAGAGTTCAGACAAAACAAGGGCAAATATTTATACTATGTTTTTAATATGTACTTAATACGATTAATTTACTTAAATTTTAATACAATAAAGATGACCGACCAAATGTAAACTAAGCAGTGAGAAAAAAACACATGCAGACTTACTAAACTTTTATTATCTTAAGAGTATGAAATATATCAATTCCTCAGAGGGGGAAGAAGACATTTAAAAAAATAAATTCAGAAGTCAGGTTTTTTTTTTCTTTTCTTTTTTGTTTTTAACATTGGGCAATGACCAGGGTATAGAACTATCTTTAGAACTACTTTATTCAGTAAACGAGAACTGCATAAATTCTGCTGGAGAAGGCTGGATGCAAATATGGGCTAAATGTATTCTTAAAGCATTATCATTAGAGCCAATATATAGCAGATGACAGATTTCTAGCTGATGTAGAAATTCAGTTCTCCTGCCATATATAGCTCTCCTACTTTGGAAGCATATTGGAAAGGAAGAGAGGATGCAATTGTATAAAGCCAGAAGTGTGAAATCTTCTGTGTATAAAAAATAAATCCATAAATAAGCCATTTTCTGAAAGGGTCTGCATGATTATGTAGCCCAATTCCCCAAACTGCTAGCTCAGGGGTCAGATCAATTTTGAACATAATAAAAGGATGACATTTTCTCCTGCATTATGCCAATATCCTTTGAAACTTTCATATCTACAGAAGACAGGACATCACATTTGAAAAGTGGACAGGCTACCCGTGGAGAGCATGTATTATCTGAAATAAATGTTCATTTCAAAAGGAGAGTTTGATTGACTTGGGGTTAGCAGCAGAGACACTTCTTAATCATAAAAACCTGTTTTGAGCGTCTTGCAAGAGGCAAGGGATATATCCACAGACAACTAAGCTACATCCATTTCACAAACATTCCGTGTAGAATAAGGCATTGTGAATAGATTATGTTATAAATGATTAAAGCTGTGTACTTAGCAGAAATTTCAGAAGCCAGGTCCGAGGAACAAAAAAAGATGTTGACTACAACTTTGTGGCAATTGCATGAAATCGGTAGCTTTTGAAGCAATTGCTTCTCTCACTTATCCTTTCAGGGATTCCTTTGTGTAGAGAGTCAGGTGGATGAGTGACAAAGGCTTAGAATACTGTATGAGCATTGTAGTTCTATAATTAAATGTAATCAATCTATAATTTATCTAAAATGATTGCATATCAAGTTGGCATGGAACCTAAGCATCCCATTCATCTTCATGTAGTCATAGTGAGTATTACTAATGTAGTCTCTAGAAATGCTGTGCCCACTGAGGAAATTCACCTTGTCTGCACATCTGGAGTAATGACTTTTGTAAAGCAATCATTCTACATTTTGCATATGCTGGTAATTAAGACAGATTTGAAGGTGATGCCCTATTCAAATAACTTTAGGGTGAATTCCAGGGAAATTGCTGTAATCAACCAGTGAGGATTTTACAGGTAAGTAGTAGTCTGTCCTCTCTCCCAATTGTCTTTTAGTGCAGTAAAAATTTAGGTTTTTCCCAGTTATTTTTGCAGTGGTCTGCATTGTGGTTTTGTGAGAAATTCCCTTATGCCTACTGACTTACTCATTCTTTAAAGAGCAATTCTTCATCCTCATTGAAATTTCAAGTTATTTTTGTCAGATTGCTTTAGAAATCAGTTAGTCTGCAAATGTCCCAAAAGACTGGTTCTGAATCTGGTAAATTAAGAAATGACAGGATAAAATAAAATTCAGGGCCCACGTTTGTGAGAATTGTTTTATAGAACATGATTGAACTCAACAATATTGGAGTGTAAACTCAGATTCATTTTATTGCTCATATTCCTTCTATTTAGAGAGATTATAGTAGTAAATGATTTTTTTTTGCTAAAGATGGTAATATTAAGCAGCTATTTACTCTTCCTCATTATTTTGTGATATTCCCATTGACTATTGAGTAGAAGAAAAATAGAAAACATGAATGAAAAATATTGTCTAATGATCTTTCATATAAAAAATTTACCTTGAGTCACATTTGTAGGACTTGGGATAGATTTTCATTGACCTATCCAAACTCTCTTGGCTCCTTATAATCAAAGGATGAATTTAAGAAATATACATTTAAGGACATAGTTTGTAGTGTTGACCCAAAGTTTACTGAAACTTAAGTTTCAAAACTTAATTGAAACTACATGCTTCTGTACCCCCAATGGAAGGTAGGGAGAAGGCCTGGGCATAGAAAGCAGAAACAGGAAAAGGAACAGAGTCAGAAAATGGAATGTGGGAAATATGCATGATTCATCCTTTCTAGGCATATAACATGCACAATATTTCCAATAGTTAATATAGTTTGCCCAAATTAAATTCATAAATGTCCCTAGCCAGGGCTGGACCAAACAGTAGTTCCTAAGAAACCATTCCTCTTTCCTCTTTATTCAGTCTTGTCTGTTCCTCCATCAACTGATAAGAATAAGGTTTTACCTGGACAGGCTTGAAATTTAAACTTTCCAAGGAGAGTATAGTATTTTAATGAAGGGACTTTGGAAATAAAACAGATTCACTTTTTCAGCGTCTTCAGTGGTCCGTGATGATGCTCCTTTGGCCAGCAAGTTCTGATATTTTACTCATCAAACAACATGGATCAGCCTGTACCAACAAGTCAGGGTGTACCTCATCCTTTAGGCTTTGCTCAAATACTGTTCTTACTCCACAAAGTCTTTCTTAATCTCTACCTCCTGTCCACCCCAGGCTGGGTCAGGTGTCTCTCCTGGGTGCTTTGTCGTATCACCGATTTAGGTGTCATTCTCCTTCACAATGAACTTCACCAGAATAGAGAAATCGTTTTATCTAACCTGTCTTCAGTTCTTAGCATATAGTAAATGCTTATTTAATGAACACATAAATGAATAAATTACTATTTACTATTTCTTGACTTATTTTATTTTTGTAACAGAATACAAAGCATTATATATCTATAAATGTCTCTGTTGTTACTGTTTCTGGATATTGTAAATAAATGATTTGTCATTTTTGTTCAAGCATAGCAGAAACATTGAGCGATTCCTAAAAAATAAGAATTAGAGACAATGTACACTGCTCTATTATTACCTGGCAATTTAGGCTGTCTTGTCATTCTCTAAAGTATTGTAAATTGATTTTTTTTTTGCTCTTACTTAATTTTATTCCATAAATTGACACATCCAATAGAAGTGGTTCTAAAGTCATGAAGCTCTTTTTGAAAAAGCTTACCAGAGGTTCAATTGAATTTTGTTCTTTTAGTAAGTCACCTGGGATGATATATACTTAGTGCAGAGATACTGATGCTACTCAAAACGGTTTTAGAATTCTCTGCTCCTGAAGTCAGAGCCAAGTTATTAAATGAACAGGAAATCAGTTTAATTTCTGCGAATACATATTTTTTCAGGTTACCATGAAAGAGACCCATTTAGGTTACTGTGAGAAATAGGAATGTGAGAAAACACAGGAAACCTTCCTTGCAATCACACAGCCAGGCATCCTAAGGAACTAGAACATGGTTACACTGCTTGGCATATCATAGCAAATTCAGTGAACTGGGCAGTTTAGTCTCTCCCTCTATGTCAGGAATGGCATCATTCTGTGGCTCACCTCTATGTCTTGACTGATTTCTGAGCATACACTTCTCTTTTTTTTTTAATTGCATTTTAGGTTTTGGGGTACATGTGATGAACATGCAAGATTGTTGCATAGGTACACACATGGCAGTGTGGTTTGCTGCCTTCCGTCCCCTCGCCTGTATCTGTCATTTCTCCCCATGCTATCTCTTCCCACCTCCCCACCCCCCCGCCCCTCCCCCATTTCCCCCCAACGGACCCCAGTGTGTAGTGCTCCCCTCCCTGTGTCCTTGTGTTCTCATTGTTCAACACCCGCCTATGAGCGAGAATATGCGGTGTTTGATTTTCTGCTCTTGTGTCAATAGTATGTATTTCTACTGACTTCTCATTTCCCATGTCTCCTTCCTTCCTTACTCCTTTACTTATACCAGTGTATCCTATCTTCCCAAGAAAAGTTCTACTTGAATTCCATCTAAAGATAGCCCTGCTGAGGGTAAACACAGGGGAGACAGAGATCTATGAAGCAGTATCGAATTCTGTTCTTTTAAGCCAGGCGTCCCCAAACTTTTTACACAGGGGGCCAGTTCACTGTCCCTCAGACCGTTGGAGGGCCGCCACATACTGTGTCCTCTCACTGACCACCAATGAAAGAGGTGCCCCTTCCTGAATTGCAGCGGGGGGCCAGATAAGTGGCCTTAGGGGGCCGCATGCGGCCCATGGGCCGTAGTTTGGGGACGCCTGTTTTAAGCCATTGCTACATTGCTTCATGGATTCCTGTATCCTCTACATCTTCCTTATGCAGGGCTACCTTTGATACGATGAACCTGTGAGTCTATTATGGACAGGGTTGCATGACGTAAGGCTTGCCATAATGCACGTGGAAACCTGTGACTACTCCTCTCAGAGAAGTCAGTGAATATGAAAGGCACTTTGGGCTGAGAACTATCACTGGCATATATGCGTGTGTGTGTGTGTGTGTGTGTGTGTGTGTGTGTGTGTGTGTGTGATTGTGTGTGTGTGTGTGTATATATATCTTCTTTTTATAGCTGTATGGGCATGTTGATCAGAACTGGTCAGGGAGGTGGAAAAGAGATTTGACAACTGAAGTCCAGAGCGAGTAGGCAGAAGTCAAGCAGGAGTGGAGACAAGTTAGATGCAGGACAATGAGGCAGGCTTGAGAATGGGGGAAGGCAGTGGAGAATCAGAGAAAATCATGCAGATCCCAGAGAGGCAGAAATATTTGAGAACTAATGTAGACTCAGAAAGACTTAAGGTATGTGCAGTTAGGGGCACAGATAATGGATGGATATGTAAGTTTTCAGCTAGTTTTTATTCCTTTAAGTTGCATTAGCATCACTTTATCTTGAACCAGCTCAGTTCATTTCACTAATGTTTACTGAGGTCACTGACTATTCCAGGGAATGTATTTCGTCTCTTTTTCATTCATTAATTGTAGTTCTGAATGACAAGATTAAAAATATGAATCAAACTCAAGTATTTTGAATTAAGATTTGGCATTATTGAGACTGTTTAAAAGATAATTTTAAAAGACTGAGCACAGTGACTCATGCCTGTAATCGCAGCACTTTGGAAGGCTGAGGCAGGCAGATCATGAGGTCAGGAAATCAAGAGCATCCTGGCCAACATGGTGAAACCCCAACTCTACTAAAAAAATACAAAAAACATTAGTGAGATGTGGCAGCATGCACCTGCAGTCCCAGCTACTTGGGAGGCTGAGGCAGGAGAACTGCTTGAATCCAGGAGGTGGAGGCTGCAATGAACTGAGATAGCGCCACTGCACTCTAGCCTGGGTGACAGAGTGAGATTCCATCCCCCCCCCAAAAAAAAAAGATAATTAAAAATAGCCTCTAAAGACAGCGTCCAAGGTACACTCCAAATGTGTTTTGAACACTGGCAGATTCTTTGCAACAGATTTCAAAATTAGTCCTTTGGAGGGAACAAGTTCTGGTATGTTAGTTTGAAAAAAAAAAAAAAATCAGCAATACTGCTTTTCAACTATATGTTGCTTGAGCAATTCCAGAACTTTCTAAAAACACTATTTTGGAGTCTTGATCCTTGCTTAGCCCTTGCGGAGTTCTTCCATGCTTTCCTTAAGTGAGAACAACAGATCGGACTGTTGGGAAATGCTTAGTTTTGACCAATGGCTAAAGAGACTGACATGGAACCTTCCTATAAGTTGATAGTAATGCATTTCAGAACCTGTCAAAGGATGAAAATGACTGATAATACTTTCAAATCAGGGATCAAACTGTTTCTTGAAAGAGCCAGGAAATAGGATTTGGGGTCATAAGTCTCAGACATAACTACTCAACTCTCTCTTATAGTACAAAAACAGCCATAGATAATATGTAAATGAATGGGTGTGATGGCTTGCCAATATGACTTAATTTATGGGCACTGAAATGTCAATTTTATATCGTTGTCACGTGTCACAGAATGTTATTCTTTTTTGATTTCTTGTCAACTGTTTTAAAATGTAAAAACCATTTTTACTAAAAGCAAGGCAAAAAGAGGCTGTGGGTGGGATTTGGCCCTGCACCTTAGTTTGCTGACTCCTGATTTTAATGAAGAAATCAGCATCTAGGAATTTCGAGTTGAAAGGTAGTCAAACGCAGAATGGTCGCAGTGCTGGGGCCGCTTCCAGGAGCCACGCTGTGGGTGAATTATCTACCGTCCTGGTGTAAAGCACTTAAAGAGTGCCATTAAGGTTTAATAAGCTAGCTATGGAGCAGTACTGCTGTGCATTAGAACCTTACACGGCTGTAGTGAAAATGCTTACTCAAGCCTCTGCAGTCCTCGTAAATACCAACAGTCCTTTGCAGGCCCCTTTGTTTAGAGGAAACGGTGCTGGAATTTATTGTGCCTGTGTCTTAAGTTCCTGGACATACCAATCTACACTTGCTCTTTCCAAATAAAAGTCAGTTTGGATTTATTTAGGGACTTTGTCCTTATGGGAAAAAACAGCAGAACAGTATGTCTGAGAGAGCAGGACACTCATCTCTTGAAAATTCAGCAGGCCTCTGTCATTCTTAAATTGTTTCTAGCTGTTATTGGGGAAATTCCCTTGTGAATCATAGGAGGATGGCTTTTTCAGGGAGTCTCAGTTCCAGGGATGAATGCTTCTCTAGAGCTGGATTCATGGGTTACAAATGCACTGCTGAACATCTGGCCACCTTGATTTCTCTGCCTGGCATAGTATGGCCTGTTTAACATATTCTTCCAGATCTGGCCTAAATGCCCTTTGATATCTAGAGTGGGTACCCAAGCAAGCAGTTAAGGATACAAGCTTAAGCTAAGACTCTTACCTCATTTTAAAATAGTTCTGCATATTTCATTTAGGTACTTGGAGGAAGCGAAATGCTTTAATAGATGCACGCATCTGGAAAAGCAAGTAAAGCAAACCAGATTATTTGTTGAAACTGTTCCGTTCCTGAAAGTGGGGAAGCACATGAACCAGTGTTTCCAAACATCAGATTTTTCCCCTTAATTCAGAGACTGTTTTGGTTTTTTTTTTTTTTTTTTCAACTTTGGTGGTTCAGCTCCAGGAGCAAAATGAAAAATATCTTTCCCTCCTACAGTAAGCATACACCAACATGATTACACTGGGGGATTTTTCTCTGCTATCTTTCTAGAAATAGAAATATGCTGGTGTCACGTGGCTACGCTACATCCACATTCGACTGGTAATTGCACCTCAACTGCAGGCAAATGGGCCCTGAGATAAAATGCAGCTCTGGCAAGGGTTCCTTTGCCAGCCTCATTTGACGAAAGCTGTCATTATTCAGTCAGACTGTCAGCCACGTGCAGCAGCATGCCTTCTAGAACAGCTGCATTCCTTTCTTGGCTTCATGTTTTGTCCAGAGGAGATCTGATTTTGTCACTGTTGTTTATTGTTTTAAAATCAAATTCCATTTCTGTGTTGGCCTAAATCAACATTCTAACTCCAAAGCAATAGGTGATTGGGAACCCACAGCACAGCCTCCTCCGGTTTCTCTCTGCCATACGTTGGGAGGGTGATTCCAGTGCCTTCGCCTCCTTCATGGAGATCCTCTTGCCTAGCTGACTAGAGAACACAGGAAACGAGCACTGTCTCATCTCTCTTCTTCCAGATCAGGCCTCCCCAAACTATGGCCCGCGGGCTGCACGCGGCTGCCTGAGGCCATTTATCCAGCCCCCCGCTGCACTTCAGGAAGGGGCACCTCTTTCATTGATGGTCAGTGAGAAGAGCACAGTATGTGGCGGCCCTCCAACGATCTGAGGGACAGTGAACTGGCCCCCTGTGTAAAAAGTTTGGGGACGCCTGCTCCAGACATTATTTTCTCAGTTTATTAATCAGAAAGAATGCTCAACCCACACAGATTTAATGGTTACAGTGAAGCGCAGACCTATTATGCCTATGACTTGTATCAAGGAACCACAAATAACTTTTTTTTTTTTTTAGAAATATATATTTTATTGTGTTTTAGGTTTTGGGAAACATGTGAAGAACATGCAAGATTGTTGCATAGTTACATACATGGCAATGTGGTTTGCCACATTCCTCTCCATCATCTATATCTGGCCTTTCTCCTCATGTTATACCTCCCCAACTCCTCAACCCCTGCTGTCCCTCCCCTAGTTCCACCCCTCTACAGACCCTGGTTTGTGATGCTCCTCTCCATGTGTCCATGTGTTCTCATTGTTCATCACCCTCCTATGACTGAGAACATGTGGTGTTTGATTTTCTGCTCTTGTGTCAGTTTGCTGAGAATGATGGTTTCCAGGTTCATCCAAGTCCCTACAAAGGACACAAACTCATCGTTTTTTATGGCTGCATAGTATTCCATGGTGTATATGTGCCACATTTTCCCGGTCCAGTCTATCATCCATGGGCATTTGGATTGGTTCCAAGTTTTTGCTGTTGTAAACGGTACTGCAATGAACATTCTTGTGCGTGGGTCCTTATAATAGAACGCTTTATAATCCATTGGATATATTCCCAGTAATGGGATCGCTGGGTCAAATGGAATTTCTATTTCTAGGTCCTTGAGGAATCGCCACACTTCCACAGTGGTTGAACTAATTTACACTCCCACCAACAGTGTAAAAATATTCCTCTTTCTCCACATCCTCTCCAGCATGTGTTGTCTCCAGAATTTTTAATGATTGCCATTCTAACTGGCAGGAGATAGTATCTCAATGTAGTTTTGATTTGCATTTCTCTAATGACCAGTGAAAGATGATGTTTGGAAAGAAGTACAGCACTGAAACATTTTTATTTTCTTTCTCTCTTATTATATACAGAACAACTCATGCAAAGCAAACCCAATTGAATAAATTGCTTTTGTTTAGTAGCTGGTGAAAAAGAGCTTCTTCAATTTCAGATGAAGTATTGGGTAAATGAAATAATTAAGTGCAACATGAATCTTTTCTTTTGGAGGAGAGCAATACTACTCATCTGTCATTAATTATTTTACACAAATGAGTTTCACCTGTTGATTTTTCTTTTCTTGGTTTTAAAGGTGAATTTCAGAGTTTGTACTTTCATTATGTGTGGAAGTGGGGAAAGTATCCGGTATCGTTTATTCTGAACAACTCAGAGCCATTTTCTCACTTTATAACTTACTGTCTTGCTTAATCAGATTCCAAAACTGTCTTCCAATTTCACTTAAAAATTAATTTCTAGCATCTAAGTGCTAACAATAACTGGGTTGGCTCAGGAAACATTACCACTTGAGGTTTGGAATTCTGAATATTACATTTTTCCTTGTGAAAAATTAAGAATTTGTTAAAGGTTAGCTGATTATGGAATGGACAGATATCATATTTCCTTCCTGTGCACTGTATTCAAGTGTCCTGATTCTACTTGAAATCAATAGCAGTAGATACTGTGTGTTTTGCACACAAGTAAATTATATACAAAGCTATTTATAAATTATATAAATGTGTTTGTAATGCACATATTTGTAATAAATACTTCAATTTAATTTAAAACCTTGATTAATTAAGCCTACCTGAAAATTCATAGCTAAATTGCCTTTAGAATTAGAGTGAAATGGCATTTACTTCATGTAGCAGGAAAGAAGCCAAATGATACAGAGCTTTGGCAAATATATCAGCTTCTGGTTTCTATTAAGGTATCTCTTCTGTCAGTCCAACTTTCTACCACACATTCATATCAAAAGGCAGTGATTAAGTGGATATTTCTGTGGAGAATAATATTGCCTGGGGGAAGCATTACTACCAAAAATTGCTTAAGTGACTTAGAGGGGAACTTCACCATTATGGGGGAAATCACAGCTACCCAGCTCCACACATCTTGCTTGCATTGTGAGGAGGGCATCCAACAGCTACCTTTTTAATTCAATAGTAATATCTAACGTGTAAAATTTCAGCTTATTTGATGGCTAGTTCTTGGCTTTTTAATATTAACCTTGGGGCTCTGCAGATTTGCACATTCCCATATATAATTATATTCTTGGCAGCTGGCTCCACTTAAATGTTACTCGTTCTCCCCCAAGTCATTTCCCAAACCAAACTAACTTCCCATCCAGTTCTGTTTCTCCTTATATATTCCCTATCTCAATATATGATGTGTTGCTACTGGGTCATCAAAAGCAGAAATCCAGGAGTTGTCCTAAATTCCTCATTCATTTTGTGGATTTCTCTTGTAGCCACTCAATTGTTGTATCTTGTCTACGGCCTTTTCCTACAATTTCTCCATCTGACTTTCCCTCTCATTTCAACCATAACTTAATTCATGGAGCTGTCTCTTCTAGGTAGGATTAGTATAGTCACCTCTTTAAAAGGTGATATAGTTTGGCTGTGTCCCCACCCAAATCTCACCTTCAAGTGTAGCTGCCATAATTCCAACATGTTGTGAGAAGGACTGGTGAGAGATAATTGAATCATGAGGGCATGTCCTTCTCGTGCTGTTTTCGTGATAGTGAATAAGTCGCATGAGATATGGTTTTATAAATGGGAGTTCCCTATATATGCTCTCTTACCTGCCACCATGTAAGATGCAACTTTCCTCCCCATTCACCTTCTGCCATGATTGTGAGGCCTCTCCAGCCATGTGGAACTGTGAGCCAATTAAACGTCTTTCCTTTATCAATGATCCTTTCTTGGGTATGCCTTTGTTAGCAGCATGAGAACAGAATAATACAAAAGGTATTCTTTCTTCATTTTTATGTCCTTTTAAATCATCCTTATGTCTTTATCTGAGAGTTTCTCGACTGTGGCGTTATTGACATTCGGGGTGGGTAGTTCCTTGTTGTGCAGGCTGTCTTGTGCATTGCTGGATGGTTAGCAGCATCCCTGGTCTTCCCCTACTAGATGCTAGTGGCACTTCTTCCCTAGTTGTGACCATCAAAACTATCTCTAAACGCTGTCAAATATCCTGGAAGTAAATTTTATCCAGTTGACAACCACTGTTTTAGCTTCATTGTTGAACAAAACTCCTAGCAAATTGGTGTTCAGTAAATGTTTGATGAAGAGTTATTCATATGATACAATATAATTACATGCTTTTTAAACATCCAAGCCAACAATTTATTGGAATGTTTTTTCCACTGGATAAAGTAAAACCTCAAAAATGTATTCAGGTTATGCATCAATAGTACATACTTTCATTGTGGTCACTGCCCTCTTTGTTGTGTCTATCCATGCCCTCTGTCAGCTGAAGGTCCTTTTGCCAAAGTAGGGTGCCTTGTATTACAAATTAAAATGACGAAATTATTTATAAATTCATGTATCAGGAAATAATAGGCTAGCAAACTTCTTAGGTTATTAAAGATTAAAATTTAATACATACTAAATAATATTTTTGAATATCACCTCAAATGAATAAAGCAAGCTGCAACATATGGGAAATTAAATCTTCTTATCAGCAAGCAGCTAGCACTTACTTTCATTTGTTTAAAATGTACTTTTAAATTTGGCATGTGGTAGACTATGAGAATGATAAAATATGGAAACAGAAATCAGACTATACTATTTCATTATATTACATTTGTACCCTAATGAAGACTGCATCCTAGAGTCAGGTGGTAGAAAGCAAACATCTTGAGAGACATGCTATTTTTAGTCATCTTCCCTCTGTTGCACTTTCCATCTTAAGGAAATAAGACTTGCTAATATTCAGACAATGTGATCTCTGGGCAGTGTTAAGAAGAGAACATTCCTTTAAATACATCTAAAAAACAAAAGCATCTAAAATGGAAATTATATGAACATTTAGAAATCAAAAATATCAATTTTTGTTTCCTATCCGTTTGTAGTTACCTTCCCCTGTAATATTTTTCATGCTTTCCAATGCTAATGGCATATTAAAATTCATAGAGAAAAACTAAATGTTTTTGTCCTATCCGTTTGAGAAGAAGAATGTAGAAAGAGAAGACACTGATTAATTTTCAATTCAGGAAATTACAAGAAATGGTATTAAATGTGAGACCTAGGTGCCCAAAACATGCAAGCACTGAGTGTGAGTAGCTTTATCACATAGTCCCCAAGATTATTTTATCTTTTATATACTTGTTGAAAAAATATTAAGCTTAGTGAAGTCATGTAGGGAAGTAATTTGCAAGACTATATTTATTGATGATCATGATGTTTATAATATTAAAAATTACAAATGGTCTTCAACAAAACGTAAGTTCTATCTATCAATAATTTACACTTAAATGCCAAAATCAACATCTCTATAAATAATTTCCCATTGAGCAAAAGAACACTGAGTTGCAAGTTCTAATTTGATCTTCATACTTCTGAGATAATGTGAATTTCTATGTATTTATGAGTTGTTTGAAGTATTTTTCAATTTTCTAGAAGTCACTTTTACTCACGATTTTTGAATGTACTCACATCAATAAGTTGTCAGATATTTTTCTAGTTTTGTTGATTTTATTAATTGGTTGTGTGTTTTGGTTTATCTTTCTACTTTTTCAATTCATATATTAGGATGTCTCTTACCATTGGTTGACTCCCTGCTCTATTAGCATGCTAGTTAACTGCTTTACATAAATTTTCTGTCAATGGGTGAATGGATTTTTAAAAAGTGGTATATATACACAATAGAATACTATCCAGTCATAATAAAGAAGGAAATTCTGTCAGTTGCGGCAGTGTGGAAAACCTGGGGGATGTTATGTTAATTGAACTAAGCCACACACAAAAAGAATACTGCATGATGTCGCTCATGTGTTGATTCTAAAAAAAGTTGATCTCATAGAAATAGAGAGTGGAATTGTGATTGCTAGGGGATAGGAATGTGGTGGTGCTGCTGGAGGTTGGGAGATATTGGCCAGAGGCTACAAAATTTGAGTTAGATAAGAGGAATAAGTTCAAAAGATCTATTGTACATGGTGACTGCAGTTAACAATTTATTGTGTTACTGAAAAATCTTAAGAGAGTAGATGTGAATGAAGTGTTTTCACCACAAAAATAATAATTATGTGAAGTAACACGTGTAAATTTGCTAGATTTAGTCACTCTGCAGTGTATCTGTACTTCAAAATAATATGTTGTACATGGTAAACACATACAATTTTATCTATCAATTTTAAAAATATTTAAAAGTCTACCTGAGATATGTATTTTTTAAAGTAGCTGTTTGTTAAAATTGTCTGTTACTCTCTATAACAGTTGGAAGTTGAGAATACCTTATTCCATCATACATTGCTATTTTTTCAAGTTTATTTCCCCCCCAAAAAAAGCTGTTTTCTACACTGTCAAATGAAACTCCATTTATTGAAAGGTGAGCTGTGTGGTTATTTTGAAGCTCATTTCATAAAGATGAATTTCATGAAGTTATTTCTGACAGATTGTAGGCATACTTAAACATTTAAATTACTACCTGTTTTCTTTTTATTTAGGTAAAAATCTCAAAAATATATACTTCTCATTTGGCCATTTCATAATCTATATAACAGATCCTTGAATAATGTTGTTTCTCTTAGTCTTTTAGTTATAACATTATTGAGAAAAAACAATTGATTCTTGGCCAGGACCACTGTCTGTGTGGAGTTTGCATGTTTTCCCCAAATTTGCATGGGTTTTCTCTGGATATTCCAATTTCCTCCCATATCCCAAGCAATTGCACATTAGCTTCATTGGTGTGTCTAAATTGTCCCAGTCTAAGTGAGTGTGGGGGTGTGTGTGAGTGTGCCTTGCTGTGGAATGGTCTGTCCAGGGTTGGTTTCTATCTTGCAACCTGAGCTGCTGAGACAGGCTTAAACCACCCCAAACCCTGAATTAGAATGAGTAGTTTGGAAAATGAATGAATGAATAAATAAATACAAATTATTATAAAATGAAAAATTCATAAAGTATGCAATAATCTTTCAAATGCACAACAATAAGGAATGTAGTAGGAAAGCACTCAGGGGGCACCCCATGTTTCTTCTTGTTTGTTCGTGAACACTGTGATGACAGAAGATGCTAGTTAGAATTTTTGCATTGCAAACGTTCATTCCTTGATTTAACCCACTGCCACTACAACTGCCATCACTCACCGATTCACTAAAAACTGGATAAATGATTATCTTGTTTTTGTTAAGCTTTCTTAAATGTATGTATAGTTGTCACTTAATTCAATGTGTAATATTAGGCATATTTTGAGTCTTTATATAGATGTTTTGTGATGTTTTTCTGACCAGGAACTTAACTCTTTTTTTTTTTTTTCCTAATCAATTAGCCTGTGGTAAAATTGGTTTTGTTATAAATCTTTTTGCTTAAAGTTGCCATTTCCAATAATCTATCCATGAGGTTAAGCAAGGACTTGCTGAATATGCTTCATAACATTGTGGTGTACATGATAAATATATACAATTTTATATGACAATTTTTACAATAAATACATTTGAAAAGCAACAGAAAATATCTAGAACAATCTCCTGCCTTGCTCCATCGATTTTTCTATATTCAGTGGTTAAGAGTGCGAGGAGGCTAGAATTGAGTTGGTAGGTAAGGATAAAGAGAAGAGAAAGCATTTACTGACTGCAGTATATTCTGTGGTAGACACTCACCTAGATGGATGATGGGAAACAAAATATACTCTTTTTCCTTATGAAGATTACATGCCATTGTGGGAGACAGCCATTATTAAAACAATCCCCAAGGTATGGTAAATTTAAAACCCTCTTAAGTGTCGTAGAAGAATTTAGGATGCTGTAATATCATATAATGGGAAACCCTGACCTAGTGAGAGAGGCCAGCAAAGGCCTCCATAGAGGAATGTCATTTGGACTGTCATTTGCTGAGTGAGCCGAGTTCATTAGGCAAAGGGAGGAGAAGTGCTGAGTAAGAGATTCCACAGAAATGGTACACACTACAGGCCTTGGATTTAAGAGTTGAAGAGAAATACCGCTTTTAAGGAACTGAAATGTTACTGTTATCCTTCATCAATGGCTGTTGACAGAGAATCCTCAAAGGTCACTGTACCAGAGTTATGTCAGAGAATCACCATAATTTCCAAGAGAAATTAGTGTCTCAATCTGGAATGTGCAGTGAAAATTCAGCATCATAGGAATCAGTAATGCCGTTTGTGGTGCATCATTTTGCTTTTGCTGGTGTGACAAGGTAAAGAAAATAAACACTTTTCTCAAGGAACTTCACTCTGGTTAGGAGAAGTATAGCATGGAGAGAGAATCAGAGAAGTGGGAGGGGGAGAACAAGGGGGGGAGAAGAGAGAGAGAGAGAGAGAGAGAGAGAGAGAGAGAGAGAGAGAGAGAGGTTTTCCCTTCATTTTTTTAAGGCATTTACCTAGAGTTCTCCAACTTAAGCCTTGAGAAAAAATGAGCCTATTTCTGATAAGAATGCATATAGAGATGGAGACTGTTAATAGGGACCACAGGAGATGTCCACTGAAATACAGAAGGCATTTAGACAGAAAATATAGGTGTTACAGGCAGAGCATATATTAAATCATAAAATCTGGTTTCAGATTCAAATATGTAGCAGTTATGTGCAGTAAAAAAGGAAAAACATGAATAAGCTAAGAAAAATAATCACTGATATATAAGAGACTTGATAGCATTCTATTTAAGGACTAATGTAATGAATGCTAATTAATTATTGTGTCAATGCAGTCTTCAATCTTTTATAGTAGATATCCAATGCTAAGTTCAGCTTCTTTGTTCAAATTGAAGCCTTAACATTCTGTGTCAGACAAGGAAGTTATTGATTCATTTTGGCATATGCATTTTGTGTTTTAAACAAGAAAGATATTTAAGATTACAAGCAGATCCAATTTTTAAAGGACTCTATTATTTCTTAAGCATTTGCATAAAAATACTTTTAACATATAAATGCATTTTCAGGGATGGTAGTTTTTATTTTGTTGAAGAACGAGTATTTTCTTTTTAGAACATTTTTAAAAATTGGAGGCTAATAAGAGAATAGGTGAAACAAAAACAATAGCACTAATATTTGTATTATACTTTTAAGGTTTACAGAGCAATTTCACATTCTTATTTCATTTGATAATACTTTCTTATAATCATTGGTTTCACCCCTACTGTGTGCCAGGAGGCATGGGAGGCTGACACTCAACAATGAAGAAGGCACACACTGTTTCTTCACAGAGCTTACAAACCTCAAAAACAAAGGGAGATAGGTGAGGGTTATCTTACTGTTCCCATTATACAGATAAGTTATTCATGACGCAAAGTGTTTAAGCAAGTACCCACGGTAAAAGAGATCTATGTTCTTAACTTATGCGAAAGAAAATTTTAATTTAATTACTCTTTGACTTCAAAGTGAGATTAGGGTTGATAATATTGTTAATTGGTACATATTCCTGACAGTCAAAGCACATAGATGTCTGTTTGCCTCGCTTACTTAAAATTATTTTACTGCTCCAATTAGTCACCAAATTATAGAAAAATATTTAACTTGGGTTTTCTTTGGAATTGATTCATATTTTCTAAGAATTCATCTGATTTCCCATTATGAAAGGAAGCATAATAATATACAAATAGGAATACAAGGAAGTCAACAATATGACCCAAACTATAGCACTTATGTCAAACCGAATTACAACAGTCCCTCAGTATATATGGGGGATTGTTCTAGGACCTCTTTCATCTCATACCCAAATCTGTGCATACTCAAGCTTCACTGTTGGTCCTGTGAAGCCCGGGGATGTGAGAAGTGGTCCATCCATATATGCAGGTTTTACATCCTATGGATGTTGTATTTTCTATGAGAATTTGATTGAAAAAGATTTGTATCTAAGTGAACCTGCACAATTCCAACTTGTATTGCTCAAGGGTCAACTGTATCTTAGTTTGAGGCTGTGATTAATGTCTTAAAATTATTCTACATTGCTGCCTGAGTGACTTGCCTACAATTAAATAGAATTACTTCTCTCCTTGGCTTGAAACTGTTTGGAAGATCCTCATTACTTAAATGGTGAATTTCAAAGTCCTTAGCATGGCATATAATGCTCTTTATGACATAGGCTCTACCTATCTTTCCTGTCACATCTTCTGCTTCCTACTTAGTGCTCCAAACTGTTATTATATAACACAGACAGCAAGGGCCATAAAACTAAAAAAGTAATAACTCTTAAGACATTTTGATTAACTATATCAATGCTTCATAATGCAGGCATGAAGTAAGGCTTTGCTTTTGGTAAATGACAAATTTTATGGTAACAGTGGAATTAATTTTTCGATAGTAATAAATTTTTTTCTCAAGACCAAATAGAGTTTAAAACTCTGTCTTATTGATGTGTGTATTTTTAGGATGATGAGTCTTTAAAGGTGTTTGGGAAGGAGTTCAAGTTTTCTACTGCTAATAGAAATCACTTTTGCTATTGTTCTTGAGCACTGAAATTTGAAGATCATAGTAGAGATTCAGATTCTAAAAGAGTTTGCAGTAACAGATGAATATGAGATAACTGGATCTCATTTTTCCGATCCTTATTTATCTGAATTTATGGGTAAATTGGGAATAGTTTATCATCTTTAAGCTCTCGGTTTGTGAAAGAGGACCGCCTCATTTCCTTCGGTAGTGCAGGGACTAGGAACACATCTTTATCACTAATAGTAACAGTATCGTATGTATGTGTTGACCAAGTTACCAGATATTTTCTTATGTATTTTCTCATTTGAACCTCAACAATCCCACAAAAACTTTGTGACTTTGTTATAGTTATGAAAAGGTAGAATTTGAATTTAAGCAGAGGGCTGTGTTCACACACTAAGGCTCTCCTAGCACATTCATGTTTCAAACAAAAAGGACAGAACAAGGTTTCGATGTTACCATTGTTTCACCATTACGGAGTATGAATAAAAAATAATAAAAATATAATTCTCCTTGGTCTCCATTTAACATGGTTCCTGAAACGTACATTTTTTTCACCCTTTTGAAATGTTGTTCAAAGTAGATTAGAAATCTCCAGTAATGCAAAACGGAAACAAATAAAAAAAACTAAACAAAGCAAAAACAAAACAAAAAAAAAACCCTCGCTTTCGTTGATCATATTCTTCCCTTAGGAAAGGCTCTGTAGGAGTATCCTATGTCTGCTTTGGACTTGGGAGAATATCAGGTGGGAGATCCTAAGCTATTAACTAGAGCGCTTCTCACAGAGCCTGAATAATAGTATTTTCTCTGATTTAATGTTAACAACGTAATCGCCACTTAACTACCCATCATGTGCCATATTCATCTTAGGTAATCCTCAAAGTGCTTTTTTTTTTTAATATATATATATTTATTGCATTTTAGGTTTTGGGGTACATGTGTAGAACATGCAAGATTGTTGCATAGGTACACACATGGCAGTGTGGTTTTCTGCCTTCCGTCCCCTCGCCTGTATCTGTCATTTCTCCCCATGCTATATCTTCCCACCTCCCCACCACCCGCCCCTCCCCCATTCCCCCCCAACAGACCCCAGTATGTAGTGCTCCCCTCCCTGTGTCCATGTGTTCTCATTGTTCAACACCCGCCTATGAATGAGAATATGCAATGTTTGATTTTCTGCTCTTGTGTCAGTTTGCTGAGAATGATGGTTTCCAGGTTCATCCATGTCCCTACAAAGGACGTGAACTCATCGTTTTTGATGGCTGCGCAATATTCCATGGTGTATATGTACCACATTTCCCCTATCCAGTCTATCATCATTGGGCATTTGGGTTGGTTCCAGGTCTTTGCTATTGTAAACAGTGCTGCAATGAACATTCATGTGCATGTGTCCTTATAGTAGAATGATTTATAATCCTTTGGATATATACCCAGTAATGAGATTGCTGGGTCAAATGGGATTTCTATTTTTAGATCCTTGAGGAATCGCCACACTGTCTTCCACAATGGTTGAATTAATTTACATTCCCACCAACAGTGTAAAAGTGTTCCTATTTCTCCACATCCTCTCCAGCATCTGTTGTTTCCAGATTTTTTAGTGATCGCCATTCTAACTGGTGTGAGATGGTATCTCAATGTGGTTTTGATTTGCATTTCTCTAATGACCAGTGATGATGAGCATTTTTTTCATATGTTTGTTGGCCTCCTGTATGTCTTCTTTTGTAAAGTATCTGTTCATATCCTTCGCCCATTTTTGAATGGGCTTGTTTGTTTTTTTCTTGTAGATCTGTTTTAGTTCTTTGTAAATTCTGGATATCAGCCCCTTGTCAGATGGGTAGACTGCAAAAATTTTTTCCCATTCTGTTGGTTGCCGATTCACTCTACTGACTGTTTCTTTTGCCGTGCAGAAGCTGTGGAGTTTGATTAGGTCCCATTTGTCTATTTTGGCTTTTGTTGCCATTGCTTTTGGCGTTTTGGTCATGAAGTCCTTGCCTACGCCTATGTCCTGAATGGTTTTGCCTAGATTTTCTTCTAGGGTTTTTATGGTGTTAGGTCTGATGTTTAAGTCTTTAATCCATCTGGAGTTAATTTTGGTGTAAGGTGTCAGGAAGGAGTCCTGTTTCTACTTTCTGCACATGGCTAGCCAGTTTTCCCAACACCCTTTATTAAACAGGGAGTCCTTTCCCCATTGCTTGTTTTTGTCAGGTTTGTCGAAGATCAGATGGTTGTGGGTATGTTGTATTTCCTCTGAGGCCTCTGTTCTGTTCCATTGGTCTATATCTCTGTTTTGGTACCAGTACCATGCTGTTTTGATTACTGTAGCCTTGTAGTATAGTTTGAAGTCTGGTAGTGTGATGCCTCCTGCTTTGTTCTTTTTGCTTAGAATTGACTTAGCTATGCAGGCTCTCTTTTGGTTCCATATGAAGTTTAAGGTGTTTTTTTCCAGTTCTGTGAAGAAGGTCATTGGTAGTTTGATGGGAATAGTGTTGAATCTGTAAATTACTTTGGGCAATATGGCCATTTTCACGATGTTGATTCTTCCTAACCATGAACATGGAATGTTTCTCCATCTGTTTGTGTCCTCTCTTATTTCGTTGAGCAATGGCTTGTAGTTCTCCTTGAAGAGGTCCTTTATGTTCCTTGTTAGTTGTATTCCTAGGTATTTTATTCTCTTTGCAGCAATTGTGAATGGCAGTTCATTCTTGATTTGGCTCTCTTTAATAAAGTCTGTTACTGGTGTATAGGAATGCTTGTGATTTTTGCACGTTGATTTTGTATCCTGAGACTTTGTTGAAGTTGTTTATCAGTTTCAGGAGACTTTGGGCTGAGATGATGGGGTCTTCTAGCTATACAATCATGTCATCTGCAAATAGAGACAATTTGATTTCCTCCTTTCCAATTTGAATACCCTTTATTTCTTTTTCTTGCCTGATTGCTCTGGCTAGAACTTCCAGTACTATATTGAATAGGAGTGGTGAGAGAGGGCATCCTTGTCTAGTGCCAGATTTCAAAGGGAATGCTTCCAGTTGTTGCCCATTCAGTATGATATTGGCTGTGAGTTTGTCGTAAATAGCTTTTATTGTTTTGAGATTTCAATACCTAGTTTACTGAGGGTTTTTAGCATAAAAGGGCTGTTGAATTTTGTCAAAGGCCTTCTCTGCATCAATTGAGATAATCATGTGGTTTTTGTCTTTGGTTCTGTTTATGTGGTGAATTACGTTTATGGACTTGCGTATGTTGAACCAGCCTTGCATCCCCAGGATGAATCCTACTTGATCATGGTGGATGAGCTTTTTGATATGCTGTTGCAATCGGTTTGCTAGTATTTTATTGAAGATTTTTGCATCTATGTTCTTCATGGATATTGGCCTGAAATTTTCTTTTCTTGTTGAGTCTCTGCCGGGTTTTGGTATCAGGATGATGTTTGTCTCATAAAATGATTTGGGAAGGATTCCCTCTTTTTGGATTGTCTGGAATAGTTTCAGAAGGAATGGTATCAGCTCCTCTTTGTATGTCTGGTAGAATTCGGCTGTGAACCCATCTGGACCTGGGCTTTTTTTGGGTGGTAGGCTCTTAATTGCTGCTTTGACTTCAGACCTTGTTATTGGTCTATTCAGGGTTTTGGCTTCTTCCGGGTTTACGCTTGGGAGGATTCAGGTGTCCAGGAATTTATCCATTTCTTCCAGGTTTACTAGTTTATGTGCATAGAGTTGTTTGTAATAATCTCTGATGATGGTTTGGATTTCTGTGGAATCTGTGGTGATATCCCCTTTATCATTTTTTATTGCATCAATTTGGTTATTCTCTCTTTTCTTTTTAATTAATCTGGCTAGTGGTCTGTCTATTTTGTTGATCTTTTCGAAAAACCAGCTCCTGGATTTATTGATTTTTTGAAGAGTTTTTTTGTGTCTCCATTTCCTTCAGTTCTGCTCTGATCTTAGATATTTCCTGTCTTCTGCTAGGTTTTGAGTTTTTTTGATCTTGCTCCTCTAGCTCTTTCAATTTTGATGATAGGGTGTCAATTTTAGATCTCTCCTTTCTTCTCATGTGAGCACTCATTGCTATATATTTTCCTCTAGAGACTGCTTTAAATGTGTCCCAGAGATTCTGGTATGTTGCGTCTTCATTCTCATTGGTTTCAAAGAACATCTTTATTTCTGCCTTCATTTCATTGTTTATCCAGTCAACATTCAAGAGCAAGTTGTTCAGTTTCCACGAAGCTGTGCGGTTCTGAGTTAGTTTCTGCATTCTGAGTTCTAACTCGATTGCACTGTGGTCTGAGAGACTGTTTGTTATGATTTCCATTCTTTTGCATTTGCTGAGGAGTGATTTACTTCCAATTATGTGGTCAATTTTAGAGTAGGTGTGATGTGGTGCTGAGAAGAATGTATATTCTGTGGATTTGGGGTGGAGAGTTCTGTAAATGTCTATTAGGTTTGCTTGTTCCAGGTCTGAGTTCAGGTCCTGGATATCCTTGTTGATTTTCTGTCTGGTTGATCTGTCTAATATTGACAATGGGGTGTTAAAATCTCCCACTATTATTGTGTGGGAGTCTAAGTCTCTTTGTAAGTCATTAAGAACTTGCCTTAGGTATCTGAGTGTTCCCGTATTGGGTGCATATAAATTTAGGATCCTTAGCTCTTCTTGTTGCAATGATCGTTTTACCATTATGTAATGTCCTTCTTTGTCTCTTTTGATCTTTGTTGCTTTAAAGTCTATTTTATCAGAGATGAGAATTGCAACTCCTGCTTTTTTTTGCTCTCCATTTGCTTGGTAGATCTTCCTCCATCCCTTTATTTTGAGCCTTTGTGTATCTTTGCATGTAAGATGGGTTTCCTGGATACAGCACACTGATGGGTTTTGGCTTTTTATCCAATTTGCCAGTCTATGTTTTTGATTGGGGCATTTAGTCCATTTACATTTAGGGATAGTATTGTTATGTGTGAATTTGATGCTGTCATTTTGATGCTACCTGGCTGTTTTGTTGGTTAGTTGATGCAGATTCTTGATTGTGTTGGTGTTCTTTTTCCATTTTGTGTGTTTTTGGAGTGGCTGGTACTGGTTGTTCCTTTATATGTGTAGAGCCTCTTTCAGGAGTTCTTGTAGAGCAGGTTTGGTGGTGATGAAATCTCTGAGTGCTTGCTTGTTCACAAAGGATTTTATTTTTCCTTCACTTATGAAGCTTAGTTTGGCTGGATAGGAGATTCTGGGTTGAAAGTTCTTTTCTTTAAGGATGTTGAATATTGGCCCCCAATCTCTTCTGGCTTGTAGGGTTTCTGTTGAGATTTCTGCTGTGAGTCTAATGGGCTTCCCTTTGTGGGTAACCCGGCCTTCCTCTCTGGCTGCCCTTAGCATTTTCTCTTTCATTTCAACCCTGGTGAATCTGACGATTATGTGCCTTGGGGTTGCTCTTCTTGAGGAATATCTTTGTGGTGTTCTCTGTATTTCCTGTATTTGAATATTGGTCTGCCTTGCTAGGTTGGGGAAGTTTTCCTGGATAATATCCTGAAGAGTATTTTCCAGCTTGGATTCATTCTCTTCATCACATTCAGGTACACCTATCAGACGTAGATTAGGTCTTTTCACATAGTCCCACATTTCTTTAAGATTTTGTTCATTCCTTTTTGTGCTTTTTTCTCTGTTCTTGCCTTCTCTTTTTATTTCATTGAGTTGATCTTCGACCTCTGATATCCTTTCTTCTGCTTGGTCCATTCGGCTGTTGAAGCTTGTGCATGTTTCACGAAGTTCTCGTGTTGTGTTTTTCAGCTCCATTAATTCACTTATATTCCTCTCTATGCTATCCATTCTTGTTAGCATTTTGTCCAATCTTTTTTCAAGGTTCCTAGTTTCTTTGCGTTGGGTTAGAACATGTTCTTTTAGCTCACTGTAGTTTCTTACTACCCACCTTCTGAAGTCTGATTCTGTCATTTCTTCATCCTCCTTCTCCATCCGGTCTGGTTCCCTTGCTGGTGAGGAGTTGTGATCCCTTTTAGGAGGAGAGGTGTTCTGGTTTCGGGAGTTTTCATCCTTTTTGTGCTGGTTTCTTCCCATTTTTGTGGGTTTACCACCTGTTGTCTTTGTAGTTACTGTCTTTCAGATTGGGTCTCTGAGTGAGCTTGTAGTTCGTGGATGCTGAAGTTACTTCTTTTTTTTTTTTTAAGCTTTCCTTCTAACAGTCTGGCCCCTCTGCTGTAGGACTGCTGAGGTCCTCTCCGGGCCCTGCTTGCCTGGGGATCACCTGCAGCAGCTGCAGAACAGTGAGGGTTGCTGCCAGTTTCCTCTTCCGCTATCTTTGTCCCAGAAGGATGCTCGCCTACTGTCAGTCCGTTCTCTCCTTTATGAGGCGATTCTTTGGATCTATGGGGGTCAGGGAGCTACTTGAGGAGACAGTCTATCTTTTGTTGGGGCTTAAGTCCTGAGCTGTGAGCTCCGTTGTTCGTTCAGAGCTGCTGGGCAGGTATGTTTAGGTCTGCTGCAGCTGAACTCATAAAGTACTTTTTGTTCCCAAGTGCTCTGTCCTAGGGAGTTGGAGCTTTATGAGTTTCCGTTGCACTACTGCCTTTTTTGATTTTTCTTTCAGGTCTGACCCGCCCAGCTAGCAGCACGCCTAGCCACTGCCTGCCCGCAGGGGCTTTGCTGAGCTGCTGTGGGCGGAGCCCTGACCTCTTCCCTGCAGTCCTGTTTATATGGGCGTAGTTAGAACTGTCTCAGCAACGGTGGCCCTGCCTCTGTTATGGCGGACTCTCTCTGTTGTGGCAGGTTGCCTCGGCAACGGCGGGTTGCCTAGGCGATGGTGGCCTGCCTCAGTAGTGGTGGAGAGTCTCAGTAATGGTGGCCGCCCCTCCCTCACCGAGCCGGACCGTCCCAGGTTCAGCTGTGCTTGGTTTGATGGGCTCAACCCAGAGGGTTTCCAATTACTGTTTTTGTTTTCCTTGTTGGGGGTGGGGGACTGGGACCAACCGAGCCTGATCACCTGGCTCCCTGACACGGAGTCTTTTCTTTTAAGTTGAACGACCCACGTTCCAGTCGCTTGTTGAAAAGGCGCCGGGATCTCCCGTGCTGCGACTCACTGAGTCAGCTCAAACAGCAGAGCCAGCTCCTGGCGGATTTTTTGCCTAGGAATCTCCTGGCGTGACTCGCTATTTCAGATGAATGGGCAACTCTGCCATCTCAGGGCTCCAATCGCCAGCTAAGAGGGCTCCCAGACCAGGGGCTCTTGTACAGAGAACCACCGTGACAGCGTGTGGTCACAGCAGCCACGCGGGCCGAATCAGCCCCGCGGGGGCCAAAACAGCCACGGAGCTGGCAACCCCTCTGCCTGGGTATCTCCTGGTCTGTGGGCAATAAAAATTTGTCTGGAAATGCGATGTCCACTCACCTCTGCACTTTCACTGGGAGCTGAAGTCCTGAGCTGTTCTTAGGCGGCCATCTTCCCAGCATTCTCAAAGTGTTTTTAAGGTAGGAATTTATTATTCCTGTTTTATAGATGAGGAGGCTGAGGTTTCAATACATAAAATACAATATTTGGCTAACAAGTGACAGAGCTGGGATTTAAACCCAGCCTGTTCAACTCCAAAGACTGAGGTTCATCAGGATCAATGCCACATGGCTATGTGGGTGGTGTGATACTGGTAAGTAGTAACCTCAGAAAATCTCAGGAGATTTTCAACTGGAAATCCCATTTATTTCAAGCAATTTTATTGAGAATCATTTTGTAAATTAATCATGCATTTTTACAGTGAGTAGTTGACTTCTAATATATCTATTATGCAAGTCCTGCTTAACTTTTTAATAGAATGCTTTTTCTTAATCAAAGGGAAATCTGAACTAAAATTTCAAGATAAATTTAACATTTAAAGTTGAAGTAAGTGGTTTAGTGTTACTGCATTTGAAATTATTTTATACTCCTTTGAAATAATGATGTTTTCAGGCCTATATTTACTTCAACTTTTCTGTTTTCCATTGTGATTTATGAGTCACTTAATATTTTCTTATGGATACTAATTTAAAAATGATTCTTGGCATTTTGTCAACAAGAGATACGAAGCAAGTCTTTTTTCTTTCAAAGTGGTCTATAAACAAGCACTATTTAAAACTTTGTGGCCATGTTTAGTAAAATCACAGAGCTCATTTTCAGTTTGATTTACTTACAAAGCTTCATCAGAGTTGTTTCATATTTTATTCATGTAAAAATTGTAATTAATGAATCATTACATTATTAATAAATTACCTAAACAAGGATAATTTTCATGATCATTATAATCTTGGGGCAGACAACCAAAAAACTTAACTTTGGGTGGAAAAGGAGGCCAAATGCTTACAGTATTTTTAGTACTTTCCTATTCATTTTTAAACATTTTTTACTTGTGTCAAAAGTATTTTGCTAGCATGTTATGTGAAATGCTAATCATTATTAAGGTACATATTATAGTAATGCGTTTTGTAACTTTTAAGCTATTATTATTTAGATTGATCCATTTTTCTTTTAAACGTAAAATGTTGACAGTGATATTATAAATTTGAGCATGATCAATATCTTAGGGCTGTTTTACAGGTAATTGTATTATCTGGCAAGCAACTGATGGGTCATTTGGTGGATAAAGTACAAGCAGTAACACTAACCCCATTATTTGTATTTTGTACAGGCCAATGATTTGATGCGTGGTTCCCAGAAAATAGCATAGCCCCTGACAAATGTTGTCACAGATATCAAATGTTTAAACCCATATTATTTTAAGTGTTAAAATAGAGAAACTTCAACTTGGTGGGAACGGCAAATGAGTGAATTGTGATATAATTGGATAAGAATGTCATTTTTATTTTAAGAATTAATATTACAAGAGGTGCCTCATTTGTAATTAAAGCTTTGCTTCTAGATTATTTTAATGGTTTGTCAGGTCAGTAGGCATCATTAAGTTCTTTTGTAGTTTAAATAATTTGTTTCTAGAATCATCCCAAGAAGTCTTCAATATGTTGCTTATCTCAGCCTATTCACAATATTTTGCCATACTATCATTGAATGCCAGGCAATCCTGGACTGTTTTGAACATAAAGGGGGTCTTTTGCCAAGTAAGGCCTCATTTTCATCTTTTATTTTGGATGCTTTTGTAGAATTTTTTTTAGCAAGGTAAAATATATTCCACCATGCTTTAGTAAGTAACTTAAAATGAATTGTAAATATAAAGCCCTATAGAGAGATTATATTAACAACATACAGGGGCCCTTGATTAACCTTTGGACCCAGTTTAAATGGTTTCACTCAAATTAGAAGCGATATATTGAGATTGTTTTTAAAAGCACTATCCATGGTCAATGGCTGAGCACAGTGGCTCATGTCTGTAATCCCAGCACTTTGGGAGGCCAACGAGGGTGGAGCACTTGAGGTCAGGTATTCACCAGCTTGGCCAACATGGTGAAACCCCTTCTCTACTAAAAATCCAAAAATTAAAATAAAATACCCACTGTGGTGGTAGGTCCCAGTAATCCCAGCTACTTGGGGTGATGAGGTGGGAAGATCACTTAAACCTGGGAGGTGGAGGTTGCAGTGAGCCAAGATCCTGCCACTTCACTCCAGCCTGGGTAACAGAGCAAGACTTCACATCAAAAAGAAAGAAAAAAGAAAGCACTATCTATGGTCAATGTTTTTGACCAATATTGTTTGATTCTTTGAGTTATATGGCAGATGACATAAAATAACTAGGACCTTAAGAGTGCTGGTAACTTAATTGCTGAAAAAAGAACGTATGTTTCTTTTTTCCCCCTAATAGTATGATAAATAAATATTTCTGATCATGGTAGATTGCATAAAAGGACATGAAGCAATTTGAAGAGTGTATCAGAAACAGAAAAATAAGGATAGGTGCACCGTTCAGCTCCATTCCTTAAATTTTTATGCCTTTGGTAATTCTATAAGCAAACACAAAGCACTGTGAATTTAAAGGAGTTTGTGCTTTACTGGGTATGCTACAAAAGCAGGTCAGCTCCAAACCGTCATGAAAATATTTTTCTAAAATAGTTAATCTGTGGATTGACTATTGAGTGTGGTGCTCAAAATAAAGATGGCCTAGACACTGACTCCTTATAATCTCCTGGGAAGAAAGGAAGGGAGAGAGCTTGGGAAAGAAGGAAGGGAGGAAGGAAGGAAGGAGGGAAGAAAGAAGGGAAGGAAGGAAGGAGAGAAGAAAGAAGGGAAAGAAGAAGAGAAAAGGAGGGAGGGAAAAGAGAAAAGGAGGGAGGGAAAGAAGGAAGGAAGGAGGGAGGAAGAAAGAAAGAATAAAAGAAAGGAACTGAGAAAAATAATGGAAGAAAGGAAGGAATCTTTTTGAGCTTCTCTTGGTCAGGCAATATCAACTGCTCACATTGCTAGAAAAGCCAGCAAGCAGCAGAGTGTTATACTCCATTTTTAAAAACTTTATTTGTTTATTTATTTTAAGCAAGGAAAGTCAGAATTCTTAACAGCCGACAATTCTTTTGTGGCTCCTCAGTTATATATATCTTCTAAATACAAGTGCTAGGCTATTTTTGTTGTTGTTTTATTTGTTTACGTTCCATGTCTTTATACAGACACAGTTACAGTATTTTACAAACGTCCTTATATTCTGAATAAAAGTTTATAATTCCATCGTGCACGTTAACTGTGTTAATTAAAGGGTAAGGCGATCCTTTTGTAGAATTGTTTCTCATACAGGTAAATATCAAATCCATGATGCTTACATAAAATCAAGAGCCCTAGTCAAAGCAGTGGGGCTAGAAGACTATCTTAGATTAAAATGGCCGAAGAAATTTCATTTATAGCCCATTTTTATTTGGCTACTCTTTCAAATTTGGGATAATTAGGAAGTGATCTATTGAAGGATCTTTTCCCCTCTTAAATATCATTAAAACAGGAAATTTAATAAAGCATTGGAAGTGCAAGGAAGTCAGCTGGACTACAAGATGGCAAGCAACTTTGCAACATGTCTGTTAGAGAAAGATTACAGTGTTGTCAAGATTTCACTACAGAATCAAAATACCTTTGACAATAAGTATAACACTTGGTCACTCTCCTTTTTTAAAATTTTAAATAAAAGTTATTATCATGTAGCTGAGGTCTCTAATGGAAAAGAATGCATTTCGTTCTTCCCTAAGATCCAGGTTTAAGTATTCCTATTGCAAAACTTGATTCTAGCACAAACAAGAATTGCTGGATTTTAAATATCTAATGAATTCACTTCTTAAGCCCTATGCTATAATCTTGCTTCAAAGCAACAAGCTTAATTGTTTGAGGTACTTTCATTTTTTCAGAGACTCTAGCTTTTAATATTTCTTTCTGTTATATAAACATACTTTTATCATTTTCATCTCATCCTTGCCACTTCTTATTGGTCCAAAGAGACAGCAACCACAATGAGTGTTAGGATTTCATTCTTATTTGTTTTTTCAATTATTTTTTTAGCAGCTGTGTGGTTTTGATAAGGTGAAGGATTGCCTGCAATAATATAAAAAATGAAGCTGCAGATACTTCCCCCTTAGAATCAAAAGAAGCATCAAGGAGCCTTATTTTGTTGTTGTTGTTGTTCTTGAGTTTCTCTCCTTTCTATTATTGAGTAAGCATTACTTGAATACAAAGGTCATTTTCCTTTAAATATTTTCATTTTACAGGTTGGATTCTATTTGAATTAACCAGAAAAATTGCAGAATACGCTTTTTTTGCAGGGTAGGAATGGGTAATAACATGGTCATTATTATAATGAAAAGCAGTGATTGAGCAATTTAATTTATTTTGCAGAATGCAGACACATTAAACAAACATGGCTTTTGACACTATAGTTATACAGCAATTTATTTCTAATGTTTAATATGTTCTATTGATAACTAGGTGCCAAAAATCCAGGAGGCTATAATTAGGCAATTTTCTTTTAAATTTGAAAGGGCTATATTTGGAACAAAGTCTCCACATTTCCCCAAAGATAAGGAATGAATTCTACTGAAATGAGCTATGATTGGTAATGTAAATCAATTACAAGGTACTCAATGAATCGATCATTATTAATTGGCATCATAAAGTGTGATTGTGTTAGACAAATTTTGTGTGGGGATTCCAAATCTCTGAATAACGGTTAAGGGGGGCAATTATGTTCTGGGACTATTGTAAGTGAAGACAACTACCCATGAATAGTTTTTTTTTTTTTTTTTTTTTTTTTTTCTGTCTGAAACTTTAAATATTTAAAAAGAAGAGTTCTAAAAAATATTGTGTTTAGATTTCAATAGTGAATATTTGCCTTTAATATTTTGTGCTGAATAAAGCAAGTTAGACTAATATTTGACAAATCAAATCTTTGTTGAAGTTACAATCTGTACATTTTTATTGATTTTCACAGAATTTTTATCAGCTATAGCTTTTTGCTGCAGTAATCATTCCTCTAGTTAATAATACAAGGCTTGGGCAAGTAGACTTGGTTTACTCTGTGACTGTTCATTTATTTTCCATTCAAGCAATTTTCTTCAACTGTCACTCTGACGTCTAAATTTGGTAGTTCATTGTAAAAGGTAACATTGTAGTCCAGTAACTTCACTTCCCTTTACACAGAACCTCTAAAGGAACAGAACAAATGGAGTGATGATATTCTCGGTGTTTAAAGTATATCTTTTTATGTTGTTCAGTCTCTTTTGCAGAAACCATGGTCAATATTTGTCATTCAAAACATATGAAGTCTTCTAAGCTCTCTGACATCAATTTTGTAACACATGCCACACTTCTAATGTGAGTTAAGTACACGGCAAAATTCTGTTGCACAGAAGCTGTTTTTAAATTTTAACTTGGTTTACTTCAACAGCCTACAGACTGTAGGCTTTGAGACTCTATTTAAGAAACATCGACTACTAACTAAATCTTTGTGGGTTTTCCTTTGCAAGGAATTGAAAGGCATTTTGGACTACAATTTGTTAACATTTAGATTGTGGACTTTAACAGTCAGTCTATGCTCATTTTAGAGATTAAAAACTGGAGGCAATATCTTCAGAAAGTTTGAGATAAATTTTATATTGAAAAGTGATGTCTATTTTTAAAAAATTTAGTTTCTTTTTCTTCCTTCTATTTCTTTTTTAGTCTCCCCAATATTCTCTTTTTTAAAATTATTGTACTTTAAGTTCTGGGATATATGTGCAGAATGTGCAGGTTTATTACTTAGGTATATATATATATATATATATATATAGGTATATATATATATATATGCCCTGGTGGTTTACTGCACCCATCAACCTGTCATCTAGGTTTTAAGCCCTGCATGCATTAGGTATTTCTCTTAATGCTCTCCATCCCCTTGCTGCCCAGTCCCCGACTGCCCATGGTGTGTGATATTCGCCTCCCTGTGTCCATGTATTCTCATCGTTCAACTCCCACTTATGAGTGAGAATATGCAGTGTTTGGTTTCTATTCCTGTTTTAGTTTGCTGAGAATGATGGTTTCCAAATGTCCCTGTAAAGGACATGAACTCATTCTTTTTTATGGCTGCATGATATTCTGTGTTGTATATGTGTCACATTTTCCTTATCCAATCTATTATTGATGAGCATTTGGGTTAGTTTCAAATCTTTGCTATTATAAATAGTGCTGCAATAAACAGCACTATTTATAGTAGAATGATTTATAATCCTATGGCTATATGCCCAGAAATGGGATTGTTGGGTCAAATGGTATTTCTGGTTCTAGATCCTCAAGGAATTGCCACACTGTCTTCCACAACGGTTGAACTAATTTAAAAAGAATTCTTATTTCTCTACATTCTCTCTAGCATCTGTTGTTCCCTGGCGTTTTAATGATCGTTATTCTAACTGGCATGAGATGGTATCTCATTGTGGTTTTGATTTGCATTTCTCTAATGATCAGTGATGATGAGCTTTTTTTCGTATGTTTGTTGGCCACATAAATAATAATCTGTTTTATATGGTAATACCAAATAGCATTAACATGGACTTTAAGTTCTGCATATAAATATTAAGGCTATCCTTTCCTATATTTTTCCTAAAATGTATTAAACCTTTCCTATCTCAGGTTTTCATTTCTATTATTACATTAAATATAGTGAGCTCCTTCAATTTGTACCAAATTTAAATTTAATAAAGGACTGTAAAAATGAGATTTGCACATTAAAGTTTAAAAATTTCTGATTTACCAATAGCACTCGGAAACACAAACCGTCAAGATCTTTCATCTACCCACATTCTGGGAAGAGATCATGCTGAAATATTTTACATAAATTTTGGGTTAAAACATAGAGAAATAGGCCAGGCGCGGTGGCTCAAGCCTGTAATCCCAGCACTTTGGGAGGCAGAGGCGGGTGGATCACGAGGTCAAGAGATCGAGACCATCCTGGTCAACATGGTGAAACCCCGTCTCTACTAAAAATACAAAAAATTAGCTGGGCATGGTGGCACGTGCCTGTAATCCCAGCTACGCAGGAGGCTGAGGCAGGAGAATTGCCTGAACCCAGGAGGCGGAGGTTGCGGTGAGCCACGATCATGCCATTGCACTCCAACCTGGGTAACAAGAGCGAAACTCTGTCTCAAAAAAACAAAAACAAAAAAACCATAGAGAAATAAGGAGCTGGGTGCAGTGGCTCACACCTATAATCCTAGCAGTTTGCAAGGCCAAGGCAGGCGGATCATGAGGTCAGGAGTTCGAGACCAGCCTGACCAACATGGTGAAACCCTGCCTCTACTAAAAATACAAAATTTAGCTGGGCATGGTGGCGCGCACCTGTAATCCCAGATCCTTGGAGGCTGAGGCTGAAGAATCGCTTGATCCAGAAGGCGGAGATTGCAGGGAGCAGAGACTGTACCACTGTACTCCAGCCTGGGTGACAGAGTGAGACTCTGTCTCCAAAAAAAAAAAAAAAAAAAAAAAAAGAAAGAAAGAAAAGAAATAGAGAAATAAAGTAGAAAATGAAGACTATTTAAAATAACTCATTTGAGAACTAACTTTAATGCAGTCTTGGCCTAAACTGGCTACTTAGGTTTCCATTTATTTGTATAATAAAGTCCTAGAAATGTATTTTTTTGGGGGGAGTAGGGGATGTTGTACAGTTTACATTTTGATAGATTGCCAAATTTTCCTCCAACGTATTTGAATCCAAACTTTCCCTCCTTTGTAGTGTTGAGAGCTGCCCAGCACTCTCTGTCAACATTTCTGATACTTGTCAATGGTATCACAATGTTGTTTTCATTGATCTTTCTTTAATAGGTGGTTGGACAAGTTTTTGTATGTTTAGAGCCACTTACTTTAAAATTTTTATATGTTGTTTAAGATGTTTCTTTGATTTCTTAAGTTCATGAACATCCTATGCAGACTGCCCCAGTGTTTAATTGAATTGTGGATTTTATCCTTTTGGTTATAAAAACTCTTTATGTGTTAGAGAAATTCAGGTTTTTTTTTCATTAAAGTTTTCTTTTTTCATTTCTCTTTTTAATAAGTAGCATGCATTTCTAGAATGTGTGTTTGTAGCAGTCTGTGTGTTTGTGTAGTTTTATTCTAAATCTGGTAAATTTAAGATTCTCCCTTTTATTTCTTATAATTTATATATTTCAGTTCCCTGCTGGGGAGAGTCTCATGTTATGCTGGATCTATTGAGCCTCTATTTTGAAAGAAGAAGAATTAACTGTTAAAATGGATTTCATTTATCCCATAGTTTTATTTACTCTTCCATTTTTCCTGCTTTTAGTCTACTTTTACTTCCTTCTTTAGACTCTTGTTTCAGAGAATCTGTGTTTTCTTTTGATTACATTGAAACTATAATCTCCATATCTTCTAGCTGATTCTTGGAAAAATTTTTGGTATTTATTTTCTATTTGCCACTTTTTTATCCCGTTGATTTACTATTTTTTTCTACCTCTAATTATTCAGTGGGAGCTGTTGTTTTCAATATCAAGTTTTACTGAATGCTGATACGGTGTTGGTAAACTAAAGAAGCAGTCAGCTGCATTTCTCCTACTGTGTCTTTCTCCACTTACCAAAACGCCTATTACTGTGGTTTTCTCCGCCTGCAGATGGCAGGTCTACAATGAACTGATATCATAGGTCTTACCTGTGGTGATAGAATGTCCTTCTTTTTAGCTGACTAAAATGAAGAGTTACAGATCTTCTGGTTTTCTACCTTTTCTCCACCACATTGCTAAATCCATCATCTGTCTTCATGCAAAATAGTCAGCCTGTGTGTTCCCTGAGTCAGATCTGCTCCTCCAGGTCAGTGACTCTCTTGCAATTTGTCCTCACACCTAATGACCCAATTCTAAGCACTCTGGGTTCTGTATATAAATATTAAGCCTATCCTTGGGATTGTGTGACTCACCTTGAAGGAATTCTAACTACATGCATAGTCCATTACCTCCACGGTGGCTTCTGACCTAGTACTTTGTCCTTGACCTAAGTCCAATTTTCAGTATAGTCCCTAGGAAATACTTCTTCATAGATTGGTAGTTTCTTAGTTTTATTTGAATTTTTTCCTCTTGTCTTTTTTAAACATTTTGATTACGAAGGAAAAGCAGAGTACCATTATTGTGCTATTATTTACCAAAATAGCCAAGTTTAATATTTTTAGCAATGCCAATAATCATTTATATAATCTAACATTAAAATAAGTGCAATATTTATGAATAGGTTTCTCAGTAGTTAAAATTTTTCTGTGTGCCAATAAGTGTACTTTGAGTTTTGTTTTTGCAGGACAGTGACCTATAAAACCTTGTTAAAATGTGTCACTTGCTCTCATTGGGTTTCAGCTTATCCTGATACATTTTAACACCTTAATGGTTTAGACAGAAAGCACCATTTTCAGTAAGACTGAAGAAAATAAAATGGAATTGTATGGAAATATGGAAATAGCCACTCTTAAAATAGCTTTTAGTTATACTGCACCAATTTAAAACATGACCATTTTGAGTGATCATTTGGATATTGAGGGTGAAAGAGAGGAATGTGACAATTATCATCAGTTTTTCCTCTACTACATCTACTTATAATCCTCTGTAGACAGAAAATAAAATTTTTCTCATAAAGTACAACATTCTGTCCCCTTTAAATTTAAATCATGATACTTTCCATTATTGGTAGCTAAGTACAATTATCAGACTCCACAAGAGTTTTAAACGGTGATTTCATTCAGGTAGCCTAACAGCTAATGCAAAATACTGCATTTTTGTGTTTTGTATCAATATTGTCCACTGCTTTATTTATGAGCAACACTTTTTAGTATTCTGAATTGTTTTCATATATATTATTTTAAGTATGCAATTATATACACACATAAATGGTCTGACCATTTGAAAGACAATGATTCAAAAATCTATGTATATATATGACTGGGCATGCTGGCTTACACCTGTAATCCCAGAACTTTGGGAGGCTAAGGCAGGTTGACCACTTGTGGTTAGGAGTTTTTGACAAGCTTGGCCAACATGTTGAAACCCTGTCTCTACTAAAAATACAAAAATTATCCAGGCGTGGTGTCGTGGCAGCTACTCAGGAGCTGAGGCAGGAGAATTGCTTGAACTTGGGAGGTGAAGGTTGCAGCAAGCTGAGATCGCACCACTGTACTCCAGCCTGGGCAACAAAGCAAGACTCTGTTTAAAAAAAAAAAAAAGAAAGAAAATTTAAAAACCTATATCTATATGCATATTTATATATAAATATATAATTTGCTTGTATGTTATGCTTTCATAATGTCAATAAACTATGTATAATGGGAAAAAATCTGTTTTAGAATTCAAAATTGTGATAGCTGTGAAATATATTGAGCTGAGATGTACCTTTTACTTTTGCTGGACAAAGGATAAATAAATAATTTTTAATTATTAAAGATCTCCAATCTTAAATTCTTTTGCATAGCTTAGAGGACTCCAAATACAAATAGTAATACTACTCAAGGTAAGCACATTCTCACAATACTCAATATTTTCTAGAAGTACTTCATATTTCTCAGTGTAGCTAGTGGATCTGTAATTATTAAAGTTTCATATGTTTACAAAATAGTCTGCAATTCACAATTTACTTTCCCCACACTCATGCTACAACTAATGGTAGGTTGAATTTTAGTTATGCAAAACAAAGAGGCTCATGATGAACACCAACCATTTTATTTAATCCCTAATCTTTTTATCACCACACCCACTTAATATATATAATGCATCTGGGATTCTCAGACATGGTTCTCAAAGTACATGTATTTCTTTTTTTTTTTTTTTTTTTGAGACGGAGTTTCGCTCTTGTTACCCAGGCTGGAGTGCAATGGCGTGATCTCGGCTCACCGCAACCTCCGCCTCCTGGATTCAGGCAATTCTCCTGCCTCAGCCTCCTGAGTAGCTGGGATTACAGGCACGCGCCACCATGCCCAGCTAATTTTTTTGTATTTTTAGTAGAGACGGGGTTTCACCATGTTGACCAGGATGGTCTCAATCTCTTGACCTCGTGATCCACCCGCCTCTGCCTCCCAAAGTGCTGGGATTACAGGCTTGAGCCACCGTGCCCGGCCCAAAGTACATGTATTTCAAAGTGCAAATGAAAATTACTTTCCATTTGCACTTTGAAATACAAATTTCCTTCAACACATAATGAGGGAAGTTTTGTGAGACTTTAGCCAGAAGCAGAGGGGATTCTTATCATCATGCAGATAAAGGTGTTTTTTTATTTAAATTTTTAACAGAATTTGCTTTTTGTTAAGTCCAAAGAATGGACTTTCAAGTCTGAGTGTATAAATTCTTTATGGATGGAAATAGAAAGAAAAACTAGAGTAAAATTTAAGGAACAAGTCTTTTCCCAAATTGGACCTTTCCCCCTCTTTAAGGCTCAATGTTAAACTCTGTTTTAGCAGAACCTCTGTTTCCCACATCCTAAAAGTTGTTTTTTGTAACACATTAATTGATATTTACATTTTCAAAATTGGGCTAATTTATGTATCATTAGAAAACTTGACTAGTTTGCAAAATGGCAGGTCTTTGGCAGGTGTAGGAGTGTCTTTCTTTTTGAAAATATATACTTACTGGACTTTTCTTTGAGCTATAAAATTAATGTATGTTTATATATTCATGACAACATAGGAGATATGCTGATATGTTTAAAAAGTCAGATTAAAATCACCAATAATTCCATTGGCCAGATATAATCTGTTATTATTTTGGTGCATACCTTGTAAGTGTTTTGAAAAGGAATATATGTAAATACATAGATGTAATCGTGTACTTAAATACAAAGTTGGGAGATACTGTACATACTATCTTTTATCTGCTTTTATATTTAATTTAAGTGGAAATACAAATGCAAAGTAGAATTATTTTGCTTCATATCTGACAGAAATAATATAGCAAAGAGAAAAGAGTATGCAGTATTCCACACCTGGGAAGACTCATAGAAATAACACCAAGCTGCCTTCTCAGCTGGAGTGCCAGGGGACCGTGTGACCCACATCTGGCACTTCTTTATTCATTGAAATAATTGCCTACCATATGCTGAGCCCACGACAAATGTTATTTCCTTTCCTTTTTGCACAGTATTAGCTGTGATCTTAGGCAAGGCACTTTCCCTCTCTGCTTCCCCAAGTGAAAAAAGAGGGTTCTGTACTAGATGGTCTTTACTAGATTTTCCATATCTAGAATGTCACAATTACTAAGTTAAACAACTTTTATCAGATAATCAGGAACCATAAGAGCTTGCATAGTCAGCTTGGCATTACTTACCTGTCCAGGCATCAGTTTTTAAAATACAGGCAGGAAGCATCATTTCATTAAGGTAGATATGCAACCGCATTTGCAACCAGGAGGCACAAAGAAGGCATTGGTTATGCACCTATGCTTTGTCAAGTAATATGCTAGAAGCTATGTGGCCTAGATAAAGAATCTGGATGACATAGTTCCTGTCTGTAAGAAGCTCTGGAGATTAATTGGGAGGTAAGACAAAGATAACACGAACCAATTGAAAGGCAAAGATCTCAGAGACAGTATTTCATTTGAAGTACTAAAGTTGTCCTATAGACATTGTCTGGGTGATGTGTGCTGTGGGTATTCAGAAAAGGAAGAAATCGTCCCCTGGGATACTTGGAACCCAGGCTAATGAACCTTAAATGAAGGGATTGACTCCCTGAGTCTGTGAGCTCAATTATACTCCATAGCCATGAGCTATACCCTGACTCCCCAGCTACTTTGTAAAGTGTCCTGTTAATGATAAAAATAGATACAGAAGGACAAATCCTCCCTACTGGTTAATTCAGAATGTGCTCTCCAGGTCACTGTTAGGTGGAGTACTAAGCCTAAGGAGGATAATAAGAAAGCGTATATTTGTGTAGTTAAGGAACTAGTGAATTATGTGTTTATGAAAATTAAAAATCAAAGCAGTTTTCAGTCATAATTATCCTTTTCTCTCTTTCTTATTCAAACCCAACTCCTCTTTCAAATTCCACCTCAGTTTTAAATTCACAGATTTTTTTTTTTTTTTTTTTTTTTTTGAGACAGTCTCACTGTCGCCAAGGCTGAGGTGAAACGGCCCGATCTCTGCTCACTGCAACCTCTGCCTCCAGGATTCAAGCGATTCTCGTGCCTCAGCCTCCTGAGTAACTGAATTTACAGGTGCACATTATCACACCTGGTTGATTTTTTTGATTTTTTATATTTTAGTAGAGACGAGGTTTTACCATGTTGCCCAGGCTGGTCTCGAACTCCTGAGCTCAGACAATCCACCTGCCTTGGTCTCCCAAAGTGCTAGGATTATAGGCATGAGCCACTGTGCCCTCCCTAAATTCACAGATTTTTTCTTTTTTAATCACTTTCACCTCTGGATCTCTGTCTTCTTAGAATTCAAACAAGTTAATGTCTATTAAATGAAGTGACCAATGTGAAACATGTTTTGAAAATCAGAAAGTGCTTTTAAAATAGAAGCATTAATTATGCAGCAGTTACTCCTAATTTGGCTTACCCACAATAGGGGTCTTAAATAGCCAGTGTGTAAGCTTTTCATTCCTTATAATACCTCATATGCTGTGGGCATTAGATAAAGTTTTCTTGGTTAGTTGTTATAAATCAAATGTCAGATTGTGATTGTAACAATGTTGTGGTAATTCAAATAGGAAAAAAACCCTAACATTTGCCCCTAAAAGAACACAGACAGCTTCATCCTTCTGAAAAAGCTACAACGTTGGTAGTCTTATTCCTTTTTGTTTTTCCCTTTAGGATGTTTATGGCTCAATTTTCAATTGCGGCATTATTGAAATGAATACTTCTTTCCTACTTTGAAGAAATATATGTACCATAAACATTCTTCTTCTGAGTTTTTTATTTGTTTATCAAGGACATGTACTAATACATTTAACATAGTATTTCTGAGAAAAAAATATGAATACACTTTACTTTCTTCAAAATGCAAAAACAGACAAGGAGATTGATTCACCATTGGTCAAAGGTAGACACAAAGTCAGAGACAGGAACTAACTTGTATTTGTATTTAAGCTGCTTTTCCTTGTACCTTTCTTATAGGCTTTATTCATCTGCTTCTCCAGTTAAGCAAAAAAATAGCTGATTGTTATTTCTTTTCTGACAACGTCACAGAGCACATTAGCCTCTGAAAAACAGAATTGCAGTAACCTGTACAAAGGATTGCTTTGGGAGTTCTTTCAAGAGGCATGATCATATGGTGTGCATAAATCAAATAATTAATTCCCTAGGTAGCTTTGCTGTCTGTACACAGAGATTAAGTTGAGTTTTAGTTTTATCTGTTTTCTAGAATAAAGGAGAATAACTAATTTTTTTTTGCTTATTCATCCGAGTAATTTTGACATAGGCGAATGGAGCTATGCTTTCTTAAATACCGCACATTCCATTTTGTATCTCTAAACTAGAAACCATCTTTCTTCACAGTGGACTCAATTAAAGCCAGGGAGGATTCTTTTAGGCAGAGCAGTACTGAGGAAAGACAAAAGGCTGGAAAATAGACAGGGTCAGAGTTCACCTTGGCCAGTGTTATTGACAACTAACTTCCTGCTTTCTTCTTTCTGGCCACACACTCTTACGATTTTCAAACCAAACTCTACCTTAGTTCTTCTAGAAAGAAAATATATATCTCTGTCTGTGTGTATATATATATATATATATATATATATTTATATAAATATATATATTCTATATGTAACACAATATAAATTATACATTATTATAATAAAATATGTGTATAAATTATATATATGATAGACAAATATATGGTTATAGTGTATTATATATATATATTTAGTTACATTGAATTAACACTGACCATTTCATGATGGTTTTTGGAAAAACTAGAGTCAATGAGCTCAAAACTGGTCCTCAAATCTTTATCTTTGTGTGATCATTTTCGTAGCTTTAACTTGTTCTTCTCTTGCATTTGAAGAAAGTAAGAATAGTTAATCTTTAAGCCAAAGTAATTATTTCTAAATGTGGAATGCTGGCTTCCATAAACCCTGAGTGAAATATAGTTATTTAAGTGTGAATGAGTGTGGTGAGGAGGACATATGTTGCGAAGGTGACCTTCTCTGGTCTTGCATCCAAATATCACCTCTGTTTTTATAAGGTGAAAACTTGAGACTTTTATGGAAATAGAATCTTGTTCTACATTTTTTATTAGAACATTTTAATAGCACCTCAGTATTTGGATGACTACTATGAGAATGCTTTTTAACAAGTTTTCTAGCTATTTTAACCATGACAGTGGTCCCTTTTTTTAAGGATAAAGTAAAGTGGTACCTGAAGAATGGTGCTATGTCTTGCTTTTGGTTCCTGTATTTTTCTTCTTTGTTTATTACTGTTGGAAGTAGTTTCACAAAAATGAATCAGAAACAGTCTTGGGCATTCTGTCCAGGAACTAGTAACTCATATGGTAATACAATAACACTCTCCAGGCCTTTATAGTGTCATGATATAATCATACAGTGCTTTTGTTAGAGAGATTGACAGTGCATTCAGTCTCCCCTCTTTATAGTAAGCCCTTAGACTAGTCTCTTCTGATGATGCACCTATAATATATGTAGAAAGAGCTTTAATCTCACATAGAAAATAGCTGCCCTTTTCTGATTCTCTAGACGTGCTAGGATTAATTGGCAGGACATTGCTTGCTTCTGGGAATTCAAGATCAGATTAGAGAACACTTTTGCCCCCCAGTGGTTATTGTCCTTGCCCAAGTGTTTTTTTTTTACCAGTAAGCAAATATATCCTCACCACCAGGGAACCTAGAATTGGTGTGTCAGCCTATCTCCATGAAAAGTTCCCCAGAAACGGAGAAGTTTCTATACTTCATATGATAATATTAAACTTTCATGTCAAATGTTTTTGAAAAAAAAAGAATTTTCTTTTCAGGCATTTTTTTGGACAGCATTATTCTGGAAATTTTAAAGGTTTTCTTTAAAATACCTTTTCTACATCTAATCAATGCTTTGGTTGCTATATCCATCAATTATTTTAAACTCCCGTTTTGTTACTGTTGTCTTCTTAAGAAAATCTAGGGCCCCTGACTTAATTTTGCATGTAGTTAGACAAGCTTTTGCTGGTCCTAGGGACGCCATTATTCCAAAGAAGATAGATGTGTGGTCTTGATATGAGACTAATTCATGGTCTTGTTTCCACTTCTTGTCGCCAAAAGACAGAGAGAGGCCTAGATCATACCTCCTTACTGAAATGTATCCACAGTGTTCTTCCTGCCATGTGTACAGAGCACTCAAAAATCTGTTAAGAAAATTGAAATATAACTGTGTTGTAATGTTCTTGGGGAGTTTCTACATTTCATTGTACCACTTAGGGAAATCATCCTTGTGCTGGAGAACATGACAGCCTACTTCTCATTAACCTCTTGCATTGATTTCTTATACATATATTTATATAATACATATATTTAACATATATATGAGATAAATATTTTGCCGTTTGTTGCCTCTTTCTGCAATGAGAATGTCTGATATTTCCTCCTTGTTTCTCTGCCCATCTGACTGTAATTTACCTTCTTTCAAAATGATTACTTTGTCGTTTACCTGTACATGGATATTGCTTTGAAAATGCTTTCTGTTTTAGAAGGAATGAATGGCTAGTTTCCTTGGATATGAAATGTTAATGAATCTCCAGAGACCTAGTGACTGTTCTACAATGTTATCTATTCTGTTTCTATGTGTGTATGTGTGCATTCAATTGTGACTTATTTTCTTTGTTTCTTTCTTTTTTTTTTTTTTTTTAATCCAGCTGAGAGCTGTTTCATTGTTTTTCTTTAAGGAAAATGTATAAATACACATCTTATTGAGAAACCAATTTAAATGTATATCTTACTGCCATATTATCCTTAATTGACAAGTCTTACTTTGCACAGTCCTACTGCAGAAGGTAGTAATCACTTTCCATACAAGCCATTTTGGTATGTTAGAAGAAATATAGCAGGTTGAAAGCTCCACTCAACAGACTAGGTTCATCAAATCTTAAGGACCCCTATGATACAGAACTTGAAAAAGATGAAAGCAGTAACAGGCCATTGATTTCACACGATGTCACTTGCTAAATGATCTCCAAACCAAGAGAGCAACCTCTAGATCAATTCTGGTCTGGGCTGGTCCCAAGCCAAATAGCCAATCAACTGAGTGATACAAAGTTATGTTGACTGCTGTGAATGTAGCTGGCATCCTGTAAACAAGCAGCATTATTGAACTAGGTGTTAAGACGGGAGGCAGAGATAGCTTGGAGGCCACCAGAAGGATGCATACTCTGATTTCTTGGTCCAGTGTTATCATTCTTATTGTTTTTATTCTTCTCTTTATTTCTTTTCCTTTACCCTCAGCGACCAAATCACTTAAAAATTCCCTTATCTGTTTTAAGTCCCTATGTTGTGAATTTTATACTTTTCACAATTTCTTCAGTAGACAAATATTATTTAATAACCAACTGCAATTAAGCCTATTTGTTATATATAACATATGAACGATCCCAACCAGAATTGTCCATATATGTTTGAAGACCTGATAGTTACCTATATATAAATAATCATTTGTGTCATTTGGAATCCTCAAATATGTGAGGGGGGAGATTGCCTTAAGTCCATTTAATTAACATTTGTTGAGAATACATAGAGTGCCACCCTACAGCAAGTACATTGGTTCTGCTGCTTTAATATGGGACAGTTATGTGAAGGGCAGACTTTTAAAATCTGAGGAATAAATAACTGAAGGAATGCCTAAGTGCTCCTCCTGCTCACCAAATTTATGACCTTGAACGGGTCATTTGCTGTGTGTGTTTGTTTCTTCTTGGTAGAAATTATCATCACTTTGCCAGGTAGTCTCCAGCCAGTGTTCTAATGAAAAAGTGAGATGATAGACAAAATTCAGCCAGTGGGTACAGTATTGCCATATAACTCAAGAAGAAAACATGATTTTCTATGCCATGATGTGAAAGGCCTAAGGGCATTTCAAAGGTATTAGTCTACCAGGGAATGAGTACCATGATTATTGAACCAAGGACCTATAAAGGACATTAAGTTCTTTGCCAAAAACCCCAACACATAAGAACATATGCAAAAGAACAAATGGCCATGACTTTGGTGAACATAGGCAGGATTATTTTACAATGCGAATTAATAATCTATGGACCACTGAGATGATGCCTGGTTTTTCTCAACCAGAAGCATGGAGGAAAGAGACAGTACTGCAGCTACATCTGTAGAGAACATGCTTTGACTTTTCCTTATTTTTTCACAACCTAAATTGACTGCTGGAATAGAGTAATGAATCCTTTTCTAGATCTGATTTGTATTTATGACAATAGAAACTACTAAGGCTCATAATAATTTCACCTTGGAATGATTCTGCTGTTCTAAGTAGGAATTATCTTAACATGTTTTCAAAAAACAAATCAGCCAGTGTGGCTTTTGCTTAATAACATTTAACCCACCCTTTTTAGTATAACGTAGTAATTATAGATTTAAAAATAGAAGACCTCCGTGATTATATAACTAAGTTTTGCTAAACCTGGAGCTGATCTTAGACTACTGTTTCTATGGATTCTGTGTTGTATTGATTTTGGGTAGAGTTGCTAGAACAGCTATGTAGGGTGTATGATTTCAGAAAATTAAACAGTTAACTGTTAGCAATGCTCATCCAATAAACTGTTCAATTTTTCTGTATTTATGTCTTAATTTTTATAATCATAGAAAGAATCACTAAGCAAAATAAAATGTCCTCTACTGTGCTGTTTCACAACCATAAAATATAGAAAACATTCTGTGCAATTTTGTTGAAAGTCAAATAAGAATGAAATAAACATAAACCAAAGAAGTCATTGCATGTTGTCTGCTACACTGCCTCACTGGTAGATTTAACTTTCTAGTTCATGCTCAGTGTACTCTGGGATCAAGTTCAAGGTTAACGCCAGCTTTGGTGGAGTGACATTTTAAACTTAGAGAATAGAGCTAGAAATGCCCATATAGATTACCTGGCACAACCCCTTTATTTTCAGAAAAAGAAAATGGGGATTATTGAATTGTTTCAATAATTTTGGCAAAGCCTCAATGCAAGAAATTAAGTTAGATCTATAGTTTCCTGATTCAAGTTTAAGAACTTCCACATTGCATGATATGGCTTTTAAACTATACTCATTTGCAGTCTCATTTTTTACTCATGTTCACATAAGACAAAAAGTGTTTATTATTGAATTTAGAGTGCAGACATTGCTCTGATGTAAAAGATAAAGAATTCACTTTATGTAAAAGAAATAGCATTTTTACATATTTGTATATTGTTAACATATCTTCCAAAAGAAAATGAATCTGTTTTGGAGCCAAATTTCTACACTGTTTTGTTTGTTTATTTAAAAATTTAACACACATATCACTTTTATACAACAACCTAGGGCATTAGAGTTCCATGAGTATATTTATGTCTTGTGACTTAAAGTCTATGGAGGGTTTGGACTTCAGCACATTTCCTCTATTTTGGCCTCTATTTCTTTATTCTATGTCAACTTCATATTACATTGACTGAGAACATAAGCTTGCTGCTTTCAAAAGAATCATAGCAGAGCTTTCATTGTGTCACCTTTCAATTTAACTCCAGGAAAAATGAACCTCCCTGAGCTTACCTTAGAGGCTTTCTTTGTTATGTACACTCATTAAGCAAAGTCTGGTAAAAATCATTAAATATTTTGAGAGTTAGTGCATATGACTTCATTTGCAGGGTCGAATTTGGCCCAGGGTAATGTGTATGTAACTTCCCTCCAAATCTGTGCAAAGCATATATACCTCGGGGCTTCAGTCAGTGAGGTGGCTTCTGCAGTATAAATGCTCAAAGGTTTGCAATTTAGAAGAAAGAGTTAATAGTTTAATTAGCGGTCTGGTTGTCACTACATGATCTGAAATCAGTCTGGGGGGAAATGTTGGAAAGTCTCAGTAACACTCATGAAATCTTTTTGAGGGATATTTTTCCTCTTTTTTATTTTTCAATTGAAAAGACGGAAGATTGTACAAAATTCATTAACCGTATATTCCCACTTCGGCCCCCAATTTAACCTGCCTCAAAATTGAATCTGTACTTTGGCGAAGCCATAGAGGAACAGGAGAAGAGACTGATCTCCTGAGGATTTTGAGTGTCTGGTTTTTCAAGTCACAGGTTTTTCTTGCTGAAATCTGTGCTTCAAGTATGTGGCTTAAGCTGCTGTAGTTTAGTTCTTCATACATCTTGGATTAACACTTTTCTGATATTGTCTTTCTTTTCAGAAATTTTATTTCTACAGGTTGGGTCTGTGACTAATCTTATGTCAACTCTGTAAAACGACTTCTTTTCAAAAAAAAAAATCTTGAACCTCTTTTGTCATTGGTGTTTGCTTTACATAAAAGAAAGCAATTGAGTAGGAATTATGGTTCTTTTCTGTGTCTCTTGCCTTTTTCTCCCACTGAGGAGGATGGTTGGATTCCACAGAACAATAGCGTCCAAATGGGTTGAATCTCCCTCTTAATCCAAACCCTAATCATTTCCTACATGTCACTAAAGTGATGTCATGGATGTTTGTGCGAGTTGTACACTTGCTAAGGTGGCACCATTGATACTGTTTTCACAACGGAGTTGCATATGACAATTTCTAGGAAAAATCAAGCAAATTTCTTGTTCTGACAAAAATAATGAAATTTTTCAAAAGGCAGAATTAGAGGGTTTTGGAGATTTGCTTTTTTTCTATTTTCCTGAAGGCATCATATGGGCTACTAGTATCCATGACCATTATAAGAGACAGAGGAGTCTCATTGATAAAAGTAATGGTTATGATACAGATTGTCTAACTAGACTTGTTTGTTAGAGAAATGCTTTAAAATATTTTATGCTGAGGGTCAATAGGGTTGCTAGAGTACAGAGTATACTTTCCAGTAGTAATGGATTTCCTTCCTTCCTCCACTATTGAAAGGTACAAGTGCAGATAACTCGGTTTCATCTATACATGCAGGGATTTGAACCTAAGATCACATTACACTCCATCCTATTGCTCATCTATGCACTCTAAATGATAAAACATCTTGGTGAGTAGAGGCAGCAAATCAACTGAGTACAATAACTTGTACCAATAAATTTATTTGGAAAACCAAATGACAATCATGCAAAAGACATCCTGGAGCAACATATTTTAGTAAAAACCTGATTCATAAAATGATTTCTTAACATTTTTGGAAAAAGGGGTACACTGCAAATATTCAGATAAACAAAGCCAATTCATGTGAGTTTCATGGAAAAGTATTATTAAAAGCCAAATATTACATTGAGAATATTTTAGATGTGATGAGGAGTTAATTGTGTTTATAACTTTGGGTTTGGCAAAAATCTACAAAAGAGGGCAGACAGGATTTTCATTGGAAGATCTCTTCTTAGCTTATATACTTAATTAATTAGCAGGATACTAAAAAATGTCTTCCATGTACACTTCAGTATGCTAAGTATTACATGAATGTAAAGATGATATGGTATTCTTACTTGGAAGAAGGTAACTAAATGTTTTTTTTAAGAAAAAAGAATGATAAGAAAAAGAATAAAGAAGAGGAAGAAAGAGAAAGAGGAAGAGGGAGAGAGAATAGGGGTATTGCTATATTGTTCGGGCTAGAATGCAGTCTAAATATGGGTATGCCTATAATTGTGCTTAATAATGGAGACATGAAAGAAAATGAGGGAAGAGAATAACAAGGAGCCAACCAACATTTCATTTAAACTTCTAAGTTGCTATGATGTGGTACTGATAAGAGTGTATTTAAAGTGGAGAGTTTGTGTATTTAAAGTGGAGAGTTCTATAAATGTTAATTACATTTACTTGTTCCAGATCTGAGTTCAAGTCCTGGATATCGTTGTTAATTTCCTGTCTCATTGATCTGTCTAATATTAATGTTGAAGTCTCCCACTATTATTGTGTGGGAGTCTAAGTCTCTTTATTAGTCTTGTATGTCTGGGTATTCCTGTATTGGGTGCGTATATATTTAGGATCTTTAGCTCTTCTTGTTGTTGCATTGATCCTTTTATCATTATATGATGTCCTTCTTTGCTTCTTTTGATCTTTGTTGCTTTAACGACTATTTTATCAGAGGCAAAAATTGTAACTTCTGCTTTTTATTTATTTATTTTAGCTCTCTGTTTGGTTGGTAAATCTTTCTCCATCCCTTGTTTTGAGTCTTTGTGTATCCTTGAATGTGAGATGGGTCTGGATGCAGCATACTGACGGGTTTTAGTTTTTTATCCAAATTGCCTGTCTGTCTTTGGATTGCAGGATTTAGTCCATTTAAATTTAGAATTAATAATGATATATGTGAGTTTAATACTGCCATTTAATATTAGCTGGCTATTTTGCCCATTAGTTGATGTAAATTCTTCATTATATTGATGCTCTTTACTTTTTGTTATTTTTTAGAAAGGCTGATACTGTTTGTTCCTTTCTATGTGTAGTGGTTCTTTCAGAAGCTCTTGTAAAGCAGGCCTGATGGTGATGAAATCTCTGAGTGCTTGCTTGTTCACAAAAAACTTCATTTTTCCATCACTTATGAAGCTTAGTTTGGCTGGATGTGAAATTCTTGGTTGAAAGTTCTTTTCTTTAAGGATGTCGAATATTGGTCCCCACTCTCTTCTGGCTTGTAGGGTTTCTGTTGAGAGATCTGCTGTAAGTCTGATAGGCTTCCCTTTGTGGGTAACATGACCTTTCTCTCTGGCTACCCTTAGTATTTTCTCCTTCATTTCAACCCTGGTGAATCTGACGATTATGTGCCTTGGAGTTGCTCTTCTTGAGGAATATCTCTGTGGTGTTCTCTGTATTACCTGGAGTTGAATATTATCCTGCCTTACTAAGTTGGGAAAAATTTCCTGAATAATATCCTGAAGCATATTTTCCAGCTTGGATTCATTCTCTTTGTCACATTCAGGTACACCTATCAAGCATAGATTAGGTCTTTTGACATAGTCCCATATTTCTTGGAGACTTGCTCGTTCCTTTTTATCCTTTTTTCTCTAATCTTGTCTTCTTGTTTTATTTCATTGAGTTGGTCTGCAACCTCTGATATCCTTTCTTCTGCTTGATCAATTCGGCTGTTAAAACTTGTGCATACTTCACGTAGTTCTCGTATTGTGTTTTTCAGCTCCATCAATTCACTTATTTTCCTCTCTAAATTGTGTATTCTTGTTAACATTTCATCAAACCTTTTTTCAAAGTTCTTAGTTTCTTTGGATTGAGTTAGAACAAGTTCTTTTAATTCACAGAAGTTTCTTGTTATCCACATTTTGAAGCCTGCTTCTGTAATTGGAACACACTCGTTCTCCATCAAGCCTTGTTCAGTTGCTGATGAGGAACTGTGATCCCCTGCTGAGGGAGAGGCGTTCTGATCTTGGGTATTCTCAGCCTTTTTTGGCTGTTTCCTTCCCTTCGTTGTAGATTTAACCATCTGTGGTCTTTATAATTACCATTTTTGTAATTGGGTTTCTGAGTGTACGTCCAACTTATTGATTCTCAGTGCCGAAATCTGAGCAACCCACTGTGCCGACTAAATCAGCAGCGTTAAGATTGATGGTGTTTTTCTGACTCTGCACCAAGAACCGACGCTCCGAGGCGCCGGCAAAACCGCCTCGCCGGTCACAAGTCGCGCTGGTGACGTGTGGGGCTCCTCCGCTGGGAATCTCCTGGTGCGTGAGCAACAAGAATTCATGTGAAGGTGTGGCGTCCTCTCATTCTTTGCGCTTTCACTGGGAGCTACAATCCCGAGCTGCTAGTGATCTGCCATCTTGGATCTCTCCCCCAGGTAACTAAATCCTAACATAAAAAATTCCTTATATTACTTAAACATCATGTTTCTTCTCTGATGTTTCCTATCTGAGTGAGTGGAACATCTTCTACTCCCTTCCAGGTCAGGTGAAGCAACAGTGCTGATGTATAAGCTGCAGCAAGTTATCCAAAAAAATGTACATAAAATTTGATAGAGTTGACTATACAAATAGATTTTCAGTATAGAAAAAACAGCTTTATACAGTTTTTGAAGAAGATGCCATGTAGGGAGAACTTTCACTGCTAAAGAGGAGAAAGTCAATGCCTGTCTTCACAAGTCCAAAAGATAGATTGACTCTCTTTTAGGGCCTAATGCAGCTGGTGAATGTAAGTTGAAGCCAATGCTCATTAACCATTCTAAAAATCCTAGGGCCGTTAATAATTTTGCTAAATATACTCTGTCTGTGCTCTTTAGATGGAACAGCAAAGACTGGATGACATGCTGTTTACAGCATAATTTACTGAACATTTTAAGCCCAATATTGAGACTTACTGCTTTGGAATACAGACTCTTTTCAAATTTTACTGCTCATTGACAGTGCACCTGTCACCCAATGGTGGAATGTACAGAGAGATAATTATGATTTTATGTTTGATAACATTTTTATTCTATAACTCAAGGAAGACGTAATTTCAACTTTCAAGTCTTACTTAAGAAATACATTTTTTAAGGTTATAACTGCCATAGATAGTGATTCCTATGATGGATCTGGACAAAATACATTGAAAACCTTCTGGAAAGGATTTACCATTCTAGATGCCATTAAGAACATCTGTGACTCATGGACAAAGGTAAAAATATTAATACTAATAGGAATTTGGAAGATATTGATTTTAACCACTGTAGATGACTTTGACAGGCTCAAGACTTCAGTGGAAGAAGTAACTACAGATATGGTAGAAATAGCAAGAAAACTAGAACTAGGAGTGGAGCCTGGAGTGTGACTGAATTGCTACAATCTCATGATAAAACTTGAACAAATGAGAAGTTGCTTCTTTTTTTTGTTTTTGAGATGGAGGTTCGCTCTGTTGCCCAGGCTGGAGTGCCATGGCCCAGTCTCTGCTCACTGCAACCTCTGTCTCCTGGTTTCAAGTGATTCTCCTGCCTCAGCCTTCCAAGTAGCTGGGATTACATGCACCCGCAAACATGCCCATATAGTTTTTGTATTTTTAGTAGAGACAGGGCTTCATCATATTGGCCAGGCTGGTTTCAAACTGCTGACCTTGTGGTCTGCCTGCCTCGGCCTCCTAAAGTGCTGGGATTACAGGCGTGAGCCATTGTGCCCAGCCTGAGAAGTTGCTTCTTATGGATGAATGAAAAAAGTATTTTCATGAGATGAAATTTACGCCTGATGAAGATGCTGTAAACATTGTTGAAATGACAGCAATGGATTTAGAATATTGCATAAACTTAGCTAAGAAAGCAGTGGCAAGAGAGGATTGACTAAAATTTTGAAAGATATCTATTGTGGTTAAAATGCTATCAAACAGCATCGTATGCTGTGAAGAAAACTTTTGTGTAGAGTCATTTGATGCAGCAAACTTCATTTGTGTCTTATTTTAAGAAATTGCCACAGCCACCTCAACCTTCAGCAGTCACCACCCTAATCAGTAAGCAATGATCAACATTGAAGCATGACCCTTCACCATCAAAAATATTACGACTTACTAAAGGCACAGATGGTCTTTAGCATGTCTTAGCAATAAAGTATTTTTTATTTAAGGTATATACATTGTTTGTTTCAGACATAATGCTGTTGCATACTTAATAGACTTCAGTATAGTATGAACAACCTCTATATGCACCGGGAAAACAAAAAAATTTGTGCAACTACTTTATCCACAAAAAATTTAAATTTTTACTTTTATATTTATCATTCAAAAAGCCATAAAACTAGCTACTAGATTGGTTTTTGAATAATCTCTTTTCTCAGTACTCTTTAATGATAGTCTCTAAATTATCTTTCTTTTCAAGACACTGAGAAAAGTTGCTGATATACAGATTTTAATATGTTATACTTTTCTTTGTTAGCCAACCTCCCATTAATTAGTCCTTTATTATGTGTATAGTACAGAAAAATTTGCTAATTGGCACTAACAGAGGTTAAGCGCTTACCCTTTCAGATACTGGAAGACAGAGCACTGTCTTTCTTGATGATTACATTTCAAATAGATGATTCCTAGGCCCTTGAGAAAGACATTCTCAAGTCATAAATCTGACAAGAAGCTGGGAGAAGATTTAAATCTCAAAAGGCAGAGAAAGTAAAAGTTTTCTAAAGTAAATGCTCCCTATTCAAGCTGAGAGGCTTGTGTGGGTCAGTTGTTTTCACTTTGTTTCATATCACAGGCGATATGCTTTACTGTGTTTTGCAAATTTTGTTTTTGTAAGGAGCAAAGAATTGAAGAATGGAGAAATCCATAAATACATATGACCTCCCATAGAATTTCCCTGGGTTGGTAACATCAGTTTACTATTAAAAAGGTAATAGATTATCAGTAGCCTTCCTTGGAAGATTTTTTTTTTTTTTTTTTTTTTTTTTTTTTTTTTTTTTGAGATGGAGTTTCGCTCTTGTTACCCAGGCTGGAGTGCAATGGCGCGATCTCGGCTCACCGCAACCTCCGCCTCCTGGGTTCAGGCAATTCTCCTGCCTCAGCCTCTTGAGTAGCTGGGATTATAGGCACACACCACCATGCCCAGCTAATTTTTTGTATTATTTTTAGTAGAGATGGGCTTTTACCATGTTGACCAGGTTGGTCTCGATCTCTCGACCTTGTGATCCACCCACCTCGGCCTCCCAAAGTACTGGGATTACAGGCTTGAGCCACCGCACCCGGCCCCTTGGAAGATTTTGATAGAAAAAGTTTTATATTACTTCGTAACCATGGACAAACTATTTTAGCTCTTTGAATATTAATCTCTTTTAAATTCATAAAATGGAGATAATAATTGCTTCTCTATCAAATTTACTTGCCTTATGAGGTTGAAAAAATACATGGAAATATTTGGTCATTTGGTTTCAAAGGCCATATAAACACCCTTTGCTGTGAATATGAGACCCAGAAATACTCATGTCTCACCACAATGTAAGATTCTTTTTTCTCATTTTATAGTCACAGTTCAGTAGTCCTAGGACAGGACCGTACAGTTCTCAACCTTTGGCTTCTATCCCTGAGTCTAAAGCAGCTGGTTCAATTTGGTCATCACTAGGCAAGAAAGTGGGAAATGGGCAGGAGAATTCAGACACATTTCTGGATCTGAACTAGAACAAACACACATCGTTTGTGCTTATCTGTCATTGGCCAGAACTTAGTCAATAGCCCCTCAAGCTGTAAAAGAGAATGGGAAATGTAGGCTCTATGCAGATGGGTATAGAGTGCCCATCTGACACTCAAGAGTTCTGTTATCAAAGAAGGTAAAGTGAATAGGGGTAAACATCCGCAGAATCCACCACAGGAAAGAATGGTCAGGACAACAGCAACTTTGCGAAAGGGACAAATTGGTTAGCACCAAATAACTCAAGGCAATGCAATGGGCTATTGATGTACCAAAATCTAGTCAAATTGATAGCCAGTTCATTTTTAGAAAACAAAGCCTTCCTACTTTCTCTTCAGGCATTTTATAACAAAGTCTTGGCCAGGAGCAATGGCTCACGCCTGTAATCCCAACACTTTGAGAGTGTGAGGTGAGCAGATCACAAGGTGAAGTGTTTGAGACCAGCCTGACCAATATGGTCAAACGCTGTCACTACTAAAAATACAAAAATTAGCTGGGCGTGGTGGCGTGCACCTGTAGTTGCAGCTACTCAGGAGTCTGAGGCAGAAGAATCACTTGAACCCAGGAGGTGGAATTTGCAGTGAGCTGAGACTGCACCACTGCACTCCAGCTGGGCAACAGAGTGAAACTCCATCCCAGAAAAAAAAAAAAAAAAAGTCTTTAAATGTCTGATATAAAAAATTCTATTGATTGAGTCCAAACAGTGGTTACAAAATGATCTTGCATTAAAAACCTATGTAGCCAACAAACTATTATTCTAACACTAAATTTGTTTAATGAGTAGCCACATTTGGTACATGCTTGCTCTGTGAACCTAGGAGCATCATTTCTCCCAGGATATTGCTGAGTTTTCAGAAAGCTCTCTATGTTATGTTTTAATTCTTGCAAATTGCTTGCCAATTTAATACAAGCAGCATCTAAACAGTAAGCAATTGCTTATGATAATGAGTGCAAACTAATTTGCTAGAATATGTTAATATTCACAAAGCACTTTTATACTGCCTGCTGTTTCAAAAATACTGCTCTCTTGGTTAAATGTAGCTTTTTGACAGCATTACTGTTACACATCTGACTAAAATTATCATTTCAGTGACTTTTTCTACCCAAAAGTCACTTGACTATGACTTCAATATTCCAAAGAAGGAAGAGAAAGTAATGTCATTCTTTGATAAATGATCTAGAAGATTTGAGAGCAAAAGGAATGACTCTTAATAATTAATTTTAATTAGTGATTGATAGTAATAAGCAGACTATAATGTGTTAAAATGGCCTCTCTTTCTCATGAGTCATAAAACTTAATTTAAATGACTTCAAAGACAGATGGCATGCAAACTTTATTTGAATACAAAAACCTATTTAAAATGAATTAAATTTTTTAAAATGACAGTAGGTCTGGGGATTTTTAAGTTAGAAGCCTACTTCAGCCCTGAGCGCTCTGTCCTCTCTGTTTTATAGATTTTTCTCCACCATTTTCACTTGAGAGCTTAAGGATGTATGTTTCAAATGTGAGGTTATTTTGAGATTGGGGACCTCAGTATTCAAGGATCTGATGGGCAAATTGGAACCACCTTGTAATTTTAGTCTAGGAAGATAGAAGTTTGTGAACCAAATACAAAAGAAAAAAAGATAAGACACTTACCTGCCCCAGGTCTGATTTGGTACTTTAATCCATGCTCTAACGTGTCAATCATTTCAACTTCAAAAATGACTCTTATACATAGTTGTAATCTTCACGTGGGTAGTGAAATGTATAGATCTCCATAGAGAACCTCTTTCTTTTCTTTTTCACTTGAAAATCCATTTTATTTTTTGTTAAATTTAATTGGCCAAAGAACTTCATGGTTAAAAAAAAACTTATATCATTGAATTATATATATTAAAAATACTCACAATTGCTTGTCAATGTAAGTGGCTTAACTTTCCGGTTTTTTTTTTATGTAACTGTTATTATAAAAATATGTGGATAACCCAGGAATGGTGGCTCATGCCTGTAATCCTAGTACTTTGGGAGGCCACGATGGGTGGATCACTTGAGCCCAGGAATTCAAGACTAGCCTAGGCAACATGGCAAAATCCAATCTCAACAAAAAATACAAAAATTAGCCAAATGTGGTAGTGTGTGCCTGTAGTCCCAGCTGCCTGGGAGGCTGAGGAGGGAGGATCTCTTGAGCTCATAAGTTTGAGCCTGCTGTGAGCCATGCTAACACCACTGTTTTCAATCTTGGGTGTTACAGCAACAGAGCATAACACTGTCTCAAGAAACAAAATGCTGATAGATACATCACGGAAATGGCTGAATTTTACTCTTACTGTCATCTTCATGAGCTATTGGAGAAAGCTTGAGATAAGGAATGAGTAAAGAACCAAGAGCCAGCAAACACAAAAGCTAGCAGAAGACAAGAAATAACCAAGATGAGAGCAGAACTGAAAGAGAAAGAGACACAAAAATCTCTTTAAAAAATCAATGAATCAAGGAGCTGGTCTTTTGAAAAAAAATTAATTTAAAAAATAAACTGCTAGGTGGACTAATTCAAAAAAGAGAGAATAATCAAATCAATAAAATAAAAAATGTTAAAGGAGATATCACCACTGACCCCACAGAAATACAAACAACCATCAGAGAATACTATTAACACCTCTTTGCAAATAAACTAGAAAATCTATAAAAAAATGAATGAATTCCTGGACACATAAACCTTCACAAGACTAAACCAGGAAGAAGTAGAATCCCCAAGTAGATGAAAAACAGGTTGTGAAATTGAGGCAGTAATAAAAAGCTTACCAAGCAAAAGAAGCCCGGGACCAGATGGATTTACAGTTGAGTTCTCCCAGAGGTACAAAGAGGAGCTGGTACCATTTCTGCTGAAATGATTCCAAACAATTAAAAAGGAGAGATTTCTCCATAACTCATTTTGTGGGGCCAGCATCATCCTGATATCGAAGTCTAAACCAGAGATACAACAAAAAAAGACAACTTCAGGCCAATATCCCTGATGAACATTGATGCAAAAATCCTCAATAAATGACTGACAAACCAAAGCCAGCTGCACATCAAAAAGCTTATCCACTGTGATCAAGTAGGCTTCATCCCTGGGAGGCAAGGTGAATTCAGCATACAGAAATCAATAAACATAATTCATCACATAAAAAGAACTAAAGACAAAAACCACATTTATCTCAATAGACACAGAAAAAGCTTTCAATAAAATTTAGCATCCCTTTAAGTTAAAAACTCCCAAACTATGAATTAATGTAACATATCTCAAAACAATTAGAGCCATTTATGACAAATGCACAGCCAACATTATACTGAATGGGCAAAATCTGAAAACATTCTCCTTGAAAACTGGCACAAAACAAGGATGCCCTCTTTCACCACTCCTATTCAACATAGTATTGGGAATTCTGGCCAGGGCAATCAAGCAAGAGAAGGGAATAAGGGGTTTTCAAATAAGAAGAAAGGAAGTGAAACTGTCTCTGTTTGTTGACGACCTGATCGTATATTTAGAAAACCCCATTATCTCAGCTCAAAAGCTTCTTAAGCTGATAAACAACTTCAGCAAAGTCTCAAGATACAAAGTCAATGAACAAAAATCACCAGCATTCCTATACACCACCAATAGACAAGCAGAGAACTGAATCATGAACGAACTCCCATTCACAATTGCTACAGAAACAGTAAAATATCTGGGAATACAGATAATGAGGGAAGTGAAAGACCTCTTCAAGAAGAACTACAAACTGTTGTTCAAAGAAACAAGAAAGGATACAAAAAATTAAAGCATTCCATGCTCATGGATAGGAAGAATCAATATCTGGAAAATGGCTGTATTACTCCAAAGCAATTTATAGATCAAATGCTGTTCCCATTAAACTACCATTGACATTCTTTACAGAATTAGAAAAAGAACTATTTTAAAATTCATATGGAACCAGAAAATAACCTGTATAACTAAGACAATCCTAAACAAAAGAAATAAAACTGGAAGCATCACGTTACCTGACTTTATACTATGAGGCTACAGCAGCCAAAATAGCTTGCACAGCCCACCAACCAAAAGAAGCCCAGGACACATAGACAAATGGAGCAGGATAGAGAACAGGTACAAAAATGGACACATGGACAAATAGAACAGTGTGGAGATCTCAGAAATAAGACCACACATCTACACCATCTGATCTTCAACAAACCTGACAAAAAAAAGCAATGGGGAAAAGATTCCCTATTTAATAAATTGTGCTGGGAAAACTGGCTAGCCGTATGCAGAAAATTGAAAATGGATACCTTCCTTACACATTGTACAAAAATTAACTCAAGTTGAATTAAAGACTTAAATGGCCAGGCACAGTGGCTCATGCCTGTAATCTCAGCATTTTTGGAGGCAGAGGTGGGTGTATCATCTGAGGTCAGGAGTTTGAGATAAGCCTCGCCAATATGGTGAAACCCCATCTTACTAAAAGTACAAAAATTAGCTGGGTATGGTGGCATACACCTGTAGTCCCAGCTGCTTGGGAGGCTGAGGCAGGAGAAGCACTTAAACTTGGTAGATAGAGGTTGCAGTGAGCTGAGATTGTATCACTGCACTCCAGCCTGGGTGACAGAGGGAAACTCTGTCTCAAAAAGTGAGTGGGGGGTGGGGGTGACAAAATGCATTTAAACTTTAAAATTTAAATAACTTAAAAAAAAAGACTTAAATGTAAAACCCAAAACTATAAAAACCCTAGAAGAAAATCTAAACAATGCCATTCAGGATATGGGCACGGTTAAAGATCTCATGACAAAAACGTAAAAAGCAATTGCAACAATAGCAAACATTGACAAATGGGATTAATTAAAGAGTTCTACACAGCAAAAACAAACAAACAAACAACAACAACAGAACTATCATCAGAGTGAACAGAAAACCTAAAGAATACTTTTGCAATCTATCCATCTGACAATGGTCTAATATCCAGAATCTACAAGGAACTTAAACAAATTTACAAGAAATAAAACATTAAAAAGTGGGCAAAGGACATGAACAGACATTTGTCAAAAGAAATTGTTTATGAGGCCAACAAACATATGCAAAAAAGCTTAACATCACCAATGATTAGAGAAATGCAAATCAAAACCACAATGATATACCATCTCACAGCAATCAGAATGGTTATTATTAAAATGTCAAAAAACAGCAGATGCTGGCCAGGCTGTGAAGAAAGAGGAACACTTTTATACTTTTGGTGGGAATGTAAATTAGTTCAACCAATGTGGAAGACAGTGTGGAGATTCCTCAAAGACCCAGAACCAGAAATACCATTTGACCCAGCAATCCTATTACTGGATATATACCCAAAGAAAGATAAATCATTCTGTTATAAAGATACATGTATGTGTATGTTCATCGCAGCACTATTCACAACAGCAAAGGCATGGAACCATCCCAAATGCCAATCAATGATAGACCGGATGAAAAAAATGTGACAATTACACTATGGAATACTATGTAGCCATAAAACGGAACAAGATTACGTCCTTTGCAGAGACATGGAGCTGGAAGCCATTATCTAACTAACGCAGGAAGGGAAAACCAAACACTGCATGTTCTCACTTATAAGTGGGTGCTGAACAATGAGAACACATGGACACAGGGAGGGGAACCGTACACACTGGGGTCTGTCGGGGGCTCTGGGGAGAGAGAGCATCACGATAAATGCTAATTCATGTGGGGCTCAATACCTAACGTGATGGGCTGATAGGTGCAGCAAATCACCCTGGCACACGTTTACTTATGTAACAAACCCACACATCCTGCACATGTATCCCAGAACTTAAAAGAAATTAAAAAGAGAAATGAGAAGTGGTTTTATTTCTGATAAAGATAGAATGACCTAATTTATGATAAATAACAAAATATCACCAAGACACTTCTTATTAAATGCAGTCTCTTTTTTATGACATTAATATTACATTTTCTGCATTTGTGAAGTTATGTGACTCCTTGTTAAAGGAAATTTGCATTTCATAGAATTTTTAATAAACTACAATACTAGAACTTATTTAATCTCTTTTTAATACTGACCTTGAATAGTCCTGATATCCACTATATGATTTGTGCTCTGTATTTATCTGGGGATTTAATTCAAGAGACAAAAGAGATAAAACAAAATAGTAGTACTTTAAAATGCATCAGCTTCTGCTAAAAAAAATATTTAAAAAGTAACTTTCCATTTATATAAGTGGATCCTCTCCCTATTCCTGGAAACCATTTTGTACCTCTTGGCCTTTCCTCAGGAAAATCCTGCCAACAAAAATGTGCTCTTATCTTTTCAGAACTGTATTAAGTTTTATCTTCTCTGAAAATAATTTGGGAGTATTTTGGGAAACAAGTGAATTCTCCACTTTGGCTGAATTACGGTGTTGGTTTGTATACGAGGTAGTCCAAGTTACCATAAATCCTTAATTGGGTAAACAGTGACTTAATCATTGAAGGTTTTTGAAGAGAGAAGCAATTAGCAATACTATTTCAAATAATAAACTGATGTTAATTTGTAAAATATATGTAAATTAAGAAGAGCTGAGAAGGTAGCAGGTCAGTAAAGCAAGTCAGTCAGTAGAGTATTTATTAGAAAACTTATTTATTTATTTTAAACTTGAGGAGGAAGATCATAAGAATAGAAATATGAAAAAAGAAATTCAAGAAATGACATCTGGGCCGGGTGTGGTTACTCATGCCTGTAATCCCAGCTCTTTGGGAGGTGGAAGTGGGCAGATCACCTGAGGTCAGGAGTTTGAGACAAGCCTGGCCAACATGGTGAATCCCTGTCTCTACTACTAATACAGATATTAGCTGGGCATGGTGGCACAGGCCTGTAGGCCCAGCTACTTGGGAGGCTTAGGCAGGAGAATTGTTTGAACCCGGGAGGCAGAGATTGCAGTGAGCAGAGATCGTGCCATTCATTACACTCCATCCTTAATGACAGAGTGTGATTCTGTGTCAAAAAACAAAACAGAACAAAACAAAAAGGAAGAAATGACATGTGTTTGGATGCATCATGATAGTTGGGAAAAAGCTGGATTTCAGAGCTATGTCACATACCGCTTTACCATCACCAGGATGTAGAATGGTGCTTTATACATAGTAAATGCTTAATTAGTATTTACTGAGTATACAGATGTTTTTTTTTTCTTAAATTATGCTAGTTTATTGCCTTTGTATTCTGTCTCCAGCAATATCTTTCTGCTATTGTCTCCACATTGTTTTTCTATTTGTTTGTGTCAAAATGCTCCACTCATTAATTTGAGTTAGAGTTTTTCCCTGCCACACCTCTCTAAGCCATCTGACTTTTAAACTTTCATGAAACTTCTAAAAATAATGTCACATTGGATTTTTTGTCTTGTTTTATTAGAAGAGATATGAGTTTTTCCTCCATAATTACCACCATCACCTGCCTTTTGAATCATCTCTTTTATCATAACCACAATATTTCTTTTTCTCACTTTGTTGCCCATATTGGAATGCAGACAGGGTTGGTTTGTTATGAGGTGGTCCAAGGTACCATAAATCCTTAATGTATGGTAACTTGGTGGTGTGGTGGTGGTGTGATCACACTCACTGCAGCCTCAAACTCCTGGGCTCAAGTGATCCTCCCACTGCAGCCTCCTAAGTAGCTAGGACTACAGACATATGCCACCACACCCAGCTAATTAAAAAAAAAAATTGTAGAGATAGGGTCTTGCTATGTTGCCCAGGCTGGTTTCAAACTCCTGGCTTCATGGAATCCTTCTGCCTTGGCTTCTCAAAGTTCTGGGATTACAGGTGTGAGCCACCATACCCTGCCCAAAATGTATGCTAATTTCTATACATGCAATTATTTGTTTACACAAATGTCCCTTTGAGATTCCAAACTTATGGAAGAAATTAGCTGACACTAATGTGAACAAGTTCTAATCACAAGACAGGAAAAAATGTATTCTGACTTAAGACCATGTACCTACGTTGTTTTAAGACTGGAAAATGTTTCATAAGAATTTCAATGATATTTACGATACATTCTGATAAAAGAATGAAATAAATAAATAAGTGTCTGTCTTATTGGGTGAACAGATCCCAGATTTGACTACTCTACATAGGCAATTTCTATTTTAACCTGCATTTTTAGAATATGTTCAGTTTAAAGACTTAATAATGATTTACTTATAATGAACTCTGCATCAAGCAAATTTATTAGGTAGAACAAAAGTTAAATGTCTTCTGCCTACCTCTAAATGGTCTCCTGTTTTCATAGTCAAACAATATGTCAAACTCTACTTCATTTCAAGAGCTAGATGTTTCCCAAGCTACCTCTCTTGCATAGATTACTATGGCCAAGAATCTTATTCATGATTCTAAATGGAACACTATTGCTCACACCCACAATCCCAACATTTTAGGAGATAAAGGCAGAAAGATCTATTGAGGGCCAAAGTTTGAGATCACCCTGGGAAACATAGTGAGACCTTTCTCTACAAAAGTATTTAAAAATTTACCAGGCATGGTGGCCATGTGCCTGAAGCCCCAGCTATTCAGGAGACTGAGTGGGAGGATTGTTTGAGCTCAGGAGTTTGAGGCTGCAAGTGAGTTATGTTTGAGCCACTGAACTTCAGCTTGGTTGACAGAATGAGACCCTGTCTCAGTTGAAAAGAAGAAAAGAGAGAATGATTCTAAATTGCTCTTTATGATTAATATATTTAGTTTTAAGAAGGTTTTGAAATAATTTTAGATTTACAAAAAACTTACTAAAAATTAAAAGAGTTTTTTTTTTTGACTCTTCAGTTAGCTCCCACAAATGTTAACATCTTATATAACCAGAGTACAATGATCAAAAACAGGAAATTAACATTGATGTAGTATTATTAAGTAAGAGTCAGACCTTATTCAAATTTTGCCCATTGTCCCACTATGCCCTCTTCTGTGGTCCACTATGAAAGCCAGGATCTTGCACTTCATCAGGTTGTCATATCTCCTTAGTTTTCTCTAATCTGGGACAGTTCCTCCGTCTTTCTCTGTTTCCTGACCTTGACTCTTGGTGCGTGCTACCAGTTCTTTGCTAGAATATCCCTCATTTTGGGTTTGTTAGATGTTTTCTTATGATCAGATTGAGACTATGCATTTTTGGCAAAATGGAGATTGAGACTGTGAATTTCTGGCAACGATAGCATAGAATGTTGCAGCGTTCTTCTCAGTGTATCATATTTGGAGAACCTAAATTTGATATGTCTCATTACTGAAGATGCTAGCTTTGATCACCTGGTTAAGGTGCTGTCTGCTAGATTTCTCTATCAATAAATCATTAAAGCCTGAGGACTAGCAAAGTATATCCACCTTTTCCCTGTAAAATATGTAGAATTTTGGGCTATGTTATTCAAGGGAACTGTGGGATCTTGTGCTGCTTCTCACGTGATCACCATTACCAGGCTGAAGAGTCCCATGACTCTTCATCATACTTGTTTCTTACACAGGTGTAATTAAGAGGACAATGGTTTTCCTTATTGGGATAATTTAGGCAATCTACATCCTTATCTGAGATTGTTGTGTAAGCTCAGATTATTCGGATTTCTTATACTGCTGCAGATACTCCATCTTGCTGATGGATATAGGCATTGAATGAATTACCTAAATAAATCCTTGCTATACTTGAATCAGAAGCAGGAGTCTTACAGTATTTCATTACTGAATCGGTGGTCCTGACTTAGTTTGAGTATATTAGGTCATCATTAATAATGAGTAAGTGAATAAAAGCACCTCAGCTTGATAAGGATACCAAGAATTAAAACAAGATCCCTCTCTTCAGGATGCATACTTTTAAAAATGGAAATTTCAATAAAAGACAATTGTCATACATTATAATAATAGTTCACAAATTAAAAATCAGGCCTGTAGATGTTGAAAGGAGAGAATCAACCTTGGCTGGAATGAACGTGGGAAGCATGACTAAAAATCAGTCAAGGTGCAGCAGAGAAGCCTAAATCAGCAAAAGTAAAAGTGACTTTGAGAGCAAAATGGGTCTTGCATTTGCGAATGCCTGTGTAATAAAGTTAGAGTTTAGTCTGAGATAATTTCTGAGTCAAAAACTAATGTTCCTTTTAGTTCTAATCCAAAATAACTAGTAAATGGTTTTAACGAGGGCCTAGTGATGTAGAGAATGGCTGAAGTATAGCAGACGGGCAGGAAGATGATAAGTGAGTGGAACTAAGATTAGAAAATAAACAAAAGTTAAGGTTCTGGTTTTAGCCTAAAATTATTACAGATTTTATTGTTGACATGGTCCCTTCTATTTAATTATGCAATGCAAACAATTCAAAATAAACATCGACTGTTTTGTGTTAAGGATTTAATTCCACTACTAAGGACAAAAAGAAGTGTCATTGCCAAAAAGTTCTAAAGCCTTTCTGGTGTAGAATAAAGGTAACTGTGGTTATAATAAGGACAATTTGTCTTCTGCATCTTTGGTCCACAGTTTAGAAGCTTCAGAATGAGCCAAAGGCTGGGATGGCTGCTTGGACAGAATGTTTACCATAAAGCATTGCAGATACCCCACACCTTTTAAAGATTCAGGATAGACTAAAAATGTCAGAATGTGAGTGAATCATTTCTGCTAAGTATCATTATAGAAACTTTCCCCAAATCAGACTAGAGAAGCATCATTAGAAAAATTCTAAAATGATTGAAATGAGACCTCGATTTGTGAATTGTAGTTTATTTTTCTAAATAAGAATTAGTCATTGGAGCTTAGCTTTTTGTTGTACAGAAAAAAAGAAGCACTAAGAATAGAGTTAAGTACAGCCTGCACCCATCTGTTTGACACTGAGAAGACACTTGGTTTCTCTGGGCCTCCGTTTTGTTATTTGTAAAAGGAAAATTTCACTCACTTTTCTCCAATAATATTTCAGCAGTAAGCCTATGTTTATGTTAGTTTTTTTTTAAACCTGGACATTTTTTAGACCATGATTTTAGTAAAGAAAATGGTTACCTCCTGAAACCTGGTGAAAGCCATTTTCACAATTAACCTTTGAAATAATTAAGTTGAAGGACATCACTAGGCAGCTATAACTTCTACTGACCAGCTAATAATTTTAAGAGTTTACTAGGAACATACACACTTCGGTGACACTCTTCAAAATAAGATTTTCCTTAAAGTTCCTGATGGTGTGATTCTTTTTCTTTCTATCCCTGCTGCCTATAGCTTTAATACAAATTGATTACTGAGTTACTTGCCAGGGACTTTTTAATAAAGTTCATCTACAGCTTGAGGGAGTCTAGTTTCAGAAGGGAAGACATAAGCATTTGACGTTCTTAGGATTATTGGTTGGGGATTACTTTGCTTTGTTTTATTTTTAACTCTAGATCACTTTGCTGTCTTTGTGGGATTTTTCCTAATCTGATTGGCAAAAGGTCTACTGCTTACTTGTTTTTCTATTCAGCCAGGTAACCTGGACCGAGAGCCTTTTAAGAGGTTCCCAGGACTTTGAATTTGATCTCAAAACAAGTTTGTCTCACTGGGCAGCTCTAACTATTGAACTCAACCGTTCCTGAAGGTGATACTTCTAAATGACACATTTGCCAGGAAAATAATAAGTAGATTTTAAAAGAAAATATATTGCAAAGATACCACTAAGTAAACCACTTATTTCATACATTTTCTAAAATAGTTTTCATTGGATTTAACATTATTTCAAAATATTCAACTACTTACATGACTTTGAGCTGAAAAAAGTTATATATATACACATTTTCAGTATATATATATATATATATATATATATATATATATACACACACACATACACACAAATAGATTTTTCTTATCATTTTCCTGATAATTTTAAGGTTTTAATTAGTGCTTTTAATATTGTCAACTTCTTAAAAGGCAGTTTAAATATCCAAAATAGATGGTGACATAGTTGAATGCCATGTATTTGTCAAATATTTGACAAATATCCATATATTTATCATTTCTTTGTGGTTAGAACGTTTAAATCTTCTCTTCTAGCCATTTTGAAATTTACAATACAAGAATATTAACCATAGTCACCTTACTGTGCAACAGAACACCAATTTGTCTGACGTCTCACACAAAATATTTTGCCCTGATATTTACCTTTAATGCACAGGTCCTATCTGCTGAAGAGAAAAGGCTGTTTTCGATTTTATATTCATAGCTCCTTTCACACAGTTGCCACTTTTCAGCCAACCAAGAGATAGGAAAGCTTAGGAATGTTTTCTATTTTAATTAATGCCCTTAGAATGTCAGAAATAAAGAGAATAGCTTATTCAAATCAGCACAATCTCTATCAATCATTGATGGTTGATTATGTAGAGTCATAGTTTTTTTTTTTTTTTTTTGACTTTTTAAAAATTTTATATTGTTTAAATTATACCGGATGTTCTGGGATACATGTGCAGGACATGCAGGTTTGTTACATAGGTACACATGTGTCATGGTGGTTTGTTGTACCCATCAACCTGCCATCTACTTTAGGTATTTCTCCTAATGCTATCCCTCCACTAGCTTCTCACCCTCCGACAGATCCCAACATGTGATGTTCCTCTCCTTGTGTTCATGTATTCTCGCTGTTCAACTTCCACTTGTGAGTGAGAACATGTGGTGTTTGGTTTTCTGTTCTTGTGTTAGTTTGCTTAGAATAATGGTTTGTAGCTTCATCTATGTCCCTGTAAAGGACATGAACTCATTTTTTTTATGGCTGCATAGTATTCCGTGGTGTATATGCGCCTCATTTTCTTTTCTTTTCTTTTTTTTCCTGAGACAGAGTTTCACTCTGTTACACAGGCTAGAGTGCAGTGGCACAATCTCAGTTCACTGCAAACTTTACCTCCCAGATTCAAGCAATTCTCCTGCCTCAGCCTCTGGAGTGGCTGGGACTATAGGTGTGTATCACTGGCTAATTTTATTTTATTTTTATTTTTTGAGATGAAGTCTTGCTCTGTCACCCAGGTTGGAGTGCAGTGGTACAATCTTGGCTCACTGCAACCACCACCTTCCGGGTTCAAGCAATTCTCTGCTTCAGCCTTCCGAGTACCTCAGTAGGTGAGATTACAGGAGCCTGCCACCATACCTGGCTAATTTTTGTATTTTTAATAGAGATGGGGTTTCACCATCTTGGCCAGGCTGATCTTGAACTCCTGATCTTCTGATCCACCTGACTTGGCCTCCCAAAGTGCTGGGATTACAGACATGAGCCATTGCGCCAGACCAACCTGGCTGATTTTTGTATTTTTAGTAGATGGTGTTTCACCATGTTGGCCAGGCTGGTCTTGAACTCCTGACCTCAAGTGATCTGCCTGCCTTGGCCTCCCAAAGTTCTGGAATTACAGGAATGAGCCATAGCACCTGGCCCACATTTTCTTTATCCAGTCTAACATTGATGGGCATTTGGGTTGGTTCCAAGTCTTTGCTGTTGTAAATAGTACTGCAGTAAACATACGTGTGCATGTGTCTTTTTAGTAGAATGAGTTACAATCTTTGGGTATATACCCAGTAATAGGATTGCTGGGTCAAATGTTATTTCTAGTTCTAGATCCTGGAGGAATTGTCACACTGTCTTCTATAGTGGTTGAACTAATTTACATTCCCACCAACAGTATAAAAGCATTCTGGTTTCTCCACATCCTCTCTAGCATCTGTTGCTTCCTGACTTTTTAATGATTGCCATTCTAACTGGTGTGAGATGGTGTCTCATTGGGGTTTTGATTTGCATTTCTTTAATGACCAGTTATAATGAGCCTTTTCCATAAGTTTGTAGGCTATATAAATGTCTTCTTTTGAGAAGTGTCTGTTCATTTCCTTCACCCACTTTTTGATGGGGTTGTCTTTTTCTTGTAAATTTGTTTAAGTTCCTTGTAGATTCTGGATTTTAGCCCTTTGTCAAATGGATAGATTGCAACATTTTTTCCCCATTCTGTTGGTTGCCGGTTCACTCATGATAGTTTCTTTTGCTGTGCAGAAGCTCTTTAGTTTAATTAGATAACCATGTGTCTATTCTGGCTTATGTTGCTGTTATTTTGGTGTTTTAGTCATGAAGTCCTTGCCCATGCCTATGTCGTGAATAGTATTACTTGGGTTTTCTTCTAGGGTTTTTGTGGTTTTAGATCTCACATTTAAATCTTTAATCCATCTTGGGTTACTTTTTGCATAAGGTGTAAGGAAGAGGTCCAGTTTTACTTTCCTGCATATGGCTAACCAGTTTTCCCAACACAATTTATTAAATAGGGAATCCTTTCCCCATTGCTTGTTTTTGTCTGGTTCATCAAAGATTAAATGGTTGTAGATGTGTGGCATTATTTCTGAAGTCTTTGTTCTGTTCCATTGGTCTATATATCTGTTTTGGTACCAGTACCATGCTGTTTTGGTTATTGTAGTCTTGTGTTCCAATTTTGAAGTCAGTTCAGGTAGCATGATGCCTCCAGCTTTGTTCTTTTGTTAGGATTGTCTTGGCTATATGGGATCTTTTTTTGTACCATATGAAATTTAAAGTTTTTTTCTAATTATGTGATGAAAGTCAATGGTAGCTTGATGAGAATAGCATTGAATCTATGAATTACTTTGGGAAGTATGCCCATTTTCACTACATTTGATTCTTCCTATCCATGAGCATGAAATGTTTTATACCACACCAATGAACACCATTAACATCTCATTCTATATGAATGGTGTCTATTTGATTGTCCAGTGTGCAGTGATTGCTGCTCTTGGTGGTACTTCTTAATAAATGTATAAGATATTGACAAGATAGGTCAGCCATGAATCTATTTACATTTAAATAATTATTTCACTTATTTGAGAAGTGCAGAATTGTTTTTAGAAGAATGAATATTTTCTTTTCATGGAACATACTTTTTTATAAATATCAAAATGTGAAAAAATGCATTTATGAATATATAATCCTTTCCAAGATATAGTATGTTTATTAGAGAAAGTATATAGAAAATATAGAACATTTATTAGAAAAACATTTTTATTAGAGAAAAGTTTTGGGCCAATAAGCAGAGGCAAAATATATTTTTTATTGAAGTGCATAATTACTATTGAAATCATATTTGAGAGTAATGATTCTTGACTTTAGGAATCACAATAATTTTTCATTGTTTCATTTTCTCGTTTGTTTTATTTTGATTAAAATTTCTTGTTGAATAAATACACAACATTTTTTTTTAAACGGTATCTTGGCTGGTCTAGAGCCGAATCCCCCATGGGCTGGCTTATTGGAGAGGAATACTCTTTTGCTTTTAGACTTCCTATGTCTATTGTGTATTCTAGCTAGTTCACCCTTTTCTGATCCCCTTAAAAATTTGGAAAACATTAATTGTTAATGCCTAATGAGTCTTCATGGATACTGGAGATATTACAGTATCTGATTTGCAAGAGAGAATTTCAAGAATCTTTTGGATTAACTGGAACCAAATTTGTGATTGGTGTTGGGTGGAATAGTGTGTGGACAGTGACCCTAGACAGTGTCACTTTCATAAAATTCCAATGCAATAAAATAGTGCATTCAGAAATTTGAGTATCCATGTCTTGCTCAGTTTTCATTTGACTTAGTAAGTAGTCAACAACGTATTTTTTTAAATTTAATAATTAAATTTTATATAATAAAAATTTAATAATTAAAAAAGTATTAGTCTAAAATTCTGACAGAACATACAATTTGCTATATATGACAAACTTCACATTGTTCTACTTTTAAAAATTTGTTTGTTTGTGTTTTGTTTTTTGTTGACACAGTATAATTGTACATACTTCTGGCAATGTTTTAATACGTGTATATATTGTGTAAAAATCAAATCAGTATGTTTAGCATATTCATCATCTCATATATTTATCATTCATTTGTGGTTAGAACATTCCAAACCTCTCTTCTAGATATTTTGAAATTCACAATACAATAATATTAACCATAGTTACCTGTGTGCAGCAGAACACCAGAATTAATTCTTCCTAACTGTAACTTTGTATCTGTTTACCCATGTTGCTGTCTTGAATATCATCCTTAAGTATTTTCATAAGGCTTTCACTATTTGGGAATTATCTAAATTCCCCTGAAATTATTTTCTTTAACCTGATTGAGAATGTGGAACCTCTGTCTAAACCATTTTTGTGACTTCCCATGTTTCTTGACTTCTTTCATTATTAAGAACATACCCGCTCTCTTTCTCAAAGACGTATGAGTAAAAATCTGTCTAATCATCCAGTCTCTTTAGCTAGTGATAACACATTTGCCAATTCTGCTGTCTGCCTCCCACCACCAGAAGTCTTAATTTCTGATACATAGTCCATATTTTCTTTTTCTTTTCCTAGCATCTTTACCTTTGCATACTTACATGCATATGTAACATTGAGGGCTGTCTCTTACTTCTCAATATTAGTAATTATTATAATTAATTTTTAAGTCTAGAGGTGGTTAAATATTATAGGTAGAAACTCTACTTGATTTCATTAATTTCTCCTAATATTCACATTTTCTGAATTTTTAATATGCCTATATGAAATTTTAGAAATTAGGAAACTATAGTGCTCAGTTTCATCAAATAATTCCTTATGATTCTACAAAGAGTTTACAATAATCCAGAAAGAAAATCAACTGTAGTTACTTGTGATTGTTTTAGTGATTTTTAAGATTATTTTTTGTTTCATCGGTTTAGAAATGTTACCCTGATCTAAAACCCTTTTTGTATGCAATATAGTCATATTAGTGCTTTTGCTTTTTATGAACTTCAATCCAAACAATTCCTTCATATAGTTAGAAATTGTCCAGAAAATTTCAATTTAACAACAGCAAAGGTTGTAGGAAGAATAAAGGCTCCCCTTACTTGTAATTGCTTTACTTTTGATATACATCTGACTACCTGGCTTTCACTGAAAACTTTCACTGGAGGAAGTGTTATATCCCTGTTACATTTATTATTAGAAAAATAATAGCCTGAATGTTTCATGTTGGCTACAAGATGACATTTGAGGAATTATAGGCTTTCGAAAAGTAACCTTTTATTCATATACTTATGTTATGAGTTAGAAGCTAATCTACTCCGAAGTTAATTATATTATTGTTCATGTTGCAAAGATCCAGAGCAACCAATAATTGAGCAGACCTGTACATGCTAATTGGTTTTCTTTTTCATAAAGGTTCAGTCTATGTAAGGGAATATGTTAGCCTTTGCAGCATCAACATGAGGCTGAAGTGGGCACATTTAAGGAAGGGACAGTTGGCAAGAAAAAGCAGAAGGAGAGAGAGCCCTATGTGTAAATAACATGTTCAATAAGATCAAAAAATATTCTCTTATAGCATCACAGCAGTTCAAATAAGAGATATGGAAGCCCATGTCTATTTTTTACAAACATTTGTTGCAGTATAAAGTATGTTGACATTGCTAAATTTGTATCTGATAGAGCCAGCTTTGTTAATGAATTTAGACTAATAGAGGCTTGCTGCACAGCTTAAATGTGGAGATTGCTGAAAACCACTTTAAATTTCAGTCATTCATACATTCAGTGATCTGATGGATGTCAAGGTTAATTCGCAGTAAATCCATTAGTAGTCATGGTACTGATGTGGTAGTACTTGTCATATTAAAACAGGTATAAATAATAAAGGTGACACATTCCTCCATGTTCTAATCTATATTGGAAATGTGATTAAGATGTATTGCCACTGCATGTTTAACTCACTTATGTAGCAAAATAAAACATGTTTCTGTAAAAAAAAAAATTTTAAAGCAAGCCTGCAGGTTATTTTGTGCATGTTTAGTCTTTATTTAATAATGGTCAAGGGATTTTTTTTTTTTGCATTATGCTATAAATCTTACTGTGTTAGATATTTTATGGTGATGAACTAATATTCTTTTTCTCATGAAAGCTCCCATTTGGTACAATTTAATATCCCTTCCATTGTCAACTATTACTGAACATAAATAATAATACGATGAGTTTACATAAAAAGTCTTAATCCATGCTATGAAACATTGGAATGATTAATAAAAATTACGTGATAGGAATGTCATTTTTGAAAGACATTTGATTTGTATACAACTTCAAAATATGTCCAACTTTTCTAAAGGCTTTCATATTAAAATAAAACAACAATGTTGTAGTGTTTATTATTTTATGTTTTTATAACACACACACACAACTGCCATCACACGTGACACCTATTCTCTCTAAAATTTGTTGGGCATTTAGTGCATGCCAGGAAATGGACCAAGTGTCACTTTGTAATATTTCATTTAATTCTGATACGGCTCTGTAAAATAATATTGCTGTCCCCCACTTTTTTCAAATAGGAATGCCAAGTCAGAATAAATGGCTACCAAGGTCACATAGCTAGTAAATGACACAGTTGGAATTTGAACCCAGACCTCTCTGAGTCTAGAGTTTACATTCTTAATCTCTGAGCTATTCTGCTGCAGTAAATATATCATGTCCCTGGTTTAGAAAGATATGTGTTAAAGGAGGTAGATTTTGAAACTATAAGCCATCTGTCCCACTATATTTGATTATGAGAGTAATGTTCTAGCTCAATGGAAAGAGGGCTTTAAGAATATACGAGATTTTGTAAAGTTTAATGCAAAGTTTTTTTTTTTTTTTTTTTTTTTTTTTTTAAATCCAGAAGGCTTATAGAAGTATGTAGAAGAGAGCTAAGGAAGGACTGAACATCCAATTGTCTTGCTTATTATAAAATTGTGCTGATTAGCACAATATAATGCACTACCATGCATACAGAAGAAAAACTAAGAAAGACTGCTCTCTGAACATATCTGGTGGAAAAAAAGGAAACTAGAAATCATGTTTGACATGTTTGACACACCATAATTGTGATTGTTTTACCCTGTTTTGGTGAGACCAAAAAAACTGTAAAGTCATTCTAAGCAGGACAGATTAGCTAATCTCATGCTAGTCATCAAGTTTTTCATTCACTGAAAAAGGTTAAAATCTGAGATGAAATCAAATCTCGAGTAATGGTATTTGTATTGTGACACTTATCTTACTGAAAATATAATTATTACCCACAAGTTCTGTAACTGAGCAACTGGAAACTTTCATAGTTCCATGGGATTGGGAAGTGTACTCCGACTAAATGTTAACCTGCATATATTAAATGTTCTGTCATTTCACATTTACATGATATTTTTTTTCTTTCTAAAAGTATTGTGAGGTGAAAAGAGAGTATATGATAATGAAGTGCAAATGTCACTTTATGGATATAGGACATTAGAATATGATAACAGTTGGCCTTCATAAATTCAGACTGACATATCCAATTAACTTTTTCTTGACTGTCTGGTTACGATAACAGAGGTATTTCTGTCATAAATATATATATATATATATATATATAAATATACTTGAATAGGACTCGGGATATGGATTTTATACCAACTCTGCCAATTAACCAAGTTTGCAACTTTAGATAGTAAGTTAATCCTTATGACTAAATTTCCTCAGAGATAGCATGGAAGTAATGTCTGCCCTATGTTCTATACATAAGTAGATAAGAAGTTTTTTAATTGTGAAAATGATTTTTAAAGTTAAAAATTACTATGTAATGTTTTATAATGCTTACCTCACACTTATAATTCTGAAACCATCTGAATTCTTAGATATGTGTTCTTTTATATGGTTAAATAACATCTCTAGTTTGGATATTTTTCTTATTTCACATAATATAGATAGTCATTAGAGAACAAAGTTAATTTAAAAAAGGAAACTAATTAATTATTAAGTATCAGCACTCAGAGGTAACCACTACATCCTCCTTCTAAAGCCATCCCTGCTTGTATATGTTCTTGTCCTGTTTTTATCAATATAGGCTTCCTTAGAAAAGTTAATAAATCGTTTGCAAAAGTTACCAGGCAGAAAAATATTTCTCAAATAGTACTTTCCTATATATGAACAAACTTCTGATGATGTAGAACATAAATGCCAGGAAACCCCTGGAATTTCTGATATACACTCTGTATATTCTGTATACGTGCTGTATATTTCTGATATACACTCTGTATATTCTGATACACACTCTGTATATGCTTGTGTACTGACTGGTACCTTTGAAATATGACTTACCTTTTCTCACTTGAAAGAGATAAACTATTTTCATGCATTGGCATTTGCAAAAATTAATAGAGAAGGTCACAGCCTGTATAGCTTTGCATTTTACCAGTATTCTTGTGGATCACTTTTGCATTCGATTTTCTCCTAACATGTTTCTTGGAAGAGGTCTGTCTACTAAGGCCTATTTAAGTATCAGATACACTATGCATATTGTAGAGGTCTTTGGAGTTTCTCAAAGGCCTTTGGACATGTCTGTAACTGAAAACAAAGAAGAGTGGCCTCCAAAAACGGCCACAAAGTCAATATTGTCAGTTGTTTAATTAAATGTACACAAATGTGTTAGTAAGTCAACTCCATTTAACTGGCAAATTTGATAATCATAGCAATTCAATGTATGAGTATCTTGCACAAGCTATTTTTCTATTAATACAAGAAGTTTTTTAACCTAAGTTTTAATATTCTCTCTTATTATATATGATCACGTACATATATGATCTGCTTTCTGAAAGTTGGAGAACCAGAAAAGCTGGGGGTCTAGATAATAGGACTGAGAAATGGAGAAGCAATGATGTAGATTTTAGTCCAGTTTTGAAGGCATGAGAACAAGACGCTGCAAAGGCAGGAAAAGAACGGTGTCCCATTTTAAGCAGTCAGGCAGAGAAAGAAGGAAAATCCAATCTTTTTTCACCTTTTGGTTCTACTCACACCCTCAAAAGAATGGAACCAAAATGCATGACCATTGAATGATGCAGTGAGTTAAGACTTTAGTGCATCAAATGCTCTATTAGTACATTTTCACACTGCTGTAAAGAACTTCCTTGAGACCGGGTAATTTATACAGAAAAGAAGTTTCGTTGACTCACAGTTTTCCGTAGCTGAGGAGGCCTCAGGAAACTTACAATCATGGTGAACAGGGAAGCAGGCAACTTCTTCACAAGGCAGCAGGAGAGACAGAAATGTGTGTAGGAGAAAATGTCAAACACTTATAAAACCATCAGATCTTGTGAGAATGCACCATCATGAGAACAGCATGGCAAAAACCGCCCCCATGATTCCATCACCTGCCTCCAGGTCCCACCCTCAACACATGGGGAATATGGGGATTACAATTTAAGATGACATTTGGGTTGGGATACAGAACTAAACAGTATCAAATGCTCAATAAATTTGTTTGAAGGAAACTATTTTCAATTAAGCTGAATAATTTACTGACAAGACCACTATAAGGTAAAAGTTGAACACTCACAGAATGAGTATGTGACATCATTCTTAGTGCTGTAAGGCTTGTATTCACCCTGGCGTGGCAGAGGATGTGGGTCTTTTTATGAGTCTGAATAGTTTGACAGCTACTAGATGTTGCTTGTTAAGTAAAACCTGACTTCTGTGGATGAGATCTATTATCTGTATTTTCTTGTCATGGCTACTGGGGCTTGTGGCTTTTCATCCATTAGTTATCTGTCACATATGAGTAGATTGTTTTCCCATAAAAGTTAGTTTTCTAGCATATTTACTGTGACTTTCTCCACTGTGCTGTATGACCCTGTCACATCTACATGCAGCTCTTGTTTCAATACCAACTTGATTTATGTTGCTGTTGATTTTTGGAAGCATCCAGTCAGTATTTTCTACTAAACTATTTCTTAAAAACTGGAAGGAAGAAATAAAGCCTCATTGCATTCATTCTTGTCCAACTCCATGGAAAACACAGTAACCTGCTCTTTGTTGTGAAACACCTGCTGGTAAATTTAATCAGTATATTAAAAACTGATGGAACTACTTCTTCATTTCTTTTAAAAAACTCAGTCCACTTTCTTGAGCACACTTGATTGAAATCTATAATTTGCTTTGCCATAGTTGTGGGTGTAGAGTGGATACTTTATTGATATGTCAATATAACATGCCTTGCTAATGTGCGAACTTGATGTATTTGAACTAATTGGTTTTGGTTTCTGTTTTCCAGCTGGGACAACATATATCTTTAGCAAAGGTGGTGGACAGATCACATATAAGTGGCCTCCTAATGACCGACCCAGTACACGAGCAGACAGACTGGCCATAGGGTTTAGCACTGTTCAGAAAGAAGCCGTATTGGTGCGAGTGGACAGTTCTTCAGGCTTGGGTGACTACCTAGAACTGCATATAGTAAGTACTTTTTGAATAAGTTTCAGCTTTTACTTTTTCCTGTAACTTGTTGTAAAGAATATAATTTTGCCTCTTGGATGCTTCCTTGTCCCAGAAACCGGTCCTTTGTTATGGCAACTATGAATACAGTCTAGAGGAAATAAGACCATATACCTAATGCTGTTGTTAAGCATTTCTTTACAATACAAATCTCTTTTTTAATGAAGTGTGAATTCCTCTTAATTCTGTGTTCAAAATAGTTTTTTTTAAATGTTTGGAGTAAATGTAGTGTTTTTAGGCAGATTTGCCAAATGAATAAAATAAATTATTGCGCAGTAGATGTCATACCATCTGGCTGGAAGCAGAAGGTTGTAATACTGGTGACATCCAAAGATCTGGATTCTGTCTTTCTTTGCTCACTAGAGAAAGTACTTATGTAAAGCTGCATGAGATAAAAGGAAGAAAAGGATACTTTATAGATATTTGGAAATGTGAAAGAAGATGGCAAAAAGATTGTTTCTGTGCCACTTTGTACTCATTTTGATACATAAGTGTCAAGAAAATACATTTTCCTCATAAGTACCAGTTATATCCTGGACCCATTCTCTTTTCTCTAAGTTGTAAGAATCTCACAGTAATTTACTCAGCATATAATAGATGGCAAAGAGTAGTTCATGAATGAAAAGCTTCCTTTTCCTTTGAACGTTGCCATAATGAACTTTAGGGTTCAGGGACACTCTCTACTATCTCTGAATTTTAAAAATTATTAATGAGTATTGTTGCAACTCTTTATACTCTCATTTCCTTGCATTATTTGTAAAGTGTCTTTTTTTGTTAAGAGATTTTAATATTTTACTGATATGTCCAAAAACAATCATAGTGTGTCCCATATTCAAAAACTTTTCTAAAGAGTTCTTATTATCATAATTCTTGGTCTAAAGTCTATCTTTTGAAAGATTTCAGAAGAAGCATTTAAGTCTCCCCACTCTCTTTTATCCTAAATGTTCTGTTTATTTCTCCTACATTACACAACCATGGAAGTTTGTTCTGTTTTATCTATCCCTGTAAGTTCTCCCTTTGTCAGTACTCATGTTTCAAAGGACATTTGATTAGGTCATCATATTCCTTCCTGTTAGAAAGTGTCCATTGGGTACTAGTTCTAAAATAATTAAGAAAACCATCAAACACCAAAGTACATTAACTCAAACTTTTACAAGGTTTTAATTCTCTGTTTTTATTAAACTATTATTTTCTTCTGAATTTTGCCGTAGACTTCTGGAATTTCTAATAAGCTGTGTAGTAGTTTACACCGACCACAAGGGCTGAATTCGTTGCTGAGCTTGAAAAATGCAACAGAACCCCTCAGCACAGCCATTATTGAACCATAATAAAATTTCCGTTTGAAACGTAGTTGTCAAAAAAGGAATCCTGGAATTCAAGTGACTTTTAGCAAATTTCTAACAATCAGAATTGAGAGCATCTGGATATTTATGGCATCATAAATGAAATGATCACTTAAGATAAACTTTACTCCTACAGTAAGGAATCTTGCTGTTAAGAGTAACCTCAACTTTCAAAATGTATTTGCTCAGTTCTGATTTAAGAGCTTTGCTACTTCAAAAATAAATAAATAAAAACAAAAACAAGAGGCTTTTTCTGCTAACAGAAATTACTTATTGATCTATAACCAATTACACTTTTACTCTAAGAAAAGGTTCTACGATGATCACTCTCAAATCACAAGGGGCTATGTTATTGAATTACTCAAACCACTGTTGTTTATTTTATGGTCAATGAGTTTTGGACTACAAGAATAGGTGTTTCTTTCCAATTCTGGTCAAATGGAGTCTTAGAGTCCTGTCATAAGTAAAGAATTGACTTTCTCAGAGTCCATTCTAGCATAATACTCTCCATATCTCCTTTGCCAGCCATGGATTTCTGATACCTGTCCTATGAAGGCCTTCTTCTTTCTAAATCTCCAATCTTGGTCTTGCCTGGTCATTGTCTTGGATTCAGTGCATGTCTCTACACACCCTTTTGCTTGGACTTGGTATCTTCAAAATCTCCCTTGCTCCTAAACCATGTCCTTAACTGGGAAATGGATATTAGTTCGCTGGGCTTCTCTAATACTGTTATTTGTCAGCTCTATGCACTCCTTATCAACTACTGGGACTCAGTCTTAATTCAAAATCTGGCCAAATAAAATTTTCTTTCTCCCATTGCCTAGAAGACGTGATTAGACATTAAAGACTCAACAAGTTTTGTTTTGGTTTGTTCGAGACGGGGTCTTGCTTTGTCGCCAGGCTGGAGTGCAGTGGTGCAGTCTCGGCTCACTGCAGCCTACACCTCCTGGGTTCAAGTGATTCTCCTGCCTTAGCCTCCCGAGTAGCTAGGACTACAGGGGTGCACCACCACGCTCGGCTAATTTGTTGTATTTTAGTAGAGACAGGGTTTCACCATTTTGGCCAGGATGGTCTTGATCTCCTGACCTCGTGATCCACCCAACTCGGCCTCCCAAAGTGCTGGGATTATAGGCGTGAGCCACTGCGTTCGACCACTCAATAAGTCTTTTTTTTTTTTTTTTTTTTTGAGATGAGGCCTCACTCTGTCACCCAGGCTGGAGTGCAGTGGTGCAATCTCGGTTCATTGCAACCTCCAACTCCCGGGTTCTTGCAATTCTCCTGCCTCAGCCTCCAGAGTAGCTGGGACTACAGGCACATGCTACCGCGCCCGTCTAAATTTTTTTATTTTTTTTATTTTAGTAGGGACAGTTTTTCACCATGTTGCCCAGTCTGGTCTTGAACTCATGAGCTCAGGCAATTCATCTGCCTTGGCCTCCCAAAGTGCTGGGATTACAGGCATGAGCCACCGCACCCAGCCTCAATGTCTTTTATGTGGAGACAAGCCACTTCTTTCCATGTTTTAAACATATAATCAAAATTAATACAAGGCCAGTGGTTTTCTTTTTACTACCTAAATTTACCTCCAGCTCTTTCCCAAAATGTATGGAATAATAAAGAGGAATTTGAAATTAAAAGAAAAAGGGAAAAGAAGAGAGAAAGGTAAGAAGGAAGGAAGGGCAGAAAGAAAGTCAGGAAGAAAGGGAGGGAGGAAAGGAACAAAGAAAGATTAAAGGATGGAGGATAATGCCTGTGGGTGATAGAAGCAGAGCTGTTCTTAATATTTAGATTTGAGAATATTCAAAGCTTTTTAATCAAATTATTTAGGTATCTTTGAGTCCATTTTGGTTTTCATAAATAAATTCTACTTCTTTCATAATTGGAATTTAAAAGAAAAATAAGATTTATAAATTCTAGATTAATACTGTATGAGTTAGGTTTGTGAATATAACTGACTTAAAAAATAACCTAATTGAAATTATATTATGGATGATATGTTTTATCTGTAAAAGTTACGAGGTATTCATTATCTGTTAAACTGCAAGGAAAATTTGTGGAAGCCTTCAAAGTCAGCAAAGTAAAAACTAAGTACCAATCGTATTTAAAAATATTATTTTCATCCTTATTTGGTGAAGTAAGCCAATAAATTAGGAAGTTGATTGCATTCATTAAGTGATGCTTCATCATTGCTGAAATTTATAATGCCATTTCAATTAGAAAATTTAAAAAAATCTGATGGGCATATAATTTTAATGAAGATTTGAATATTTGACATGGTTTGTCATCCAATTTTTCAGAATAAAAATGTTGGATTTTACTTGATAATATTATCATATTTAAATTTTGATTAACTGTACTCTTAAAAATATAACAACTTGGAATAAAATGGTTTTTGAATCAGGTGGCCTAGTTTTGATAGATGGATTTTTTGTCATATTAATATTAATGCTACCACTGTTAACCTCAAAGTCATATAATATTACCATTGAAATTGTTAAGGATTTATGAAAGGGTGAGGGGAAGATAAGACATGAAGAGCAATTAATTAGTATAGTACCTAGAGTATGAGTACTCAATAAATATTTTCTGAAAGAATGTAATAGATTTAATGAATTATACATTGAAAATACTGTGGCTTAGGATGAGTATAGATCTTCAATTATTTAACAATCAATAGACATTTTAATTTCTATATTACTCTGAGAAAGTTCTGTAGCTTCTTGATTACAATATAGAAAAAGTATAGAACTTGATATAGGCAGCCATATTATTGAGAAGCTGCAAAAAATATTAATGGATGTTTTCAGAAATCTTCAGCTAAGAATTGATAATGGTGATTGATGGTTTAAAGAAAGTCTATGGTAAAATTTTAGTTGGATGAATGATTATTTTTTCTAAATAATTGCCTTATTTGTTGTAGTTCACTGTTATCATGAATTATTCTCCAGTCATTTTCTATCTTTCCATTTTTTACAAATAGAAGTAAACTTTCTGATGGCAGATAACATGATTTATAATGGTGATGATTAATTAGAAAAATAATATAGAAATGTGACTTTCCATCATTTACTTCAGTACATGCTAGAAGCCTCTCCAGAAATATTTATTGAGCACCTAATATGGCCCAGGCCTATGTTAGGCTCTGTGGATACAAAAATAAATGATCTGACTGTTTGGTAACTCCCTCAATAAGTATTTGTTAGATATATGAATGAACAAGCCAGCTGAGATCCTCATCCCCAGTTAGCTTAGATGATTTATGGCAAACATTTTGTCCCAAAGTGACTGGTATTTCTTGATATTTTTCTGTCTTGGTATTTCTTCATCTCTCCTCCTTACTCTTTTAGCTTTCTTATTTGCATAGTATTTGTAAAGACAGTTAACAAATAATAGATTTTTAAGATAAAGAATATAAAGAAATAACTTGCAAACTGTGAAGTGCTACACAAGACATGTTTAAGTTACCGACATTGAGGATTATTTAATCAATAACGAATTAAATAATTTCTTAGAAGCATTAAGCAGAAACTGAGCTCAAGTTTTTTTTATTTTATAAGATGTATCTAAAAATTGTACTTATGTTGTCACTTCTAGAGAAAACCCCTCATATATCAGTTTAGTGATGCCAACTGGAAATTACTTAACCCCTCTCTGACAGAAGAAAGCCACTCTAAATGTGGATGCATTCACTATCATAAATATTAACAAGTGCATTGGTTCTGACCAGAGGAAATGTCATTGAGGGTGGGGGAGAGGAGAGGATGAGTGAAAGAGTGTTTGAAATTCTTTCATCTTGGGAGCATAAAAGAGCATTGCAAATTTGATGAGTGAATTGTTGCACATATTTGCCTTAAGTGTTGCTTCTTTGTACTTTGCTGGGCCGGAAGCCTTATTTTGAAACCAAGCTCTTAATTGATTTTGACTTAGAAATATGCCTTTTGATCATTGGTTTCAGTGTAGACTAGAAACAGTGTATTTATGGTAAACATTACATGTCCCAAAATAACACCAATATTGGTGATGTGTCAAGTCTTTCTCTGCTTCTCTTCATTATACATTATTTATCTTACTGCTCTATTATGATTCGATTCAGAAATACCTTTTTAAAGTCAGTAATTATACATGGATGCACACCTATATCAACAAGGTAAAGCCAATTATTTCCCATCTAGCTTTTCTTGAATTGAAATTAAGTTCCATCTGAAATGTTCTTTGTAACCAAAAGATTCACTTACTTTATATAAGTTTCACTTTGCCATATAGTATTCAGACTCAATCCTATAAATCATATGGAATATATATATTGCTAGGTTTTGCTTTACTAGTTCTTTTAAATTTATTTATTTTTTTCTGTTTCCATATCATGAGAGAGCTTTCCTAATTCTTATATGAATTAGAGAACATGTGGCCTATTTGACTAGAATTTCAAAAGATAGATTAAATAGTGTATTTTCACTATATATTGTAAATTATTGGCCAAACTTCTAAGGTGTAAAAGTCATCTTTGAGAAAAATGTGAGAAGTATGATCATATTTCTATTAGCTTACATGCTAACTAGTTTATTATGTTGGGGGTAGGAGAGCCAAATGAATCCATACAGATTCCTGCCTTCATCCTTTTCCCTTGGAAGTTAATTCAATTTCTCAGTTTCTAAATTACTGGTCTTCATCTTTAGTGCATCATTTAATCTCTATGATTTTGGTTTCTAGATTTCTAGAGTTATTTTCTCATCTGAAATTCTATTGCTGTGAAATTTAAGCAATGAGAACAAAACAGTTATTTCTGGCTTCATCTCCTCGGTTCACATACTTACCACTTAGAGGCTTGTACTGCTGCCTTACCTTCTCAGTTATCCTTCTGTCTCCATTCTAAGTACTTTTCAATCCATTTTATATGCTTATATCAGGTTAACTTGCTAAACTGCTCCTTTGATCATATGATTTCTTTGTTAAAACACATTGATGCCTCTACAATTATATATAGGTAAAGGCAAATTCTGTACCTAAAATTTAATGTCCTCAGCATTTTAATCTTTTTCCCTTTTCATGTCAGTTTTTTGTATTTTTCTACTGATTGTCTCTCTACTCCAGTGAAACATATTAACTTTTTAAAAATGGGCTTCTTGTCATCTCTCTATTTCTAATTCCTGTTCAAAAGATTTCTTCCCATTCTCTCCCACTATATAGATTCGACTTAGTCATCAAATGATTTTTTCAAATACTGCCTGATTTCAGAGTTGGTCCTGGATCTTTTCACCTCCTAAGCTAGCAGAAAGAAGTTAGGTCTCAGGAATCTCTTTGGAAGAGTTGCATAAACGATTCCTTAGGGCATTACCTAGCTGGAGAAAATCATGTCCATTGATTCTGCTCCATCCTATCATCACTACTCCTTTTGACCCACTGCTTTGTGGTGGGGCCCAAGCTGTTTTACAGAATGGCTTTAAATTTGTTTTAACTTAGCCAGTGATTAGTGGCTTTAGCAAGCCCTGTTTCTTATGCCAAGCTGTCAAAACAAGGATCTTCTTGTTGAATTGTTTCTAACTACTGACTATATCTCAATTTCTTCTATAGCTACTATTTTTCAAAAGCATACCTTCAAGAAACATTTTAGGCAAAATAAACACATTATTATTGATCACCTGTAATGCAATTTATGATATATGTGATTAGTTGTGGTGTAACCAATTTCTCCACAATTTAGAAACTTAAAAGAGCAAATATTTATAATCTTATACTGGTTTAAGAATCCAGGAGCATCTTAGTTAGGGTATTACGGAAGTTCTAGGAGAATAATGGTTAAGAACTCCTGTACTTAGAACATATCCAATATGTTCACTCTTATGATCCAGACAGAGTCTATGTGTCTCAGGAAGAAATGATAAGCAACAATTTAGAGCATATACAACACATTATTAAGGAGGCTTTGCAGAAGTCTAAACACAATTTAGATTGATGGAACTGAAAAGAAGAAATGAAGACATTGCTTGAGGGTTAAGAACTAGTTTGGGGAATACATACTGAATATGGGTCATTTGCACAACGATCAGGAACATTTCTTTCAGCACACACACACACACACACACACACACACACACACACACACCACTGAAAGTCATAAGCAAAATGCATGGCAGGAGTGGTTAAAAAATAGAAACAGCATAGCAAATATGTCAGCCAAAGACCAGAAAACAAGATGATGGTGATTCTATATCATTAGAATCCTATTAATGCTGATGTCGGGCCATTCCAGATGTTGGCAAGTTTATTTAAACAAAGATGAAATAATCCAGGTGCATAGATAGGGGGTATTCAAGTTAACTGTAGACATAAATACTCCAAATTATGAATTAAAATCAGAGGACTCATGGTAATTTTTATGGGGTCTGAGAAAATTCTTTTGATGAAAACAATTTGTGATGTCTCCAGGAGTTACTTTAGGTAATGGTATGCAGGACTAGAACTGAGGATTCTTATATCAACAACACAGAGGAGGCCTCTGCCCTCCTCAAGACAAACTGGACAAACTGTTTAACATTTTTGCCAACAAAGTATATAGCCCTGAAGGGAGGATGCTCAGTTGGCCTGGAAGAACTCACTGCAACTAGGCTTCTAAGGGAATGCTTTAATGGTGGGCTTTTCCTGTGAAGAAAAGTACTTTCTCCTGGAACTGTCTCTTAAATCCTTCCTGCCCAATAAAGAATGGAAATTCATGATTGACAGACAAAATAAAATTGGTAAAAGATCAAATTTAATTGATTAGTAAGGCTTTTGGCTTATTAAACAGGCTATCTTCATATATTTAAAATTGTACTCTGAATTTTAGCTATCAAATAAATGCTAACTGCTTATTTCCATCCCAGACTTCTCTCGCCACCATATTAATTTTTCCAACTGCTTACTCAGTATCTCTACCTGGGTGTCTCATAGACATCTGAAACTTACCACATTAACAGCTAAAGTTCTCATCTCCCAATCCCACATTCATCTACACAATCACAGACTGAATTCTTGACATCTTTTACTTCGTGCTTGCCTTCACAATCTAATTAGCTTCTCACCAGATTGCTAACACATCTCTCAAACTGTATCATCCAATAGAAATAGATGAGCCATGTTTGTAATTTTTAATTTTCTACTACTCATATAAAAGGAAAAAAAGATGAAATTAGTTTTAATAAATACTTTGAGAATATATTTTTACTCAATATACCCAGATTATCATTTTAATATGTAAACAATATAAATTATTAATGTTTTCCATTATTTTTTCATAAGAAGCTTTGAAAATCCAATGTGTGTTTTATACTTAATAAAACCTCTCATTTCAGAATCTAAATTTTCCATCAGAAGCATTTTATATTTTATTATATCTACAGTTGTAAAAGTAGATTTACATACTCAAGTTGTTCTAAACATACTTAAAAGTTTGAGTATCTTTTAAATTTACATCAAACTTAAAGTTAAATACATTTTAAAATTCAGTTCCTCAATCACATTAGCTATATCTCAAATGCTTAACATATGCCTACTAGCTTGTCTATTGAACAGTAATTTTAGAATGTCTCTCCTTGCTCTTTATTCCACTATTATTTCTTCAGTTTAATGACCTCTTGTTGAACTGATGCAATAGGCTTCTAACTAATCTCTCTGCCTCCAAGCATCTTCCCTTTCTAATCCATCCTCTGCACTGCTACCAGAATGCTTGTTATGAGATAAAAATGTGGTATTTCAACCTCTGGCTTCAAATATTTAGTTATAGTGGGTCTCAACCTCTTTTAGTTCAAGACGTACCTGGCTGATAATATTCACTCACCTTCAGCAGTAATTTTGCTCACTTGTGGGCTGCTGATTAGTGGAGAAAGAGCACAAATCCTGATAGTCTATCAGTCCTTTCCCCCACTTCCTCCCACTGCTCTGCAAGGGTGTGTTTCACTTCTCACCTGGTAGCAAGGCTGGTCAGAGACCATCCTGGGCTCCCTGTTCAGGCTGTCAATTTGAAGCCCCTTCGTAGTATTCTTTAAGTAAATTTCCCAATGCTTATTTAATAGCATATGAAGAGAAACTAATTTTTATTTATTAAAATTATAGACACAGACACTTAGTAATTTATTTCTCCAGGACAAAGCAAAGTTAAATGTCTGGAAAAAAAAATGGCAAAAGAAAAAAAAAAAGCTTGCTTTTTTTGCAGTCCTTATACGCTCTTCAATTTTCCTTGGCAATTTCATGAAGCAGACGAAATTTGGATGTAGGTTAAAGTATTTAAACTCTGATGGCAAATCTTCATCCATATTGAACAGCGTGATGCCGAGCAGCAAGTGTCATGAACGCGGGAATGTTATCTATTTTGTGTACTTTTGTGTTCCTAGAGCCCAGCATGAGCCTAGAATTTAGCAAGTGAGCAATCAGTATTTGTTGAAATAATCTTTGGATTCTAGAAGTTCCACCAACTTAAACTGTCTGCATAGATTCTGAAAATGTTCGATGGCAATAATTCAGTGCTGCCTCACATGAAGGGCAATATCAGAAACCAGTTTATATTAAATGTGTTCTGGATGGGTTAGAGACACAAACATGAGCTAATGATCACCATGTTTTTAATTCGTTTATTACCTCCTTGTAGGTTGGTATCTTGAAGCAAGAGTCTAATTCTGATGGAGAACCACTGGCCTACTGCAAATACTTCAGAGGCCAACTTCCTTATCTGGACCTATAATGTGTGCACAATCTAGGCTTATTTTCCACCCACATCTTCAGCTACTCCACACTCTACCTCACTCACATTCACTCTTTAATACATATTGTTAACAAAACCTTCTCCTCCTCCTTCTCCTCCTTCTCCTTTTCCTCCTGCTCCTCCCACCCCTCCACCTCCTCTTCCTCCTCCTCCTCCTCCCACCCCTCCACCTCCTCCTCCTCCTCCTTCTCCTCCACCCCCTTCACTTCCTTCTCCACCTCCTCCTCTTCCCCCTCCTCCCCCTCTTCCCCCTCTTCCTCCTACTCCTTCTCCTTCCCTCCTTTTTTTCTCTTCTGCCTCCCTTTCTTCTTTTATGTGCCAAGCACTTTTCAAGACAGTAGAAATACAGAGTTAGATATGGCATGGCTTCTGACCTCAAGTATCTTATAATTTACTGCATAATCTTTATTCTACTGGCACGTTAGCTACAGAAAATAGGCTGGTATTTCAAATCCTCATAGTGGAAAAGCACATTTAAAGGTTTTCAAACTCTGAAGCAGTCTGCAAATGTGGCTTTTTTAAAAGCAACCAACAATCTCATAACTGTTCTAAGTTTACATATGTAAGTCCATCTAATTTAAGGCATTAAAACTTTGAAAGAAAAAACGTTATACTCATGTAGTTAATGAAGAAATGAGGCACAGGCCACACAGCTAGTGAGCTGCAAAATCAGTACTGAACTCAGTAAGTCTGACTCCTAAAGCCACATGCTTAACTACTGTGCCACCTGTGATGTAGGTGAGAGTTCAGGAGACAATCCCTCAGCAGGCTGCACCAGGCAACTCTGCCTTTTGGTGTGTGTAATGAAGTTTTATGAAGTCAAACAACCCTACCCTTCAGCATACCACATATCACATGGATTATGGAGCATTTCAGATATCTGCTCCATAAACCATTTTCTCCATTTTCTCTAGATAAATAAATGCATAGGAAGTTATCTGATTGGCCAGTTATTTTAAAGGCTGAGAACCACAGTTAAAAAAAAAAAAAAAAAGTACCAATAATGAGAGTCAGCAAAAAGAGAACTCCAGAGTACCTCTGTTCATATCTATTCCTTTCTTTGAAATACTCCTACTTCCTCTTATTTCTACCTGTCCTTCTCTTTTTCCTAGTCTGGTGCTGTTTTATTCTTCGTTGAGGCCTGGATTATGTATTTTGTATATTTGTGAAACCTTCCTTTGTTCCCTAGGGCAAGACTAATTATGTCCTTGGTATTATCATAGCACTTTGTTCTTAATCCTATTGTGTTACTTACTGTAGTTATAACTATGTCTTTATATGTCCTTATAGCCCATTAAATTGTGAACTCGTCAAGATCACTGACAATGTATAATACTATGTATCTTTACATGTCTGGATTTTCAGACTCTAGCATGGTGCTAAGTAGATGTATAGCATAGTAAGGATTTACGGAGGAAGGAATGCATACCTGAGTGAATGGAGAAATAAGTGAACTCCTGCTGCTTTGCTTTTGGCTGTGGCCTCTCCGGCCATCTCGCTAGTAGTTTTCCATTGTCATGCAGGCGCTCACTCCAGAAGTGCCCTCCTTGGGACATAGTATGAGGTAGAATCCCCAAGGATAATGGTGGAAGCACATGATGTTCTCTTGGGACTCCTGTTTACAACCTCCTGAGACATACAAAAGTCAGAGGGCTGAGGGCTGAGGCCTGTCATGAAATGGATTCATTTTTCCTGTGTTATTTTCTCCTGGAAGGGAGACTTTTCTCTTATTACTGGCTAGCTCCACCTTCAGGTTCAAATACTACAAACAGGTGATTTCTCTGAATCTACATATACTTCTTGTCTGCTGTCTGTTATCGCTTTTATTTTTAATATCTGTATAAAAACACATGTGATGTATTTCCCTGCATTCTGACTTCATAAGAGAGATGAATCCACCAGGAGAATGAAAACAAACAAAAAACTGTCCTGCAGTAATCCTCCCTAATTGATTAGGAATCTGGAGCCAATCAATCTTCACTACCATGGCAATTTGACAATTCTTTCTCTCCTCCCCCAGAACCCAATCTCCCCCACCCCACCCCCGCCAATCTTTTTAATCTCCTGCTATGCCAACCTCTAACACTGGCTTTAACTGATGGAGGTAAAATTGGTTCTCCATCTATTGAGTTTTAAAAATTATTTTAATTAATATATATTAAATGCTTGGAGGGTCTATCAGTGAATCATCTGAAGTAGGGTAAAACTCCCCCTCTGAAATCATGCTTACCCTATTCATTTACTTAGTAAGAAAAGCAGCTAAACAACACTATTTAGCATGTATTAAGTGCTTACTGTGGAACACCACTGATCTAAACATCTTGCATAAAATTCCATTTGATTAAATATTCACAATAATTCATTAAGATATAAATTTTATCTCAGTTTTACCAATGAGTAAACTCTATTATAAATAAATTGACCAAAATCACATAGATAGTAAATAACTGCCTGTATTTGAACCAGTTGTAGATGACGTCAAAGCTTCATTTTTCCTTAGTACAAAGGAAAATTTCAGGCTGGCCCAGCTACTTTTACAAAGGATTATAAACTCCAGACTACTGATGTGAAACCAGCGAGTGTTTGCACTGTCTTGTTTTATGATATTCCTTAAACATGGAATTCCAGAGATTTTGTGACTCTCAATGTAAATGCACTAAATAACAACACAGTGTCATGACATAGCACATAATATTTTCTCTTAAAAGTCTCTTAATGGGTACAATTATGGGTATCTTTGCTATTTTTTGAGTTGTACCTAAATGTAGAACTAAACTGGCCGGGCGTGGTGGCTCAAGCCTGTAATCCCAACACTTTGGGAGGCCGAGGTGGGTGGATCACGAGGTCAAGAGATCGAGACCATCCTGGTCAACATGGTGAAACCCCGTCTCTACTAAAAATACAAAAAATTAGCTGAGCATGGTGGCACGTGCCTGTAATCCCAGCTACTCAGGACGCTGAGGCAGGAGAATTGCCTGAACCCAGGAGATGGAGGTTGCGGTGAGCTGAGATCGCACCATTGCACTCCAGCCTGGGTAACAAGAGTGAAACTCTGTCTCAAAAAAAAAAAAAAAAAAAAAAAAAGAACTAAACTAATTCTGCTGTGAGGGTGCTGGCCTTATGTTTGATGAATATGAAATTAATCCACATTGCTCTGGAAACTCTAGTTAGAGCCATGACTTTCACCCTTCACCACATTCTGAAGCTAAAGCGTAAAGCCTCAGTGACTTGACCTACTTTACAGCCAACCCCAAACTCAAGGCAGGGGGAGTCTCTGTGTACCTAAGAATGTACATGAGGTGAGAGAAAGGAAATTTGTCTATCGCTTGTAGCTCTTGCTGACTGGACATTTTCCTGACAGAGGTGTTCAAAGGAAAAGTGTGTCATCTGTTTATTGTTGTTAATTAGAAATAAAATCAGGCTTTGGGGCCTCCAAATCCCATAGGGCGTCAGCAGAGAAATGGCGTTGAAACTTTAGCTCGAATACACAGAGTAAGGTCAGGCAGCTGTTCATGTAGGCTCCAGAACTGTGTTCATCTTTAAAAAACAGGCATTGCGAGATATTTCATAAGGTGGAAAGAAGTAGTAAATTCTAGCTCCTCCTCCAAATCCTAAATCAAGACCAATGGTTATTTGATTATTTGTAACAGGCCATGGAGAAGGGTTTTGAATAAACGCAGTGGCTGAGGATGTTCCTGGAATTTGCAAGTGCTATGTAGACCTTGTTAACTGTTATGTGAGGAACACACTATAACCATCAACTCCATATTTAACTAGTTTTTCTGTAAACTTTATCCTTCTCAGTAGACTGTATTTCTATTATTTGACTGTTCTTTTTAAAAATTTACTGACTTTTTTGATATTCTTCTAACTTTTCAGATATAAACTAGATTGAAGAAACTAATGAGGCATACTGTAGGGTCTGGAAGGCCAATAATACTTTATGATAGGCTATTCAGAAGGAATTGAATTTTATTTGTTGCCTATGGATGAAAGCATTTACTTTTCAGAAAAGCCCATATTTTAAATAAATTTTATTTTTAAATCATAAAAATTCTTATAGAAAAATGTAAATAATACAACAATGATGAGAGTAAAAATTAAAACTGTGTATAATATACCCATTTTTTTACTGTGGTGTCTAAAATTATTTAACCTTATGCATATGCATATACATTCAATTTCTTTTTTGAGTGTAGTATTTGTGTATATGCTAACATACCTGAACATTCTTTAAAAACATGAAATGTTATCATGTGGTGCACACTATTCTGTAATTTGATTATTTTTATTTAATCTGTTTTGGACGTCTTTTCATTTTAGCACATAGAGTCTCGTATTTTCCTCATAGCTTGCATCTGCTACAGTTTATTGACCGATTCCCTAATGGTAGGTATTTTAATTGTTTTATCATTTTAAATATTACAAATGGAGACCATTTTAAAATCTTGTAAAAATATTGTTTCACATGTGTAAAAGTATATTTTTATGTACAAATTCCTACAAGCAGAACCAATGTACATATTGCTGAATTGTCCTGTAAGAATGTTGCACTGTTGAACACTCTCACCACCAGTATACAAAGACGTCACAGACTGGAGTGTTTTTACATAAAAACAAATTGGTCTCATTATCTCTTAAGAAACTCAGCTCCGTCAAATGATTTCCTTTCTGGCGTATTTCATTTGAGTGTGTTCACATTTTGATAATTGCACTAGTATAGAGGTGAAGCTAATGCCCCTTTAACTTCAGACACAAACTTTCTCTTATTCTGCAAGCATTCACAAAGCAGCAGTAGGCCAAGGAGGTTGGATAACTATCTCATGAATCATGTGGCTGTTTTCAGCAAAACGTGGCTTCACAATAGTATGGGAAAAGCTAGGCAGGCAAGAGGTTAATATCCTCCTGGGTAGGAGTTCTTATTTCAGAGTCTGCCTCTGTGTTCTTCACCTTTTACACATTCCATAATTCTTAATTTTGCCCCTTGTCACTTCTTATTTCAATCATGCAGTCCCCAGGACTCGTGAACAGCTGTGGAACGTGATAGGCTTTTAAATGTATTAATACTGTCAACATCGTTGTGCTTAATCTTAATATAACAAACAGAGGAACAACAGATGAATTCTGCTAGTAAGTGTTTAGTAAGGCATAGATGTCCTAGCTCTTGATAGCCAATTTAAATGACAAAGTTCCTACACTTTAGCTTTGAAGGTGGATTATATCAAGGGACTAGCTCATATGTTCTGTGGCATTTGGTAATAGCTAATATTAAATCGAAAGGAAGTAAGATGTTCAGAAGGGGAAAAAAGATGTATCTACTTGAGTTTTTCAAATTCTACACGTGATTATTTACTTCAGTTCTATTGCAACCATTGTGAGCTAAATCACAGCTAGGAGTGAGAACCACATTTAAAAATTAAACAACAGTTTTAAAAAACAGCCAATTTTTAAAATGATGCATATGTATAATTTAAGCATGTGAGATATAACCAAAGTTATAGTCTGTCTTTTTCTTTCTTTCTTTCTTTCTTTCTTTCTTTCTTTCTTTCTTTTTTTGACAGACTCTCACTCTGTCACTCAGGCTGGAGTGCAGTGGTGCCATCTCTGCTCACCACAGTCTCTGCCTTTTGGGTTCAAGCGATTCTCCTGCCTCAGCCTACCAAGTAGCTGGGATTACAGACATGTGCCACCATGCCCATCTAATTTTATATATTTAGTAGAGACGAGCTTTCACTATGTTGGCCAGGCTGGTCTTGAACTCCTGACCTCAGGTGATCCACCAGCCTTGGCCTCCGAAAGTGCTGAGGCTGCAGGCATGAGCCACCGCACCTGGCCTACTGTTTTACATTGCACTTTTAAGTTTTCCTTAAGGTGGTATAGTCTTGAATGTTACTAATACAAGGTAATGATTACAATACGTAACTATAGAGTTTAATAGGCACTGAGAATATTTGTTAATGCCATGGCTGTCTATATTGTATTTACTAACAACAGCTGAGCAGATGCAACTTTCTATGATAACACATGGTACTGAGCAGCAGGCAGCCCCATTTGACAAGTTGATTTTTATTTTATTTCTTTATCCCCAAAACTTCTCTAATAATCCCAGATTTCAGTGTGTTTTGATCTGTTAGGCGGCAAACAGATAAGAGGGACTCGGTTCCTTGTTGTTTTCTTCCCACAGGTTGTTTGGCTTCAGGATACGAAGCCCATGAGATTCTATACTAAAATAACTGGGTGAGAATGGGTAAAATACACAGCACAGATAACTACACAAGAGAAATAGAAATATTCAATACAAAACGAACAGAGAGCACCTTCAAGGATGCTCTGCAATATGAACAACACCAGATTAGTGAAGAAAATTCTGCCAATCATCTTCTCAATTAAGTATCAGTTATATGGTGGGCAGGGTATTTAATTGTAATGATTTGTGTACGTGTCTTCTAGTTGCCTTGCATAACTAGTAATAACTTTTGTCAGCACAGTGGCCAAGGGGAATTGGGGTTGTTTGGTGTTGCAAGATTTGCTCTCTGAGGATCAATTCTTCGGAGATTTCCATGAGTTATTTTCCAAACCTTCAATGGCTTGTGTCTGGGAAAAAAAAGTCTGATGTATATTCTAAAGCTAAAATAAGATGACTGTCTAGCTAATATACTTTGATATTCACAAAAAGACATGGGATTGATAATGGGATATTTGAAATGGATTTTTCAAAGATCCTGTACAGATATTGAGAATTGTAAAGTTGTTGAAATAGGGTGCTATTGAACTACAGGGATTTCTGTTCTGCTTTGTGTGGTGAGGGAATTATACTAGCCTGAAATCTGAAGTGTGAAAGAGGTTGATTCAAATCCCATGGAATGTTCTAATGCAATATCAATTATCTGGACCAGAAAAAGCATTTGTATTTCAAGGCATTCTGAATCTTTTCAGAATTTCTTTAGCAGGGTTGGCATAATTATCAACTAGGATCTGTTTAAAGACTCAAGGCATAGTCTTCTCCTGGCATCAAGGTTGTTACGCACAGTCTGTCTTTGTGTTAACAAGCCACACTAATTCAGAGAATTCAGAGGAGTCCTCTAGATTTGCACAACGAGAATTATTTTCTTTCCATCACAGTGTAGTGAAAATAATATGTTTCCCTCACGTTCAAACCTCTTTTTTGGTACTGTGAACCTCAGGGTGTGACTGGGGAGTTGGACTGATTATGCTTTGTGTTAGTGTGACTCATAATTCACTCTAAGTCTGCCTTTAAGAAAGTATTCCTGAATAAGTTGCCATATATATATATATATATATATATATATATATATATATATACACATATATGGTCACAGAGTGTCATTAGAGTATGGTAGTGTAGTTATAGCTCACTGAAGCCTCGACACTCTTGGGGCTCAAGCAATCCTCTCACCTCAGCTTCTCGAGTAGCTGGGCCCACAGGCATGTGCCACCATGCCCAGCTAATTTTTAAAACTTTTCGTAGAGATGTAGTTGCTCCAGGTTGGTCTCTAACTCCTGGGCTCAAGCGATCCTCCTGCCTTGGCCTCCCAAAATATTGCATCTACAGGAGTGAGCCACTGTACTTGACGTAAGAATCTCTTTAAAGTGAGACACTAGTATGAGAGTTTTGTAAACTTGATATGAGCTTGTTATTTCCGTTTATACTAAAAATGTAAGTACCTCAATAATATACATTTTATACTAGATTTGGTCATTGCCAGTAAAGTTGTATAAATCTAACCTCATAGCCACTTTTTATCAAGGAGACTTGATTACAAATTATTTTTGATAAAATTCTTATTTTCTGACTAAGAGGTTTTTTTTTTTCTAAAACAGAAGACAGTTTTATATTGGAGTATTTGTCTTTCCACAAAAGATGTATATAAGAAGATAATACTTGAAATAATAAAATTTATGTGGATTAACGTATAGAAGTAGTGGACTCACAGAACAAATTATCATCTCCAGGGAATTCTAGGGTAATTGAGATGCCAGGACAGCTAGACATGGCTGTTTGTCGTCTTCCATGCCTGATGGAGAAATCGATCAAAGCCTGTTTGAATATAATGAAAACGGGCCACCCTAACTTAAAATCCAAAGCAATCTTTGAAGTGTGATGACTATTCAAAGTAACAAAACCCATAGCTGCTGAAGTGTTGTGTATTAGGAATACCACAATGAAGCAAACATTTAAATGCATTGGCAGTAGAGAAAAAAAAAAAAATAAAGGCTATTGGAATATCTTTCTTGAAAACCATTTAAACAATATGGGATAAAGGGAATATTTTTGAAAAGGACACCTTTACATTGTTTTGCATACATGTAACAGGAATCCATAGAGTCTTAAATTGTCTTTAACTAAATTGTCACTGGAAACAAATTATAAGTTTTCCTATCCCAAATAAGTCTCAGGACCTGGAAAGGCAGTTACTTTCCTTAGAGGCTCACTTGTATTCTAGCCCCTAATCAAAGATTAAAGATACTCTAATTTAAGAAAGTAAATGAGTAATACTGTTACATAAGCTCTGGCCTTGCTGAAAGTATAGATTCTGTCCTAGGCTCCAAGATAAACAAATTTCTTTTTCTCCAAAACCATGGGTATATGGCAGGGAAGGAACTATAATCGCTGTGGCTAAATATAAAGTTTACCAAAGGCCTTTTGGTTCCGAGGGAAAAAAAAAAAAAAAAAAGGAAGGTACTAACTTTAAGGAGAACACATTTAAGTCTCCAATAGAATGTGAGAGATATTCTGCCATTTTGAGAGAATTATTACCGTTTGTCAGAAATGGTGGTGTTGATACTAGGAGCTGGTAGATCTCCTCAAAAGTGTGTCTGGGAGCTAATTGTCATCCAATTCCCACTGAAGGTAGCAAATCTTTCATTCATTCATGAATCATTTCTTGAATGAATGTGAAAAGAACCTTGTTAGATGCTTGGGATACAAATGTGGATGAGATACTGCATATGCTTCAATAAACTTGAATAGTGAAAACTCTTCATTAAGACTTTTTTTTTTTTTTTTTTTTTTTTTTTCTGAGACGGAGTTTCACTCTTGTTACCCAGGCTGGAGTGCAATGGCGTGATCTCGGCTCATCGCAATTTCCACCTCCTGGGTTCAGGCAATTCTCCTGCCTCAGCCTCCTGAGTAGCTGGGATTACAGGCACGCACCACCCTGCCCAGCTACTTTTTTTTGTATTTTTTAGTAGAGACGGGGTTTCACCATGTTGACCAGGATGGTCTTGATCTCTTGACCTCGTGATCCACCCGCCTTGGTCTCCCAAAGTGCTGGAATTACAGGCGTGAGCCACCGTGCTCCCGGCCCTCATTAAGACTTTTAAAGAAATAATTTTAATAAAATGATGTAAAGACAATAATAGAAGAACTGACACTTATCATAATAGCATATAAGAAAGAAGAGTGAGGCCGGGCACAGTGGCTCATGCCTGTAATCCCAGCACTTTGGAGGCCAAGGCAGGTGGATCACGAGGTCAAGAGATCGAGACCATCCTGGCCAACATGGTGAAACCTGTCTCTACTAAAAATACAAAAGGTAGCTGGGCATGGTGGCGCGTGCCTGTAATCCCAGCTACTCGGGAGGCTGAAGCAGGAGAATTGCTCAAACCCAGGAGGCAGAGGTTGCGGTGAGCCGAGATCAGGCCATTGCACTCCAGCCTGGGTAACAAGAGTGAAACCCTGTCTCAAAAAAAAAAAAAAAAATGAAGAAAGAAGAGTGAATTTTGCGTTGGTGCCTCAGGAGCACCTTGGCAGAGGAGGTAGTTCAGGCATGTTTGCGAGAGGAGTGCACAAAATAGAAGAAAACAAAGAAGGCCATCAGAAATAATGAGCTAAATTGAGATACAACATGGTGTGTCTGACTAATTATGTGCCCTTTGGCCCTAGGTAGGCATCGGTAAATGTTTTCTGGATGAATGGCTAAATGGCAAATATCTTAACTAGTTTTTCTATAACAATAAGTTAGATGAACAGGGAAGCAGCAAAAATGTTTTAGTAACTATGCAAGTGATGTCATATTGCAGAGAGACTTCAAGTAAGCGTCTAAAGCTTTGCTGTTAAGTTTCTTTCTGCATAGGACGCTGGGTTGGAAAGATGATCTTCAGCCAGACATTCTGGTGACAAACTTGCTGCACAGACCCACAGAATGCACCTGCTTTCCTACGACTGCTCCTTTGGGTCCCCTGTTATAATTAGGTCCCTCCACCTCTTTAGGCATTTCCGAAACATGATCTAAATTGAAAGTTGAGCCCGTATTTACAGGGTTTTAAAACATAATTACATACCTAGATAAAGCGTTTTAAAGCATGTAATTATAGATCCAGCCAGATAAAAGAAGGTCCTGTGAGGTTAGATTTTTCTAGGCTTTATCTTTTACGATCACTTAGTTTCTCAACTGTCAATGGGCACAGGTACAACAATAACAATGGCATATGGGGTCATGCCTTCTGTCCTCCCATAGTTCTGATATGCACGTTGAACATCCTGTTCAGAAGTGATTTTTAAAGATGCGATTGAGAATAAGTCCATTGCTTTTTAAATAATCTTGGCTATTCTTAATAATCATGAATTTTATTCTGTAAAACATATTTATTGTGGTCTTCATAATCAAGGATTGGGAAAAAAAATGAGGAGAATAACCAAAGTATTAGGAGGTGCTATTTTTGCTATATCTGCTTTCCTCCAATAACACTTCCGATTCCTTTATAATTACCTTATTAATCTTCACTAGTGTCTGACCCAGGTATTTCACCAGGATCACAGACACATGAGAAGATCATTGCCTGTGACCCTTCAAAATATTACTGGGAAGCTGTTTTTAGCCACATCTTGTGGAGGCTGACAACACATTAAATAGGTTCTGTCATAGGTATGTTTTCAGTTTCTAAAAATAATAACAATATTTCACAGCACACTGTGTGTAAACTAGAACTTGTGATTATTCTGGACTTGAATTCTCTACTTTGAGGATGGTAGGTGCATGTTTGGAATCATACCCACATCTGAAATCCACTTTTTGAAAGTGTGTTAATATAGTATCATTGATCATTAAAACTGGAGTTTAACTTTCCACCTCAATAGCATATGTAGAAAATCAGTGTAGTTCTTTTATTCCATGAAGCTATGTCTTTCTGAGCTCACTAAAGCACTCTGCTTTATTTTTTTTGAATAATGGCTTGAAAACAGAAAACGAAAAAAGAAAAAAACTCTGTTGGTATATCTCAGTCTCTGCTCACTTCCATGTTTTGAATAACATAGATCTTGTAGAATCTCTTTATTTGGTATAGTGAAAATTAAAAGTGGTTCAAAGGTAGGAGTAAATCTGTTTTCAAAATCTAATTTGTAAATACTTCAGAGGTGTGGCTTATTGCATAAAAATCAAAATTCTTAAGTTGAATCCTTCTTCCTATACTGTGTTGCTATTTCAAAGTAGAACATCAAGTTCGAAAAAAATATGACATGCATCTTAATATTATAAACATTAAGATGTTTCTAAACACTAGAGATAGTTAACTCATTTTGACACAAAAGTATTTAATTTAATTATTTATTTTTGAGATGGAGTTTTGCTTTGTCAGGCAGGCTGGAATCATAGCTCACTGCAGCGTTGAACTCCTGGCTTCCAGCAATCTTCCTGCTTCAGCCTCCCAGAGTCTTAGGATTACAAACATGAGCCACTGTGCTCACCTAAAGTATTTTAAAAATAACTTTTCTGACACCATCTTTGCCTCATTCCCTCCATTCTTTATCTACTTATAAGCATATTTAGTCCCTTGAAATATTTAACCAATTTCACCAATTGAATGTGAGATTTAGCCATATTCATTTGTGAAATCAGCTACCCTACTTCTGAAACTCCTATTTCCAAAGTAGGACTGTTTGTTTCATTTGCCTTTAGCGTTTAAACCTTCTGAAGATTAACTGGAGAACAAGAAGAAATATGCCAATGATGTACTTGCTAAAATTTTTTTGGAGAATTCACTTTGCATAAGGCTATCTGGTTGGGCAAAGCATAGGATACCTGCTGTTGAGCTGGAAAATGGATAAAAATTATTGGCTGCTCTGCAAAAGTTCGACTGTATAACAATAATTTCTTAATTTAGATTGTCCTGATTCTTTATGTTATTATTTATATGATGATGTCTTATTTTACATATTGTTTTATAGTTAATAGTATTATACACATGATCTTTTTTTTTTTTCTGAGACGGAGTTTCGCTCATGTTACCCAGGCTGGAGTGCAATGGTGCGATCTTGGCTCACTGCAACCTCCGCCTCCTGGGTTCAGGCAATTCTCCTGCCTCAGCCTCCTGAGTAGCTGGGATTACAGGCATGTGCCACCATGCCCAGCTAATTTTTTTTTTTTTTTTTGTATTTTTGGTAGAGACGGGGTTTTACTGGATTGACCAGGATGGTCTTGATCTCTTGACCTCGTGATCCACCCGCTTCTGCCTCCCAAAGTGCTGGGATTACAGGCTTGAGCCACCACGTCCGGCCTACACATGATCTTTTAAAACAACTTCAGAAGGTACAGAAAGTCTTTTTACTGAGCATATTTAATGAATCAGAAAATTAAGGCCTTCTGTGGATAAATGGCATGACTAATAAAAGGATAAATAGGCTGTGTGTGGTGGCTCACACCTGTAATCCCAGCACTTTGGGAGGCTAAGGCGGGTGGATCATGAAGTTAGATCAGGACTATCCTGGCCAACGTAATGAAACCCCATCTCTAATAAAAATTAAAAAATAAATTAAAAAATTAGCTGGGCATGGTGGCATGTGCCTATAGTCACAGCTACTCAGGAAGCTGAGGCAGGAGAATTGCTTGAACCCAGGAGGCAGATGTTGCGGTGAGCCGAGATCACACCACTTCACTCCAGCCTGTGCCACAGAGTGAGACTGTGTCTCAAAAATAATTTTTAAAAAAGATAAACAATGATCAGAATTCATGTTTTTAGTTCCAATCTCATTACTTTTTAACTATGCTTTTATTTATAAATTAAATATTTTCACCCAATAATATTTGATTGAGACAGTGTTAGACACAGGAAGCTGTAATATTAATACATGGTAGCAGGCCATGTTAATATGAATTAGTTTTATTTGGTAAGCTTGAAGAATCACACTGATACATAACATATACTATTTATGTATAATGGGCCTTTATTTCAAAATGTGCCCCAGGGGTATAATAAGGATATAACATTCTTTACTTTCAGAGTCTTATAATAACCTTTTTCTTTTAATGTAAAACAAGAATGAGAGGGGCATATTAATCCATTAGGAGAATGGGAGTAGGAGTAGGATGGAGGTAGAATGTAAAGGGACAGAAAAGCCATTATAAGAAAACATGAAGTCTATATCAGATCAAATAATTCAACTCTTGGGGGCATATAGGAAGGTAATTAAATATTAAATATAAATAAAACATAAATAAAATATTTAGGTAATTAAACATAAATAAAATATCTAAAATGAATTTTGTAAGGGTCTTATCTCTCTTATTTCTGTGATATGTACAATTCAGGTAATAATCTGGCTACAAATCAGTGACCTAGCTATATTAAAGTGAGCTGAGTCCTAGAGATGCTACATATTTTATTTTACCTTGCATCAGTCAAGATAGTAATACTTTCCTATCCACCTTATAGAATTATTCTGAAGATCAAATGAAACAGGATGTGAATGTACTTTGAAACACTGAAAGCTTCATGGTATAATGCAGAGCTATGTGGTTTCCAAAAATCGAGCACAGAAGCTGTTCCATTATCTTAATAGTCACTTAAAAAATAAAATGTAGGATATGTTATGTCTTTTGTATGCAGTCTAGAGAGATAGTCTCAGTAAACTCCTTAGGAAAATCAGAAAAGTTAAGCTTCTCCATCTAAGAATTTAAAGTAACTGGAATACAGACTATATTTGAATTATCTTTAAATTCTGTTTTATAACTAGTCAGTGGATTTTTTTCCATGACTGCTGGAATTAATACTGTTGCTGTTGCTTACATTGGTCATACTAATGTTGACATCAATCTCTACCTAGGTAAAAATGACCCAAATTATTTGATTATTTACCCATTAAGTACCAAAAATGTGGACTATAGAGTTGTTGATTGGATTAGAAGGAACCGAAAATATTTAGCATTAGAGATTTGCTGATAAATATTTTCTGCAAGCTACTCGAAAAAGATAAAGACCTATACTATTTAGGGACAATAACTGGCTATGCTCAAGAATTGTGATCACAGTGTGAGATTGCTGGTTCTTCCTACAGGGCTTTATCCTTGCCCTGGCCTGATGAAAATTATTCAATATCTTGAATTAAAATAAAAGAAGATTTTGTTTCTCAGTTTGTAGATAAATTGAAAATCGCAGTCATGACTAATATGGGTATCCCGAAGCGGAACTAAATATCAAATCCAAGAAGGTAAGATTAACAACTCTAAAAGTAAGGGACACATATAAGTAAAGCACAAAATAACAACTAAATAAACTATTATAATTTAGTAATTAGTATAAGCTTAATGTAAGTCAATAGTTTTACAAAGTTGTCAAGTAAAACTAATTTATTTTAGGATGCATTAATATTTAGAAAGATGAATGTGGTGAATTCTTCTTATCTGTACTGATCACTCTGCTGGGGGTTGTGGAGTGCTCTGCTTGTCACAGTTTCTTTTTTTTATTTAATTGCATTTTAGGTTTTGGGGTACATGTGAAGAACATGCAAGATTGTTGCATAGGTACATATATGCCAGTGTGATATGCTGCCTTCCTCCCCATCACCTATATCTGGCATTTCTCCCCATGGTCTCTCTCCCCAACTCCCCACCCCCCACCGTCCCTCCCCTATTTCCCCCCTACAGACCCCAGTGTGTGATGCTCCCCTCCCTGTGTCCATGTGTTCTCATTGTTCAACACCCACCTATGAGTAAGAACATGCGGTGTCTGATTTTCTGTTCTTGTGTCAGTTTGCTGAAATGATGGTTTCCAGGTTCATCCATGTCCCTACAAAGGACACAAACTCATTGTTTTTGATGGCTGCATAGTATTCCATGGTATATATGTGCTGCATTTTCCCTGCCCAGTCTATCATCAATGGGCATTTGGGTTGGTTCCAGGTCTTTGCTATTGTAAACCGTGCTGCAATGAACATTCGTGTGCATGTGTCCTTACAGTAGAACGCTTTATAATCCTTTGGTTGTATATCCAGTAATAGGATTGCTGGGTCAAATGGAATTTCTATGTCTACGTCCTTGAGGAATTGCCACACTGTCTTCCACAATGGTTGAACTAATTTACACTCCCACCAACAGTGTAAAAGTGTTCCTAATTCTCCACATCCTCTCCAGCATCTGTTGTCTCCAGATTTTTTAATAATCACCATTCTAACTAGCATGAGGTGGCATCTCAATATAGTTTTGATTTGCATTTCTCTAATGACCAGTGATGATGAGTATTTTTTCATATGTTTGTTGGCCTCTTGTATATCTTCTTTTGTAAAGTGTCTGTTCATGTCCTTTGCCCACTTTTGAATGGAATACCTTCAGAGTTGAACATGAAGATGATCAAAAAAGTTGAAACCAAGTTTAATTATACAATCATCAAAGAAATTAAAAGAATTCTTGGTTAGAAGTCCGAACAAGGTTCCTTGAACCAGTAGATAATGACTTGAGGAGGCATTATAATGAATTAAATTGAAGAAATTCCTAAAAATTGCAGTGGGTTAGAAATGGAATGGGCTACCTCAGGAGGTAGTGAGTACTAAAAGTTCTTTTGTGTGGAGTCTGGACAGATTAAACATTAGATGGCTGCTTGGACTAAAGAAACTTCCAGGTCCATTATATTGTCTTATTATTCTATTATATTGAATAGAAAAATCAATTATGACAGAAATTCACAAGCTATAGTTCACATACAAACCCTAGTGCCATTGTATTTCTACACACAAATATTCATCCTGATCTTTTCTTTCCTGTCTTTTCTTATATTGTTAATTATGTAGTTTTATTCATTCATTTTATAAGATGTATTGAGCAAATAGAATATTTAAATATCATTAGAATGCAAGCTGTATAAGAGAGGAACTTATTATGTCTGTCTGGGTCACTCCTGTATATCCAGCACATAAAGCTGTGCAGTGCCTAGCTTATCATAAGTGTTCAATTTGTATATTGTTGAATGAATAAAGATATTATTCCACCTAGTTCACTTGACCACTGTTTCTCAATTCAAGCTCTTGGGATCTCCAGGGAGTGCAGCACCCTTCTAATGTCAAAATGACAACAACCAGCTCCTGTCTGCCATTGTACTGATGTTAATTTCTATGAGCAATTCTAAAGACAAAACATCACCTTCAACTTCTTTTACCAATTTTGAGCATGGAGATTTAAACAAACATACAAATGACAAAGTCTGCCATTTATTTAGTTAACAGTTATTTATCAAAAGCTTCTAAGCTTTGGCACTTTCTTGGATGCCGTATATAGAAGAGGGGAAAGAAACAGACAAAAATCGATGCTCTCACAAGACTTAAGTTGTAGGATCACACACAGGCCTTTAATATTAGCCACATAGGTGAAGGGGGAAGGCTATCTTTATGGGTGAAATAGTATGTGGAATTAAAGTGTTGACATCTTTTCTAGGCAAACCCATTTTTTTCTTTTGCAAATTAAAAGCATTTTTTTTCAGTGCCATCAAACCGTTATCATGTTGACTTTCTACTTCTGAGAGTTTCTGTGACATTCATGAAAAAATTAGCAGACTTTAAAACTGAAAAAAAAAAGAGCAGATTACTCACAAACTTTGTTTTTTAATTATAAATTTGGAAAAATTTGCTTCATACTCAGTGAATCACAAGCTTCTAAATTAAACCCCGAGGGGACAGTTTTAAGGACAGGAAACTGTAATAGTGAATATATAGTGGATTTAGTTTGCCAATAAGCAAAAAAATTCTGTCTAGTGTAACTCTTAAGATATATGAGGAATTTATATTGCTTCCATGAATGAGCAAAAGGAAATGCGATATTTATAAAGAGTGTCATTATGGCATATTCCCCAAATTGTCAATTATATGTATTAAATGAATGAAGAACTCATATTCCTGTTCTTTTTAAACACGTTCTTTTTCTTGATGAAATAAAATTATTACACATCAAAAGGAATCTGGTTGACTAAAAGATATTTAGTATTCATAACCAAGAGTGATAAATGTAATATATGTAACTGCTACATTAGACATTTGCCAAGATAATATATTTTAATAATTTTTTTAGTTATTTCTATTCTTTAATATTAATTATGATGATATTTGCTCAGTATTTAGTATGTAATAGTAGGCTTCATTCAACTTTACAAATGCAAAATGCTTTACAGACTCCAAAATATATGAAAATATTCATGATTAATCACCACATTTCTTTTGCTGTTATAATGGAAATCACAGGCATATTATATTTTCTTTATTATCATTTAATATGAAAATTACAAAGTTTATAATTCAGATTAATAATCTATATAGACTATCATGTTTTAAGGACTATGAATATTTTCATCTTAAGAACAAATAGTTGATTATTAAATACTATTTTGCATTCTTGTTTTCAATGTTCTATTAAATTTGGGATACAGATACTCTAAGCATTATATCAAAATCATATAAATATATGTGTGTATGCATGTGTGTGTGTGTGTGTGTGTGTGTGTGTGTGCCTGTGTGTTTTTCACTGAACCCGTCTACCCATTGGGGCGGGGGGGTATTTTAGCAGTTCTCATGCTTAATTCAGGTATTGGGCTTTCTTATATAACATGAAAGAAGAACCTTCCTCAACAAGTTTTCTTCTAAAATAAAGCTTTGCTTGAATCTAGCGGCCACTTTTACATTTTTTTCAAATCAGTTTTGTATGTCCAAATTTTATTTTCGTACCCAGAAAAATGAATAACGATTATTCAAAAGTTTGCTCTTTAATAGAATTTAATTTATATATCACTGTGTCAATTTTATTGTTTGGGAATTTCTAGTAACTTTATATTATTTAGACTTGATTAAACCACTTAAATGGTACGTGATTGAGCAAAGTGCAAGTCTTACGTATCTGAAAGTCATGACTAAAAATTTTATTTTTAAAAGCTAAATACTTCTTTTATATGAAAGACCTTGTAATACATATATAATAATATATGAATTACTAATCATAAAATTGTAGTTTTGATTGTGCTTTATACAGTTTTGTAACTAGTAAATTATTTATTACTACTGCTTTAAAAAAAATATTAAGCAGAAAAGAGTTTTATACATACTCAAAACAAACATGAAATACATGTTCATACTTGGCTGAAAGGAATGTTATTTTTAATCGTCTCAAAAATATCACTATAATGTGAATATGCTGTCTACATATAAATTATTACATGGATCAAAAAGTTTATTAATCTCACAAGGTCTACTCAATGATCACTATCAGTGATTATTCAAAATTACAGTTCATTTTATGCTAATCATGAAATCATACCTGATTTTCCAATAATAGCTATGACTCATAAAAAATTTCTAATTAGTACCTGTGAATATGGATGCAATTGCATATTAATGAGATTTAACTTTTAGAATAATGACCGCCAATCCATTCATCTCCAAGATCCCAGTAGACTAAAATTGGATTATTCTAATTAGTACCTGTGAATATGGATGCAATTGCATATTAATGAGATTTAACTTTTAGAATAATGCACCACCAATCCATTCGTCTCCAAGATCCTGGTAGACTAAAATTGGATTATTCTATTTAGGAAGCTGAAGTTAATAACTTTTGAGTTTTTTAAATAAAGCAAGCACAGTGTGATGATGAGATGTTATTTTTATAATGAATTGTTAATATTCAAATATTCATTAAAATGTTTTTAAGATTGGATACAAGGGGAAAACAAAAAAAGGTTATTCTTTAGGCAAAAGTTTATGCACGAACCTATGATTGGGTCTCATTGCCTGGGCTTGACTGGACCAATTCCGTTTTGATTTTCTTCAAATTTTTATTATTTGCCTGTAAATGATAGTATTTATCCAAGTAATTATAATTTTGGTTTTTAATGAAAATGAACTATTAGAGAGTTGAAAGATAAACAGCATTAATAAAGTCACTAATACAGCATCATCATTATTAATACAGAGAGCAGTACCTATATAATATAGTATAATTATTTTTTAATATTTCACTAGTATATGCAATGGTTACAAAGTGAATAATTGCAGAGGTTTTAAGTACAACTAAGATTTAAATCTACGACATTTTTCATTTTATTTATTTTTTATTGGAACAAATAGGAATAATTTAATAACCTCAAGTCATATCTATTATTTGCTTAATGAGAATAAATCAAGTACCTGTTAAACATTTGCCATGTTTTTACTGAAGCATGTTTTATTTACATACATACTTCAGTGATAAGAACGTAGGCACTGTGTTGTGAAAGAACCAAGCAGAAATTCTAAAAGGGAGTAATTTGGTTTGTTTTATTGAAGTTCGTATGCCATGGGTACCATAGAGGGTCAAAAACCATTTTTAACTGATAAATTTGAGTTATGGCCCCAATTATTTCCACCTTTACAGTTTGGGACTACTTAATTCCTAAACCTCAGTCTTCTTGCTTGTAAAATGAAGCCTCCAGTATTACTCATCTCATGGAGTTAGACTATAATCCTGAAATAAGGCCTGTGAAGGAGACTGGGGTAGTGCCAGTGCAATGTAAGTATTAAATAAATGGTAACTGTTATCATTTTATGTTAATGCCTTGAATTAGACTCTGGCATTTGCCCATCTATTAGATCACTAATGTTTATAGTGAGTGCTAAGGTCCAAGTTAACTCATTCTCTCAACCTGAGAGAAATGAAACTCTTGAACTTCACTAAGCTTTTTGCGAAAATAGTCGCTTTGTCAAAGAGATGGAGTACTCCAAGGGTGAAGGCTATAGAAATACTTAGATTGTTCTTTCAGTGTTGAGAGTACTTCACAACTTTGTATTCTTGGTCCTTTTTAAAATGTGGATGTGGATTCTCCTTCATTTTGGACTTAAAGCTTGGACTTTAAGAGTTCAAAGAGTTGAGAATGAACAAATAAGAGGTGTGCAATAAAGGAAAATGTCATATTTGCTGCAAATTTGAAATGAAAATTATATACAGTCTGTATATTATATTTAGTTTGTGTGAGAAATCTATTAAAGCTTATTCAAATAGACAAGACCCAAATGTTTTAACATCAAATGTGTTAACACAAGAATGTTAGCACATTTTGAAATATAGCTTGGTTTTTAAAAAATGGGTTGCAACTTAAAGGACTCATGTTGTTTTCAGGTGTAATTACATGTGGGATGAGCTTTTTCTTGTTGTCCCTGAATGTTAGCTCAGACCCCAAACTGAGGACAGTGGATATTCAGGACCTGCATTTTCTAAGAACTTCTGGGACATAGGGTGGAGTACAGCCCCTGCAGGCTCATGGATAGGAGCCAAGAACCTCCACTACCACCTCCTCTCTAAATCAAAATAATCCAAGAACTCGGACAGGTAGCATTTTAGTGAATATTGTATGCTGAAAGAAAAGCTGTATGTGCTTCTCAAAACTGGAAAGGGATATCCTGTGAGAAAGATCTATAAAGATTTGCAAGGACTGTCAGAGAAGGAGACTGGAACTGTCATTTGATGTCAGCTTGGTCAGTAAAGGGCTGACAAAAGGGTAGCAGCAGTAGAGAAACCTGTATATGCACTGTTTGTGAGATGAAGATATCTATATTTCTCATTGATACATTGGACATCTCAGGAAGTTCCTAGGCATGAGTTCATTATGCTAGTACATAAGAGGCCTGCCCACTGGATGAGGGCACTCCAGTAGTGTGAGTTACTGACTGAGAATGTGTGAACGTGTTGGGTGGAAATTCGGTCTTCCACTGGAGGGAACTGAGCAGTGCATTTCAGAACACCATTATTTGGACATCAGACAGTGGGCTCTCCTGCAAGCCATTACAGGCTGTAAGTCAGCCACAAGTAACTACTGAGCACTGCAGCTGATCAAGTCCAGGAAGGAGAGGTTTGCCTTTCCTCCTCCTCCTCACCCAATGGCTAAGAAGAGACTGGGCTTAGAAGAAAGGGGAAAAGGAGGTCTTCAAACCATGTGCCAACCTAGGCTTGTGTCCCTTCTACCCTTCATGGAAACAACCAAGGCCCTAACTTGTGATAGCTGAGTAGCAGGGAAGAGATTTGAAATAGCTGAAAAGCTGTGAACTTGGACCAAGATACTAAGAGAACTTTACTAAATGATAGCTGATTCAGTATACTATGGATGAGAACAATTAATAGAAGAACTAGGTGGGGTGGGTGCGGTGGCTCATGTCTATAATCCCACCACTTTGGGAGGCCGAGGCGGAAGGATAATCGGAAGTTGGGAGTTCGAGACCAGCCTGATCAACAAGGAGAAACCTCGTCTCTACTAAATATGCAAAATTAAATGGGCATGGTGGTGCATGCCCGTAACCCCAGCTACTTGGTAGCTTGAGGCAGAAAAATCCCTTGAACCCGGGAGGTGGAGGTTGCAGTGAGCCAAGATCACTTCATTGCACTCCCGCCTGGGAAACAAGAGTGAAACTCTGTCTCAAAAAAAAAAAAAAAAAAAAAAGAAAAAAGAAAAGAAAAAGAAAAAGAAAAAGAGCTAAAGCCAATCATTTTTTGTTTCTTTAGTTTAGACTCTTCAATGATCAGACTGATTTTGTGGAGACAACTGCTATGCTTGAAAGAACATAGATAGCCTTTGAAGTATGATACTTCATTCAAAGTCAGATTCCATCATATGGAATCTTTTTTTCTTTTTTTTAAACAGAGTCTCTCTCTCACCAGGCTGGAGTGCAGTGGCACGATCTTGGCTCACTGCAGCTTCTGCCTCCCAGGTTCAAGCAATTCTCCTGCCTCAGCCTCCCAAGTAGCTGGGACTACAGGTGCACGCCACCACATACAGCTAATTTTTGTATTTTTAGTAGAGACGGGATTTTACCATGTTGACCAGGATGGTCTCAATCTCCTGACCTCGTGATCCCACCTCGGCCTCCCAAAGTGCTGGGATGACAGGCGTGAGCCACCGTGCCCAGCCAGTAGCTATGGAATCTTAAGCAAATTATCTAACATCTGCAACCCTCTGTTTCCTTGTTGGTAAAAGGAGATTAATAATATCAAATTCTTTTAAGAAGTTTGAGGGAAGATATATAAATATATTTTTAAATTACATATATCAAATTACTGTAACAAGGCATAACATGCATCATAAATATCAGGGTTTTACTTTTTTCCCCATGTGACCACAGGGATTATTCAAGAGATGCTTTACAGAGGTATTCTTTTAAAAAATTCATCTTGTGAAAAGGTAGATAAATATGAAAAGTATTTCAACAGTAACTTAATAGCACTTTCTACTTATACTCCTAGTAAATTCATACACCTCTTCTAACCTGAAAAGATTTTTTATTTTAAATCAGGTAGATAAAAGGTAGAGATCATTCTGGTGAACGTGTCTTACCTCTTCTGAAATCTAGCACACTGTATTGATTAATCTTGTTTGTACCCCATCAGTAAGTCCCTGCTGAATTTTAGATTTTAGCATTTAACATACTTTTATGAATTTCTTTTTCTTTTTCTTTCTTTTTTTTTTTTTTTTTTGAGACAGAGTTTCGCTCTTGGTACCCAGACTAGGGTGCAATGGCGCAATCTCGGCTCACCGCAACCTCTGCCTCCTGGGTTCAGGCAATTCTTCTGCCTCAGCCTCCTGAGTAGCTGGGATTACAGGCACACGCCACCATGCCCAGCTGATTTTTTATATTTTTAGTAGAGACGGGGTTTCACCATGTTGACCAGGATGGTCTCGATCTCTTGACCTCATGATCCACCCGCCTCGGCCTCCCAAAGTGCTGGGATTACAGGCGTGAGCCACTGCGCCCGGCCTCTGAATTTTTTATGTATTTTTTTTCTTGAAAAAGAGTGGTAGAAAAGCAGCTGTTTTTAGCCTAATGTACACTTAGTATATTAATTTCAATATTCTGACATGATATTAAAATGGGCATTACTTAGATTAAGATTCACTAGATTTGTATGGGCACCATACTGCCCACTTCTGTCTGTGTATATGTGTGTGTGTGTGTGTGTATATGTATATATATATATATATATATATATATATATATATATATATACATATACACACACACGCACACAAGTTATGTAATTCTTAATAAATAAAATATACATTACATTTACATATGTAATTTAAGTATATACTAAATGTTATAGTTATTAAATATAACTTTGTTAGTATTTTAACAAATGACATTTTATTTGTAAACATTACCTCCATAGTAGAATAAAGCTGAATCAAAAAAACCTCTTCAAGACATTGTTTCATATTGTCAACCTGAGGATCCATAATGTCAGCTCCTTGGAAGATCCAGGTAATTTTTTTTGAGACAGTGTCTCGTGCTGTCACCCAGGCTATAGAGCAGTGACACAATCTAGGCTCACTGCAATCTCCATCTCCTGATCCAGGTAATTTTTAACATGCTGTGCCGAGGTGTGAGTACTGCAGAGGGTGTGGTATACTAATGCTCAGGTTTAGACAGAGGGTATGGCCACCAAGACAGGGAATGGAATTAGGCTGTCCAAAGGGATATAATAAGGAGTAATGTTTGAAATTAAGTCTGGTAGATGCAGCTGACTAGAAAGAAAAAAATGTCCTCTGAGATCTTATTATCTTCTGACATACACTCGCATGAGACATAGTGAAAATGCCAGTTGGATAAATTTTAAATTGATACGACCACCTCACATATACTTTTATTTACAACAACCTGTCCTAAAACTGGTTTTGAAAAGGCCTAGTTGGGAAAAAAAAATCGATGTGACTCTGTGTGTGTGTGTGTGTGTGTGTGTGTGTGTGTGTGTGTGTGTGTGTCGGTGTGTACAGGTATATGTAATCTATTGTACTACATGAGTGTTTAATGATTTCAAACATATACTTTCTGCCGGTGAAAATCGCAAATAAATAAGTTATCTAGTATTCCTTTGGGAGGTGGTGATGAACTTTTCATTTGTTTTATGGAGTTAAAATTCGTATATGATGTAATTGACTCAAAAGTACAATTTAATGGTTTTTAGTATATTCACAAAGTTGTGCACCCTTCACCATGATCAAACTTGGAACCCCTGAAAGACACCCCTTCTCTTTCCTTCTCCCAAGCCCTAAACAACTGCTACTTTCTCTCCATATTTCTTTGCTAATTCTGGACATGTCATATAAATAGAATAATATGTAATCTTTTGTGACTAGGCTTTTTTCATTTGTATAATGTTTTCAGGATTCATCCATGTTGCAGCATGTATCAATATTTTATTATTTTTAAATGCTGAATAATATTCCATTGTATGAATATACTGCAATTATTTTTCCACTCATCAATTCATGGACATCTGGGTTATTTCCACCTTTTGCTTATCATGAATAATGCTGTTGTAAGCACTCATGTACAAGAATTTTTTAGGAAAGTGCTCAGCTACTTGATGTCTGGTTTTCTTCCGTTATATACATCTGTATAACTTACACAATATAGAATTTTATAACATATATTCTTTACATCATGCTTTGAAGATCCTCTTTCTTGGCACCCTTGAAAGAGTTGAAATGAACTATAATATATATCCAAACTTTAATGAATACCTTGAAAATTAAAGTTACTGCTTTCATGTAGTCTTCTATTGATCATTAGTATTTTTCCTTCGTTAGATGCAAGGATAAATGATCTGTTAGGTTTATAGGAGAGGGAAAATATTTTAGTAATCATTCAGTTTACACATTCTATTAGTTTCTACTTTTATAGCACTTTCTTGTTCTAGAGCACATATGATCATTTCCATTTTTCAGATAATAAAACTAAAATGCAAAGTTACTCATGAGTGCTTAAGGTAGCATGATATATTAGTAGTAGAATTTCTATGCAGTTGAACTGTCTGATTCTTAAGTTCAGTATATCTGGGTTCTCATCAACTCTCATTTATTTGTGTGTGACTCTACTAAGATGCTTAAACTTTCTAAGCATCATTTTTCCTGTCTTTGTGTGGGACAGATACCCATCTATTTATGGTACTGATAGTCACTTCATATGTAGGATTAGTGTTTGGTGTAAATGGAACGATTCATGTTAAACTTTGTAAATTTAGCAAGCATAGTGTCTAATAGAGATTAGTGGTTTTAGTAGGAATAACACCAGAAGTAACAGTAGTAGTAATAGTAATAATAACTGAAACTAAAAATCTGGTTTTATGATAACTAATCCAGATTTTTTTTTGGTATGCCAGACAACATTTATGTAATTGGTTTGCCATTTGGTTATTTTTGATCCCTGAGTGTGTCTAATTTCACACCTACACTTTGGCCAAAAATAATCCAAATGCCAACATTTATTCACATATATGAAGTCACACACATTGGTATGCACATTGAGTGGCCAAAAATAAGTACCCAACCAAATGGCAAGCCATATCCAGAAAAGTTTATACACACACCCACAACTAAAATATCAATTCATTTAACACTTCTCATTTTTAAGGCCCCTTCTAAAGGTTAATATTCTCACTGCACCCAGGGAGCAGCACATGAGTCAGCGGTATAATTTGTCTGAGCTCATAGAAATAAACAACTTGGAAAGCTAAAATGGACAGAGCCAATAGCTATACTTGAATGGGAAGGTAGCATTTTGTGTCTTTTAGCTCTTTTCTTCTATGCCTTACAAAGGTACACACAGAAACACGCGCACACACACACACACACACACACACACACACACACACATACATGCTATTTCTCATACTTTATTTTTAAATAAGTTTATTTTTTATTAAAGGAAACAAAAAATTAAAAGGAGAAAATTATGGGCAGGGCCATCACTCAAAACCAGTTCATTTATTTTCTTTCAAATTTTAACTTCACATAGTTGTATTCCCAGTCTGCAAGTGCTGCTTGTAGAGGTGCTTTTTACTTTATAGCCTCAGCTTTTTATGTTATTGTGATATTTTTCCACTTAAGGTTAAAGACTGTTTATTGAGAATAACTATCCCATGGTGGGTTTCATTGTACGTTCATTTTAGTGATCTTTGGGTCAAAAGCTATATAACATATAACTAAAAATTGAATATTTGAGAAAAACATATTTTGTGAAATATTTTACATAGTATTCACTTTAATTTTTTTCCCCAGATTTAGATGACATTATTTTCTAAACACTGTGGCATTCCGAATTGTTTTTCCCCAGGAAAACTCACCCAGTCATTGCTTAAGATTAAGAAAACCTAATTTAATCTGATGAAGCTGTTGAACTGTTTTCAGCTCTAAGAAAAATATAAAGAAGAAAAGAACTATTGATTTTGTAGCTATTTCTTTCAAATGCCATTTTGAAAATATAGTGCATGTAATATAACACAAATAATAGGGCATATGTCTTCTCTTTTCTTCTGACCATGAAGCTGAGACATACAGAGTTAACCTTTTTATTCTAAGAATATGGACTTGTACAACATTGTGATAGCTCTTGTGAATCAGAAGTGGAATCTGCATGCTGTCTAGATCAAAATGTATACATGATTACATCTCTGTGCAATAGCCAGCACCAAAGAGAGCAAGGCAGGCATTAACCTGTTGTTCAAAGTAATTCCTTGAAAACTTGATATATAAAAAAGTCATTTAAAAATGGAATTTCAACATTTCAAATCCTTCAAATGCTTCAAACGTGGACCCCCTAGACAAAAATAAGGTGCAGCAATAACAGAAGACACATCCAAGAATGTAAAGACTCTTGTCACAAACTGTAGAGCTGGTTTGATTGTTGGTTTTTCAGAGTTTGTTTTCTGTACTAGGTTATTAAGAAAAAGTTAGGCCAGTGTAACTTGCTGTTGTTAGCTTTGTAAAACTTGAGGAAAATAGCTATTCCTCTTAGACTTCAGGCTAAGGATACTGAGTGTTCAATCTTTGACCCCAAGAACTCAATTATAACTTTAATTCAGTTATCAGAAGGCCTGGCAATAGGTTTGCTAGCTCTTCACCTGCACCACGACCTTGATTCTCCAGGCTCTTCACAGTTTTGCCATTTGTTATACGCTCTCAGGCTTCAGGAGATCTTTGTTACTATTTTCCAGGCTGCCCTTTCTGGGACCTTCAATTTCTTCTCCCATTGACATTTAGCCATTTTTAATTTTCTGGACTGTATCCCTTTTACTGTTTACTTTTTTTAGTACAGTCCCAAGTTATTGACTGTTGTTATACAGTTAGTTTAAAAGTCTAAACAAAAAAAAATATGAGAATCAGTTTCAATTAAAATTCATGCATTTTCACATCTTAAGAATTTTCAACGCATTCCCTTCCTTTCTCACTTGCTACCAATGCTGTTGTGTTTTGTTTTACTATAAATGTTGAAACTATTTTGTCTGCCTCCCCTAATACAGTTTATATTCATACAAATATAAACTGCTGGTTTAAATTCTGTCATATTTCACTTCTAGCCTTTTAGTATGGCAAATTATATTTTACTTTTAAGCATTTGTAATTTGCAGTATCTGGTACTAGCTAAGAAATAATTATATAATTGAGTTTTGTACTCACCATATATGGATCATTCCTCATGTATAATGTGCCCCAAATACAGCTTCATCTTCCAGATACCTTGATGCAGAATAAAGTTTTTCATCATTTAGAAAAAAAAAATGTTTTTTTAAATATATTTATTTAGCCTAGGCATATATTAATGATGCTATAAGGGTGAGACAGGATAACAAAGGTACCAGTGACCCCAGAAAAGAGGTCTTTTTCTTGACTCTCAAAATTCAGATTTATCATTACTGCTTAAGTCCATTGCCAACTTACTTATTTATTTATGAGATGGGGTCTCGCTGTGTTTCCCAGGCTGGAGTGCAGTGGCACAATCTCTGCTCACTGCAGTCTCCGCTTCCCAGATTCAAGTGATTCTCCTGCCTAGCCTCCCAAGTAGCTAGGACTGCAAGTGCCCACCACCATGTACAGCTAATTTTTTGCATTTTTAGTAGAAATGGGGTCTCACCGTGTTAAACAGGATGGTCTTGGTCTCCTGACCTTGGGATCCACCTGCCTTAGCCTCCCAAAGTGCTGGGATTACAGGCGTGAGCCATCATACCTGGCCCCAACTTATTTTTTTAATTCTTCCTATATATCACTCATGTGTAACCAGTCATTCCTCCTTTTATTTGCTGTCGCCATTGTTTGTTTGTGTTGTCTATTATGGTACATCAAAACAGTGCAGTAGGCATAGTAGCTGCATGTGAGCAAATGTGTTTTCCCCTTTAACTTGTGATGTATTCAAGCTTGGAAAGAGAAGGCAGAAGGCCTTGATCAGGGAGATATTCAGTAACAATATGTTGAATAAAAATAGATTTGATGATCTTAGGTATCACGGTGGGGAAAATAGAACTGCAGGAAAACTTTTAAATACAGGTGAGGAATAGGAGAAATACAAAACCAATGGACTAAGGACAGTGTGATGCTAGCTCTGCACTACCTCGGAAGCTAATTCTCCAGCCCGACTCAAGCCTTTGGCTGCCTATAGCCAGGGCCAGGAACTTGGCGACAATCACATGAGACCCTAAGCTCCAACTGCTTAGTTAAGCATCCGTGAATTACTGACTCTTAGAAACAGTGAGGATAATGCATATATATTGTTTTAAACCACTTAGTTTTATGGTAATTCATTACACAGCAATAGACAACTAGGACACCTTCTTTTCCTAATAAAACCAGTTCATTGAGATATGGAGTATTCTATGAACTCAGAAGATACAAGCTATCAGAAGAGAGAATTCCATGAATTACTATAGAACAGTACTAATGCATTATTTTCCCTCAGGTTATTTTAATTCAAACGATTTAAAATTCCACTGGATCCTTGTCCTTGAGGGACACTTGATGTGCTATTTACAATGATTTACAATGAGTGTTCACTTAGAGCATCTTCCACTGGATCCTAACCATACTGTTGTCTCTATCATTCATTTTTAGACATTGACCACAATAGATTCTAGTTCACTGTGATAAGGTAAGGTTCTAGTGTCAAGTCTTTTTAGAACTCTCAGTGTGATTCTGTCATTCAACCAAGGTTGAACTATTTTGCTTTGTGCTTTTTATGTTCCCCATTAGATTGTAATTCATCACATAGCAGTGAGCATACTTTTGACCTCTGCATAGCATTTAGTACAGTGCCTTGGATAGAGTAAGAAGCAAATAACTATTTGTTTACTGATCCGCTACACAATACATCTTGAAAACAGTATTTGAAAGGATATTAAAATACTGGCCCCAGAAATTAAAAAGTGGGCAACAGAAGCAAGATAAAAGAAAAACTAATGAAGTAGAGGACCATGGAGGAAAAGGGAGGCTTTTCAGAAGTAGATGTTACACCTTCGCTTTTTGGACAGCAGATTCTTATTTAGTATTGACTGATAAAAAGAGCAAGAAAAATGAAAAAAAACAGGAAGAAGAGAGAAGGTATTGCCAACCTAATACAATTTTCATGGGTTCCAGAAAGTCCTTAGGAATGATCGTAAATTTAGTGTCCTAAAGTTGCTCTTACTTTTGAAAATCATAACTCAGTGTACTAAGATTTCATTTCATTCATTGGATCTGGGTTATATTTACTTCTTGCAGAAATAGTCTAGAGGAAACCAAATGATAGTGTTCCATATTGCTACCAAGCCTTTGATATATTGGATGTTTTGACATGAATATTAGCTAGTGGGAGAGAAAAGCTATGAGAGTTTTAGAAGGATCATACCAGTGAGCGCCTGTTCAGCTCTCTCCATTACGCTCAGTGAACCGTATGTTGCTAATCTGCAGCCTTCTCATAATTCTTGCCAAAACATCAATTATTTTATGTTATTGTTAAAAAAAAGTCTCAACTCACAATTATGTTTTTAATCTTTTTTTGTTTTAGGTCAAGACTAGTATCTCTGATAAAATATTAATATATTTGAAGACTGTATTTCATTGTAGAAACACTAATGAGGCAGATTAATTATGATTCCAGACAGTAGATAAAACAGTGAAAGCAGCAGAGATGATAACGGAGTTTGTAGGCAGTTACTACAGCTAAGATTAAGAGTTCATCTAGATTCTCAAGAAATAAGTCTAGTAGGCAGCAAATGCTATGATATGCATTTATGGGTGGCTACATATTATAGAAAGCTTCCAGTAAGTTTTGTTTATTGATGTATATTTCCATTGTGGAGTCAAAATATTCATAGTAGGTAATGAGTAGATTGTCATTCATAAACTATAAAGTAATAAAAATGAAAAATAAAGGAATTATTAGCTGCATCCAGCAGTATAGTAACTATTTCTTAATGGGTTCCTATCTCATCTACTTTCTCATTGCAGACACTGTGAATCATAATAGAAAGCTGCAAGGATGTTAGGAAAATGTGTCCAGAAATAGTAATAAAATTATAGTATTCTACATATCTGATTTTCTAGGATGAATTGCCACTTTTGTTTTATGAAATTGTCCAAAAAGAATAAATTGTATGTCATGCAGTCTCACAGGGAGCAATGTATCTTTTTAAGAAAAGAGGAGTGGACCATTTTGTATCATTCGGTTAGTTAATCTGCTTGTTCCTATACCCCAAAATGATGTCATACATTACAAAAATGTGATTATATGCTCCCTTGCCACTCTTAGAAACAATTTATGGACAAATCCTTCATTGAAATAGCATTAAGAGTTTGGTTTCTGCCAGGAAATTTAAATAAAGACACTAATATACTCATAACTGACGTGTGTGTGTGTGTGTGTGTGTGTGTGTGTGTGTGTGTGTAAGAGAGAGAATGAGTAAGAGAGAGAGCGATTACTTAGGTATACATGCACTTTCTTATATTTGGTTTAGTTTATTGTGTAAGCAATAATTGTTTTACATTCTTAAATGCAAATTATATTTTGGTGTGGTTGGGTGGCATAGGGGTTCCAAAAAGAGTATATTTCTCTGGGAGTTAACTAAACTAAAGCAAGTCTGGCTTCAAAACGTTATTTCTAAAATACTAGTTTTTTTAAAAAAAGTCTTTGCTAGATTCTTTGACCTGCAATCGTTATAATGAAACCTGGAGCCAATAACTGATATATGAACCTTTGGATAGAATCTTTCCATATTTCTGACTAGAAGGAATTTGGCTTTATTTTCATCTAGCTAAGGTAAAATAAAATTGTCCTTTCAATATATTTCAGTCAGAATTGGTGATCCAGATGACAGGTGCTAATTGAAACTTTCATGAAACCATTTCCAAAGTAGTGCAGAAAGGAGTGATTGTTTCACTAGATCAGGTCTTCAGCTCTGGGCATTCTTGCCTTTTTGTTCTGATAATGCAACTGCCACCATGCTATCCTTGGGCAGCTACTGGGGAGTGTCAGTCCTGTTGTATACCTCTGTAGCTCTGTGGACAAAGTTAAGCCTTTCCTCTTTGGGGATACACCTGTGCTCTAAAACTTAATTAATTTAAATACTGACAACAGCCACTCACCCAAGGGGGTTCTTCAGAAGAAATTTCCAGAGTACACAAAACCATGCAATATTCAAGACCGAGGGCCTCTCATGAAGCAAATATTTTAGCCTGATTTATACTAAGGGATAATCTAGAATGGGATTTTAGGGTCACTGCACTTTAATTATATCTTGAATAGTAAAGGGCTGCTTCTTTGGTGTCTTCAGCTGTTACACAAATGGTTCTGCTTGAAGCTAGGAAGCAAAACAAACATTCAAAAAACAATGTGTATGTGTACTTTAAAAATTGCTGAGTTGCCTTTAGAAACCATGGCTACTTTTAAGAAACTGTATTTCTTCAGTTATATCATAGGCATTCAAGAGGTTGGGAAAAAAATAAGAAGGTATAATTGATCATGGGAAAATACAAAGGAAGCTTTGGGAAGTTATATCATGTAATAGGGATAGTGCTAGAGTGAAATAAATATTAGAGCAGTCTTATTCTCCTACATGGGATCCTGGCGAGCTGTGTTATATTGAACAATCTACGTTTTCTCCTATAAAATAAGGGAAATATTAAATGATCCTATTTAATTATCTCAATGGTCTTTTCTTTTCCTAGCAATCTAAGTCTTCATACGAGTGAGTATGCCAACTGCTAGATTCTTTTTTTTTTTGAGACTGAGTTTCGCTCTTGTTACCCAGGCTGGAGTGCAATGGCGCGATCTCGGCTCACCGCAACCTCCGCCTCCTGGGCTCAGGCAATTCTCCTGCCTCAGCCTCCTGAGTAGCTGGGATTACAGGCACGCACCACCATGCCCAGCTAATATTTTGTATTTTTAGTAGAGACAGGGTTTCACCATGTTGACCAGGATGGTCTCGATCTCTTGACCTTGTGATCCACCCGCCTCGGCCTCCCAAAGTGCTGAGATTACAGGCTTGAGCCACCGCGCCCGGCCCTAGAATCTTTATGCTTTTGAGGCTTTATAAAATCCCCAGGAAACCTAAAGCTGCAGCATTTATATTGCCATTTGGTGATGGCAGTGCTCCACAGATGATCTGAAGGGTTGGAGGTTTGATTATGTCCATAGAGTCAGATGGATAATGGCATTGGGAAGGTAGGCAATTAAACATAGAAAAAGGAGGGAAAAGTTGTTTTGAGACTTATAGAGTAGCTGGTTAAACTCTGAAAAGACAAGAGGTTTGACTTTACAACCAACTGGAATTTCTTTTTCTATTGAAGAAAAAGAGTGGCAAATACATGTGGAAGTATTAACTTTGTGACTTGACTTGCAATAAGGCATTCAAAAATATGTTCATTTTCTTATGTGGAGTCCACTAGTTAATGAGGGGTTTGGTAGGTGTCAAGCAGCTGTGATATCAGCATGTCTCTTTATTTATTGATGAAAATCTCAGAGGAGAATTGTGTCTGGAATAAAGAAATAGCTAAATTGGTATCTGTACTGGATGGGAGAGAATATGCAAAAGGAAAAAAAAGCTTACAGGAGAGAATTAAAAGACTGCTTATCACTGGCCTCATTTGTAGAAGGAAGTCATTAAGGATAAGAATATGAAATTTGGAGATTAGTGAAAAAATGAAACTTTTTAAAGCAAAACATCACAAAAGATAGTGTAAAAGGGGAAGATGCATTACTTTAATCTGCAGCATAGACATCAAAACATTGCATTTCAGGAGAATTAAAAGATGATTCTGATTCATCAACATTTCGAGCTGAAATTTGCTTCAGAGACTAATCCAAAGTCTTCATTTTAGGGAAAGGAAGCTGAGTTCCTAAAACTACCTAACTTAAATGTTCATGATCAATTGATATGCTAATAGCAAGTAAGAAGGAGTCTTAGACTCTCAGGTTCCCCCTCAAGAGGTGCTTTTGACCTCTTTTCCAGCTGGCAAAATAAGATAGAACAGTATTTGAACTGTTATGCCTCTAAGGAAACAAAGATTTGACACTTGAACTCAAGGACAGTTTCCTTTGTAATCATCTTCATCCAAAAGTGGACTACAATTTTCTGAAAAACAATTTGCTAGGATACTCTGTACATATTATTCAACATTTGATATATTTTTAACTTTTATTTTAGGTTTGGGGGTACCTATGAAGGTTTGTTACATAGGTAAACTCATGCCGTGGTGGTTTCTTGTACAGATCATTTCATTCCCGGTACCCACTAGTATTCTTTTCTGCCCTCTCCCTCCTCCCACTCTCTACCCTCAAGTAGAACCCAGTGTCTGTTGTTTCCCTCTTTGTGTTCATAAGCTCTCATCCTTTGGATCCCACTAATAAGAGAGAACATGCAGTATTTGGTTTTCTGTTTCCACATTAGTTTGCTGAGAATAATGGCCTCCAGCTCCATCCATGTTCTTTCAAAAGATATGATCTCATTTGTTTTTTATGGCTGCATAGCATTTTAAAATAGAAATGTGGGATAATAAATAGGAATATTAAACAAATCTTATTAGTTGAAGGCATACGGATATATGTTATGTATGGAACATGTTGATAGGTATATAACTGTTTATCTGCCTGTATTCTACATCATGTCATATTGCCTCACTTCTATACTGATTGCATTGATATTAAGTGTATTTGTGTTCCTTAATGATAAGGGTGGTGCCTGTTAGAAAGAAAACATGGAAAATTATTTGATGTTGAGAATCACAAACGTGACTAGCACATTAGATAATCAAAACATAAATAAAATTTGATAAAGTATAAACATTTTTTTGCCATACCATTTTTTATGGTACTTAGGAAACTTTTCCAGAATTTCAATAAGTAACGATACTTTTATATTATAGAACAAGGGCATCTAAAGGCATTTCTCAGCTATAGAAATTAGAACACCATGAGTGACTTCAGGGAGTGAATCTACCCTACACAGGCTATTTAGGAGGGTATCTGAAAACATGCATTTGTAAGTGGGAGCTGAACAATGAGAATACGTGGACACAGGTAGGAGAACACACACTGGGGCCTGTGGGGATGGCCAGAGGGAGGGAGACCATCAGAAAAAATAGTTATTGCATGCTGGGCCTAATATGTAGGAGAGGAGTTGATAGGTGCAGCAAACCACACACCTTTACCTGTGTAACAAACCTGCACATCCTGTAATTGTACCCCAGAACTTAAAATAAAATTAAAAAATATGAAATAAAAAAGAACATTCAAGGAGTTAACTACGGACAGTATTACTAATGTTATAGACTACCTTTACATTTCTTTCTTCTCTACAGTCAGAATAAGAAATCATTACCATTAGTAATAGTCCTAACAGTAAGAGCAAGTTTGATCATTGTATAGTCACATTATCAGGTAATATTTGTGTGTTTTCTCCAAAAACAGTTGCCCAGGCATAGTTATTGCCAGTTTCGCAGTCTATACAACAAGATAAGATGTAATTATGGAAATGCCTGGCTTGGGAACAGGGAGGAGAGGGAGACTCAAAAGCAATGCCAGTGGAGAAGGCTGTCTTTGTAAGATTATTTTTTCCCATGATGAATAGATTTGTAAACATTTTAAAGAGATTATTGCTCCTCATTATCTAAACAAAGCACTGCTATTGACAGGAAAAGAAAAAAGCTATAGAATAATATGCACAACAACAGCCTATTAGCCTGTAAAATGCAACTAATGCCAAAATTTAGCACAAAATGCAGAATTGCTGTTGAAGCACTGCAATTCATTAGATTATGAGCGAAGATCATGCATGATGCAAGAAGAAAACAAGGGGCAGCTGGGTCACACATAGTCATTTAAACATCATCCCATGGACATGAAGAAGTGAGCTGATGAGGTTCGCCTGGACCCAAGCAGCTTCTCCAGGGGAATGTATATGGTTCTCATCTTGCATGCTTTGCATATTTATAGAATACAGAATAAGAATTATTTTAATTATGCATGGACCAGAAAAGAACTGCTGACCAATCTTCAGTCCAGGATATATCTGAGGTTTTAACTGCTCAAGTATAAAATATTACCACATATTATTCCAGTTGCTCTGTCAATGGGCACAGAAAATGGGTCTGTGTAAACCCTCATCTGCAGGGCCATATTAATTTGATGACAGTTTTGTTCTGTCTAAAGATACCCTCAAACTGATTACAGGGTGAAATTTTATACCATTCACTCTTTCAGTTAAAGTTGTTTTTAGGAAGTGTTAAAATACGGAAAGTTAGCTGTTCTTTAATATGAACAAAGAGGAGAGTAAAATGACAGATCACTCAGAGAAATCTCTGTAAATTAGACCAGTTCATGCATGTTCCTTCAGATAGTCATCATTAAATGAATATTTAATTCATCTTAAATTCTTGTAAAAATATCTTTAAAAGATATTTTTAAATATCTTTAAAAAGCCCATTCTCATAGAAATTATGTTTAAATTTCCAAAGGAATTTAATAAAACCCAGAGAGTTTAAGTAACTTATCCAGCGTCACAGAGCAAAGATGACACTGGAATGCAAGTCTTGAGACTTCCAGACATTCTCCTTCAAAGGGAAATGTCACATCTTTAGAATGCTAGTCCATCTATGAATTGTAACAGCTAATAGATTTTGAAGTTGGAGAATGGGAAGGGTAAAGAACTTTTAAGTTTTTGAACTTTTAATATAATTCAAAGCAAATTTGTAGTTCACCTTGGCATAAGCATAGCTAGAATTTGTGAATTTGTATTCTTTGATTTGTAAATAATATTTAGCCTCTTGATGGATAAAGCATTAAGACAATGCTCATAAAAATAGCCAGAATATTCTATATAGCTGCTGGAAAACTAGTCCACTACTGCAGCTTTTAAGCTAAACTGTGGATGATTAGTACAGGCATCGGTAAGATTGAATGTGAAGGAAACACTGGGGACACAAAATCCAAGTGAATATTAGTCACAAAGCAGTTCATAGTCAGATAAATTTCTGCAATAACCATTCTACCGTTATGTAATCAGAGCCAGACTACCTGGGTCTGAGTTATAGTTCCCTCATCTGCTGACCTATGGTCAAGCCAGTTAAATTGGTGGGCAAGTCACTTAACTCATAGGGTTGTAGTTAAGACAAAATCAGTTAAATTATATAACAGATGGATAGTAATTATGGCTACATAAGCATTAGCTGTTACTAAAAGGAGGCGGAGTAGTGTAGTAGTCATTATCAACAGTGTAAGATTCACATTTGTTTTCCATAAGTAGTTCATACAATCACTTTCAAATTGCTTGACTTTTTTTTTTTCCAAATTAAAAGAGAATATGTCCTTGAGATAGATTTGTGGACGCAGAATGGTAATGGATACAAAATATTAAAGGAACATAATTATGCCAGTAATTGACCCCATGTTTCTATGAGTATCCTATTAATTGAGACATTTTATAATGGACGCCTTTGAAGTACTTATCCTGATGCTCAATATTTGAAAGGTAGTTTTTAATTCAAAAGAAAATTAGATATTAGAGGCACAATAAAGCTTTACTCAGGGCAGTTTAACAATCTGTATATGCTGCCAGTAGTGGCAGGAGAGGAAACAGAAGAGAGGCCCTTCCAGAAGTCTACCCAAGGTTATACATAATAATATCAGTAATATGCCACAGTTTATAAATATTGCTGAAAGTTGTTGTAAAATAAGAATCAGGAAGAAATTATAAATGCCTAAATGACAGCACAGCAGCTTTGTTTGGTTTAAAAGTAAAGGAAAAAGAAATCATAATGTGCGTAGGACAATATCAGAATACTCATAGGCTCTAAATACATTTAACAGCTGAATTTGATATATTTAGCAAAACTATGATGTTGAAGCCTTGTATTTTTGCAGTTTTGATTTTGAAGTAATTTGTTTAATCGGTGCTATGTGACTGCTGCTTTTATTGATGATGAAAATATGGAAGGAACATCAAAAATGGAATTATTTTTATGAAAATAAATAAAGTGAACATGTTAACTAAATTAGGTAAAACTGAGTAAGTAAAGGAACGTAATATTGTGCAAGAATATTGACCTTGTAGTAAAAGGAAAATAATGTTCTTACATGAGAACAGTACTCTTGTCAGATTTAGTTTAAGACTATTTTAAAGCATTTCAAGAGTAATATACGAAACAATAGCTCAGAACTATGATGATAGTCACATCAGGGTCACCACCTGCAGACATCTGTCCTGCAAACCCTGATTCCACGATGGATGAATAAAACACTCAAACACAGAGCACAGTGAACGAGTGGGCTAGGGAGGTTGTTAGCTGCTCCCAGAGATGGTTGCAGCTACCCAGCCCTTCACTAGCTGTTCCTCCTCGCATTTATTCAGTATAGCTTTAACAACAGAGGTTCTAAGTCAACACACGTGTGGATATTTAACATGGTTAAAAGAGTGGTCCTACAAATGATATAAGATTTGATTTCCGGGCCCAGAGCAAACACCATTAATGGGTAATTTCCCTGGTTGACCTCCCCCTACACCAGGACCATCCAGCACAAAGTTTACATGAGTAAACAAGCTAGTTAGAGTAGAGTAAAAGGATTATGGGGTAAATAGACTTAACTGGGGAAGCTTTTATTATTCCTAATATTTACCCTGTGACCTAATGCTTTAAGGTAAGAACTGGCCACCTTCAGCCTGTTCCATCATTACAGGTTAGGTCAACCTTTCAGCCTTCCAAAAGGTTTGAGACTACTTTAGAACTTTCCCTAATATTTCCCTTAATATTTTGCCAACCACCCTGAGTGAATCCCAACACAGAATTTCCCTTTAAAAATGTGTATTTCACTACACAATTAGTATGTATTCTTCCTGCTGGGCAGGTGGCTCACACCTGTAATCCCAGCACCTATAATCCCAGCCTACTATTGGGAGTGGATCACTTGACGCCAGGAGTTTGAGACCAGCCTGGCCAACATGGTGAAACTCTGTCTCTACTAAAAATACAAAAAAAATAAAAAAATAAAAAAAAAAATTAGCCAAACATGGTACCTGTAATCCCATCTACTCAGGAGGCTGAGGCATGAGGATCTTTTGAACCTGAGAGGAGGGGGTTGCAGTGAGCAGAGATTGTGTCACTATACTTTAGCCTGGGTGACAGGGCAAGACTCTGTACACTCCCTGCCCCCCAAAAGTATATATTTTTCCAATTTGTATGCCTATGTGGATATATAGGTATCATTTTACAGAAATAGAATTATAGTATGTGAACCATTTTGTCAACTGCTATGCAAATTACTAACAGCTAAGGAATATATTCTATATCCCCATGTCATTAAATTGTATATCTTTATCATCATTCTAAATTGCTCCATAGTATTTTATTGAATGGATGATCACTAATTTGTCTAATCAAACTATTTTAGGTTGTACCTGAAAGACAAGTATTGTAATTACAGCACAGTTACTTTATAGTCTATAATCAATATTTTAAAAGGTGTGTTTCATGCTTTAAAGAAAGTGATACTATAATAATCAACTATGACAAAACTATTTAACAGATTTCTTATTACATTGAATAATCTAACCTCATCTCATTTGTAAATGAATTAAATGCTGAAATTGAATAAATTATTTATATGACCTTCTGGGACACAGGAACAATTCTTTCAGCTACAAGTTGAACTATTAAATAGGATATATAATATTTTTAGAACTTAGAAACTGAATTCTATTTTAGATAAAATCTTCTTTTTAGGACTTTTAATAAACTTTTAAAAAGTGTGCTCTCTTGTTCCACCCATCTTTAAACAGCTTGTGAAGAATTTGTTCTTTATAATTTAGATACGTCTTTCTAGGCAGTGTTTTCATTTTCAGAAGCATATGTTTAGGAAGAAACACAAACAAAAGTTTGTTTCAACAGTTAAAAACACTGTATTTTTAGTACATGTATTAAAATGTGTTTTACACTGGTATAGTATATTAAGTATTCCGTGGTATGCCACAGAATACTATGCCACAATAAAAAGGAATAAACAATTGATATACACAACAACTTAGATGGATCTCAGGGGAACTCTGCTGAGTAAAACACTCCAACAGAAAAAGTTACATAAATATGATTCCATTTGCATGACATTCTTCAAATGGCAAAATTATAGAGATGGAGAATAGATTATTGATTCGACAAGCCTCAAGCCTGGAGTGAGGAGAGGGGTTGTGTAAGCCAAAGAGAGGTAGCAAGAGGGATCCTTATAGTGAAGAAGTCAGTTCTCTATCTTGACTGTGGAGGTGGCCATATATCTATACGTATTATAAAACTACCTGTAATTATACAAACACACAAATGAGTACCTGTAAAATTAGCAAAGTTGAAATAATCCCTGGACCAGTCAGTTTCCTAATTTTGATATTGTACTACAGCTAGGCAGGATATTATCATTGTATGAAATTGACCGGACATGTTGGCTCACACCTATAATCCCAACAGTTTGGGAAGCTGAGGCATGTGGATCATTTGAGGTCAGGAGTTCGCGATCAGCCTGGCCAACATGTTGCAACACCATCTCTACTAAAAAAATACAACAATTAGCTGATTGTGGTGGCATGTGCCTGTAGTCCCAGCTACTTGGGAGGCTGAGGCAAGAGAAAAACTTGAACCTGGGAGGCAGAGGTTGCAGTGAGCTAAAATTGTGCCACTGCACTCCAGCCTGGGCCACGGAATTAGACTCTGCCTCAAAAACAGAAACTGAGTGAAGGACACACAAGAATTCTAGTAGGTATTTACAACTTTCTGTGATTCTATATTTCAAAATAAAAGGTTTATAAATAAAGGAATTGTCTTAACACTTTAAAACATTAAGAGGTATAATAATGGGGCTTGGAGACTTTCAAAGAAGAGAGGCTAAATCAATAGAAAATGGTATTGTTGTTTTGTTTTTATTTTAAAGATACCGCTAAGCTCTCAAATAAGACCTTAGGTAATACTAGAAACTAAATGACTCCTTGTCCAACTTGAAATTATTTTTATGATGATTGCCTATATGCTTGAGATTTAAAAGTGTCATATATAGTTCAGAAAAAATTCTCTTTGTAGTTAGAACATACCCAAGAAGAAACTTTATACATCCCTGAGAAAAGCATATACAATATTTGATGTGGCATTTTCAACTAGTTTATGTGGTATAATTGTACCTCCACTTTAAGAAAAAGTAATTATATATAGGGAAGAAACTTAGTAGTTGAAATATATTCTTACTCTTTTAAGGAAAAGTGGTGTTTAATTGAAACCTTTCTGTGATAATAGTGACATAATATTTGATATGTTCATGATCATACTCTAGTTTCTTTATAGTCCCATTAGTTGGACAGAATGTAGTCTATTTTCAAAATTAGTATCCTAAAGTTAAAAGGTCTGTTGTTAATCAGTGACAAAGGATCAGAACTCATTTCTGATTTTTTTCACCTTTTCCCGCTAAGCTCGTACCACTTTATTCAAAATGATTTTATTTTGTTTAACTTCGATTTGTAAAATGCAGAAAAGTCAACCAGAACTCTTTATCTGAGTATCATCCATGTACAAACTGTATAGCATGAAGGAGTTCAGACTGAGACTCAACCAAATTCTTGCTTAAAATATACTGATGAACTAATTCAATGACTTTGCATGATTGCAGGTCTCTTAGAGTTCAGATTTGTTGTATATAAAATGAACATTAAAGTGGTATTTAAGGTTCTTTGTAGTTCAAATACTCTGTCAAATCTATATTCCCTTCCTGCTTATACTGAGTGACTATCCTCTTACCAGTTTTGAGATAAAATTCTAGAAAGCTTTGCCAATTGATCATTTGCCACCAAGATATACTGACTTATTTTGCTATGTCATTACACATAATATGAAATTATACTGGCCAAGAAATACTTTAATTTTAATTTTATTTTACTACTAATTTATCATTATTATTATTATACTTTAAGTTCTGGGATACATGTGTAGAATGTGCAGGCTTTGTTACATAGGTATACATGTGCCATGGTGGTTTGCTGCTCCTATCAACCCATCATTTACATTAGGTATTTCTCCAAATGCTATCCCTTCCCTAGTCCCCCACTCACTGACAGACCCTGGTGTGTGATGTTTGCCTCCCTGTGACCATGTGTTCTCATTATTCAACTCTCACTTATGAGCGAGAACATTTTTTAGTTTGTTCTGTATTAGGTTGCTGAGAATGATGGTTTTTCAGCTTCCTCCACGTCCCTGCAAAGGACACGAACTCATTCTTTTTATGGCTGCATAGTATTCCATGGTATATATGTGGCACATTTACTTTATCCATTGATGGGCATTTGGGTTAGTTCCAAGTCTTTGCTATTGTGAACAGTGCTGCAATAAGCCTACATGGGCATGTGTCTTTATAGTAGAATGACTTAAAAACCTTTGGGTATATGCCCAGTAAGGGGACTGTTGGGTCAAATGGCATTTCTGGTTCTAGATCCTTGAGGAGTTGCCACACTGTCTTCCACAGTGGTTGACCACTCCCACCAATAGTGTAAAAACATTCCTATTTCTCCGTGTCCTCTACAGCATCTGTTGTTTCCTAACTTTTTAATGATTAATGGCCATTCTTACTGGTGTGAGATGATATCTCAATGTGGTTTTGATTTACATTTCTCTAATGACCAGTGATGATGAGCTTTTTTCATGTTTGTTGGCTGCATAAATTTCTTCTTTTGAGAAATATCTGGTCATATCCTTTGCCCACTTTTTGATGGGGTTGTTTTTTTCTTGTAAATTTAAGTTCTTTGTAGTTTCTAGATATGAGCCCTTTGTCAAATGGATAGATTGCAAAAATTTTGTCCCATTCTCTAAGTTGCCTGTTCACTCTGATGATAGTTTCTTTTGCTCTGAACCTCTTTAGTTTAATTAGATCCCATTTGTCTATCTGGGCTTTTGTTGCCATTGCTTTATGTTTTCGTCATAAAGTCTTTGCCCATGCCTATGCACTGAAAGGTATTGCCTAGGTTTTCATTAGGGTTTTTATGGTTTTAGGTCTTACATTTAAGTCTTTAATTTATCTTGAGTTAATTTTTGTATAAGGTGTAAGGAGGGAGTTCAGTTTCAGCTTTCTGCATATGGCTTGCCAGTTTTCCCAACACCATTTATTAAATAGGGAATTCTTTCCCCATTGCTTGTTTTTGTCGGATTTGTCAAAGATCAGATGATTGTAGATGTGTGGTGTTACTTCTGAGGTCTCTGTTCTGTTCCCTTGGCCTATTTATCTGTTCTGGTACCAGTACCATGCTGTTTTTGTTACTGTAGCATTGTATTCCTATTCAACATAGTATTGGAAGTTCTGGCCAGAGCAATCAGGCAAGAGAAAGAAATATTCCTATTCAAATAGGAAGAGAGAAAGTCAAATTGTCTCTCCAGATGTCATGATTGTGTATTTAGAAAACCCCATCATCTCAGCCCCAAATCTCCTCAAGCTGATAAGCAATTTCAGCAAAGCCTTAGGACACAAATTAAAGTGCAAAAATCACAAGTATTCCTATACATCAATACTAGACAAATAGAGCACCAAATCATGAGTGAACTCCAATTCACAATTGTTACAAAGAAAATAAAATACCTAGGAATATAACTTACAAGAGATGTGAAGGACCTCTTCAAGGAGAACTACGAACCACTGCTCAAGGAAACGAGGGAGGACACAAACACATGGAAAAACATGCCACGCTCATGGATAGGAAGAATCAATATCATGAAAATGGCCATACTGCCCAAAGTAATTTATAAATTCAATGCTATCCCCATCAAGCTATCACTAACTTTCTTCACAGAATTAGAAAAAGGTACTTTAAATTTTATGCAGAACCCACCCCCCCCCAAAAAAAAAAAAAAAGCAACAGAGCCAATATACCAAGACAATCCTTAGCAAAAAGAAGAAAGTTGGAGGCATCACACTACCTGACTTCAAAACTATCGCTAATTTTTTTAAGAAAAAAAAATTATGTTTGCAAATTTGGATGTCAGCAGCATAATAAAATATAGTATTCGTTTTTTAGTGGGCTTGAAATCTCTTCTTCACTCAACCTTAAGATTAAAAAAAAAAATAGTTCCTTATGGAAAAATGGGAAATTTTGTTTTAAATGTCTGTTAAATGTCTATCTACCTTTTGACCTTGTTGTGTCAAGATTTTAGCCTTTTTCTTTGATTTAGCTTGAGTTTGTGAACATGTGGTCAAGATCGCTGTGCCGACTGCTATTTCACAGGATGTGTCATATTTATGATCCCCATGTTTTAGGTGTGATCTTAATTGGTTTCCTAATTTTAAAACACAGAATCAGCTATTGACCCTACGATGTTATCAACTATGATTTTATGTTGTTTTAGTGGACCTTACTTATCTCTAGAAATATCTCCTTCTTTTTTGTTCACTGTTTTTAGAGATGTTGTTGAGTGTCAGGAGCTATCTTTATATATAGCATTTATTTACAAAAACTGTGTAGACAAACAATTGTGGAAGGAAATAATTTTAAAAATATTTGGAACTAAATCATCTTCTAAATAATTTGGGTTGAGCCATTTTGAAATTGTTCAAGGATTGTGCATCTTAATAGTCCATTAAAACATACAGGTTAAGAGATACTGCTTGTATCTTCTCAGTAAAATATGTGTATGAATATTATACACGTATAAACTCTGATGGTTAAATGGAAGTTCAGAAGAAGCTTTCTATGTCTTTTCAGCCTGTGAGTAAAGCATACATGATGGACAGCAAAGGAAATTTTTCTGAGCTTCTTACCGCCAATATTATAAGGAAGCTGGCCAAATCAAGAAATAATCTTTAGTTTTTAAATTCTTTGAGACATTTCGTGATGAAAAGGTTATAGGAGAATCTACTCATCTGCCAGGGCTGAGTAATACACAAGTTTCCTCTTTTCCTTGGGACAGAACCAGCACAAGCTCAGGACACTGATTATGTCACTTCTAGCAAGAACACAATGAATTCATATTTGAGATTCTGAACATAACATTTCATCCAAGTACTTTTTAAGAGGTTCATATCCTTTAAAATCTGATGTCTTTGACAATTTAAAAGCTTTAGGGAGCCCTTATTGAAATGTCGACATGAAGACATAGATTTATTTATTAATATGGTAATGATGTGGCAAAGTAAAGATTCCCTTGTTAGTTGAAAATAGTATATATTTATAGAAAAGGATATTATTATCATAAATAATTTTCTTTGTGAGAGTTATGACCACAAGAGCCATATTATTTGTTCTGTTCATTAAAGTAGCCCAATCATATCATGGAAAATGCAGGTGTTCTGGTGGATAGTGTCAATATATTTTACTTAGTTTATGAATTTTTCCATCAATTGTACTAATATTGTGTGGATTTATAAATCAGTATTTAACTGCTCTAAATATCTGCATCTCTATCAAGTTATTTTAACATTTGGAACTCTACAGAAAAATATAGGTAATGAGGCTAAAGCTCTTCTGGAGAAGAGCACACACTGAGTGAAACTATTTTAAGTCAAGGTAATTTGAAGTTTAAAAGAGTGACCATTTTGGTCACATGAATGATGTACAGTTATGATAGTCACCATAATAAAAGCTAGTTGTTATAAGAAACAACTCAGCATTTCAGCGAGTTATATAAATGTTGTCAATATCAGGGGAGAAGGCTTTAATCTCTGTGATGATTCAAGGTTGCGGACTCCTCCCATATTGTGGCCCCACCATCCTTTAAGGCCCTAGAGTCCTTCACTGCATCCAGATATCCTGCATCCTGATGCTCCACAAGGCAGGAAAGAGAGCAAAGACAAAATACACTGGCTCTTACGCATCTTGGGCTTCAGGTATCATGCATCATTTCTATACTTACTTTATTGGGAAGAACTAGTGACATGGCCCCACTTAGGAAGAAGTGGGAAAGTATGATCTGAAAGTGTGCTCAGGAAGGAGAGAATTTCATGATCACATCATATTTTCTCTGTGCACCATTCAAGAAATGAAATAGAAATATAATAATTGCAATTTAAATCTAGAAACTGAACCCAGGAGGTTTAACTCCTGAATTTATGCTCTTAAACATCATTCTATATTGCCTGTCCTCGTAGAGAAAAAAAAAATTGTCAGGGATATGAAATGTATGCCATAAACAAATGAAAGTTAGAGATCAGATGCATTCAACTCAAATCTAACTATGTTTGTACTTCTAATTCTGAGAGATTTGTAAACAAAGCACCTCCATGGATGGATTACTGGTGAGATCATTCACCTTCTCTCATTCTCCCAGGCTTTGACTTGACCTGAAACCTTTCACACATGTGAAACCTTTCACATATTTCTCTTCCAAGGTCATACAACCTGGGCAGGCTCAAGATAAATAAAAGGTGTAATACTGTGTAATGGAGAGGGAAGGCCACCTGCATGGAGCTAAAGAGGAAGGCTTTTGGAACCAGATTTTCTTGATGCAAATCCTGTCTCTGCCACTTACTATTTATGGGACCTTGGACAATTACTTAATCCCTGCATGACTCATTTCCATTGTTAGCAAAATGTTAATAATATGTGTGCCTACATTATAGGGTCATCAGGAGTTAAAACTTGTAAAATGTTTCTGTAATTACCAAGCATATTGTAAATACTCTATAAGTATACGCTAAATTAAGACAGACAGAGAGAGAGAAACTACTCTGGACGTCTAAATGAAATAAGAGTTTCCAAGGTCATGAATTTTGAAATGTGTTCCTAATTTAAATAAAAATCATCATTATGGTAGTGAAGTAACTTTTCTTTAAATTTCTTTTTAGTAATACTACTTGCAAAATGTAATTTTTATTGGAATAATGTATATTTTAGCTAGAACACCTAGATACATTTGAATTTCTAGCTGCCTTATTCTGTTATCTAGAAAAAATCTAAAGTACTTCTCTCAATGACCAAAAGAAAGTAAACATTCAACAAAATGTGGATACCTTGTCCTTATTTCTGGCCTGAAAGTGTTTGTTTTGGTTATATAGCATTCCTTAAAATAATTATTTATGTAATGAATTATCTAGGAATATTATTTGAGAATATAGATTTGCTTATAAGTATCATCAAGTTGAGAAAATAATGGGGTAAAAGGTATGCATAAACAATATTCAAGTTTTTTTGTTGTTGTTGTTTAATACTAATTAAGGAGCCTGTGTATAGACTATTAGCTGGTGCATGTATAGAAAATAATTACTACCTAAGGAAATTTCCTGTCCAATTTTTTACAGATTTATTTTTATAGCACAGTTACAAAATGTTGTACATAGAAATATTTTCAGTGTAACTGACACAAACTCAATTACCTCAGTGCAAATGTACTTGCTATAATTTCAAGCTAAGAAGTTTTACTCTGTTGTTCAAATAACCCTTACTCAAAGCATAATAGCCCGTGCTTGCCTGGAGCTCCCCACCAGATGAAAACTGGCTTGGAAAGTCTGTCAATGCAAACCCATCTTTAATCTAAATCCATCAAATCAGTTCCCTTAAAACAAATTTTCTCAAGGTTGTCACAATTTATACATTGAGCCAAATAATTCTTTGTTGTAATGGCTGTCCTACATTTTGTTGAATGTTTGCAGCATCCCTGGTCTTTGTGCACAAGATGCCAATAGTATCTAGTTGTGACAAACAAACGTTTTTAGATATTGCCAGATATCCCATGAAGGGTTCACATTACCCAGGTTGAAAAACTGCCTACAAATATCGAAACAACAAGAACAGCAAAGTCTCACATTTAAAAACACATTTTTTAAAAAACACAGTTAAAGAATATCAATATTTTATCATCAAATGACTTTTTTGATAAATAAAAGTAATTTCTTTCTCAGATAGAGGTTGGTTTAAAACAAACAAACAAAAAAAAAACTCTCCAAATCTCCAACATTCAGAAACAGCTGTCTCTTTGGCAGGAGAAGATTTCAAGTTTTGCTGAATTTTATTACAGTTGTCAGTAACAAATTGACAGCTGCTAAATATGAACCCTGTGGTATAATAAACCTTTGAAATTAACTTTCAAACCTCAGTCACCAATTTTTATTCAATTGTGTCATTTAAGGAGCAGATGCTTCTGACAAATTTTCAGTGTTGTCCTAAGACAAAAAATAAATGATAGCTTTATTTCCTGTGTTTTCCTCTTCACTCACATCTAAAATCATCTTTCAAGAAATTCTTAGCTCTGAGTTCCTTCTAAAATTGGTTGAAACAAAAATCACAGTGTATTTCTAATGGTGTGAATCCTTAATGCCTATACTTATTTGGAGGTTTAGACTCAATATCATTCTCTCTATGGTATATATACATCGTTAGAACGTATTTTAGTTTCCCTTGCTATAAACAGCCTTACGGTGACATTATTTAGATATTTACCATCTGACTGTCTCGCATGAGCTCTAATTACTATATTTACTTTACTGCACTTTTCTCCTCAATGAATAATGTGATAATAGCACTCCTGGGATCTACTCTTAAAACCTCCCAGTAGCTATGAAATGTAGAAAATTCAGGTTCTTATTTGAAATCACTTTCTTTTTATACCTGTTTGCTCTAACATAAAGACATAGGTTTTTATTGTTTCTCCTCGTATAATATTCGTGATTGTGAATTTCCAGCATATATAGAGGATGGTGACAGCTAGAAGAAAGAATGAGCAGGTTTTAAGACAACAGTTGTCAATGCATGCAAGACTTTTAAAAGGGGATGTCTCTAGTTCATTGTGCTGCTATGACAGAATACCTAAAACTGGGTAGTCTATAAAGAGCAGAATTATTTTTCTTGTGATTCTAGAGGCTGGAAAGTCCCAGACCGAAGCTCTGGCATCTGGTGTCTGGTGATAAGGGCTTGGTCTTTAGAATGGTACCTCGAGAGCTGTATCCCCCAGAGTGAAGGAATCCTGTTCCTTATAAGGCAGGAGAACAGAAGAGCACAGTGCTTTTCCCCAAAGCTCCTTATATAGCGATGTTAATCCATTTTTGAGGGTAGAATCCTCATCACCTAAACACCTCCCATTAGGCACCATCTCCCAGCATTGTTACACTGAGGGTTGAGTTTCCAACACATAAATTCTGAGGGACACATGGAGGCTATACAGGGGATTATACACACATGAATACTAGCAAGATGTGAGGGTTCTGCCTAAAGGATTCTCACCGGAATTAGTTATTATCGTTAAAAATAAAAATTGAGCCTGGAACTGTGGCTCACCCCAGTAATCCCAGAACTTTGGGAGGCTGAGGCGGGAGAAGTCTTTGAAGCCAGGAGTTCAAGACTAGCTTGGGAAGCACAGCAAGACCCTGTTTCTACCACCACAACAAAAAGTATTTAAAAATTAGCCAGATGTTGTGACATGCACCTGTAGTCTCAGCTACTTGGGAGGCTAAGGCGGGAGGAGTTCAAGGCTACAGTGAGGTCTGATTGAACCACTGCACTCCAGCCAGCCTGGACAACAGAGTGAGAACCTGTCTCAAAATAAATAAATATTAAAACTAAAAATTCCACTTTAGCAATAATTACTTTGAACTGAAAATAATAAAAAGTATTACCCAGAAATAATGATACACAGTGCTTGATTAAAAATCGTGGTACAAAAAATCAAACTGATTATCTGTAGGCAGTGTAGGAAGAGGGAAGGAGGGGCAGCAGGCGGTTTGGATCTGCCTGGACGTCTAGCTCTAGGTTAAGCACACCTGGGCAGCTGCTGCTTTTTAGTTTTTATTATCCACATTATTTATTCTTTAAGAGCTCTTCTGGAAATTATAATGAGTGCTCGAATATGTAGCGTAAAAAAGGGTAATAATTTAAACATCTAATGTATTTATAATTTCGGGACTGCTGTTATTGGGGTCATAGATTGGTAGTGTGTTCTAATGAGGTACTTTATAAGCTTGACTGAATTCACAAACCCTCCTGTTCTCCTGATTAGTGCCTTTGTGCATGTTACCATAGAATCAATCTCATTTTCAGAAAATAGCAGCTAACCTTACAGAAGGGAAGGGGGAGAAATGGTCTCCCAAGTTCAGTGGGTCTAACATGCTTGTCTGCATGTGATATTCATAAAATCATGCCCATTACTGATGAAAAACTCACCTCAGGGCATAAGGACAAAAGAAAAACAGGTAATTAAAATTAGTGAAACAAAAGCAGTAATTATGCACAGAGTTGATCAACAAATCACTTTAGGTGGTCCCAGAATTTAAGTGTCTTGTTTCTCTAGCTAATATGCTGATGCGACTAGACAGGTTAGAGATGTTTACCTACTCATATCTGCTGCCTTCTCCCTGGAATATGTACTGAAATGTGGAGCAGCTCCATCTTTTTGTGCAAATAGCTGCTTGATATTACTAAAATATCGTATGAGGCATTTCCTACTTATTTCTAAAGCCACTTTTCTCCAGTTATCTTAAATGGCTTTTCTGGTAAGGATCACGGTGTGGTTTGCTCCTTTGAACCAGGACACCTAAAAATACAGTCTTCAGTATTTTCTTTTGTATTATAATTATAAATATAAAAAATTCTCAAGCATTATTAGGTATTTCTTTTTACAAAGATCACTTTCTCTGAAATGGAAGACAGGGAGAAATTCATACATGGCTTTGTTCTTGGATACTCCATTATCCCCAGACTACTTCCTGATTGCAGCTACTGCTGTTATTTGTGTTTTTGGCAACTGCAAGCTAGCATGCTTCTCAAAGCTCTTTTCATTGGCAAACCTTGATGTAAATAATAGTTAAATCTTGTTATAATATGTCATAGTGTGTATTCTACAGCAGGGGTGTGGTGATATGTAACATGAGGTGTTTTACCGCTATAGAAATCTACGCATAGCTTGTTTACCTTCTGTCCCACTTCTACCTAGTAAGCCAAAAAAAGCACTTTCTGTTCCTGTGAGCCATTTGTAATCCAAATTCCTCTGTCAACTTTCAATGCATTCCCTTTGAACCCTGTTTAATGTTACATATGTTACATGTGTCTGAAAGAGAGAATAGAATATTGTTTCCAACCTTCTGTAGGTACTGTTTTGTGGGCAGTATGTCTTAAACTATAAATGGTATTGTAGAACAAAAGTAGCATGAAAACGTTGGCAAGAATTGACTTAAGGAAGATGACATTTATCATGGATTGTCCTTTTAACAGCCTGTGAGAAGATACCAAGGACAAGTTCTAAGTCAACCCAAATTTAAAGTTATCTCAAGCAGAACATTGAATAGGCCAGATTGAGCAGACTGTGTTAAAAAGATTCTCTTGTGCAGTGCCATCCAGCCAATCTGTTGCTGGCATTGCCAAAAATATTCAGGCTAACTGGCCAAGTTGTTCTCAGAACTGCAGCTCATATTGATTTTAGGATGTAACTTAGATCATTTAATTTTTTTTTAGAACCTGAAACTAAGAATGCGCCTCCTACCCTCCTCATCTGAAACACATTGTGAATCACAGATTGTTTAAATTGAAGAGGTCATATGTATCTTCTAGTAAACCCTAAAATTTTACATTTGAGAAACTGAGGCTTAAAGAGATTATGACAACTTTCTGAAATCCAGCATAGGACTAGAACTTAAGTCACTGATGTCTCTTGAGGTTGTCACTTTCTTTCTCTGTTTAATGCTGCTTCATACGCTTCCTTCCTTCCTTCCAGAAGGTATTTATTCAGTGTCATGGGGTGTGTGTGCCTATGTGACAGAGAGACAGAGAGAGTTAATTTAGATACAATTGAATGTTACTAGTTTTCTGATTTTCAGGAAGTGTTCTAGAGTACTAAGCTTTTTCCTTCCTTCTTCTTTCCTGTGTATTACCTACTAAATAATTTTTTCTATTTAAGTGTTTGGATCAAATTGCTGAACAAGATTAAATAATCACATTAATTCCATGATTTTAAAGGACTGTTTTGGGGCAGTTAGGTATATAATATTTTAGCTCTGTTTATATCCCAAAGTAGAAAGATATGTTTACTATATTTATATATATCTAATATATTTATGATAAATATATTTAGCTATTCGAATATACTTTTCTATATTGTAGAAACGGGACAGCAAAGCAAATTATACAGAAAATAAACATTTATGCTATTTTGGGAAAAAAGTTTTTCATTTTTTCTTTGGTCTAATAATATAACTTTTAACTATTTAACATGCATGAAACTTTTTAAGTTATCTGATATTCTGGAGATAATAGACACTGGAAACTCTAAAAGGGAAGATGGTGGGAGGGGAATGAGAGTTGAAAAATTACCTATTGGGTATAATGTTCAACATTTGGGTGATGGGTACACTAGAAGCCCAATCCCACCATTACACATGTAATATCCATGTAACAACCACATGTACTCTCTGAATCTAAAATTTTCTAAAAATCTGACTTTCAAGGAAATTTGACATTATTTCTGCAAGAACACAACTAAAAACAATATCTTTTGCCCGATTGTCATTAACATAAATTGCTTTGAAATGATAATGTGTGTCTTCTCTTTTTTCCCACTGTTTCTTTTAAGAACAGAAACCTGGTTTACTTTTTCTTTCTTTTTATGCACGGTGTTCTTAAGATGACCACTTTTCTTAGTGGTCTTTCCTTTTCCTCTGACGAACTGAAAGCAACTTGTAGGTCTTAGCTACGGACTTTTTGGGAAACAGATCCTTAATGTTACAGACTAAAGCAAGCAGAGCAGAGATTTTGGAAGACCAGGGGCATATTGCTTTAATGTCTCCAATTTTTTATATTGGACAACTGATATTTTCTCAATGTTATATACAAGGTGAATAAAAATATCTTTAGGGAAAAAGGTGGTTATTTTAAATTTAATGTCATTCACTTCTAGGCCCTTATATGCCATCCTTATATACTACCTATCTAATACAGTTATATGTTAGGTGAAGTTTTGGCCTAGTTACGGGTTTTCAGTTAATAATTATGTTGTTCCCAGGGTTTATTTGAAAATGTCTGAAGACATTTTTGGTTGTCACCACTAGGTTGGAGAGGTAAAAACAGACATCTAATGAGTGGAGGTCAGGCATGCCACTAACCAATCTAAAATTCAGGAAAGTCCCCTACTCCTTCCAACAAAGAATTTTCTAGCTTAAAATGTCAGTAGCGAAGAGTTTGAGACATGTTGGTCTAAAAAGTTTCTGAAACTGAATTGCTCAGAAACGTTCTAAATTTCAAGCTGAGTTGTTGACTTGGACATTTTTGAACCTTCTAGATCAAAAGAAAGTGAGCTATAAAATTTCAGTAAGAGCTGAAACATGCATAAATCCATAATGCATTGGGCTGAAAAACATATATATATATATATATATATATATATCAAGGTTTCTGGTTCTGTTTCTTAACTTGTGCGCTAGAAGAAGACAACCTGTTTATTCTTTATTCATGGCTTAAGTAGGTCAGTGCTGATACTAGAATTCATAGCTTTTCCCTCTATCTAACTGAACAGGAGGAGAGATTCAGCTCTAAGCACTTAGCACAGTGCTTCGGTGGATAAAGATTCAGTAAATGCTGTTGACTGCCTCCCTGCCTAACAGTATTCATGAATTGCTTCTCTCCAAAAAGATCTCGTGTCTTTTCTTCTGGAGATGGCATCTCTTCAGAAGCAAGAAAATGTGCAGGATTATCTGAAGCCCATAATGTGAGAAGAAAATCAGAAGCAAAGTGAAAGGAAGCTCAAAAAGGGAACCTTGTCAGTGGGAAGATTTGTGTGTTTACTGATTTTCCTTTTTTTTCTTTCTCCTTAATAATGGGTAAATTCTGATTTGAGCGTTACCTGGTCTAGTTCTCTGAATCTCTAGTACATAAAATTAAGCAGCATTTCTTTATTATAAATGTATATGAATAGACCTGTGTCCACATATATATGCATGCCATATATATATATTTGTGTGTATATATATTCTATCCACATATATTCTTATAAGGATCAAAAAATCTAAAAATGTCAAGTTTTAATGCTTAAATAGAAGTTGGAAGATGAATGAGATTTTTAAGAGGGACCTATTCATGATATTCTCCATCCGGCTAAAAATAGTTGTTAATATATTTGAGAGACAAAGGGAATCCGAAGTGTCAGAAGGAAAGGAAAACCAAATTCTCTTTACATGAATAGAATCTGATGCATCTTGGTAGTAATGACCTTCTGGTTTGTGCATATTTATCAGTTATTACCTATAACTTCTCTAAAACTGTTGAGTCAGGAAGCACGTGCTCTTGGTTTTTGTGACCATGGTGTCTTACTTCAGAAGGGTTCTTGTCAGGATGGCCTGTTGAATGACCTTTGGATTTGGTTCTTTGGCCATTGAGAAGGAGTGTAGTAGAAACGGCATTGAGGCCCACACCTAGATGTTAGCACTGGCTCTAATACCTACAATTCTGTGGCTTAGCAGGTCATTAATTTCTGAGCCTCAAGTTCATGAAGTATAATTTGAAGACACTAATCTATAGCCCACGCATATTACAGGCTTGTTGAGAGGTCATGTGAGTAATATAGTGAAATTGTAGGGAAATGATAGCATGCTACACCTGAGCCATTACTATTTTAATTGTTATGATGATTTTTTAAAATTATTATTACCTCAATGACTTCTAGACTGGTTATGTTGTTGTTCTGGCTATTTAAATATTTGGACATTTCCCTTCTGAGCTAAAATAGATAATTACAACAGCAAATTTTTTTTCTAAGAGCTTGACATTTAGTAATTTATTTAATCCTCCCAACAAAATTATAAGGTAGGTAATGCTATTATCTATTTTATATAACTGTTAAGATTATTGAATGAAATACAGCTAATAAATGATAGAACTAAGATTTAAAACCAGACCCTTATTCTTAATTGCTGTGCTGTGCTATGAAATTCATATGATATGAATATCATATGAATGTCACTAGTACAGTGACTGTTGAATCTGAATCTAAAATACAGCATGCCACTCACATCCTTACTAGGTTTTTCAAAGCAACGTTTGAAGTTATCTGTGTATTAGTAATAATAGTAATATTAATAAACATGTTGAATAAGATACAGATGCTTTACACGGATCTTTTATTTTTTAAATAAACCTTATGATAAGTACTCTTATTTTGAATTGAGAAAACTAAAGCTCTCAAAGGTGGAATAACTGGACCAGACTCACATGTCAGTCAATGGCTGAGCTGGGTCTGATAGAGATCGTCTGGTTCTAGAACTTCTTTTTTGAGACAGTCTGGCTCTCTCGCCAGGCACCAGGCTGGAGTGCAGTGGAGTGATCTCGGCTCACTGCAACCTCTGCCTCCTGGGTTCAAGCAATTCTCCTGCCTCAGTCTCCTGAGTAGCTGGGGTTACAGGCATGCACTATGGTGCCCAGTTAATTTTTGTATTTTTTAATAGAGACAAATTTTCTGCATGTTGGACAGGATAGTCTTGATCTCCTGACCTCGTGATCCTCCCACCTTGGCCTCTGAAAGTGCTGGGATTACAGGTGTGAGCCACCGTGCCCGGCCTGGATCTAGAACCTTTATTCCTAATCACTACATTATTTTGTCTCTTTTTTGTATTTTTTTGAATTTTGTATACCTTGGTAAGTTTTTCTACCTGTATAATATTAGACGAGTTTTCTGAGGTGATAAATTAGTATTTTAACCAGAAGTCCAATTTAGAGAAAGCCTCTCTATTTTATGAATGCATTTTGATATAAATCATTTTTTTTTATTTTTGTGGGGAAGGGGATTGATATATTCTTTTAGGGAGGACTTGTGGTAGGATCCATCATCTGAAGAAAGACACTTAGTGCTTATGCATGTTAACCTGACAGATGGTCAGAGTTTAGAGCCCGGATCTTACTTCTGTATTACCCACAATAAATAAGCCATATTGGAACGTTTGAGTGTACAGGAGGAAGACAAAAAACTGATTTAGGACTACTTGTTACATGACCTTTTTTTAAACATTAATTTAATATATCAACCGAAATTTTTAAAGCCATGCCCTTCATAAAATGGCCTAAGGACGTGTATATGAAAATGAAAACATTAATGCTAACATAAAATATAAGACAGTAGCAGTATAAAACACACAGCAGGAAAGTCCTTTGAGGTAGGCTCACATAAAAATGGATTCGTTGTGCATGTAGATGTGTACTACCTCCCGAAGACTTAATACAATTGGCATGACAAGTAATTATCACAAATATACTCATTGTGTCATTGTTTCAGAGTTTTAAACTGCGTTTTGTGAATGAAGATTATCGTCTTGTTGCAGTGCTGATTTTGGCTATTGTATTCCATCTTCAATATCCAGTTAGGAGTCTTGTACATGATTAGTTTCATTACCATTCTGATGATTCACAGAAAAGCTGACCTTAGTCATTCCAGTTACGCTTTACCATTGAGAAGGCCTAAGATATTTTGAACTAGACACAGTAATAATCAATGGGATCAAAATCTTCTCATTATCAGACTTAGTAAAAGTTGCTTTCATATTGTGTATTTATTTGTTTATAATCTGCATCTTGTCTAAAATGAGTGTCAAGTCTTTTCTGATGAGTTTTTGCTTCTAGATTTTATAATCTGTTCTTAGGATAGTTATGCTTCAGATAGCACATTTACATTCCCAAGAGTTTGTCCTGACAGTTCTGATCAATTATCTCTTGGACTAGAAGATACAATTCTAGTGACAAGGAAATGATCGCAGTGTAATGGAGAAATGTGGATTGTGTGTGTATGTTTTTTTGGCTTTTTTTGGGGGGGTGGGGGGATGGAGTCTCGCTCTGTCACCCAGGCTGTATTGCGAAGGCATGATCTCAGCTCACTGCAACCTCTGGCTTACAAGTTCAAGCAGTTCTCCTGTCTCAGCCTCCCAAGTGGCTGGGACTAGAGGCGCCAGCCACCACACCCGGCTAATTTTTGTATTTTTGGTAGAGACGGGGTTTCACCATAATGGTCAGGCTGGTCTCGAACACGTGACCTCAGGAGGTCTACCCGCCTCAGTCTCCTAAGGTGCTGTGATTACAGCCGTGAACCACCATGCCCAGCCAGGAGGCAAATAATTTCTTCAAAATCAAAGGTTAAAATGAAAGAGTTATAGAAAAAGAACGTGTTGGGAAAGCCAGATGTTAACAGGCCACCCAGTTTCTCCAGAATTGCCAATTTCAGTGGCTGTGTTGCCAGTCTTTCCCTCCTGGACTTGAGGTGTCGTGGTACACATCGGGAAACAGAGACAAGTATCTCAGTTCTAGCACCTGGCTCATCTGTTTGATCTCTGTTGTCCATAGAGTGATGTTAGGACTTTTGCCCTGCCCTAGATTCCAGGAAGAACATCAAGCTAGCGAGTCCTTCAAGGGCCTCCCTGTGTCTTTTGTGTTGTTAGGCTCAGCTCATTAGTTAACATGTGACTTCCCTTATAATTACTTCTATTTTTCTAATTAAAATTAGTGCTAAAAGATAGGGTATAGACCTACATAGTGGAGGTTCAAATATAACCGAATATTTACAAATTAGCCAAGCATAATAATAAAATACCACCAAAAATATTATTAATAATTATTCTTAATCAGTTTGCAGTGTTTCAGAATGCACTATTGCCTTGTCTATAATAACCCTATTGTCTTCTGTTCACAGGAATGGTATTTTTTAGGAGCCTAAAAAATTCTTTTTTTGACAAATGAATTCTCTTCTGTAGTTGCATAGGCATTTGTGTAAGAGTGGACTGGGTAAAGAGGGTCATGACTATTTTCTAAGACTTTTCTGTAGGCTCCTCTTCAGAGCAATCTCATGTACATTTGACTTTTCATTCTCAGGCAAGCAAAATTAGTTTACAGATGTTCAATGACCAGGGAGATAAATCTAGAGCTGGAAGGCCCCACCGCTCATCTTATTTGTTTCCTTTCCTTTAGGAAGGTATGTCAGTAACCCTCCTAAGCTAACTGGCTTTGTATTATACTTTTAAGGGTATTCAAGAGTGGTGGTCCTCTGTTCATTTCTGTAACATTCTTCTAATGAAGAATTATCTTTTTAGTAGAGACTCTAAGTTAGTCAATTTATTTTTTGTGGCACCTAAGTAGACTTGATTTTGTCTCCCCTGTTCTCTTTTGCCTGAACTTGGCAAATTGTTCAAAATCATCTTCGAATAGCTGATGACTACTATAAGATCAAAATCCTTTGATAATAGCCCCTATATTTCCAACACTCATGATAGTGTTATTTAAACAGTATTATAGCTCATTAATGGGACCTAAAAATGAATTGAGAGGCCTACTCTTTTTCTAATTAAACAGACTGGAATTGATATAAACTAGAATAGAAAATACAAATATTTGAATAGTAAGATTCATTATTTTTCTTGAAATTTTTCATTTAATTGTAAAATTCTATATATGTATAGATATATACATATGTATGTATAATATTTTATATATATATTGTTCTCTCTTTCAAACACACACATACACACACACACATTTGACCCTTGAGCAATACATAATTCCAGTTATAAATAGATTTTCTTCTGCCTCTGTCACCTATGAGACAGCAAAATCAACCCTTCCACTTCCTCCTCTTCTTCAGCCTACTGAATGTGAAAACGACAAGGATGAAAATGTTATGATGATTAATTTCTACTTAATGAGTGGTCATATATTTTTTTCTTCTTTATGATTTTCTAGATAACATTTTACTTTGTCTAGCTTACTTTATTGTAAGAATGCAGTACGTACTACATATAACATACAAAATATGTGTTAACTGCTTGTGTTATCAGCAAGCCTTCTAGTCAACAGTAGGCTATTGGTTGTCAAGATTTGGTGGTGTCAAAAGTTATGCCCAGATTTTCAACATAGAGTGTATGGTTTATACAACATACACATTGTTCAAGTATCATGTATACAGACACATAAACACACACACAAACACACACGAGGCAGAGAGAGAGAGAGAGAGAGAGAGAGAGAGAGAGAGATTGAAGTGTTTCAAATATCAGAGTTTTTTTGTTTATGGAATATTTGCATGATTTGAGCATCCCAGGTATGAAAATATAAAGTCTGAAAATGCTCTAATGATGGCTGGGCATGGTGGCTTATAACTGTAATCCCAGAATTTTGAGAAGCCAACGTGGGTGAATAACTTGAGGGCAGGAGTACGAGACTAGCTTAGTCAATAAGGTGAAGCCCTGTCTACTAAAAATACAAAAAATTAACTGGACATGGTGGTATGTGCCTGTAGTTCCAGCTACCCAGGAGGCCAAGGTAGGAGAATCACTTGAATCCAGGAGGCAGAAGTTGCAATCAGCTGAGATTGTGCCACTGTACTCCAGACTGGGCAATAGAGTGAGATTCTGTCTCAAAAAGAGCAAACCAAAATGAAATGTTCTAATGAGTATTTCCTTGAGCATCATTCTGCTGTTCAAAAAATTTTTGATTTTGTAGCATTTCAAATTTCATATTTTTGGGTTTAGGATGCTCAACCAGTTAAAGTGTACGTGTGTGTGTGTGTGTGTATGTGTGTTATCTATGATATATTACAAATTATATATAAAAAATAACGGTATGTAAACATTTATTTATTTATTTATTTTCGAGCTGAAGTTTTACTTAAAACATAAAAGAAATGTTCCCCCAAAATGCTGATGAATAAAACAAAAGGATATGACACAGTGCTCTCTTCCTACGAGTTAGCCAGCCTATCTAAGTGCAGGGTAATACACAGTACTTAATGCTGGTAGAATATCACAGTAGTTTAGTGTTAAAGATTACATGTGCCTAGATTATGAAGAGATTCTCAGAATGTGATGATTAATTCTGGGTTTCCACCTTACTGGGCATGAACAAAAGCGCCTGCTCCTTGGCCATAACCAAATCCCTTGGGCCCATAGTTCTTTGCATAACATCCTTTACCATAGATTTCACCTTCTTTTTCAGTCACAGTTGTTGATTCAAGACTCTTCCCACACTCTGCACATCGGAAACAGTTTTTGTGCCAGGGCTTTCCAGCTCCAATGTTCTTCTCGGCAGCATATACAGAATCCCCGCATCTGGAACACTTCTCAGCACCTCCATATTTCTGAGCAAATTTAGAAGTGTTTGGATTTGTCGTAGACCTGTGGAGCTGAGCACTCTCTGGTTAGATGCCCAGCCTCTCGCCACGGTGCATGCTAAGCGTGCCAGCGCCCTGGCTGTAACCATAGCCTTTTGGCCGATGTATGTCTTTCCATAGCAGCATTTGCAGTAGATCTCTTCATCGTGAATAGCCACTGTTGTGCTGTCTAAAGTTTTCCTGCAAACCGTGCAGAGAAAGCAGCAGCAGTGGAAACTCCTGCCATCACACGACACCTCTTCTGTGTGGCACACGGCCCTCCCTCAAGCCCCACGCTTGTTTCCACCGCCCCAGACAGGCATTTTGAGTTGGAGGTGGTAGCTCCGCAGATGGAGCTAGCGAGGCTGGGCTGGAGGGAGGGTCCAGAGAGTCCGAGATCCCATAAACATTTATTAAATAGAAATAAAATATATGCTTAAAAATGTACTTGTTACCACGTAAAATGTATTTTTTTCTGTGGGTCATGATCAGAAATATTTGAGATTTTTCTGACCTATAGAACAAAGTCAAAGCACCTGGTGTGATGCGAAGACTGCCACGATCTTCTCTCCGTTTACCACTCCAGTACCATTGCCTTGATTTAAACATTATCTCGTTACTGTACCAAACTACCCAACACACAATATAAGGTTGTTTTTTGTTTTGCTTTGTTTCAACCTGATTTCAGTTATGCTGTCCCCTCTGCCAGGAATTCCATCCCTCTTCCTACATCCACCTCATCCACATAATTTTTATTTAACATTTTCACTTAGCTCAGAAATAAACTTCCCCAAGAAACTTTCCTGAATTTATCTTTTTCCAATGGGTCAAGGTACCCATTGCTTGTTCTCATGGGCCACTTTACACAACAACTATAGTATAGTGATATAATTAAGAGTGGATACGTTTGACCAAATTGCCTATTTTTGAATACTGGCTCCTTTACTGCTTTCTGTATGACTTTCAGCAAGTTATTTAAGTTCTATGTGTCTGAGATTCTTAATTTGTGAAATGAAAATAATAGCTTCCACCCAACATAATGGTTAATTAAATGAGCTATTGTATGTTAGGCACACACCCCAGAGTATTTGCTCAATATGAACTATTATTACGTTACAGTGATATGTTTGCTTCTGCTTCTAATGAGCATTCTGTGTGTGAAAACTCTTATTCTGTTTGAAGATGTTTCTAGCAAACAATATTTTCATCTACTTTTATCTGAATGCCTTAGCATTTTTGAAAGAATGAACTGTTGGTGTTCGGGAGGAAAGAAAAGGATCCAGCATTCTTTTTATAAGAAGAATAAGTAAGTTGTAAACAGAGGAGGAAATCACCATCAGCTGCCTTGAAATTCATGCAAGAGTCTTGAATGGCTATTCAAGAGGCACTTGCAAGTTTTTCTTCTGGGGTTGCATTCATGTAAGTCCTGGGCTTGTCAACTACCCGGTCTAGAGGCCTTCTGTCAAATTTTGGTTTGGCCTCTCGCCATCAAATTTCTATTATTCAGTCAACCTGCCAGTAAACAACTTTATTTAAGCTCCAGAATCAGAAGATTCTGACAGCCTCAAAAATGTTCCGGTTGATTCATTATCAACATGTCCATGAGGGTAAAAACAAAAGAAAATGTAAGATGAAAAAAACTAAGTTCCATAAAGTCTATTCCTTCTCTAGAAAATAATAGCTTGTACCCAACATAATGGTTAATTATTCCTTGCTAATAGCTTTTCTCACTAAAATTTTCACTCTTCTTTCTATAGCGATGTGACCTCAAATGAACTGTGATTTTTTTTTAATATAAAGGCCAAATTGTTTTGCTTCCCAAGTTTCAGCCAAGGTAAAGTATAATGTTACCTTCAGTCAGGTGTATTTCCAACTTTGTATCTGCAATTCCCCCAAGCTAGTGTAGAAGGTAGATAAACTATTGCTAAAATATGCTTCTGTGCCATGTGAAGTTGATTTAAGTGTTAAAACTATTAATTTCCCACAGTCTAGTATTTGCAATGCATGCCTGTATGTTTGCCACGTCTCTCTCAGTCCATTATGAACATCCCTGGGTCACTGCCTGCCTTCACCGGAATGTTTGTACATGGTCCTGAGGCAGAGACACATTCTTATTATTAAAAGGTAGATTTAATTTGCATTCAGACAAAACATTGCTGCATTGCAATCAGAGGAATTGAAAAAAAAAACATTTGGAAAAATGAGAACGTTGAAATAAAAGCACTGTTCTGTAACATTTTTATTTCAGCAAAATATGCATGGAGATATATATATATATATAATTTTTTTGAGACAGAGTTTCACTGTCACCAGGCACTATGCTGGAGTGCAGTGGCGTGATCTCGGCTCACTGCAACTTCTTCCTCCTGGGTTCAAGCAATTCTTCTGCCTCAGCCTCCCAAGTAGCTGGGACTACAGGTGCGTACCACCATGCCCAGCTAATTAGAGACAGGGTTTCACCATGTTGGCCAGGATGGTTTCATGATCCACCTGCCTCGGCCTCCCAAAGCCTTGGATATTTTATTTCAAAGATCTCTAGAATCCAGTCCTTCTAGTGGAGAAATAAACTGAACTCATAGTTGTCTTTCTTGAAAAGTGAATTATGCATGTAATCCTGGACCATGGCTCAGAGGCCGTATAGTAGAATTACCTGGGAGCTCTTGAAATAATCACAATAAGCAAACTGAACTCCAGACCAATTAGCTCAGAATGTTTGAGGACATAGAACCTAGGCATCAGAATTTGTTAAAGCTCCCTAGTTAACTACAATATACAGTCAAGTTTGAGGACCATTATTCTGGAAACACTTAGTGGAAAAGTGTTATAAATCCAGTTATTTATAATTTAGCTCTTTGATAATACGTGTTCTTTTTCCTCATGAATTAGGGAACAATTGATAATCAGGTTTTTGTTTGTTTGTTTGTTTGTTTGTTTGTTTTAACAGTTTCTCTGTAGGAAAAGGCATTTTTAAATTCTCACTGGAGCTTGTCCTTGGACTGGTTGCCAGTAACACCAGATGCCAGTATGGTCGCTGTATTCTTAAAATATTCTAGTATCTAAACATGCGTTATAAAATTAACAGGCAGGGGTGAAGGCAGAACAATATGAAATGGCCTTCACTTTTTACCTTCATGTTGAAGGGGAGGATTTCCTCCAACAAAGGATAATTAAATTCCCAGGAGAGTGTTCTTTGATCTTATTCCCTAGAGATATACTAAAATAAAAGGACTGCTCTTTTTGGCAGGGAATGATGACATTTTATAATGCATAGGGGGTGAGGCAGGAGCGCACATTTGATTATCTCTGTAGTCTTCTTCTAGTTCCTCATCAGTGTTCTTTTACTTTACTCATGAGTACTCAGTGTTGAGACTTAACATGAGCTCTGTTTTTCCATAAAGCCATCCCAAGCTATTGATCTGCACATTTTTACAAATATTTTGAGAATTCACTCCTTAACAAAAAAAAAATGATCATTTCATTGTATGTACTCTACATGCCATCAGCCTATGAGTAAACCATGGAAGTTTATGGCCAAATTATATTGGTGCTGAACCTCCAACCTACTTGACTACAGGTTTTACTAAACTCTACCACGCTATCCTCAGCAAACGTTTTCAACATCACCAGAGGTGCTTATTCATGCCTTCCAATTAATCCTAATTGTAATTAGGATTTTTTTTTCAGATTCTAATAAGGATTCAAAATTCTTAAGAAGAATTTTCAGACCAGACCTCACATGAAATAGTCCCTGATATTATATATTAGTTGCTTCATGACCATTTAATCGATGGCTTTCATTTAATAAATAGTATTCATTTAATAAATAGGTTTTAGCATCTGTATCAGTTTTCAATCACTGAATAACAGATTACTACGAAGTTAGTAGCCTAAAACAACATCTATTTTTAGCTCCTATTTCCGTAGATCAGATGTCTGGGTGAGCTCAACTTGCTTCTCTGCTCAGGGTCTCAAGAAGGCTGGTATTCAGGTGCCAGTTGGGCTGCTCTCTTATGTTGAGGATTTGGAGATGAAACTGTTTCCAACTTCTTCAGAATGTTGCCAGTATTCAGTTCTGTGAGGCTGTAGGACTGAGGTCCCAAGTTTCCTTGCTGGTTGTCAGCTGGAGGGCATCCTTCACGGTTTTTCCATTCTTAAACATACATAAATACAGACATAGGTTGAGTACCCCTTATCTAAAATGCCTGGGACCAGAAATGTTTCAGAGTTTGGATTTGCTTCAGATTTTGAAATATTTACATTGCACTTACCAAGTTCAGCATCCCACATCTGAAAATCCAAAATCCAATATGTTGCAATGAGCATTTCTTTTGAACATCATATTGGCTGTAAAACATTTCAGATTTTGGAGCATTTTGGATTTCAAATTTTCAGATTTGGCTTGTTTAACCTGTATCATTGGTGAGATCTATTGTCATTTAAAAGTTCATTTAGAAGTTTAAATTTAAAAAGTTCATTTAAAAAGTTAAAAGTCATTTAAAAGTTCCACACACCCTCAAAAGGAAGACAATTATGCAAAGATAAGGGTCATTGCAAATCATTCTTAGATTCTGCTAAATATAGCACATCTGGAGAGTACACAAGGCATAAAGTAGTACAAGACTCTAGCCATCCTAAGAATACATATAACATGGTAAGATAACATGGGCAAGGAGTGGAGGTGAGTGTAATATATAGATTATGTAATAATATCAATGTTTGCTTAGTATGATCAGTTCACATCATTTCTAAAGGAATTGTCCAGTTTGTCCTTCATAAAAAGTCCTGTAAGGTAGAGTCCATTGTTCTCATTTTGCAGTGGAGGAAGCCGAAGCTCAGAGACCTTAAATGAATTGACAGATGTCTCAGAAACAGTTGGTGCTGAGGCTTTACCCAGAAATGAATGATGTCAAAGTGTGTAAACACAACATGCTGTTCCTCCCGGTACTGTACTTTCCATAAGCAGCTAATGTCCCTCACTCCTCCATGAGGATCCCTTAATTTGACCTTGTATTTCTTGTTACACTTCTACTTCATACTTCTCCACATGAAGCCCAGTCAACCACTGAGGTCTTCTTCCTCAGCAACCCCAGGGGATTGTGAGAATCAGAGAGGTCTTTTCTCCTTGGCTTCTTAGGTTCTTGCACCCATAGGAAAGTCTCTTGCTTTAAGAAATCTCCAAGTGAGGAGTAGACACCTCTCTCTCCTCTTGTATAGCCTCAAGCCACAGGATCATGTATAAAATTGAGTTACAAGTTATTCGCTTCACTGCAATGACAGTAAATACAGAGCCTTGGAAGTGACATGCCGGTGTCCCCATCTTTATTTTTGAATTTAATCGCATTTAACTTTGGTGTTTCGGTGGAGAACAGAGAGCACAGGCTCTGTAGTCTCCATTAAGAATGTATTGTCTCTTTCTCTCCTGACCCTCAGATCATCTTATAAGGTTATAAAGTGTATTTGGGAAGGGAGGATTAGTCGGTGGGGGCTGCTATTAATCATAGCTCTGGAAAGAGGATCAGGCCCCATATTCTTTGGAATGTGAGGTATTTACGTATTTGTGGTCCTAATAGTCATATTCAAGCTTCCAAAGAAAATGCAACAGGAAATGTCCTATTTGACAATGTGACACTTCAGTTCAATGCTGGTTGCATTGTATGTACTCAATAATTGCCAATTAAAAATGACTATCAAGGATTAAACTGTCATTTTAGATAACTCTTTAATGAAAAGAGAAAAGCATGAACTTTCATATTTCTTATGGTCTTCTCTGCTTTCTTATTAACCACCAAATTCCATCACAAACTGTGTGTATCTTAAGTAAAAGAGAAAATATCCTGATCACAGAATAAATTCCTGCAGGTTGTGTCAATCAAATTAAATCATTTTAACTTGGAGAGTAAGGAGTGTCTTTACCATTTCTGTACTGTAACAGTTTCTCTCATTGTGCCAGGCAACTCTCATTTGTTTAAATTCTTAGCTGGAATGTATTTAAATGTGTCTAATTTACTAGATGTAATTACAATAAATGTTGATGTAATTAAGTGATATGACAGAATATTGGCCATAATGGAATTAATTTTAATACTGTGTAAATCACAAGTTACTAAACAATGGGAAATTGATCTGATGTGAATTTCAACACTGAAATACAATGTAAATCAGTATGGCCTAACAGAGGGAAGATAAAACCATAATGTTAGAGAGGATGAATTTACTTTCAAAAGAAGCAAGTAATGATTTCTCCTTCAAGTTCTGTGTACTTAGCTCAAAGTGGTAGTTGCAATAAGATAAAGTATAGATGTTGTCTCCTCATTGCCATCTTGCTTATAAACTTGGTTCTGCCCTGAAAATCCATATGGCGTCATGTGTTTGTACAGTGTTGGTAATTCACAGTTCTAAGTTAATAAACAGTAGATAAACACGTGTATATATGTTAATACTCATCAAGAAAACATAAATGCTTACTGGACTTTTAAACATTCAGAATCATGACCAGTTTCTATTTGTGTGAAGTTTGATCAGGCAAGAGAACTTTAGAGGAATGCTTACCAACAAAAGCAAAATGCAGTTGTCAATTCTTAACTATAAAAAACATGCAGGACATTTTCTTAGTGAAGATCTAAAACAGACTGTGACAGTTAGGGAGAAGTGCATTGGCCAAGAAGGCTCACAAAATAAAATGTGTTAGGAAGAGCAAAGAAAGTGTTGATAACCTTTAGACTGATTATCAAGTAGATCTGTCTGTTTTCCCCCTTATCTTACAAATTGCAGAGGCCAATGGTTGGGATAGGAAAACTCAGTTGTTACTTGTGGGTAATTTAATGGAAGAAAGTTTGATTCTAGTCTTGAGTGGACTTGATGGTTAGTGATTGATTGCCATTGAAGCAGTTACCTTCGCCAAGATAGCATCGGTGGTCTGCTAGGCTAAAGAAGCATGCGGAAATTTATGTCAGTTTTGAAATGACTTAAGATACTACATTTTTAATTGTTTCATATATACATACATTTTGTATGATATATAGATAACTATTACATATATAGTTGAAATCATGTTTGCTCAGTATTTAAAGTAAACATGTCTAATTTTCAACTCAATATTTAAGATAAAAATTAATAAGTGTTTAAATTTGTCTTACAAAAATATCTCCAGAGCCTTTGGAAAAGAAACAAAATGGAACACAGATAATGAAGAAGAATGCTGCCTACAAATAGTAAAAGCAGTTGTAGAAAGTTGTGTAATTAGCAGCTGACATTTTTAATAAGAGGGAATATATTATATGATTTTTAAATTTTAAAAATTTTATGCAAAGTAAAAATACCATTTCAAAAATAATTTATTTGGAAAATGAAACATTTGTAATAATGCTGTAAAGTATATTTTTACAAATAATATCTAATTAAGGCTTGTCAATATCATGAGGTTAGTCAGAATAGTACTATTGCTACTGAATTAATTTTTGCAAATTATTTTTATAAAAATATTCTTCTAAAATGGAAAATGTCTATATTCCATTGTGTGTATATGTAATGTATATTTGAAACACCCCCCCCACCTTGGTTTTTTTTTTTGAGGCAGAGTCTTGCTCTGTCGCCAGGCTGGAGTGCAGTGGCACAATCTCCGCCTCCTGGGTTCAAGCGATTCTTCCATCTCATCCTCCCAAGTAGCTGGGACCACAGGCACGTGCCACCATGCCTGGCTATTTTTTGTATTTTTAGTAGAGACGGGGTTTCACCACGTTGGCCAGGATGGTCTTAGTCTCTTGATCTCTTGACCTTATGATCCCCCTGCCTTGGCCTCCCAAGGCTGGGATTACATGCATGAGCTACCGCACCCGGCCGAAACAACATTTAATCTTGTTTATGGAGTTGAATTTGGTGCCCTTTTTATTATTTCATATTTTATGGTTTTATCTTAATCTTCTGGTTCCATTTCTGCCACAAAGGTTATTTCATAGTGCATTGTTGCTATTGATTTTCTTTTTTATTTCTTTTTAAGAGTAATTCTGAAGGAGTTGCTGTGTAAACATCAGAGGAAATAGAAGCAATTACTCCGTTTTAAGACAAAATTTTACCCTGACAATGTTTATAAGCAGAGTTTTACATTTAGGAGATTGCAGACTTTATGTAAGTTCCATAAATAGTTTTAATAAATTCATTTTCCTAGTTTTAGTTAGCTTGCCAAAGAAAGCAATATTATTTTATACTAGTGCCAATGATGATTTTTCTTAATACTACATAAAACACTGCCTGATTCTTACTTAATTTATTGTCCTGAATGATAATCAGATTTGTGAAACCAAAGCATAGAAATCAGTTTGACTGGATGAGGAGCATTTGGGGCATAACTTTGGTTAAGTTAACCAATGTGCTGCTGAGTTGTGTAAAAAAGTTTATCTCTTTAACACAGGCTAATTACTGGTAATTTTAATATCAAGTGGTTGGATTAAGTGATTCTCTTACTTGTTTATGAGATCATCTTTTGTTATGATGATTTCAGTTTTCTTTTTGTTGTTCCTGAACTCTTGCGTTTCGTAAATTCAATTAGCAGAGTGGCTTGCAAAAGAATGTTCCAGAAGTTCATCCTCCTCTTCCTCTCCTCCTGCCTACCTGCCTTCATTCCTCCCACAAATTTTACTGAGCAACCTCAACATGGCTGGCACTAAACAGAGTTAAATAATAAGCAAAATTCTTCCTTTGAGGAACTTACTATCTAGTGGGAAGATTGACTATCATCAAAAGTTAATATTATACAACACTGAATATAACATATTGCTGTCAACGCAGATAAATCAAAACTTTTATGGACTTTCCAGATGTGGTAACATTTTGCAGAACATTGCATCAAGTTTCACCAAAAAATGACAATCTGTGTCTGAAAAGAATAGTAGCTTTCCGGTCAAAATTCCCCCAGTCTGCTTTTGCTCTTAGTAAGATCATCTTAACAAACAGGAGTAAGGATATACCTTTCCCAAGAAGTATAATCAGTGACAGCCAGCCTGATATCCTCAACATTTTTAACCCATGATTTGAATCTGTTCATTGAATTGAGTCGCTGGAAATACTGGGCTGCTCAGTGGAGAAGCATGTGTTAGTTGGGAGCCAAATGATTTGAATTCTAGTCCAGATTTTTGCCAGGAATGGGTTATTACCTTCTTTTCCTCATAATGGAAATTCAGTTCAAATCCCTGCTTTACCCACTTTATAAGACCATTTTTAAAATGAAGTCACATAATTGATGCAAGTATTCTTTGTAAAGTTAAATGCATTATGCATATGGGTGGTGAGTTGTGGTGATATTAGCTGTAAAGTACCACTGAATTGCTACAAACAGTCCTGGCAGTTTTGACAGATTATGGCAGATTATGTTTCTAGAATAGACACTATAAATTGAAATGAGAAGTATGCAATCTAATTGTTCCCCTAAAATGTTGTTACAGTAGAGATCACATTTCTGACCAATAGCTTAATGTCCCAAATTACAGAAATATCATACACACCATATGTAATCAAATATTAAGCCAACTTAAAGTGTACCACTATTCCTTGTAAAGTTTTCTCAAAAAAGTGGTATGTATCATTTTTTAAAGCCCAAGAAATAATCTCACCCTATTGTCTGCTGACTTATTTCATTGCAACAAATGAACACTACCAAAAAGATTACAAACCTGAGTGAGGACTCTCTGAGTAGTGTTTGACAAGCACCACTAAGAATATTTTGGGAAGTCTTTAATCCACTTGAGTCTTTTTTGAGCAATCTTTAAGGTATAGTTAGGGTGTGTTTACCTACTCACATGTTCTTATTATACATTTTTCTATAACAGATTACTGACCTGTTATTTTTTAACAGAAAGCCTGTTTTTTTATGTTTTGTTTTTATTTATTTATTTATTTATTTATTTATTTATTTATTTATTTATTAAGATAGAGTCTCGCTCTGTTGCCAGGCTGGAATGCAGTTGCACGATCTGAGCTCACTGCAACCTCTACCTCTTGGGTTCAAGTGATTCTCATGCCTCAGCCTCCCAAATACCTAGGAGTACAGGCACGTGCCACCACACCAGGATAATTTTTGTACTTTTAGTAGAGACGGGGCTTCATCTTATTGACCAGGATGGTCTCTATCTCCTGATCTTGTGATCCACCAGCCTCTGCCTCCCAAAGTGCTGGAATTACAGGCATTAGCCACCACGCCGAGCTGAAAGCTTTTTTTTTTTTTTTTTTTTTTTTTTTTTTTTTTTAAAGTTGTCCTTTCATCAGTACTAGCAGTTGTACCTCACCTGATAGAAGAAAAATCGTATATCCTTGATTGCACTCAATTTTGCATCCTTTGATCCCTCACTATCTGCTAGCCTATGATGTCAAAAGCCATGAAGGTTTGGCTTGAATTACAGCTAAATCGTAGGTTATTAATCTGAATTTGATGCAGAATCTTTAAGTTCCAAGTCCTGCATACTTCCTCACGTTATCAGATTTTAATGGTCATGAAAACAATGCTTTTTTCCTTTGTAAACATTTAGAATATATGGGCTATAAAATAAAGACGACAGTTTTTTCACAAACACAAAGTCTTGGACATTAATTTTTTTTTCTTCCACAGCATAATTATGTCATTCAAAATATTTTTGGAATGATCTCCATTATTATTAAATAATAACCAGTCCCAAGTTAATTTTTTTTTGTTTTATGTCATATCATTAGAACATCCTTCCTTCTCCCAAGACATTTGTCCTACTTCTTTGCCTCTTTTGCATCTCCCCTTTCACAGCCCTTTGTATGTAGACAAAGAACATCAATGAAAGAGAAGATTGTGTCTTTGAATAGTGTCTTCAACCACCAATGACTTGAAGCTGCTTATTATAAGAATACACTTTATTTATTTCACTTGAGTTTCTCAAGTTAGCAATTTGAGCCTTAATGGCATAAGCATGCTTATTTCTAAGAATTAGCAGTACTTTTTATTGTACCCATTGATTACTGAGAGGCAATCAATACAAATTGAATTATTGAAATAGGTTTCTATTTTCAGAGGAGATTTAGTTTTGTGGGGAGCAAAAAATGCTTTCAACTTTTCCAGTGATAGAACCATAAATTGGTATAGTTTATAATCCTCCAAATAGCTAAGATCTAAAGATTATCTTTGTAAAATTACCTGCTGAGCAGTATGCTTTGAAACTTCAAAATAATTCACCAAAGATTGAAAACAGAATGTTTGCCTTTGTTGGTTTTGAGACTACTTTTGAGCATCTGTTGGTTATATCATTGTAAAATTTTGTAAACACATCAAGGAGCAACTGATCAGTTGCAGGACTATGATCTTATCAAATTTGGCCCTCTTACTATTTCAGCCAAAGTATATAGAATATCGGTTTAACTTAAAAAAAAAAAAAAAAAAAAGAGAGAGAGACTTTTGTTCCTGGAAGCAGCATTTTCTATCTCTCTGATCACCATTGGCATCTGTTCATTTTCTGCTTGAGTGACCTTAGAGGACAGCAGTTACCTTGCATGTGATGAATGGTAGCTGATCCTTGGATGTCCCTATCTTAGGTGGTTTTTGTCTTATCCTAATAGGAAAAGCTTCACTATCTATATGGACTCCTAATAATATTGTAGAATCAATTATTTCTTTCCAAATGTCAAAAATGTCTCTCTTTTAATAAACTAGGTGACCAGTATGTGGAGGAAAAGACATCATTAACTTTTTCTTTCTTAAGGAGACCAATGTCTTCACCCATCAGTTTTGCACTTATTAAAAACAATATTCCCGTGGTGATGCCGTAAATACTTTCATGCAGCAAGATACAGCTCCACCTGAAACAAAGCAGTGGCTTAACACTCAGCTTCCTGGTTTCTGAAGAGAGCATCTTTTTTCCCTTCACAAAGAACTTTAATTTATAATTATATTCATCAATTAGACACTTCAAAGAAAACAATTTACTTTGTAAGAAAAATCAGGATTAGAACATTAACATTGGGATAATAATGTTGAGAACCCTTTTCTTCTCTTCTAGTTGTGTTAGACGTCACTCTGTTCCAACATGATTTAATTTATTCTGGTGCTTTATGAGAAAAATGCTCGTAAGAAAATATACTGTCTATGAATGTCAGCAAATAGTGATGATTGTCTTAAGTAAGGAATATGTTACACTTAAATGGATTAAAGCTGGAGAATATTTGGCTGTGCACTTTGTACTAATTTTACATCCTATTTGGGTTCGATGAAAGCTACACAGACTTATAAAAAGACAAAAATATATTAATGGTGTGGATTCTATTTAAGAAATTATGAATCAGAGAGATGGATACATTCTTGTGACCCTTTAATTCCTTCCTTCTAACTTCTTATTTGATCCCCCAGACACACACACGCGTGCGCACACACACACACACTCACACTCAACTTCTTGTAAATATTCCTGAAGGGTCTTTCTCCAGCAGCTTCATTTCTTTTTTCATAATTGCTCTCTCTGTTTCTCTCCCCTGTTGGCTACTCCCAAAATTTCATCTATCCACTCTTGGGGGATTACGCCAAAATCCATATTCCCAGCTCTAATCTCATTCATGAAATGGACCCGCCATACCTCAAATTCAATGTGTTCAGATAATCTTCCTGTCAAGCAACACCTTCACTTTACTTGACAACAGAATGTCGTTTTAGAAATCCAGGATGCCACTTTAAAAGAGATCTTTGAACTTCCCTGACTACACATTGCCCAAGGCTGGTGGACTTTATTTGCATTGTCTCTTTCTTTCCATTCTTCCTACTTTCATTTCTGCTGCTGGACAACATTTTTTCTAGCTTACTAGCCTTTCCCCTGCTTTACCTTCCCTCTGGCCAAATCTATCATGTTCATACCATGAAAAAAATATTCTTAATAACACAGCTCTTGAGTATGTATTCAGTATCTACCTCTGAGTGTGTAAAGTCCTATACTATATGAAAGTCTTATAATAAGAATTGGTCATATTCTGCTCTCAGGTAACATAATGTTGTCTCGTTCATACAATATATGTATTCCTGAAATGATGTATAATGTATATAGTATGTATATAATTTCACATGTAAATATTATAAACACCTTTGCTTATATTTTTATATTCTATTTTTACACATGTAACTTTCTGTGCCTGAATGACTAGTGAAAAACGTGAAATTGAAGATACAGGTACAATGCCAACTCCTCTTAGAGAGAAGTCCCTGTGAAAATGATCTCAACTTGAATTTTGTTTAGGAATACATGCGTATCTTATCTCCACTGCTAAACATCAGTAGCCTTAGAGACAGAGCCCATATCTTATCCACCACGATATTCATTCATATTGCAAAACAGAAGGCATTTTATGCAGTGGTTAAGCACATGGGCTTTAACCTTGCCCCACCTGTGTACCTCTATGTGTCTTTGAATTGGCTACTGAATAATACCTACTTAAGGTTGTTACGTGGATTAACTAAGATAATACACACGAAGTACTTAATACAGCCCCTGGGACATAATAGACTTTCAATGAAAATATTAGTTTTTATTGTTCTCTTAGCATTTGTGTGGTACGTAAGAGAAAACCAAAGGACATTTTCTTACAGCACGTTGGTGGCTTGTGAATCGCATATGCTTTACATGTTGCAGGAAATTCAAACCAACAGCAATACTGTGTTTGCTGTAAGAGTTTGTTTTCAAATGGCTTGAAAGAGGATGTTTTACGAAAGGGGTAGGATTTGACAGTTATCTTATGTACTCATACAATTTCCTTTCAAAGAAGAAATGATCTCTGCATTTGTTAAACTATTTCTGTTTCTTGTTTTAGTTTTAGAGAAGCTTGAAACTTTCAGATGGATAAGGAAGGGCTTCACTAATTTCTGACTGCAGACTCCAGACATATATTCAATAAAGCAATATAGGAGAGCTATCTAATCCATTCTAAAATTACATGTATTCCCTTAAGTAATGGAATAAAAATAATGTCACTCAGCTTGCTATATGTTTCTCTTGTGAATGTCAGGAGGTCCTACGGACTAACATTAGTGTCTTGTTTCCATAATAAAAAAATCCTTGGAAATATGCAAAAATTTTGAATCACATTCCCGGGGCAGTAAAATTATGTCACGGAGTAATCAACTTACATAGGAAAACAGGTTTAAAAAATAGATATAATTTTGGTAATTTGAGTTATTGTGCAGCTTTAAGGAAATTCTACTATAGCTAAAATTTTGAACGATTTTATACTTTTCAATTTCTTAAATTTAAGGTAAGATTGTTTAATATAATCTATTGGAAAACAGTGATCTTAAAATACATTAAAATACTTATATTTAAATGCTTATTTTTTTTCTTAATGCTTACTAGAGGAATACTCTTTGATCTCAAACAGCAAAATTTTAATTTGTATTCAAAATCCTCCTTGATTCTTTTTTCCAAGTAACTTTCTTTTGAAAAGCTATTCATAAAAGTTTTTGCAAAACATTCACAAGTAAATGATATCTACAGAATATCTTTTTGTTCCACTGTATTAATTCTTTATAGATTATAGATTGTTTTTTCTTTGCCTGACTTATGAATGTTTAACTGTAGGAATCTTTCCTTATTGAAGTATTGTAATATTGTGTGACTATTATATTCTCATGTCATCCAAAATTGACCTCTAATCTTTAGAACTGTCCTTTTTTTTTTTAAACAATGAATGGTCAATTCCATTTGTTTTTACTGTACAGAAAGGTGTCTAAGCTTTTCTGTTTATCTCATTATGTCTTATAAAATTTGTAGCTATTATACTACCTTGATTATTTATAATTCCCATGTTTCTTAATTTTTTCACACTGTTTCTTTTTTAATTTTAGTGTGTTTTTACAGAACAGGTGGTGTTTTGTGACATGAATAATTTCTTTAGTGGTGATTTCTGAGATTTTGGTGCTCTTATTACCCAAGCAATGTACACTGTACCCAATGTGTAGTCTTTTATTTTTTTTTTAATTCATATCTTTATCTGAAGAAACTACATGCAGATTAGGATAAAAAATAATCTTCAAAAAAGAGTCCAGAAAGTTCTAAACATAGGAAGCACCAGGAATCTGTCTTTTTATATAGACAATAATTGCACTGATATAATCTGTCTGAAGTAACTTTTTAATCTCTGTAGTTTATTGAAGGTGTATTACTTCTAAAGGAAGAGTTGGATGGTAAATTATGATTAATTTTAGTCAATTTTAGTTCAGCAGCAACTACATATCTCCTCCACTCCCCATCCTGTGTTAGGCTTGCATGCAACTTGTAGAAGCCATGATGGACAGATAAGACTCTTCTTGTCAAATATCAGTGTGTTTTGATTTCTAGCAACTGTCTCTGACTATGTAGGTGCAGATACAGAGGCGGGTACCCATCATTTCACCCTCTCCACGTTGTTGCAAACCCATCCTCCCTCCTGCTAAGAGGGGGATTTAAAGTCCTTGTACCTTTCTCACACTCACTTTATTTTTCTTCTTTTCTTCTTCTTTTTTTTTTTTTGGAGCCAGAAAATAAAGATTTAGACATTCAAAAGCAACTGCATATGCAGAGGAAATTAGAGTCACTGTACATGCTTAGGGAAAGGCATTAGCCCAGAATAGACTTGAGAAGACCTCAATTTTATAGCTCAGGCTGATTCTTGGCTCTAAGACAGCCTACAACAATCAGAAAAACCCAAATGAACAAAAATGAAAAGCCAAACCAAAAAACAGCAAATCTGAGGAAGGAAGGTAATTTGATTTCCAAAGTTGACATTTCATCAAATTTAAATGTCCATTTTTCAATAAAAATTATACAGAAAGAATTAGGAAAAAGTATGACTCATTTAAAAAGAAAAAAAAATAGAAATTGACCCTGAGAAAAACCAGATGGCAAGCCTGCTGGACAAAGACTTTAAAACAATTGTCTCAAAGAATAAAGAAATAAATTAAGAAAAAAAATAATGAAGGAGTGAAATGGAAGTAGCAATGAAGACATAGAACATCTTTAAAATTGCAAAAAAAAAAATTCTAGAACTGAAAAATTAACTAAAATGAAGAATTTACTAGAGGGATTAAAATGCAGATTTTAGCAGACAGGAAGAAGAATTACTGAGCTTGAAGACAGGTCAAGCTATTGACCTGGTGAAATTATTGAGTGTGAGGAACAGAAAAAAAAAAAAAAAAAAAGTTTGGAGAAGAGTAAATAGAGTCTGAGGAACCTATAGGACACCATCAAACAAATGAACATACAGGTTGCTGAAGTCTCAGAGGGAGAAGATAAGGAGAAAGAGACAGTGATTGTTTGAAAAAATAATACCTGAAAATTTCCCGAGTTCAATGAAAACATGAATATAAAACTCTAAGAAGCTCAACAAACTTCAACTACGATGAATTCAAAGGGATATCACTGAGTCACATTAGAAGCAAACTCTCAGAAGACAGAGAGAGGATCTTAAAAGCAGTAAGAGAGAAGCAACTAATTCATATATGTCAGTCTTAATAAGATTAGCTGAGCTCTCACATCAGAAACTTTGGAGGCAAGAAGGCAGTGGGCTGATATATTTAATGTGCCAAAATAAAAAAATAAAACAAAACTGTCAACTGAAAATCCTATATCTGGCAAAACTGTTCTTTGAAAGGAAAGGAGAAATTAAGATATTCCCAGATAAATAAAAGCTGAGGGAGTTTTTACCACTAGGCTTGCCCTAAAGCAATATGTTATTAATTCTTCCTTATCTATGGCTTTGCTTTTTGAGTTTTCTTTTATCCATAGTCAATCACAATCCAAAAATACAAAATGGAAAATTCCAGAAATAAATAATTTATTCATTTTAAAGTGTGCACCATTCTGAGTAGTGTGACAGAATCTCTCACTGTCCTGGTTTTTGTCACCTGGGATGTGAATTATCCTTCTGTTCAGAATTTGCACATTATGCAGTACATATGTGTAGGATCAAACATAGTATAAATAGGGTTTGTTACTATGCCTTGCTTCAGGTATTCACTGGGGGTCTTGGAACATATTCCCTGTGGTTAAGGAGGGGACTACTGTATACATTCAGTGGAACATTATCAACCCTTAAAAGGAAAGACATTCTGACATATGTAGCATTCATATAAGATACCTAGACTAGTTAAAAATTATAGAAACAGAAAGTAGAATAATGGCTGCCAGAGGCTGGAGAGAGAGGAAATTGGTACTTATTTATTTGGGAATAGAGTTTTGCCAGATAAAAAGAGTGATTGAGAGGCTTAGTGGTGATGGTTGTGCAACAATATGAGTGCATTTAGTGCCACTGAACTCTGTGCTTAAAATGGTTAAGACTTTAAATTTTATGTTACGTACATTCTGCCACAATAAGAAAAAATTAAGAATTAAATATTCAACTATGTTTACATTTACAGCATGCTGCTTCCATTGGTGTTAATTTTAATTCCTAATGATTATTATTGGTAAACATTTTCTCTAGCTGCTTAAAATCTGTAGAATTGTCCATACTCTTCATTGTTATTTTCATTTCCTTTATTTGCTTATTGTATAGCTATATTGAAGTATGGTTTTCATACCATAAAACTCACTAATTTTTAAAGTATACAATTCTCTAATTTTTTAGTAAATATACTAAGTAATTGCATCCATTCCCACAATCCAGCTTTAAAGTGTATCCATCAGGCAAAAAGAAACCTCATACCCATTTTTAGTCATTCTCAGTTCTCACCTCCAGCCCCAGGCAGCCACTAATCTACTTTCTGTTTCTATTATTTATTGATCTCTTTTTTATTTGTTTGTTTTAAAACTTTGGAGCTTTTTGTACTAGTTTACAATTGTTTCTTTCTATATAAGAACATTAGAAACTAGAAGCCTGAGGCCCAACCTCCCCTGTTCCCTCATATTAAACCTTCTATGAAAATATAGTAGGATTATTAGAGAAGAAATAGGAGGAAATAAGAATGCTATACTGGTGCATACTGATATCCTCTTTTAAACTTCTGTCACTTTCATTTTTTTTTTTTTTTTGAAGAGTCTGAAATGTAACTGTCTTTTTTGACAGTGTTTTAGTATACACTGTTAATGAATATGAGTTAGAACTGTTTGGTTTGTAACTGTCAGAAAGGCAGCCTGAACTATTTAAGCAAGGGGGAGATTTACTGGCTCCCAGAATAGAAAGAAGCCTTAAATAACAAAGCTGAGGAAAGCAGAGTGCTAAAGTCCAGCCCTCGGGATTCAGGCACTGTCAGAAATCAATCTGGTTTTCCTTTTTGCCTCTCAGGTTGTCAGCTTCATTCAGTTTCACTGCAGACTAGGCTTTTCCTTACGTTGGAAAACTTAGTTTCTGAGAATTCTCAAGTTTTGTTGCCTAAGTCTTTAACCCCTGTGGGAAATGAATCTGAGCTTTTTTTAAGATACTGTCTAAAATCTAAATATTCCAGGATAAAGATGGGGATAGACTCTTGGCTCTAGATGCAGTGGGCTAAGTGAGGTACCTGTTGAGATTCACTCAGGGTGGTTGGAAAAATATTAAGGGAAATATTAGGGAAAGTTATAAGATTATAGTCTCAAACCTTTTGGAAGGCCAAAAGGTTTTAAAGAGAGTGGCTGAAGGCAGCCAATTCTTACCTTAGAGCGTTATGTCATAGGGTGAAGATTAGGGATAATAAAAGCTTCCCCAGTTAAGTCTGTTTACCTGCCTCATTCCTTTGTCTCTACTCTGTTTGCTCATGTAAACTTTGTGCTGAATGGCCCACTTGGAGGGAGGTCAAAGGCGGATTACCTCTTAATGGTGTTTGTTCTGGGCCTGGGAACCAAAACCTTTTATCATTCGTAAAACCACTCTTTTAACCATGTTAATTATCCACAAGCATGTTAGAACAGCTGTTATTAAATCTATACTGAATGAATGCTAAGAGGAACAGGAAGTTGGGGTTGGTTAACTGCAATCGCCTTCTGAGAGCAGGTGACAAACCCCTAGCCCAACTCTGAAACTGTATTCTGTGTCTGAGGGTGTATTTATTCATCCCTGAGTCAGGGTCTGCAGGACAGACCTCCACAGATGGTGATCAACCTCTCAGGTACACACTTCTGGACCAATCAGATGTGTTTAGGGAGGTAAGGTACAGTGTTTGGCCCAGTTTGAGCCTCTTCCTCAAGCTGTCAACTCTGGCTAGAGGTGTATGTTCACGTAAGAACATAGAAATCCCTATGGGCTCCATTTGGATGTGGTATGGGGAGGATCAGTTTCCTGTAACAGGAGGTATAGTTTTATAAATCCCAGAAGAGAAATACGGTACTGAGTAGAACCAAAAAAATATAGATAGGTATCTAACACCCACTTCCTAGATGATTCTTCTTTATTCTACAAAACGTATTATCTTTCTGCAGTTCAGAAATTGTAAAGAGGTACAAAATGACACATAAACCTTACTGGAAATTCATTCTTATAGGAACATTTAGCAGTAATATATTTTCGCTTCTTTAGAAGAACATTGAAACTAGCAGAATATGGACTTATCAGTAGGTAAGTGCTTTGCAAAAAGTAGTAAGCTTTATTTTATGTAGAAGACAAATAGACTTAATACATCCTTTGCTATTTCTGATGTCTAAGTAAAGACAGAACAGCAAGGATGTGGGTTGTGTTGTCTTTATATATGTCAGTGTTCATTGCAAGTGCTGTTTAAACCTACTTAATAGGAATTAATTAATACAGTGCATGCATGAAGACTGCATGCCAGAATCCATCCATTGTTGTGCTTGTCTGTTTGATAAATGAACTAGTAAAAGATGATTAACTCTAGGTCAGCTCACCGAATTGTAGTTTGAGCAAAGCTCAGATCTCCTCAAAGTGATCAAGCATGATTTCTTTACGGTGGTTGAATCTGCTTAAAGGAGAATTATCTATTTCCCCAGGAATAATGGAGAAATTCACTAATAGAAAGAAAAAAAAAATAAGAAATTTAAAGGGTGCAAATCTTGGACCAAATTTAAACCCAATGGGTGATTTGAATTTTAGATCCCACTTTCATTTGGCATCAGTAGTTTAGCTGATATGCATATGACTTCATACAGGCAGTGAGTTAAATGGCATGGTTAATACACTGGAATACTTTCAGATAATAATGAAAAAAGCCTATTCCTGGGGCTCAAGTCTTCTCTTGATCAGAACTACTGCTTTAATTTTCAGTTAAAGTAGTCACCAAAGATAAACGCACAGATCCAATAACATTCAACATTTTTATTTATTATGTGCTTGGCACTGAGCTAAAACTATGTATGTATAAAAGTAAGGAAAGTAAAATCTCTATGCCCAAATAGCTTATAGTTTAGTGTAAAAGCTAGCTGGGTAAGGAGGAAGAGTAAATGTGGTAAGTTTTATCAAAGAGGTATAAACGAGGTGCTGGGGGAGCCCAGGAACACTAGAATGAGTTAGGATGATTTTGCTGAGGGTGTCACTTATGGCTTCCCTCATGGTCACATTGAAATTAGGTCTTGAGGATATGATATGATATTCCATATCATTTGCTTCTCTTTGTATATAAGTACCTGTTTTGATTTGCCACCTATATAGATCAATTCTCTGAGCTATTTATCATTGGTGGTGACGAGTTGGTGTGGATATATCTCTACTTCTTTGCCAGCACTTTTGTGGATGGTAACTGTAACAAAATGGCCACACTTTGTCTTTTTTGCTTAGGCATTTCTGAAATTTTCCCTTTACTCCTTTCATAAGCTGGCAGCTCAAATGGTTATAAAATGGATTCCATAAAGTGAACGACGTCTATTTATGTTCATGGTATCAATGTTTCCAGCAGTTTCTCTTTAAAAATTATTCTTTACAAACAACAAATTGCCTCTTTTACAGCAATGACTTTCCACCTTCCCTCTCTGCTGCTGTAGACAAAAGCTGTGCATTGCTGAAAGACCTCTATTTTCACTATTTTATGCTGTGCTCTTAGAGAAAACATACTGTTAATATGAACCTGGTAAACAGGCTTCCAACACAGAGATGATTATATACAGTATAACTTCAACCCTCTGTGGCACCCCCATACCAAAAGAAAGGTAGATGTTGTCAGTGGTCTTTCTCTGGGTCAGTGCACTCTGCAGACCTAGGATTAGCACATTCCTTAGGACTCAGGTGAATGATCAGACAACAATTGCAAAGCAGGCTTTAAAATGGCTGGTATTTATTCATCCCAAATGACATCACATTGCTACTGAGAATCTGATTAAACTTTGTGTGTTTCTATCTGCCAGCATTGTGAACAGTAGCATCAGGGACACTTCGTGACTGCAATTCCAAATCATGAGACCATCAAAAAGAAAGAGAGGAATATGCCAACACTTGGAACTTTTTCAGAAATCTGATTGGCCCTCTGGATAAGCAAGTGCTTGTCTAGCACTAGACCTGTGTTCAGGAAAAGAAAAACAACTAAACTCAGTCAAATGGTGATTAGAAGGATGACATAAGCCATTTGTTTATTGGATGAATTGGACTTTGATTTTTTGCCCTTCACATGTTTGTGTAACAGCATTAAGACAGGCTAATATTTATTGAGCAGTATACCAGCTGCTATACTTGAGTAGAAAGCATACTCCTTACAGAGACTTCATGAAGTGGAAGCTAATATTAGCTTTGGATTTATAAATGAGGAAACTGACATATACAGAGGTTAAGCAACTTGTTAGCCATGTAGTCAATAAATGGTGGTGCTGTCTGCCTCTAGAGCCCACATTATTATGACCTCAATAAGCTCTGTAAGTGTCTAGGTTCCAAATGACTTACAACTTTAAAAAATATATATTAGTTTCATACTCACAGATACCAGATTATCATTAATACTACTTCTGTTTATTTAACAGTCATATGCTTGTGTGAATATGTTACTATGAGGGATGTGAGAATAGAAGCATCTGACAGTCAGCGAGAACCATTCTCCCAATCATAAGACTGGAGAACCTGTAGAACTCTACACGGTTGGAAATATTTTTAACTCATAGATGCCCCACTTCAACGTAGGATCTATTTCACATCTAGACTCTGTAAGCTAGGATTTCTACAGAATGCAAAAAGCTATATCCATCACCCTATCAGGCTTCAGCAATATAATCTGAAAACTTTCAGTACTTTAGAGGACACCTTGGGATTTCTAGCTAAAACTGTTTTACATTTGCTTTTCTGAAAGAAGAATCCTGTGGTTAAGGTTTACTTCGTGTTAGAAACTTGTTTTAATATGGTTAAGCTAAAGCTAAGTGGTTTTTATCTTAATTTTACAAGTGGGTTAGAGGATGTCTTATGACTAGAATGGTATTTATAATGTATGGTGGAGTTTTGTTTTTTCCACATGTGACTTCATATTACAGTCAATCACATAGTTGAACAACACTCATTTTAATAACAGTTCAAAGAATCGCCTCATCTGCAGGCATGCTGTCTGTTGTCCATTAGTCCTTTCCAGCTCTCTTTTACTCTAGGGATGCACGTGTGCAGAGGTGGACCCCACATATAGAATGCACTAAAATATGGCATTTTTGAAAGCAATTATCTAAATTTTTAGTTATTCGCAAATACCTAAGAAAATTTATTTGGATGCTGCTTCTTTGCCACTCTGTACTACTAGTAGGACTCTGGGCATGCAGATAAACATAAGGCATCTACCTTCTCTCCTAGGTGTTTGCAATTAGCTTTTCCTAGGAATCTTCTAAGATACTTACTTGAAGGAAGACATCGTTACTCTAGTTTCTTCGAGCTGATTGCAATTAAACAAATAGAAATTTGCATAACTGCAATGCTTGCTGAAACCCTGACCTTCTGAAGATTCCAGATGTGAGAGGGGTCTTTTACCATTCATCGGAAATTGCCAAGTATTTATAGAGGACTTATGAAACAGATAGCATTTGTACCGAGTGTTACAGAGGAAACAAAATAGGATAGAACTAACAAAATTATTCTTAGGGCATTCTTTATTTGGGGTCTAAAATTACTTGAACAATTTACAGTATGACGTAGTAGAGTGAAAATGAGTTTTAAAATGCACAAATGCGAAATAAATTCTAAAGAGGAATAAACCGAAAGCTTCAGAAAAGGCTGCCCAGAAGACTGACATAAGTATGAGGATGTAGAATTTCAGTGGGTAAAAAACATAAAGGAAAAGGTGGGGTAAAGGTTTTGGAACATTCATTAATGAAAGAAGGTTATTCAAAGAAAACATGGCCTATGTATATTGGTTTTTGGCCTAATATAAAAACTATGTTAATGTAAACTGCTTTTTTTTAGCCTAAAAGTAAAAGCAATATACATTAAAATCAAGATATAATCAGCTGTTTTGTTTTTTTGCTTGGCAACATGTTGGTATTAGTATTGGGGTCATACAAATTGTATAATTAGATTTCTATTCATTCAATATTGTATTAATTTATTCAGTACTGTGTCAGGCCCTGTGCTATGTGCTTGACATTAAGGAAAGCCTTGAAGAGTTAAATAACTTAACATTAGCATAGAAGATGTGATTCACTTATAAGCAATGAGAGGTCACATGGTTCCGGTGAGTGGGTTTAGAAGCTGGTTGTACAAATGTAGTTTTTTTCAGTTCTGACACCTACTACCCCTCCAGTTCAGGTCCTTAAATCAACTTAAAGTTTGCACAGGTCTTCTTAAACTTCAATTCAGCATATTCACATATTTTTCAGTATATTGCAATTTTTCCTTCACACACAAATGTTTACCAAGACATATTACAAATAAATTTGCCTTTGACCACTAATTTAAGTTAAAGATATGTCATTCCCCTGACTAGCGCATGTCACATCCAAACGAAATTACTTTGTCTAAATCAGATATGCTAAGTAATTCGAAAGTGTAATTTTAGAAAGAAACATTTCTATATTTAATTCTAATATGTCTGAGCTTCTTTACAACTCAGAGAAAATAAAATTATATTTTTGGAGATGATGGCATTTTTGGAAAGAGCCTCATGATAAGGTATTGGCAGAAAAATGGAAGACTCATAACAGTATTGAATGAGATCTCAATGGAAGAAAAGTAAATCAAAGAAAGGAATGAATATAAGGATGAGAGAAAAATCTGTTCTAAGGGATTCATGATACAAAGAAATGGAATAAAACAAACCACATATGAGTAAAACAACTAATGATTGAAAGGGTGTGTAGTAAAGGATGCTGAACCAGAAAGCTTTAATTACAATGCCAATCTAAAAAGGAATGATGCTTCTCTTTCAAAAGTGACATTGATCTGCTCAATATTTTAAGTTTCAATTAAAAGCCTCATTGTTTGTTGATAGAATTGTTGATGCAATTCTTCCAGATTATTACATTTGTTTTACAAGAGAATACTTCCTGTGTTAACTTCATTGTTGAAACCCCTTTATTTGATTTTGTTTCCATATATCTTGTCCTCTTGCTGTATATCTTTGCTTCCCTAAACAGGCAACCATTTTTTTCTTGCAAAGTGGACATCAGGACATAATGCTGTTACAGAATTTGAAACCTGAACTACTAGTAAATTGACAGTTTCTTCATTTAAAATCAGATTTTTTACTTATAACATTAAATTAAAAGTTGTCAGAAGAAAGGTATTTTAAATTGGATATTGTTATACTTCCAATGGGATCAGAGCCATCCTCATATTTTAAAGTTCTTGTAGTAAAGAGCAGGATATTTTTCCTCTTTGGTTTTATTTCTCAAAACGAGAAATCTAATACTTTGGTTACTAGAAGCTTATTAAAATGCAAAATGCAAGATCCCCCCTCTTCCAAATGTTTACTTAAATATAAGGTGAGATTTATTACCTTACAGTGTGGGTTACTAGATAGACATGGCAGGCTATCATAAAAATTATGCAATCAAAAAATATTTCGAGTGGTGTGTGGTGACATGTGCTCTGGAGTTACCCCAGTTACTCCAGTTATTCTCCCAGTTACTCTGGAGGCTGAGGTGGGAGGATCACTTGACCCCAGGAGTTTGAGCCTGCAGTACACTGATAGCAACTGTGAATAGCCACTACCTTCCAGTCTGTGCAACAGTCTGAGACCCTATCTCAAAAAAAAAATTCCTTTAAATTATGTTTTTATAATCTGCTGCACCCTTCTTGATGGATGGATGAATAAGACCAGATTCAAGAAAAAAATTAACTACACTTTTTTTCTCTTTTTTAAATGTAGTGTGAGTTTATGACACTGGGCCTCTTTCTGTTCAATATTTGCATTTTAATCATGATCTTCCAAAGAAAAGTAAAGAAAATACTGAGTTTCATAAGATGGTAAGATTCAATGAATCTCATCTTGGTACATAAAGAATGTGTGAGAAACATATTGTAGTGTAAGAAGTCAGTGAAGTCTTAATAAAAGCTGCTATAGGGCTGACCCTATTAGAGAAGCTGTCAAACTCAATGCTATGAGCATATAATAACAAAATATATTTTATATATATATATTATTTTATACATTATATATTTATTTTAATTAATATATTGGGCTAATGTTATATAAGAATATTATTTATGTTATTTATACTTTATGTATTTAATATATATTAATAATCATAGCCATATATTTATGATGATTTTTGCCATTCCAAGGGCTTTATTCAGTTTATATCTAGCCCCCTGTATCTTTTGCAGGTTGGTCGTCTGTCTGTTTAGCATGAAAATTAACTATTAGGTACAGAAATTTTAATTGTAGGCATCATTATTCTTTCCACATTTAACCTAAACAAAGTTTTGATATATGGATCAAAAAATTATAATAATATGGAAGAATGCTGACATGGTAAGAGCCAATGAATCTCTTCTTGGTACATATCCTTTCTCATATAACTTTGGAGCATGTCATTTGTGGTTACCAACTAGATTCTATTAACAACATCAGTAATGGCATTGTAAAAAGTTGAGCTCCAGGTAATATTAGTGTATTTGGTGATTTGAAGGAAAAGGGCAATCCACACTTAGGTTAGATCCGTTTTCTCTAACCTGATCATTCATCATTCAAAAAATGCTAGCTTGGGGAAATGTCATCTACTCTTCAAGAACAAGTGTTCTATGATCAAATGAGCTTGGGGAAACTAAAGCCCACTTGCAGAAGGTAGGAATGTGTTTGACCATCTAAAACACTGAAAAATCTCATTAAAAACCATGCTGGCTTAACTTATATTAGCAGATAAGCAGTCTAATGCATTTGCCCAAGGAAATACCTTTTTTTTTTTATCTCTGTTAATTTGTCCTAGAACATGTTTTCCTCTTATGATAATCTAAGACCTATTTCACCTCAATGGTATACTCTATTTGAAATTTGCCATTAGGAAATCTTATTAAAAAGATTAGTAGGTACAATAGAATGTAGTTTAACCAAAATACTGTTATAGATGCTAATTTATTTAATTAATGGTTAAGTGGCATCATTTAAAAATACTTACATAGTTAGAAATTACTATAATTACATAATTTTTGTATTTATTAACCTATCAAATATTTTTGACATTGCTTTTGTTAATTTAGGACATTTTAGAATTCCATTCTGTCACTGATAGCTATTGCATAGATGCTGGGCTCTAAGTAGACAGAACGTAATATACTTAACATGTAAATATATTCCAGCTGAAATTTGTGTTTGTTTTCTTTCTTTCTTCCTTTAAAAAAAAAAAAAAAAAAAAAAAAAAAAATATATATATATATATAGATTAGAAACAAAATCAGCTAACCAAAGTTTTGATCATTTGGGTTCTAGCCAACTGAAATTTTTTTTATTGTTCTTACATAGGCTTTCTGATTTGATCCTATGGCATTGCTGAATACACTCACTAACCACAGAATATTCTATCTTTATATTTGACTGCTCAAGTATTGGATGAATATAGAAAAAAACTCATTGGAAATGTTTCCTTTAAGGAAATTGACATAATGTAGTGGTATACTTCACAATACCAGGCTTAATATATCTGAAACATTATATCAAACTGTTTTATGATTTAAAAAATTGTCTAATTATTATACTTTAAGTTCTGGGATACATGTGCAGAACGTGCAGGTTTGTTACATAGGCATACATGTGGCATGGTGGTTTGCTGCACCCATCAGTCCATCATCTACATTAGGTATTTCTCCTAATGCTACTCCTCGCCCCCCACCCCTGACAGGCTCTGGTGTGTGAGGTCCCTGTACCCCCTCCCCTACTGTGTCCATGTGTTCTCATTGTTCCACTCCCACTTATGAGTAAGAACATGTTGTGCTTGGTTTTCTATTCCTGTGTTAGTTTGATGAGAATGATGGTTTCCAGCTTCGTCCATGTCCCTGCAAAGGACATGAACTCGTCCTTTTTTATGGCTGAATAGTATTCCATGATATATATGTGCCACATTTTCTTTATCCAGTCTATCATTGATGGGCATTTGATTGGTTCCAAATCTTTGGTATTGTGAATAGTGCTGCAATAAACATATATGTGCATGTGTCTTTATAGTAGAATGATTGATAATCTTTTGGGTATATACCCAGTAATGGGATTGCTCGGCCAAATGGTATTTCTGGTTCTAGATCCTTGAGGAATCGCCACACTGTTTTCCACAATAGTTGAACTAATTTACACTCCCATCAATTTAGGAGTTTGGAAATCTACTTGGACATGCATAGTAACTACTGCAGTTCATACTTTTGAATGAATCATGGTAATTATAACTGCCAGTTTATCCTGTCTTCTCTCCTCTTATGCACACTTAAAGAGCTAGTTTTTCAGTTACCTGATTCTTACTGATTGTCCATTTAGCCAGTTGTGTCTCCATGACACTCATATTATCATTCTTCCAATTTTCCAAACAGTATTTACCAATTTGAGGAAACTGATGAATTTAGGTTTTTTGAGCTATTTGTTGTCCCTAGACTACTGACAGAATTCAGTTATAACACCTCAAGTAGTGCCATATCACGTATCCATAGCACTTAGGTAACTTATGAAAATGTAAAAGTCCCTTTAGCTGTCAAATGCATGCCAAAAGAATCATCTGCCCTCTAGCCATAAAAGAAATATTCATTCCTTCTTATATTTGGCATTAAATATTACCCACCCATAATTCCAGAATAATTTATTATCCATCTTCTGATATATTAAAGGAAAAAAGTAAATACAGAAGATGAATGGGAATGGCCACACTCAGGTCATTTGGTTGCAATGGTGACACAGCTAAAAGCTTAAGCGGCTAAAACAGAAAGAATCTCATCGCTTCTTCCCTTATAAAGCAGATTCAAAGATTATAGTTTTGCTAGACTGGGTCTCGTTCTGGATCAATTAACAAAAAATGTGGATGTAGATTACAGATTAGATAAAATAATCTACTTTTTTGATTATTTTGTCTGTAACATTAGAATTATGTAAGAAAATATTATTATTAGGAAATACCAATGTTTAAGAGGTAAAATGCCATGATGTGTGTAATTCACCATCAAATGGTTCAGAAAAAAACAGTTTCTGTCTGTGTATGTGGTGGGGGGTTGGGAGACAGAGAAAAATAATTAAATAAATTGAGAAAAATCTTAATAATAAAAATGTTAAATTTTAGTAATAGGTGAACTTGGGTGAAGGGATGTTTTGTGCTTTTTTGCATCTTTTCTATATATTTGTCATTATTTTCAAATGCAACTTTTAAAAATGATAGATTTAAAGATTTTTTTAAATAGTAAAAACTAAAAATATACTCTTACACTGTTTTCTTCTCTGATAGCATGTATTTGTTAACATGGCATTAAATCATCACAGAAATAGCCAGCATCTCATATTTTAAATAGCTATGTTTATATTATTTATTTCAGGAATGATATAGTTTATCACTTAATTAATTTAAATGAATTATTTATGAATAAATAAAATATAATTTTAGTTGCAAATATAGGATAAAAATGTCAACCCCTAGACACCTTGGTTATAGGTAAATATTCTATCATGTTGTATACAGCGTTACATAAACTTTTCAAGAGCATATAGAACTAAAAATAGGTATATTGCCTGGCGAGGTGGCTCAAGCCTGTAATCCCAGCACTTTGGGAGGCCGAGGCGGGCGGATCACGAGGTCAAGAGATCGAGACCATCCTGGTCAACGTGGTGAAACCCCGTCTCTACTAAAGATACAAAAAATTAGCTGGCCATGGTGGCGCGTGCCTGTAATCCCAGCTACTCAGGAGGCTGAGGCAGGAGAATTGCCTGAACCCAGGAGGCGGAGGTTGCAGTGAGCCGAGATGGCGCCATTGCACTCCAGCCTGGGTAACAAGAGCGAAACTCCGTCTCAAAAAAAAAAAAAAAAAATAGGTATATGACTCTCCCAAAATGTTTTTAAGAAATTATTTTTCTAATGGCAGAAATTATCAGTGATACAGCCTGATATTTCTCTTTTTACTTTCTTACAGCCCTACTTTTACTGGCCCTGTTTAATGATTTATTTACATATGCATACACATATATACACATACATACATATGTAATTATTCCATACTCTAAATCAAAGGTTACGATTTGATGAAATTGACTTCTTTTATATTCATGTAGTTCAAATATGCCCAAGACTTGAGATCCGGATGACCTTATAATCCCTGTAGGTGGCAGTATCTGACAGAGTTTTTGAGTGACATTATTTCTGACCCCTAGCTTTCTGGTTTCGCTTTTAGACTGTTGTCAGAAAAACTCGGAGGCTATGAGTATCTACTGTATGAAATAAAGGAACAATGATTTGAACAAAGTGGGGGTAGGTGGGCAAGGCTCAGGTAGGGCTTGAAACTAAGGGAAAAAACAACAACGAAAACATGAAGGGAACTTATCAGTTGATTCAGTGTGGGCTCATTGCTACTGTCCACAGCAGAAAGAGCAGAAACTGAGAGGTATTTTTTGAATCTCAAACTGTTTCCTGGGCTGAGCCTCTTCATCAGCCTTCAGAAACCATGTGGCTATAATTTGAAAGATAATTCTGCTATGATTGCATTAGAGTGGGAATGATAGTGAATAATTTATTTCTTACTGAAGGAACCAACATTATGTCAGTAACTTTCAGAGGTCAGTATTTTACTTTGGAAAACCACCCTAAGGATGAAAATGGAAGAGGAAATATGGCCATAGTTTTGGAGAGTGTTAGTATTTTTTGTAATATTCTATACAAGTCACGTTAGAAATAGCGTGCATTCTGTAGAGTTGGAAATGTCTTTGAAGGTTAATCAGTAAATCCATTAAAAAAATCACTAAGCATATACTTTGGCAAACATTGTGTACCCTAAAGAATGGGGACTAGATCAACCTAATGAGTGTAGACAGCCTGTGTCAAGAAGTGCAAGATATTATTAAAACAGTAGAGCCAGACTATGGATATTGAATACCCAACTTAGGAATTTGGATGGGTCATATAGAGCCATTTAAAGTATTTTCAAAAGGGAGTGATATTATGAATGGGAGCTTTTTAAAGGAAGATTAATCTGGCTGCAGAACATTTCCACATTTGCTGCTCTGTCTGTCCTTAGGTAATAAATGGATTTCTAAAAGTTACATATCTTTTCTCTTGTTTAGTATCTAGGTTGATTTTAATTATACTTAGATCAGCCCATAATAAATTAGTGTCTTCTAGCCAAGAGTGTCTCTAAATTCCCTTGATAGCATGATCCATTGCCTGAGTGTTCTTACATAATGATAAAGTTCTTTCATATTATTTATCCTAAATTCTTCCCTCTGTGCTTAAACACATTAGTTTTTGAACTATACCCATTAATGAGATTAATTGGTCAGTGTTTTCTTTGTGTACCCAGTGCTTCTCCTTTCCCTGGTGCATTACATTTTTCTTTTGTACTCCCTCATTCCCTCTTCCTCTCCTTTCTTTTTTTTTCTTCATTCCTTCCTTCCCTCCTTACTTCCTTTCTCTTCCTCTCCTATCCTTCTCTCTCTTTTCTTCTTTCTTTGTTCCACTCTTGTGTTCATATTTCTTGGTTTAGTTCTCAACCTAACATTGCATGGTATAAAATGCAACCAACCAGGCTTATAAAGAAGAAAATAAAGTATGTATTTTGTCACATTATTTTTTCTTAGTTTTTCATGGAATTCTGTTAAGGAGATAGTTCGGAGCAGCAAATAGTCTGCTTGACATTTCTGGGTGACCTGTTACTGTATTCTTTATAGGTTTTATGCTTGAGTTTCACTTTGTTCTCACATTCTTGCTTTTGCTTAGTCTGTTATACCTGATCTCCCTTAATAGCACACCTTCTAAGTCCAATCTATCCTGAATTGGTAATTCTTTCCAGTTTTTAATATTTCTAAATTTTTTAATGTTTATATAACTAAAATTTACATATTAACTGGCCTGATAAAATGTTTAGCCTTAAGGAAATTTAAAGTCTTTCTTAAAAAGTTATATGAAATCATTTTTTAAACTTAATTAGCTTTTATGATTTGATATTTTTAATTGATAACATTCTTTATACATATCTACGGGGTACATGTGATATTTTGTTACATGCATAGAACGTGTAATGATCAAGTCAGTGGTATTTAGGCTATCCATCACCTTGAGCTTTTATCATTTCTATGTGTCAGGAATGTTGCAAATCCTCTCTTCTAGCTATTTTGAAATAAGTACATTTTTATTAACTATAGTCACTCTACTGTGCTATCAAACATTAGAACATATTACTTCTATCTAACTGTATATTTATACCCCCTATCCTACCTCCCTTCACCCCCTTTCTACACATGAACACCCTTCTCACCCTCTGGTATCTGTCATTAACTCTTCTAGCTCCCATATATGTGTGAGAACATGTGGTATTTGTCTGTCTGTGCCTGACTTATTTCACCTAACAATGTCCTCCAGTTTCATTCATGTTGCTGCAATTAACAGATTTTCATTCTTTTTTTATGACCAAAGGGTATTCCATTTTGTATATACACCCCCATTTCTTTTTTTTTTTTTTTTGCTTTTTAATTTTTCTTTTTCTTTTTTTTTTATTGCATTTTAGGGTTTGGGGTAAATGTGATGAACATGCAAATATGGAGAAATAGGAACACTTTTACACTGTTGGTGGGAATGTAAATTAATTCAACCACTGTGGAAGACAGTGTGGCGATTCCTCAAGGACCTAAAAATAGAAATCCCATTTGACCCAGCAATCCCATTACTGGGTATATATCCAAAGGATTATAAATCATTCTACTACAAGGACACGTGCACACGAATGATCATTGCAGCACTGTTTACAATAGCAAAGACCTGGAACCAACCCAAATGCCCAACGATGATAGACTGGATAGGGAAAATGTGGTACATATACACCATGGAATATTACGCATCCATCAAAAACGATGAGTACACCCCCATTTCTCTATCCGTTCACCTGTTGATGGAAACTTGGATTGATTCCATATCTTTGCTTTTGTGAATATTACTGCAATAAACGTGGTGGTAGCAAAGCAGATATTCCTTTGAACTGATTTCCTTTCCTTTGGATAAATACCCAGTAGTGGGATTGCTAAATCATGTGGTAGTTCTATTTTTAGAGTTTTGAGAAATCTCCATATTGTTTTCTGTAATGGCTGTACTAATTAACATTCTCACCAACAATGTGTAAGAATTCCCTTTTCTCCACATCTTCACCAGCATTTATTTTTTAACTTTAGATAGTAGCCGTTCTAACTGGGATAAGATGATATCTCATTGGGGGTTTGATTTGCATGTTTCCCTAATGATTAGTTATATTGAACACTTTTTCGTATACCTGTTGACTGTATGTCTTCTTTAAGTAAATGTCTTTTCAGATTCTTGGTTCACTCTTTAATGTGTTTATTTGGCTTTTGCTATTGAATTGTTTGAGTTCTTTGTTTATTCTGGATATTAGTCCCTTGGATGAATAGTTTGCAAATACTTTCTTCCATTCAACAGGTTGTCTCTTCACTTTGTTGACTTTTTCCTTTGGTACACGGAAGCTTTTTAGTTTCATATAGTCCCAGTTATCTCTTTTTTCTATTTCTGAGGTCTTCACCATAAAATCTTTGCCTAGACCAATGTCCTAGAGTGTTTCCTCTTGTTTTTTCTAGGAGTTTCATACTTTCCTATCTTGCCTTTAAATCTTTATTCTATTTAGCGTTGATTTTTGCATATGATGAGAGATAGGCATCTAGTTTCATTCTTCTGCATATAGACATCCAGGTTTCCCAGCACATGGTCCAGTTTACATCTTGCCTTCTCCATGTATTCCTCCAGAATCTTCTTATTCCATGCTAATCACTCTTTTCTCTGTAACTCTTGGTTAATTTAGTCACTGTCATAGAGTGTAATTCTAACTTGTTGCCATTCAACCTGTTGATTTGGCTCTCTGTTTAGACAGGTTCTATACTATATGTTATTTTCTTTCAAAATATCTAAACCTAGCATTAATAAACCAACTTGTCAGTCTGTCCTTTATATATGTAAACATAGAAAGAAGAAAATTATATATATACACACACATATGTGTATTATGTGTATAATTTTATAGAGTTGTTTTATACACACACACACACACACACACACACACACACATATGCACAACAGAATATTCTATATCTTTCTGATAGTTTACCAAAATCAGATATTGTAAATTAATTGTCCTTCAGTCAGAGCCTACCCATACCTGTGTTTTATTTGCAAGCATAGTGCTTGATTGCATGTTGCAAATATTTGAAACCGGTTGCCAACATTTGAAAATCAGAAGGTTTCACATAAGCATCAAGATATCTACTATTAAAAAATAAAAGAAAAAGAAAAACAGCTCAGAATATTGAACAAAGTGGACCACATTTCTGTAGGAGAGTAGAAGTGAATAGCTGCCACTGCCTTGAAACAGGGAACGCTCTCTCCTATCAGCAGTACTTTATTTCTCCCTATTCCTTTTTAAAATTACTGTCTGGCCTCTGTAGGCACTGGAGTTTGTGATTGTTGTTGTAAAGGCTTGAATAAATGTGGAGTGCCCTGGACCATCTTAGGATTTCTTTAACATATCCAAAGGTAGCTAGTAACATCCTGAACTTGGTACTGCTGTGTTTATCAGATTTCAGGGATAAGAAGAGTGACGTGGTCAGGTTCTGAAAAATGAAGCTTCTTGGTCATAAGCTGAGGTTTAAATCAGCGCATCTAGAGAATCTACATTTCTCAAAAATACCCGCTATTTGGATGAGTCCCTAAAGTCAGGTGTACATGTGCCTTCACTGTTATAAATCATTTCAATATGAATAATAATCATTTTAAAGTACGAAGTCCTAAGAGACAGAACAATCTTTCATGCTGTATGTATTTTAATCCACATGTTCACTATTTAACATTTAATTTGTGACTGATATTTTGCAAGGATAAATAATTCTTGAATGGATATCCTTATAATTCATTGAAAAATACTCTGTGTATTAACTAATTTGCTTTAGGAGAGTTAATATTTATTGAAATGGAGGTGAAAGAATGTATCAGTCTTTTTTTTAAAGAAAAAAGCAATTATTTTTTGCTTTAATTAAATATGTTGATATCTTTTAGAATTTTCAGCTCCCACACCCATTATTTCTTGTTAAAACAGTTAAACCTAGAAAATACCACACTTTTTCCTTGATGACTCTTTTCTGTTGATTTGCAAAAGGACCTTATAAATGTTCCCTTAGTATAGACAGAATAGTCTATGTGACTAGCCAAGTAAAAAGTAAATTTAAATTTAAATTTAACAATTACATCTGTAATTCTACCAATCACCACCATTTGATATTTACCCCTAACCAAATATATGAGGTTTAATGATATTCTCTGGGTCATTACTGGTGGTGGTCTTTTTTCCTTCCTCTGTTTTTTAAATGCTTGATGTTACTGGTGAGCTACTAATTTATCTGCTTGTGCATTGAAAAGAATGGAACTTTTTAGCTATCCATCATACTTTTGCCCTAACTTTATCTAGCAAAAGTAACTGTTGAATCTGTTCACTTAACGTCCTTGCAAGAAACTAATGAATATGTTAGATTAATGATATAACTGCCATCATCCTACATGATGGAATAATATTAGTTCAGGTTCACATGATGGACCATGCAGTAACTTTTTTTGTTTTGTTTTGTTTTGATTTTTTGAGACAGAATCTCTCTCTGTCACCCAGGCTGGAGTGCAGTGGCATGATCTGGGCTCACTGCAACCTCTGTCTCCAGGGTTCAAGCAATTTTCCTGTCTCAGCCTTCCAAGTAGCTGAGATTACAGGTGAATGCCACCATGCCGGGCTAATTTTTGTATTTTTAGTAGAGACAGGGTTTCACCATGTTGGTAAGCCTGGTCTCAAACTCCTGACCTCAGGTGATCCACCTGCCTCTGCCTCCCAAAGTGCTGGGATTACAAGCATGAGCCACCACACCCGGCACCATGCATTAACTTTATTTCTCCTCTGGTGACTTTGAAAATATTACACATTTAAAAAGTGAACTCTTTACCTTTTATCTGCACCTCTCAACTTAGCACATTTTATCTGATGCCTCTGGCCCAAATTTCCAAGAATTATTCAAATCAGGGTTTTATGGCACGCATTCAGTGTTATTAAACACATGTGTCACTTTGTTTTCATGACAAACTAATGGGACCGTTTGTTCTTTGGGGACCTTTTGAGTGTGAGGAATGGAACAAGAACATAAGATGGTTTCAAGCCTAATAATCAGAAGGCAGCACAGCCCAAGGTGACATTGTTAAATGTGTAAGTACACTTTAAGAAGTGATGAATAAAAACTAATTGAGAAAGGAGAATAAATAATAGGTGTGAGAAGGGGCACGAAATAATGGAGTTTTGCCTTTAGATACCTAGCAGAGGGCAGTGAAACATGATAATTTACATTTGAATTCCATTGTCACAGATTTTCCTAGATTATTTGTCTATTTGTTGTCTTTTTAATCACAAACAGCATTTAAGAATTAGTGTTAATGTGTTACAAATGGCTCGTTGAGTTACTTTTCCTTCTCAGCCACATACCCCAAAGTTTTTTTCAACAGTGGTAGAGAATCTCTCTTTCTTCAGTTTGCATTGTTTTCACTATAGAAAGATTTTTTAAATCATAGAAACCAGAATAATTGAGTCATATCCCCACCTAACCCCAAATCATCAAAATTTAGAGATGCCTTACATGTGGTGCTATTTCCAATGTATACGTGCTTATAGAAGCGTTTAAAAATTCCAACTGAATTTATTAGCTTAAGTGTGAGACTCAGAAGATCATATGGGTTGTAAATGAAAGATGTGGAAGGGCAAGTAATTCTAAGTGTAATTAGCCTTAATTTGCAGAAAAATGATGAATAATTTTTTCTTTTTTACATTTCTTTTTTACATTTACGTTTCCAAGGCTGCATAAATGTTTTTTTGTGACAGCTTTTGTTAGGAAAAAAATTGGTTTAGCTTGCATTAAAATTATACAGGTCCAATCAAGTAAACCAAAGTAACTGACAAAGTAAAATGTCTCATTTTCCCTGAAAGGATAAATTATTTGTACGTACTGAATCTAAGGATGTGAGGCTCCATCTTGAAACAACCACAGTTTTAGATGGAACCTATAAACAAGGACAGTAAAACCAAGTTTTAATTTTTTTTGTTTTAAAAAGTTACTTTTCAAGCATTATTTCATAAACATCCTACTATATCTTTTACTTACAATCAAAATTGAACCCACTTTTCTTTCCAGATAATGACTTTAAGAGTGGCAGGCAGGCTATTTTTTGATACAGGGAATAATTAAGAAGAGCTGAATTGAATAATTGAGAGCTATATTCTTGGTAGAGTACCAGTTAATAATGACTTAGAAGTTTTGTCCTAACTCTAGATTTAGAAAGAAATTAAAGTTGCTACATTTCTTCTCTTTAATTTTGATTGACAGACCCCATTGGGAAATCTAGTCGCAGCCAAGTAGAACAAGATTTTCGCTAAATCAAGAAGGCTTTGCTTGGAATTTCAACGCAAATCCATAATGGCCGAATGACTTAATCTATCCATGAACTTTCCTAAGACTGGTCCACATTACTGACCGTGATCTACAACAGTCATAGCTCTAGGCTGAGAACTAGCTTGTCTACAAATGCTCACAAACTAAGAGTATGTGCTTGGTGAACACCATTTGTGTCACTAGTTTGAATGTATCAGCGTTCAGCTGAGTTTCATGAACATTTTTTAAATGGACAAATAATATGTTTTTATATATTATATATGGGGTACAATGGGATATTTTGGTATATATTTACATTGTGGAATAATGACACTGAGCTACTTAACACATTCTTACATTCTTCCTCAAGTAACAAAAAAAAAAAAAAAATTACTTGGATTGTCTTTTACCTTTTAAAGTTATATTAAAGCCAAATACTCAACTGACAGTGTTATAAGTACTCTCTACAGATTCTTTGGTGTATGTATTATTTAGCCCAAATTAGAAATGCTTTGATATTTGTAATTCCAAGAAGCCATGTTAAAGAGACTGATTCGTTAGTTTTGACAGATTGTTCTCATGTTTTTCTTACACTTAAAGTGGCTCATTTATCCATTCCTAGATGAGTACAAATGGATAGTCCTATATTTATTCTGTTAAGTTCTTCATTTGATTAGTTGGGAACATAACAAATAGATAAATTATTTTTTGATTTATTTAAATGTTTAGATAATGTATTTTGGTTAGCAAAATTATTATTAGTTTGATATTCAGTTTGCACATAGGATTTCATGGCTGTTATGCCTGATTAGGACAGAGACTTTTCTTTCCTTTTGCCTTATAGCTGTAGCAAAATGCTAAAAGCAATGTATTGTACGTCCAGGGGTCCAAGAACCCTTTTCTAGGGAAGGAGAGGTTGGATATGAAATATCTGTTAGAATATGGTGCATTATCAATCAGTAATCTGTATCATTTGAGATATTACTGGATGTGATATTAGAGACAAAATTATTTTAGCAATATTAAATGAAGTACAAAATTAAGATATATCCTAGGAACCTATCATGTTCTTTCTGTAAGCCAGGCCTCCTAGAAAAAGGCAACTTTGAATTTAGATCACCATCAAGATTTCTTGAATAATCATTTAAATCAATTTGTTCCTTGATTTAGATACTTTACCCAGGTCATTTTGAACAATTTGTGGTATTTCTGAGGAATTTATATTTTTTTATCTTCATGGAGTCAGGCTTGCTCAAATTCTTTTATTTCTGGAAAAAAAAATGAATATATTGTCCCTACATAGCTGCATAATAATTTCCACAATTAAATAAATTCTTATGAAGGGAGAACTTAATTAGGTGATTAACCTTCCAACCATTTATTCCTTTGACTCTTCCAAACAAGAAGATTTTGTTAGAGAAAATGAGAACAGAATAAAAATCTATTGTATTGAATACCGGGCAAGTAGGAAAAGTAGGGCAACTCCCTGGGTTGCATTTTTGAACCATTTTCTCCTCGCTGATATGTTTGACATCTACATAAAAAATAAGACAATGGAATTGGCTAAGATTAAATATAGGCTTTACTTTATCCATGTTATGTCTCAATTTCCTTTCAGGAATACTACTTTTTCCTCAGTAGGATTATTTGACTGAAAACCAATTAGTGAATCCATAAATATCTTTCCCTCCTACATGAAAGTTTAAAACACTACAACCAAAATAATCATGGCATCCACTTTGATCAGGTGTTATTGAGCAGCTTCTTCTACTCTACAGTTTGTAAGAAAAGACTTAATAATTGTTTTTCTGAGGAAGAGTTTGAGTATGGGATTCCCACTGAAACCTTTTTTCTATTCACATCCACCTTATTACTGTGACTTAAGTCTCTTGTAATGACTTGTGAAAAGTGTTTCTAGCTAGCTATTTCTGGTTATCACTTTACCCAGCATCTAGTTGAGTGTCTCAACAAATATTTATTCGAATAATGAGTCAATAAATGTGCTTATTATCAAGAATTTAATCTAATCTTAAGTAACAGTAAGCATGCTTTTCTGTTGCCTTGAAGCTGCAAATGTCAGCTTTGGGGTTGCAAAGAGAAGCTGTGTGAGAAAGGCCACATTATAGTGTAAGATTCTTGCTTTGTTGTCTGAAATACTCGAACTAGCAGAATTGTTGGGGAAGAAGGAGAAAGAGGCAGTGGAGGGGTGCACTGCTATCTGGCTGCTCCTGTTTTTTCAGAATAGATTAGACATCCATCTCTGCTGGTGTTTTAAGCAATTATCTGCCAGGTATATATCAGCTGTGCTATTTCGGGGTCTTCTAATGCCGTTAGAGGCTTTCATCAATGATGATATCACAAAATGTACAACCTGATACTCACTTTGTGGGTGTAAAAGGGGTAAAGTAGACTTCACTAAGAAACATTTGCAGCTAGGAGACTTAAGAGGAAAAAGTGTTGGTATGTAAGATGGGGAAAGGAAGGGAGAGAAAAAGTAATTATTTCTTATGCTTGTTGTCAGTATCTCACTTGGCATGGGGCTGGGAATCTGCCTAAATCTGCTGTTTTTGTTTCTGTGATCTGTTCTTTTGATTACCAGGTTATTGAACGACACTTGACCTGAATTGTATCAGACATCTTCCCAAAGCATGGTGAAGACTTTCTTAATAAAGCTTTGTTAGTGGTCTGCATTCATGCCTCAGAATCCATTCCACGCCAAGACATTGACGGTATAAGGAAATTTTATTTGGTTATCTACCACCTGCAGTTTTTCTTGAACAGATTCTGCAGAATATCTTTATTTCTCTTAGAAATGTGGTGAGGGAAGACTTGTTATCTTTGCTAGTGTTCTGTTTTGTTTTGTTGTTTTCTGTTTACTTTTAATTGGCTTTGGCAGCTACACCTCAAACCCCTTTTTGTTGCTTTTCAAAAAGCATCATAGTTTTAAATTAACCCCAGATAACACAAGTGCTTGTCTATAGTTATATTCCTTTACTGATTGACTTACCCTTGACTACCTTGAAATCCTTTGCCTTAAAAGTGTGAGGCTTTCATATCCAGGAAATACAAGAATAGGTTTGTTTGTTGAGATCAGATGGCATGTTTAGTTACATTCAAGTAACCAGGCAAGTGAAAGAGATGCATCTGCTCCTGGGGTTTAGAGAAGGTCTCAGCAGTACCTGTTCCTAATTAACTTTTATTAGGTGTTCTGCTTCATCGGAGGCTTCCAAATTAAAGAGTAGTTTCAGACACAAGCAAATGAATGTTTCCTAGTCTAATTCCTCATGACTTTAGTTTTTAAATCTGTTAATAGCAACGGTTAGTCCAGGCAATAACCAAGACCCTTCTTGCTCCAGAAGTCTATGATTTCTTATTTATGTGACTATAAGTACTTCCTAGAGAAAGCTTGTCTTTACCTGGCCAAGCATAGAAGTTTTTCTTCTCCCTTGTCTGTGGCTTTAATTTATTTTTCTTTTCCAGAGTGCAGCTAGTTTACCAACTGTTTTCTTGAGTTGCCACCTTGAATCACAATCTAGGAATTGTCAGGAATTAAAAAATCCCTGTGGACCTAAAAACTAGTCTGTCTGGTACTATGCAGGTTGATGAAGATTTGGGGGTCATATGGGTGTGAAATATCTGCTCCACCTAGGATATTAGCACAATTATTTTCTCTGGAGAATTTTCAGTGGTTATTCTGATCTAACACACTATCTTGCATTAACTTTTCTTCAGACCTCCTCTGCAAACCAGATTGCTGACTTGTCAGCAACAACCACACTGGAGGCTGTATTTAGGTCAGTTTCCAACCAACCTATTTAATCTTGGGACAAAGGCTCCCTGGGGACCTCAGCTCTGCCCTTATCCAGCACTCTGCCTCAGCCACTTTCCCCACATCTTCAAGCATTGCTTGTTAGGTACCTGCCAGTCCAAGTCTACACCAGCTACATGGGGATTTGCCATCTCCAGTTACTCAAAACAGCATTCTTTGCTGTCTTCATCTGACACCTGACTACTAAATTACTGCTTGTAGAACAGCACCCACACTTTTGGTCCTGATTCCCTGTATCGTCATCACCTCCCTTGCACTTCCTAAGGGAAGAGGATCTCTTCCTAAGATACACCCAAACAAGTGTAGTGTTACACAGCTCCTTTCTCATCAAGTGTTGTTTTGGGTGTAAAAGGAAGATATCTCTTATGACTTAATTACTAAGATTTTAGCAGGGTAGAGACAAGTAGATGGCGAGGTAAAAAAAATACCCTAAAGCCAGACTTTTAGAGCTTTCCTAGAGTACCTTCCTAACTGGACTAGTCTTTATATACACAGTATCTATGTACACTAGACCTTTCCTCTTATTCTCCTTCTAGGAAGCTACTGGGAGAAAGTCAGAGTTTCCAAGGAATAGAGAGAAACCCAACTGAAAGCTAAAGCAATGCATGGCCAACAAGTCTTATCTCTCTCTCCTCCCCCAATTCACATCAGAAAAGACATTTTAGAAAGATAAGAATCTGGGGACACAAACTGTCTCATAAAGACACATATGAAGTAGCATAACGATACACACTTCACAGTCTCCATGAGAACTGTACTTTGCAGTAGGGTTACATGGGTTTTTAATTGCCTTAATGTCTATTTTGAAATTACGATGTTGCTGCTGCCTTTAGATCTGTACAGTCAGCACACATTACAAGAGCAAAATATGCTTGAGGTCCAATGTATTTCAATTCCTATGTAAACAGCACATGGTACCTGGAAGCCTTTTTAGAATTGCAAACAGAAAGAGGTAATTCTGCATCACAGTGTGTGTCAAAACTGCTGACAGACACACACACACACACACACACACTCACTCAAAACCACAACAAAAATAACTTTTTCTCCTACACTTGTTCAGTAAAGCTGTTGGGACCATGTAGTGTACTTGTTTCTTTAACTGCTATTGACTTGTCCTGACAAGTAGAATAACCACTACCCAGGTGGCCTTTTTTTGTTCTCCTGTTTTTTCCTGGAAAAATCCAGAGACATGTGACTGGTAATCAGTAATTGCAAAATTTTATTCCTGACAGGTAGGGTTTTCTCTCTCTGGCCTTTAACAGCCCGTTTAGCCTCTCCAGCCGTTTACCCATCAGCAAAATGTAAATAGCTGAATTAATGTGAATAAAGTGCTTTGAAGATGCAAACTGCTCTGCACTGTAAGTGGAAACAGAGCAATTCTTTGTATATTGAAGAAATATTTATTGAACTTAGTGTCAATTCTGCGCACAGCTCTTCAGAGATCACAGAGATGTACAAGACAAGGTCCATGTCCTCTAGAAGAGTCATTCCCATCTTAATGACAGATAACCTCCTAAATTATAACTAGTTCAAAACTGGACTTGGTTAGAGATTGCAAGACTGAGCTTCGTGACATCTTGAAGATATAAATTGACCAAAGGAAACTCTAGTTCATTATTCATGATAATGGAATAAACTTAAACAGTAAAGCTTGTCAGTGGTATTCAAACAGATGGATAGTCACTGAAACACCAGCCTTTTAGGATGCTCTGGGACAAGGGTGTTAATGATTAATTAAATGGAAAAGGACTGCATAAATATCATTCTCTTGAAGATTAACAATGAGCATGTTTACAGCTTTCAACCCAAGCTGAGGGCCACATTTTTGGAAATCTTGTCTAAGTTGACCCCATTGAATATTTGCTTCCAAATAATCTGACAGTCCTGCAAAATTAATATGAGTTTCAGAGGACCAGGCCTGGTGGCTCACGGCTGCAATCCCAGCACTTTGGGAGGCCGACGGGGATGGATCACGAGGTTAGGATATCGAGACCATCCTGGCTAACAGGATGAACCCCCATCTCTACTAAAAAAAAAAAAATACAAAAAATGTAGCCAGGCATGGTGGCATATGCCTGTAGTCCCAGCTACTTGGGAGGCTGAGGCAGGAGAATTGCTTGAACCCAGGAGGTGGAGGTTGTAGTGAGCCAAGATCACACCACTGCACTCCAGCCTGGGCAACAGAGTAAGACTCTGTCTCAAAAAAAAAAAGGAGTTTCAGAGGCGCTCAACTGATGCCTAAGCATGGTTTCCAGAAGAAATAAGATTTTCTTAATGATACCAATAACGATATACTTAAGTAAAACACATTAGGCCATGTTCATGCAAAAATATTTTTGGTCAAAATTGTATATTAAATATTATTAGTAATTACATCTGGCAAAGAATTGGCCTTCCAAGAACCTGAATCAACCAAACACCTTGGGCTTCAGCAACTCTTTTCAAGTCTTCACCTGTAGGATACAGAAAGGAGGATTTTTGAACCACTTCAGCAGATTTTAAATAAAATTAAAGTCCTTTTGGAGATCATAATGCTGATTAACATATAAATGGTTAATAATGAAAACTTTATAAAAGCTGGACTTTATTTAATCTAGAGTTTCCAAACTGGCTCACATGCAGAGCACTTTTTTGTTTTGGTTTTGGTGACTTGGGGTATTGTTCGTTTGTTTGCATGTTTTTCTTTCCTATAGGGGCAGAATATAGAACATATTATGTAACAGCATTCCTTGAGGCACAATTTTAAACCTACTTAAGTAGAGGATACCTCCTTAATTTCTAGTTAAGATTTTAATCCCAGTTCTTTTGCTGCTCTCATACTTGAGAAGGTGGATTGGTTCTCTGAGCCCTGAGAAGCAGCCATGGAGATGGGGGTTTCTGCTTTATGGGTTTCATGTTGGTTCCTTCTGAAAAGAGGATGCCTAAGAAGGACATTCTTGCTCTTTCTACTAAAAGCTGCCCCTGGCTTGTTTGTGCACGTCTTCAGAACATCCTTGATTGGGGTGGATCAAGAGAATTGAGGGAAGTTTTGAGCTCTCTACACAGATTGAATGGAGTGGGCCACTAAGAAATTCCTCCAGATGGAAAAATAGAAATCTTCACTCCTGCGCACATCAGAACATGATGAGGGAGGCTATCAGTGGAAAGAAGGGACAAAATTGTGTGTGGCCTTTGAAAACTTAATTACAGTCTCTAAATTTAAGTTCTTTTTTTTATCTGTAAAATGGGAATAATAGCCTGCTTATATCATGTCTCCTATATTGAAAAATAAGTGATAAGACATATAGTAAGGTACCTATAAAGAAGGCACATTAAATTGATACCTACTGCCAGTTTCCTGTGATGACCTAAGTGCTCATCTCATATTGAGATGACCTATGTGCTGATCATAGTGTCTGGCATTTATAATTTAGAGTATTACATAGGAAATATATGTTTTGGAGTATGATATAGAAAATGTAAATTATATTCAGGTTCACTTAACTTTCAACTGTAATTCAGTTTGATTTGTTTTGGAGTCAATTCAAGTAAAAATCCTAAAATTTGACATGGAGACTTTCTGCCTTACATTAAAGTTAATATTTTTATTGTTGTTTTAAGGAGTGTCTAAAATGACTTTGTTAATGCCTGGGAAGCACATGATTTTAACATACCCCCAAGTAGGCCCACCTTTTTTTTTTTTTTTTTTTTTGCCAGGCATCTATGAAGATTGTCTTTTTAAAGGAACAAATTGGTCTAGCAACGTAATTTCCAAATTCCATTTCATAGCTCTGTACATTAAAATTAATGATTTTGTTATTATATTAGGACCCATGGAGCATGGTCTATGAAACTTAGCTATTGTCGAAGCAAAATAAAATGTTCTTTAACTTGTTAACTCTCCTTCCTTTTTGGATACCTGATAATTATTTTATTTAAAAAAGTAATCCTACATAAATTTGCTCTTAATTTTCTACAATTTGTTTTCCATGTGGGAGAAAAGCTGTGCTTTTAAACATATTCCAGTGAAAATCTGCCAAGGCAGTAGACTTCTCAGCATCTTGCTTCACTAAATTATGTCCAGTTTTAGGAGAGAATGTATATGCAGTAGTCAGAACTATATCCAATTATTTAGTTTAAGCAGCTGTAACAGGAGCTTTGGTCAAAGAAAGCCGTCTTTGCTTTCCTCCAGTTTCACATCAGTTGTACTTCAAAAAACAAAAAAAGTTTTAGTATTGATATAAATTTCATAAAGCTGAGGTACTCAGATTGAATGATTCCTCTTGTGTGTTTGCCTTTCTGTGACATCAGCTAAGAGCATCAGATGTGTATTCAGCAATCCTAGTGAGATGAATTTTATACCATGAGGTCTATTTTATTTTCCTGTGGCATACTAGTCACACTTTCTGTGAAATCCATTGGTGTATATGTTTCCGTAAATATTTCTAATTTAAACTCTGCCTTTCATTGCCAAAAGATAGTGAGATGGCCCTTCTTTTACTCACATGTTTCCTGATGATATTGTATTAGAATACTTTAAAATGCATCAGGATGAATTTTAACTTAATTGGCTAAAGCATCAAAGAATGTATATTATGGACTCAAGAAAAGTTGGTTCCAGGAAATGAAAGATGTCATCATGACACATAGGCTTTCTCCATCTCTTTTTCCTTTTTTCCTCCATGCTTTGCCCTGGTACCAACAAACTTACATCTTCTCAGAGATACCTTTTCACTTATAGCTCCTACTATGTGCCAGGCAGTGTTGAGCAGCACAAATATCTCAGCTATATTGTTTACTGGGTAAGAAAAAAAGATATGGTATATCAAGATATCTCTGCTCAGCCTGGTAGCTACCACATTCTTTTTTCTTATCCAGTAACCAATCTTTCAGCTGTTTTACATATTGAATAGTGCTGAAGGAAGACATCTACGATGAAAAGATAAGGGAAGTTGCAGAGAAAAATGAAAGTAACTGGGAAGTAAAATCAAGGAGAGTTGTTTTGACTAGGCTCATTTTTGCTTGATGTTCCTTGAGAGGTGTTTAAAAGCCCTTTGCCATCAGGCTAAGCTGAATGAAAACTGTTCTTCTCTCCCTGACTCTTTTTATTTGGCTTCTTACCTTACATGACCTTTATTGTACCCCAAAGGAAGTGAAGGAATATTTTATTACAAGTTGAGACTTAGGGCCTGTTTCTGATAGGATCAAATACAAAGCATAAAGACTTTCCATATTTTATATACTTCATCATCATTCTACAGCACAGCCACATGACTTGCTAGTCATTGCTATCTTCTAATTTTGTGTCTCCTATATTGAGAAATAAGTGATAAGATATATAGTAAGGTACCTATAAAGAAGGCACATTAAATTGATACCTACAGCCAGTTTCCTGTGGAGCCCTGATGACGACGTGAAAGAGGATGAGAAGGTATTGGTAAATTTCAGAAAACCCAACTCTAACAGCTAGGCAAAATGATATTTGAAACATAAATGTTCTCACAATCCTATTTCAAGTGACAGAAAAAGAAACCCTGTACTTTTTCAAGCATGATTTTAATCAGGTTTTTAAAAATTTTAGGTTATGTATGATTTGTGTACTAATACTTTGAGTTTGGCTCATATTAAAAATATAGAGCAATGTTTTGGTGTAAAAGTAAAGTAGCTATTAAATAGAGAATGTATTTTTTCTTTTTTATTTTACCTTGCCCTTTTAAGATTCCCCTATATTTAATTCAGATTGAACCCCTGTCATATGTTTATTTGATAGGGTCTGATTCACATTATCTCCCTAGCGAATGGAGGAACCAAGAGTGACTGGGGAACTGCAAAGCAGAGCTATTAAATTTATATTTACTGCTAATCATTTCGACTCCTGGCAGGCAGCCTAATTGCAAGCACAAAGAGAATGCTCATGAGAATCATGGTCATATAACTTGTTCAGTGACTTTCACTAAGACACATGGTTTGTGAAAGCTCCAGGTTTATTGGGAGAGTAAATATTATTGCAGCTTGAGTTTTCCTGTGCTGTTTCCAACTCAGGATTTATGAAATATAATTTAATGAAATATATAATTTAAAGAGGTGAGGCAAAAATGTGATTACTATCTTCCCATCCTGTCTTTTTGGGACAGGCAGCAATGCATAAGCTCTTTAAAAGGCCAAAAACTAATCTAGGGGTTTTTCTATGCATAGTTTCCATTAATGTTAATGACTTTTTCTGGGCACAGTTTCTATTAATGTTAATGAGATGTTCTCTTGAAGAAAAGGGATGAAGAAAGAAAAGAAAACTGTTCTCTCTTTATTTGCTTCAAGTATTTCCTGATGTAGGCTTAGAATAAATGTCTAATAATGAAGTACACTGATTCCAAAGACAGAAAATTATTCATCTCCTATTTTTGCTTCTATTATATCTTACTTGCTTTTTAAAAATTATTTTTTTCTATAAATCTGTAAGGAATACGATGACTATATAAGTTATATTAGCAGCACCAAATTTTTTCTCAGCCAAAAATTCCCATTACATTACAATAAGATTTTCATTTTATCTGCTGAATTTTACCTGTACCCACCACCTAAACAGAGTGCATGTTATAATGATGGAGCAATAGTTAAATATTAAGGGAAGGTGAATTATAGTTAGGAAAAAAAAAAGATAGGAAAGGAGTTTTCTTGACATTTATTCAGGGTCAGTCAAACACACCTGCAGCAGAAAGAGCAACGTTCTAATACGTGCTGCATGCCTAATATGTCAATTTCTATATTAAAATTGTATGCTGAAAAGGGCATATGTTTAAAATCCTCCCTGGTGGCAGCATTTTCACTCAGTCTGTGTGCCAAAATGGATGAAATACATGTTTATTGCTAAGACTATGGTTTTTCTTTTTCTATTCTGTTTTTTTCTGTTCCTATGCTTCATTGAATAAAGCAGTGTATTTCCTAATGGAGTAAACAGGTCACTTATAAGTTACTCATATTTTTCCCAAAACAATAAGAAAAATGCCTGTTGCTCAAAAATCTTAGTTAGGTTGTACTTCAGGAAAGCGAAGCCAAATGATGAATCGTTTCAACCCCTGCAAAAAGGTCATCTCCAAAAAATATCCGCGTTCTCCCATATTACCCACATATGAGTGTGAGCGTATGCGTATGCGTGTTGAACTCTATGGGAATTTTTCATTTTCCTTTCCTTAATTTTCTTTATTACTAATTTCTATCTCATCTGCAACTTGGTATTCATGTCCCTAGATCAGCATACAAATGAGAATTTCATTAACTTTAAAGCTTAACTGTAACCAAAAATGTTAATATTAAAGCCAGGATCTTAGTTAATGTTTTTATGGAAGGAGACGTGATTTGTCTTTGCTCTCTTGTCCCTGGGTTGTCATAGTTTCATCTGTCTTTTCAATTTCTGTCCCATTTTGAAAAAAAATTCTTGAAAAAGAAATAGCTGGATTGCCATTAACCGCAGGATTTCATATCCCGCCGGCCTCGGTTTTTGGTACAAGGCCAGATGTATAATCTTACATGCTTAAAGGCACATAAGAGAGAAAACTCTGGGAATACACTTCTATGCTACTTAGAGACTTTGAATTAAAATAAAAAAACAATGACAAAGATTATGTAGATTGTATTCAAATGTGCTAATTTCACAAATGCTACCTCTGAAATTTAGGACTACTGAGAACCAACATGGTAATTTCAAAGGTAATACTGCTGCCACATTTTTAACAAATCAGTAATTGATTATAGGACCATTATAGTTACTGGTATTGTGCTCAGTGTTCACAGTATAAAGGATTAGAGACTGTTCCAAAATAATAAAGTAATAATTTATTATGTCAAGGAATAGTCAGAACTCATTTCTGTTGTTACTCATGTACATTCAGATATATGTTTGTATACAAGTTACAGACATACATATATGTTTGTTTACATGTACAAATGAGTTCTGACTATTCCTTGAAATAATAAAGTATGAATAATTGTATGGTGAGTAGTGAATCAATAGAGTTATAAACTCAAAAGTGCTGAAGAACTTCTAGATGCTAGGGTCATAGCAGGAGGAACTGGGATCTCTGAGGCCCATTTTAAGATTAAAGATGTGGTAGTGAGAAGGAAAGATATATTTTAAACATTTTAAGTTACTTTGGTATATATTTCTTTAGTATATATTTACTGATGAAAGTATTTTTAAATAATAGAGTAAAAGTTAAATTCTTAAATGATTTTACTTATAACGCATTCTGGAAAAGCCAAAATTGTGGGGAGGTAAATCTGATGAATGATTGTCAGGGACTGGATTGGAGGAAGGGAACTGACCTGAACAACAGGGCACAATGGCACTGTTTGGGGTGATGGAAATATTTTGTATGTTGCTGCTGTGGTGTTTACAACTATATGCATTTGTAATAATCACCAAACTGGATGCTTAAAATTTTTATGGTTCTGTTATTTTGGTCTGGTTCTATGTATTAACAATGGGAAGAAGTGGGCTTTCTTGAGAAGCCACTAGAATCTATAGTGAAATATCATATATAGTATGAAAAATGATGTTCAGAGTTCTAGAAAACTTAAGCATTAAATAAGTTTTGAATTTGACTCTAAATTTCATTTGCCTGTTTAAGACAAGCCCTGACTACCAGAAGTCTAGAATTTAGTTAGGTAAAAACTTTATTCAATATTCTTATTAAGGTGAATAGTAGCCATCAATGTCAATTCTTAATCCTCATATTCACGGACTATAAGCAGCATTTTACATCATTGATCATTCCCTCCTAAGCAAAACACTTGTTCACTTAATTTCTAGAGCCATACACTTTCCTCGGGTTTCTCCTGTTTTTCATGTTGGTTCTCCTTGGTCCCCTTTTCTGGTTCTTCCTCAACATCCCGAGAGCTCCATCTGGGACTCTTCTTTTTTCTACTTAACAGCCACTCCCCTGGAGATCCCATTCTCTCTCATTGCTTTTAATACCATCTGTCTGTGATACTTCCAGATTTGACTTCTATATTCTAAACTCATGTCCCCTTTTTATTACCTGATTTATACCAACTTTGGCTGTCAGCAATTAACCTGATATTTCTTTCAAAATGTACCCTTTCTACAATACCCGTCTGAAGCATTAGCAATTCAATAGCAATTCAAGGCGACTCTCTGTTGCCCTTTTCAAAGACCTTGAAACCATCTTGATTGGTTTCTTTATCCTGCACCTCACATCCAATGTTTCAGCAAATCTTGTTGCCCCTACCTTAATGTGACTCGATTATGACTAAAATGCAATAAAATGTGACCACTTCTTAGTATTTCAATAGTCTACTAATTGTTCTCTATACTTGTGTTCTAGGCTTTTTTCAACCTATTCCCAAAGAATCTGAGAATGAGCTTTTTAAAACCCTAATCAGATTGTGTCAATTATCTGTTCCAAATCCTCTAATGAGTACCTGTCTTGGCCCGAGTAAAGTCCAAAAGTTTTCCGTTGACCTGTGATGTCCTATATGATCCTGCACCCCTCGCACACCTCACCCCTTGCTTTCCTCCAGCCACAGGACCTGTTTCCTCCAACCAGACAGCATGTTCGCTTTGTTTTCTTTTACCTCCAAGCCTTTCTGCATAGTCTTTCCTTGCCCTGAATGTTTTTTTCCCAGACATTAACATGGTTCTTTACCTCCTTTGATCTGCACAAGGTCACCTTTCTAGTGAGGCTTTCTCTGGCCACTCTTTCAGTGCCACCTGCTCACGTCTTTTACGTCTTTCTCACATTATATAATTCCTTGACTTATTGAAGTTATTTTCTGTTTCTCCATTGTAGAATAAAAGCTACAGGAGGACAGAGTTTTTTGTCTGTTTCACTACTGTGTACCTGGTATTTAGAAAAGTGCCTGGCATATAGAAGGTATTCATCAGTAAATATGAGTTGAAACTAATATAATTACATTTAAAATTTTCTACTAATAAATTGAGTATTAGAGATACTTTAGTATCTATCACTCTAAGAAATAGAAAACAAATTTTTTCTGGGCTCAGTTGCTTAAGAAAGATTTAATGAAAGCAAATTAGCCTGATAACTACCATGTAGAAGCCTTTCAATAGGTGTGCTGGGCAAATCAGTGAATAAATGAATTTTTTCCATATACCTGCATTCGAACCTAGGAATCACATGACGAGGCTGGCCTGATTACTTCATAATTTATTATGTATTTGGAGTATTTGGAAAAAAGTATACTGAGAATAAACTTGTTCCCAGTTTTGAAAAGGAAAGTCAGATTTCTCAAGGAACACGTGTTAATTGATGCTACCCCTGGGACCTGGAGATGAGTCTTTGTCCTAGCGAGTGCTGTGAAACACACTGAGACAAGCAGCCTGATGCTAGGTGTTTCTATGCACACTTCTTCCATTTGAGGATGTGATGTCAGATGAAATTGAAATGTCTTCACAATCACCAAACAAAGAACAAAGCCCCTTCATGTTTTGTGAAAACAGCAGGTGGGGATGGGATTACCATGCACTTTGCGTGATCTCTTCTGTACAGGCCACTGGAAAGAGGGCTTGTGGCCAGTCAGCTTGAGGTCATTAGAGTAGTCAAGTGTTAAGCATTGTTTCGGACCTCATTAATAGAACTGCTCAGGGAGAAGTTTTTATGTGGAAAAATTAGCCTTTGCTGTCAAGAGCACTGAAAAGACATCTTTCTGCCTCTGGTGAGGATCTCAGTTTCTCCATTATCACCTCCGGTAACAGAAGAGAAGGTACTTCTGATTCATTGTCACATTCAGACAAGTGAAGAAAGATGCTTTTCAACAAGTGCGAATAGATTTTGGTAAACAAACGAGATTTTTTTTTTTTTTGAAGGGATATTTAAACAGCAAGTGTATTTGCTCTAGTGCAGCTTGGCTGTCTAGACTTGAAGGTCTTTAGTTGTGTTCAGCATATGTTATCAGCAAACAGATTTACTATGAAAACACAGTAACTATACTACTTCCTCTGGAAATATTTTCTGTATATGAGGAGATTCTCTGAAGAAAATTGCCTTTGCAGGTTTTGTTTATTTAGTATGTCCTTCTCCCTTCCGGTTGTATGCTGTTTCATATTACACTGTAAATAAGCCATAGCTTTATTGACCTCTGGCAATCTTTAGGGAAGTTCTGTTTTGTATGGTTTACTTTAGATTTGCTTTAAGTACGTCAATGATTCAATCTCACTAAATCTTAATAATAAAGAATTAGAATATTTTCTTCCAAGAACAAAGTACTAGGATTTTTTTCTTCCATACTAATCAAAAGAATCATAGTCTGTATTTCACAGTTTTGTGTCTTACTTTATGTTCTCCTGGTTAAAAGACTTTCATTGTGAGTATGCAATGTAGTGTATAAGGTACAGTCGTTCTTCCAAGGGTTGGTTCCAGAAACATTCACCCACACACAGACACACAACAAAATCTATAATGTCGCTGTTTAAGTCCCTCATATAAAATGGAGTCATATTTGAACATCACTTACATGCATCCTTCTGCAGATGTGAAACCCACAGATTACAGTTCTGTCACTGACCAGTTGTGTGATCTTTGTTATTTTCTTTGTGCCTTAGTTTCATGATATGCAAAATGGTGTTTATTATGCTACCTACTTTTCAAAGTAATTGCAGGGATTAAATGAATGAGATAAGGCTGGGCGCAGTAGCTCACACATGCTATCCCAGCATTTTGGGAGACCAAGGAAGGTGGATCACTTGAGGTCAGGAGTCTGAGACCAGCCTGGCCAACATGGCAAAACCCTGTTTCCAATTAAAAAAAAAAAAAAAAAACTTAGCCTTGCTTGGAGGCACACCTGTAATCACAGCTACTCGGAAGGCTGAAGCACTAGAATTGCTTAAACCTGAGAGGTGGAGGTTGCAGTCAGCTGCATCACACCACTGCACTCCAGCAGCCTGAGTGACAGAGCGAGACTCTGTTTCAGGGAAAAAAAAAAAAAAAAAAGAGGGAGACAGGGTAACTAAAGTGCTTAAAACATTGTCTGAAATATTATAAGTGCTTACTAAATAATAAATCCTGTTAGTAACACACTCTAAGTTCAAGTATCAGCAATTAATTAAAGTCACATTTAGTCAATGGATTTTATCAAATGATCAGTAACTTACTCAAAATTCTCTTAAAATGCTTTCGTGGAAATATAGCTTTTGTGGCATCAGTGGTTGTCACTGTAAGACAGTAAGGATAGAAAAAGTGAGAGGTTTTGTTTAATAATACATGGAAATATTACTTTTTCATAACTTAAGCAGAATCTATTATAGTAAATTCCAGAAAGATGACACTATTTAATAAATAGAGCCTAAGTACTATTATCAAATCAGTAAAGGTCAATGACTTAATTAAGTTATATATTTTAATGAAATGCATGTCTATATTTAAACAACAATCTAAGACGGTGGGAATAGATGTTTGTACTTTCATTTCATGTTGTGGATAGCATGCATCTCCATTACGTAGCAGAGTGCCTATTTTCAAAAGTAATTACTTTTAAAAAGTTTTGAAGATGAAGTTACCTTATTGTGTTTATCCCTAAAAATAAACTATAAATAGTATTCTGGGCAATACTGGTTTCTGGGCCTAAGGTTTACTTTTTGCCTGAGAATATATGTATTCATTTATGTGTGTATGCATGTGTGCATGTTAGTGTGTGTGCATACATATGTATTTGGATCTTGGTCCTTGAACATTTTCTGAGTTCCCTAGTCATATTTTATAAAGGTGTACATAGTACCATTTTAAAAAACATTTTAATTTTATATTGATATTTGCCTCTACCTTATATATATTCTCTTTGAAATCATTGCATTAAACTCAGATTGCGCTTATATGAGAAACAAAGTGAATAATTACAAGTCTAATATTAAACAGCCTTTTAATTTGCCTCTTTCTTATTGGCTTTTTGATTAACAATAGAGCAAGAGTCTATTAATAGCTGCTCCAAGAAGAACATTTGCTCAAGTCCAGGACTATGAATTGGGTGCACATGTTAAAACTATCACAGGTTCCTTCTTGCACTGAATCAAAAACATGGCTGAACATTTTTCTAAAAACAAACCCATGAGACAGCCTTTGTACAATACTTACGGAAATTTTTTTTTGGTATTCTTCTTGAATGCTACTGGAAAAAATGTTAAGAGCAAAACTGAAATATAAAAATGACTATTGTAAATATAAGAGAATGACTCTAAAACAGATAGTTAGGTATGGCAGTTTTAAGGATTGATGGGTGAACCAGGGGACTTTATATACACTCGTATATTTTAGTTCCTTATGCCTTGTTGACAGAATTAGGATTTTAAAATAAAAATCTTTTGAGCTAGGATTACATGTTTTTACTGTATTTTTCACTCAACCCGGAAGAAACACTTTTTACATTTTACATTCAAATGATAGATGTTTTTCTTTTTAATGAACCTTTTCTTTCAACCTTTCCCTATTTACAATAGGGTTTTGCATCTCCCTAATCCCTGCTGTGGGCCTGTAGACATGACAGAGAAAGCTCTGATGAAACACAAGAGAACACTTACAATTTCTTTTCTTTTATGACTTTTTAGAAGGATCTATATCCACACTTACACACCTCCTTACATTTTCCAAATGAAAAAGACCCTCAGGTTTTCACTTTATAGGGAACATTTATCAGAAAAAGTATCCCATAAGAAAGTGAATAAATTTCTACTGTTTATATTCTTTTTTAAAATTACGATTAAAAGAGTTTCAATATACCTAGCCTTCCAAAAGAGAAAGACACATAATGGATAGACATTCTGGCAAAGCGTGAACTAGACAAAAGTTGATGCAGTGGCTATTGCAGGATTAAATTCCCGTATATTAATTTTCAAATTAAGATGTGGAGAGATTTTAACTTGGATAAAATGAGCAGCAGCAAGCTCTTACAGAGGTGCGAGGCATCTGTGCTGGTCTACTGGCCTATGTAAATGTAAAGGTTTATCAGGAATTCTGTAAGACCAACAACAAAAACCAATGACACATTAACACACAGTTATTGTGCCTTTTCAGATGCACAGAATTTTTCCCAAACAAAAATAAACCTGGCTTTAAACTCTAACTTACGTGCAACAAAATCCTTCCTGCTGGTGAATTAAAATGTGTTCCAGAGTTATGTTAGAGGAAGGCTAAAATTGACATTTGTCCTAGATTATGTCACTGTCCAGTCCATTGCTGATAGAAGCTAAATCTGAATGTCTGACTGCCTCAGTATCCTCTAAGCCCATAGGAAACCCCAGGTTTCTTGAGCCTAGTCACTCAGCAGTTCATTATTATACTCTGTAAAGCTATTTATAGAGCCAGCTTTTGAATTTAAAGGAAGTAAAATCATACACAGAGCCACACTCTCTTTTCCGTTGAGCTACTTAAAAAAGCTAAAGAAAAGAAAACTTTATTTTGGAGAAATACTCTTTTCTTACAGTCTTCCTCTAGTGAAAATACATGCCAATTAGAATGTCCTAGTCAAATTGCTCTTCCAATGTTGTCTAAAGAAAATTCTGTCATGACTAGCCTATGATTTTAGGAACCAGGGGACAGGGAAGCTTCATATAATTTACATTCAAATTATTTAAAGATTTTTAAAAGACTGATCCTATCCATGAAACTTCTCCATACATTACACCCTTGCTACTTAAAATGTTATCTGCAGACCGGCAGTATCAGTATCTAGGAGCTTGTAAGAAATGCAGACTTAGGCCCACTCCAGGTCTGCATCAGAGTCTGTACTTTAACAAGATTCCCAGAAGACATGCAAGCTGATTTACATTGGAGAATTTATTCCTTGCAATCTGCTTTTTAGTATTCTCACTAAGGGACACATTCTGTTAAGCACAACATTAAGACCTTACTTTTGCATTTTCTCCTAAACACCTTTACCTTCACATTCATTTGCTAAACCATAATCCCATTGTTTGGGAAGAGGGCACAGTTCTTACAATAGAAGGGAGAACACCTAGGTCTTTATTTAATTTATTTCCAGAATAGACTTATAACAAAAATTCTGCCAATGCTGTAGAGTCTAGACAATACCATAAAAAAGTAATTACATTAAATTTTTCAGCAATAGAGGCCGTGGGCCAATTCTAGTAATTTTTTTTACTCTAGAAATGCCAGTGAATCTATCTTACATATTTGTGTCACATTCTTGTCGAAATTTACAATTGAATTTTTTTTTTCTTTTTCTGACAGCCTGAGGCTTTATGATTTGGCTCACTGAGTCGGTGAAAAGTACTCATTGAAACTTTTCTGGTGGCTGTGTAAAGACATACACAGTAGTCAATTGCTTACAGTACTATCTAAAGCAGATTGTTCTTTTTTGAGGAGTATGACAAAAAATAATTTTGGGCAGAAGGTGTAATCATTTAATACTTGCTTTTGTAATCCATCTTAACCTTGGTGTTTGTCTACTCTGTATTATAGGCTTTATTAAAAACATATTTTCAAACACTGCCTTCTACCTCTCTGGCTCAGATATATATGCTGCACAGAAATGCTCATATTGGTCATGCACAGTTTATGCCTGTATTTAAATTATGGATTGAAGAGAAGGGTGTGGAAAATCCCTCTCAGCTCTCTTATTACCCATCCTTCCTATCTTTCTGAGTTAAAGAATCTTTGTGGGAACCTGTAATAATTTTCTAATTCAAAAGTTGTTGTTATTTTGCACAACACTTTGAGGATCTTGCTGACTGAAAGGAACTCAATAAATGTAACGTGTATTTATTGTTTTATGGTCCTCAATTTTCAACGTGAAAGCAGCAGGATATGGGCTGAAAATGTTTTAGCATATGTCTACTTTCAGTTCTGATTTTCTTGTCTAAACAGATTCTGATAAAAACAGTCATAATCAAACATTCTGAAATATCTGCTTCTCCCTTTATCCCCAAGGCTTTTCATGCACAGATACATTAAACACATGCTCACAAAGGCAATTTTCTGTTATTTCTGTGACTCAGTTAAGAACACCATGAAAAAAGCTCCCTGTAATACCCCACTACTTCTTTCCATTAATACCGGAAGGGTGCAGGGATTTTAAAATAATTTTGACTTGGCTACATCGTAGGGAAAATCAGTATCAAGTCAGAAATATTTAAGAAAAAACACCGTTTTCAATGGCATTAGTTAAAGTCCAGTATTTGAGAAGAGGTTAGCTCATTTGTACTGCAATTTTTTTTTAAATGTTAACTTGATTTGCCTAACATATTTCAAAATGACAGTGTCAAAGAGCTGAGTTGGGGAAATAAGATTTTGCCGATTCCTCAGAAGAGAAATTGTGGGGAAGAGGTAGAGTTTCTTCTTGCTTTCTGGAAGCGTCACATGTGTAGATGCTCAGATATTGCTGTTATAGACATGCAAAGCAACTTTGGTAATTTACTTTGAGAATCCCTTGTGAGGGTCCCTTTTTAAGCAGAGCACTGACCCCATTGACATCCCCAGAGAGTTCAGGAAATGCTTTTAGGACTAATTTTTGGCTCTGTTGTTTAAACGTATAATTTATTTTCATTGCAGATCTTTTCTTTTTCCTCACCTCTTCTCCAAGCCTAGATAGAGGCTTTAATTGGTAACCTGTTGTGTTTCTTACTGCTGACTGAACACATCAGGTTGCATCTCTAATTAGCCCTATGAGATTCAGATAATAACTTTACCTTTAGTGAGTTTTCTCAGCCTCACAAAGTTACTTATTAGGGCCTGATACCATGTCATAAATCTTTTTGATAAACTTCAATTGCTGTAGACAAGTCAGTGGAAGATCAACAAAAATTGTGAAGCTCTTTCAAAAAACTCCAGTATAGGTGCCAGGTAATTATTTCTTGAGCCTGCCATGCATTTGCCTTGTATTAAAAATTGTTAGTCACAATTAAAAAAGAAGTTGAGGCCGGGCGCGGTGGCTCAAGCCTGTAATCCCAGCACTTTGGGAGGCCGAGGCGGGTGGATCACAAGGTCAAGAGATTGAGACCATCCTGGTCAACATGGTGAAACCCTGTCTCTACTAAAAAAATACAAAAAATTAGCTGGGCATGGTGGTGCGTGCCTGTAATCCCAGCTACTCAGGAGGCTGAGGCAGGAGAACTGCCTGAACCCAGGAGGTGGAGGTTGCGGTGAGCCTAGATCGCGCCATTGCACTCCAGCCTGGGTAACAAGAGTGAAACTCCATCTCAAAAAAAAAAAAAAAAAAAAAAAAAAAAAAAAGAAGTTGAGCCTTAGGAGAATGTCAAGCTTTGTCTTTAGACATATTTGTAAATGTTCAATAATCAATTATGCAAGAAATAAGACTACTAGTAATTAAAAGATAGCAGATATAATTGCTTAGCCCCAAGACTGATCCCATGAAAAATTATTTTTCCTTAATAAGTCTTCTCAAAAAGACAGACTGCTTATAAATTGAATATAAATATACATATGTACATAATTCTTATGTAACAGAAAGACAGTTGCCTCTGTTCACTTTGGAAATAGACTAGCAGTATTGAAGAAATATTAAATAAAAATAAGTGAAGCATAAAATCGTCATCGATTACAAAGTTTCCAGAAGTTAATCAGACTTCTTCCATCTGGAATTCTCTTTCTGTTGCTTTTGTCCAACTGAAATTTTCTTTTTTCTTTTCCCAAGACAGGAAGTATAGGATATTAGTTAACCTCAGCTGTGCAGTTGGACAGGCCTGGATTCAGATCTCACTTACACCCCTCCCTAGTTCTGTGACCTTGAGGAATTTATTCACCATTATTAAGTTTCAAGCCATTTACAAAATACAGATAATAACAGTATGTCCTTTATTTGTTTATTGTGGCTATTAAATGAGAAAGTACATGTAAATCGTTAAGACTATTCCAAGATTAGTTTGTGCTCAAGAAACACTGATTCCTGTTGGTATTACCTAATCTCAGGTGAACTTCTGAGTTCCCTCAGAAATTTGTTTCTTCTGTGGTCCTGCTGTGTTTCTAAACAAAGTTTTAATCAGTTTTCTTTGATATATAAAATATGTATATAATATATACATAACATATATATGTATGTTTTTAGCAAGTTTTATTCTTTAGTGTAGTTTTAGCTTCACAAAAAAATTGAGCAAACTTATAAAGATTTTCCATATACTCTCTGCCCCTACACATGCAGTCTCCCCACCATTGACATCCCACACTAGAGTGATCATTTGTTAAAATCAGTGAATCTACATTGACACATCGTTATCACACAAAGTCCATAGTTTACATTTGGGTTCACTCCTGGTGTTTTTCATTCTGTGGGTTTTTGCAAATGTCTAATAACTTGTACCAACCATTATAATATCACACAGAATACATTCATTGTCCTAAAAATCTTCTGGCTCTACCTATTCATCCCTCTCCCCCCACTAGATCCTGGTAACCACATATGCTTTTATGTCTCTGTAGTTTTTCCTTTTCCAGAATGTCGACCGTTGAAATCCTACAGTGGCTTCTCAGATTAGTTGCTTTCACTTAGTATAATAACATGCATTTAAGACTTCCCCATGTCTTTTCATGGCTTGATAGCACTGAATAATATTCCGTTGTTTGGATATACCACGGTTTATTTATTCATTCGCCTATTGAAGGACATCTTGGTTGCCTATAAGTTTTGGCAGTTATGAATAAAACTGTTATAAACATCCATGTCCAGACTTTTGTGTGGACATAAATTTTCAGCTCTTCTGGGGAAATACCAAGGAGTTTAATTGCTGAGTCATGTAGTAAGAGTATGTTTGGTTTTGTAAGAAACTACTAAAGTATGTTCCAAAGTGGCTATATCATTTTGCATTTCCACTGGCGATGAATGAGTTTCCGCTGCTCTGCATTCCTGCCAGCATTTGCTGTTTTCAGTGTCCCAGTGGCCATTCTAAGGGGTTTATAGTGGTGGATCACTGTAGTTTTAACTTGCCATTCCTTAATGATAGATGATGCTATGTATCTTCCATATATGCATTTACCTTTGTATATCTCCTTTGGTAATGTGTTTACCATTTGTATATCTCCTTTGGTAATGTGATGGGTCAGATATTTTGTCCATTTTTAAGTTGCTATTTTTTTCTTGTTGTTTTGTTTTAAGAGTTCTTTTTGTGTTCTGCATCAGAGCCCTTTATTGGATACATCTTCTGCAAGTATTTTCTCCCAGTCTATGGTATACTTTTTTACATCTATAGTTTTAGGGTTCAGTTTGTATATTACTTTGCATTGATGTGTATATACTTGTGTAGATAGACCTTCCCTTCAAAACAGGGAGCAGACCTTTAGTTTGTCTTTTATCTTCTAAAGCATTCCACATCATCTCCTGTGTGCACAGCGATACTCAATAATTATTAATGCCCATTGAATGATTAGTGTTCAATAGAAGTCATTTCAATATAATACTATCTGAAACTTAACAGTTTCATAGGAAGGCCCAAATCTAGTGGTGTCAGGCAAAATCTCAGGTAAGCTATGTGATCCTCCTTCTGCCTCACTCTTTAACCTTGTAAGGTGGATTATATGTGAGCATTAAGAATAAAGAGAGTCACAAAAGGATAGCCAAAATATTCCTCTAGAATTGGGCATACATTTTCCATAGGCTTTTCACAGTCGAGGGGGTTTTAGCTAGATCAACTGTATAAACAGTGTTAGTCATTATATTATAGAACAGTTGTCTCAGAAAAAGGCAATTCCTACAAAGGCAATTTATGGTTAATCATTCTTCTGGTACAGATTACAAAACCTCATGGACAGAAAATACTGTAGCAATAAAGAAAAGCAGATATTAATTCATTCAAAAGTATTTTTAAGTGTCTAGTGTGTGTTAAGGAATTATAGGGTAGCTAGAGGTCAATTTGACATAGATGTGCTCAAAAAGCTTTATAGTCCCGCAAGGTAGAAGAGACATATGCACGAATAATTATGGTGCATGGTAAATATTTATGTGCAATAAGGATATACAAAATCAAGAGAGGAAGAAATTAATGATGGCTGGGGGAAAAGGAAGTCATTGATTCATAGAACAGATATTTATTAAGTTCCTACTGTGATCCAGGTTTATGTCAGATAATGGGGATTGACCAGGGGTGTTGCAAAAATCCTATACCTTCAAGATCCTCACTGAGCAGGAGTCAAGTCTGAGGGTAATAAGGACTTCAGAAGAAAGTCTGAAGGTCTTCCTTAAGACCTGGTGGAAGAGGTCATATTTAAATTTGGCATCAGAAGGAAGATAGAGTTTGGATATTTGGAGATATGAGCAATGAGAGGGGAAGCACATTCCAAATACTGCCAAAACCAGAAATGGCATAGGGACCAGATATCTTGTGTTCCAAAGAACAAAGAGTTTGTCATTTTCTGATCTCTTTTGATGATCATTTTATATCTTGAAAAGTATAATTAATATACTAATAGATTATATTTATTGAGTATTTAATTTGATAAAGATACTATTTTAGGCTGGGCACAGTGACTCACGCCTGTAATCCTAGCACTTTGGGATACTGAAGTGGGCAGATCATCTGAGGTCGCAAGTTCAAGATCAGCCTGACCAACCTGGAGACACCCTGTCTCTACAAAAAATATAAAATTAGCCGGGCATGGTAGTGCATGCCTGTAATCCCAGCTACTCCAGAAGCTGAGACAGGGGAATCTCTTGAACGTGGGAGGCAGAGGTTGCAGAGAGCCGAGATCAGGCCATTGCACTCTAGCCTGGGCAACAAGAGTAAAACTCCTACTCAAAAAAAAAAAGATTATTTTCAACATTTTATTTTTTTAAATCTTATGTAATTCTTACTTGACCTCTGAGGCAAATAGGAATTTTATTCTGAATTTTAGTAAAGGAAACAGTGGCTTGTTCCACATGGGCCCAGGACACACGCCCAGGCCCATTTGATTCTAAGTCTTACACCGTACACCAAAGCCATGACACAGCCCTTCCACCCTCATGGAATCCTGCCTCCATCAAAGAGTTCACAACTCAAAATATTTTAACAGTGTATTTCAAAGGATGCCTGCAAAACCAAAAATAATTTTCGTCAGAGAGAGAGAGAGAATGCTCTGAACTGGTAAATGTGGACTCATCAAGACTGAAGTCAGAATAAGCAGTCTTGTGTAACACGGGTTTGTTTCTGGCTACTGGAGAAGGCTGAACAAGGAAGGGACCATCTTCTGCAAGATGGTGTAATGATAAATGAAGAGAGGAACCTGGATTGTTTGCCTTTTTAAATTTCATCTTCTCCATTAAGCATAGTGATACAGTAGCAGGGGTCACATGGACCTGAGGAAGGTTAAGCCCAAGGTAAAGAAAGTGTTTCACACAGCAGAGGTAGGAATATTTTGGTTGAAGAAAAAGGTTTAAGCAAAGGCAACACAGATGGGAGATCTGGAGGGGGTAGTGAAAGTCCTATAATTGCATTTTCAAATCCACAAGAATAAGTACAGGGAGCTATCTAGCTAATGCACAGTGTGCAAAGGTCTGAGAATTTTAGTTTGCTAAAGGCTGAGATCAGCTACCAGTGAGTGCAGATAATTAAAAAAAAAAAAAAAAAAAACACTCAGACAATGTTGATGGAAAAATGGTGCCCTAAATAAGAAACATGTTTAGTACCCGTCTTGTATCTTCCTGTGTGGGTACCAATCTTAAATGTTTCATTGCAGTTAGTGTATTGTGCTAAGGTCCACTAATATCTAAGCTTATAAACAAACTACATAGCTGGAAGGTGAATGGTTAGAAAAACTTTAAGATTGATAGTTAAATAATGGAAGGTGATTTTTCTAGCAGAAAACTTGGGTGGACTATGGGAAAAATGTGGCCCAAAGACTGTTTTTAAATAGACAAAGGGCTGTCATATGGGAAAAGGATGCAGATTACACTAAAATGATCCATAGTGCAGACCTCTGAGAGTAAATTTCTATTTTTTTTTTCTTTTTTGAGATAGAGTCTCTGTCACCCAGACTGGAGTCCAGTGGCGCAATCTTGGCTCACTGCAACCTCTGCCTCACAGGCGAAAACCATTCCCCTTCCTCAACCCGCAGAGTAGCTGAAATTACAGGTGCACACCACCAGGCCCATCTAATTTTTGTATTTTTAGTAGAGACAGAGTTTCACCATGCTGGCCAGGCTGATCTCGACTCCTGACCTGAAGTGATGTGTCCACCTCAACCTCCAAAAGTGCTTGGATTACAGGTGTGCCCCATGAGAGTAACTTTCAATTCAAAAGAATTTAAATAATGAATAGGCTGTTTTGATAACTAATAACATCACTGGCATGTTTCAAGTTGAACTTAAGTGACCATTTGTCAGAGATATTTTAGAAGGGTGTCTGTATCAGGTGAGAGTTTGGGCCTAAGATCACTTCCCAATTCTAAGATTTTTGTTATTTTACTATTCAGTATTTTAAGCGTCCTTGGCAAATTATCATTTCTTTCACTAGTTGCCCCTAGTACATCACAGGACAATCTAAAATAATGAATCAGGAGAAATACTAAAGTTTTCTGTGTTTATCATCTCCAAAATGAACCCATTTGCAACTTAAAGTTTTAAATAATCAAATCAAACAGATGAAAATAAAGTATTATAACTAATGAGGATTAAGTCATAAGTCTGAAGGAGAAGATATGAGATACAAAGGACGTTGACATTATCTGACTTTTTTTTAAAAAGGAAACTCAGTTCACGAGCATTCTCTTAAACTTTCAATAGGGGAACAATAGAAAAATTTTGTAAATGGTAATGTTAAGGACTGAAATACATGTTGTGTAGTGTAAATTAAAACCTAGGGGGAACATATTTACTAAGCTCTGTTGTTGAATTATATTTTGTAACCACCGTTATCCAATGATGGAGAAAAAAGACAAAAAGAGGTGCTAGAATCGGTCCCTTCATTTATGTGCTATTAATTTTTTATTGTCTAGGATTTATTAATCTGCACACGCACACCCCCCCACATATAAAGTTGGGAAAAAATTGACTTGAATATTCTTTGTACTTTGAAGATTATATACACGAATGCTTTGCTTTCTCAACATTCCTTATTTCTAAGTGAGGAGGAAGAAATAGCTGAGTGCTCTTGGTGATGACTATTGCTTTTCCCTATGTTCTACTTATTTCTTTCATTTCACATTGGCCTTAGGTTGACAGGAAGGATAAGAGACTCCCTTATTCCCATGCCATCTCCATTATGCATAATAATGCTTCCTTTTACATAGTAAACATAGACTTGTGTCAACAGTTTCCACATTATGGAAGTATAATTGCATATAAATCAAAACCTTTGTCAATATAATCACACAGACTATATTCTTACATTGTGTTCTAGACTGTCTTTATTTTTTTACACATTATATACAGCAGAAACCCAGGAAACATCATTTTGTATGACATCAATAAATAAAAATAAACCCACTCTACAAATAAACGTGAAAGATTGCTCTCTGGATACATTTATACTATCTAAATATAGTCCCCTGGCCTCAACCAAAGTGAAGGTAGCTGCAATTTTGAAGGAAAACATCAGCTGTGAAAATAGGGTATTCACCGGTCTCTACTGCAGTAATTGCTGTCAAGACATCTCCAGCATCCCAGAAGAAGCCAGATTTGGTTGTTTTCTTTTTCTTTTCTTTTGTTTCTTATTTTTAAAGGATCCTTTAAAATGTGTCAGCATCTAATAGTACAATAAACCCAAGAGAATCTGACAAACTAGATAAAGAAACCATTTTAGATCTCAAAGAAGGCAGGAACAGTATGCTATTTTAAAGTTATAGCAATGCCATTTTCGGTTTTTTGGCTGAATTTTCAATTTGTGGCTCAGCAGTGATTATCACAAATTGAACCACTGTGAATTACAATATATTAAAATATATAAAAATTGAGAAGGCAACTGAAAATAAAATAGAATTATAGAACCAGAAAGGGTGATCTAGAAAAAGATGAACTAAATGAGGAAACTAAAGCTAGAGAGAGGACTTATGTAATTTGTTCAAGATTACAAATATAGTTAGAGACAAAAATTGCAGTACTCTTGATTCTCAGACTACCATTGTTCATTCTTTCCAATATGGACTTTTTCTAACACAAATTAAGAAAATAACATAATAAGCCTTAATATATCCATCACACAGAATCTATGTTTAGAAACACTTGCTTAAAAAGTTTACATAGTTTCATTAAACTCATATTTTAATTATATATTCAAAAAATTTTTGCTTAATATCTTTGCAACTCCTTATAAGGATGTGTGCATTTATATTGATCTCATTTTTAGAATGGTTTTCTGAAGGCTAGCTCTTTCATTTTATGTAAAATGGCTATTTTTGCATCCAACAGCTTGGTTTTGGTTTACAGCTAGTAGTGTGTTTCTGTTTTCTTCTCTATCAATAATTTAAACTGTTATTTTTATTGCCTGTCATATTTCATTGATTGACATGTTTAAATCAATGCTAAGGCATATTGGTGATAAGGTAAAACTTGATTAGTTTATTGGGAGTGCTTTTAGTGTTAAGCATGATGTTGGAAGTTGATTTAAGGTAGAAATGGTTTTCTCATGCAAGGGTTCGTTCTAGTTTACTAGGTAATTTTTAAAAAAATATCAAGAATGTGTAGTGAACTTAACAAATACTTTTATAGAATCTGTCTTAATATTGCATATTGCTTTTTTCTCATTTGTCTTCAGGATGTATGTTAATAGATTTCTAAATTTTGAAACATCTCAGTTTTTTTCTCAAAAACTTATCTGGTTTTCAAATACCACATATTCTCGCTCTTAGGCTGGTGTTGAACAATGAGAACACATGAGCACAGGGAGGGGAGCATCACACACTGAGGTCTGTTGGAGGGGCAACTAAGGGAGAAACAGCAGGGGCTGGGAAGGTTGGGGAGGGATAACATTGGGAGAAATGCCAGATACAGGTGATAGGGTAATGGAGGCAGCAAACCACCTTGCCATGTATGTACCTATGCAACAATCCTGCATGATCTGCACATGTACCCCAGAACCTAAAGTAGAATGAAAACAAAACAAAAAAAAAAAACTAACCTGGTTTTATATGGCATCTGAAGTAAAAAAGGACCAAGTTTGAGTCCTTTGGTTAATGCGGTGACTGTGCAAATTTGTACCACATTATTTTTTCTCTGTAAAATGATCTTGATAATGGTTATCTAAGAGTTGTAAAGCTAAAATCAGTTATTATATAAAGCACCACATAAGGACTGACTCATGGTAAATGGCAATATATGCAGCAGACATCTTTATTATAGAGAGTTATGATTAAAATATACATTGGTTGGTAGATTTGTATGTGTGTGCTACATTTAATTGGCTTTTGTATAAGGAAGTCCTAATCCTATAAATTAGGGATTGTAATTTTGTTTTAATTTTATGAAGTTAGAGGGGAGTTATTCTTTTCTATATTCTGAAACAGATTTCATCACTGGTAATTATCTATTTCTTGGATATTTTTCCAAGGGAACCTAAAATAGTAGTGGTTAAGAACACATACTTTGGAGATAGAAGATCTGGATTCAAATCCTCATCCTTAAAATGATTAGTGGAGTGACTGTGGGCAAGTGATGCTTTTATGACTCAGATTTTTTTTTAAGTAAAGGTAGTAATAGAATCTGCCTCACACAGAGTTAATATGAGAATTCAGTCAATATTTAGCAAACACTTGTTTTGTGACCATTATGAGCCAAATACTGTTGAGAGGCATATTAAAAAGACTAGGAGTATAGGAAATGGTCATTGATAATTGGAACTTATTAGTATTACTATCAACATTATTATTAACTGAGGCATAAACTATCCAGGCCAAGAGATTTGTACATTAGTAATTTCTGCAATGATTGTTGTATTAGTTTTATTAACTGCCTACTTTGTCAGTTTCAGTTCTGTAACAATGTATGAATATAACTAGGTACATAGCTGGGTAGATTTTTTTTCTTTCTTACAAAATGGATGCATCACATTTCTATTGTAGTACCTGGGAAAAAAATATATATATACTCTAGAGTATAGCATGTGACAATAATTGTGATAGGAGAGTAAGCCTAAAAATAATAAGAAATGGAATAATGGTAATTATTTTAAACAGTCCCTAATAATCTCTTTAAAAATTAAAGAGATGGCTAGGGCAATAATGAGAGTTAACCTTGTACAATTTCCAGTTGAAAAGTCTGGGAGGCAATATGATATCATCAGAAGTTCTAGGAGAGTTTTAGCAAGCAAGAGCATGAAAAATATCTTTTATTTTTACAGTATCAAAAGTAATACATGTCCTTCCAAAGAATAAGTTGGGTTATATGGCTCAGAAATAGATAAATTCAATAATACCTTTGAAAGGCTCAGCTAATTTGTATGTGGAATGCTGCGAGTCTCACCTTTCAGTGTTGTAAAGTTATTTTACGTGGTCATCAAGTTCTCTTTTTTGTGTATTGCTTTGGAGAACTTGAGTGTTGCCTGCTTTCGCCTTGATGCTGTATCAATGCTCAGATATTGTATGCATTAAATGTATATGTTCCAAAATTAGTGCATTTTGGTGGTCTGTGCCAGTATCAACAGAGTAACTTGTTGAAAAAGCATTGAAATGGCTTAGCTCTTGTAACATAGTTTGGAAACATTATGAAACATTTAGTTAAAACTTAAACATTTAGTTTAAGCTAAATGATGAGTAAACAATCAATTAAAAATGCTAACAATGCATTTAAATTTATGAGATACATTTAAAGATTAAGTTTATAAATCTTTCTGGAGAACTCTTTTCATAATTTCTTCTAGGAGTTTTTTGTATAAAATAAATTGTGATTGCAAAGTTTGAGACAGCTGATAGAATTAATTAAAGCAGAAAATTGTATTACAATTACTTCAAAGGAACATGTAATAATTTAAATTTGACTAGGAAAGCTTATCAAAAGCTTAATGTTTCCAAACCAAATTGTGTTGAGTTCACATTGGTTGCATCTTGACCCTAACTTAAATGTTTCCCACATCATAGTCACCTGTCATTAAGTGTAATTGTTGGATGTTGTGAACTAATCACAGGTTATTACTTGTTAATTGTTAATTGGAGTGCAAGGGCTGATATTAAATATTATTCTCTCTCTTGTTCACATCAAAACATGTGCTTTGATTAAGGAGAAAGAGTTTTGGGTGTATTTTTTTGGTTAATTTTTCCGAGCAGCACTGGTATAAGCTTTATGATTCCTTGCATTAAGCATTCATTCAAACTGTCATTCTTGGGCAACATCTTAGATAGAATCATCTCAAATTAAAAGTTGTCATTAAATGCGAGACCAGTGCTTATAAGCTTGGGGAGAAAGAAAAGATGGTAATAATTAAGAGGTTGATTTCAAATAACTAAGATAAAAATTAAACAATTTAAATAATTATGATTTGTAAGTAGAAAACTTAAAATATACATGGAAGGAGAGTAGGAAAGGGTCTAAGAAGTGGCCATCATATTTTTAAGAGAGGAGTAAGTGGGAGAGAAACAAATAAGATTAATATTAACATTTCTAATCATAATCTGAAATTGACTAAGAACGTTGAAAAATTATAATTGAAAAATACTTCTAATGGATCAATTCATATTTTAAATATCAGCAACTCTACCTGTGTTATTTTTACTATTATGATAAAATAAATAGTTAATGATGGTTTACATGATTCTTCTAAACCACATAAAAGATTTATGTAATAGTACTATGCAGTAGCTTTTTTGATACAACCAAAGAGGCTACAAAATTGAGATCTATATTTACGTGGTTAGTGATCATGACATGTGGAATGCCTGAGCTGCTCGTAAGTTATTACTGTTTCTTTTTAAATATTAGGTTTATTACCCTTAGGAAAATGCAACTAAATCTCTCATTTCCTTGCCTATTTCAGTCACAAATTTTATTTAGTAGAAAATTCCATGGCTAACCTTGTTTTGATGATTATGTGTACTATTGGATTTGATTGGAAGCTTGAGGCACATGTTTCAAAATAGCAACCAATGCTAAATATAATTTAAGTAAATCTGTTAGCTATAAACAAAAAAGATACTAGAGAAAAACAGGGATATAAACAAGGTGGGGGCAGGTTGGATAGGGGAAAGACACTGGCTATTTCTCTGAGTGTTCCTCTCTTACAGACTCTGAAAATGGGCTGACACTCCAGAATTTTAACTAAGCCTAAAAGATAGTACCTCCATTTCTGGCTCTTGAAGTATGACAAAGTCTGCTGTGGCCCCAATGGAGATTAATATTTAGCTTACTGGCAGTTCTAAATGCTAAGACTAACTTAAGGCCCGTGAAAGAGGAATTGCTGTGTCTGTCCACCCCCATCCTAGAAAGTTTATCAGTATACAAACCTCCAAAAACGGTAAGCATCGAGAACCTCAGGGTACTCCCATGTGGCCCTTTCTATTTCCAAGGGATCTTGAAGACTCTACTGAAAGGGTCGCATGACGTGGTTGAAAGCTCTTAGTTTGGAAGCAGATAGACCTCGATTGTATGTAACTAGATTGATGTTTTAGCTGTGTGACTTCAGAAAAGTACCTACTTTCCTTGAGTTTTAAACATCCTCAACATGGAGATTGTTAGACTTCTAAATTATGTTATTGTGAGAATTAAAGGAGTGGAGATTTGAAAAGTACTTGATATTTTGTGTGGTATATACAATAGTGAGGATGATAGTATTTCTCTTTCAAAGAAGCTTACTAATACCACATCTAAACAAACTACAGCCTCTTGTAAGAATGTTGGACTTCCTCAGAGGAACAGTGGTATAGTTAAGCACACAGAATCTGAGATTGGACTGCTTGAAGTCAAATCACAGTTCTGATGCTTATTACCCATGTGACTTAAGACAAGCTTTTGAGGTTCAGCTTCATCATCATTTAAATGAAAATCATAATATATATTCACATGTATTATTGTATTATTGCTTGTAAAATGCTTAGAGGGAGTGCCTGACATGTGGCAAGAAGGATGGTTATCATCGTCATTATCATCATTGTACATCTGCTGTCAAATCCTGCCCTTCTGGAATATACACACTCATTTCAGAAGCTTTGGCACTGCTGTTATAAAACACTCAATAAGTTAGATATGGTTCCCATTTGGCCTTAGAATGATGTTTGTGATTAATCTCTCAGTGCATTTTTACCTTCTCTATTAGGTTTGGTTCATGTTTATTTTAATAGAGTGGACATGTTTGGCAGGAGAAGTGTATAAATTGGATGCAAGATCACAGTATATAAATCTTGCTGTGATATTCAATACTTAAAGATTTATCAGAACTAATCGGAGTCCACTGGATAATTCTGCTAATCAGGAGAGACATGGACTCCCTGTATGTCTCTTTTCAACTATTGTCAGCCCAGACTTTAAAGTATATGTCTTCTGTACTCCAGTAGGTGACCACAAATGAGTTTTTGGTTTATGAAATGGTATTCCCTTATTCAGCAGATTCAATGCCCAAATCTATTCTAACACTCTCAAAGTTATTATCCCCCAAAAATATAGGATGTCAATTATTTTGGGATGGGGAAAGCAAGGAAACAGCTAACCCAGGCAGAAGGAATAGCAATGGGCCTGAGATGGGTCAGAACATGAGACATTTATGGAAATGAAAAGCCAGTGTGATGGAGCAGTAAGAAAGAGAGAAAGAAAGTGTGTTTTTTTGCTTTTTGGTCAATAGCTGCTAAGTTGACATTGCTCCAGGTATTTATTCCTTGGGCTGTCTTTACTGTGCTAAACATCCACAACTCTCTTCAAAATAATCTCTTGCTCTTCCAGGTGAACAGTGGGAAGGGATGACCTCAGGGAGCCTCCAGTGGATACTGCTCTGGAGAAGTTAGAAATGAACTTTTATGTCAAGTTCAGAATGTCCATGAGTTATTTGAATTTGAGCACTTCATGTGTTTTTGGCTTCAAAATTTTTGGCCAAATTTCAGGGCAAACACTCATTTAACTTCATTTATTTGAAATTTTTGTGAAAGTAGAATTGGATGAAGAATTCTTCCTCTCGTTTGAAGTGACTGGTTGACTGCCTGTAAGACTGCCTTTTGGGACGCAGGCACTGAACCTTGTTCATCTGCTCTTATAACAGGAAGGTGAAAGGGCCGAGGAGGAAAACTTCATTCTTCTACTAATTTGAGGAGGGCACTTGAAAAACTATTCAAGTAATTTAAAACAGCATTTTTAAGGCAGAAATGTTATGGATAACTCTTTGCTACATCTTGAGATAAAAGGGCTCTCTGGAGAAATAAGTCAACAAGACATTCCACCACACAAAGAAACTAAACATGTTACATTAGTTCTGAAATATAAGCATAGAATGATGAATCATTTTGACATTGCAAAAGTAAATGACTTTTGGAAAATATGATGAGTCCCTGTTGATTCAGGAAGTCTTTTATATATTGCATTTCATAAAGCACATTGATGAATGACACTTAGGAACAAACAATTAGATGAATGTCAAGTTGTATACCGTTAGGTTCCACATTTATTCAACAGTTTTCTATTCTTCAATTGGGAAATTTGTAAAATGTGTTCACCATCTATTTTTCAATTGCTCTATTTGTGCAAATAATTTATTTTATTTTATTATGCATTATTTCATGACCTAGTTTTACATCTTACACAAATATTTTGAATATTACCTATATATGCTCATATATAATTTGCATATCTTAATATCTATGAAGAGTCCATATGTTTATATCTGTATCTGCATTTGTTCAAAAAAGGATCTGTCTTTGTACATACATATTTATCCTTCCTGGGGCCTGTACACATACTGTTTTTTCTGCCTGGAAAACAAGTGTTCATTATTTATTTCTTCTCATCTTCAGCTTCTCAAAGAGGCTTCGTTTAATTACTCCATTCTTCTCATGATATCCCTACTCTTTGCCTTCTTGAAACTTAGCATGCTGTATATGCTAAAGTAAGTTTTAATGTATAACAAATGATGTGAGACTTAAGCTTCATAATGACAGAAGCACCATCTGCTTTGTTAACCATATATTTATCTAGAACTTAACAGAATGCCAAAAGTATAGTAAAAAGTCTGTATGTGGCTTTTGAATAAGTACATAAATATTGGTGAATACGGAACTATATGTGTTATGGAAGTTCCAAAATTTTCATGTCATTCATGCCAGAAAACCATGCAATTGAGGAAAATGAATACATATAAAAACAACCAACAACACACATTTTATCAATTTTGAGTCATGCAGTGAGTGGTATGGTGTTTTACAAAATTCACTGAAGCTAAAAGATACTTGATAAATATATTTCAGCATTATTTTATTTTTGTGGTAATGTTACTGTTTTATGAAGACGAAAAAAGTCATAATCATTAGGAATTTCAGCCTTAGAGATTCCATATTCCTCTGTTGTGCCAAAATTATACACATGAACATAGATTTATTTTTATGGCTGTAGGAATTATTATTTAATGCTTCAGGGATGATAGAGCCTTGTTGATTTTTTAGAAAATATTCATTGGTAAATGCATTTCTTGCCCACATGCACACATTTTTTTTTTCTAAGGATGTCTGACAGCTAGCCCTGGACTAGAAGTCAATAAGAAAGAGAAAATGAAAAGGAGAAAGTTAGCACTGTCAGCTTTTCTCTTGGGATGCATTTCAATATAGGGCTCTCCTTGAGGCTTGTGGAAACTAACATAGCATCATTAGAAAGTCAGTCCATCAAACACACTTGAAAACATTACCTCATCTTATTTTTTTAGGTTGCAAGTCATGATTCACAAACAGAATTTTTAAAAAATAATATCTTTTCCAAACTGGTCTTTCCATTCCCAGTTTACTATATGTATCTTATAGCTTATATCAATGGAAGTATTAAAAATAATTACATTAATCTCCGATATTTTATCAAGTCTTTTAAGGATTTTTTTTTAATACAAAGGTTAATTTTGTTTTACCTATAACTGAGTTACTAAGGTTACATTTGCCATGCAAAGTACTCAAATTACAATCTAAGGATGTTCTGTCTATTTGTCTGAAAAATGTTGGGCTTCGTGCTATGGAAATTTGGAACATTAGAGTGAGATTGTAATTATGTAGTCAGATCTCCTGGCAAATGATGAACCTGGGATATAACAAGTAAATGAAATCCACAAATAATCCCAAAGCTCTTTTATAGGAAAACCTTTTTACATAAAAATGTTAACAATTAGCAGAATTGATAGACTGCCCTTTCCCTGTCCAGTTCCTGGTGGAGGTAATATCAAAAGAGTGCAATGGCCCAAAGACAAGGATTCAGACAGATTTGGAAAAAGAAAGGTGATGGTTTTAATCAGCACCTGAATCATCATGTTTATTGTGCAATGTTTATTGTTTAAATTTCTTGTTAAATTACAGGAAAAAAGCAATTTAATGCTGAAACAAGGGTCTTTAAAGCAACAATAATTTTTAAATATTGAAAAAATGAACAGAAAAAAGTAATCCACATCTGATCAGCTCACTACACTTTGCACAAGGCTTAACTTAAGCCAGTGTGGCTCTGAGATTGACATGCAGCAGCCTAAAGAGTCTAAAGAGTTTGCTAGGATGCCAGACCACGAGGATAGCTATCCAAACAGAAAGTATTACCTGTGAAAAATTAAGGTTACATAGGTCACCAAGTCAATGCCTATTTCTTGCTCTATTTGATTTCTGCTCATTGAGTATTCAGGGAGAAAAAATAATGAAATACATTCTTTACACATAAGGACTCATGACTCATTTAAAGGCAAGTATTTCAACTTCATAGCAATTGTTGTTTCAGTGGATGGAGATATAGAATTATCTCACTGAGATGGCTCTGATTCACATGAGGATAGGGTAGCTTTTTTTCTTTTTAATTCTACAGCTATCATGATATCATGCAAACACATGCTATTTGGAACCGGGGAAAGTACCGTGAAAAAGCTTTGATGATATGTCTGTACCCATAGACACACTAAGAACTTCACAATGGTTTGGGAATGTCTTTTCAAGTATTGTGTAAAGCATAATCCAGTATTGGCTCAGTTAGTAAAACAAAATGGAGAAGATCTTAAGATACCAATATCAAGATTATTACAAAGATCTAGCAGCTAGTCATTTGGTGGGCTGAATTCATCTTGACATTGTTCTGATCTTTTAATTTCATCTAGGGAGAAACAACAAGGAAATAGAAGCACTGAACTGTTTTGATGTTATCACTAGAGCTCAAGATCTATGCATATTTTTTCTCACTTTACCACCACTAAGTCCTACATTCCTGACAAGGCAGGGACTCTTCTCAATAATGACAAGCCCTTCCATCAGAGTTTATACTTTATTGGGAAGGAACATATATGGTTCACAAAAGGCTTCACAGAGTACTGATACTTCAACCTAATGCAAAATCCTCTTTCCCCTCCTAAATTGGAGAATCTCTGATTTAAAAACATAATAAAATCTTAGAGTTTCTCTATTTTTACAGTTTTAAAACAGTTCTAATAGAGACTCAAATTCAAATTTAGGCATGTTCAATGTGTTTTGAAAAACTCAACTAGTAATGCATTTTCTAAGTTTTTTTTCTTTGAGAATTGCTTTCCCTTACATTTAGGATTCCCCTGGAACCATACTATTGAGAATGGGAGGGGACATAGATGTTGCTTAATTAAGTGTGCCTGGCCTCAATACAGTCATTGCAGAACGATTTATCTTACAGGTGAGCACAGTTAGATTTTAGAATGTCTTCTGTTGATCCAAGTCATAGATAGTTGCTCTGACTTCGCTCAAGTCTCAGCCTTTGTGAGCTTTAGCTTCTCCATTTACAAAATAGATAGCTTCACAAGTTTTTGTGAAGATTAAAAATGTATCTTCTAGTAAAACGGAAATGGCTATATAATTCAAGCAATAGTTTAATTAACTTGCATCAAACATAGTACTGTGAAACTAAACATTATTTTTCAAAAGAAAGAATAACAATAATAGTACTGGTAATAATAATAATGCTAGTATTATATAAAATATAATGCTAATATTACACAGGAACTGTATAGCCATTATTGTGCTAGAACTTTGTATGCATTATCTCATCAAAAGAAAATTGGAGCATGATGTAAATGTACTGGAATTAAATAGTGGTGATGGTTGTTCAACCTTGTGAACATAAAAAAAAACACTGAACCATATACTTCAAAGGGGCAAATGTTATGGTATGTCTCAATTAAAAGAAAATTGGATGTGAAGGAATATTGAAAAATTATAAAAGTGAAGGTATTTTGGGAAGTGCTATGAAGGATACAATAAGGAATATGCCAGGTTTTTTCCTACCCTCGAGCTGTTTTCAAGATGTTTGAGGAGTTGAAATGGCACGTAGAAACTAACACCTAAAGCAGTGTGTGGGGGAGTATGCTGTAGGCTTATAAAGTTTTACGGGACATTCTTATGACCAAGAGATGAATATAAGCCTATGGGAAGGTAATATCATGAGCGGGATATAGTTTCATGGAAGGAGCTATAGCATCCTGTAGGATGGAGTCGTATTAGAAAAGATACACCATCCCTAATGATGATTTGACAGGGAAATGAAAACACTGTTTTTAAAATTGTATTATTCCTAAATTAGATGTTTCTGAGGTGGTATTGCCCGTAGATCTTGCCCACCTCCTTCTTGTGTAGTGCTACAAAATGTAACTAGCCAAAACGAACAAACCATGCACTCTGCAGTAAACCTCCTCTTGACTCAGTCCTCTAAGGATACCTTAGTTTCAAGACATTTTCCTGGAACACTGACACAACTGAAGTTATCCATTTGTGGAAAGCTCCACCAACGTGGTCAGATTTCAATACCTGTACTTAATTAGCTGTGTGATTTCAGAAAGATGAAAGTTTCCAAGAAGATAGAGACAACGGCACTTACCTTTCAGGTCTGCTGGGAGTTTTAGAGGAGATACGCTGTACAGAGCTCAGTGCCTGGCACATAGTGGTTAGCCTGGTATGCAGGGCCTGGAGGGAGAGATGGAAGATAGAAAGAACGTAGCTTCTAGCTCCCTGGGTGTTGCATTGGACCCTGCTGGAAGTGTTAGAGCTGTCCAAATGCTGACTTGCTTCCCTCGCGCAATTTAAGGCTTCTGAGACCCTTCAGAGGCTTTCCTCAATGCACCTGAGCTTCTCGCTACTCCCTCAACTCTTTTGTGGGTATGAGTATTTGCATGCACGATTTGCCTTCCCAATTTGATTGCAAGTTTTCCCAAAAGCAGAAAATAGACTTTACCTGTTTATATTGTCCCTCAGTAGTAGCAAAACGTGGGGTGCATATTACATACTTTTTATTAGTTATCCAAATGAATTTTAAACAGACACTATTTAATAGAGAAAATAGGAGACAGGGCAGCAGGAATATCTTGTTTCTGATGTGGTGGTGGTGTCTTTTGGGGGTAAGGAATGGCGTGTATATCTCAGTGCCAGGTTAAAACATCTAGATTAAAACCACGTCTTACCATTGTAGATCATCTAGATTGGTAAACACAGTCTCTAGCAGCCAAAAGAGCCTCTAAGTCATTCACTCAGAAATGCATTTGCATTAAATTAGCAATTATCTGAATGGGTATGTTTGTTTTTAGGTGAGGTAACAGGGTCTCTCATACCATCTGCAGTGTCACTTACCCCAACAACAGTGGCTACAGGTTCCAGAGTCCCCTTCATGCCTTAAAACCTTTGCTCCTAGAGGAGCAAAACATTCAATTCAACCCACCTCTGATTTCGATCAACAATGTAGATTTGGACCATGGGAGTCTTTCTGTATTCCAAAATGAGTACAAGCCTGGAGAGCATTTGAAGACATTGTCATATTCTGTCCAAAGTGGGGCCCTGGAGTACTGGACTGTACTATGATGCATAACAGACGTTTACAGAACATAAACAGGGATCCCTGCTAATCTACATGCCCTCCAGAGTTCCACACTTGTTCATATGTTTGCTGCTGTTCTCGAGGAGTATAGTAAACAAACATAGAGAGATTTTCATTTGTTACTGGTATCTGTCCCTGAGCATAGTTGAGCCAAACATTTCTATATAACAAACCAAGAATGGGGCGGGGGGGTAGGGTAAACAGTGCACCAAAATCTTATGTAACATGTCTGTATGCCACATGTAGACTAAAATCTTTGCATGTATTCTGTTTTATCTATTTATATGCACATATTATATCTGCATCTGTAACATGCAAATGTCTTTCTTGAAGTGTGCCCAAGATGTTAATTACACCATTAAATCTTAATCTTGGTTAAAACATAAAACTTACAAGTGACTGTGTTATTTCGTACGGTATTAGACACTACATTAAACTGTGGTGCCACCTGATAGAACCTTCAAAGATCTTCCCAGTGTTGTATTTCATGGTGTTTCCCTTTAAGTTGTTTAATAATATAATCTTTATTCAGAAATGAACTTTTGTGAAAAAAAATCAATAATTACCTTTGTCACTGTTTATTTAATGAATCCATAGAAAGAATTCATTAAATTATAAATGCCTTGTTACTGATATTCTCATAATAGATTTTTGAAATTATGATTTGAGGCAGTTATCTATTTCAAAAAAGACACAGTACGGAGAGATCAGTACATGTCCAGTGAAATGACTTCTGGCTTTGCTAATGCAATATTCATGAGAATTTGCCAAGACAATCATATTTAATCCCAGAGAATAAGAGTTTGAAATGAATTCTTTTAAATTGTAATTATCCATTGGCAAGAAAGTTTAGCATTTTATTATTTATATAATTGAAATGACTTGTATCCTACCAACATGAGATGGTTGTGTTGTGAGAATGTTTAAAGTTTCTGAATGAAACAGTAAATACTGGTCTTATAAATACTCTTGATATTAGTATTTTGTGCTCTTATGTGTATTTTAAATTTTTTGTTTTCAGGGAAAACTCATTGGTGATCGTTTGTAATTAAATTGTTTTTCAATGCCGGATGCAACTTGGGGTGAAGTGAAGTCTGAATCAGGGTCTGACCTGTTGTTTGCACCTACTTAGATGGTATTTAGTTCTGTTCTAGCTAAATCTGGAGTTTGAATCCATGAGATGTCAAAGATATTCTAGTTGAGACAAGAAATGAACATATCCAAGAAGAGATGGGCTTCATTTAAAAGTCAGATGTTCTCTAAGCAGCACAGACGCTCATTGTTTCTGAACTGTTTATTTTATCATGTTGCAAAAACATCAAATCCCATGAAATCTGGAGATTTCTGCACCTAGAAAATGAGCATTTTGCATTCATATTGCAGAAAGTGTTAAGGATAAGGTAAAGGGATTATTTCAGAGTTTAGCGCATTTTTTTTTTTTTTACCTTTATTGTTGCAATGCTTCTATTCACTGAAACTAGACCTTCTTAATAACTAGTACTCTGATGAAAATACTCTTAGGGCCTACCTATCAGAACAAGTAGGAGACTTCAAGAATTTTTTCCAGTCTATTCTGGATAAGAAACAGGTCTATAATAGAAGAGACCCTAAACAACGGGTAATTGTAGAGTAACAAATATCTTCCTACACTGTTGTGTTGAGAGAGCTGCTTCTTAAGATGTAACAATAATTTAAACTTGTTTTGTAAAAATAATTCTCTCTGGTGGAGCACGGTGGCTCACGCCTCCAATCCCAGCACTTTGGGAGGCAGAAGTGGGTGGATCACCTGAGGTCAAGAGTTCAAGACCAGCCTGCAACATAATGAAACCCGTCTCCACTAAAAATACAAAAAATTAGTTAAACGTAGTGGCAGGTAACTGTAATTCCAGCTACTCAGGAGCCTGAGGCAGGAGAATCGCTTCAACCCAGGAGGTGGAGGTTGCAGTGAGATGAGATTGTGCCATTGCACTCCAACCTGGGCAACAAGAGTGAAACTCCGTCTCAAAAAAAAATAATAATTTTTTTTTTCTAACCACCAGGGATGTTCGCAGGGAGTCTCAGCATTGCTTCCTTCCCACTTGGATAATAAAAAGGTCATCTGTTTGCTTGTAGACATGAAAAGGAATCAGCTTATTCCTTTATAATGATAGACGTCAGTTAAAGCTTCTTCATTATCCCTACTTCAACTGAAATGGAGCCCCCATTTGCACGGGGAAGAACATGATTGTTTCCATGCCTTTCACTTTTCCTCTCCCTCTCTTATTCCTCCAGGGATGAAGCAGGAAAAGGAAGAAGACATAAAGGATAGAAATGACCTTACTTGGCTAATATATTGTAGTCATCTAGCTGAGCTGAGCTTATACTTAAAGCTTTTAAGGAGGCACTTTTTGGAAGCATTTTGATGGGTTCTTTAGTGATCTTAAGACCCATCATTAAGATTGTTCACCTGCAATTCCATTAAGGTAGTAAATGCACATCCTTCAGATGGTAATATAGGATTCTCACCTCAGCCCTTGGCCATCTATCACTGTAACTCCAAGTTCTTTTCTTTTTCTTTTTTTTTTTTTTTTTTTTTTTTTTTTTGTCACTACTCATCCCAATTTTTTAAGTAACCTTACTAAACAGGATATAACACAATTCTACGTGGAGTCTAACCTAGGGCCCACAGGTGTCCTTCGTCCTAATAAACCCTAATGCACAAGTGACTCCTGGTACGTCAGTATCTCTTTGCTTGACCATTGGGGGTCAGCCAAAGTCTCTTCCCTTGAAGATTTATCAGGTATAGTCAAATCCTAGTTTTCTGACTACCTTGACCACTGCCATCCACCAGGTTCCAGAAGACACATATCAGTCTTTCTGAGATGTTCCACGAATGTCCCTTTCTCCTGCACTTGAGATAGGGAAAAGTAAACTTCCACCTTGGAGGTGTGTGTAAATCACATCCCATCTCAACTGTCTCTAAAAATACCCTTCTAGTTGTAAATCTCCTCTTGGCTTTTTCTGCATTTTGATGGACTGGAAGTAGGTAATTAATTAAGGACCCTAAAAGCATTTCTCAGTGTTCTCCTTTGCAAGTCTGGCTTGAGTAATTTTATACTTCATTTTGTAAGATGGAAACAGTAATCTGTTTTTGACTTAACCATCTTATCTTAACATCTCAGCTGAAACTGAAACAAAAAGAATCACTTTAATATTCTGTTATATCCACATATCTGTTGCTTGTTATTTATTCCAAAATTATTTTAAGCATACATTGATTGATACATATGCAGAGAACAATACGAGGCCCCTTGGTGATGCTACTGTGGCAGTAGAGATAAAACAGGTTTCAAAACAGCTAGATTTACCAAATCTGCTAACTGCAGCTATAAGATGGCATAGGAGTCCTAAACTCAACTTAATTTAATGATTAAGGACCAGACTCTGGAGCCCGGCTGTGTAGATCTGAATCACAGCTTTTCTTTTTCCAGCAGTGTGACCTTCATCAAGTTGCTTGATCACTCTGTGCCTTAATTTTCTCATCTTTAAAATGGAGATAAAATAGCATCTCCCTCATGGAACTGTTATGAAGAATACTGGAGTTAGTATTTATAAATGCTTAGAGCACTATGTACGTGTTCGGTTGTTAGGAAACTCAGGATCCAAATAAATAGGGTAATTTTAAAAATATTTATTTATTTATTTATTTATTTACTTACTTATTTACTTATTTGAGACAGGGTCTGACTCTGTCGTCCAGGGAGGAGTGCAGTGCACAATCATGGCTCACTGCAGCCTCGACATCCTGGGCTCAAGTGATCATCGAACCTCAGCCTCCTGAGTAGCTGGGACTATAGGTGTGTGCCACCACACCCAGCTTTTTTTTTTTTTTTTTTTTTTTTTTTTTTTAATGGTAGACATGAGATCTTGCTATGCTTCCCATGGTGGTCTTGAACTCCTCGGCTCAAATAGTCCTCCTCACCTAGGCCTCCCAAAGTGTTGGGCTTACACATGTGAGACACACTTCTGGTTGGGTAATTTAAATAGCTTCAGAGACTTTTAGTATATGTTTTCCCCTGGACTTAATGTTTTCCACTATATTTCTCATTACCCTTACCTTTAAATACATGTCATTGTAAAGCATTTTAGTTTTGTGTAGACTGATTCAGCTAATAAACAAACAGCTAAAGTCCAATGAAAATGCAAACTTTATCCAAGGTCCTATGAAGATTTTTTTAAAAGATTTTTTTTTGTAGCTCAGGTCTTTTTGTAAGCATACATTGTTTTCTCATTTTAGCAGAATTCCTTTTTGCTTGTTTTCAGTAAATTACTTAATTTAATACATACATTTTTAACACACATTTTAACTCTACAAGAAAATTTTAAAGAATCTCATTTAAGAGACACAGTAAGTTATCTTTATTTAGCAAGCGTATATATATAGTGTTAAAAATGTGACTCTTTTTTAAAAAAGTTAAATCATCCATCAATCTTAAATCAAATTAAAATTTAAAAAGTAAGCATGCTAACTTATAAGAAAGAGATCTTTATGTACAGTAAGAACTGGGGGGGAGGGGGGAACACACAGAAACCTTTATGACCTCTGCATGGAGATAATGAGCGATACTGCAAAATAACATCCTCAAATATTTTCCTTTGATTAAGGCAATTTTGTACCAGGCTTTCCATAAGGATCCTCAGTGTAAGCTGTTACCATACTCCCGCTGTCTTGTTCAAACAATGATGAGAATCCCACAAAGAGTCAAGAGAATGTGGTCCAGATCTTTAGGTTTCTAACATCCTGATTTAAAACTTCTTCAGGAAAGCATGGACTGTGTGTACTTTAGACCTTTTTCCTCCATGTCATTTCTCTCCACTGAGGTTTGATGAAGGTTGAACCACAGACAGTTTGAGGTTATATGTTCTGACAAGGGCCTACAGCACAGGTATTCTGTGCAACCGATCGAGGGTGAATCTGCATGCTTTAAAAATCAACTGAGCTCATGGTAGAGTTGACAGTTCTGTTAGAGAATGCTTCTCAGAGGCAGAGAGCATAGCACGTTTCTCTTTGCCACCTTATATTGTGAAATTCTAAAGTTAAGAGCAACAATTTTATAGTTAGAATGCTCCATAATACTGCTTTGCATAATTTTGGATAACTGAGTCTTCGCTTCAACTTAGCTTAGATATAATCTTAGAAAAAGCGAACTGAATTTTAGTTCTAGTACATCTCTATTAAGTTATGTGTCCTGGAACAAGTCTTCTACCTTCCTGTGTTATCATCAATAAAATGTTGATGTTTTATCATCAATAAAATAAAAATATTGAATAACTTTCAAGCTCTTAGCATTTGATGGTTTTGTAAATACTAAGAAACTGCATTCATTAAATGCCTGCATACCCCATACCCTTTAGAATGATTTCCGAAATTCTGAGAGCATTTGTCAATAGGCTCCAAACAGACATCATTGCTCTGATTATACCGGTTATTCAAAAGAAGAATTTGGAGCCTCATTTTTTCTTGTGAAATGGGAGAGTGGATTAAAGGGGCTGTGTTAAAAGCTATGAAAGAATGTCCTTTTGTTCAGGCAGCTATACACCTTCTCTGTAACAACCTCTGGGAAGAAGGCAACTCAATTCCCTTGAATGTGTGCCTTTGGAATATCAATTATCCGTGAAAGAGATGTCTCACATTTACCCAAATGTCAAGAATCTTGCTTCTTCTGCTACATGTAGTTTCTCAGAATTAAAATTGGAGGAAAGCAGCTATTTTACAAAGCACATATTTAAACAATACCTTGTATGTAATCTTTATTACATGGTGACTATCAACTTAATACAACTCTTCCTTTCTCCTCCTCTCTTCCAGCACCAAGGAAAAATTGGAGTTAAGTTTAATGTTGGGACAGATGACATCGCCATTGAGGAGTCCAATGCAATCATTAATGATGGCAAATACCATGTAGTCCGTTTCACGAGGAGTGGTGGCAATGCCACATTACAGGTGGACAGCTGGCCAGTGATCGAGCGCTACCCTGCAGGTAAGCAAGTGAATATGTATCGGGGAAGAGTTTATAAAAAACAAACTGGAAAACAAAGCACTGTTTTGCGTCCGTTTCACCAAATTATGGTTTTCTGAGAAACCATCAACTACTAATTGGACTTTAGAGTCATGTGAATGTAATGCTGTCCTAAACTGTTCTTGCTACAGCGTACAAATGCCATTTTATATGAGAACGTGAAGGCACACATTATCGTTTGAAAAATTCAGGACATCAATGAAATCAGAAAAATGCACACATAAAAGGCACAACATGTTAAAGCTCTTTTTACAGGATCCTTGCATTTGAACAAAGGAAAGGCTTTGTCAAAAGTCACAAAGATAAAATTTAGAACTAAGGGAAAAAATATTACAATACTTTTTTTTCTGAGAGAAAATAAGACCTAACCATTCCTCCAAAGGTGGTACACATCTGAAACTCATTAAAGTGTAGGAAACCTATGAGATAAGTAGAGAAATAGTGAGAAAGCAATAGTATCAAAGTACCATAAATCAGCAGTCATAAGAACATGTACATAAAAGAAGTTTGTTTTCACTTTCATATAACCATGGGGTTTCAGGAGGATTCTCTGACACTAGTGCTGCTCTTTTTAAGTCTGCAAAATCAATGTCAAGCCATTATTTATAAAATAAAAATTATCTTGTTTATTGTGAATGAGTTTTATCAATATTATATTATTGAAGCAAAGGTGGTAGATTAGAAATTTTAAGTAGTGTTACTTGTGGTTGTATATATTCTCAATTTTAATACAAATATTCCTTTGAAGTAAAATATAAATTAAAAGTATTAAGGTATTTTACTGCAATCATTATCCTCTTTGTATTTCAGTATAAAATAGGTTACTAAAAATATCAGTCTTATTTCTCCGTTCCCTTTTTAGATATAACTTATGTTTTTTACAAAGCACACAATTTATAACAGTATAGAGAAAAGGTGTAAAAATACATTTCTATTTTACACGATAAAAATGATAACCAAATTGTATATTTAAATTCCTCTATCAGAATTGCTTGTTTCTTGAAATAAGTAATTTGATAAAAAAGTTAATATATTCAATAAGCATCAGATTTCCCACGTACTGACTCACAATTGTGGAATGAAATGTCTGTGATACCCTTGGACTTTATCTGGTTTATAAAATTCTAAATCTTCAAGCCCTAGTTCAAACCTGTTATATAATCCTCATACTCTGCAAATATTTGCTGAATTAAATGTAATAAAAATGCTCTGTGACAGAATTCAGAAGCAAGAAAATTAAAATGTCCAGTGTCCGTTATAATACTGGCAAATAGTAGGCACTCAATAAATATTTGCTGAATCGGTGTCTTGGGAATTATCACAATTTTATACTACAATTATGTGAGCCATATCCAATAAGGTGAAGTAATGGAAGATCTGAAAGCCAAGTAACCTAAATATGCATGCAATGTTACATAGCTCCTGCTAATCCCTTATTGCATTATCTGAAATCCAAGCATAAGCTTGCAATTTTAATTTTCATTCTTTATTTTTATCAGCTTAACTTTTATTTTTTTTTTTTTTATATTTTGAGAGACAGAGTCTCACTCTTTTGCCTACACTGGAGTGCAGTGACACAGTCATAGCTCTCTGTAACCTCCAACTCCTAGGCTCAGACAATCCTCACTGCTCGGCTTCTCTAGTAGCTAGGACTATAGATGCATACCACTTTGCCTGGCTAATTAAAAAAAAAAAGTTTTTGTAGAGATGGGGGTCTCACTATGTTGCTCAGGATGATCTTAAACACCTGGCCTTAAGTGATCCTCCTGCCTTGGCCTCCCAAAGTGCTGGGATTAGAGTCATGAGTGACCATGCCCAGCATAAAATATGTTTTTAAAAGTAATAGCTACGACCTTAATAAAATTACAGAAAAGTGTATTGGTAATTTTCCTAAAAAAAAAAAAAAAATATATATATATATATATATATATATACACACACACATATATAGACAGTGATTTTTATATATATATAAATATTATAATATAATATATAATTTATATTATATATAAAAATCACTGTCTATTTGCTGAGAAAAAGTCATCACACTGGATGCCATGAAAATATATAGTAGGGTCAGGTCAAAGCTTTGCCCATTGGATGTGGTCTTCTGTGAATGGTGGACATGAACATGCAAAATGATAAATCTTGTTACTGTTGCAGTGTGGCAGTTGCCTCTTGAGGCATGGTTTTGTGTTCATAGTTAATTCTTTAAAATTATCTCTATTTAGTAACTTTAAACTCTTATCAGCACTTTCCAAATTGGTATCTTTACCTAGAGTTTATTACTGCTTATGGTGAAAAAGAGAAAGTCCCATTAGTTTGGGAAATCAGTTTGGGAAATTCTGGGTTAAACTTAGTTAAAATATCTATACTTGGATTTTATTAATATGCATAATGTATCTCTAAGAGGGAAATATAAGCTGAATTACTCAAGCATAGATGATAGAAGCAAAGAAATATAGGACACATTATCCAAACATCATTGCATTTTAGTAAATATTTTTTGTCTTCAAAAATTTCTATATTCCCCAATTTTACTGTATTTTCTTTGATTGTGCACATACCAGATACCATGTACTGAGTGTAGTTCAAAAAAGATACGGTTTCTGAGTTCTTCTAGCAGGCTAATGTTCAATTTGAATCTGGTAGCTGAGTTTGAGGCAGTACTTTTAATTATTTTAAGAAACATTTGTATATATTTTTCTAGATTAATATTTAACACATATAATACTTTATTTTCCATTAAATAATTGTTTAGAGTAAGAAACACAGTGTAAAAGATGTTTAAAAATAGAAATGAGCAGTATTGTAATAAGTAAGGAGCAAATCTTTACAAAGTTACTTCAGATACAACTTTTAACATTTAATCGGAGATCATAAAAGCTCTTTTACCAAGATATATCTTAGATAATATTAATAAACCAAGAGTTGGCAAAGTTGCAATTATTCTGAAGGATATAAGAAAGGAAAAACACAGAGTCTGCCCTCAAGAAAATTAGAGCACATATAAAGAATTTCAATATCTACATATAAAAAGTTAATGATCAATATATAAAGAACTCAGGGGAGTCACCATTGTCATCGGATGTTTTATTAATAATCTGCTCTGTGTTCATTTCAGTGTGATGCTGAGGTAGGAAGTAAGCCATGAAAATTTCAAATACCTTTTTTTTTGGAGCTTCATCTCCAGCAGTGCCATAATGGCGGAATACAAATTTGAAAGTACATGTCACCTCGATTAAAGTTTTTATGACAAAGTGATTGTAAATACAAGTTCAGTAGCAAAGTCTAGTATATGTATTTTATGTCAGTTTGTGGTATGGCTCTTTTTATTAATTGTGGGAGTTATTTTTATTAGAAGAGCAGTTAAATTAAAGCTTTTACCACCAAATAACTATAATCAGAGAAGCAGGAACCAGCAGACTATATTTGCTTCCTTTAAAGTGCCTGTACTGCAAAATATAGATAATAAGGATTGAAATTAGTAATTAGTATAGCATTTAACCCTCCATTACAGGTGTTTGTGGTAAGTGCTTTATATATAGCAATTCATCTGGTAACAACTCTATACCTTTAATGAAAAGCACCCAAAGCGTTGACCAATGGTACTACCCTGTAATTGCCTGGAAGGCTTTCATAGAGAAACTAATTAGTAAAGGTAGATTTTATGCTCGTTTCATGTATATAAAATGTTCCTATAACTCAACAATTCATGTTTTCAAATAAATATTGAATTTTCTGAATAGCAGACCTAGTATCCATTATTTTCTGTACATAGAGAAAAATAGAGATAATCTTTTACAAGCCATTTAAAGTTGAGAAAGCCATTTCTTGGTGCTTATTAGTTAAAGCTCTAGAATATAATGCATCATTAGTCTCTGATTTGTCCCTAATTACACTTATGCAGCAAAATTTTCTCTCTCAACAAAAATAGACTTTCTTTTTTCATGACATTAATTCACAAAGCCTAACATCATCTTACTTACCCAGACTAAAGATTGCTTCAGATAAATCACAGTTACCTTTGAAGATAAACCTTTGAATTTGTTTTCCTACCACAGTGTGTCAAAAGATTTCTTTTGCACTTTACACAAGGTCAGATACTCATTTTATACCCAAATTAACATCAAATCAACAAATATTTAAAGGACATATATTGCATAAAAGGAACATACTAAATTTACAGCCTGATTACAGAGTTAGGAAAAAAAAAAAAAAAAAAAAAAGTTCAAGATTAAAAATATAAAATGTGAGAAAGTGCTAGAGTGATCATATATCATTTTTGGCTAATTTCTGATAAGATATAAAAGGAAAACTCGTTCCAATGAAGAAGAGATCATTTTGAAGTCAGTGGTATAGTAAGACTGTGAAATATATAGTACATTAGAGTTAGGTCTTTGCAAGCGTGCATTCATTTAGGAAGGATTAGCAGGAAACGATAGAGCCAGACAAACTACTTAGGAAACTGTTAAACAATCCAGGTATCAAAAGATAAAGTACTAAAGTAGAATGTGAGAAAATAAACAGGATGAATGCAAAATATACTTTAAAGCCTAATAACAACTTAGTAGAAGGCGAGACATTCCAGCTTTTTAGGCTTTCTCTCTTCCTCATTCTTCTCCACCTCTTCCTCCCACCGCACCCCCCACCCCTCTCACTCTTTTAACTGGCAATTATTCAATGTTTTAATGCTGCTGTTTTATTTGTATATATTTTTCTAGATTAATATTTCACCAGAAATATAATATTTCTAGATTAATAATCACCAGCCAGTACTAGGTATCAATGAAATGGAAACTGGTTGTAGAAAGGAACAAAAGAGTCAAAGACATTATTATTTCTGTTTGCCAAAAGATTAGTCTGGTTAGGAGACAAGGAGGATCCAGAAAACCTGGAAAACATGCCAAAGAAAATGTGTTAATTTTCAAAATTAGTAATGCCGAGTTTGATTACTGTTAAGTTTAAGGAAAGTAGAAAATGATAGTCTGGAGTGGTAAGAGAAAGAGGTTCTTTAGGATTAAGAGGATCTAAGAGAAAGAGAGGAATGCTCTAAGACTCTATAGAGATGGTGTAAATCTTTTTGCATGAGCATGCAATTTGTCTGGAAGCACTTATGGGTATTAGCTCTAAACCTTAACTCTGTTTTCATCCACGAAAGCTGGTAAAATATTTCATGGCTCAGGAAGTTATATTGATTATTACCCTAAATTCCAAACCTTTAGTGTAGCTTAGTCAATTAATTTATTTTTAATTCAAGTCAATAAATAATTTATTAGTAATTTAAGTCACTCTATTATTTAGAGATTACAGGATTGGTACTGAAGTGTTGGTTGATTTAATGATTTTGTTTCTTTTACATTTGTTTAATTTAATTTTTCAAAGTACGATGTAATTAAGGAAGTCTATATAATCACTACATTTGAAGGAGGGAAGGAATATCAGCATTCTTGTATTCCAGCCCCTTCATTTATCAAACAACAATATGGAATCTTGAGGAGACCAATTGATTTGCTCAAAACCATTGTTCTCCTTAGTGGCATAGTAAAATCTGCACTTGGGACTCCTGTCTATAAGCTAGGCACCTTCCTTTATAAAGTCTGGGAAACATAAGCTAAAATATAGAAAAATCGTTAGATGCATTATTAAACATAGCATGGTCTATTCTTTATAACTAAATGTTATTACTTACATGATTGATCCTAACTATATATCAGTCCATGTCACAGTCTGCCATTTCTTCTGACCCACACAAATATATATACACACAAGACTATCTTATGAGTATTTAAAAATAGGAACATATTAAATTTTTTTTCTTATAAAAACCATAGTTGTTTTGTTTTCACTAAAGTTTTGAATCAATAATACTCATTAGTAAGCAATACTTATTTTCTACCTTTACTGGAGAAATTTTGTTAGCAAATTACGTAAATCCTTATGGACCATTAGAATATTAGAATACTTAAAAATCATTTGGTAGAAGAATTTTATCTTAAGGGAAGACTTGCACATGTTCTCATTAAATGTATAGATATGGGAAATGTTTGACTAAACTTTTTTCTTCCTATATAAGTAAAATGGTGAAAATATGTCTTGTGGAAACTGATAAACCGTATGGAAGATTTAAATAATTATTTAATAACAAATTTTGAGTAGAGTCCAACAGACATAATAATCAAGGCTTTACACCCAAAAGGTGCTTAATAAATAGTTGTTGAATAAATCTACACCCCTCATTAAACTACTAGGTATAGCATTTTTTTTTGCTGGTAGTTTTTAGCCAAAATATACTTACATGCATAGATGAATATTTATTTCAATATATAAATCTTTGGTTTCATTGGAAATAGTTAAATGTTTCCTAACACTAACTTTCTGTAGTAAATCTTACTCTGAGAAATCTGAAGTCACAAATGCAGTAGCTGTGTTAGAAAACTAAGTGTCTAAAACTCTGACCTTTCTGGTTTAATTATCTTTTTCACATTGTTCAGTTTTGATGGGAATTTGAGGCTATTCCTAATAATGAAACATAATGAACTTTTTAATTAAGTAGTATATTAAATACATCTTCCTAAAATTCTGAGCTTAACTTCAGACAAATTGTGTCCAAGGAGATGGAGAGACATGATATATTATCAGACTTTTTACTTGTTTTTACTTTATCAATGACTTGGATTTTTAAAATATCAGAGTTTTTCAGTTACTATAAGACAACCATGTTAACATTTTTTTTAAGTTTTTGATAAAAGAGACAGAAAGATTCTCTTATGGTTTGTTGGGTTTTGGCATCGTTTAAACTACACAGGCTGGCAAACATGAATAAAGCAGATATTTTCTAAGAGTTGTGGTACAACAGAAGTAAAGGGTATTACATCAGCTAGGCTAAACTGCTTCTTTCCTTAAATTGAAGTCTTACAGTCTGTCTGTAAGTTGGCATTTTTGTTCCATTATTGCTATGTATTTATGGAAAGTTCTTTGTTCCATTCCAGGAAACTTGTCAATGAGATCTATCAGTGACTTTCACAAAGTCCTCCTGTACTAGAGGCTAAAATACAGAGTATCACAGGGCCAGATTAACAGTTGTCTATACGGTAAGACAATTCTGAAAGCTCAGTGAGATCCAAAACAGGCCCTTTTCTTTTCTGTTTTCAGAATATGCTTATTTTTGCCACCAAAACAAATGCATTATTAAATGTTTATTGCTGACAAAATTGAAATAATCTGAGAAATTAGTTTATTCGTATGTGTGTTGGGTATCTGCTATTTGGGTACTATTATAAATGACGTAGAGACATATAAGTCAAACCTTTTCTTTCCTGAATTCTCCTAGTACTTTTTTGACTATCACTTAATCCTTTTTGTAACTGTGTGGAGAGGATGGGTTCCATTATTAACACTATCAAAAACCAAGAGCTCAAGAAAGTAGGAGAGCAACTCATGGGTTTCCTATGTATTTGAAGCTAAACTGAAGCTTATTTAAAAATGAATTACATATATTTTGAAAGATTTAATGAATAAAAATTTGTTCTGTTTTGCCAGTTTTTAATGACCTTCTTTTACTTTGAAATGTTCTCAGATTCTGAGAACAAATTACTTAGAAACCAAGTGATCAAATCAAACTGAGAAATGTTTATTAATCATTATTGTGTTTAAGAACTTTTGCCAAGTATATCTTATGTTGTAATATACAAATAGCAGCCCTTCTAAATGATTTTCATAAAATTTCCCCGTTTAACTTCTCATCTGTCATTATGGTTTTCAATATATGATTTGTTTAGCAATTTAAGTTCTTATCAAAATAAAGGGATATATTTTTTCCTGAAAAGTGTTCATAATAACATTGTCTTAATTTTAAATGTGTGGCTAAAGATATTGGCTGAGATTGTGTTAAAGGACTTTTCTCTAAAAATATGGATAATCAGGTTAATGAATTTATCCACTGGTTACAAACAATGAATTAATCATGTCAGATATAAAAAATTAATTGTCGCTACAGATGCAAAAATTTAGCCTTTAGGAAATGAGGTGGAAACAAGTTATAAGAATAGCTAAACATCAAAGACCAGATAAAATGACATTATAAATGGTCTTTAGGAAACTTCAGATGGTATTTGCAAGTATTTGGTTGATTTTAATAATATTTATATTTTGTAACACTTTTATAATTTGAGTATTATCTGAAAGTATTTTTGTTTTATCATATAATTTATAATTAGCTGAGTTCAATGGAAGAGAAGTCAGGTTCCCAACTCAATGACAAGCTTTTCTCTTAATACTTTCTCAAACACTCTTCTTATTTCTTCAGAAGCTTTTTATTAAATAGCACAAGTATATTTGTTTATCTATATTTATAAGGATAACAGGTAATAACTAGTATTTTCATGCATGATGAACAATTTTTAAAACTCTCTCATGTGATTTGTCCCTTCTCAGCTTTAACACCATTATTTGAATGTCAACTATGAACAAGTCTCATGATTTTCATGCTATTTATATTTTTCTATTGTCTACCTCCTTTTCTTATGTTGTAAGCTCAGGAATAAGTTGGTTTTAATGTCACTTAACTTCTAATAAACAAATGAAAATGCCATCAAGAGGAGGCAGAGTACCAAAAAGGATAAAATTTCATACACTGGTATCAAGACCTTTTGCAGAGTACATTTTAGGTAACTGTATTTAGTTTGAGACATTAATCTAGATCAATTTTTCTTACTTCCTTTGAATCTCTGCCTCCATAAGAATCCAATAAAGTGGAACATTCTGGCCAGGTGCAGTGGCTCATGCCTGTAACCCCAGCACTTTGGGAGAGACCAAGGTGGGTGGATCACCTGAGGTTGGGAGTTCAAGAACAGCCTGATAAACATGGCGATACTCTGTCTCTACTAAAAATACAATATTAGCTGGGTGTGGCGGCTCATGCCTGTAATCCCAGCTACTTTGGAGGCTGAGGCAGGAGAATCGCTTGAAGTTGGGAGGCAGAGGTTGCAGTTAGCTAAGATCACACCATTGCACTCCAGCTGGGGCAGCAAGAGCAAAACTCCATCTCAAAAAACAAAAGCAAAAATAAAAACAAAGGAGAACATTCTATCCACAAAATTATATAGGTGATGTTTAAGGGTTGCAATTTAACATCCTTAGGCCAATTTACCTAGAATTCATAACCTCTGCTCTAGGTGGTCTTTGAAGATATTGAGATTCCAGAGGAAAAAATAAAGTCTATGTAATGAACGTATGAAGAGGAAACTCCTCCTCCCCTAATGAAACATACTTCCAATGAAATGTGGCTGCCCTTTGCTAACCTTTGCTAATAACTTTCTAACCACTGATATAGCCCTCTGGGTATAGCCTTTACGAACTCAGATGATTTTTTTTTCTTTCACAGAATAAGACCAACTTTTGTACTTCCAGTTTAGAAAAATTGTTCTCCAAAATATGATTGTAAGAATGCCATTATCCTTCTAATAAATGTATTTTAAGCACTGATCATCTACTTGATATAATTATAATATTGGGACATTACATAACAAATATCCTTAAAAACAAAATGCATGGTTTAAGAGTTTCCTTTGGAAGGGTCTCTCAGTAAATCATCTGATGACTGTGAAATGTGATGGTGAAATAACTGTCCAATATCATGAAGATAAATATTGCTATCAATATAACATCTCCATAAAGTACAATAATCCACCTGTATTCATTGAGGAACACATTCCAAGACTCCCACTGGATGCCAGAAATCACAGATAGTACCAAAACCTATATATACTATGTGTTTCCCTATACATATGTGCCTATGATAAAATTTAATGAATAAATTAGACACAATAAGAGATTAGCAACAATAACTAGTAATAAAATAGAACAGTCATAACAATATACTATAATAAAAGTTCTGTGAATGTGGGCTCTTCCTCTCTCTCTCTCTGTTCCAAAATTTCTTATTGTACTGTACGCACCCTCTTCTTGTCATCTGTTGATCTGATAACCTAGATGGCTACTTATAAGTGACAAACAGACTATATAATGTGGGTAAACTGGACAAAGGGCTGATTCATGTCTCAGGAGGGATGGAGTAGGATGGCCAGAGATGTTATCATGCTACTCAGAATTTAAATAATAAGGTTTTTAAATAATAAAGTTTTACATTTCATGCCATTTATTGAAATCGCATGTATTGTTTTTTTCTGAAATTTTCCATTTAATGTTTTCAGACTGCATTCAACAGTGTGTAACTGAAACTGTGAAATAAGAGGAGACTATCATATTACCATTCATTATTATAAGAAGAAGTTAGTTAACTGCTTTGCATGTATTTAGGAAACTTGATGTAGTATAAGAAAATATTACATCATTCTGTATGATGTAGTATCTTAAACTCAATAGAATACTGATAATCCCTTTTTATTTCAGCAAAATAATATCTAAAATCAAAATTATTACAGCTAATGAAGTTAGGTGAATATAGGAAAAATATGCAGTTAAGATTCTGAATTCTAAAGTACCTTAGATAGAACAATTAAATACACTTTGGGCACTATTCGAAGTTAAGTTCATAATTTTTAAAAAAGAAAATTTATCCAGAGCAAAGATCAACAAATTTTCATCATAAAAGGCCAAATATTAAATATCTTTGCCTTTGAGGGCCACCTGATCTCTGTCACAGTTACTCAAATCTGCCATTGTAGCTCAAAAGCAACAATAGCTAGTAGGAAAATGAATGAGTGTGATTGTGTTCCAATGAATCTTTATTTACAATATTAGGTAGACAGTAGTAGATACGTTTGACCTATAGGGCATACTTTATTGACCTCTGAGAGAGAGGCATGACAAAAATGCATAAGAACTAATCTTAAAAAAAACTCCCCATGGCCAGAACTAGAGAAAATTGAGCAACAAAATGAATAGACATGTCATTGGATTATAACCAAAAGAGTAAAATAAACATCTGTGAACCCACACGGATATAAACAAGTAATTGAACAGATACAAAGATAGATACACAGACAGAGAAGCAGCGACAGCTAACCCATACAGAAGAATAACAATTAGTATTGTAGAAGGATGATGGAAAAAGGAAATCATCATTAGAATCCCAATGTAAAAATTGTTGAAGTTGAGATTCCCTAATAGATACCAAAATAAGTGAGAAAAAGTTTGAGTAGAGTTTAGTAATTTATGTAGTCTAAAAGTATTTCCTCCAAGCCGAAGTAGTAACTTTCTTCAGAAAAATTCAGCAGATCACTTTTAGAGATCAAGTTAAATATCACCAATAATGAAAAATACTGACTTCATGAACCTTCTGATCTGATATGCTAAGAAAGGCTCCTCACTTGTTTGGAATTTATATTCTCAACAAAAATTTGTAAGTTATGTCTAAGTATGACAAAACCAAATTGAGGGACGTTTTACAAAACAGCCAGTATTCTTCAAAAGTGTTAACTACATGAATTACAAAAAAAAGACATGTCTGAAGGGACAAGGGAAAGATGGCAGTTTAATGCAATGTGGAATCTGGTTTAGATCCTGCAATAGAAAAAGGGCATTAGTTAAAAACTGGTAAAACCAAATAAAGCCTATGCTTTAGTCAACAGTTTATTATCAATGCTACTTCTTGTTTTGAGAACTACCTAATAGTTATTTTATTATTAACAGGAAAAGAGCTGGATGAAAGGTATTTGGAATTTTCATTCTGTAAGCCTTTTTTTTTTTTTTTCAAAATAAGAGTTTAGAAATGGTTTCCACCTAAAAATACCTTTTTCTCAATTCTATGTGATATAACATTTCAGAAAAAATAACATAATAAAACTTAATGCCTGTAAGTCAGATGCATTTGTTGTGAAAAATTATATATTTTTTCATGTTTCTGTAGCTATTAGAAAAGTAGATTTATTCCTTTTACTAACAATCCAAAGGTATAAATTAATCTAACATTGAAGTTGGTTCTTAATTAAGACAGAATGACAAAATAATGTAAAAACCTTTTGAAGTATGAAGGCTTTAAATAGGCCATATATTAAAATTTAAATTATGATAATGAATATTTTGCATCAAATTTAGCCTCATGGGTAGAATATTTCTCAAAGACAGACTTTTATCTTAAACGTTTTAAAGTCTGCTTTGTTTTTAGCCTTATGAATTTAACTGTGTTAAAAAGCAGCTGAATTTGCCCCTCCCCGGAAATTTGAGACTGACTTTCCTCATGTTAAGTATTATTGAAGTGATGTGTCATCTTGGGCATATTATCTATCTTGGTGGCCCTAATATTGAAAATGTCCACTGAGAATCCAAAAAGAATATATCTAACGTAAGCCTGTCTAGATATTACCGTATGTATTTTCAATGAAGTGTTTTAGCAGGATTTATGAGATATAAAATCAGACAGAATAGAGAAATATTTAGGTTTCATTTTTCTAGATAGTGTCACCTAATTGATAACAAGCCATAATAATTTTTTCAGGGTCACCTTTGCTGGAGCATTTTAAAGGTCCAATTAGAGTCTTCAGTTCTCTCATTTATTATTTTTATTGCTCATGTTGGCAGAGGACTTGGATGAGGGTGCATTTTGTGGTTAGAGGAAAACAAACAAAAGGAAGCCTTTTTAAATGAAAAGATTTGCTTTGCTAAAAAAGAGAGGCAGAATGGGCACAATCACAGTAGAAAGCAGACCTGGGGATAATTAGATGAGGCCTGTGCTTTATGGAAATAGAGTTCAAATAGAATTTCAATCTGTCAAATTGACTCAATAGAGGAAATTCATGTTGCACTAGCATTGGGGTGAAGAGGTAACAAAACTCATCCAAAATTCCAGGCATTCATAGAATCTTTTGAAATTCCTACTATTTGTAAGAGCTAGTATCAGAAACAATGAGTCAGACATGCACTCTATAGTTGGCACTCTATATGGGACACTATGCTAATTATTTTACATCCATTATTTACAAACATTGCATTAACACTCACAAAATCTTTGTAAGAGAGTGTACAGTATCTTCTTTTGATAAATGAGCGAACACTGGGAGATTCAATTACTTGCCAACATCATACATTCTAAAGCTTACTCCAGTGCTCTGTAGGATTATGCAATGCTGCCTAAGAAATAAGTCTTAATTCTCCCAAAAAAATAACTCATAAAATGTTATCGCTGTTCCTCAACAGATCAGATGAGGCTCAGGCCTTTGTTGTGCTGAGGTTCTGATACCAGTGGTTCTTACTTCTCCTATTCAGATCTGTAAGGGCTGTTTAGCGGTCCTTTTTGATTAGAAGCATTTTCATAATAGTGTTCTTCCTCTCTGCTGGTTATTCTTTATCTAGATGTAGAAGTGAGTATGGAGTCTACTTACATACTCCTCTTAAAGACAAAAATTGCTATAGGAATATATACCACACATCAAATGATCAAACCAGACATATGCTTCAAACTTAGTGCAAGCTAAGTGTGCAGGTTAGCATCAAGGTTAAGAGGGAAGATTCAAAAGCTAGACTGTGTGGGTTCAAATCCTAGTTCAAATACTGATGAAATGTGTAACCTTTTGCCAAGTTCTTTAACCTCATTGGGGACAATGATAGTACCTCATAAGGTTGTTTGAAGTTTAAGTGAGTTATTAATTTCAAAACAGAAATTGGTTTAAAAAAATCTGGTAAGTAGTAAGTACTGAATAAAAGTTAACTCCACTATTATTAGTCAAAATAGTTTAGTTTCACAATCCTGCAATTGCAATAGCCACTTACCTCCCCATCTTAGCTTGTATTTCTTTCTGGGAACAAATTTATTTTCTCTTGGCTGTTAGACTTTGGTTCACATACACGGAGACAGACCTTTCCAAAAACTTAAGATTGTTCCTCCTGATCCTGGTGGACATGTAATTGCAGCCCCGCTTCTGTCCCCAAACCCACTCCAAAAGCAGAACACTACAGAGACATTACTAGGAAAGACACAGGTCAAATGAGTGGCACAAAATATATGTTCTGTACGATTTTAGAAAATGGAGTGGTGTGCGGTAATCAAGGCTGATTTCACTGAAGAGCAAGTGTGGGCGGGGTGCTAAGGAATTCATTTGAAATTTAATAAATGAGCATTAGAGAAACCATGCTAGCTTGCAGACAGGGCGCTGTGTATAGTTAGTCAGCTTGGGGGCTGCCCCAGAGTCACAGCGGAGGGGATGAGTAGAGGCTGAAATACAGGCTGTGCTTGAGTCTCCAGGTTATCTGCATTTCCAAAGCAAGATTCCCTGAAAGAAGAGCTGTGTTTGTTTGTTTATGCCTTTTTATTGTTGTCACCAAGGATGTTGGGCTTGTCCAAGCCTTTTGCCTAAGCTATAACAATCCAGGGAAGTTTTCTTTTTTTAATTCTCACAGTGACATCCAATAATTAGAAGATTATAAAAATTATCATTCAAACATTATCAGGAAAAAAAAAAAGAAATGTTATTATAGTTACTCCTACGTAACAGGAACAATCCAAGATTTTAGAGGTAATCTGAAACATCTGTCACCTCCTGTAATACACAGTGCCTGCCCGTGGAGCTGAGACTACTGCCTGCCTTTTACTTGGATAAACTAAAATCAGTCTGAGTTAGTGATCACGGTGAGGTGCTGAGTTTATTCCTGTTGGGGCATTTATTCCTGGACTGACATTATTCTAATGATGCAAGGCCTTTTCCACAATTGGGCCTCCTTTCCTGTTATCAGCTATAAACCATATACATTCCTGTCTAGTCTCCATTATTTTAATCCATCTGGTGTGCAGCCAAGATGTTTATCTTTTTAAAATTGCTTTTATTATATATTTCCCTGCCCCTCAATTCTTCAGTGACTCATCAAAGTAGACTATAGAAGAAATAAAATTTGCGTGAATTAAGAAAGATGTATAATAGGGCTCAATGTCCTTCTGTGAGGCCTGATATTTTACATTTTGGAGTCTCTTTCAGATTTTATTTGTTTTGTTTCTATAAGTATAGTTTTTTTTTAATAAATCTCATTTTCCTGATTTACATTTTTCTAAGTATTATGTTCTCAAATTCTTGCCCTTGCAATAGGAAATCTAGGATTAGATCTGTTTGTTTGTTTTTTTTTTTTTTTCATGGTATTGTCATTTCAGCTTCACACTTGGAGCTTTACTGTTGTGTGTGTTGAATATACCAGAAAGCCATTAACTTGATAAACTAAACATAATGACTGAATGGAATTAGGGTATTTCAATGCACGGCCAAACCAAAACAAATCAGAATGAGAAGATCCATTGTACTAGTTCACAATTTGTGACTATGCTCTTCCCATACTTTGTACATTTACTTTAGAAAGGAAATAGCATGAACAAGAGTAGTTTTCTAGGATAATGTACTTAAACTCTTAATGAGCTATGGTAACTTTTAGACTCTCTTCTAAGTCTACAGAGCTCCAGAGACCAATTTGTCAAGGTTATCAAATCATCCAGCATTGGATGGGAATTGGACCAGATTCTAGCTAAAGTCATTTTTATTTCTAAGGATCTGTGATTCTATATAATCTATTAAAACGATAGTAGCCATCATAAATATGTGCCAGAAACTGTCCCCAGAAACTTTACTGACAATGACATATTATTCTTAAAAGTAAAGTAGAGAGTGGGACATCCAGCTTCTGAGCAGTAACCTTAATTGCACTAGCGATGAAAAAGAATTAAATATGGATGATGTTGAGAAAAGCAAGAGGATTTTTATTCAGAAGTGTTCCCAATGTCACACCATTGAAAAGGGAGGCAAGCACAAGACTGGGCCTCATCTCCATGGTATCTTTGGGTGGAAGACAGGTCAGGCCTCTGGATTCATTTACACTGAAGCCAATAAAAACAAAGGCATCATCTGGGGAGAGGATACTCTGATGGAATATTTGGAGAATCCCAAGAAGTATATCCCTGGAACAAAAATGATCTTTGTTGGCATTAAGAAGAAGGGAGAAAGGGAAGACTTAATAGCTTATCTCAAAAAAGCTACTAATGATTAATAATTCACCACTGCCTTATTTATTACAAAACAAATATCTCATGACTTTTTAATGTGTACCATACTTTAATAGATTTCATACACCAGAATTTACATCATGAATGACTGACAGAATATTTTGTTGGGAAGTCCTGATCAAAACTAAGACTGGCTTGTGGTTAAATAAATATGTTCAGTTTTTGGATTTTAATAGTAATTCCAGTTTAGTAAATTCTATCACTGTTTACCCCTTCTGAAGTTATAATTAGACTTCGTTAGTAATGTTAAGCTTTTCACAAATATGATGAGTGCCATCTTAAAACTTACTGGAGACTGGTTTTATATTTAGATTTATGTAACTGGTTATGTGAATATATTTAATTATGAGGGAATTCCTTCACTGTCTCAGAACCAAGCAAGATTCACCTGTGTTTTGTGTTCATTTGCCTCTTAAAGGCAAAGTTTGAAGATAAATGGGTCGCAATGGCTATTTTATATTTTTGGCCTCAACTGTGCCAATCTAATTAGAATTCCCTGTATTTAAAATGGTTCCTTTTACTTATTGAAAGGCATTTTGTGTGGTTTGTGTGTAATATCAAAAATTATTTAACACTTCATACATTTTATAGATGATCTATAAGGTCACATGCTTTTAAAATAATAGCCAATTAAACTTCACTCTTGAATTCTTTACAATCCAAGTCAAACTAAGTTATAATTTAGGATCAGAAACAAAACTGTACAACTGCTGTGTATTTGTGATTGGGAATGGTGCTTTTGCCAACTTAAAAGGATTAAAGTAGAGAAGAGATACACGAATTTAAAAATGATGTGTGATCATAAGACACAAGCTAATTAAAAAGAAAACCACAGATCATGATTTAAAAAAAAGTAAACTCATAAATTATCCCTATTTTACAAACGTGATAAAACTTAGAAAGATACAGTAACATGTTTATAAGTTCATTAATGATATTTGAATTTGGAATGTTCTAGCCTCCATAGACATCAAATAGATCTGACTATCTTTTACCCTAAATCCTAATTGTGTTATATTTTACATATTTAAGAAATTAAGATTTCACAAGATTTAAATTAGAAACTCTTCCCTCTATAGCTATGTAAAAGGAGACTTTTCATTTTTGATGAGGAATACTTCATCTAGTGCTATATATACAATAGTTTTACCTAAATTATTGTGATAATATAAAATGTTTTAAAAATGATCTACTCTTGATAATATATTATGTTGTGGTCCCTTAGCTCAGTCATCAACTAAAATTTCTTCCTCAAAAAATTTGACAACCTATAATTTTTGCTTGTTTATTTTAAAGACTGGCCAAATAAAGCATCTGTGGTTATACATGTCATTAATGGCACAGCTGGGATCCTACTCACATCCTCATATTTTCCCGGCCTTAAAAAAATTTACAAACAAAAATAAAAACAAACCAAAAAACAAAATGCATTGCATTGACCTCCTTTGGCATCAACTTTTATTAAGTTCCAAGTTGCTATAATATATGCCTTCTTTTTCTTCATGTCACTTGTTTCTTGATAAAATATCAAACTAATAGTGCACTCATTTATGTCTAAGAGCTTACATGAGATCTGTTTCTAATCAGAATGCTCAAAGTCTTCCTAACAAGAGTTTAGCAGGCCTAAGCCTTTTTTTATTCTCAATTTTCCTACCTAAACTAGGATTGTTGAATATCTCTACAAATAGCAGAGTCATTATGGCAAGTTTCAAGAAGGAAGTTGACTCCATATCTAAATATTAATGTCAAATTGCTTCCGTTTTCTTACTGCATTAAAAAAAAAAGGTGAGCACCACTGTGACTTCCTGTTTTTGCCTGCAAAAAGCAGGATTTGGAGGGAATAGAAGCCAAATTCAGTAAGTCTGAATTGTAGAGAAGAAACTGGAAGCATGAGATAGGCCTGCTAAAGATTCCAGAGGTTCATTATAATTGATAAGCCATGTTAGAACAAAGGATACTAGAAGACACAAGAGACTGAGGAGATACAATCCCAGTGAATTCAGTAATTTATTCAGAAATATTTATTTAAGATCTGCTATGTGCCTGGACTTATTATGCTGGGGATACAGCATGGAGTACAGGAGTGGTCACTACTCTCTTGGAACACATAGTCTGTTGGAGAGAACACATGATTTCAAATATTTTTTCTGGCTGAAGCGCAGGGAATAGTCTAAAGGGGCCAGAATAAATGTCTGGAGCTAAGCTAGGTGACAGGACAATCCAGGTGTTGCTTAGTATAACATGGGAAGTGGAACACTTGGTATTGGAATTTAAGATCAAATTCTTCCTAAGGGTATAGGCTACAGAAAGATCAAAAGAGAGCAGAAGACAAAGGCATACACAAAGCTCCTTCTCATAAACATTTTTTCATGTAAAAAGTAGGCCAAAAACTATATTTTTTACTGTACTTTATGTTCTGGGGTACATGTGCAGATCATGCAGGGTTGTTGCATAAGGTACAAACATGGGTGGTTTGCTGCCTCCAATCCCCCATCATCTATTTTTGGCATTTCTCTCCACATTATCCCTCCCCACCCTCCCTACCCGCCACTGTCCCTCCCCACCCCCCACTGTCCCTCCCTTGGTATCCCCCAACTGACCCCAGGGTGTGATGCTCCCCTCCCTTTGTCCATGTGCTTTCATTGTTCAACACCCGCCTATGAGTGAGAACATGTGATGCTTGATTTTCTGTTCTTATATCAGTTTGCTGAGAATGATGGTTTCCAGATTCATCCAAGTCCCCACAAAGGACATGAACTCTTTTTGAAGTTTGTCTTTGTAGATGGAAATGGAGAAGCCATGTCTAATTTCTTAGGAAACATAGTGATCTTGAGATCATTACATCCATATAGAATTCACGTCTTTTTGTTGGAGCACCAGCTGATGCAGTCATCCCTGTGCCTAGGCATTTTCCGAGGAGGTGGTCAGCTCTGCTGCAGGGCAGCTTTCCTGAGGTGTATTTCTAAGTTGGGCTTGGAATTAGTGTTCTTCTTCAGTGATGAGCATCAAAGTAAAGCACAACAGTGTAAGATATTCGTTCAGTTTTCAGTAGAAGATAAAAATTCCAAATTAACACTGAAAGTTGCTATTTTTTTTTGCATGACTATTTAGCAAGCCTCACAAAACTAATCATAATATCTCAAAATCATTTTTTCTTTTTCTCTTTTTTAATTCCATAAGCAGTTCCTAAGGATAGAAATTGATGTGAATAAATATATGCTTGTCTTCTGGTACTTCGAATTTTAGAGTTTTTGAAGTGGACACAATGAATCTTTTGGGATCTCACAGTAGTTTCCAAATTGAAGAACATATAAGCATATTTAAGTGAGACATTATCACCTGACATAATCAATAACATAATTAGGGATATGTTTTGTGCAGAGTTGCTTTTATTGTTTGTGTGTTTTGCAATGAGACTTTTTATATAAAATGGAAAGCTAACACTGACAGCACATTTTTAATAGTGCTGCAGTCATCTCCGTAGCTAGTGAAGATATAAGGAGTACAAAGTCAAAAAAATGGTAGTAGCAAATGTTTTGTTTTGTTCAATAAATTTCATTTAGTGATATGAAAGGCTAAGTAGTTCCTTTTGGAAAAGTTATTCTATGTACATGAATGGAACTGCATGTAATCATACATATATATTTCATGATGAAAATAGTATTATTATCTTATAGTTTTAGTCATGCAAAAATGTACATTGGTAGAGTTTATTTGGTAACCTAATTACCAGAACTGTGATGTAGAATATTATGATTTGCAGCAAAACCAGAACAGGACAAAATCCAGTTTAACGAAAATTAATAATTAAAATGGACATGATTTTGACATTAACATAGATCTTTATTCTGTGTGCAAATCCATGAGTGCTCATTTTTAGACTGTTTTAGCAACTGGCAGCAAAATACTATCACATCTTAATATCAAAGATCTGTGAATAAGGTAACAACATATGATTTCAAACTCCTTTTTTTTTTTTTTTTTTTTTTTTTTTTTTTGAGACGGAGTTTCACTCTTGTTACTCAGGCTGGAGTGCAATGGCACCATCTCGGCTCAGCACAACCTCTGCCTCCTGGGTTCAAGCAATTCTCCTGCCTCAGCCTCCCGAGTAGCTGGGACTACAGGCACGCGCCACCATGCCCAGCTAATTTTTGTATTTTTAGTATAGACGGGGTTTCACCATGTTGACCAGGATGGTCTCGATATCTTGACCTCGTGATCCACCCACCTCGGCCTCCCAAAGTGCTGGGGTTATAGGCTTCAGCCACCGTGCCCGGCCGATTTCAAACTCCATTTAAATCATCTCAGTGTTAGTTTGCTAGGACTGCCACAGATTGGTAGCTTAAACAAATGAAATGCATTCTCTCACAGTTCTGGAGGCCGAAAGTCCAAAATCACGTTGTCAGCAGTTTTGATTTCCTCCAAGGTCTGTTTCCCTGGCTTGCTGACGGCCCCCTTCTTGCTGCGTTTTCACATACTCCTTCCTCTATGCCTGTGCATCCCTTTTTTCTCTTTGTATGTCCAATCTTCCTCTTATTAGAACACCAGTCAGATTGCATTAAGATCCCCCCTAACAGCCTCATTTTAACTTAATTACCTACTTAAAGCCTCTATTTCCACAAACAATCACATTCTTAGGTACTAGGGGTATAAACAATCTTTAAGCCCAAAACAGTCTTTAAGTAGGTGTAGAGTCCTTGTCTGGAAGATGCTAACAGACTGCTTCTTTTCAATGAAGTCAAAAGGAAACCAGTTAGATTTAAAAGACTTCAGAAAAAGTGTTAGATGAAGTGTTAATCAGGCCAGAATTTTATGTCCTAGTAAGTTCAGCCTTCTTCTTGGTATGACACAGCTTAACTATAGATCTATTGGGTTATAAGAAAGGTGGAAAAGAACACATGTCGGATCAATTCCAGTTGTCCTTAGTAATGGAGCATCAGCTCAAATTTGATAGGGTATCTTTGTTTTTATCTTCTTTTCATTCTGTTCTGCATTTAGAGTTCTGCTAGAAATAACAAGTGGCTTAAATTTAAGAGGAAATACTGAGGGAAGTAGAGAAATCCATAGTTTTCTTCTGATCTATTTTAGGCCATGAACTATTTATCCTCTGTACCTACTGCATTATTTAAGATGCTTGGGTCTTAATTGGTGATCTCTACTTAGTCTCAGAGTTACACTGAGCCACTTACAGGTTTTTAAGTCAGCCCCTGACAGATTTGATTGGATAGGAGCTCTCATGAGACTTTGTCTTGAACTAGAAATAACTCTGAAAGTACTGTTCCCATGATCACAGGTGTTTGAGCAATCCAAGAAAAGGTTTAGTTTGATAGGCTTTGGACAAAAAGGGTTTGCAAAGAGCAGCCATTGACTTGAAGTCCTCAGTTTTCCTCTTAATATTTTCTGCTCTAATCTCTTTTGTGCTAAAAATTTCAAATGAAGAGGAGACAAACCTCTCTATTTCCTAGTATCATATGCCTTGTCCTTCATTGTCTTAACTACACTTTGCAAAACCGAAATCTTCTAAAATCTAACCTATGTCTACCTTCCTCCTCTTAAAAATGGCTGTCAAAACCATGACATGCTGTGGTAAATGGGTAGAAAGAACGTAGGGAAATGTCTCAGTGATAAGAGATATATGTGTCTGTATAGCAGAAAGAAGAAAGAAGACAAGCTTAAAACATCAAACATTTCAGAAAAATGTAATGGCTTAATTATAAAGGTCTCCACAGATGCCAACTGAAATTCTTCATAAAAGTGTTGAGGCACTGTAAGTTAGTTTTAAAAAGAGAGACAGAGGGGAAGAAAAGAACATGCCAAGCCAAAGATTTCACTGCCTTTTTAAAGATACTTGCTGAGTTAAAAACATGTATGGTATTTTGTTTTTAATGGCTCTAAAATTAATTTCCTCATGAAAATCCACAGACACCATGTTTTAACAAGGTAGTGTAACGCTTGTCTTTACTAAAAAAACATGTTGAGGCCTGGGACCATGGGTCATTAGCATTGAAGGTTGACTTGGCAGCCATCCAGTCCCCAAACCTCATTTTGTAGATAATGGATCAAGCAGCATCCACAACTCCTGTTCATGGTTTCTGCGGCCCTTCTTTGCCAGGAGCATTATGGGGTGAAAATAAGAGTTTAAGGCATTCTAGTTGAAGTGGATCCATTTGAAGCATTAATATATGGATTAAAATGTCATTTTAAGACTTCATTTCTATCTAAAATATTCTTATTCTGGGAACAGCTTTTGTCCCCATGCTGCTGGCACAGAACAGATGGTGGTACCCGGAATTCTGTTTTCCCTGAGGCAGGTGCTGTTGGCTTTTTTTCTTTGTGTGGTTTCTTCCAGTTAATGACCTCTTTTCAGTTGTTCCCATTGACTTAAAAGTACCATGCAAAAACCTCTGAGAATGAGATGACATTGCTTGGGAGAAAGTGCAATGATTTTGATAAAAGTACCTACGTTCCAGACATCACCCATAATAAGGCTATGTCTTTGGCCATTACTCATCCTGGGAAAGAAAAATAGATTTATTTTCCACCCTTCTTCACATTTATTTCAACTTACTATGATCAGATGGGTAGAAAATACTTTGTGTGATCTACATATTCTTAGATATATAAGGCACATCATGCTAGAGAATAAACAATGACATGACCACAGTATAATGGCTAATATTATACTGAGTGCTTACCATGGGCCAGACATTGTGCTAAGATATTGCATATATTATGAGTACTATTCTTATAAATCTACAGATGAAAAAACGGAGGTTAAAAGATGTTATGCTACTGATCCAGCTGATCAATAGTGAACCCAGGAATTAGAGCCCATTATCTTAATCATCAAGAGTTCTCTTTTTTCAGTGATTCTGACTACTGGATAATTACTTTAAAGAAATAATTGCTGGTAGAGAAAATCAGCTTGTATTAGGGGAAAGTTATTTAGGAATTTAAATTCATATCCATAGTATTCAATTTATATACAAAAAGAGAAATATGGTTATGTTACTTCAGTAGTTTTACATTTTATAAAATTGAAGGGGGGATAGCAATTATCCAGCACCTTTATCCAATTCTTGGTCCTTTGCAATTCCAGAACATTTAATCTTAAATTATTTGCATACAGTGGACAAACCTCATCTTTCTAATTGAAAAGAAAAAATCTTGCATTCCAGTTACAACTGGAAGAGAGAGATTGAACTCCACTGAATATAAGATTAGAATGTCTTAATAATCAGACTTTTTTTCCACTGGAGAATAGGGAACTTTCTCATTTCCGTTATAGGCCACATCAGACCATGTATGAAATATTCACTTATCTTTTCTTTCATGGATCAATTTGAATATTAAGAAGACTATATTAAAAGTCAAGACTGATATGGAGTGGTAGAAATTTCATCTGAACCACATAATTTTCTGATTTTAAAAAACCAAGGACTGGAAAAAGATACTTTAGGAAAAACATATGTTTAACATTTTATTAAGGTAGATAAGCTTAAATGTTATGACATTATGATTTAGAAAATACTCAAGCTTCTCATAACTGGGAAAATGGCAAAATGCCATTTGTAAGGTAATGTGGGGCTGCTCTTACATTTTATTTTTCTTATTCTCAGTATTTAGTGATGGCTATCAGTGTCTCTGCCTGTTTTTGTAGCTGTTAAACCATTCTTCTGTCTTAAATGCTACACAGCTAGCACAAAAGGACTCTTTACTATGCATGATAACAGAGTATGACCTTTAATTTATCAGAGCAGGTTCTGTATTTTGTTATCTGCTTGTCCCTGCTGCTTTTCATTTCTTGCCGCTGGTTTTTGATATGATACTCCAGTCTCTTTGCAGTAGGTAACGAACAGCCTTTAAAGGTGGAAGAAAATATAAATCACTGTTAATTCAACACAGCCAATGAGATCCAAAATTCACAAGGTTACCTTTCTTTAGAACTAATCTGATGAAACAATATCCAAACCAAAATTTTTGAATGTAAGTAGCCAGTGAGAACAAGCACTTCTACAAATCTCTGTATAAAGAAACACTAGATATATCTTAATGTAAATCCACATAAGAGAGGAATGTGAAGAGAGAAATTACTTAAGCTAGTTAGACATGCACTAAGCTTCTAAATTCTTCCCCAAAGCACCATTGAACTCTGCAGTAGACAGCCTACGGCCTTCTATGCCCAACATCACGGCAGTCTCACATGAAGATATTGTTTAACTGGATATAAAAGCCTGCTGTTTCACATAAGGAGCTGGGATGTCATCTGAAGCATTAGTCACGAACAGCGCATCACCCATAAGCTGTGCGTGCTCTCTCTAGCTAAGGGAATGACTGACAGAGCTCTTGAGCTGCTACTCACTCTTACTGTAGCATTACATTAAGATAGTCCATTTAATTTAGAGAAAATGAGTGTGTGTGTATGTGTTTAAGGAAGCAGTAGGAACAAATTTGAAATGTGCATAAATGTAGTATCAATAATATAAAATTGAAGTTTGAAAAAAGATCACTATTAATTTCTCCGTGCTAACACAAATATTTCACTTTTACACATTGCCTTCAAATTCTTGCCAATTTTCAGTGTATTTTACTTTATCAGTTTTTTCATGTCTCATGACATAAATATTTAATCATTGTTGATGCTTGTAAATTTTTTGAGACTAAAAATGTTTTCTTTGAGAGTATTTATTTAAAAATAAATGTAGGGGTGAATAGCATCATGAAGTTTAAGATAATTATCAACCTTTGGAATATTAATATTCATATTATGACACATTTTTATCTCATTATTATTTCAATGAAATGTTGATTCTGATGTAAGTATAATCGTTTGTGTTACATCACACCTTCTTTGCTTGAATCCATTTTCTCTCTGAACTTCTCTGGCAACTAGACTTCACATGGTGGTTAATTGCATACTCATGGCTCATCATCCATTATCCTCCTGCACTTTCACTTAAATTGTTTTTTAACTTTCCTCATTTTGCCTCTTGACTCCCTAAAGTGTAATCTCTCTGACAATAGAATCCAAGTGATGTACTGATTTATGTCTCTCAGAGTACAATAATTTCAGGGTACATGGTCTCTGCTTATATACTGACTATATTGAGTCAGATTGCTTTTCTAACATCTAGCCAAGCTATACTAAAGAAACCAGGGTTTAATTATTGGCACTAGAGAAGAAGGAAGGTGAAGTATTTTTGGAACATGAGTTATGTGTAGGAAGCACAGATGTAAGTACACCTTGAGTTATTGACAGGTGGCATAAAAGCACTGCGTTTCTGGAGATGTGTAAAAGGAAACACAGAGACAAGAAATGGGCAAGAAGGAAAAACAGGAAATGTGACGTCAGGCAAAATTTACTGTAACATTTTGCAAAATTCTATTCCTCTCACAGGCCAATGAAATACAGCTGTCTTTTGTGTCACAACTAGGACCCTTTCTTCATTTTCAATGTGTTTCTGGAGAGGTTCCACAGTCAAAAAGCAGTGAAGTTGTTGGATTATTATGCTTGTGGCTTTTCTTATAGGTTAGGGGTAAAGACAAGGAACATCTGGAACATTTCAAATGACTATACATACAGGATATCATTATAAAAGGAAAAAAACAAAAATACTGCTTCTTACTGGGATCTTGACTGTTACAGGTCTTTGATCACTTTACTTACCTCTGCTTCACTGTCTTAATCTATAATATGGTGACAATAAAACAATATCCTCTTTATAAATCCTTGTGGATTTGGGGAAGATTACTGATTTCATGTGTCCAAAAGGGCAGTCTCATCCCAGACTCTGTAAGACAGAAACTTCGTAGACAAGACTTAATGACATTTTCCATTATAGAAAAGAGTGCTATAAGGAGTAAAGGGAAGATGTTGGTCCTTCTGACACAGGATGTTAAGAGATATTGCTTTATAACTATTCCACGGAATAGCTTTCAAGTCAGCTATATCTGGATTCAAATGACTCCTCCTTCTATTATGTATGATGCAGCATTAGTTTTATGTCATTTCCTTGAGCATCAGTTTCTCCATCACTGAAAGAAAAGGTACTTATGCTCTGGGATCAATATCAGGATTAAATAAGATAACCTATATAAACAAGTATCAGAATGCATAAAACATAAAGCTACTCAATACATCCTTTTCCTATTCTGTGGTGGTCCTTTGTTTTCTTTAGTTTTTTTACCTACAGACCACTTTCATAGTGAAAAACTGGGTTTTCCAGAATGCATAAAACTTAATTGTAGGCTGACTGGCTGCTCTAGACCTGTTGTCTGAAAAATACCATCCTTTGATTCTGGTAGGGTGCATTCATTATTCAGTAAGGTCTTAACAGTCTGGAAGACAATCCAAGCCCTTCACCGCTCTTTATCAGCTATGAATCAGGCAAACTCTAAAAGACCTCTGCCGCCATGTTACAAAGACTAGAAGATCCTTAACTTCTACTACCTGATTGTGCGAGCTTCAACTTTGTATCAATTTTGCCTTCATGAAATGAAAGCTGCTTTCTTTAGAAGGCATTGATGTATTTATTGATGAACTTTGGAATTAAATACCCTTTGGAGGGTTAACATTTCAATTTAGTAAAAAGCAAAAGATTAATATGATCTGAAGAGAAGCCAGAGTATCAACATTTCAATTTGTTTGAAAGAATTCACTACTAAAATACTATTAGAACATACAATCTTGGAGATCAGACATATTTCTGAAAGTTCATCGAGTCTAAGACTTTGTTTCTTGTCCACAGTCATTAGATAAATGAAGCTCTTACAGAAATTTCCCTCTAACCAAATTCAATATTGGCATAATTGGCTCTCTAGACAATTAGAAAAAAGAGGATCTCACATGGTATTAACTTTTCTGCTATAGTGTATGCACCACAGTAGAGGTCACCTCAGACTATAAATCATTGACTTGTATTTAAGTGTAAAAATAAAATTTAAGAGATTTGTCCTGTTGTGTACTCCAATGGTAAATTCATAATTGATGAAAGATAAGCAGAATTACTGAGTCATTTCATATAACTCAGTAATTATGTATTATATATAGAGAGAGAGACACATATTTTATCTTTATTTAGTTTAATGTCTACTAAACTGAATAAACGAAATAGACACACACACATATATAATTCGTGGACACTAAATGGGCAAGAAAAAAAGGAAATGTGATGTCAAAGCAAAATTTACTACAACATTTTGCAAAATTCTGTTCTTCTCACAAGCCAATGGTGTTTGTGAATACACACACACACACACACACAATTATATATGTAAGATTGTTAGTGTCCACTAATTATATAAACATATATAATTATATGTGTGTGTATATACTATATATATATATAGAGATAGTATACACACACACACACACACATATATATATATATATATATATATATATATATATATATATATATATAAAATTAGTGGACACTAACAATCTTACTGCTTTATGAATCTTGAACAAGAAATACCATTATATTGCCATGCCAAAGATACTACTTAAGGTATTTTTGCATAATTGGATGGGTTCAGTTTTCATTTAGAAATTACTTATCAAGCAATTGCCAGGTACCCACCGTTGTGTTATACATAGGCATACAACAGTGAACAATACAGACATGGCTCCTGCTCACAGGAAATCTAGAATCTCGAATCAATTACCTGAACTTATTTGATCATGATTATAGATATTACTACTAAGTGTTGTAAGAATGCATAGTGGAAGAATTCATTAAATAGAATAATTTGGTGGAGGAGTAGGGGACACAGGGAATGCTTCCTTGAGAAATGTATCAGCTGATATTTTAAAAAGAATTTAGCCAGCCTCAGGGGTGTGTGTGTGTGTGTGTGCACGCGCATGTGTGTGTTCAGGTGGGCAGGGATGTTGAGTACACAAGGATGCAAGAAATTTCCAATGCAAACGAGAATGTCATGTTCAAAGTGGATTGGCTTAGCTAACGGAATTGAAAAAAATTACAAAATGACTGAAGAGTCAGAAGTAAGTGGTTGAAGATGAAACAGGAGGAGGGAGGAGCCAATTCAATATGTGTATTTGGTACATACACATTTTAATGATATAGGAAATAATGTAATAAATAAGACAAATGTTTTCATTAGAATAGCTATATTTTTCAAAACTTTGTTTCTCAAAAGGTGCCAGTGATGTTCAAAGTCTACTTATTTGAACATTATCAGCTAAATTAGGCATTATGGTATTTGTGTGGTCTATATGACAACAATACATGTAGCATTTAGTTGACAATTATGTGATTATGCTGCATTTAAAACCAGAGTAAGTTTACAAAACAATGTTAAACTTTTACTTTGCCTTCTGGGCCCAGACATACCCAAATGTCATATTCTCCTTTAAAAATCAGTCTATACACAGACTACTCATCTTCTCTTGAGAGATAGATGACTTTCAGAATCTTTTTGTTTCATTTCCCAATGTTGAAACTCAAGAACTAAGAAACCTTCCAAAGAAGCAAGTCTTTTTTTTGTTCTTGTTATTTTTATTCTCATATTATTCCAGACAAATGTTTGGTTCATAGCATTTTTAAAAATTTTCCCCCAAAGATATTAGTATATCATATCAAACACTGACACTTTTATTTCTGAGGAGAAATTATACAATGAGGGTAAAAATCTAAGATGAAAGAAAAGCTGTGTATCAGTGACATTCATATAGCTTGACTCTACTGACCAAAAGTTATAAAAATATGATTAAAATTGTATTTATCTTTGTTCTCTGAGTCACACCATGAAATTTAACTTCAAGTTGAGGATTTGAGTTTTATTGCTTTGTGCTGCTTACCTTGATTCTTTGAAATTATTCTCATTTCCCAGAAGTCTGCTTGTTCATATAGAATAAATAGACTAAACTCTGACCAAATATTGTTGCATGGGGTTTTTGTCCATTTGGGTAATTATAACAAAATATTATTAACTGAGTGGCTTGAAAACAATAAAAGTTTATTTCTTTCAAAAGACCAGGAAGGACAAGGCTTCATTTCTAGTGAAGTCCTCCTTCTTGTTCACAGATGACCATCTTTTCACTGCGTCCTCATATCACAGAAGGAGGGGAGGGAGTTTTTTGGAGCTTCTTTTATAAAGGCACTAATCCCATTCATGAGAGCTCTGTTTTCATAACCTAATCAGCTCCCAAAGGCCCCACCTCCTGATACTATCACATTGGGAATTAGGTTTCAATAGATCAATTTTGGGAGATACAAATACTCAGTCTATACAAATAGACAAATAAAACTACCTGGAATTCAATAAAAAAATAGATGGTTTATATTCCAAGTATAAGGCATCAAATTTTCCTTTGAATTTTTTCACCCCAGGAAACTTGTTTGAAGTATTTATGATATTTAGTACCTTACACTTAAGTGGTCACTCCAATTAGAGATTGTACCTATGAATTGGTTGCAATGGTATTACTACTGGGAATGGGGGGAAGGGAGTCTTTCCTTGAGTCAAAAATACTTAATTCTTTTTGAAAATCAAAGGAAAATAAACCAGATTTTATATGCAGTTTCATTGCTTGAAAATTACTTCAGCAGAGGCATGTATGTTGTCACTGACATTTTCAGTAGAGGTACCAACAGATCAAACCACACAAAATTAACTGGAGGAAAAAGGAAAGAAATCAAAGGAAAATCCTATCCTGCCTTTATCATGGGAAAAGTGTGAGACTAGATTGTTACCTTTTAACTATTCAGTGAGAAGCTCTGCTTTTATAAATCAAACTTATTTGCTCAGCATATTGCTATAGTTGAGTTTTATGCTTTAAAAAAAACTTGAAATTCATTTTGAACACTTTTTATAAACTAGAGTGTATAGATCTTTGAAAAGTGGCTCATTATTGCTTTATCCTTACCTCTGATTTAGAATACTTGAAGGTAAAAGTATCTTCTTCCAAAGATTCCACTTTGTTTTCATTTGAATTTTCGGGGACATTCTACTTGTTTTTCATCTCACCTATCAGCTTAAGCCCGTTTACAATGACCATTCACAAATGCTCTATGTAATGCATCTATATTCCAGCATATTTAATATTAGATCATGAAACTTTCTAAAGAGAAGAAAAGGTCATTGGAAATTATTTTTGCCTTTGACCTTTCCCAATCAAACGGTTTGTTTTATTTCCTTTGTATTGCATGTATTGTCTAGATGTATATTGAACTATGGACAGTATTAAATATAATCAAAAAAATCATGCAAAGCTACTGAATGATATTTTACAAGTAAATATCACCATTAATTTGTAAAAAAATAAAATGCATCTTGAGAAATTATTTAAAATAATATACTTCCATTACCAGTTTTAGTGTGTAAGATAACATTTTTATGAAAATCACAAGGTAAAGTAAAAATGTAGGGCCAGTCCTGGAGAACCTAAACATTCTGAGCCATTTTATACCTAATGGTAGAAGGATTTAGGGAATCATCTATTAAAAAGACATCATCATTGTACTTTATTTAGATGTGTCTTCATTTGGTAAACAATGTTTCCATTTTCATACTGCTATGAGCAAATACCTGAGACTAGGTGATTTATAAAGAAAAAGAGGTTTAATGGATTCACAGTTACATATGGCCAGGGAGACCTCACAGTCATGGTGGAAAGATGAAGGAGGAGCAAAGGTGTGCCTTGCATGGTGGCAGGCAAGAGAGCATGTGCAGGGGAACTGCCTTTATAAAACCATTAGGTCTCATGAGACTTATTCACTATCACAAGAACAACATGAGAAAAACTCACCCCCATGATTCAATTACCTCCCACTGGGTCCCTCCTATGACACATGGAGATTATGGGAGCTGCAATTTGAGATGAGATTTCGGTGGGAACAGAGCCAAACCATATAATTCCTCCCCTGACCCTCCCAAGTCTCATGTCCTCATTCAAAATCAATTATGCCTTCCCAGCAGTTCCCCACAGTCAAAACTTATTTCAGCTTTAACTCAAAAGTCCACAGTCCAGTCTCATCTGAGACAAGGCAAGTCCTTTCTGCCTATAAGCCTGTAAAATCAAAAGCAAGTAGTTACTTCCTAGATTCAGTGGGGGTACAGGCATTGAGGAAATATACCTGTTCCAAATGGAAGAAATTGGCCAAAATGAAGGGGCTACAGGTCTTACGCAAGTCTAAAATTCAGTGGGGCAGTCAAATCTTAAAACTCCAAAATGATCACCTTTCACTCCATGTTTCACATCTGGATCATGCTGATGCAAGAGGTGGATACCCATGGTCTTGGACAGCTCTGCCCCTGTGGCTTTGCAGGGTACAGCCCCCTTCCTGGCTGCTTTCATGGGTTGATGTTGAATGTCCAGTTTTTTCAGGTTCACAGTGCAAGGTGTTGGTGAATCTCCCATTCTGGGGTCTGTAGGATGGTGGTCCCCTTCTTACAGTTCCACTAGGCAGTTCCCCAGTGGAGACTGTGTGGGAGCTCCCACCCACATTTTCTTTCCCCACTGCCCCAGCAGAGGTTCTCCATGAGGGCTGTGTCCCTGCAGCACACCTCTGCCTTGATATTTGGGTGTTTTTATACATCCTCTGAAATCTAGGTAGAGGTTCCCAAACCTCAATTCTTCTGTGCACACGCAGACTCAACACCACGTGTAAGCCACCAAGGCTTGGGGCTCGCAATCTCTGAAACAACGACCTGAGCTGTACATTGGCCCCTTTTAGTCGCAGCTAGGATGTAAGGCACTGAGTCCTGAGAGTGTGCAAAGCAGCAAGGCCTTGGGCTTAGCTCACAAAACCATTTTTTCCTCCTAGGCCTCCTGGCTTGTGATAGGAGGTGCTGTTGTGAAGATCTCTGATATACTCTGTAGACATTTTCCTCATTGTCTTAGCAATTAATATTTGAGTCCTCATTACTTAGGCAAATTTCTTCAGCTAGAAAAGGATTTTTGAATTTCTCCTCAAGAAAAGGGATTTTCTTTTCTATTGTTTTATCAGGCTGAAGATTTTCTAAACTTTTATGCTCTGCTTCCCTTTTAAACATAAGTACCAATGCCAAATCATGTCTTTATGTATGAATAAACTGAATGTTTTTAAGAACACCCAATTCGCATCTTGAACACTTTGCTGCTTGGAAATTTCTTTCACCACATACCCTAAATCATTTCTCTCAAGCTCAGTGTTCCACAGATCTCTAGGGCAGTGACAAAATGCTGCCAGTCTCTTTGCTAAAACATAGCAAGAATCTCCTTTGCTTTAGTTTCCAGTAAGTACCTCATATCCATCTGAGACCACCTCAGCCTGTACTTTTTGGTCAAAACCATTCAACAAGTCTCTAGGATGCTCCAAATTTTCCCACACCTTCCTATCTTCATCTGAGCCCTCTAAACTGTTACATCCTCTGCCTGTTACCCAGTTCCAAAGTTACTTCCACATTTTCAGGTATCTTAATAGAAGTACTCCACCATAATCGAACTAATTTACTGTATTAGTCTATTTTCATACTGCTGTGAAGAAATACTGAAGACTGGGTAATATAAAGAAAAATAAGTTTAATGGACTCACAATTCCACATCGTAGGGGAGGCCTTCCAATCATGGTGGAAGGTGAAGGAGAAGCAAAATCATGTCTTACATTGTGGCAGGCAAAAGAGCATGTGCAAGGGAACTGCCCTTTATAAAACCATCAGGTTTCATGAGACTTATTCACAGTCATGAGAACAGCATGGGTAAAACTCACCCTCATAATTCAATTACATCCCACTGGGTCCTTCCTATGACACATGGAGATTATGGGAGCTACAGTTCAAGAGGAGGTTTGGGTGGAGACAAATTATATCGCAATCTATCTGTATGAAATTTTGCCACAGAAAAGTCATTAGTTTTTTATTCTAGTAGGAGAACAAAGAGCTTAGATAATAGAGTGACATATATTGAATTGAATAAACACCATCTGATTTCCCATTCATTACCCCTATAAGAATAAAGTCTGTCCTATAATTAAAAAGTTCTTCAGTTTAAAACAGTGCTCACTGAATTAGTAGGCATCTGACCTTCAAGGATAGTAGGAAGATATGATCCCCTTGTGTGGCTACATTTCTTACATATGATGACATATTTTCATGCTTGTCTCTACTGCCTACTCTACTTTCTAAATTGTTTTACTGTTGTTGTTGTTAAGTGACCTATGTTAATCATTGGGAATGCAGTGTTTATGATCTTGCTTTAGCTGAGCATCAGCAAGGATCTTCAAAATCTTCTGTTGACTTACATTATACTTTATCAGTCACATAATTATTCAGTTAGTACCAGTTAAGTGTATGAGGACAAATTGTATGTATGTATGTGTGAATGTTTTTATGTGTTTATGTTTCCTTTTTCAAAGTCATTAAAATAATCTATAAAGCTTTCATTTTTCTTCACTTATCTAGAAATTTTTTCCCCAACCTTTCCCTACTGATAATAACTATGTTTACCAAGTTTGTGGCATGGGGATGTTATTATTAAACAAATAATGAACTGATTGTAGAGATGCTCAAATCAGTGATAATTCGTTAAAAAATAAAATTATAACTGAAGTATGTGGTGTTTCCTTTGGAAAGTACAAAGGGAAGCTTAGCTACAAATGATTTATTCTCTGGACACTAGTATTTGCTTTCTTTTTCTTTTGAATGTTGTTAGGTTGCAAGAATGAGTTAATAGAGTGACTAAAGTTGCCAGAACTAAAAACTAGATTTTCTTGACTACTTCATTCTACAGATATGTTATAGGAGTGTGCATGATAGATATTGTGCAAGTAAGCACTGAAGAAATAACAAAAACTACACACATAGTAATACAGTATTTGACCTCATGGACGGAGATTTGGAGTTTGAAGGCAAATGATCAAATTTACAATTTACAATTACAAGTTCAATGCTTTTTTCTAAAGGGCATGTTTCAGGAGCTACAACACATGTAGTCAGGTGTCCCAACCTAACTTGATGACATCAGGGAATACCTTCCGAGGCAGCAACGTTCCTGCCAAGAAGATTCCGTTAATTAGTAATGATTAGCTAAGGAATGATAGAGATGAAGTGAGAGCAAGGGAGAGTATTTCCCATAAAGGAAGCTATGGGTGCCAAGGTCCAGAGAGAAGAAAGAAAAGCTTTAGAAGAATTTAAAGAAGTCTCATAAGGATAAAGAGCTAAGTGAGGCAGTGATGGCCATGAGAGGGGACAGGGAGGTAGGAAAGGATCGGTTTATGGAAGTACTTATAAACTTCACTAAGAGTCTGAGATTTCATCCTAAGGGAAATGGAAAGGGTTATAATAAACAAGTGGCATTATTAGATACTGGCTGATATGTGGAAAATGGGTGTGATTAATTGCAGAGAAGATACAGAGAGATCTGTCAATAGTCTGTAGTAGTAATTAGGCAAGAGGCATTTGTGACCTAGATTTGGATGGTGTCTGAGAGAATGTGGGTCATTCCTGATGACTGGAATGCTCTAGCATGAAAAACATGAGGAACCACCTAAACATAAAGCTGTCAGAAAGGTTATACCAGTATGACTTGGTATGAGTATTGAGTGAGAAAGAAGACTATAGAGCAAAGGGTATGTATTTTTGAAAAATATTTTGTAATTGCTTTTCAAATTACACATGTAAAACATGCTTATCACATAAAATCACATACAAGCCAAAAACATGTAATTGATCAATAATCACACTGTCCTAAAGTAACTAGTTTTACATATTTAAAAAATTTCCAAATATACATAAATGCAAACACACAAAAGAAAACACAAGTTGTGTACACTTTTAAAAAATGAAGACAGGGTTAGAATTTTCTACCATTCGTGTTCTTTTAAAAAAATTATTAAACAAAACTATATTCCTATATTATAAAATATTATTTTACAATGTTTTAATGATCACATAATACAGAGAAATACATATTAATGTTTTCATTAAACTTTATATTTGCTTTGACTTTGATATTTACATTTTAAATTAAATATTAATGTGTGGAATATTTTCATCCATAAAGACATTCAAATGACAAATTGCTGAAGTCTGAAATATAGTTCTTTCCTATCTCTCCAAAAGTGTGTAATCAGCATTATGCTGGGTTTATTGTGGTAAGTATAATATATCATAGGAGTAGTAAAAGAAAGCATTTATAAATTATTCTAAATCAGAGGAATAAAATGTAAATCTATTCATTTATCTTCTCTAACAAAATGCTCCACTCTTTATATATAGGTAGTAATACCATTCAACATTTCTTTCACCTCTGAGTCCTCATCTGAGCTAATGCTAAAAGGTCTCAGCTCAAATTTCCATGTTAGTTAATTCTAATGGAATAGAAAATCTCATCTTGCATTATACACAATTGGGCACTGAGATGGCATCTCAGATTCTTCCTAAGTGCTTTACAGATCAAGAAAACACTCATCTATTTGCAAGCATATTCAAGGTCAATTTAAACACTGTTTCTAGGAGATAATTTTTTATTCAAAGAAGCAGGGATCTCACTTAGTTTAGATCTATGAATAGGGGCCACTGTTTGTGGCTTATATTTCTTCCTTAAGCTGTCATACTTTTAAAGAACAACTTAATAAAAAGCAGATACTTGACTATATAAAAACATATACATATATAGTTATTTTTCAAATGTTATTTGCTTCAACATGTTAAGCTTTAAATGAAACTCAAGGACATTCAAATAAAGTCACTTTTGTCAAAGCCTTTTCCTGTAATAACATACCTGGATGATGCAAGATGTATTCTCTTGTGATTTCCAAGTGATTGATAAACCAATTTATGTGAAATACACTAGAATTATTTGGACTTTGTTGTTTTCTTAAATGAAGTGAATAAGAATTTCTGTTTTCTGACTAGAGAATAAAGTATGCTAGGCCTATTTTAGATGCTTCATTGTGCCAAAGATGGTATTAAGTTTGGTGATCATAAATTATTAATCTTGAATAAGAGGTTGAATGTATTTTGAAAACTTAAACCTGTTTCACCTGAACATGTTTAACTAGTTAATAAGAAACATCAAAAAGACAAAACCCTGAGGTCAATGGTCATTTTTTGTAAAGCTATTATATGCTGTTTAAATTGGTTGTTCGGGTCTGTCTATAACATAAGTTTAATAACCTAGCTCAAATGCAGATTTCTAATTTTCAATTAACACAGGAATAATTTTGTTTGCTAAAATAAAATAAATGAATGAATGACAAGTCTGAAACATGAAATGTTCTAGGTAGAACTTTTTAAAATTCCAAATTTCAAAAAATCATGTGGCAACTGTATAGCTCAAGCTTTAAGTATTAACTTTTAACCTTTGACCTTACAGATTTTAACCAATGAAATGTCTCTTTAAACTTTAAAGGAAACAATGATAACGAGCGCCTGGCGATTGCTAGACAGCGAATTCCATATCGACTTGGTCGAGTAGTTGATGAATGGCTACTCGACAAAGGTAAAAAACATTGATTAAAACTTCAAATAAAAAAATAATTTGAACATAACCAAGTAGTACTTCATTGTAACACTAATAAACATAAAAAATAAATTTTCCGTAAACTAAATTAAAAACAAATTTAAAACAGTAAAATGTAGATAGTAATATTTGCATACCTTGTATAATAATTTCTATACATTTTTAGACGTACCAGCTGTTTAATAATCTTACCCAGTTAACTTAAGGTTAAAGGGACTGTTAAATATAATCCACTAACTCAATCTATGAAGGTACTCACAGCAAGCATTAACCCAAAATGATAAATCATTCATAGATTATATTACATGTTCCAGCCTCTAAATTATTAACTAAAATATATGTAGTTCTGATATCTTTATTATGGTCCTGAAAAAAAAAAAAACTCTTTGTTTAAACTCTAGGAATCTTAAATAGTGGGCAATATGAATTGCCAGTCATAATGAAGTCCCTTTAACGTTTGCAACCTTCTAAGAGGATTTGGGAACAAGCCCTAATTAAAACTGAACTTAAAGTTGTGTGCATGCTTTTATGAGCAGAGAACACTCTGCTAAAACTGGATACTCAATTTGATGATAATGGTACTGTTGTTAAGGATTGCTGTTTGATGGAAATGTGCCATAATTTCTCCATTGGTTTGTGTATCATTCCTGAAGCCGCTTTTTACATCTGAAGCTATTTTTTTTTTTCATTTTGTTTTGTTTTGATAGACTTGCTGAAAGCCAATCAGAAAAATATTTTTGGATTTTGTTTGTCTCTGACATGCTCAGTGTAAACCATGTATTTCTTTTCAGTGTGATTGCCGGAAAAATAGAATAATCCAAATAACAATGAATGATTGCCTTCAAAAAATAAACAATACTAAAGAATAGCATTTAGATATATGTGGACATTATGTGAATTATAAAATTTTTACCATAAAATTTAAAGTAGATTTCAGCTACTATGTATTAGTTTCTGTCAGTAGTAATTTCAGAATGACAAATACTTGAAATGTTATCTTACATTTTTTTTAAATTTAACAATTTAGAGTTAAGAGACCAACAATATAAGATCTTGACATAAAAGGGAAAGGGATCCACTAAAAACTGATTTGTAATATGTATCTTTGATTGGTCTTTTAGCAAAAGCACTACATTTACAATAAGTTGAGAATTTACAAGTATTTGCCAATAATTATGCATTTCATGGACACCTCATTTATAAGCAATGAATTATGAGCCAATTGCCTCTCTTATAGTTTATTGCTCTCATTATTCACCCCATGAAAGATGTGTTTTATCATCCTTTGTAGATATAGAGTTCACAATCAACATTTTTGCATGTATGTAATATTATTTTTACAGGGCGTCAGCTCACAATCTTCAATAGCCAAGCAACCATAATAATTGGCGGGAAAGAGCAGGGCCAGCCCTTCCAGGGCCAGCTCTCTGGGCTTTACTACAATGGCTTGAAAGTTCTGAATATGGCAGCTGAAAACGATGCCAACATCGCCATAGTGGGAAATGTGAGACTGGTTGGTGAAGTGCCTTCCTCTATGACAACTGAGTCGACAGCCACTGCCATGCAGTCAGAGATGTCCACATCAATTATGGAGACTACCACGACCCTGGCTACTAGCACAGCCAGAAGAGGAAAGCCCCCAACGAAAGAACCCATTAGCCAGGTGAGCCTGTGGATTTCATTCCTTCATTTTCATCCTATGTTATTTATGTTTGTGGGCTTTTCTGCAGATGTGTCTTCTCTAAAATGGAACACTTTTCTGATCTCAGGCATTACAGCTTTTTTTGAGACTGGCTTAACATAATGCATTCTGTTTGAATATGAAATGTGTATATGTTTTTCACTAGAGGTTTGTGGACTTTTTTATAAAAGATTTTGGTTTGGTTTGTTCGATGCTAAATGACAGTCTTGATTCAATAACCCTTCTCTAGCCCAAGCTGAGTGGATTGTCTTCTAATTACATAGGATTTTCAATTTTTAGTTTAAATGAAGAAGTTAATGAAATATTTGAAAAAACTTGTCTGTTTAAGCTCAGCACTTCAAAATAAAATGAAAGCAAATTTAAGCTTGGAAGAGATATTTCAATAGTATGATACTTCTATTGTATTTTGAAGTTTAAAAATTTTGAATTGATTCTTGGTGAATGATGGGTCTACTCTTTCACTTTTTATTAAAAAAAAAAATTCTATTGGTTTATCCGAGAACACAAACCCAAAATATGGGGTAAGATATTTTGTATATGTGATTAATTGCCCTCACCTAGATTTAACTTTAATTAGCTTATTGTTCAATCTTGTCCCTAAAATTTTTGAAGAATATAATTTTTAAATGTGGCATTTGCACAACTTGGAAGTATGTTAATTCAATCAAGATGTAATTATTGGTTGCCTACTGCATTTTAGGCACTGGTTTGGATATCAGTGTTCCATCACTGAAGAGCACAGGAAAAAAAATTTAAAAACCTTCCTCCAAATGCTGTTAGATGCTGTTCAAATGCCATTAAATGCTATTAGATTCCTGTTGGTATTTATAGTCTTGGTACATATCCAGTTGTTAATTTTTTGAGAATTGTGTATTTTCCTTGGTCCAAAATTGATTGTTTCATTTTGTTCTGTTTTACTAACTTAGTAAGTGAGTATATTCAGTGGTGCCATTTAAAGCTTTTCCAAACACACAGTCCCTACTTTTCTAAAAAGTACATTCTGAAGAACCAAGAATGACAATTATTTTTAAACTTGCTTTGACTTCTTGTGTTTGAAACAGACCTGCATCCGATCTGGAAGGAAATGATAGAAGGCAAATGTTGTTTGTATCAGCACCGTAAATATGAGTTAACATATAGTTCCCAGAAAAAGAAGAAAATAGATTCTGATTTTTACTTTGAATGGGAAAGGGTGAGAGAAACAGTATAGAGAAATGTCCTAGGAGAAGAGGCACGGCCAAAAATTACAAATTCTGTAAATTCTTAAATGTAGTGTTGGATATATAGCAACTACATGAGCATTTGTTTTCTTTTTTCTCTCTTTCTTTCCTATCTGCATTTGGCTACAAAGTAAAATGCGATGTCTTATAGGATGTTCACAAATATATATTTACTGGTCACTTTCTACATGTGTCAGATACTTTTCTAGGGCATGAGGATATATTGGTAACAGTAAACAAAAACCCCCGCCGTCAAGGAATATACATTTTAGTAGGAATATTTGCCTGGAGTGTGATCCTTTTGTTGATTTTCTCTCGTTAGGATTTACAAAGTTGCCGATAACATCATAGCACTTAGTTCCTTGGATGAAGACTTGTGACTTTGGACAGATTTTTGCTTCCCCCGTAGCTCCATTTAACATTCTTTGCTACTATTTCATTAATGATTTGTTATTGTTGTTGTAGATTTATGGTTCACTTAATGAGAAGCAAGTTATTAAAGTGATCTGATACAGGAAAAATGAAACTCAAACGCATTGATATACTTTTCTTTATCTAAATTAACTCACAAGAGGACATTCGGAGTTAAGAATACTTTTATGAATATAATTTGAAATAGTTATTTTTCTTAGTTGTCTTGTTTTATCGTTAATGAAATTATAGTTGCCATGATTCCTCTATAAACCATAGGTGCCACAAAATAAGAAAAAAAAATAGCAGCATTGGTTTTATGTGTTTTGTCAATTAGTAACATATATTAAGAAATATTATTTTTAAGTACAAAATAGCTGTTTTATTTGAAAGCTAAATAACTAGAAATGCAGAAATAAAGATGTATGCAGTTTATAATATTAATTAATACAAAAGGTAAACAGTTAACTGCTCATTAATTGCCAATGAAAAGAGCCTCTTTTTTTAAACTATTACATGTTTAAAGACAGCAGCAGTTTATAGACATAAATGATCTAATCAATTAGTGAATAGTTGGTTCATTTGAGGAGATATTGACTTAAATAAAAGATTATTAGGTTCATTTATAAATAGATATTTAAAATGTTTAGATTTTTTAACAAACCAATGACAGCAATTAAATAATTTGAATTAATATGTTACAAGTATTCAATTATAGCAATAGTATTTTAAAGTTGGGCTAATAGTTCTTAACATTTTAAGTGGTGATATATATATATATATATCTATATCATATATATATGATATACATATATATGAGTACAGGTAATAACGCATGTATGTATGGGGAAAAACATTAGGGAAGAAAGCAATTTATTTATATTTGAGTAACAACAATTTGTTGAAAATTTTCCATAACTCATAATTGACTTTTCAATTATCCTTTCAATACAGAAAGACTACCAATACATATAGGGCATTTAAAGTACTTCCTTGTTAGACTTAGTTGAATTCTAGGAAGTTAAAATGTGAGACAAATTTCTAACGTTGATTTCAAACTTGTAACCTTTGACCTATTTTTGCAGGTTGGATAAGCATCTTCCTTTAAATTTTTGTCCATACTGGCCATATCTGCCTGCTTTTATCAACTCTCTTACTAAATTGTATATAGGAAAGGGTCATTTCATTTTTCAAAAGTGACACTGGACTGTTTTCTCAATCAAAGTGTATTTTTCTCAGTGATAACACTGAGCCACTTAAGCTACAGTGGCAATGTACCTTGGGGTGATTGCATGTTTTAAAACTATGGAAACAGATTTTTGCTCAGGCAGAATTAAATTGGATTCATTTCAAATAGATGAGATGAGGTTTGTTCAGCCATCCTGCAGGGATAGTGATAGGGGAAAAGTGTATTTCAGTTTTCACAGACTCAGAGAATATAGGAGTATTCATCAAAATTACCTCCATAAAGTCCTGTTAATATTCCTACTTTAAAGTAAATATCCTTTAAAAAGTTTTTTTAAAAGGAAGTTTTTTATTTGAATGACAATCAATTTTTAGCCTGATGTTTACTTTAGAAAGATATAATTTATGTCAAAAATAGGGACATTTAGCAAAACTTCTGATCAAATGGTTCCTTTTCAATATGAAGATAGCAATATTGATAGTAACTTTTTATATGGATTACATAAAATATATAAAATTCATTTGACTTGGAATATGTAATTTTAAAATGTTTCCATAAGGCCCCCTCATTTTATGGAACTTTCCAGAAGGCTAATCTCAGAAAGCAAGTATTTGCAAAAATTATTGATGGTAAAAAGTTTGTTGAGATTCTGAGAGCTTCTTGGGGTGGGGCAGGAGTATCATCAAGTGTTTTGGCTGCTGAATGTTTCCCCTCTTCCAGTTAAACTTGCAATGTCTTACAAGATGAGTAACTGTAAGCCAACATGAATAGGACATTTTCCTCCTTTGCCTGTCCACATAGAATAGAAAATTGAGCAGTGCTGTTTCTGTTAAGATCAAGCTTCTGACATTGCTTCTGGAATGTTCTTTATAGCACATTTTATGGTCTTTTTGTTCTTTCCTTCGAGAATATTTTACAAGCTGCATATAAACTGTAGAGACTAGAAATCCTTAGTAGCGTATTTTACTTAGATAGATTGTAGTATAATGGAAAGAGCATAGTAAACAAGGAGACTGGTTTCCACTTTTAACATAACCACCTACCTCGTTCTGTGATGTGGACAATGTGGGTCACATCATTGTACTTTGGCCTTGCTGCCTCTGTAAACTAAGTAGGTTGAACTAGGAATCTCTTGAGTTGTACTCAGCTCTAAAATTTTTCTTTGATTCTAGTGATGATGTGCTTAATTAGATATTCTCAAAATTATTTATCAAAACATAGATTTCAACTCTGTTTTCCATCATGAGGTCATGCAGCCCAGTCAGCCTGGATAGTACCCGTGCATACCCGATATTCAATGTAATTATTAATAGTATATTTCTGACTCCCAAAATTATCCCATTTGGTCTATAAATTATATTGTACTCTACTTTTACAGCATATCTAAAGTTTACCTTTGCAAGAAAATCATACTTCATAAGAATAATATTATGTTCTATTCTTTGAATTCAGAGCAAAATTTGATTCTGATATCCTTGCCTGGTTTTTAGAATCCATAACCTTTTTCATTTTTTTTTCATCTTGTTTCCAAAATCTTGAGAAAAGAGAGAGTATGAAGTTTTGGGAGATTCTGGTGTTTGACTGGAGGGACTACAGTTTGCAAGTCTTGGGAAGAAATTAAATTATATAGTGAGACAGAATCAGTAAATATGAATGAAAAATATATTGGAGCAGTTCCATGATGTCAGTGAGGCACTTTTTTCAGGGTGGAGTTAGCAAACCTATTCAAGGAAAGGAACTATAGAGAATTCAAGAAATATTATTGGTAGATTGTCAGAGATGTGCATTTCACATATGAGACACCCTATTAAAGTCAGTGGCATTTGATTCCCATTTGGGTTTTCTGAAAAGGAACCCAATTAATGTTCATGCAAGAAAACAATATTTGAATATATTGGACACTTCTATTGCTTGCTTGGAGGCTTTGGAGGTACTCTTGAAAAATGAATATTGCTTCAAAAATGTATGCAGAGTTCACACGTATTTCCTTGAAAGATATTTAGAGTTAACAAAATACATTTGGCAACTTCAAAGAACATATTTTTATTTTATTAAAAATGTTAATTAACCTTAGCTATGGTTTCAGTATTAAAAAATAATATCATTACTTACAATTATACATGTTTCTGATAATCATTGTGCATGTAAATAATACCGGTGACATGAATAATTAATCTGTTTTCCCTAGTACAATCTTTCTTCTGAATTCACTTAAACTAATGTACCTTTTTACAGCAAATTTTTGTGCACATTTGAAAGAAAAACACTTTAGTGTAGATTTTAAAATATATACAAAGACATGTTCTCCTGAACTTAATGGTGCCTGGTGAGAAGAGTAAAATTTATTGTAATTTCAAATGTGCATAAGCAAGTTATTCGGAATGTGTTTTACTCCCCTCATTACTGGCAAGAAAAAGTGCTAGAGTAGTGCATTTTAAAGGTTTTGTTTGTTTGTTGAGTTCTGCGTGGTGCATTTTCTTTGAGGTCTGGAAGTTTTACTAGGTAACAAAATGCTCTCTTGGTAGATGCAAGCTTGGTTTTGAGACGTCTTCTCACAAAGCTAGTCCTAGATAAATATATTCATCTATCCATTCATTCATTCACTAAACCAAGTTTGATGACCACTTGCTGTATCTCAGGTACCTTTGTAGTATCTTTCTAGTCTATAGAAATACAGCATTGAACACAATTAGACTTTTCTGCATAAAAGGTATGTTCTAGTTAGAGAAGATGAGCAATAAACAAGAAAACAAATAGCATGGGATGTCAAAGGCTGCAGGAAAAAAAAGCAGAGGAAGGAAGAGGGGGATGCCTGCGTGTGGAGGGGAACCATGAAATGGAATTCTTTTGAACAGATGTGCATAAAGTGTTAGAGATGTAGGTATCAATTACACAAAACTTTGGTATATTAACATTCAGGTATTTTCTCAGACCCAGCGTGATTGCACCCTGTGTGGATGGTAGCACTGGCAGCATTAGCTTTGTTGGTAAGCCAGAAGCCAAAGACAAGAACAAAGGCAACACCAAGATATACTTTACCTGCTCATAACCTCTAGAAGGACTTGACCTCTGTGGTCCTCTGTCTTCTAAGTATCTTGCTAATTAAATCAGAAGTATAATCATCTCCTGCAGAATATATATTTCCATCTCTTCCTAAAGAAGAGATGGAAACTCAAAAAGTACAGCTTGGTCGTATTATTCCTCTTCTACGAAGTACACGATTGAGGCATAGAAAAGCTAACTTACCCAAAGCTATGCTGACCACTTTTTTCAGGATACTTTGAGGTGATCTGGTTTTTTTTCCCTTAGGTGTTGCTTTTATTCAGAATCTCATCACTTCCTGCCTTCTCATAGTCTTAAGCACCTCCATTGTGATCTCCACCCAGGTGTCAGACTATCCTTTCAAAAATGTAAATATGATTATATCATTGCCTTCCTTAATGCATCCACAAACAATTTTATTTCAATGTGATAGACTGAGAAATTTGGCCTTCAGAAATGTGAACAATTTGTCCAAGGTCACACAGTAAATGTTTGAACCATGAGTGAAATTTAGTTCTGTATCATGTATTAGTCCCTCTAATTGTATCTATTTAGGCATCACCTGTAAATATGGTTCCATGATGGATACCTAATATGATCAGATTATGAGGCCCTGTGTTTTGGGAGTCTAAGGTCTGAAAGCTTGCATGGGAGGTTGCGGCACTATGCATAGTCGCCAAGGGCATTGACTCCAGAAGCCAAAATGCCCACCTAAATCTCAGCCTTACATTTAGCATATACTACCTATGAGTTACTTAGCCTTTCACTACCTTACTTTCCCACCTCATAGATTTATTGTGAGGATGATATGAGTCAAGGGTATAAGAACCATGTGAAATTATGCTACCTCACCAATTTTTTACTATAAACAATAGAAATTTCACGTTCATCCTAAAATATAAAGAAATTTTTAAAGTACCTGACATGACATAGGTGAGCACCATACAACTGAAAGTCATGTCTAGGAAGCATTCCTTAGGTACACATTGTAAATTAAAGTATCTTTCTTACATTTAAAGTTATTTTCTCTGCCCTTGAAGAATAGCTGTGGATTTATGTTTCTATAGCAGTGCATCAATTGTGTGTCATCTACCAAGCTGAATTCTCTTTTGAATAAGGCAGCACCTTTCCCCTAAGGGATGTAAGTATGGGAAGTGAGGGGCAGTGGAGGGCAGGTAATGACACAAAGGGAGAGTTTTCATAAGTCCCATGAGCACTACACACACTGCAATGTTGGGACAGTCCCAGACAACGAAGAGCTATCTGGGGACCCCCCTAACTTGCATGGTTTTACACAACCTCCCCTCCTCCCTCACCAACTTGAAATTATTGTTGACTGAGCACTTGAGAAAGTTCTTGTATCTATTTCCCAGTTGTTCACAGGCAGAAGCTATTTCATGGTGTGGTACTGAATCTTGCAAATAGGATTTCTGTATCTCTCCTTGATAACATATTTTGATTAAGGAGCTTAAGAATTCATTATACACTCATTTTTCAACTTGAGAATGAAAAACATCAAGTACTTCCAGCTGTGAGTTAGACAAGATTGGGCTTATGATTTTTGATATATCTTTTGATATATTCTTTATCAGCATGGGAAATATTGAATGAAGTCTTTGTAGCTAATTGATACATGACTGATTTCAGTGGGAATTTTCTTAGGACTGGTGAAATTGGCACTTCCTCTAAAATGTCCAGTCTCATTTGTAGGACAAAGGAATATCTTTTTATTAGGTAATTAGTTCACATATAAGTAGCAAAAAATATAACCTAATTTAATTGTCTTAGTTTTTAACCAGCACTAAAAATTATTTGTTCTATAATACTTTGTAAACTGCTGATTTTCAAATAAATACCTATATTTTTATTACCCCTGTTGATTTACTCATCTCTTACATGTAACAATCATTTTCTGTGAGGGGAAGGAGGAAGCAAAAGCATCTGAAGCATTAAGAAATATAATTGTGTGTATACGAATGTCTGTGTGTGTTAACAATACTTAACTTTTCTCCTTCATGATATGTGTAAATGTTAAGCTTGCTCAATAAACTCAGTCAATATTAATTTTAAATATCTATGTTAATTTCTTACATGTTTTATCATCTAGAGCCTGTATTAGATATTTTTAATTCTGTTGGTATCATTGAAAAGTTCTCCAGCAATAAAAATATATTAATACCATAAGGCTGGAACCTCAAGAGAAGGCTCAGCTCATTTATCTGCCTTCATTCAGCATTTACCAAACAACTTTCACAACATTCTTGTTATCACTATTCTCTTTATATAAAATCTCAAGCAGACAAATAGCACTTGTGTTAACCAATGGTTTATCCAGTAAGCATTCTAAATGATAATTAGCAAAACAAAATAGGCAGGGTGTATATGTGTGTATTTTTTTTACCATGCTGTATGTTGCCTGTAAATCCACAATATTTTTATTTAAAATTATGAATTTGTAAATATCCTCTGTGCAACTAATATATGTAGCACACTTTGCTAGGTATTATTATACTATTCTTGATAAAATACATAGCAATTCAGTATTTTTTTAAAGAACTGTTTCTCAAACCTTAGATTATTATTGTATCCATACATAAATTAGAGAATGCCCTACATCAACAATAGCAGAGATTTTGTATATGACGAATTTAGAATGTATTATTAACAACATCACTAACACAATTGAATCTGAGACAAACTTAAAGGAAAAAAGATATTTAGTCTCTTTTTAATAACAAGCATATTGGAGAAACATACTATTTCACATCTTAAGTGTTGGCAATGTGCTAGACACTACCCTGACTCTGAAATTACCCACATTCTCTTGTTGGTGTCTTTAAAATCTAAGTTGTGGCCGGGCATGGTGGCTCACGCCTGTAATCCCAGCACTTTGGGAGGCCGAGGCAGGCAGATCACAAGGTCAAGAGATCGAGATCTGGCCAACATGCTGAAACCCCGTCTCTGCTAAAATATACAAAATTAGCTGGGCATGGTGGCACATGCCTGTAGTCCCAGCTACTAGGGAGGCTGAGGCAGGAGAACTGCTTGAACACAGGAGGCAGAGATTGCAGTGAGCCAAGATCACGCCACTGTACTCCAGCCTGGCACCTGGCAACAGAGCAAGACTCTGTCTCAAAAAAAAAAAAAAAAAAAAAAAATCTAAGTTGTATTTGCAGAAAGCTGTTTCTAAAATTGATATTACCAACAAATCTGTAGACTTAATAGAGTAGTTGATGGCTCTGGCCCCTTTAGCTCCCTTGTAGGACTTTTTGACTTCACCAGGATGTATAGAGTATTCTCGAGCCAAAAGGGGGAAGCTAAATTATCTTCGTCTTTACATGGAATAAATTCTATGCTATTGAGAAAACTCCAAGACTGTTACAATTCTGAACACCAATGTTTAACCGTGACATGGAGTAAAGTATGAAGCAATAGCAATGAGAACTTTGTCTTGACACATCTTTGAGAGTATCAAACAGACTTCCATAAATAAAGCTCATGGCATAGCATCTGGCACATAGCAGGTGCTCATTTGTTCTTCCTTAGCAGCCTCATCCCCACTGCGCCATCTCTTGTTTTTCTCTCTTCTCCCTCCCCGTTTCTTTCATTCTTCCTTCCATATGCTAGTCTTTCTTTATTCTAGACACCACAGATTCACACATGATGACCCAAATCTCAAATAAGAGAAATGGTTCTCCATTTGGCCCACATTATGTCAGGATAGAGTAACAAATATATTCTACTATAGATTCCCCAGAATATTGGAAAGTGAAGCAAGTGAGGAGTCTCTATGTGTTGTGCTATGCTATGCTAGCTGCTGTAAGAGCCTCCTTAAATATAGGCCAGCATGAAAAATTCTGCAGTAAAAATGTGCCTTTGGAACACACTTGAGAGGAACTGATTTTTATATTTTCTACACCTCCAACCTTACCTTCGTATCAGCTGTCCCCTGAGTATGTTTTGAAAGAGTGGGTGCACAGCTAGAAAATGATGTAGGTACTTGTGTTCATGGATTCAAAGGGAATATAAATTTCTTCCAAAAGAAATTCTCCTTGAAGGGAAGGTCTCTGGTTCTAATGTCTATTTCTTCAGAAATAAAAAGGACTCATTAATATTCTTGCAAATTCCTTGGTGACATTACCAGGTCTGACTTTTCCATGCACAGCATTAACTAGCAGTTGGTAATTCTAGACAGAGTCTATATGGCAACCGATTACAAGATAGAAGATAAGACACGACAGGAAAGTCAAATGCCCCACTTGTTCTGTTTTGAACTGATGGCTTTCCACTGTCCAGAGAGGGAATGTTCACTGTAGTTTCAGACATGAGTTAATCTCTTTTGTGACTGGCATTTTCCATGTTTATTTAATGGCTCGATTATCTTATATAACTTTGTCAGTGTGGTCTTGCATGCTACATCATTTGGGAATTTGATCCAGAAAAGTAAAAAAAAACACATGTGTAAAGCATCTAGTCTGAAACATGTCTTTGATATGCCGTTAGTAAACTATTCGCATTTCCTAAACTCAAAATGCAACCTCCCACTTTGTGATATACTGGCTCTTCTGCCAGCAGTGTTCCTATTTCTGCCTTCTTTTCCTATTTTGCATCTGTACCTGTGATCTAGTTAACAATACTCTTCCACATTTGAAAAATACTAATGCTTTGTCAGTGTTATTGGCACAGGAAAATTTTAGACCTTGCATTTCACTTTATGATTTCCTGAACATCCTCAAGCAGAACCTGTTTCCTTTTTTCATAGCACTTTGGAAAAGATATGTTCATAGGGAAGGAAGTTTAATTAACTCACAGTTCCACAGGGCTGGGGAGGCTTCAGGAAACTTACAGTCATGGCAGTAGGGGAAGCAAACACATCCTTCTTCACATGGTGGCAGTAAAGAGAAGAATGAGAGCTGAGAGAAAGAGGGAAGCCCCTTTTCTCATAAGAACTTACTCTCATGAGAATAGCATGGTGGAAACCACCTCCATGATTCAATTACCTCCATGATTCAATGTGGGTCCCTCCCACAACACGTGGGGATTATGGGAACTACAATTCAAGATGAGATTTGGGTGAGAACACAGCCAAACCATATCAGTCTTGAATTTTCCTGGATTAACCAATATTTGCATAGAATAAATATTGTACATAGAACAAGTTGATGAAAGAATCAACTTCCTTTATATGCAGTATAAAGGTATTTTGAGATTACAGTTGTTGGGTTTTTAAAAAATTATGTGCATACTTATTTAAGAAAAAGGGATACATGTGACATGCAGGAAGCATAATTCCCATTTTAATTTATGCTGTTGACATTCTTCTCGTAAGACTAGGAAGAAGACACCAGTAGTTCTCCCTAAAATTGAAAGAGACAGGCACTAAGTAGTGTAATTTTGCCTACCAGGTTATAAATTAACATGTGTAAAACCCAGAGGTTTAATAGAGTCTCATCATTTTGGGTTATAGTGGTTTACCAAGGTGGAGGAGGGGCAGTGTTAATGTTCCCTCTCAAGAGGAATATTTTATCACTGTCATTGTGTAGAATTGTTGATACACTGTAAAGCAGTCTGACTTTTAGTCATCTTTATTATTGCTCTTAATTTCTCTACAGGAAATCATATCTTATTGTCTATATAGGAGTTGACCTTTTCCTTGCTGTCTGTGGTGAGCCACAGACTAATTGCTAATACGTACTTCAGAATTTTACAAGTAGTTGGCCCATTTTGAAGAGTTAGGAATCACATTTTTAAATGGTGTGTCTGATTTTTTTGATGTCTTCAGCCAGCTTATAGGAGTGGAAGAAACAGGTGAAAATTGCTAGGAAGCCTAGTGATTATAGAACCAGTTTATACTGCTGACTCTTGACAGGACTGTAAGACAAGCTTTGTATCAGATGTTGTCTATGGCTGAAAAACAGATAGAAATAGCGAAAATGTACAACATTCTTAAAAGACACTCAGTGCAGAGTTTAAGCAAGTAAAAATTATGATACTTTTGTAGGCAAATTAAAATGGGAATGAAGTACAAAGAACTAGAGAAGCAAAGAAGAGATTAGAGGGACATGCTGGCATAACATTAATTGGATACAGAGGCTTAAATGAAGTTTGGGTAGAGGAATGAATTCCTTGCAACAGACAAATCTTGACAAAGCCTAGGAAATGTCAAAGGAATTTATTCTTGCTGTGTGGCTTATTTGAAAATACAGTATATTTAAATGGGTGGTAACACAAATTGCAAATATTAATTACACCTTCCTTTTTAATACTATTCCTGAGACTAATGACAGGTTACTCCCAAAACTCACTTTTTGGCTTTGTTGTACATCTACAAGTGGGGACAATTGTTACATTATTTTCATTAAGATAATGCAAGCACATAAAAACAAATCAGTATAGTTTAGAAGACGGTATATAAAAAGCAACAATTTCTCACTTATCCCCTCATCACCCCCAGTCTTACTCCCCAGAGAAAATGTCTTTTAATAGTTCTCTTTGGTGATTAGCTCCATATCTCCAAGTAACATATTATGTTCCATTTGTTTGTTTGTTCCTTTTATACGATACTTATGCAATTCTCAATAGGAAAATTGAGGATTAGCTCAGGCTTTCATCCTTTCTTTTGCTTTTCTTCTTCTCTGAAATATGTGTGTGTGTATAAAATATTATACATAACACTTGATATATATTATATAAAATTATATATAAAATATATATAATTTTTCTTGCTCTAAGTACTATATTTGCATCTAATTTCTTGTTTCATTAATTTACAAAAGTATCTCTTATCTCTTATATATCCATATTAGTAAGCTAAAGATATTTATGCTTCTCCTCATTTCTCTGGCTCCCTCATCTTTTCCTCAGTTCTTGATCTCGTTATAATTCCAGGGATGTTAACTTTAACATTCTGTCTGGCAACCAACCACAACTAAATTTTCCATATTTTATTTGGATCATGAGGATTCTAAAGTGGAAAAGCAATGAAGAGTATTAATATTACGATTACTGTGTAAATATTGTCCAATACTAATCTCAGTTATATGTTAAGATTACTTTTCTTTTTTGGTGGGGGGTTCAGTATCATATTACTTGGACCATCAAAGAAGAATTTATTTTCCACCTCCAGGGGCAGGATCAAGTGGATTCCCTTGAACTTACCAGTTGCTCAGAATCAGGCCATCTTATTTTGTGTTATATTTGAATAATGAGTTTCCATGAGTACTCAACATACTTATTTTTTCTTGTTTTGCATCCCTTGCCTTTATAATATCATCATTTTGAATTTCCAATCATGCTTTTAATTATATCAAACCTTATCTCTTTTTCTCAACAATCTGTATCTGAAGAGATCTCGATGTCTGTCTTCTGTTCTTTAGCACTAGTTTGGACTGGTTGTCAGGTTGAGAATAAACAGAATGTGGACAGCTGCAGGCTTTTCTTTGGACATAGCAGGCATATAGTTGACGAACTAATGTCAGAATAGAGAACCACAGAAAGAGCCTAACCTGCTAGGACAGTTTCTTTGCTTATTTATTTATTTATTTTTGAGACCAAGTCTCACTCTGTTGTCAAGGCTGTAGTGCAGTGGTGTGATCTCAGCTCACTGCAACCTCCGCTTCCCAGATTCAAGGGATTCTCTGGCCTCAGCCTCCTGAGTAGCTGGGACTACAGGCTCATGCCACCATGCCTAGCCGATTTTTGTGTTTTTAGGACAGATGGGATTTCACTATATTGGCCAGGCTGCTTTCAAACTCCTGAGCTTGTGATCTGCCTGCCTCAGCCTCTCAAAGTGCTGGGTTTACAGGCATGAGCCACTGTGCCTGGCCATTATTTGCTTTTATAAGAAACACTGTCTAGATTTTAGTTTGTTTGTTGGTTTTGCTTTTTTGACAAATTTTTTTTTAAAAGGGTGGGAAGGAGGGAAGACAGGAAGGAAGGAAGGAAGAGAGGGAAAGAGGGAGGGAGGGAAGGAAAGAGATAATTTTTTTCTACATTTTAGGTGATTATGTAGCTATCTGTTCCTGTATAACAAATTATCCCCAAATTAGGCAGCTATAAATAAGAAACATTTATTGTCTTCATTTTTATGGGTCAGGAATCTGGGTAAAGCTTAGCTTAGCTGGGTGACTATGGCTCAATTTCTATTGTGAGGCTGGAGTTAAGTGGGTAACCAGTCCTTCAGTGTCACTTGAAGGTTCAGCTGCGTGTCCAAGGGGTATCCACTTTCAAGCTTACTTGTATGGTTGTTAGCATGCCTTATTATCTTACATGTGGGTGCAGGGCTGCCTCAAAACAGCTGGCAGTTTACTTTTCTTCCAGGACAGATGATTTGAGAGAGAGAGAGAGAAAGCAAGCCCAAGATAGGAGCCAAAGTCTTTTTATAACCTAATCTTGTAAGTGACACTTCTTCCTGGCTGCTGCAAGTCTAGCTCACATGCAAGGGAAGGATATTACATAGGGGCAGGAATGCCAGGCACTGAGGAACACTGATGACTTCCTTAGAGGCCATCGCAATGCCACAGAGTAAAGGGATGTCAACTGGTGTGACTTTAAAATAATACTTTAAGTTCTGGGATACAAGTGCTGAACATGCAGGTTTTTTACATATATATATATATATATATATATATATATATATATATATATATGCCATGATGGTTTGCTGCACCCATCAACCCATCATTATCTACATTACGTACTTCTTCTAATGCTGTCCCTTCCCTAGGTCCCCACCCCCAACAGGCTCCAGTGTGTGATGTTCCCCTCCATATGTCCATGTGATCTCATTGTTCATTTCCCACTTGTGAGCAAGAACATGTGGTGTTTGGTTTTCTGTTCCTGTGTTAGTTTGCTGAGAATGATGGTTTTCAGCTTCATCCATGTCCCTGCAAAGGACATGAACTCATCCTTTCTTATGGCTGCATAGTATTCCATATATGTCACATTTTCTTTATCCAGTCTAACTTTGATGGGTATTTGGGATGGTTCCAAGTCTTTGCTATTGTGAATAGTGCTGCAATAAACATACATGTACATGTATCTTTGTAGTAGAATGATTGCTAATCCTTTGGGTATATACCCAGTAATGGGATTGCTGGGTCAAATGGTATTTCTGGGTCTAGATCCTTGAGAAATTGCCACACTGTCTTCCACAATGGTTGAACTAATTTATACTCCCACCCACGGTGTAAAAGCATTCTGATTTCTCCACATCCTCTTCAGCATCTGTGTAAAAGTATTCCTATTTCTCCACATCCTCCCCAGCATCTGTGTAAAAGCGTTCTTATTTCTGCACATCCTCCCCAGCATCTGTGTAAATGCATTCCTATTTCTCCACATCCTTTCTAGCATCTGTTGTTCCCTGACTTTAATGATCGCCATTCTAACTGGCATGAGATGGTATCTAAGTTGAATCCCTGAACAGACCAATAGCAAGTTCTGAAATTAAGGCAGTAATGAATAGTCTACCAACCAAAGAAAAGCCAGGACCAGACAGATTCACAGCTGAATTCTACCAGAGATACAAAGAGGAGCAGGTACCATCCCTTCTGAAATTATTCCAAACAATAGAAAAAGGGGGACACCTCCCTAACTCATTTTATGAAGCCAGCATCATCCTGATACCAAAACCTAGCAGAGACACAAATAAAAAAGAAAATTTCAGGCCAATATCCATGATGAACATTGATGTGAAAATCCTCAATAAAATACTAGCAAACGGAAACCAGCAGCATATCAAAAAGCTTCTCCACCATGATCAAGTTGGCTTCATCCCTGGATGCAAGACTGGTTCAACATATACAAATCAATAAATGTAATCCATCACATAAACAGAAACAATGACAAAAACCACATGATTATCTCAGTAGATGCAGAAAAGGCATTTGATAAAATTCAGTATCCCTTCATGCTAAAATCCCTTAGTAAACTAGGTATTGATGGAATGTATCTCAAAGTAATAAGAGCTATTTATGACAACCCACAGCCAATATCATACTGAATGGGCAAAAGCTGGAAGCATTCTCTTTGAAAACTGGCACAAGACAAAGATGCCCTCTCTTACCACTCCTATTCAACATAGTATTGGTGTGGTTTTTATGTATATTTTCTGCTAATCTCCTTCCAGACTATCTACATATTGGCTCTCACTGTTTCTTTATCCTCAGGTGTCTCTACACATCATATTTGAAGCTGTTTTTTTCATTCTTATTTCATTCATTGAGCCTCTTTCACCCACTTCTAGTCTTCCACTAGGGTATGGAAATCTCTTGATTTTGCTGACTGATGAATACTTTTTCCCTACACTATTAAGGATTTACAGCCTATTTTTGTTTTTCTCACTTTTAGTCTGTGGGGTCTTAGGAGGGAGAGACACCAAGAGCATCTGTCTTTTTTCCAACTGTAACTGAACATTGGAATTACTAACATGGTTGGAGGAATTTAGAGAGTTTGGAAGTACTTTAGTCACTGTACTGAAAAGAATGCCCACTGCATTTTAAGTAATTCCTTTTCACATTCAAATGATAAGTAAGAAGTCTTTTCTATGGCCACAATTAATCTGGTTTTCAACTTTTAGCAGATTCTGAAATATGAAGAAAACAATGCATTGAAGTTACCATTTCTGAATTCTGATATTCCTAGGGTCTCCCACCCACATTAGCTTAACCTGCTGAAGCAGTTTCTACTTGCTTGAGTGTTTATGGCTTTGCATGTGTACAACCCCTAAAATTCTTTTCATCTTCCCTGTTTGACAAAGTTTAGTAATAATCGTTTGGACTCAAAGAGCAATCACAGACATTCTAAATGCTTCTGTGGTTGATAAGGGCTGACTTCTTTTGCATTACTGCATTGTCATTCACTTCTGATGGTTGGAAGTAGATGATGTGGTAAGCCAGCACAATAGCCTTCAGTCTCCCTAACATCTTATCTTTAATGAAATCTTAGGAGAAAATGGTCTTCTGTTTCTGACTTCATAACCCTCTATTCATCAATGAAGAAAACCCAAAATGAAAAACCAGGTATAATTTTATATATTATCCCATTACAATTTATTCCAGGGAGTAAGGAACAGAAACATTAGTGAGATATTAAAGTAGTGTTAGAAGGAGAGGAGGATTTGGGCTATTAGCTATATTCCAGCATTCTGGATTTTTTACTTTGACTTCAGAAACATTTTTGTATTAACTCTGATTATAATTAGAGCCAAATTACTGCTTGCTTTGCTAAAAAGAAGTCCAGAGATAGACTTTAAAAAGAACAAAGAGAGAAACATTTTAGACTCAAACTTAACCATATATAAAATGTTTTAGTCTTCTATAATTAATTATCATTACCTATTTCATCTATTAAAGTTAACCAAATAAAGACATTCTGTTTAAGCTGGATTAAAATAAATTTTATCTTAAAAAAAAAACATTTCTCAGCAAACTGACACAAGAGCAGAAAATCAAACACTGCATGTTCTCGCTTATAGGCGGGTGTTGAACAATGAGAACACATGGACACAGGGAGGGGAGCACTACATACTGGGGTCTGTTGGGGGGAAATGGGGAAGGGATGGGGGGTGGGGAGGTGGAAAGAGATAGCATGGGGAGAAATGACAGATACAGGTGAGGGGAAGGAAGGCAGCAAACCACACTGGCATGTGTGTACCTATGCAACAATCTTGCATGTTCTTCCCATGTACCCCAAAACCTAAAATGCAATTTAAAAAAAAGTTTCTCAGCTAACCTTTTGTGTCATTTAGTTTTTGATGTGTTGCCAGCTCCTCTAGAACTTAGTTTCTTTAAATGGCAGCCTGGTATGTAGCTCATAATTCTGTGGTTCTACCATCTGATCTGGGCTAGGTTTGGCTAGTCTCAACTGGACTAGTTCATATGCTGGTGATCAGCTGCTATGTAAGCTAGAGACTGGCTGATCTAAGATGGATTAGTTAGAACAACTTATCCATGCAGCACTTATGCCCCATCCTCCAGAAGGCCAGTTTACACACAGAATCCCATGAGTGAAAATGGAATTGTGCAAAGCCTCTTGTGGCTCAGGTACAGAACTCGTGTTATATTGCATTTGCCACTCTTACTAAGCAAGTCACGTGGTCAGCCCGAATTCAAGGAAAGGATTCACAAGAACTGGGGTCATGTTTGTAATTAATCACACCTTAAGAAGTGAGGTAAAACCTGTATTACTATTTCTGCTCTAGCCAACTAAATGATACAATTTAATAACTAAGAAGCTAAAAAGGCAAATAAATGGCTAAAAAGTCAATAAAGACAAACAAATGTGTATACAGGTTTGGCAAAAGCTGAAAAATTTGGAATAACAATTAGAAGACTTGTATTAGTCTGTTTTCACACTGCTATAAAGCACTGCTGGAGACTGGGTAATTTTTTTTATTGTACTTTAATTCTGGGAGTACATGTGCAGATCATGAAGGATTGTTGCATAGGTACATACATAGCAATATAGTTTGCTGCCTCCATATCCCCCGTCACCTATATCTGGCATTTCTCCCTATGTTATCCCTGTATGAGATGCTCCCCTCCCTGTGTCCATGTGTTCTCATTGTTCAACACCCACCTATGAGTGATAACATGTGGTGTTTGATTTTCTGTTCCTGTGTCAGTTTGCTGAGAATGATGGTTTCCAGGTTCATCCATGTCCCTACAAAGGACACAAACTCATCATTTTTTATGATGGCATATATGTGACACATTTTCCTTGTCCAGTCTATCATTGATAGGCATTTGGGTTGATTCCAGGTCTTTGCTATTGTAAACAGTGCTGCAATGAACATTCATGTGCATGTGTCTTTAAAAGAGAATGATTTATAATCCTTTGGATATATTCCCAGTAATGGGATTGCTGGGTCAAATGGAATTTCTATCTCTAGGTCCTTGAGGAATCGCCACACTGTCTTCCACAATGGTTGAACTAGTTTACACTCCCACCAACAATGTAAAAGTGTTCCTATTTCTCCACATCGTCTCCAGCATCTGTTGTCTCCAGATTTTTTAATGATTGCCTTTCTATGGTAAAAGGATCAATGCAACAAGAAGAACTAACGATCCTTAATACGTATGCACCCAATACAGGAGCACTCAGAGACTGGGTAATTTATAAAGGAAAGAGTTGTAATTGATTCACAGCTCAGTGTGGCTGGGGAGGTCTCAGGAAACTTACAATCATGGTAAAAGGCGCAGGGGAAGCAAGGTACCTTCTTCTCAATGTAGCAGGAAGGAGAATGAATGCAGGAGAAACTACCACACTTTTGTACAACCATGAGACCTTGTGAGAACTCACTGTCATGAGAACAGCATGGGGGAAACCCCGCCCCCATGAATCAATTACCTCCACCTGGTCTCTCCTATGATACATGGGGATTATGAGGATTATAGGAATTATAATTTAAGATGAGATTTTGGGTGAGGACACAGCCAAACCATGTCATACTGGCTATTTCTATTCTACCCATTTTCCTCTGAAGACAGTCCCCTAGGTAAAAATTATGCTATTCATTGCTTGTGGGTACATATGATTTCAGGGCAGCTAATTTGTGTAGCTGACAGCAGGTGCTGTTTAAGTCTTATAGTTAGCTTTCTCTCCTTTTTACCTTAGAAGAATTCATCAGTAAACTGTAATGGTCAGTGATTCCATTATTCAAAGATCACTATACCATAAGGCACATGAATTTATTTTGAGACAGGATGTAATGTGGAACCAGGGAAGAGTTCTACAACTTTTGTTAATATTCATGATATATGTGCATGTTTCTCTCTTGATTAAAAGGGCTTGTCATAGTCACTGTGTCTGTGTGTCTGTTAAGCATTAACACACATGCTGCTACATTGTCCTCAGTTTTATATTTTAGGCTATTTCTTTCTATGCTTTGCAGTAGTCGTACTAAGCATTCTCATTGAAATCACAGCCAATAAAGTAGAAGAACTTAAAAGAAGGTCATTGTTTTTTCCTCTGAGGAAAAGAATATTATCTGAATTGAAATATAGCATTGTGTACCCTTATTGTGTGATGACGTGGAAGAATGAAATGTAAGAAAGGTATATGACTTCAACTCTATTTAAGGCAAATAGAACCAGGCTTTTATATTCAATTTAAATAAATTCAATAATTCAAGTTTTGAAGTACATTCTAATATGGGCCAGTCACTTCTGCTAAAATCTACTCATTTATGAAACTATATGTAATTATCCAAGTGGACCTTAGAATAATAGTATTCAGGTAAGACAACAAAGAAAATATGTTTTTAGAAAGGAATGGAAATATGATGGAAATAGGATACAGATCTATATGGGGGTGAGTCATATACACAACCACATTCAAATATTGGCATTATTCTACTTATTCATTAAGTAAATATTTGTAAACACTTACAGTGGAAAAGGCACTGTTCTTTCCTTTAAGTTCAGAAGTATATGTGCAAGTTTGTTATACAGGTAAACTTGTGTTATTGGGGCTGGTTATAGAGATTATTTTGTTTCCCAGGTATTAAGTCTAATACCCATTAGTTATTCTTCCTGATTCTCTACCTCTTCCCACCCTCCACCCTCCAATAGGTCCCAGTGCCAGCTGTTTCCCTCTCTGTGTCCATTTGTTCTTATTATTTAGTTCCCACTTATAAGTGAGAACATGTGATATTTGTTTTTCTGTTCCTGTGTTAGTTTGCTAAGGATAAAGTCCTCTAGCTCTATCCATGTTCCTGCAGAAGACATGATCTCATTCTTTTTTATGGCTGCATAGTATTCCATGGTGTACATATACCACAATTTATTTAACCAATCTACCATTGATGGACACTTAGGTTGATTCCATGTCTTTGCTATTGTAAATAGTTCAGTAATGAACGTATGTGTACATGTGTCTTTATAATGGAATGATTTATATTCCTTTGGGTATATACTTAGTAATGGGATTGCTGGATAAAATGGTAGTTTTGCTTTTAGGTATTTGAGGAATTGCCACACTTTTTTCCACAATGGTTGAACTCATTTACACTCCCCCCAATAGTGTATAAGCATTCCCTTTTCTTTGCAACCTTGCCAGCACCTGTTATTTCTTTGCTTTTTAAAATAGACATTCTGTCTGGTGTGAAATGGCATCCCATTGTGGTTGTGATTTACATTTCTGTAATGATCAGTGATGTTGAGTGTTTTAAAATATGCTTGTTGACTGCATGCATATCGTCTGCTTTTGAAAAGTGTATGTTCATGTCCTTTTGCCCAATTTTTAATTGGGGGTGTGTGTGTGTGTGTGTGTGTGTGTGTGTGTGTGTGTGAATTTGTTTAAGTTCCTTACAGATGGTAGACATTAGACCTTTCTCAGATGCATAGTTTGCAAAAAATTTTCTCCCATTCTGTAGGTTGTCTGTATACTCTGTTGATAATTTCTTTTGCTGTGAAGAAGCTCTCTGGTTTAATTAGATCGTATTTGTCAAATTTTGCATTTGTTGCAATTGCTTTGGTGTCCTTGTCATGAAATCTTTGCCTGGTCCTATGTCCAGAATGCTATTGTATAAGTTTTCTTTCAGGGTTTTTTTGGTTTCAGGTTTTACATTTAAGTCTTTAATCCAGCCAGAGTTAATTTTTGTATATGGGTTGAGGAAGGGGTGCAGTTTCAATCTTCTTTGGCTAGCCAATTATCTCAGCACCATTAATTGAATAGGGAGTCTTTTCCCCTTTGCTTGCTTTTGTCAACTTTGTTGAAGATCAGATGGTTGTAGGTGGGCAGTCAGATGGTTGTAGGTGGGACCTCTATTCTGTTCCCTTGGGCCATGTGTCTGTTTTTGTATCAGTACCATGGTGTTTTGGTTATTGTAGCCCTGTAGTATTCTTTGAAGTCAGATAGCATGATGCCTCCAGCTTTGTTGTTTTTGCTTAGAATTGGGAAAGGCACTGTTTTAGGCAGTGCAAAAACAGTGGTGAACACAATAGATTAAAATTCCTGCCCTCATGGTACTTAAATTTTAGTTAATGGAGACAAATATAACATATATTAGGTTTTAATAAGATTATATGTGTATGTGTGTGTATATATACATGTATATATAACAAATTAGAGTTATATATTGTGTGTATACATAATACATATGTGTTTGTGCATGTGTGTAAATGTGTGCATATAAAAGAAAATACCACAAACTGAGTGGCTTAAACAACAGAAATTTATTATACTACAGTTTTGGAGGCTGGAATGTCCAAGATGAAGGTGTCCATCCATTTGATTTTGGGTGACAGCTCTTCCTGGCTTGCAGACAGCCGCCTTCTCTGTGTGGCCGTTCCTCTGTGCACAGGGAGAAAAGGCTCTGGTGTCTCTTTATATTCTCATAAGGACACCAATGTTATTATATTAAGGCCCCACCTTTATGATTCCATTGAACTTTACCTCCTAAAGTTCCTCTCTTCAAATAAGTCACATTGGAGGCTAGGGTTTCTGAATTTTCTGGGAACAGAAGTTCCTATGAATTTTCTGGGAACACAGTTTAGTCCATAGCTCACTGAACTTGAAACAGATTTTAGCTCTCAAATTGCAAGCTTGCTGTATATTACTAAATTCTGCAAATTCGACATTGATGACTTAACCATATTTCCTTTGTGAAATTTCTAAAATTGAATTTTCTTTCCATTCCTTCCATTATAGCACTATTTTCTCTACTCTGAATTATGACAAAACAATCTCCTAACTAGTCTTGTTTCCAATCAATCTTGAATACTGCCACTTAATTAATGCTAACCATATCACAATCAAGTTTCAAGTCAAATATCTTATTCTCCAAGAAAGCCAAAGAAAATATTAATTTTTCTAGTTTATGCAGGGAATGAACAAGAAAATATTCATTACAAATGAATAAAGGTGATTTCGTTGTCCTGCACATGTCACAGACTTTCAGTGTATTTAGAAATCATATTCTTCCTAACAATAATGGCTGACTGGTCACAGTGAAATAGCATGTCTATCATTTTTATTATTCTCCAACAAAATTTTCAAATTGAATGGTAGATATTTTCTTTTTTAAAAAATCCCATATTGATATCTTGTTACAAAGAATGATATATTTACACTTTTCGGTAGTAGGTAGAGGGCAATCATATCTTCTGTGTTATCAGAATTTATATATTGCTCGAGAAGGCCAGATACCTTCACTGGGAACTAGCGAGACCAGAAGACATGCTCTCTAATAAGAATGCCTCACCGGTGAGTGGTGAATTAAGGGCTCAGAACTAGATTTATCTTCCAATACTTCTCACTAAAAGGGTTCAAATTCCAAACAACCCCAAAATGATGCAAACATAGAGAGTCTTTTGAGACACATTTTCAGCACTTAACAGCACTTGGTCATTTTATATGTTGCATTTGGATGAGACAAATTGCATTTCTCTTCCTTGTGCATTGCTGCTTTCTAAATACACAAGTATATAGAGAAGCTTCTGACTGGTGAAAAATTGGCAAACTAGTATTTCTTTACTTTTTTCAACGTCTTTATGTTAAAAGATTTCTAAATTCCATGTTTTGTGAATGCCTAAATGACTGTACACTAGAAAAAGTAACTCAATGGCTAAGAGAATTGAATTTTATTCATTTGTACTGGTAAGTGCTAAAATTGTAATTAAGCTGGATATGGATAAGAAAAATATTCTGTAAGTAATAAGCAAGATAACTTAGAAATATAGTCATTTGAGATATTTCTTTGGATTCTATTTGTAACTAATCATGCTTGATTAAAAGAATGTTAAATGTTTCAAAAACATGTCAAGATTAATAGTGTAATGACATTCTGAGTTTGAGCAAAAGATTCTTTCTAAGCACGGTGGCTGTTTTACATTGATTCATGAAATTTTAAACTTTAGTTTTAAAGATGAATGTTGGCATCCCACTTTCTTAAGACTCATTGAATATGACATTTATATAATTTTGCATTTGATTAGTGCAAAAATTGTGCTTTACATGTTAGTATATGTGCTACATCCTAAAGAGTTCTTCAGAAAACAGTCCCACTGTAGGTAGTACTTTAAAATTATGAGCCAGGAACTTTTTATTCTCCCTCTGTCTCCCCATTTGCAAAGATTTATCTATGTGTTCAAAGGCCTGAAAGTATATATACAAGAATCTAGTGCCATAGAGAGCTTCCAATGTTAGTGCAGGATTTTGAACCTGAAAAGACACTTACTTTGTGCTCTACAAGTAACTGTTGAAATAACACGCATTAAAAAGATCTTGGGAAAACGCTTGAGTAAAGCATTGAGACATGCCATAACTAGTTACTGCTAACATAAAAATGTGTGCAACTTTTCATTTTAAGTTATACATTGCCAAATCAATATCTAAGCCATACTTTACAACATATATGAAGTTGTATATTATCCATGAATGATTCCTGTCAAAGTAAAAATAAACTGTACTAGACAAAGTATCATATGCAGGAAAGACTTTATTCAAGGCTATTGCAATAGGGGGAGAGAAACTGAACTCGACTCTGAAGAAACGAAGTGCAGGACAGTTTTTAAGTGAGTGCAGGAGGATCATAAGCCACCTGCATTTGCTGATTGTCCTTACAAAAGGGGAAAGTAAACTTTCTCACATATGTGTGACAGAAAGTAAACTTTCTCACATATGCGTGACAGAAAGTCATTTTATAGTTTCTATTTGTTCACCTATCATGGTTCCTATCTACCCACAGAGACTGGGAGATGGGGGCACTGTCTTTTTTGATAATTACATCTGAAACATATTGCACCCAGGTCCTTGAGGAGAAGATGCTCCCTAGATCATGGAACTGGCAAGAGGTTTTCAGGAGGTTTAGATACATTTCAAAAAGGGCAGAGAAAGAATTTATAATTGCAAGTTTTCTAAAGTAAATGCTCTAAGGAAAAGACGGTCAAGGGCCTATAGTCAGGAAGAAACCTAATGTTTAGTCAAGGTTAGATACATATTAAGGCTGCCTTGAATGTTCTTTGATTCTTCCAACCAAAGGAACTCTCCTTTTCCTCCAGAACTCTACAGCCCTTTTTGTCTTTACCACTCATTTGACACACAGTTACCCAGACATTTTAAATGCCTGTTTGTGTATGCATCTTTGAGCACTTCTGGCGTGGAGCTGGGTATTTTATGAGCTTTTTCTCCTTTAAGCATCACAATCATATTTTGAGGTACATGGATATTCTTAGAAGGTTCATTCAAAAGACCTTGTTGCTTATTAAGGATAAGGCTAAGAAACTCCCTCTGGTCACATAGTTAACAAGTGGTGAAACCTATGCAAATTAAATTCAGAGCCCAGTGTACCCTATTGCTGTCTAATTTTGCTTGGGCTACCACAGACTGGCCACTTAAAGAACAGACACTTATTCTTACAGTACCAGAGGATAAGAAGTCCAAGATCAAGATGCCAGTAAAGTAGATTTCATTCCAAGGCCTCTTTGCTTGACTTGCAGGAAACTACCATCTTGCTGTGTGTTCACGTGGTCTTTCCTTAGTTCCTGCATATAGGATGGAGAGCAGGTGTGTGTGCATTCTCTTCCTCTTCTTATAAGGCCACCAGTTCTGTTGGATTAGGATCCCATACTTCATACCTCATCTAATCTTAATTACTTCCTAAAGATGCTATTTTTCAAATACAAACTCACTGGGAGTTAGGGCTTTGATATGTGGATTTGGACAGAGACATAATTCAGTCCATAGTGACTGCTTCATTACAGTAGGGCTGTCAACAAAATGCTATAAACTGGGTGACTTATAAACAACATACATTTGTTTCTCACAGTTCTGGAGGCTAGAAGTCTGTGATCAAGGTGGCAGCTGATTTGGTATCTGGTGAGGGCCTGCTTCCTGCTTCATAGACAGGTATCTTTTAGCTGTGTTCTCTTTCACGTGATGAAAAGGAAGAACTCTGGTCCGTTCAGCTCCTTATAAAGGATCTAATTCCATGCATGAGGGCTCTACCTTCAACACCTAATTAGGTCTCAAAGACTTGACTTCCTAATAACATCAGAGTGAGGATTAGGTTTCAACATATGGATTTGAGGAAAACACAAATATCAATCTCACTAACAGCACTGCAAGCGCCATGAAGACAAGTTCTGTGTCTTGATTGTGCTTGAACCCAGCACATTTCCTAGGTTATATGGCTTTATTATTCAACTAATTAAATATAAAGTTTCCAAGATTGTTTTTATTAATGTCATCATACCTCATATAATTATTGTCAGAAAAGAAGCAGTTGGGTTTCTGGGATAAACTAGCAATGTTTAGACTTGTAATAAGTAAAAAGTAGGATTAAAGACAAATACTTCTAGAGACTACCTAGTGGCCTTTAATTATATTTTTATATTTGATGGATCATTGGTTGCATACTGACTACCTGCCAGGCATTGCCTTAGCCTGAGCAATGTGCAGGAGATAAGGCTAGGCGGTGTGCTGAAAGATTGCGTATCCAGATGATATGGAGCAGCATCCAAGGGATAAGACTCCCTTGTTTTAATGCTGATACCAACAACTTATATAACATTCAGTGGGACACACTGTGCTATTGATTTTCTCTCTATAGGGAGTGAGACTAGATATGCCTATTTACAAGACTGTTGAAGGTCAGTCAAATTGTGTTTAGAGTCTTGAGTACAAAAAAAATACATGATTATTTTAGAATCTGGGTCTTTTGTTTTAAAATGGCTTGATGTCTCCTCATTAGATACCTAGGAAGACTGGATATAAACCTGTCTTTAAAGAAGAAATATGCACCCAATTCTCTATATTTATAGGATTATAAAAGCTCCATAAGTATATCCACAAAATGAATTTTAAAGAGCAACATTTTAAAGTTTCACTTTGAACAAGCTGTCTTTGAACAACTGGTAAACATTTTGCTAAGGTTATGGCTAAGGCAGAAATAAGAGCTTTGATAGTAAGAGAAGCAAAAGGACTTCTGTATATGCCAAAGGTTTTTTTTTTTTTTAAGTTTTTTCTCCACAGCCTCTCTCACCTTTGCATTTATTTATCCCATGCTCCCAGTACTTAGGCCCAAGACACGCTGCAAAGTACAAAGGATCTAAACACAAAGATCTTGAAGACAGAATCTTAGCCAGAGAAAACTAACACAATATAATAGGAAAGAGGGCTTATTTACTGCTGGAGCAAGTGGTAAATACATTCAGGGTTTACGGAGGATTACAGTAAGTGAGCATATGGAAAGATATTCTGTGTGGTAGCATAGATAGAGCAAAGGTGTTAGGACAGAAGTTTCTCCTATACAGGAGACAAAGACTAGAATATGCAAGGCCCTGCAGAAATAGGGTAAGGCTCAGGTAGTTGCCATGGCTCCCACCTATAATCCCAGCTCTTTGCCAGGCCAAGGAGGGAGGATCAGTTGAGCCCAGGAGTTCAAGACCAGCCTGGGAAACATCTCTCCACAAAATATAAAAATCAGGAGGACATGGTGGCATGCACCTATAGTCCCAGCTACTCAGGAGGCTGATTTGGGAGGATTGCTTGAGCCAAGGAGGTCAAGTCTGCAGTTAGCTATGAGAGTGTCACTGTACTCCAGCCTGGGAGACAAAGTGAGACCCTGTCTCAAGAAAGGGGTTGGGGGAGAAGGAGGGGAGGGAGGGAGGAAAGCAGGGGGAGAGACAGAGAAAGAGAGAAGGAAATAGGAAAGAAGAAAGATAGAAAAAGAAAGAGAGAACGAGAGAAAGAAAAAGAAAGAAAGAAAGAGAACAAAAGAAAGGAAGGAAGGAAGAAAGAAAGAAAAAAAAAGAAAAGGAAAGGAAGGAAGGAAGGGAAAGAAAGGGAGAGAGAGAAGGAGGAAGATAAGGGAGGAAGGGAGAGGGAGGGAGGGAGGAAGGAAAATTAGGACATGGTTGAAAATAGAGCTTTACTCCTAGGGCAGGGAGAGTAAGTGAAAAGAGTAAACAGAGGAATGCCATGATGTGATTTCTAAATTAAGACAATTACTTTGGATGCTTTGTGGAAATTACATTTGAGGGAGGCAAGAATGAGAAAGGGAAGATCAAGGCAAGTGAGTAGCATATAAGTATTAGGAAATCAGCTAATTTCTGTGAGATATTCTCAAATTGTCTTGTTTTTCCTGCTCCATCATCTGGGCGATATATTCGCAGGGCCATAATCTAAAAAGGAAGTGAAAGAAGCAATTGAAAGAAGTGCCACTTCCTGGATTAAAACATTAACATATTTAAGGAGTAACAAGGAGAAAGAGTGTGTCTCTTATTAAACTTCAGGCATCCTTTTTTTTTTTTTTTTTTTTTTTTTTAATTCTATGAGTATGCAATTGTAATGGTTTTCAGGAAAAGTGTGTTTTTTGTAATTCTCCCAGCAGTTCAGAACTTATTTAAGGTGTCGCTAAACCCGTGGAGAGACAGCACATGCTTTATGTTTTGTAATTGATGAAATGTTCCCCCTAAATAAATCTCACGTTGCCAGATCTGATGACATGACTAATAAAACACAACCATGTGAAGGAAATGGCTATTTCAAGCAATATGCAGGAAAGAGATATTCATTTGGTGTTGAAAAATAGAACATATTTCTATGAAAAACTACACTCTCCAGACCACTGTATCAAACCTCCTGACATTGAAATTGGAAGACATTTCAGGGCCAAAGTTCCTATACAAAAATTCTCTGTTTCAAACTCAAAAATTATGGTGTTTCAGATAGATTGTGCCTCAAAACTTGAATAGATGTTGAATTATAAATCTAGTGGATTTTTTCCATTCTTGTATACAGAATATGGACTTGGGATAGTGGAAAGATGAGTTTGCTGCAATAATAAAACAATCAGCAATTCCTGCTTCTTGGCTGATGTGTTTTCTAATAAGTATTTTATGCACACAGTATGCCATGTCTGCAAGTCATATGCCTATATATGGGAAATAAAGAGATTAATACCCACTATGAACCCAGTAAGAAAAAGCCAGTAGCAGTTTCTGAGAAGGCATTATACATGTTCCCACTTGGGACACGCCGGAAGTTAATTAGGCTACCTAGGCTAAAGTCATCACTTTTCCTATTTGCAAAATTAGTTGGGGACTCAGACTTGGCATGGTACCACCTGCAATGCATACTTGTGATCTCTTCCTGACTTTCTTATATACTAGCTAGAGACCTTAATCAAACCACTTAACCTGATTAAGCATGCATAGAATAGGAAACTATATCTGAGTTTGCAAGATGATTATGAAAATTAGGGCAGATGATGCATTCAACATTCCTGCCACTATAGATGCTTAAGAAACTAAGATGATTTCCAGAAACATGTTAAAAAATATAGATACCCCAAAGCATTTTCAAATTTGCCTCCTACTTCACGTTGTCATATTTTTCTTACATATACTCTGCTCCTTATTTACTCTTCCCACCCCAACCTCATTTTCATTAGCTGCCTTCCTGAAGATCATGCCTTCTAGAATCTATAGCAGCTTTGCATCATATGACATTGCACATGTCATGTATGTGCCTATCTAAATATAAGTTCCATTCATTTTACCATGTCTGACTCCTCTTCCCTAACTCCTCATCTCCGTACAAGACAGTCTTCTTAACTTAAACTTTCATTTCTCCACCTACTCATATTTGCTATTGTTTCCCAAATCTTGTTTACAAATCATCTCCTGGGACTGGTTGTAAAGCCGTAGTTGGATAGAGCTTGTACATATGTATTGTAGGAATATGCAGTTAAAAGGAACATTGCAGGTGTAGTGGGTCAGTAAAGAGTATCTTTCATAAAAGAACATTTTTTGCTGCTCTACTTCCACTCTCTACCTCACTTATTGTCGACTCCCCATTCACCAAATTATAAACCTATTCCGACTTGACCTGTGTCTTGTCCACTGTTGTGTATCTCTTCATAGTATCTACTGCAGTGTTTGTAGATATATAAGCTGAGTGAATATTACTGAAATCACACCATCTGAAAACTACTGCAAATCTCATTCATCAGCTAGCCCAGAATCTTCACTTTATAGGTGAGTAACCTAAATAATTACTCTGGTGTCTGGGCACAGTGGCTCATGCCTGTAATTTCATCACTATGGAGGCTGAGGTGGACAGATCATGAGGTCAGGAGTGTGAGACTAGCCTAGCCAATATGGTGAAACCCTGCCTCTACTAAAAAAAAAAAAATAGTCAATCGTGGTGGTGTGCATCTATAATATCAGCTTTTCAGGAGACTGAGGCAGGAGACTCACTTGAACCCAGGAGGCGAGGCAGAGTGAGCCAAGATTATGCCATTGCACTCCAGCCTCGGTGACAAGAGTAAGACTGTGCCTCAAAAAAAAAAAAAAAAAAAAGAAAAAAAAAAAGAAAAAAAAAGAAAAGAAAGAAAGAAAGAAAGAATTACTGTGGTGACAAAACTAGTTGCAGAAACAGGACTAAAACCTGATTTTCTGTACTCAAACTTTAATGCTTTAGCTACAGCTATAATTTCTTTAAAGAAAGAAGCCTAATATTCCACCCTTTAAAGGAAACCGTTAGCTTTCTCTGATAAGATAGTGCATATAATATAATGTTTCTCATAAACATAAAGGTGTTAAGAAATGTATTTAGGGAAAGTAGGGCATAAGGCCAAGGGGAAACCTTTTTATTTATCTTGAGTTTAACCTTGGGATACTTTCACATGTAAGATGTTTTAGAAAAACACTCAGGGCAAAAACCTGTCCTTTATGTTGAGAGGTATTTTAGGTGAGTAGTCACGGTCTAAGGTCTTGTAAGATGAAGTTCAGTTCCAGTTCCTATTCTCATCCTCTATGGAATATCAGGCACATTATTTAAACCCCTCTGACGTGCATATGTTTATATACTAAGCCAGCCTCAGCACCTACTACAAATCACTGCCCTCAGTGTATCCTTGTTTCTTCCCTAGGTGAAAGGTAGAACACACAATTCCTTGGAATAAAACAGAAGGATGAATAACTACTTGATTTCAGCAAGAACTGGCAATATAGCTAGACAGACATCCAGCTGCATCTGGAAAATAGGAATAATAACACCTAATGCCTGGGGTACTGTGAATATTATGCAAAATAACAAATATAAAGTGTTTAGCATAGACATTAGATAACATTAACAATGTTTTAATTTTTCTAGGTGGCATATAGAAACAGATTGATTAGATTAAAATTATATATGATAGCTTTACTTTTACAAAAAAATGTGTTTTAGGCCCACTATTTTGTATATGATATAGTCATCCAACTGATACAACCCACCATGGTTTTGGTACTTAAGTATTTAAATGGCCTTGAATCAGATCCAAGGAAGACCATCCATATACACATATTTGGCTGTGAAGTGAATCGTGCTATACCAATGATCCCATCGAATTGCTCTTTAAAAGGTCAGTTCATTCACTTTGCCTTTGATTCCCTCATTTTTGAGTGTGGTGCTGGGTAAACCTTCATGAAGCCTTGTATTAGCCTTTTATTCAAAGTAGGTAAAAAACAGTTCAAGATTTTCACTGCAAAGCTGTCGTAAGTCACCAGGTTGAAAACATTTACAGGAAAAAAATTGAGATGTGCTTTCACAGAAAAAAAGGATGACATAATGTTCTTAAATGTTTTTGAGTTCATTTTTAGTAAGACAGTACCAGGGAAACTCTGATCTCATCAGTGTTTCTTTGTATCTTTATATCGAATATATCACATATTTGTAAATCACATTGAAAAAGATAAATGATGAAGGCTAAAGGAGTTTCAGATACAATAATTCTTAATCAAAATCTCATTTAGGAAAGAATAGCATCCGGATTTTCTAAGCAAGGTAAAGTAGTCGGACTTTCTTTCCAGGAACGATGAGAACCGTGGAAAAGTTTATGCCTTAGCAGTAATTTATGCCTTTCTTACGGATTCTAGATATAATGGAGTCTGACATGTAAATGTACATATATCAAGGGAGCCTCAGCACCTGCTGCAAATAACTATCTTCAGGGTATTCTTGTTTCTTCCCTGGATATCAGTGAGGAAGGAAGAACACATACTCACTTGGCAGACAACAGAATGATGTAGTACTACTTAATTTCAGCAACAACTGGGAATATATGTAGAGACTGAACCTTGGCATTAACTAAGGATATAATTCAGCCTTCCTAGAAGCTATATTTTTACCTACTGTGTAAGATATCCTGACAACCAGTAAATTTACAGGCCACTGAACAAAAATGTAACATTTTTGTTTCTTGATATTTCAGTGACTACTCATCACAGATTTCAGAAAAAGAGTGAAAGTAAAATATGGAATATAGCTAAATATAAAACATCTCTTTCTGTAAAAATTGAAAATTTACAGACTTGATTCTGTCCCAGAGTATGAAGAAGTAAATCAAACATATTATTCTTGTATCTGCAATTGTTTGACAATGATTTTATAAAATTTCAGATTTGTATTCCAGTTCTGAAATTTTACACATGTTCTTTAAAGGTTTCCACAAGAACTTTGAATTGGTGTTAGCTGTAATCCCCTGCTTTTCTAAATTATTAATATATTTTACATTGTTTGGGGGAAGAAAAGATTCTTGAGTTGCAGAGTTAATTGTATTAGAAGATCAGGCATTCTATGTATCTAATCATTAACTATAAGAGCTAATACAATTTTAAAATCAGAAAGTACTAAGGTGACACCTTTTTTAAATCTTAAAAGTTAATATCCAGGACTGAACCAACAAGAAATAAAAATTTATCAGGTTTTTAAAAATTGCCTGTTGACATATATTTTGTAGCTATGGTTTTGAATACTCTTTTGTATAGGGTCATAAAGAAACTAGAAAACTTCTAAATGGATGAATTTAGCAAAATACATATTTAAAATGATTGCATATTCTATTTTTAAAAGTTTTTCAAAATGTTTTTAATTATTGAATGCATTTGAGGCATTCTAACATCTTAGAAAGACAGCACTAAAGAATTCTCACTTTACATTCTTGTCTCTTTTAAGCATGGCTGTCTAGTGAAATAAAGGTTCATATTGAGTCTCTAATAGTTTATTTCTTAGAATAATAATTCTTCACTGTTTCTAAACTGGAAGCATTTAGTAACCATATGATATATGTCATAGGAGATGTTCAAAAAAAAGCAAAATTATCTTTGTTCAAGAGAATTTCCAATATGCTTACTGTCTTTGCTTATGCTTGATTTTGTCATTTGTGTCTACACATTTCCCAACCAAAAGAATGTTCCATCCTGCTATCATAGCCATGTATAGCTTGCCCAGGTAGTACACATTCGCATAGTAAAGTTTCATAGATATTTTCCATATGTCTTACACAAGTGAACACTCCCTAAGCAACTTGGTCCTTAAACTGTAGAAACAACCTATACTAAAAATCCCAGCGGATATTTCACATTAGCACTATTTAAACAATATGTTGACCTAAGTAGATGATCATGTATACATCTTACCCCTTCTCAAAGTGCTTATTGGAAATCAGCACTTGCAAAAGCTTGTTGAAGCTTTTAGGCAAGAATTGACATCATTATGTATTACTAGTTAAGAAAAGGCTTAAATTATTTAACCTCCCCTGCCTAATGAAACTAAAATAAAATTTTAATGAAATATATTTTACCACTGCTAACTTGTCTAACATGGCATGAGAAAAAAATCTTTTCTGAGATCAGTTTGAATGCAGTTTTTTTTTTTTTCTAGAAAAATTGAGAAGAATTATTATGGTTACTAAAAAGTAGAAAGAGGAAGGAATGTGGCAAGAGGGATTTTGGTAGAGTTTTAATAAAATTTTTACTACTGTAATTATACACACATACACACACATATATAAATCCAAATTGTTTTTTTAAAGAGAGAATTTCTATCTATTTATGTTTAAAATTTACTGATTTTTCATTGGGAAACCTACATTGGCTATCCATACCTGACTAATCCTGAATCTGAAAAAAGCGTAAAATCTGTCAGAACTGCTCCTGAGAAGTGAAACAGAGCATTTTTAAAGATGTAAATGAAATTTTCAAGTAAACAATGTGATTGCATATGAATTTCTACCACTAGTTAGCATATGAATTATTTAGTTCTTTAGAGTACTACTAAAGCATACTCTGAGGATAAGCCTGTCTGGCAAAAAGTTCAGGTAGGTATTATGTCTAAAGATAAAGAATTATGTTTGAAAACTTGTGTGTTTTCATAGCAAGAATGTTTCATAAGTTCACTTTCAGCATACAGTTAAAAATTTTAGAATAAAAACTGAAACTACAGAAATTGCTTTAGCATTATTGTACTAAAATGGTTTAATTAGAATGAATATAACAAAGAGTAAAACCATTTAAAAAAAGGATAAACACGTATTTAAAATGCTTTCTTTAAGATATGATACACAATCATTTTTTGATTATAAAATGTGGATTACCCGTTGTTCTTCTGCTGTTCAAAAATCAAAATTATAAGGAATTTAGTGCTATAGCTACTTGAGTTTTGAGTGTAAAATGGGGAGTGCGCATTCTGCAGTATACTTAATGAATGTATACAAATAAAACTATAATGATAAACTGGACTTTCAATAATGCATTATATGCTCTGAAACCACATTATAATAATTAATGAAGACCTAGCTTTTAAGTACTGAGTTTCCAAAGAAGGATACCAGAAAAGTACAGAATAAACATATCCCTGTCCTCAAACAGCTTTCAAACTTACCGAGAACAGGCCAAAACCAAAATAAGAAAACTAGTAAGTACGGAACTGAGAGAATGACTGTAAGGACAGCTAAGGCTGAATACATGTAAATTTCTTCACTGTGCAAAGGGACAGGATGAGTTATCAGACCCTATATACTAGGGATGATGAGAGCTCAGATGAGGTAATGTTTTGGAAGGATTTGCAAAACAGGGAGAGATATTAGGACATTTGAAATTCAATCTGCTTGTTACCTAACCTTGAGCCTATTCCCTCATCTATATTCACCTATTAAATATTTTCCAGTAATATTTCCTTTGTATTCTTAACCCTGCAAACTCATTTTTTCTTGATTATTTTTTCTCTTCATCCCAAATGAGACACAGACAGGATGCTGAGATCAATATGAAAGAAGATTTTTCTGTGTCCATTTCTCCTGTTGCATTGCATTAACACATTCAGCCCATTCCACACAAATGGGAAAAGGAAATGTTAGTGAAACAGTTAGGTTCAGTTAATTGCTAAGGATGTGATGGAAGATGATATATCAAGATTGCTCAGGAAAGATATCGTTTCTCCAGAATGGTTACAAATAACTAGCATCCTTGATCTCTACAAACATTATGTGTTTCATATCAAAGCAGCAGTCTGAATTTTAGAACATAGTACCATACAACTATAGAAAATTTCACATATATTTGTATCTCCTTTTCCCAAAATGTTGTAATAACCTGGGGGAGAGGGGAGGTGTGATACTAATACAAAGGACGACAACATGGCAGGTAATGAAATGCTGAAGTCGAATATTTTGTCATGAAGTCATGGTTGGAATGGGTCCACTACTGCCTTCACATTTATTTTCATGACCCTTTTTACTGAATATTCCATTGGTTTCCCCCATTCTAAAAGAAGCCCCTGCTTGCTCTTTGAGTAGGAGAAAAGCAAGCTTTGGTAATATGAAAGGTAATTTGACAGGCATTGAAATCTTCTATTTCCCTGAATACATAGCTCATTAATGTCAAGAAAGAAAAATAAACCAGCCCTATAAATGATGGTCTGGAAAACGTCCAGCCTTATATGCTAGAGGCACTTTATGGGAAATAGCATTGTGACTAGTATGTTAATGAAGAAATGGTATTTTATAGCTTCAGATTCTGCCAGACTCAAAACGTTTAGAGAAGTGCATTAACTTTTTCAGTTCACAAGGGCCCATTGAATGCATTCCTACCTTAGGGAAAGCATCAAAGTTCTAATCTGTTAAAAGTTTATCAAATGATACAGTTAAGCATCTTCTATCACATTTAAATTGGCATCTTCCTTTTTTTTTTTTTTTTTTTTTTGAGATGGAGTTTCGCTCTTGTTACCCAGGCCGGAGTGCAATGGCGCGATCTCAGCTCACTGCAACCTCCACCTCCTGGGTTCAGGCAATTCTCCTGCCTCAGCCTCCTGAGTAGCTGGGATTACAGGCACGCACCACCATGCCCAGCTAATGTTTTGTATTTTTAGAAGAGATGGGGTTTCACTATGTTGACCAAGATGGTCTCGATCTCTTGACCTCGTGATCCACCCGCCTCAGCCTCCCAAAGTGCTGGGATTATAGGCTTGAGCCATCGCGCCCGGCCCGGCATCTTCCTTTTAAAAAATACTATAGCGTCCTGATTCAGACATCCAGTCATACTAATTAAATAACATTCTGGAAAAGGATCCTGAAAATTAATATGACCTGTCCCAAAACGGAAACTGAATGACCTTAGTAGTAAACTCAGAGCTTTTAGAAAGTCTCTGATGGCCAGGTGCAGTGGCTCACGCCTGTAATCCCAGCACTTTGGGAGGTCGAGGCGGGTGGATCACAAGGTCAAGAGATCGAGACCATCCTGGTCAACATGGTGAAACCCCGTCTCTACTAAACATACAAAAAAATTAGCCAAGCATGGTGGGGTATGCCTGTAATCCCAGCTACTCAGGAGGCTGAGGCAGGAGAATTGCCTGAACCCAGGAGGCGGAGGTTGCGGCGAGCTGAGATTGCGCCATTGCACTCCAGCCTGGGTAAAAAGAGCGACCTTCTCAAAAAAAAAAAAAAAAAAAAAAAAGAAAGAAAAAAGAAAGTCTTTGATGGTGCAGAAGAATTTTATCCACTAAAATATAATTCCTATCATTTGTTACTTGCTGCCTACTATATACTTAAATACGTGCTTTTCAACCTTAAAGGTCTGTATGAATTGATGAGTTATCATATGATATCAGGATGTGGGTAACGTAAATACAAAAAAAAAAAAAAAAGGAAAAAAAAAAGACTGTCTTTGTTTCTAAAATCTTTTCCAAGGAAATCAGCTCCACTGAAAACTTCTTTTCAAGTAAGCCAAAATTCATTGAGCTGTTCTTGAGGATACCCTGGGGTGATGGTTTGTTCTTTCACTATTACACTTTAATTGGAAAGCAAAATTATCATTGTTGGGATTTACCAAAGCATACTTCTTCCAAACACAGAGCTCTTCCAATTTTTTTAGACTTTTATTTTGTTGTTGCTTTTATTATTTAACATTGATTTTCCCTGATAGTGTTAGAGTGCTATTTTCATGGAGTCAAGGGGGCAGTTTGTGGTTAATTTTGCTTTTTCATTTCAAAAATATTTTGACAATACATCACTCGGGGGCTGTTACTGCACATTTGAAATAAGTGTCTGTTGTAGCAGAGGATGTAGAGTTGACATTTTATAAGGCATAAATAATAATAATGCTTCCCATTCATATCACATGTATCATCCAGAGGGGCCCAGAGTGCTCACCACACAGCAGGGAAGGATTATTATACAGCAGTCCTAAAAGTTTACACAATTATAGTGCATAAAATGCTGATTAGATGTCAATTTCCAATGTTATTCCTAAGAGTCTGTAAGCTGGAACACATCCTCGCTCTCTGAAGCCGGAGAAAAAAAAGAACAAATATAGATAGTTTGTGAGGTGGAAGGATGGATGAGCTCTGTCAGACTCATCCATTCCAGGCTGTCTTTGTTAAGGACATTATTGCTCTACCAATTATTAAGTCTTGAAGTGGGGGAGGGAAGTGCCCAGCTTCTCACTTCATTGTAGAATGTCTTGGAACAATGAAATTTTGCTTCAGTGTCTGAGGACAAACTGCTTTGATTCATTTTTTTTTCCGTATAACCTGATATGGTTTGGCTCTGAGTCTGCACTCAATTGTCATCTTGAATTGTAATAATCACCACATGTCAAGGGTGGGGCCAGGTGGAGGTAATTGAATCACGGGGGTGGTTCCCCCCATGCTGTTCTCGTGATAGTGAGTTTCTCACAGCAGCAGGTGGTTTTATAAGCATCTGGCATTTCCCTGTGGCCCCTAATTTCTCTCTCTTGCCGCCATGTTAAGAAGGATGCGTTTGCTTCCCTTTCCACCACGACTGTACGTTTCCTAAGGCCTCCTTAGCACTGCAGAACTGTGAGTCAATTGAAACTCTTTTCTTTATAGATTGCCCAGTCTCTGACAGTTGTTTATAGCAGAGTGAGAACAAAATAGTACATAGCCCCACTGCTCTCACTCACTCCTCCCCTGTCACTGGCAAATAAATGTTAGCAAATTCTCCTATATTAGTTCCTTCACTCACTTTAAGTTTAGTTGACTAAAAAGCAAAGCCCTTGATGTTGTAGAAAAAGGCATCTTGCCTTCTGTGAGTAATGGGTTTATCCTGAGGCTCATACATTTTATATTGTTTCCTGTTACTGGTGCCTGGACTTTGAGTTTTACCTACCTACTTGCATTGCTCTTTTAAATTGCATTACTCTTTACTCTTTACTCTTTAGTCCATGGGTCTTGTTAAAAATTTTTTTAAAAAGATCTTTACTTTTTTTCATGTTCCACAAAGCCCCAGGAAGGTAAAGAGAATTAAACTTCACAATTACATTTTCACCTGAAAACTATTTATTTAACCAATGTAAGTTTACTGAGTGCCTGTATTTTGATGGATACTGTTGGAAATTTCATCTGCTTGGAGATTTTTGTCTAAGCCTCATAATATCCTGCAAGATAGTTTTATCCCATTTTACAGATGAGAAAGCGGAGTCTCAGGTTTCAGAGGGAGAATTTTCTGAGATGAAAAAAATATGTTTTAGGCTGTTAGGATGCTTTCAGCTGTGTCAATCTATTCTCTTTTTGTCTCTCACACCTGCTGCCTTCTCTATGCTGGTCAATGGTTTAAGGCAGGCGTCCCCAAACTTTTTACACAGGGGGCCAGTTCACTGTCCCTCAGACCGTTGGAGGGCCACCACATACCGTGCTCCTCTCACTGACCACCAATGAAAGAGGTGCCCCTTCCTGAAGTGCGGCAGGGGGCCGGATAAATGGCCTCAGGGGGCCGCATGCCGCCCACTGGGCCGTAGTTTGGGGACGTTTGGTTTAAGGTAATAAACCCTGAAAATCCTTTCTTCTTTTTCATTCATTATTCCTGATTTAATTATCATTAAAAAGGACCTGTCATAATGCTATACAGAAGGGGAAACAGAGGCCACACACACAGGCCCAGGATCCCTTCTCCCAAGCCAAGCTCAGGGCTTTATTTTATTTTTCTAGCAGAAATTTCTATTTTTCTAGCCAAAGACAGGCTGTGACCATTTATAATCATTTCTAATTTATTATTATTTCTTCATCCTTACTCTAGCCACAGTCTCCTGTGTGCCTAGAGTGAGACGAACTCTTAGGAGGTCTCACTACATGATTTGCAGAACTTCAACATCAAAGAAAGGAGAGACCTTTTTCCTTCCTAGCATTATTTTCCTTGCTTTCCACATATCATTAAGGAAAATGGAGCAGTTCTAATCATAAAGTGTGTGGAAAGTGTCCCCTAGTGCTGGGACAGTTAGGCATATTGTACAGTCTAGGGGTACTTGGAAAATACAAGATAGGCTCTAATAATTGCATTTCTTATAGTTGTAGAAAAACACGGAGCTTTTATTTCTCTTATCCAGCCAAAGCCTAGAAGAAATGATAGGAGAGGCACTGAAAAATCGTAATAGTTGCTGTGATACTGATTTAAGGTCAGATACAACAAAATCTCTTTAAAATTATGTAGAACATACCACCGAAATAGGATAGATGAGAAAGGCAGCCTTTTGTTAAATTGCAAAACAAAAGACAGGAGTCTTGACTACATCAGTTGTGACAGCATTACCTAAAATTTAAATGTCTACCATTTTTTCATATTTCAATTAAAATGAGACTTATTACACTGGGCTATTCTTATTTTTTTAATGCTAGATTCCTGCCTAGAAAGATTATGGGGAAGTAATAGACAATAGTGGTTAAGAATTCAGGCCCCTGTAATCCCAGCACTTTGGGAGGCCAAGGCGAGCAGATCATAAGGTGAAGAGATTGAGACCAGCCTGACCAACATGGTAAAACCCTGTCTCTATTAAAAATACAAAAATTAGCTGGGCGTGGTGGTGTGTGCCTGTAGTCTCAGCTACTCAGGAGGCTGAGGCAGGAGAATCACTCGAACTTGGGAGGCAGAGGTTGCAGTGAGCCCAGATGGCACTAGTGTACTCTAGCCTGGTGACAGAGCAAGACTCCATCTCAAAACAAAACAAAACAAAAAACCCAGACCTTAGAATTAATTCACTGTAGCTCACAGGGAGGCTTTATAATTTGCTTATTAACCATGTGACATTGGACAAGTTATTTAGTATCCATGTGCCTCAACTACAAAAAGAAGCAATAAAAAAGAATTAATGAAATTTAACTGATAATGTGGTGTTAAGAACAAATCAGTTGTTCTCAGCTAGGAAGATACTACCCTCAAGGAACGTTTGGCAATGTCTGGGGACACTTTGGATTGTCACAACTTGTGGGGGTGTGTGTGTGTGGATATTTGGTGTGATTTCTGACATCTAGTGAATAGAGGGAAAGGATGCTACTAGCCATAGTACAGTGCACAGGTCAGTCCCGCACAATTAAATTTCCCAACTCTAAATGCCAATGGCATCATGGTTACAAAATCCTGCATTAAATACAGGACATACATAAAGTTTTTTAAAATAGTATATGGCATATAGTAAGCACTTAGTAAGTGCTAACCATGATCATCATTAATTATGAAGTTTAGTTGCCATGGTAACTAATCCTCAAATAGCATTTTCACATTTTTACTCTTGATAAAGTATACCCACTTATTAAATCTGAATGTCCCTGCCAATATTTCAACACTATTCACTCTGCTATAATCCCTCTCTCCATATTCATTTCCTTCCCTTTTTGGTTTGCTTTCTTTCTTTCTTTTTTTTTTTTTTTTTTCAAAAAAAAAAAACCTCTTTATTCTAGTAACACATGGTTGTTGCTATCTCCAGTGCTATACTTTTCATATTTAACTTCTGGATCACCCTCCTACTAGTTTTTCCACATTCTTCCCTTCTTTAAATTCCTACGCAAGGCATATTATCTCCAAATAATCCTTTCTAACTCACCTAGCTTTAGCATTTGGTCATTACACCAATCTTCCATCTGCCCCATTGTCAGGCATTCACTGCAACTAGCACCGAAATGATCTAATTTCCCTATCATGTAGGTTTGCTTTATCTCAAAAATAAGGAATGTCTTTTATTAATACTGTACCTACATTTAGAAATTAGTCCAAATTTCTGCACACCCAGTCATTGAACTGTTGCTATTGCCGCTTGGTACCAAAATACAATTTTAAAAAGTTTCCACTGAGTGGTTTTAGAGCTGAGTTCTGCAGCTTATAAGAAATGGAAGCAGTAGCACACATTTCAATATATGTAATAGATATTGTAAATTCTTTCATCCATAAGACTCTTTATAAATACATATAATGATTGAAGATCTTAACCAAACTGCATGTCTTGTCTTCTTTTCTGCAACTACATCATCTTAGTGTGTGGTGCTAAAGCATAATAAAACAAGACAAAAGTAATCCTTATTAAAACACAATTCTTTTACTCTGGGTACCAGGCCAACAATTCGAGGGGTCAAATAAGATTCTTCCTAAAGAGATTCTTTAACTTGGAAGTGTATTAAGCCAATAAAATCATTTGTACAAAATGCTGAACCCACATGCTAGCATGAGAAATAGATCTTGGTTATTCTACATAGTTGTATCCAAAAACAAAACAAAACAACAACAAAAAAACAGTAATAGTAATATCTCAAAAATGTAAAAAAAGAAACCAAAATCCCATTTTAATATTTACAAATCTCCTCTTTCTTAAGATATGATGCCTAAAATGTCTAAATAATGACATAAAACCAATGAAAGTGAAATCAGTACTTTATTGGACATAAAGTGATTAAATCATGATCTTGAGTGATGGTTATTAGAGGGATATTTAATGGCTTTAGAGAGGAGGTCATGGTAATGAGAAAATGTAGGATTTGTTTTCAGATAGATCTCAGGCAGGTAGGGTTTCTCCCCTACAAAATGACTTTGCAAAGTCTTCCCACTAGCAGAGCATACACCACAGCCAAGAAGGACGCAGCCCGCAAGTACTGAAGATCCCACAGAAGTAAAACTTCAGGAATGCAATCCATTCCATTCCATGGGTTAATTATTAATACAAAACAACTCAAATGAAAGCTAGGTTGAGAAAGATTTTACAATAGGCATTATTATAAAAGAAATGGACTTTTACACTACATTCATTGTAGTGTGAATTCTAAGAGGTCGACTACTTCTCTTTCTTTTTTGTAACAGTATATGTAGCCATGGCACAGAACTTGGTGCCTTGTAGATTTTTACTTATTCAATGAGTAGATAAATGAATGAATCTATGGCAAGAGGCATATGAGACTCCATGACAAAGAGTGTTTCCCTGATGTAAAAAGATTAGATCTGTAGGATGAAGGGAGGTGGAAAAGTCTTTCATGATAAAATCTTTAAAATATTGTATCTATCCAAACTCTCCTTTATTAAAGAAAAATGAAACCAGAAATAGCTTGTGACCTATACATGATAATAGAATTGGTGAAGAGATGACACCATGACTAATATTGTGTATGAATTATAACTCATTTGCCTTAAACAAGGATAAAGAGACACATTTGTTCCATAAGTATGCTAATCTATACACTCTACTACAAAGAACAGATTTAAAAATATTTAAAAAGTTATAAATGCAGTTATAAAATAGTAATAGCTCAAGACTGTCCTTGAAGAACATTTTATGCCTATTTCTTCTTTGCTCATATTCTTCTAGTAATTCATGACCCTGTTTTGATCAAGACGTGGATGGTTTGTTTTCCATGAGAAAAGACTACTTTAAATGTCAAATATTCTATGTTGTCCATTAACCATTATTGTTATAACCAACCTTATGAAGGTAGGGGAATAAAAGCCAGAATGCTTTTAAGATAAAAAGAAATCAACTTTTATTTCTCTGCCATATTGACACTAGACTATTATGTTTGCCTGACATCTATAATATGAGCTTATTTATTCAAATTCAGTGTTGTGTAGTGTAAAGTAATTTAGCTCTATATTCATCGATGCATTTGCTGGCTACATAATCATGATTAAGAATACTCATTTGGGCCGGGCGCGGTGGCTCACGCCTGTAATCCCAGCACTTTGGGAGGCCAAGGTAGGTGGATCACGAGGTCAAGAGATCAAGACCATCCTGGTCAACATGGTGAAATCCCCTCTCTACTAAAAATACAAAAAATTAGCTGGGCATGGTGGCACGTGCCTGTAATCCCAGCTACTCAGGAGGCTGAGGCAGGAGAATTGCCTGAACCCAGGAGGCGGAGGTTGCGGTGAGCCGAGATCGTGCCATTGCAGTCCAGCCTGGGTAACAAGAGCGAAACTCTGTCTCAAAAAAAAAAAAAAAAAAAAAAAAGAATACTCATTTGTTTGAGCCTCAATTTTCAATGTATATACAATGAAAATAAAGAAAAATATTTTTAAAAAAATAGAATGTACTTAACATCCACCCACCTCCAATTTTCTATGATTCTTTGCCTGCTCCTTTGACTACTTTTCTCTGTCTTTAAGGGTCTCCACCTCATTTAAAGAAAAGGAATCTTGGAATTGTCATTATTTTTGCTTTATATATCTTCCAAATGAGGATTTTTCTATACCTAGAGCTCTAGTGCTTTCTAGAGGCTGGCAACTTGACCAGCCTCTAAATGGTGAGGCAAGAAACCATTTTATAAAATTATGTAAATATAAATATAGTTGCCTGCTGGGCTCCATTTTTTAGGTAGGTATTATCTATGCTTATAAACAAACACGTGAGTACACAGTTAAGTAAGGTTATAGTTCCGCTGCTGATGTCATGTTTGACCTCAGCTTATCTCAATTTCTCACCAAAGTCAATGATAATATTTTGGGTATCTATGTAGCCCTTACTGTTATTCTCTGAACATGTTTATTTTTGTGGGTCTGCCAATCTGAATTAATTGGTCATTAGAACAGTTCCTTGAACAACTTTGAGCTAAGCTCTAAATCTTCCCAAGTAAAAAGGTTTGAAAATACTGAGTCTGGTTTAATATCTTTGCACATGGAAATGATTTTGAAACCACATTTTAGAGAAATGCTTCATGGTTGCTTTCTGTAGGGACATAATGTTGTGCTTCTCAGGAAATATATTTTGTTTTTGCTATTGGGAATATATTTTGTACTGGCCTGATCCCTGGAGATGCCATTCTCTTGAGGAGCGGGGCCTGGTTACCAAAAACAGGTTGCAGCAGGTCCAGAGACAGGATTTTAGAACACCTCATTCCCTGGTCTGCTACCATGCCTCAGTCTCTGCCCTCCTGAGAGAGAATGCATGTGATGATGTCTGTGAGAGTCTTAAATTATCAGCTTGTTGGTCAGAAAAAGGGACTAACAGGACATTTTCTTAGAGATATCCTTTTAAAAGGCTAGTTCTACAAGAAGCTGGTTGCAGCTTAATGTTTTTAGGTTTGTTCATTGTTTTCATCAGATCTGGCTTGGATTTTTAAAAACGATATGACAATAACATCAGGCCCCAAGGAAGCCTGTTGAATACAGCAGGAGCAAAGGAGAATATTCAAAAGAAATTTTTGGTTTATGGTAGCCAGTGTTTCCAAGATGGGACAGAAATTAGCTCGGCCATCCCAACTAATCTCAGTAAGTACAGGGCATCTACATGGAGAGATGAATGCTTGAATTCCTAATGAGCCTGTTTCATGAAATATCATTTTGAAATATCATTTGGTGTTCTCTTTTTACAAATTTGAGTTACTTTTTTTTTTTTAACTTAAGTTTGTTTTATTTTGTTTTTTGGACAACATGGATTTGGTAAATTAAAGCCTGGTTTGCTTGTTTGTTTTCAACACAGAAGAAAACAAATTGTATGATGTAGTTGTATTGTCTACTATGTCTCTAGAGTGATTGATTCTTGTAAAGAGAGTGCAAAAATACATTTAATCCTGTTACAAATTAGAATAAAGGCCCACAAACCTAGATTATGCCTCAGAGCTCCTACTATCTTAGACAGCACAGTGATTTGAAGAATAAAAATTTCAGCCGTAATTCTAGATTGATTACAGTAGTTATGCAAATGTAATTATAATTTTCTGTGCAAAAAAAACATTTAGAAAGCACTGCAGTGATCTTACTCAGAAACTACTCTGGTGAATACTTTTACTGTAAGAGAGAACTTGGTGTATTTTAATAATTGTCAGGCGACCATTATGATTGTATATTACTGTACTCTGTAATTTTCTTGAATTGGATATGTCTCTCTTTTTGTATGATTTTAATTACCAAAAGTAATGACAAACCTTAGTAAATATGCTAATTGTACACAATAGCAATTTTCTCCAAGCAGACATAAAAATCTTGAAATAGTTTTTGCGTTTCTAAAGGAAAAAGACTGTGCAGGGAACTCATATGAAAGCCACTGAGGACAGCTTGTATTTGCTCTGAAATTCATTAAAATCAAGGTGGGGGTGCCCCTTTCTTACAGCAAGTAAATTTCAAACATGTTATTTTTTAAGTTACTTGAGGCTGTATGTTACCATGGCTTTAACCCTCATATAATTGACTGAATGAAGGAATTGGCAAATTCCATCTTTAATGTCCTTTGAGTCTAATTCTAGAGATTATTTGAATCTTGTGCATTTAGTAAGAACTTTCTATGCTTAGTGCATTTAGTGAGGTTTTACTATGCTTAGTGACTGCAGAAATAGTGACAATAGCTACCAAATTTCATTCATGACAAGGGATCGTCAAGAACTGTGGCAGGTCCCATAGCCATGTAAAGCCTAGTCCATACATATCTGGGTACTATTATAAATACTATTTACTTCTATACAAAGATGGTAAAAACTCTCCAAGGAGGCTTTCAGCAAATTCTTAGTTGTTCATTTAAAATTTTGGAAAAACAAATAGTTGGTAGTTGTGAAGTTATTGATTGAGATCATCCTGAGCTTTTTGACTCTCAGTGATTTGCTAACTTGCAGAGATACTTTGTCATTAACGTTTTGTGAAGAAATTTATCAACTCCTAAAAACTTTATAATTAACGCTGGTAACACCCTCTCACAACCATAAATACACCCCCTCTAGTGACATTATGGCTCCTATAATGTAGAGTAAGCTTGTTGCTTTCCATTTAAAACATATTGAGTAATCTTATATACTATGTAGAATTAGCAGATCAGAAAGAAAACTCTAATCTGAAAGTGGGATGTTCATTTTATTCTCCTTCCTATGCAGGGTTTAAAAAACTCAATCTGCACTTGTATTATTTCTTGCTAGGCACTTCAGATTCCACAGAAACTTTTGTCAATTAATTTTAGTTACTATATGTGTCTTACATAGTGTTCAGAGTCATATTCTGGACTTTTGTAAGGAGGAAGGAATCACAAAGAAACATAAGATGCCATCACCCTCTGAAGGAGTTTTCAATCCATTGGAATCCCACTTAGTTCCTGACTGCCAAGCTTTCTGTATTTCCCCAAACTTAGCAAACAAGGCCCTTTCCACATCTAAAGGGTAAAGGAAGCTAATTATCTCCAAGATAATATAGAAAAGAAACAAAACTCAGATCCAAACTGGGTTCTCTAGTGTTCTCTTCATTATCTGCAAGTTAAATTCATTGTGGGTCTAATCACTCTTGCTTAGGAGATGTCATCATACTCCAAGTCACTTGGAAAACCTTGTGTAAATGCTATTTAAACATTAAGCTTCCTGTTTTAGGGATGTCTAGATACTTGGAGAAACATAATAAATAAGGCAAAGATCTTGATGTATAAATAATCTTGTCTTCTCTTTGTTGATGGTTATACAGTTTTAAGGAGAGTAAGTACATTTTCTCATATCATTAATAGATCTCTTGGATTCAACATCCAAATTTCATAGCAAAGCCGGGATGGTTGCTTAGAATGGTGGTCTTTCACATTTGGTTGACAGCACTGGGAGTTAAAATAACACTTATCATTACAAGTCAGGAAACAACAGATGCTGGAGAGAATGCAGAGAAATAGGAACACTTTTATACTGTTGGTGGAAGTGTTAATTAGTTCAACCATTGTGGAAGACAGTTTGGCAATTCCTCAAGGATCTAGAACCAGAAATACCATTTGACCCAGCAATCCATTTACTGTGTATATTACCCAAAGGATTATCAATCATTCAACCATAAAGACACATGCATGTGTGAGTTTATTGCAGCACTATTCACAATAGCAAAGACTTGGAACCAACCCAAATGCCCATCAAAGTTAGACTGGATAAAGAAAATGTGGCACATATACACCATGAAATACTATGCAGCCTTAAAAAGAAAGGATGAGTTCATGTCTTTTGCTGGGACATGGATGAAGCTGGAAACCATGATTCTCAGCAAACTAACACAAGAACGGAAAACCAAAAACTACATGTTCTCACTCATAAATGGGAGTTGAACAATGAGAACACATGGACACAGAAAGGGGAATATCACACACTGGGGCCTGTCAAGGTTTGGAGAACTAGGGGAGGGATAGCATTAGGAGAAATACCTAATGTAGATGATGGGTTGATGGGTGCAGCAAACCACCATGACACATATATACCTATGTAACAAACCTGCATGTTCTATACATGTATCCCAGAACTTAAAGTATAATAAACAAAGAAAAGAATAGCACTTGTCATTCTGAGGTGTTTTAGGGAATTCATATATACTAGGTTGCCTGAGAGACTGACATTTTATACCTTTTGTCCGTGGTGATTGTTAACAGTGCCACTTGAAAAGTTGTCCTGACTTGAAAAATGTGTTATAGTATCACAGTGAAAGAGCATTGCATCTTTCCAAAGTTTGAGATCTACATATCCACTTTCCTTCTTGGATGGCTCTTAAGAAAATTTTCAATCAGTCACATAATAAACATGAACTAAGGGTCATAGCTCAGCCTAGATATTATACTTTGCCTATTCATCCCTAAATCCTAAGACCTAGAATCATAGAGAGAAAGAATTTGAATATTGTACTAAATCAGAAAGGCATCCAGTTCCAGAAGAACAAAAGAGTATAAATTCTATTCTGGAATGTATTCCATGGTACTTAGTATTTATTTGCCTTTTTTATTCTATTACAAATGCTTTACATTTCCCAAAAATATACTTTAGAATAAAAAATACGTGTCTGGTTTTAAAGAGTATAGAGATCTGATGTCAGGCAGCATAAGTTTGTCTTTCTAAAGAAAATAAAACTCTTACTTTCTGAACGGGATCCACTATTCATCAGTGTTACTAGAACCTCAAGAACACAGCCCCTCATTTCCAACTATAAAGGAGCAGCTGGGATAAACCAAAGCAATAAAAAATGTAAAACCTTACACATACTAGATGGTTCCAAGGCTTTAAAATAGAACTTCATTAAAAGCAGAGAATATTTCACAGTGCTTTGTCCTAATAAAATAAAGGTATATGAAAAGCATTTAAAGGTGGTTTTGTTTTCTTCATGATAATATCTGCTTTTCATGAAGGCTGACCTAGTTTTGGTTCCAGCTTTTTGGATGTAGAGAGAAATGTGCTAAATAGTACTCTATTATTTTTCTATATTCTTGCACTTTTATTTCACATTAAGAGTGAATTACTCAGTTTTGTCCCCACCCCCCACCCCCCCACCACCTTTTGTCAGAGATAGAATCTCACTCTGTCACTCAGGCTGGAGTGCAGTGGTAGGACCAAAGCTCACTGTGGCCTCAGACTCCTGGGCTCAAGTGATCCTCCTGCCTCAGCCTCCCTAGGAGATGGTACTACAGGTACCACTACTATGTCTGGCTATTATTATTTTTTGTAGAGACAGAGTCATGCTTTGTTACTCAGGCTGGTCTCAAATTCCTGGCCTCAACTAATTCTTCCGCCTTGGCCTCCCAAAGTGTGCGTTGCTGAAACAATTGGCCACTGTACCTGGCCTGTTCCCTTGATAGCACAGATACTTACAGTTGTAAGGTACTTGAAAGGTCATGCAGTCTCACCTCCTGCCTAGTGCAAATGTTTCCTTCAGTAATCTTCAGAGATGAACATCTAGTCTCTCTTCAAATATTTTTAGTCTTCAAGATAGCCTGTTTCATTGTTAAATAGTTCTGATTATCAAGAAGTTGTGCCTTGTGTTTGCACTGTATAAGGCCCAACCTCAAAAGCAAAAGTAAACAAAATATGATTTATCCCTGCAGAGAGTTTTTAATCACAGGGTTTGTATACAATAGTAAAATGGATTAATACATTTTTTAGCAATACAATGAATGTACTCTATTAGCAAAAAAAAAAGTCTAAAATTATATACTTGACGTACATCATTATGAAAGAGGCATTTCATTTGTTTCCTTAAAGATAGGTATATCAACAGGCAATGCCGAGGAAAAGATTAACCTAAGAGATCAAAGGAGAGAATTCATACGTCAGGTTAGGAAATGGGAGAGAATCCACAGAATGCCTCAGGGAATGCCTGGCATGCAGAATGAGTATAACAGGAGAGGATAATAAAAGTTTGCAAAGGCAGATGTTGGGTAGCTGATTAGAAAACGTGCTAAGGGGTTTGGACTTGGTCTGCAGGCATTAGAGAGCAACTGGTGTTTTTTAAGCCAGAGAATGGAATTATTAGAGCTGTGCTTTGGGAAAATGACTTCACCAGCTGACTACAAAATGGTCTAAGAAGGGAGAGACCAGAAGCTGAGCAGTAGCTAAGGAAGCAATTGCAGTAGTTCAAGAAGGAGGTAATGAAAATTAGAACTAGGGTAATGGCAGTGGGAGTATGATACAAGCAAGAGGAACATTGCTGAAACAAGAGGAATTGGCTATTGATTGTGAGGGTTGAGGATGGAGAGGAGAGATACCAAAGAGAAAGGGAACAAACTGATGAAGTTCCACGTCCACAAGTACTTACTGAGGATTGATTTATGTTATGTAAGAGCAAGGCTACTCACTGATGAGGTAGAAAGACAACTAAGGTATGATTCCAGCTTCACTCAACAGGCAATCTTTGTGTGTGTGTTTTTAACAGCATGGACACCGATCGCAAGTTATGCTTTCAAAAAGCTCACTATAGGGCAAAATAGATTCCAATAAAACTAACAGATCTAACGGTGACAAAAATGCTAATATTAAAAGGGCAATACGTTCTCAGATGGAGAATTAGCAGAAAAGCATCTTAGGCAGAGGTTTCAGCATGAGTAAAAGGCTGCGGTTGTGAAGATGCACGGTGTTTTTGAGAACCATAGAATTTGGTGCAGAAGGTAATTAGAATGCACGGAAGTGAATAATTTTGAGCAGATGTTTGGAGAATATTAAATACTCTATAAAAGAGGTTAGACTAATTCTCCAGGTAATGGGAAACTCTGGAGGAGTGTGGTTTTTGTTTTGGTTGTGGCATTGTTTTGTCCTTAGTAGTAATGAGAAGTTATTTAGGTTTTAGGAGATAATGCTGGTAAAAAGTAGATGATCCATTCCATAGTATGAAGCCTAAAGGCTTTGGATAACTATGAGTAAGGAGACTCTCATGGTTGTCCAGGTGGGTGATGTTATCATTGGCCTTCAGGAAAGCAGTGGACTGGTAAAAAAAAAAAAAAAAAAAAAAAAAAATTTATAGCCATTTTAGAGCTGGAGCTAGTTCTCATCCTCTCAAGTAATAGGAATCAATTTTGAACATTTGCAGAAAAGTCCATATCGCTTCTTTAAAGATAATCTTCTGCTTTCCATAGTACACCATATCCTTGTTGAGCATAGTGTTTTGTTGTATAACATTATGGCTCCTTCCTACGAGTTTCCTACTATCTTTTCCTAGTGAGTAGTTATAAGAACTATTTTTGCCTGGCACCTGATAACAACATGATCTATTGGTTGGTAATTTCTTATTTTCTTCACAGCAGAAAGAATAAAGTGCAAATATTCAATAATGAACTGAAACAGAAGGACAGTGGTTTCATGAATATTTGTTAATCTTTTGGTTACTGTGGATTATCACCTGGCTGTGGGGCAGCAGGCTGTTCCACTGTTTTCTAAACTGTTGTGCAACATGATGCCATATTTAAACAGTCAGCTTCTTAAACTATGGATCTATGGAATTCAGAAAATATTTCCAGGGTTTTTCGCAGTGAGATGAGCAACAGCTTTACCCTCTCTTTGCCTTTCCTGAAAAATTCTGAGTTATTTTAACTAGCTGCATATAGCAAGGAATGAAGGTGTATAACCTACCACTATGTTTGGGGTAAGAAGATAATGGAAGCTCTGCACATAACATTCTCTGCCGAGACCATAACTCATAGTGTCAACTTAACTGCATTATTACTACAGACTCCTTTGTGTTAATTTGGCCTGTCTTCAGGTTGTTGATTTGGGAGGCAAAGGAAAGTAAAAAGAGAGAGTAGAGAAAAGATTGCATTGAATAATTCTACAGAGTTTCAGGAGGAAAAATCTAAATAAACAATGGAAGTTTTAGTATTAAAACCCCACTTTGCAACCATGAGGTTTAATACGCCAAATAGCCTAAATTAGGAATAGTGAAAAGACTCCAGAAAACTACAGCAGTCACTAAACAGAAAATAAAATGCTTTTTGAAACAATTTTTTTAAATCACATACAAATTGACATAGGAGAATACTAAAGATTATTCAACTCTCTATATATCTTAACTTTTACTTACATGTTCTTACAAGTGTTGAGACAAATGTTTTGCAGAATGGCCAGATTGTATGGACAACTACAACAAATATTTTATTTTATAAATGAGTCAAAAGACACTAATTTTTCCTTACTCCCAAGAGTCTCTCTCAACTATCTGTGTGACCCTGTCACTGCCCTGATTGATAGATTTAAGCTTCCTGGGTTCCCTAAAATAACTGCAAGACTTTCTCTATGATCTAATCCCTGCCTATGTTTATCTCCATCTTCTTTTATCTCTACCACCCCACCAATGTAAAGTTTTTCCTCAAGCAATACCTCACCTACCTGCTACCAAATACACCATGCCTTTCATACCCTGTGGCTTTTTTACCTAAACACAATACTTATTTCAATGTGTTTCAATTATTAATTCGTATCTTTCCAACTAGATTTCATCGTCAGGAAATAGTTCTAAAAGAGAGTGGGCATCTGTTAAGTCAAGGGGCAGTAAAATATTCCGTCCTGGATATTTCTGTCTGGAATGACATGAAAGTGCATACTCTTTCACGTCTATCAGTGCCTTAAGGAATTGCTTATCATTTCTTCCCCATAGCTCCTCATGGAATATTGGAAATATTGTCTATTTCACATGTGACCCAGAAAGATCACTGTGTTATGGTTTGGAAATTTTAAAACAAGGATGTGAAAAAGTTAAATAATTTTAAAATTTATAGCAGACTTTAGGAAAACTGATTTAAACATGTGAAGCGAAAAGGCACATCGGTTTTCAAGAATGGTTCCTGTGCCCATTTACACTGAACATTCTGCAAATTGTTTTGAGTATCTGCTTTGCAGCTTCAAGGCGGTTGCCAACAGATTTTATCAACTTTCAAATTAGGAGGAATGAATATAGCAGGAATTGAGAATAAATATTGCATTGACAAGTTTAGATGTTCATTTCCTCACACTGGCAAAATATGATAGAGACTTCACAAATTTAAGAAATAAAACAGCTTTTCAAATAGCAAAAATTTGTGTTTGGCATTACGAATAGAGATACTTAACAAGAATAACCAAATGTAGAAATTGTCTTTGTAATTATTTCCCACAGCTGAAAGCAACTAGCTGTATAATCTTAACAAGCTATTTCTCTTTTCCCAAGCTTCTAATATCTCCTGCATAAATTAAAAGGGTCAGGAGATGTGTAGCCTATATACCATTTCTGTTGTTCGTCCCTTCTGTACCTGTACCTACAACCTCAGCTCTTAGAGGCTGCCTACAATAGGTACAGAAGGGACTAATGATAGAAATGGTATATATGGACCCTAATCCATATTGTTGCATAATTAATCAGGATATTCTCATCCTCTAAGCCTTAGAACATTACTCAACTATCTCAAAAACCACTGTTTTTATATAGAAATTGTCTAAAAGAGGAAAAACTTACTTTTCACTTCTCAAATCCTATCAATCTCTTGGTCCAAACTCTAAATCGTAAGCAGGTTCTTACTTTGGAAAGGGCTTGAGGCGTTTTAAAAGTTACCTAGATTCCTTTGAGGTTTCTAGACTGTTTTGTAACATGACTGTCATTTATTTGTTCTGCCCTTCTAACTTTTCCCCAGAACTTTATTTTCATTTATTATTCATCTGTTTCCCCTGACCCCAATCCTTTGAGGTCAACAGAAGAGAGAGTTGAACTAACTCATCTTTATCATCTTTTGTCATACAATTGACTATTAGTTAACTTCAAACTAGTACTCAGATACCTTATCTCCTAGTCTATTTCTCTGGAATGGCAGACAGAGTAGGACAGAAAAATGAGGGATGGAAGCTCATCAGAAAGCCAGTAATACATAAGATGAGTTTTGTCAGCAAAACCTAGTGAACTTTTAAAAAGACAAATATTTTTATCTCCTCCCACGGTCAATAAGTGTTTTTAGTTCATATTGTTTTGCTAAAATTCCTGAACTGGAATGTGAAACTAGAAAAACAGCTATCACTGAAATCCTAATATTCTCACGATTCATGAGGGCCAGAAGCTAAAATAGGGCCTAGAGGAGGAATCATGACCAGAATAAGATCTTTCTCTCCTAAATGATAGACTCAGCAATAACTGGCCAGGTCAAGGCTATTCAGCCTGAAACTAACACAGAACATGGAGAAAATAAGCTTTGTTGTGTCTTCTCTTTCTTCTCTCTGAATTCTATATCAAGGTATGCATATTGGTTGTCTGTGCTGTATAATGAATGACAAACTTACAAGCTCTAAGCAACACAATGTATCTCACAGTTCATGTGGTCTGAAGTCAGGGCACAACTTAACTGTGTCCTCTGCTTTGCTTTTACTAGACTACAACTACAGAGCTACCTGTGCTGCATTCCTTTCTAGAGCTCAGGGCCCTCTTCCAAGTTTGCATGGTTGTTGGTAAAACTTAATTCTTTGTGGTTGGAGGACTGAGGCCCTGAGCTCTTAGAGGCTGCCTGCTGGGGGAGCCTTTTCATTAGCAGTTTGCATCAAGAAGCTTGCGTCTTGAAGGCTAGCAGGAGTCTTTCCTGTCTCCTAAGATGGAATCTTCATAACATAGCCTAACATTTGCCGTTTTATATTGGCCGGAATCCAGTCACAGTTCATGCCCATAGTCAAAGGGAAAGGATTACAAAAAAGATGTAGATATAGGAGGGAGAAATTACTGATCAGTCTAAGGTCTGTTGACAAGCTTTAGTATGCTTACAAGACTTAGTATGGGTGTGCTCTAAAACACATACGTAAGTACTTACTTAGAAGTTGGTATGTGCCAATTTCTTATTTACATTTATTAACCCATTTAGTTTTTACACAATTCAAAAGGTAAATGTTATTATTCTAATTTTACACATGAGGAAACTGAGGCAGGGAGCATTTAAGTTCCTCATCCAAAGCACATAGCTGGGCAGCAGCAGAATAGGGAAGTGAATGAAGGTGATGTGGCCCTAGAGTCTGTCTTCTTAACACATTCTATGTTTCTCTGTGATAATAGCTTACTCTTTTATAGTATTCCCTAAGCGTTTTGCATACTTAAATATTTAAGCACCTGGTGATTAAAGAATTTTAGTATGCATTCAGTTCATCTCCCTCATTTTCAGACAAGCTGAAAGAGATCATAACGTTTGTACTTCAGTATGATTGTCTTGGATGTAAGTAGTAATAATTACTATTTATTGAGCAGTCATTTTGCTAAACAATCCATAAATGTTATTTTATTTATCCTACAAGCTCTCTGTGAGGTAGAGATTACCATCACATTTTGTGATAAGGACACTGAAATTAGAGATGTTAAATAGCTTAGCCATACTTTCTTGGGCTGTGGCTTCAAACCCAGGTCCCTTTGATTCTAAAGCCGCTGATTACTGTGATCTGAGATGTGTAAGGCACTGCCAAGCTAGTACCTATTCTATCTTTCCTTTTCAGCGAAATGTGCTGACTTGTTGGGTTTATTTTGTGGGAGGAAGAAAATAACAATTTTATGACTTTTATCTTATCTGAAATCGAGGCCATGTTGTCTGGCTTTCACGACTGAACAACTCCAGGATGACCAAGAAAGCAAATGTAGGAACTTCATTTTGTAGTTGTCCGCACTGCATCCCAGCCAGAGCTCATCTGTGCCTCCAGCCTGCCTTGTTCACCAGCTTTATGCTGAGATTTCTGAGCTGATTTGTAGCCATTATCACAGTGAACAATCTGTAGAGTTAGGAAAGGCAGATCCAGACACCCTTTGTGCGCTTTTCATCACGTTGATCTCCTGTTACTGAGAAAAATGACTCTGAACTCTGTGGACTATTATCTAGAGTCATATTCTTATTAATCTCTGTTGTTTAGGAATATATTAATACAGAGTAACTATATAAATCTCTCTAAATTATGTCGACTGTTTGATTTTTTGCCTCACCTTTTCCTTCTAAGCACCTGTTATTGATTGCATTCAGAATTTCATGTAGGTGGCCACTGATTTAATTAAAGGTGTGAGATAAGTAACAAATTTGTGTGCTGGATGAAATTAGCAAAATGGATATTGCCTAATATTAACTCAGAAGCGACGATGGTGTCTGCTTCCATTGATAATTTTATTTACATATTTGAATTATCTCTAGTTAGATAATTTTTGTTTCTTTTTATTGCACAAATGTTTAATGGAAATTGGGGCTTTGTTTTATTCTTTTCCAGTAGATGATAAATTCTGCCTGCCATTGGAGAAAAGAACAATGTAGATTCAAATGAGCTGCCAAATTGATTTTTGTGTTTGTCCTGCTTTAGCCTTGACCGTTTCTGTAGCTTGCACTTTTAGTGAGGATTTTCTGTGCATATTAGTTCATCATATCAGGATACAAGCAGTTCATCACTATGCAGCGACTTTACAGCCCAGGTGCAGGAAACCCAAGGACTGGCAATTCTCAGGAGAAGTTCAGTGCTAACATCACCCAGTGGGAGAATATTAGGAGAGTTCCTGTTAAATGTATCTTTTGCTTTATGATTAAAATCCCAAAAATCTTCTACAGCGTCATTCCAGTATGTATAGGCTTTGATTTCTACTAAAACATTTAAACCCTTCATAGAGTGAAGGTAGGAAATGTCACTTTATGCTGCAGTTAGTCATTAACATTGTAGTATAAGTTAATTCTAGACAGTTTCTTGAAAGAAGGTTTTGGAAATTAAAGGATATGAAGATGATATATGTTTAGATTTTGTGTGCTTGTATATATGTATGTGTGTTCTATAGGTGTGGTGGGAGGAAGGAAACTGAAGAAATAAGTATACCATAAAGAGGCAGGAACTCTGAAAACACATTTTACTTTCTTAGTTGATTTGAAATTTGCATTGATCTGTTTTATTGTACTATTGTCTCACTGCCTTATCTGCACTTATTTGAAAAATTCATGCAACAAAAAATATGAAATTATATGTAAAGAACCTTATAGCTTTCAACTGCTACAGTTATTCAGCAACCATTTTTGGCTAAAGCATAGTTTCAAAAAATACAGATATTGGTTCCTCTTCAATTCAGTACTTAACTTATATCTAAATATCAATTAAGTTAGAAATATCTAAATTCCACAAGAGAGGCAGAAATTAAATGCTGTGTTAGAAGGGAAATATGTTTATGTGGTGGGGTCGGGGTCAGATATATGGGCAAGGAAAGTCGTTTTTGAGATAGCAAATTTAAAATTCTTATTCTAAATTTTTAGATCTTATTTACAGGAGAGTAGCCAGTCACACCCTCAAAATAAATTTTCTTTTAATCTAGACAGAATTGTAAAAATTCATGATATCTAATATCTTGCTATTGAAGGTATGTTCCAAAGACCAGCAGCAAAATCTTCACCAGGGAGCTAATAGAAACACAGATTTTTAGTTTCCACTCCAGAACTACCAAAGCAGAATTTGAAGAATCTGCATTTTAAGAAGACCCCCAGGTTAATTGTAGTACTCTGAGGTATGAGAAGCATTGGCCTAAGATGCTAATGCCAGTTAATTTGCCTGAGCTTTGGAACACTGGGAATGTCTTGCTTTGTGTGGCTAGGAGTTGATAGAAGCAGGAAGACTGACTACAATGAGAGTAGTTAAAAAAGGCAACATACAGCATGCCAGTGAGAAAGGGCAGAGGAAAACTTATGAACAGCTGGCTCACAGTGAAAAAAAATTTAAAAAGGTAGCTAGGCTACTTCATATAGGCAAGAAGCTCAATATAACACAGCAATCTCTAAGGGTCTCCATGTATCTCAGCAACATAGAATAATTATCATTCCTAATAATGAAACCCATGTCATTATTTTAAAAAAAAGGTTAAATTACATTCATCATCTTTTGATTAAGAAGGCAGGGAAGTGAATAATGCATTTCAGATTGGTTTTTGAGCAAAAATGGGTTCATTTTACATTTTAATTGTTACTGAAAGAAGTATGCTTCAATTCACATGTGCTTTGGGTAGCAAAAATACTGGGTATTTCTAAAAAAAAAGTTTTTGAAAAAGGTTTGATGTTTTTAAAAAATATAAAAAGTAACCAAGTGCGTACTATGGAAACTTATATCCTCCCTGTCTTGAAGGGAATTCATTACATACATTTTACAATTAAAAATACACGTATGTGTATATACATAGGCATTGAGAGTTGCAGGTGGTGGAGGTTATCCTTCTTGTTGCACGACTTCAGGAGTAACTGATCATATAATATTTGTTAAAATCAGGAGGCATCATTTATAGTTCTCTGGAGTTGTGTTGAGACAAGGTTCAGGGATGAACAAACCATCACCTTTTCAGAGTTCAGGGCAGGTAAGGGTTTTAATTCTTTCTTCCCTTAACTCCTATTTTTTATCTGCATGGATTTCACTTTTGGATAAAAGAGTGGAGGCTGCAGTATTGTATTGTCCCTGAAATTTCTGCTTGATGGCTAAACATCATGGCATTTCTGTTGGAAAAGGTCATCACACTCTGCTGACCTGGCTGTCTTTCAGCAAAAGTGACGCAGCAGCATTTTACAAAATCCCTGAAGTGGTGGTAGTCTGGGCCAACCCAAGACTTGCAACTGGTAACGGTTATTTTTACTGTACTCGCTTTAAGCCTTCCTTGTCTCCTTTCCCTATGTGAAATCTCTTTTGCAGCCCAGAGGCCGAGCTTCCTCAGATTCCCAGGCAGAGAGTACCCTCAGACTCTCCCTAGTCTGTAGAGATTAACTCTAGAGCAGACTATAAGACAGACCATGTATGCTTTTGAGACTTAAAACTTACCCTTGGGGAGAGACATAATTTAGGGAAATTCTAAGTGTCTAGTATTTTGAGGAAGTACACAGCTTTACATAGGAGGGAGACAATAAGCTTCTCGTCTTGAACTCCAGACCTCAGGTGATCCACCCGCCTTGGCCTCCAAAGTGCTTGGATCACAGGCGTGAGCCACCACGCCTGGCCTGACAATAAGCTTCTCAAAGCCAAAGTCTATGTAAGGATAAAAATGAATAAAGGACCTTGCCTTGCACTAGTAGATACTCAGAAAATATTTTCGAGGTTGAGGGATAAATATCCTGCTAGAGATATTTCATAAACCAAGGAACTTATAGATGATATGCCTTTCTTTTAAAAGGTATTTTTCTCCATCTCGGAATTCATCTCTAGTAGATTGCCTTATGCCTTGCTTATAGGTAATCACAAGCTAGCTAAAATGATAATATTTTAGATAATAATACTTAATATAAAATCACTTCTTCCAGCAACCTGTATCAAAATATCACGATTAAATAACTCCCTTCTCATGAATACATAGCATTTAAATTTTCCCAGTGGTCAATAGTCACACTTCAATGATTCTCTTTTATGAGCTCTAATAAATTTTTGTAATTGCTTCTGAGAGTTATGCACTCTTATTTTCAAGTAGGAGGCATGAATTTCCATCTCCAACTGTCCACCCACCATGTTGACCCGTTGGCATTTCAAATGTACTGTGTTCATAAAAGATTTCAGCATCTTGTTTTCAAATCTTTTCTCTTTGTGAGTTTTCTATATTTTGTTTGGAGCACTTTCACCTTCTTTATAACTCAAAGGAGGCAGACAGATAATTAGATTTTAAAAATAAAAAATACAACTTAAGCATTGTAATGAAATAATAAGTAAAAGTTGTAGTAAGCCGATAAAGAATGGATAAATAATTATTAGGACTAAAATGTAGTATATTCAAAACATCCCACTCTGTATTTGTGTCCTGTTGCTGTAAAGAATTATAAAAATACAATGGCTTAAAACAGCACAAATAAATTTGCTTACAGTGCTGGAGGTTGGAAGTCTAGCATGGATGGGCAGCGTAGCTGCATTCCTTCTGGAGGCTTCAGGGGAGAATATGTTAGCTTATATTTTCCAGTTTCTAGAAGCCACCTGCGTTCCTTGGTTTATGGCCCCTCTTTTCATCACTCTGATCCCTGCTTCCCTTAGTATAGCTCCCTCTCTCTCTTCTGCTTTATTCTTTCACTTATAAGGACCCTTGTGATTACTTTGGACCCACAAGAAAATGGAGGATAATATCCCCAACTCAAGAGTCTTAATTACATCTACAAAATCTTTGCCATGTAGTTCACTTATTTAATATTTCCAGAGATTAGAAAGTGGATGGATTTAGCCAAGCATATTACATAAATCCCCAATCTGCCTTTTCATTCCTATCCTCCTCTTGATTCAGGTGAAATGAATGATTTCTAGGTCCACCATGATATCTTTTTAATGTCTTTGCTTATGCCACCCCTTTCAAAGAAAATGTTCTCCTACCATCTCTACATATCCTGAGATTTTCCATCCTTTCAGGCAAAGTCAGTTATTTCTACTTCTACAGTTCCTCCCTTGTAAGAAGTAATTTTTTAACCTCTGTGAACTTTCATAATACTTTATCTCTACTTCTCAAGACTCACACACACACAAAATTTTAATGTAAGATAGAGAAAAGCATATATTCTCCCCTTGTAGACCATAAGGTCCTCAAAGCATTTTCTGTGTCTCATGCATGTATGTACATCTTACTCACCCTGCCCCACTCCCAGCTTTCTGCCAGATCATTGTTCATAGTGGATGCTCAGTACATATTCATTGAAAGAATTAATGAATTTCTAGAAATCACCCTGTCATTTTGGCAGAGTCATGAGACCAAAGGGGCACACACTCAGGCTCTCTAAATATTTTTGGCTAACCAGCATGGTGCTTTCCATACTTGAAATACAGGCTATTTTCATTTTTTTTCCTTTCTTTAAGGTCTATTGATTATTGAAAATGATACGAACAGTAGTAGGCTTTACTACTTTTTAAAATATGATTAAATTTTAAAGAGTTTCTCTCAGAAGCCAAACTTAGGGCTCAGAAGAGAGGAAACGAAATTTCAACACCCCTATGATTATACATGACAATGTTATTAAAATGTGGAAATTCAGGTTTTAAAAATTCAAAGAAGGTTTTTTATAAAACATTCATTTCAATTAGTTATTCCTGTATACCTAATTGGCAGAAATTACAAGTTACCTTTCTCTCATTTTTCTCCTCTACTGAGCTTTTAAAATTGAGTTTCATGTCTTGACTCTACAGATTTGACAGATGTTACCACCCTCTTCAATCACTGTGAGAAATGTGTATCCTTAGCTATATGAAATCGAAAGGTGCAAAGAAGATTGGAAAGAATGATTATTTTCTCTCCCTTCCTCGGGTGTTTTCATGTTACCAAGGAGTGTTTCAGTCATTCCTTTGAGTTGGGTGAAATTATGAGAACTACACCTAAATACGTCGATATTTCATTCTCTTGCTGCATTGGATGTGAGGCACTGGTGTGACAGAAGCCCGTTTCTCATACTTCAGTGGTTTTCCCATGATGTTATAAGCAAAGTGAAAGAAAACCGCTAAGCTGTTTATTAACTTCTAGAAATTCACTCTCACCTTTTGCCTTACAAAAAGCAGAATACTTTCTGGCTTGACCATATCATCAAATCATTGTTTTGAATGAGAATAAATGAGCATGACTGGCCAGAGGAGTGTATTTAATGGATGCACATTTGCCTCTGGGTTTTAGGATGACTATATTCTGTTTTTGTTTCTTTGAAGTAGTTCCCTCAGCTGTGATGTGTAACATGGTTTGAGGTCCTTATAGGTAGCTTGTGACCATGTGATCTCTGAGATACTTGTGTTTTTCCCAACAACTTTTACCAGTGTAGTTTAAATATACTCTAATATTCAATAATCTAAGCATGTAGAATGAAATAAATTATTTTGGATATTCTGGCATTGTATCTAGGTGTTATATTATCTGTGGATTAAAACTACTCCTTTAATGCTTTACAAGGACTTTGCCAAACTAAACCTCTTAAACAGAATGGATTAGCCTACTAGTCATATTGCTTCAAACATACCAATAGAGAAAGAGGCATCCTGCTTATATTCTACACCTACTTTTGCCTGCACACATTAATATTTGGTCTTGTTGGGTTCCACAATAAGAAAGCACACCCAAGAAGCCCAGGCGTGTCTGCCGAAGTCATCGTCACATTGAAGAGCAAGTCTGGGTTCCAGTTGAGCCTTCATAGGCACTAATGAGGAGTGCCCCATACTGCTTCCTGAGAGACTCTGCTTGTGAGGGAAAACAGAGGCTCCCCCTAGAGTGATTCCAAAGCAGTTGTTTGACCATACTTAAGCCGGGCGCGGTGGCTCAAGCCTGTAATCCCAGCACTTTGGGAGGCCGAGGCAGGTGGATCACGAGGTCAAGAGATCGAGACCATCCTGGTCAACATGGTGAAACCCCGTCTCTACTAAAAATACAAAAAATTAGCTGGGCATGGTGGTGCGTGCCTGTAATCCCAGCTACTCAGGAGGCTGAGGCAGGAGAATTGCCTGAACCCAGGAGGCGGAGGTTGTAGCGAGCCGAGATCGCGCCATTGCACTCCAGTCTGGGTAACAAGAGCGAAACTCTGTCTCAAAGAAAAAAAAAAAAAAGACTAAAATATTCAATTGCTGTGTTGTTCCTGAGGACAGTTCTCTTGGGGTACGGGGCAGGAAATTAGATAATGCCATCTGATGGGCATGTGACTTTGAAAGGTTGACAAAAGGTTGAAAATTCCACCACAGCCAGCTCTTCTAAGAGTTGTTCAAGACATGCAAAAGTACCATTCAAATAAGTTAATGAGGTAAAGGTGGACACCCTTTTGAGGGTGTTTAAGAACAAAATTCAGAACCTTTGGAATTTGTATCTGCTATGATGAGCAATTGCCTAATCTTTTTCTATTTTTTTTTTGTCTATGATTTCTAAATGTGTTTTAATTTCATAAAAAAAAGTTTTTAGGGTGATTTTGAAATTAAGAAGATAGTAGAGATTTTCTTTATACTCCCTTCCCCCACACATGGATAACCTCCCTCGTTATCAACACCCTCCACTGGAGTAGGACATTTGTGACAATTGGTGAGCCTGCACTGATGCATCAGAATCAATAAAAGGCCATAGTTGACATGAATGTTGTACATTCTGTGGATTTGACAAATAAATAATGACATGGATCTATCATTATAGTGTCCTACAGAATATTTTCACTGCCTTAAAAAAATCCTTTATGCTCTGGATATTCATCCTGTCCATAAAACCCCTGGCATCAAGTGAACTCTATATGGTCTCTGTAGTTTTGCTTCTTCTAGAATGTCATGGTTGGAATTACACCATATTATTGCCTTTTTCTGTTGGCTTCTTTCACTTAGTAATATGCATTTAAGATTCCTCCATGTCTTTTTATGGTTCAGTAGCTCATTTTTCAACATGATGAATAATATTTCATTATCTGGGTGTACCACCCTTTATTAACACATTTACTTACTGAAGTACATCTTGGTTGCTTCCAAGTTTTGGAAAGTATAAATAATGTTGATGTAAACATCTCCAGCAGGTTTTTATATGAACATAAGCTTTCAACTTTTGGGGGTAAATATCAAGCTGAGTGATTGCTGGATTATATGGTAAAAGTATGTTTAGTTTTTTAGAAACTGCCAAACTCTCTTCCAAAATGGGTGTGAAATTATGTGTTTCTACTAGCAATGAATGAGCATTCCTGTTGCTTGACATCCTTGCCAGCATTTGGTGTTGTCAGCATTCCAGATTTTGGTCATTCCAATAGGCGTGTAATGGTACCTTATTGTGGTTTTAATTTTCATTTCCCTGATGGTGGAGCATCTTTTCTTATGCTTAATTGCCATCTATATCTCTTTTGGTCAGGTTTCTGTTAAGATCTTGACCCACTTTTTTTTTAAGTTAAATAATGTCATGCTTTTGTATTTTATCTTGGAGGGGAGTCAATGAATTCTAGGGGTTTTTATATGCTGTGGATGCAAGTGTTTTGTTTGATATGTGAATTACAAAAATGTTTTCTTTGTGGTTTGGCTTTTCATTTTGTTAATGATTTTTTTGAAACGGAGAAATATTTCATTTTGATGCAGTCCAAATAATTGGCTTGTCAATTTTTTACTTTGATGGTTTGTTCTCCTTGTGTCTGGTTTTATATATATATATATATATATATATATATATATATATATATATAATTGCATTTTAGGTTTTGGGGAACATATGAAGAACGTGCAAGATTGTTTTGTAGGTACATACATGGCAATGTGGTTTGCTTGCCTTCCTCCCCATCACCTATATCTGACATTTCTCCCCTTGTTATCACTCCCCAACTCCCCACCCCCCACTGTCCCTCCTCTAGTTCGCCCCCTAACAGACCCCAGGGTGTGATGCTCCCCTCCCTGTGTCCATGTGTTCTCATTGTTCAACACCCGCCTATGAGTGAGAACATGTGGTGTTTGATTTTCTGTTCTTGTGTCAGTTTGCTGAGAATGATGGTTTCCAGGTTCAACCATGTCCCTACAAAGGACACAAACTCATCATTTTTTATGACTGCATAGTATTCCATGGTGTATATGTGCCACATTTTTTCTGTACAGTCTATAATCAATGGGCATTTGGGTAGGTTCCAAGTCTTTGCTATTGCAAACAGTGCTGCAATGAACATTCGTGTGCATGTGTCCTTAGAACAATTTATAATCCTTTGGATATATACCCAGTAATGGGATTGCTGGGTCAAATGGAATTTCTGTTTCTAGGTCCTTGAGGAATCGCCTCACTGTCTTCCACACAGTCTTACACTGTTGGTGGGAGTTGAACTAATTACACTCCCACCAACAGTGTAAAAGTGTTCCTATTTCTCCACATCCTCTCCAGCATCTGTTGTCTCCAGATTTTTTTAATGATCGTCATTCTAACTGGCATGAGATGGTATCTGAACGTGGTTTTGATTTGCATTTCTCTAATGACCAATGACAATGAGCATTTTTTCATATGTTTGTTGACCTCATATATGTCTTCTTTTGTAAAGTGTCTGTTCATATCCTTCACCCATTTTTGAATGGGCATGTTTGTTTTTTTCTTGTAAATATGTTTTAGTTCCTTGTAGTTTTGGATATTAGCCCTTTGTCAGATGGGTGGATTGCAAAAATTTTTTTCCCATTCTGTTGGTTGCCGATTCAGTCTAATGATTGTTTCTTTTGCTGTGCAGAAGCTCTGGTCCATGTGTCCACCTTAATTAGGTCCCATGTGTCTATTTTGGCTTTTGTCACCAATGCCTTTGGTGTTTTAGTCATGAAGTCCTTGCCTATGCCTATGTCCTGGATGGCTTTGCCTAGGTTTTTTTTTGAGGGTTTTTATGGTGTTAGGTCTATGTTTCAGTCTTTAGTTCATCTGGAGTTAATTTTAGTGCAAGGTGTCAGGAAGGGGTCCAGTTTCTGCTTTCTGTGCACTGCTAGCCAGTTTTCCCAACACCACTTATTAGATAGGGAATCCTTTCCTCATTGCTTATTTTTGTGAAGTTTGTCAAAGATCAGATGGTTGTAGATGTGTGTCATTGCCTCCGAGGCCTCTGTTCTGTTCCATTGGTCTATATTTCTGTTTTGGTACCAGTACCATGCTGTTTGATTACTGTAGTCTTGTAGTATAGTTTTAAGTCAGATATTGTGATGCCTCCCACTTTGTTCTTTTTGCTTAGAATTGGCTTGGCTGTGTAGGCTCTCTTTTGCTTCCATATGAAGTTTAAGGTAGTTTTTTCCAGTTCTGTGAAGAAGGTCATTGGTATCTTGATGGGTATAGCATTGAATCTGTAAATTACTTTGGGCAGTATGGCCATTTTCACAATATTGATTCTTCCTAACCATGAGCATGGAATGTTTCTCCATCTGTTTGTATTCTCTCTTACTTCCTTGAGCAGTGGTTTGTAGTTCTCCTTGAAAAGGTCCTTTACATTCTTTGTAGTTTTATTCCTAGGTATTTTATTTTCTTTGTAGCGATTGTGAATGGCAGTTCGTTCTTGATTTGGCTCTCTTTTTGTTAGTCTGTAATTGTTGTATAGGAATGCTTGTGATTTTTGCACATTGATTTTGTATCCTGAGACTTTGCTGAAGTTGCTTGTCAGATCAGGAGATTTGGGGCTAAGATGTTGGTTCATCTAAATATACGGTCATGTCATTTGCAAATAGAGACAATTTGACTTCCTCCTTTCTTAATTGAATACACTTTATTTCTTTTTCTTGCCTGATTGCTGTGGCTAGAACTTGCAATAATATATTGAATAGGAGTGGTGAGAGAATTATCTGATAAAAGACATAATCCAAAATGTACAAATAACTCTCAAAACTCAACAATGAGGAAACAAAAAAATGAGCCATCCTTGTATCCTGGCCCATTTTTTTTGTTTTTTCATTGTTGAGTTTTAAGAGTTCTTCATATATTTTGGATTATAGTCTTTTACCAGATAGGTCTTTCGCAAGTATTTTCTCCTGTACTGCAGCTTGTCTTCTCATTCTCTTAATAGAGTTTTTCACAGAACAGAGGGTTTTTCTTTTTTGTTTTTTGAGATGGGGTCTCACTCTGTTCTGAGGCTGGAGTACAGTGGTGTGATCTTGGCTCACTGCAACCTCCGCCTCCCAGGTTCAAGTGACTCCCCTGCCTCTGCCTCCCAAGTAGTGGGAATACAGGCATGTGCCAACACACCCAGCTAGTTGTTTTTAATATTTTAATAGAGACAGGGTTTTACCATGTTGGTCTCAATCTCCTGACCTCATGATCTGCCCACCTCAGCCTCCCAAAGTGCTGGGATTATGATATACATTAGCACCCCCCCAAAATGAAATACATAGATGTAAATCAAATAAAATACATATAAAATGTGCAGTTTTCTTCTATATAAGGAAAACTAATGATATTATGTTTTTATTTGGTATTTTACTTGTTTATTGTTGGTATATAGGAAAGGAATTAAATTTTATATGTTAAACTTGTACCTTGTGACCTTGCAATAATCATTTATAGTTCCAGGAGTTTTTTTCTCATTTTTTCAGATGTTCTATATACACAGTTGTATCACCTGCAAGCAAAGATAGGTTTATTTCTTCCTTCTGAATCTGTATTTCTTTTTTTTTCTTTTTTTTTCTTTTTTTTTTCTTTTTTTTGAGATGGAGTTTCGCTCTTGTTACCCAGGCTGGAGTGCAATGGCGCGATCTCGGCTCACCGCAACCTCCGCCTCCTGGGCTCAGGCAATTCTCCTGCCTCAGCCTCCTAAGTAGCTGGGATTACAGGCATGCACCACCACGCCCAGCTAGTTTTTTTGTATTTTTAGTAGAGACGGGGTTTCACCATGTTGACCAGGATGGTCTCGATCTTTCGACCTCGTGATCCACCCACCTCGGCCTCCCAAAGTACTGGGATTACAGGCTTGAGCCACCGCGCCCGGCTGAATCTGTATTTCTACTATGTCTTTCTTGTCTTACTGCATTAGCTGATAATTCCAGTGTGATTTTGAAATAATTGGTGAAAGGGGAATATCCTTGTCTTGTTTCTGAGCTTAGTGGAAAAGCATTAAGTTTCTCACTATTAAGTATGATATTAGCAATAAGTTTTTTTAAAAAAATATTCTTTATCAAGTTAAGGAAGTTTTCTGGTTATTTTAATTTTTTCCAAATTTATTTTATGCATGTTAGGTAAATCAAGTATTTACTCAATATGTAGGAAACATTTACTTAGTAGTCATTTGTCACAATTCTACCTTGATTTTGTTGTTCTGTGTTGTCTGTGGTATTTTGTACCTGGCTACCACCACTGAGTTACCTGCAAGTCACCTTAAGAAGTTAAGAACAAAACCCCAACTGTTTTGAAGCTTGCAAATAGTGCCAACATTAGCTACAACAGGTATTCTTTCCTTCAAAGTCTAGTGCCCTCTGTGATTTGGGTATTAGGAGTAATATGATGAATAAGATTACCACTGACATTAAGAACCCAGCAACTAGAATGATCATCTTTCACTCATTTCTTCCTGCTCTTCACTTCCCAAATTAACATGTCAGTAAGTCTCATGAACACTGACTTCAGAACAGGCATCTCTGCCTTCTTCACCCCAACACCTATGGCAAGCCACTGTTATCTCTTGCCTAAACTGCAAAACCTCCTGACTCACATCTCTGCTTCTCTATGAAATATACAAGATGATCTTTTAAATATATAAATAAAATTGTGTCATTATCTTGTTTTTACAACATTCAGTGATTTTCTATTACCTGTAGAATTAAGTCACAATAACCTGCCTACCCTACACAGCTTCCATCTGGCCACCTGCCTCTCCCTCCTTCCTTTTATCTTTCACCACTGTGCTCTTAGATCATTCTTAGATCACACTACTTTTTTTGACGCTCAAACTCTTTCTTGTCTTAGGGCCTTAGTTATTCCCTGGGACGGAAATGGTTTTCCCCCTGTTAGTCATATGCTGGCTCCTTCTGATTGTTCAAATCTAAGAGCCTTTCCCTGTATACCTAATGTAAAGGGCCTCCCTTTTACTAAGTTCTATCACTCTTTGATAATTTTTAAAATTTATTGCTTGGCTGCTTGCATGTTTGAAAGGGAAAAGTAGCCCCTGATGTCTAGGAACTGATCTAATCCATGCCATGGGACCTCAGCATTGTGAGAAGCTGGTCTGGAGCTCACAGGTAGCCCATATTGTTCACCCATTAGATGGAAATAACTTTATAGAGTACCAACATGAAACATGGTCACTCTAATACCATAATAAAGTGAGTGAAAATAATGCTACATCATTATTTTATTTAAAAGTAGATAACAATTTGTGGTACTATATAACTCACAAAATGTCAAACCATCTTTTGGTTAAAATGAATGAATGCTGCTTTCCTACCAATCATAGCTTTATTTTTATTATAGTCAGCTCCTGCTATAGATAAAATTTATTGAGCTGTCCAATCCTAGAATTGCTTCTACCTTCTGACAGCATCCAATTCAGAACAAAGCCTTGCTTTCTTAAACCCTCTCCAGAATCACCTAATAAGCCCACACTCTTTTTAATAAGCCTTTACTAATGCCCTTACTTAGGAGGCATCTTACTAAGATATTTCTTGGTTCCCTGTGGTGTGTGTTCTTCCTTGTTACAACAATTAATAAATCTACTTGTTCAAGTAAAGGAATGCCCTTATAGTCTTGCCCTGGAGGGCATTGACTTGTTGTTGGTTGGCTGTTGGTTTTCTGACTGTCTTCAAATAGAAGATGAACTCCCTTAAAGCCTTGTTGTCTCATTTGCTATGACTGCATCTGCAGAGTCTTAAATAGACCTGCCACTTACAGGACCCAATACTTGTTTGTTGAATTACTTCTTTGGTCTCTTTAACATGGAAATTTAATAAGCTGTAGAACAGTGATTTTCAAATAAGGATCCTTAGCCTAAAGACCTCAAAGTTTCACTTGATGGATTGCAACCTGAACCAGAAATGTAAGTCCTTTATTTGCTTTTTATAGACAAGTGGCACACAAGCCACTGGACTTGGATTTTCACCATGCAATTAAGGGCTGGCTACCTTATTAAGAATTAAACAATCTTAGCATTCATTAGCTAAAAATAGCGTATAATTACAGTTACTCAGAACTGAAATGGAATAATCTAGAGTCTGGCTGCCACATTGTGCTGGGCAATGCTTCAGATTCCCACGGTACATGCATATGAACAGGTGGTAGAAATTCCTACCTGATTTCTGTTGGATATAGTTTTCAACTGATGAGAGTTTTAATTTTTTTTTTTTTTTTTTTTGAGACGGAGTCTCTCTGTGGCCAGGCTGGAGTGAAGTGGCACAATCTCAGCTCACTGCAACCTCCACCTCCTGGGTTCAAGCGATTCTCCTGCCTCAGCCTCCCAAGTAGCTGGGACTACAGGCATGCACCATTATGCCCAACTAATTTTTCGTATTTTTAGTAGAGGCAGGGTTTCACCATGTTGACCAGGATGATCTTGATCTCTTAACCTTGTGATCTGCCCACCTTAGCCTCCCAAAGTGCTGGGATTACAGGTGTGAGCCATTGCGCCCAGTGAAGAGTTTTAATTTTTAAAGTAATTTGTTATAAGTTTATTTGCAACATTTGCAATTTAGTTAATTTAGATTTCTTACTTTGCTATGTAATGGGACATAATTGCATCAATGCACATTTGTTAATAAATTTCAGACATTTATGCTTTACAGTTCAAATATTAATCATCTCTTTTCCTTCTCATTTTCTTGCTTCCCAAATTTATTTGTACAGTGATAATTCAATTCATTTTCAGTGTTTGCAGGAAAATAGGCAGGCTTCAAGCCTTTTTTTTTTTTTTTAATAGCTAACTGTGTCAAGAGCAAAATTAGTTTGAGGATAAAATGTCTAAGAGAACTCTGTTACTAAGTCACTAAGTCTTCAGGCCACGGACCTTGTGATTCAGCTATGAGTTTAGGTAATATAAACCTCTTCTGAAAGCAAAAGACGACCAGTACATCTGCTGTCCTATGACTTATGACAAAGGAAGAGTCAATTCAGATCTGTGACCCCTCTTTTTGTCTCCCAGTCTAGCAGCTATTTTGTTTACCTAGATTTTAGCAGCAACAAGCTTTCTTTTCAGTATATACAGCTTTTTTTTTTTCTGACAGAACAGTCAAAACAGTTATCTGATTACCAAGGTAATGGCAGACACTAAGTCTTTCTCGGTGGGTTTCCTAGATTCGGAGATAATAGAATCATTTTCAAAGAGTCAAAGAAATTATTTATTATGTAATAAAAACCTTTAATTTAGGAGGACTGTTTCACTCTTTAATATGTGTTTTCCCAACCATCACACTTTGCACCAATTCAGCAGGGGTTAATGTATAAATGTTTCATTTCTAAGTTACTAAGTGGATGTCTTTCAAAGGATTTGATGTGGAGTAGAACACATAAAAATAATATTTGTTACTTTTTTTGTTCCACTCATAGACACATGAAACTATAGCTTCTAATCAATTCAAACTGATATTTATTTTCGTATTTTTGCTTTCAATTGTTTTTGTGAAATTACACCTAAATACATAAATCGATTAGAACTTAAAATACTGCCTGACTAATGTGTTAGGATAAAATTTTCAGGAGAAAAGAAAAATATAGTAATTTCTCTAGAATTCTAGTTCCTCTTCCAAAAGTCACAGCTGCTGCCTTAAAAAAAAAAAAATCTTTGTTTCATCTAGAAAAAATAGGTATGATTAGCTCGTCCTTCTATTTAGGTACAATGTTGACATAATGGGCTCAAAATTTGACAAACTGTACAAATACTACTACATTACATATTTTAAAGGCTATGAAAGGGACCATAAGACACTACAGGCTTCAATCTATCAATGGGTCAACTAACCCATATTACATGTTGATGTATACTGTGGTTCCAGGCAGGCTTACCACATGTTATAAAGTGATATTTAAGGTTTGTGATTATTTTCTCCATCAGAAAAATTTCAAATAGGGAAACAAAGATAACACATATATGTAAATTGGATATCAAAAATAATAAGTAATATATTATCTAAATATTATAAAAACATTAGAGCAGTTTTTCTCAGAATATAGGCTAGAGGTCTTGGGAGGCCGAAGGTGAGGACAGGGGAAAGGAGTGTTGTAAGGCCTTTTCAGTGAGGTCTATTTTCAAAATAATACTAAAATGTTACTGCATGTTCTCACTCTCGTGGGAGCTAAAAGAAGTTTAGCTGATTGAAATACAGACCAGAATTGTAGGCTGGGTAAGCAGGGAAGGGAGAATCAGGAGAAGTTGGCTAATGGATACAAAATTACGGTTAGACAGGAGAAATAAGTGCTAGTGTTCTATAGCACTGTAGGGTAAATACGGTTAATAATAATTGAATGTATATTTTCTTTTTTCTGCTTTTTTTTTTTTTAAGACAGGATCTCACTCTGTCACTCAAGCTGGAGTGCAGTGGCTCACTGCAATCTCAACCTCCCTGGCTCCGGTGGTCCTCCCACTTCAGCCTCCCAAGTATCTGGAACTACAGGTGTGCACCACCACACCTGGCTAATGTTTTGTATTTTTTGTAGAGATGGGGTTTTGCCATGTTGATCAGGCTGGTTGCGAACTCCTGGGTTCAAGCAATCCATTTGTCTTGGCCTCCCAAAGTGCTGAAATTACAGGCGTGAGTGACCGTGCCCAACTTAATGTATATTTTCCAAAAGCAAGAAGAGAGGACTTTGAATGTTCCCAAAACAAAGACATGATAAATGTTTGAGATTATGAATATGCTCATTACCCTGATTTGATTATTACACGGTATATGAATATATCAAAATTACTCTGTATCTCATAAATATGTTCAGTTATTATATGTCAACAAAAAAAGAAAAAAAACTTTACCCCTTTTCATTCTCATTCTTTCATAAGGATACAGTGGAACTTTTTGAGACTACATGACATGAAATATTGAAATAGATGGAATGCAGAAGCAGATATAAGCCTCGGTCTATTTTTTTTTTTTTTTTTTTTTTTGAAATGGAGTTTCGCTCTTGTTACCCAGGCTGGAGTGCAATGGCGCGATCTCGGCTCACCACAACCTCCACCTCCTGGGTTCAGGCAATTCTCCTGTCTCAGCCTCCTGAGTAGCTGGGATTACAGGCACATGCCACCATGCCCAGGTAATGTTTTGTATTTTTAGTAGAGACGGGGTTTCACCATGTTGACCAGGATGGTCTCGATCTCTTGACCTTGTGATCTACCCGCCTCGGCCTCCCAAAGTGCTGGGATTACAGGCTTGAGCCACCGCGCCCGGCCAGTCTTCTATTTTAAAAGATAGTGAAAAGATTTGCAAAAACATAAAACAGTACTGTTTTTTTTAAAAAATGTATGTTTTTAAAAATGTAGTTACTTTTTACATTTATGTTAATATTAATTGGTTTATTGTTATTTTTAAATGAGTTACATATTTAACTTTTATCACTTTAAATATCCACATATGTAATCTACATAAACAATATGTCTTTGCAGTCTTCAATTATATTTAAAATTGAAAATCAGATCTAAGACCAAAATTGAGAATCACTGCTTTAGAGAAATGCTAGATTATTTATGTGGTTATTATGTAATACATGTGCCCTGTGGCTTCTAAGTTTCTGGCCAATTTATCAACCTCATTTAGATTGGAGTAGCATGTTATTATTAAGTTAGCATTCTTTTAGGTTGTCTACAATTTGTGATACTAGATTTTATTTTTTTATTAATTCATAGTACTGGTCTTTAGAATATAAAGCATTTTCTTCAGAGAATGGATGAGCTTTTGATTATTCCACAAATGAAGTACATTTCCTTGGGTCATGTCATGAAGTGATTCTGTACCATAAATTGTTACATATTGTCATGGCCCATTCGGATGTGAAATGTGTTGTCCGTGTTACTAATAATGGTTTAACTTCCAAAGTGAGTGAATAATTTTTTTTTCTTGTAAATTTCAAGAAACGTAGATTGGAGATTTTGTCTGTGTTAACATCATTCTCACTCACTTGCATGCCAATATGCCTATTTAAGTGAAAAGGAGCAGATGAGGTTGTAGCCAGCTTTCTGGGAAGGCACCTGTGGTGTGTCCTGAAGGTAAACTCCATTTGTCTTGCTTGTGACAGTGGAAGTGGAGAATCTCTAAAGCAATTAATGTAGCATGTAAATAAGTGACTAAACTCAATGCACACTAATGACTTCATTGTTTTTGCTTGATCTAACTAGAGTTTATGCACAAATGATAACTGAAATAAAGCCTAACATTTTCTACAAAGTGCAAGCAAAATCTAGCTCATTGCAAAATAAAACAGCATTATTTCCAAGGCTTCACATGAATCTATACAGTTTGAAAAGGAGGAAAATTCTAAGAATAGTATTTACCAAGCGAAAGCCTTTGATCTTCATTAAATATAGAACACTAGTTTCTTCCATGGTGAGTGAGTCATGTCAAATGTAAAATTTATTGAATCATAGAACCGAACTATTCTATGCAAATCCTAGATGTAATGTCTTCATGTTAATAATTAATGAGAATTTCTGCTATTTATTGACCATTGAATCTGTGCTAGTTTCTCTGCTAAGTGTTATATTTTATCTTATTTATACCTTATGGAAATTTTCAAACGGTATATACTGTTATTACTCTGATTTTATGGGTGAAGCAGCTGTGACTTAGAGAAGTTGACTAACTAGCTAAATCTAAGTGCCAAGGCTGTAAAACCAGATCTGTCTGATTTCACTGCTGCATTCTCACCACTAAGTTATTCTCTCCCCGTACTCACTTATTACATGCATTTGATTGGCAAAATTCATTTCTCAGGAAAGGACACCCAAACACAGCCAGATTAAATGGTTTGTACAAAGTCACGAAATAAGAAAAAAAATCTGTATGTCTTCATTTTCTTCCTCAGGGGGACGTGTGGACTCAATCTAGGATATGGGCTTAGATATCATTATTTTCTGAATTTTCAGAATGCTTACTTACAACTGTGCAATATAACTTATGTGGCATGTATAATATACTAGTGTGTGTGTATGTGTTCTCAATGGACTTTGTCTTATATTTGTTAATCTTTCCCACAGTTCTTTGCATCTAGTTAGGCTGCAAGATGTGTTAGTTTAATCACGGAATGACTAAGTAAGAAAATGGCCCAATACAGTGCTTTCCTGAATGCAAGCTCTAGGAATTACCAAGAGCTATAAAAGAGGAGAGAAAGCAGCCCCCATTCACTGGCCATGCACTTCAATATGAGTCCTCTGATACTTTTTTTCATGTTGAATTATTCACAAGCATTATTTTGGAAAAAATGCTTTTATTGCTAGAGAAGTTTCTGTTTGTTTTTAAAACACCTGTTTATACTATGTCAGATCCCATTTTCTCAGTTTGAAATTAGCAAAATTCAGTTGAGTCTAGTGATTTTTCTAGAATAAAGGCTAAAATGTGGCTTAAAATACGTGAATTCTGGTTCTGATTTTACCACTTGCTAGCCACATTTCTATGTGTTAGATCACTTATCTTTTAAATTACATTTTTATATACTTTGTCTTTCTTTTTTTCTGCTTGTTTTGTTTTTCTTAATTTTTTGAGACCAGATATTTCTATTGACCAGACTGGAGTGCAGTGCCATGATCATGGCCTCTTAGGCTCAAGATCTTCCCATTTCAGCTTCCTGAGTAGCTGGGAGTACAGGTGCTGCACTACCACACCCAGCTAATTTTTTATTATTATTATTTTTAGTAGAAAAGAAATCTCACTATGTTGCCCAGACTGGTCTCAAATTCCTGGCCTCAAGTAATCCTCCTGCCTCAGCCCACCCCCCGCCGCCCCCCGTGTCCCCCTCCCCAGCAAAGTACAGGAAAGAGCCACAGAGTCCAGTCTTTGTACTTCTTCCCAGTTTTGGTAAAGATAAAATAAGAGAGTATATGTAAAAATGCAACAAAATGCATGAAGTGATATATGTTAGAATAATTATTGATTATATTTTGTTAAATAATGTATCAGCAGTTATTTTAAAATCTTTATTCCATCTTCAATGGGACCATGTACATGCTGTGTTCTCCACAGGTGATTTTTAATCCTATTCACTAGTCCTAACACTTACTAATAAAGGTTGTTGCTTTATGAACTAGAAAGAGACATTTTCTGATTCCAGTATACCTAAAAGTCATTATCTAAAGGACTCAAAGATCTGATTCACATCATGTCACATAATTGTGCCATCTAGACCTGAAAGTCATCCGCAAAAATATGAAAAATGTAGACCTATGAAACATATAAATGAAAAATATATAAAAATTTTATTTAAAATACCTACAAAATTATAAACGTTCCTAGTACTAAGTGATCTATAAAAGTCTTAAGGAAAGAAAGCATTTTTACCCAAACATACAGCCATAGGTTTTGACTAGAGTATCACATTGACACATTTGTTTATTTATTCCTCATTTGCTTAACAGGCATTTACTAAATGTCTAATATAACCAGTCCCTGTGCTAGAAGCTAATGTTCCAAAGATGAAGTGGACAGTGGTTCATCCCTTGAGTTGCTAATAATCTAGGAAAAAAGATAAGAAATACACAAACTACAACAAACACAGAGCTATTTGAATAAGTGCCCCAAAAAGCATTATTACAAAGTACCATGGAAACACAATGGAAATAATGACTAACTCTTCCTAGGGAATTTGGAAAGGCTGCAAGAAAGAATAGCATTTGAGCTTGGTACAAAACAATGTGTAGGAGTTTACCAAAATTATTTATTTAAATTGGAAAAGGGCATCCCCAGATAGAAAAGACAGCATGTTCATTCCAGCAAAGATGCCAGGGAACATACCATACTCGAGACAATGTGAAAATTAGAACAAGTCTCTTGAAAAGTAGTTTGACAGATTGTTTCAAGATCTATAAAAGCATTACGTCTTTAGTTTAGTCATTTCCTTTATGGTCGTTTATGTTATGGAAAACAAAGGGAGAAAATTGTTATTTACAAAGCAGAATGCATAATAGAAATGTGTCCATCATTTAAAAAACACAGAATAGGTATGTACATTACAATATATCCCATTTGGTTGATTATTCTTTTGCTACTAGAATAATTATAAATATTCTAAATCATGGAAAATATGTGCCATTATATAACTTATAAAACCAAAGAAAACTGTATCTTTATTACTATAAGCATTTAAAATTATCTGTACAAATAAGAAATGAAGAATCTGAAATGAAAAAACAACAGCATCATCAACAAAAATCATATAAAGTTTTATCAAGGTGGTGGGATTGTGAGTTTTTTTTTTAATAGATTTACTTTTTTGTGGTCATATCATTTATGAATTCAACTAATAGTTACTGATGATTCCATATGTGCTAGAAGCATTGCTAAGCCCTCTAACTGAAAAGATAAAGAAGCTTATCATTTTTTATCATAAATTCTAACAGTTTTAGGGAAAAGCGCTTTATACCTCAATGCCTTTGCTAAAATAATTAACTCTACCATCATTAAAGGCCCAACTTGAATGCAGCCTGTTCCGTGAAATCTTTTGATAATCTATTCATCCCATCATTCCTAATCGTTTCCTAGATTTACCAGTCTACCTCTCCAAATGAAAGTCATTGTGTTTGCTAATTGAATTGGAGGAGCCAGCACGTCCAAGGCAGGGGATGACTGCAGAAGCATCTGGTTCTCAACTTTATGTATATTGGAGAGAGTGTGCCTCAAATAAGGTCTAAAACAACCTACGTCAGGATCACCTGGAGTACATGTTATACATACAGATTTTCACCTCATCCCTGGAAACTATAATTCCATAGATCAGAGTGGGACCAGAAACTGCATTGTTAATAAGCACCCTAGATCTTAACTTTGGAAAATCACTGCTATAAAATATTGAGTCTTCATGAGATAAGTGCATCTGCTGCTGGAATTTTCCCTTGGAACACTGTATTTAGATAAGTGTCCATTTGAAAATATCATCTGTTCACTGATTGTTTTTATATATTCATTTCAAGCTGAGCTTTGTTTCCAACTCAGATTCACAGTTTTGTTAATAGGCAACATTCATTCCATGTGGATTCTGTATGTAAATATGCTTATGTTCATACATGGATTATGAAGTCATCTGTGGCCTTCTGTATAGGTGTCTTACTTAAGTCATTCTTGTTGCATAAAATATTATTGTTTGGCATATTGTCAAGAGTGGGGAAAGGGGTGGATGAAGTGGACTCACACTTGATAATGGCTGACAAGCTATATTCACTGACAAACCAAAGTTTCTCATATGGTCCATTGTTGTGCCTCAACTACATGTAAGGTTTTGTGTTCATTTTTCCTTTTGTTCTTTTTCCTCTTTCCTCCCTACTCTCCATTCTTCCTTTTCTCCAGCTTTCCTTCCTTTCTTCTAATGGTCTTGACCATGAACTATGGTTTTGATTAATGTTTTCATCAATAAGTTACCAAAAATACTTAGTCACTGACTACTGTTTGGTAAAATGTATTGTCCTGAAATACTCAGTTTCTTATTAACCTTATCCTTTGGATCTGAAGGATTGGATCAAAGTGAACAATACATCATCCTTCTGTGGAAGTAAGAGAAATATGTAGCATGCCAAAAACTCAGAAAATGTAAAAATTTGTTAGAGACTGGCAGAAATCTAGAGATTAGCCTGAAATCAGCATGTTTTCGCACCATTAATCTTTGACCTTAAGCTTTCCAACCTCCACCCAGCCTGGAGAAAAACTACAGTTGGAAGATTTCTGTACAGTGTACTTTTTCATCTTCATGAGTCATCATTTCACATGAAATGGGCTGAGGAATTTTCTCTGGGTAGATTTATTGTCAAACAATTGGGGAGGTTTGGATCTGACTTCAGTAGGTTCTCATCTTATAAAGGAAACCTTACTTCTCTCTAGAGGTCTAGAAAGCCATCCTATGAAATCTCCTCTCAAAATAAATGATTTTCTAGGATATACAAAATAGCACTGCCTGTATATCTGCACATTTATGGTTTCTAATTGCAGCAGTGAGGTAGGAACCAATTCAGCCAAGTGCCCTATTTGTAGGCAGGAAAGAGTCATCCTATTCTAAATGCTATGATTTGTACATCACTTCTATCCACATTAATCTTCCTTGCTCCAAAATATTTTCAACTAAAATATCTTATACTTATAAAATTCAGTATGGAAAACTATCCCTTAATGGATGGCTCTAAATCATCTGCATTTTTCATCTCCTCTGTGAAGCCATTCTCTGTTCCAGTATCTCTCTTGGTAAACAACTACTCCTACCAACTTTTCTTTTTCTTTTATTTTCTTAAAGCTTCTAGTTTTTATGCATTAGAAATCTTGTTGATATGGCTCTTCCTAAAGAAGAATTCTGAAGTTGAAACTCCAATATGGTTTCAAGGTTCTTTAAGTATGAAAGATGGAATGTTCATTAACACTGCAGACTCTTGGAATCCGTCTAAGTTAAAGTGAGAATTGGTCTCCAGGGAAAGACCCCAACATCCGGTTATTTAACATGTTCCTTATTGGTTCTTAGGCATCATAAACTTTAAGGACAACTTAGAGTACTAGAGGTAGTTCATATTTGGAGAGAATCTTCAAAATGTAGTCACAGACTTTCAGTTGCTAGCTTTATGTATATATATACATATATATATATACACATATATATATACATATATATATATATATGTATGTGTGTGTGTGTGTGTGTGTGTGTGTGTGTGTGTGTGTGTGTTATTTAATCCCTCTGAGTCCCAATTTCTTTATTTTTAACATTAGCATAATAATTTTTAGGGTATAATGTTAGTGAAAAGATAGCATGAGGCTATAGGTTTTGTTCTTTCTTTTTGCTTTTTAAAAAGCATATACCTAGATAACAACCAGTGTTAAAAACAAAACCCACAAAGATACAGTAGCAGAAAAATACAACAGTATAAGACTGTGGAATTTTACTCACTTAGACATTAATTCCCTTTCTATCTCTAATCTATACTTGCAAATATTAAATTAATAGTTAATAAGAATTTAATGGTACTCCATGGTCTCAAAGTAGTGCTTCCATTATAAGGAGGAAAAGCAAACAATAATAAAAAACTAAGACAATCGGCTCTGGTTTTCCACCACTTCTATTTTTCCCATCTCTTAAAAACTAAAAACAATCCAAAATATTTCCCTATGCTATAGTTACCCTCACCTGGAGTATACTTTCTGACATATGTCTTTGAAAAGTCATCCATGAATCCTATTCATCATGACTGTGGTGCAAATATAGATAAAAAATTTGCATTTAAAAAAACTGCAGCAGCCACTCAAATTCTTCTGAAAGGAGAATACTCAAAGCTTCTTCTGTTGTATTTCATAACCTATAAATACTCATTGGAATATTTTGGAGGATCGTACTTTCTCTCCCTGATAGCAAAGGCTTTCCATGCCTTAATACAACATCAACATGGAAAAAGAGGCGGCTTTGGAGATTTTTGCTATCTCTTATTGAACATCAACTTTTTCTCCTTCCCCTAAGTCTTCCCCCACCCATCCCCAGACAGAGTCTTGCTCTGTCAGCAAGGCTGGAGTGCAGTGGTGCAATATGGGCTTACTGCCACCTGTGCCTCCTAGATTTAAGCAATTATCCTGCCTCAGCCTCTGAGTAGTTGAGATTACAGGCACACGCCACCATGCCCAGCAAATTTTTGTATTTTTAGTAGAAGCTGCGTTTCACTATGTTGGCCAGTCTGGTCTCAAACTCCTGACCTTGTGATCTACCCACCTTGACCTCCCAAAGAGCTGGGATTACAGGTGTGAACCACCACACCTGGCTCACTTTCCCCAAGTCTTATCTTGGCTGATATCTATGATGATTTTTGAAAGCATCTTGAAATTTGTCAGTATCAGGTTCACTGGTTGCTTTGGTAAAGAATGTCACTTTCACTTAACATTTAAAACAAATTATTTAACCTCTCTACATTAAAATCCAGCATCTCTAAAATGAAGGAGTTAGACTATTCAAGTCATAAAAATCTATCTAGTTTTAAGAGAATTGTGACATGTCATATTCTCCCACACACACAGAGTTTGTAATAATAGCCATGAGTTTGTGGCCATCGTGTTATGATCATGACTTCTCTTTTCTTTTTATAGCGTTCTCTTTCTTGCCCTCTCTCTCTTGCCTTCTCTCTCCTCTGCCCTCCCTCCCCCAGCTGTTTTTCTGTGACATTTCCAACATTTCCTTTGCAACAAAGGCATTAGTTTTGCTTAAAGCTACTCCACTGTCCTAGTGCTCCAGCTGGCTCTGTCTTTGAGCCTTGCTGCACTAACCTGGAATTCCACAGGCCTCACAAAGTGTGGGGATGAGCATTAAAGGAGTCCCATGTGGGAAAGCACCAGAAGTTAGTCCTGAGAACTCTGTTCTCAGAAACCTTATCTATGGATAGGGAGACTTGGTGAGAGCCTGAGGACAAGAACTGCAGTTTCTAAGGGGAGAGAGTGGCACCCTGCTTACCCTGAAGCTGTGATGTAGGATGGCCCAAGGTAGAATTTGTTCACTTTCTTGCTTACAAGCTCACCTTTGTAGACAAAGGAGCTTAAGAATTATAATTTGAGGGTTACAAAAGCTTCCTCTCCTTTATATATTTCCTCCTGTGATTCCTATAATTACTCCTTTTTTTTTTTTTTTTTTTTTTTTTTTGAGATGGAGTCTCACTCTGTTGCCAGGCTGGAGTGCAGTGACATGATCTCAGCTCGCTGCAATCTCTGACTCCCTGGTTCAAGCGATTCTCCTGCCTCAGCCTCCTGAGTAGCTGGAACTACAAGCACGTGCCACCACGCCCAGCTAATTTTCGTATGTTTAGTAGACACAGGGTTTCACCATGTTGACCAAGGTGGTCTCAATCTCCTGACCTCGTGATCCGCCTGCCTTGGCCTCCCAAAGTGCTGGGATTACAGGCGTGAGCCACTGTGTCTGGCTGCGTATTCTGGCCATACCTTTAAAAATGCAAATATCATGCAGAGGAATGAAGACTTCAAGCCATTTGTATTGTTAATTTCAATTAGGTTAATTTCTCACTTTAATTTTTTTTTAAAAAAACCTATGAAGAACAGATAACTTAACCTGTCACAGCATTTGAACAATTTGACCCTAATTTCTTTACTAACACACTTTTACCTGACTTCCAGGTCACTATCCTTTGAGTTGTCCTCCTATCTCTTCATCCTCATTTTCTGTTTTTTCCTCTTTTCTGTAACGTATTAAAATTGGAGAGACCAGGGCTTGGTCCTTGGTCCCATCTAAATCTTGCCACTTTACAATATATGCTTCACAATACAGAACATATTTTTTAAATTTTGGGGGGAAGAAGGTAGAAAAGTTTATTATTTAGAACATGGTTTATCTCAGCATTGTTGACATTTGGGTCCAGAAAATTATTTGTGATTGGAACTGTCCTGTACATTATCGAATGATTAGCAGCATCCCTGGCCACTACCCACTAGATGCTGATAGCACCCTCCAGTTTTGACAGCCAGAAATGTCACCAGACATTGTCCAATATTCCCTTGGGTGTGGGGTGAAGCAAAATCACCATCCCAAACCACTGATTCATAGCAGTTGTATATAAAACCTCCAAATGCTTTAATTATTCAAATTGTAAGCTTTGACTTAATTTGGCCAACTCAATTATTTTTATCTGTTTCTTATTTTTTGTATTTTTTATTGTATCTTATTTGTATTTATTTGTTTGTATCTCTTAACGTTACAAGAATCTGAATAACAGGTGTCAACAAGAGAATCTATAAGCCATGTGTTTAGTTTTGGATAACATATGCTTGTTCTGGGGAGGAAACACGTGAAAATTTGCTTTGTCTTTAGTCCCACACCATTATTGGTAAAAACATGGATGTTATTTTGCCTTTGAAGCAACAGTGAACAATAACCTAAACTGAAATTCAAGTGTAGCTCAGCCACTTCTTGCTAATTGCATCCAGCTGAGAAAACTGAGGCTTGGAGAGGTTAATTTGCCGAAGTCTGGGTAAATATACAAATCATTTACTTCTCAGCTCTTTACATTTGTACCTGGAAGAATTACACAAAATTTAGGTGAATCATCACTCCAAACTGTGAAGCTCTTAATCCATGTCTGTATTGTTACTTGCGTTCATAGATAAAAGAACCTCAAGTTGACATAAAATATGAAGGTCTTCAGCTAAGACTGCCAGAACCTTTATTTTATAGTTCCCTTCTTGACCACACCTACCCTATTTTTTTTTTACATAAAAAAAGCAGGCTACATACCCTTCCCTCTATCTTCACCCCTTTTCCCTCAAGATTTTCCCTGAAAACATCTACCAGTCATGTTATTCTAAACTATGTAAAAGGAAACCATAGACTTGAACAAAATATATAAAATGGTACCTAATAAAACTATGTCTTAGTCCTGCCTTTAAACTCAGTCTGTCTCCTCAGATGTAGTCAGTATTAACTGATAATTTATATCCTCACAGATATTTCCTGTAGTCTGGGCAGGGTGGGTCATGTCCTGGTACTTTGGGAGGCTGAGGTGGGTGGATCACTTGAGATGAGGAGTTTGAGACCCACCAGGTCAATGTGGTGAAAGCCCATTTCTACTAAAAAGACAATAAATAAATAAATAAATAAATAAATAAATAAATAAAAATAAGCTGGGCGTGGTGGCACTTGCCTGTAATCCCAACTACTTGGGAGGCTGAGGTGGAAGAAACGCTTGTAGCTGGGAGGCAGAGGTTGCAGTGAGCCTAGATCCCACCACTGCACTCTGTCCTGAGTAACAGAGCAAGACTCTCTCTCAAAAATAAATAAATAAATAAATTTCCTCTGCATATACAACCATTTGTGTGTGTATACATGCATGTGTTATATAAGTGTAGCCTAAACACAATTTAAATTTTATGCCTTTTTCATTCAAATGTATCTGAGAAATCTCTTCATATAAAAACATATGATTTAACACATTGTATTTTACGGATGAAGAGTATTTCACCTGTAAGGCTGTATCATAGTTTATCTAATCAGTTTATTAGCAGTGATTGAGATGGTTTCTAGTTTGGGGCTACATGTAAAAGGCTAAATAGGTGTAGCATTGATATTTTATTATTATTTTCTTTGTGATGACAGGTGCTCTGAACCATAATTTTTTGTAAGAATAAAGTTTGTTGAGAATTATGTTATTATCGAATAAATAGTCTGGATAGAAAAACACATGACAATATTTATAAAATCTTGAAAAATGCTTTATTATTTCCTGGTAGTCGATACTAAATGCTTTAGGAAGAAATTTGCAAAAAAAATCCTGACAGGGTTCAATCTTTCAAGAATGTGTGTAGTTTGAAAAATAGTTCCCAAGACGAACTGGGCTTTCGAATTTCAGCATTCTACAACTCAGTTGCAGTTTACTTATGAGGCACATCTATCAATGTTTATTTTCATTCACTTTTTTTCTAAATAGTGTTGCCTGACCGCAAAAGCTATTAGAATTAGTTCTTTCAAATGCATGAATAGAATATAATTAAAATTTGACAATGAAAAGCAATAAAGATAAGTGCTAGGGTGGCTAGGATACTTTTTCTTCTAGAAATTTTATTCCTGAAGATTGTTCTATCTCCATGATACTGTCACTTGAAACACACTCTGGTCTCATCGCTTACAGCCTACCCGGTCAGACTGTATATATAATCATTCCAGTTACATTAAAGAAATGTGTAAACATATCTGTTATTACAGTATGATCACTGGAAGCAGATGTATTTGGGGATATACTTCCATATTGGATTCCAGATGTGTAGTCGTTTCTTACCAAATAATTATTGTAAATTTCAGAGAAATGGCAGCAAATAAGTACGTATTTTCATCATTGGATAGTACATTTGTTCTTCAGGCTTTGGGAAACAGGATGTGCATCTTTTCGTGCTTGTTTTTATTTTTAGTGATTGATCAAATGGCATATTTATTAGGACTTAAATTGTCTTTAAAGAGGAACACTTGTAATTAGCACAAAAAAAAAACATAAGAATGTATTTCTTAATGTTGCATAATTGTCTTTACAAACTCATCCCATAAAAATACTCATCATGAATATGGCATTCAAAAATGTCATTCATTAACTTACAAATAAAATTATAATTACAATTATAAGCCTTCGAGGAGATTCTGCTCGGAGGGTTGCATGCTAAATGAGCAGTTTAAGGCTTCTAATGTAATATTAGGCAAAAAGATGATAATTATCTCAAGAAAAGCATGTAACAGTTTAAGGACTGAGGGTTTTGTTTTGTTTTAATTTTTTTTTAAGTTTTCCTTCTGCTTAGCAATCACATTGGATTGGAATGTAATACAGAGAAAATGTTCGTGCATGAAACTAAGCTTTTATTTGGGTCGGGGGGTTAGAGGGAGGTCTGTTTTCTTTATGCGGTCTCGGTAGGAGAGCAAATTCAAAAGCCACGACTGCTTAGACTTTTTGAGCGGTGCGCGGGCTGGGCCGTGTACCAACAGCCTCCTCAGCTGCAGACGGAACTGCAGCATCCCTTCTGCAGTAGCGCGTCAGCCATTGGCTCCTCGGTGACACGTGACTGATAGAGGCTTTTCTGTGTCTTTTCTCGCCCATCTGTGTGCAGGGCACTGATAGGCCGGGCTGATGCGCAGGCAATTTATCATCTTGATCTCCCACTGAGTCAGGGAGCTCTCCTGTCACCAGTATTGATTTCAGAGGATGGACTAAATTTCCTAGGATTTCCATTAAGAATTAAGAAAAAAGCTCTAAGCACGCAGGGTAGCCAGACAGACATGGATATGAGATGGCACTGTGAAAACTCGCAGGTAGCTTCTTCTGTCACAGCCGCTGCTGAGCACAGCTTAGATCTGCAGCATGCAGGGTTTAAGATACCAGAAGCCTAAAAACAATAATAATGAAAATAAGAATAAACTCATTTGGATAAACTAATTTTAAGATTTATGTTAAAATATTTCTTCTTGAAGATTGCATGTCAAATTTATGCACGCTGTCTGTGAAATGTAGAAAGGTTGTTTTAAATTTTAAAATGTCCTTAAACCCTGAGCATGGTTGCTTCTAGTTTTGTCTGCTGCTTTTGTGAGCTTCAGGGGTTTATCAGCATGCTTGTGGCAAAAACAACCAAAACTTGTGTGTGTGTTTGTGTGTGTGCATATATATGTCTATATGTATTAACTTAGTTCAAGTAAAAGCATGAATAAAAAGCTGCTTTCAGTACTTGCCAGACTGCTTTATTATTGTTAATGACTTGGTGAAAATTTTGCTTAAATATGCTTAGATTCTGACCATGCATGCTTTTGTGGCAGAGTGGGATTTTCTTGAGCATTTGTAAAGATGGAATGTCTGAGTTAAATGCATGTTTGGTAAATGTATTAGTGATCAATGATTAAACCTGATTAATGTAAATATTTTATGATAAGATGTGAGTAACATTTACTTACACTAATTAATTCTGCTTACTGAAAAAAATGCACGTCTGGAATAATGAGAGTTTTTATATTTCTGAAATTATTAATTTCGATTATTTCAACAATGGTAAGATTTTAATTTTCTAAAATGCCTCCCAGATGAAATAATTAAGAACATTGTTTAAGAGCTTATATCCGAGAAGAGGATTCTAAAGTGTGCTGTTTGTGTATGCGAGAGACCATGTGCATGTTCATGTGTGTGTGTGAACTCCTTGGGGAATTGTTTGATACCCTCCTAGCTAGTCCTCATTCTTGAGAAAAGCAAAAAATGCTTTGGCATTCAAACATTCCCTAGGCCTGTGGGGAATTAGAGCTAGCAGAAGCAAGAGTGTAGCCAGATGGGATTGGCACGCTCCGAGTGAGTGGAGACAATAGGTGGGGGTGGAGCAGATGGAGGACAGAAGGGATTGCATACCAGAAAAAGGGTAGGAGGGTGCCCGTGGGGAAGAGTGTGCTTAATAGTGAAAGAAGCCTGGCCTCTCTTTTCAAGCGAACTTCTGACTGCATCTTCATTTAATTAGAAGACAGAATGTCATGTCTGTGGTGACAACTATTTTCATTAAATTAGGGAAGAAATTCCTTGAATAGAAGTTGCTTTACCAGATTATAAATGGTGTGTTGTCTATTTGTGGTGTTTGTCACATTTTTCTCTTTGCCATGTTCAGGAAAAGCAGAGGCAAAATTAACATTAGGCTATTGTATTATTTTAGTTAGTAGCATCTAAATATAAATATGGCAATTTCTACTGTACTTATTTACCAGACTTTGGATGATTCAAGCATCTATAGGGTTTACCAAATTTTTCCCTAAATAAGTTTTCAATTCCGAAAATGCTTAGAGCCTGTGCTAACTAATCTATTATTTTACCTCCGGCTTTTTAATGGATGGTCATTTACAGAATAACTTTTGAATATTTTATTTATTTGTTGATTTTATCATGCAGTGTGGAGCTTGACCAATACCCAGTTAAAATTCTGAAATGAAATTTCAGAAAAATCTTTCCGCAACCTCCATCAAGCCTTCTGTCACCCTCAACTCCCAGAGATATGGGCATAGCTTTTGCCCAGAAAAGTCAAAGGACCGAAGGAGGATGAAAATCAACTTACTTCTGAACCCTCTGATTTTAATGACTCTTAACAAAATTCTAGTTGAACCCACATAAAATTTTCAATCCTAAGTGCAAATGAATCTGACAAAAATCATGCTGCCAAAATATACCAAGAAGACACAAATTTAAAATGTTTAAATGCACATGTTTTGGGTTGCCCATAGCTCACTTGTCAGCTATTTAGTGGATCTTATATTAGTATGTGTAGAGAATTTCCATTCTCCAAAGAAAGTTTCCATGCTTAAAGTTCTTTTGATTTATCCTTTGAATCTTGGCTTGACAAGGAATGATGACTTAGACAAGAAGAATAAAAAAAATTACTTTTGGTACCTTAAATTCAGGATAATATACTCAGATCATTATGCTAGTTTTCCCAAAGTTGAAGAACAAAGCCAACTTGTCTCTTCAGTCATTTTCCTTCATAGTCTCTCCTTAGATATTAATGGAAAAAAACTCAGTGAGCAGCAACATGCTTCTCACTTGGCAAATGCCCTATGACATTTTTAGAAAGGGAGTCTCCAGACAGACCAATATTTATATTATGGAGGGTAGACTGCTGTTCATTAGGCAAAATTACCCAGTAGTAAAGAATAAATATTTTCATTGACTTTGCACAATCAAGGTTGCCCAGTAGGCTAAAAGACACATTTTCCTTATGAGCAGCATGGAATGAAACTAGAATATCCCTGAACTGTTACTAAATGTCTGGCCACAGTTGCATTTGGCTCAACTGCCAAGCAAACTTCTCACCAAGACATTAACTAGGGATATGCTTACATATTTACAAAATAATTAGTGAGGTAGCATTGCATATTAAAGATGTTCTGGGTAGTTACGATGAAATGTTACTGTCTGTGTCACTTCCATATGCTTCTTTAATTTATGAAATGTGCTCATACAAGAGCATCTGGGTGCATTTATAAAGTACAAGGGCAATCAATTAACTATATGATGGATGCAGTAGGCAGAATGCTAATTGATAGGAAAAGCCCTCTTAGCTGACACTTTTTAGTTTTCAAATGGGAAAAAAACATGTAGCCAAGTACTTTAGGCCTTTGTCTTTATTAAGTTTAAATATTTCAAGAGCTCAGCTTATACTCTGCCCATTTAGAAAATAACATTTAAATGAGATTTCACCCTATCTAAATTAGTGCTCTTAATTCTAGTATTACGAGCACTACCAAAATCCACAGGTGAACAGCCTTAATGAATATTTAATTATGCTTAGATCAAGAGGTGCCTTTTATTGTTTAGTCTCCTCTTTCACCTTCCATTTCTCCTGCTCTCAGTGTTTTATTCCTCTGCTACTCTGCCTGTGGTTTATGGACTCAAACACCAACAGACAGAAAAAGATAGCATTCCATTTGTTGCAGAGCTTGAGATTATTAATCATAAACAAGAAGCATTTTGCAAATTCAAGATAGTATAATAATACCAAGTTTAGATTTATACATTCTTTGGAATTTAATTTTTTTAAATTTATACTGAAGTTACCAGTATTGACCCAGAAAGACTGATTTTACCTTATGCTATCTTATTTACATTTACTTGACAGCTGATATTTGAATCTCCTGAAGGCCTCCTCCTTTCATCCATCTAGCATAGGCAGTGGAGCTAAGGACAATATTGCAGAGTAGGTAGGGAATTTCCAGTATACAGAATAATTGTAGAGAGTCACAGACAGTTACACATTCATGGATATCTCTAGAGTCTTTTAGCAAATTAAAGACAGTATGAGTTCAAACTGTGTAATAACTATTAGAAAGCAGAAATATGAGAGATATTTCATAAACTGTGTATTATCACTACCCATTTCCATTTGCTCCTCAAATTTTCACCTTTAATTCATTTGATTAGCCATTAGTAACTACCTCAGAATTATTTCCCAAAATTCAACAATAGATTTTTTAATTTAAATGTTATGCTATATTTTTTGATCTGTGGGCTAACCCGCAATTCATTTTCTTGGGAATAAAAAACATTCAAATACCTGTCCTATTTTCCCATAACTATAATGTAAAGCCTTTTATTATAAAGTCTCCATTACTTTAAGTATTCATTACTTTGAAGACAAAAACTATATGTCATGGCAGGAATGACTTGAATATTATTTGGCAGAGCCAAAATAAGTCAGTTCCCAAAAGAAATTAGTTCTGAAGTCTCTATGCTCTCACTGTTGTTTCCCCTGCTTTTTTATTAAAGTGTAATGAGTCTCATAGGATTCCACCATCTTGGCTCTAAGCCTATTTCAGATTTTTGATGAAAAACATGATGACGTAAGTTCACAGCCTAAATTTAATAGTAAAGTCATGGGTAAAGCGAAGGCTTAATAGCATGGGGAAATGCATTACCTGGCTGACTTAACATCGTTAAAGTTGAAAATTCTGCAGGAGTGTATCAGTCTATGGCCATGGCACCCTGAATGCACCCAATCTCATCTGATCTCAGAAGCTAAGCAGGGTTGGTCCTAGTTAGTAATTACATGGGAGAGTGTATCAAAGACAAAATTCTTTCCTAGTCAATCATCCAATGAAATGAATTTATTTATAATGAAAAAAATACTTTATATGTAGATATATAGATTACATATATAACATAAAATGTATATATAAGGTATAATTAGATATATTAAACTAAGGCTGCCATTTTGACTTCAAAACCATTTTATTGTCAGATCAAAAATTTTACAAAGAATTTTGATTTTTTTAAAGTGCTTTATTTTGAAGTTGCATATGTATAGCCTTGGGAGTCAATTCTCAATTTTCCATGTATGAATTGTCTACATAATGGATTATCTTGCATGATTAGATGTACTTTCTGGACCACTTACTCTCCATTGGCTTAAAAACTGTTGTTTTAATTACATACTATGGCTCCTTCCATTAGCACAGCTAGATTCGAGTGGATCATCCACCCTTTAGGTTTGTAGTGGGACCACATGTGTATAAAATGTGTGTCTATATAAAATACAGTTAAATATGTAGCTATTAAATAACAGGCTTAAGAGTACATACAGCAAGCCAAAAATTTGGTAGGGAATAGCTACTCTTGGATTTGCCAAGAGGTTTCTTAGCCTTTAGGAAGTGTACTATCTCTTTGCAGAGTGTTGAAAATAAAATATATAAGCAATTACTAAGCACCCTTCTCAGAGATTTTGTACATCGTTAGTTAAGATCTGTTAAAACATCTATTGGATGACTGCATCTATGCCAGTACTCTGCTAGATGTCATGGGTTATGCAAAGAAAAATGATACACTTGCTGCCTTAAAAGTCCAGTTGAGGAATCAGGACAAATATTTATACAACTAGAGGAGCACTGAAGCCCTAACTATTTTTCCCTATAGCATTACTTAATATGTATTTGCTTATTGTCTTGTCAATATATTTGGTCATTGTCTTCTATATATTTCAAGGCAGCTAGGAGAATGGAGACTTCACTGTGGTTCAAGGAGACACATTCATGTTGTTCTGCCACGTTTCCTGTGTTTGTGTAAGCAGCACTTGTTAGGCAGTCACAAATAAAAGGTAACACAAAAGGTAACACAAATAAAAGGTAACACTTGTTATGCAGTCACAAAATAAAAGGTAACACAAAATCAGGTCAAATCAGGTGGGCTACACATATCTTAGTGTCAATACCCGCCTTTCAAATGGCGTTACGGGCACTGAGGGTACTAGAATATCAAGAAAAGTACCCAAGTAGCTTGTCTCAAAATCAGTCAAGGGTTGTTTCCTGCTGTTCTACATGTTCTCAGGACAACATAGTGATTTCTTAAAAGCCAGTTTTCATGCTTTATGAAAAATAAAAGTAATGCAAAATGGATGCAACTTTTTACTTAGAAATCATCTGCATATTTACTGTGTATTCATTCTCTTTATTCATTAAAATGAGCCATTGTTGCTGAGTGTTTTCCTTTAGGAAAAATAAATCGTACACTTTGGCATAACTGCATAACTGTCTCAGACCCTTACGATATAACTGAGTGTTCTTATAAATTGCTCTGGCAAGAATTCTTTGTTTGCCTGATTCTACTTCCTTCTCTAGCTCTTAATTTTCTTTTCTTTTTGGTGGGATGGAGTAAGTGGGTAAGCTTGGTGGGGGGATATGGACATAAACGAGGATCTGGCCTTAGGTGCAACTATTTTGAATAAGTGATAATAATTATGTAAACCATCTACTCCTGTTACAGGAATGCTTATCAATACTATTATTTTCTCAGTAAGTAGCTTAAACTATGGTGAATAATTATGAGATATTTTGTGAACCATTCATTAAAACTGACTGGAATAATACCTAGGCATAAAACATTAAACTGAGTAGCTCTTGATTGCTTTACAAAATCTCAAGCTAGAGAAAAGTAAACTTAGGTCACTGTTTAAAGGAATCCACTGCAACAAGTGTTTTCTAGATTGCTGACTTTCTAGTTTTCCACATAACCAATAAGATTTCAATTGCAAGAGGTGGTGTCATTTTAAACAGAAGGCTATTCCTGCAATAACAAAATAAATACTGACTTCAGCCTATTTCATTCTATTTAGCAAATCCCTAAATGATGCATCAACTCTTTGCAGTACTTTAGGAAGAGATATGGAGGTTTAAATTGATGAGATTAAGTAGAAAATGGTATGCTTAGTTTATTTGAAACTCGAAAATGGGAGGATATTTTCAAAGACATGCCATTCAAACAAGGATAATACATGTTTTATGTCTATAAACATAACAAAAGTAGGGGAGGGATCTGTAGATTGCTTGTTTTGGTTGTGGTTGTATTTCTTTTTCTGTGTTGAATGTATCTGCATCTTTTTCTTTTTTTAAAGAGAATGTATTTTTAACTACCAGTTTTGTCATCCTATATGTAATATATAGGAGTTAATCAGATCAGCATGCTTTTTTTATTTTGAAAATAAATATTTTAATTCAGAATAATTTGATACTCTAAAAATGTTGTAAAGATATTTTAGAGAGTTCTCTTTTTGTTCCTCTGTCCCTAATGTGAATATGCCATATAACCCATTGTACATTTGTCAATACTAAGAAATTAACATTCAGTTAATTTTAATCACTTTTTAAGGTGAATCACTTTTGAAAGTGATTTATTTTTATAATTCTTGTATCATAGATGCCACAGAGTATGATGGTGAAATGTCCCAAACTTTCTTACTCCCACCAATTGCCTAAGAGAATCTTCTCTGGGCTCCTCAGATTTCCTCTCAGAAACATTTAATCAAATGTTTTAGGAGTAAAAACAGTTAACAGGAAAGCAATTCTTTGTTTGCACCTGTTTTTTCTTTCTACCCTTTTAAATGTTAAATTATTTCTGGAGTTGGTCAGAATCTCCTTTCCTCTTTTGGTTTCCTTGAGAAATCTATACAATCTCCAATGCAGAATTCTCTTTTCAGCTTCAGATCTACCCTTACAACTGCTATTAGTTCACCTCAAATTCAGCATGTTCCAGTGTGAATAGATTACTCTTTGGAGCTTATCTAATTTTAGAACACTTTCTTTTAATTGATTTACATGAAGACATTGTACTGGAGTAAGTTCTACATCTACTGGTGAAGACTTAATGACTTAATCTTCTGATACTTGATTTCCTTGTTTGTAAGGTGAGGAGTTCACAGCTCTAATACTTTGTGACTTTGGAGTGTGAATAAATGTGTTTCCTTTAAAAAAAGAAATGCTTTAAAAGAAAATTGGTCTAATGAACAGGCTGCTTTTCATTTTGTTGAATTATCTCACCTGGATTTTGAGATGAATTAGCATCTGGGATTTTCTTACGAGATTTTCAGTTTGAAAATTTTTATTTTGAAGGTAGTGCACAAATGGTCATATCTAGCATTAATTATAGAGCAAACTCCTTTTCCATTTCCATAATGAAGAATACAGACGCTCATTCGGAATCCTAGAAACACGATAGGAAGAAATAACATCCCTTTATCTTGAAAATGAGGAAAATTTCTCAGTGTTGTAGCAAGCACACTTCAGTGAAACCAAAGGTATGGTGCCCTATACTGCTTTTGACCCTTGTGTTCCCAAACTTCTGCTTTTGCTAATTTGGAATGATTTTAAATCTGTCTTTTATGCAACGAATGCCAAAAGAGAAAAATTATTCATTGTAGGTGAAAATATTTATTACCATATGTCGAGAAACTTTGATTCTCTCTGATATTCGTAAGAACCCTGTGGTGTAAAATCACACCAACTGAATCTACTAGATAATTGTCCATGTGAATGCTATATCTACTCTGTGTATTTTAAGGCTTTATATCAATAAATATTTGATGGAGTGCTGCATACTCTGGACTAAAAGTCCTTTTTGCCCAACTCAGTTTCAGATTATCTTTTAAGAAATGAAGTACACTGTGGTTTCTAATGAAGTGGGAAGGGAAGTGCTGACATAAGCAATTGACAGCACAGTCTGAGAAACATTCTTATCACTGATAAAGATTTGTGGAAAAATAAATTTCAAAAATGCCAGATGAGATCCTCTGAGAACAAGGTTTTGTAAGCATTTTTCTATAAATGTGGAAGAGAAAGTCTATATTAGGAACAAAAGGTTAGTTGTATAGGACAAATTATTTTTATGGCTGTTCACAATTTGTATGCAAAAGCTTAGGCTGGGCAGGGTGGCTCACACCTGTCATCCCAGCACTTTGGGAGGCCATGGTGGGTGGATCACCTGAGGTTGGGAGTTCAATACCAGCCTGGCCAACATGGTGAAACCCCATCTCTACTAAAAATACAAGGAATTAGCTGGGCATGGTGGCAGGTGCCTGTAAACCCAGTTGCTTAGGAGGCTGAGGCAGGAGAATTGGCTTGAACCCCGGGAGACAGAGGTTGTAGTGAGCTGAGATCGCACCGTTACACTCCAGCCTGGGCGACAGAGCCAGACTTTGTCTCAAAAAACAAAACAAAACCCACATACAGCTTGCTGGTGTCTATAATAATTAGAATTTTTTTTGGGGGGGGGTTGGGGAGACAGAGTCTTGCTCTGTCACCAGGCGCCAGGCTGGAGTGCAGTGGCGCAATCTCAGTTCACTGCAATCTCCGCCTCCTGGGTTCTAGCAATACTCCTGCCTCAGCCTCCCGAGTAGCTGGAACCTCAGGCGTGCGCCACCACACCCAGCTAATTTTTTTGTATTTTTAGTAAAGACGGGGTTTCACCATGTTGGCCCGGATGGTCTTGATCTCTTGACTTCATGATCCGTCCATCTGGCCTTCCAAAGTGCTGGGATTACAGGCGTGAGCCACCGCGCCTGGCCAATAATTAGAAATCTTCAGCAGAAAAAAAAGTTCTTCTGAGAGACAAGTCAACATACTTAGAACTTTGAGGCCAGGCATGCTGGCTCATGCCTATAATCCCAGCACTTTGGGAGGCTGAGACTGGTGGATCGTTCGAGCTCAGGAGTTTGAGACAGCTTGGGCAACATGGAGAAACCCTGTCTCTACCAAAAATACAAAAAATAGCCAGGTGTGGTGGCGCGCACCTGTGGTCTCAGCCACTCAGGGGGCTGAGGCAGGAGAATCGCTTGAACCCAGGAGAGGGAGGTTACAGTGAGTCGATATCGCACCACTGCACTCCAGTTTGGGTGACAGAGTGAGACCCCATCCCCCAAAAAATAATAAAAAGAATGTTGACATTTATCATTTCAAGACTTTATTTATTTATTTATTTATTTATTTGAGATGGAGTTTTGCTCTTGTTGCCCAGGCTGGACTGCAGTGGCACGATCCCTGCTCACTGCAACCTCTGCCTCCTGAGTTCAAGGGATTCTCCGACGTTGGCCTCTGGCATAGCTAGCATTACAGGTGCGCACCACCACATCCGGCTAATTTTTTGTATTTTTAGTAGAGATGGAGGTTTCACCGTGTTGGCCAGGCTGTTCTCGAACTCTGACCTCAGGTAATCCACCGGCCTCAGCCTCCCAAAGTGCTGGGGTTATAGGTGCAAGCCACCGAAGACTCTGTAATATATGGAAGTTGTAGTGATTACATTTTAATTTGTTGTCCGAATCTAAACAGAGACTGTTTACCTCCCACCAGAATTCAATGGATGCTCTGGAAAAACAGCAGTTTGGACTATAAATTGATATGTACAGTAGAAGTGTAGCTTTTAATATAATCCTATAATGATAGATCTGGCTTCCAGAAAATAGTTAGCTTAAACACTTTATCTTTAAAGCATTCCCAGAACTTTAGGCTTCGAAGCTTTAGAAGCACGGTGCCTCTGTGGGACTAGAAAGAGAGAAGGGTGAGGTTTTGTGAGGTGTGGCCTCATACCTTCTCAGCCAGCTCTTTTCATTGTCTCCACATGATGTATAGGCCTAGGTTTGTTACAGCAGCTCTGGGACATATGACTGATTCAGCATCTGTTACATATTTTATTATTTTATAATAATTCCTCCCACTATTTAAAATTTACTGATATTATTAGCTCTAGGAAAAGTATTAGTGGGTTCTGAAAGAGATTCATCATTTAACTTACCATTCTTAGACATTTTAATTAAAGGGATTGAGAAACTGCCTGAGTTTGTTTTACCTTGTTTTGTTTGGTGGAAGATATTCAAGGATGGGGGTGGGAGGGCTCTTCTAATGGCACATTTCTGTTCTGTGTCTGAAGGTTTGGTGTTTTTGAGGAGTAAAACCCTTTGCTTATTTTCTTTTAAGCCCTTTTTAGAATACTGAAATCAAGACATACTTCACATCTCATTTCGTGACAGATTCAGTCTACTTTCCTAAATGTCAAATAGCTATATCATAGATGTCCATTGTAAAATGGACAGAGACACCCTGTTACCCGCCTCAAACATAAGTGGAGAAACTTTTTTCTTAGCTTTTCTCCTTCCTTCTGCTCATTCTCTTTCTTAATTATTTTCTGTTTGCTTTGCCTCTTTTCTTCTACTTTGCCTGTGCCAGAACTCTGCTAGTGGCATCTACTGTCTTTTTCTGTTACCTTTCTGGCACTAGAAAGGTAAATTTGGAAGCCAATACATAGCAATAAAATTTCTAAGTCACTAGGCATTATTTTCAGACCTCATGGAAGTCAGGAAAATTCACTGAATTCTGTGACATTAAAACAAAGTATATTGAACACAATTGAATTCTTAGATAAATAAGAATTCTGCAGGATTTGTGGATTGAAAAATAAGATGACACATTGTAGGGGTAGCTAATTGGGCAGAAATGGCAGCATCCTCAGGATATACATAATGGAAATTTAATTTTTAGTGAATCCCTGATATTTCCTGTTTTGTCAGTTTTATTTGTATTTTCATTTTCTCATATATATATATATATATATATATATATTTATATATATATATATTTATATATATATATTTCTTTAGAGACTGACTCTCACTTTGCTGTCCAGGCTGAGTGCAGTTTCACAATCATTGCTGACTGCAGTGTCCATATCCTGGGCTCCAGGCTTCTCCTGCCTGAGCCTCCTGAGTAGCTGGGGCTATAGGCACAAGCCACCATGCTTGGCTAGTTTTTTTTCTTTTTCTTTTTCTTTTCTTTTGGTAGAAATGAGGTCTTGCTATGTTGCCCAGGCTGATCTGGAGCTCCTGGACTCAAGTGATTGTCCTTCCTTGGCCTCCCAAAGTGCTGGTATTACAAGGATGAGCCACCATGCCTGGCCATTTTCTCTTTTAAATCAAGTGCCTAATTGTTTGGTGGTGAAATTTTTAGTGATTTCATGTCTTAATGCTCGGGTTTAATATTCATAGGTAAGTGACAAAGTAGTAGACAAAAATGGTGTTCACCAGTAATAACACATGACAGTATCCTTACCTTGAGTAATGGTAAAATAGTTGATATTGTAACTACATTAAAAACAATAGTTATTTCAGGGAACAACTGTAATTTTTAGCAGAAAAGGGAACTCCATGTAACCAATTAATCTTGCTCCATTGATAAAGCATCGGGCCCTATATGTTGTATTTTATCTCTGTCAAGTCATTTCATGAAATAGAAGATTACTATACTTATGTATGTATTACGTATTTATGTATTTCTAACTCATCCTACTTTGAAAAAATTATAGATTCACAGAAGGTTGCACGGTAAGATAAAAGGAGATTCCTCTATCCTTCAACCAACTTCGCTGTCATGTTTACATCTTGCGATAGTCCAGTATCAAAAGCAGAATGTTGATATGGGTACAAATCATAGACCCTATTTCAATGATGCCAGTGATGCCTGCACTCATTTGTGCATGTGTAACTCTATGCAGTTTTACCACATGTGTAGTTTCTTGTAACCACCACCACAATCAAGGTATTTACCCCTACCATTACCAAGGACTCCTTTGTGTTACTCTCCATCACTGCAAGGGAGATGTGAAAGGTCATCTACTCTAACCTACTTATATTAGGATGGGGAGTGATTTGCCCCAGGTCAATGGGTTAGAATGCTGATAGAACTCTTAATCACATCTTAGATTACTGTATCTTATCCTATACCAGTTTCAGGCATTATATATTACATTCCTAATTTTTACAGCAGGCAGTTATTCAGCAAGTTTAAAGAAAATACTCGAAACAAAACTTTACAGAGTTGAGCTGATCGATTTCATTACAATTCTTAGTTTTAAAAAATCCAGATTTCTATTACAGGATGCAAATGGATTAAGACAACATTAACAGTCAATGGAAGCATTAGATTAGTATTTGAAGTGTCTGTATCATAGAGATAATCCTTATTGCTTCATCAGAACTCAGCATAATTGCCAAAAGGTGAGGAGGCAATTGGCTTATATCTATGAAGAATTTAGCTACAAATTATATAATCAATACTCTCCACCCAAAGACTTGCATACCTACTCCCCACCCCTTCGCATACCAAAAACACACCAGATTCTTTTTTCTTTTTTTAGTAATGGGGTCTCACTGTGTTGCCCAGACTGGACTCAAGTGACCCTCCTGTCTCAGCCTCCTCCAAGTGCGTGGGACTAAAGGTGTGTGCCATCACACCCAGCCACACCAGATATTTCAAGAATTATTTCTCCCTTACAGTTTCCCTTTATATTTTAGTTACCATTGATAAAATGATTAGGGTCAGGTTGTGGGGAGAGAGTTGGGAACTGGGGTGTCACAGCATGTAATCTGATCCACTAACCTGTTTCATATCCACTTTGGAAATATTTTGGTACTACTCACCTTTGGAAGTAAATCTGGCTATTAAAGAGAAGAGCAGCATTTATTTGGAAAGAGTATTGGACTGTTCTACTATGTCAGCATCATAGAAATTAGAGATATAAAGACCCTTTGGCTAATTTGTCCTATTTCCATAGAAGTTTCACTGAATATTTTTCAAAAGGCCTAATCTATTTTTGTTTAAAATAAATGAGAATTCAATGCAGATTCTTGTTAGGGCTTGAAACCGCTGATTGTTGTGTTTTCTGGGTTTTCTTTTTAGATACAGTTGACAGTTTGCATAGCTAATTATTGTGTTCTCATGTGTTTAATTCCAGCATTGGTGTAAGCTTCTTAGAAGGGAGGGTGAGGGGAGGAAGGTTCTACTGTGGTCTTAAAGTACATCAACAAGATGTTACAGCAAGGAGTACCAGAGGTTGAGAGATTGACTGTGTGTGTGTGCATGTGTGCACTTTGGAAGATGGGTCAAACTTAAAGCAGCAAAATGAATTTTAAATAACTGCCAGGGTTTGGTAGCTTATAATGCCTTTGTGAAGGGTTCTGTCAGTAACAAAATGCAGGTGATACTGGGGTCCCTTGTGGCCTTGTTTTATGTAGGGCATTCTGTATCATGAGGAATCATTTGCAGCAAGTTTTTGATAGGAAACCTGAAGAACATACGCTGTGAGAAATCCAGCTTTTTCTTGCTGGATTTCAAATAAGTAAATAATTTATGTAATTAAAAAACTGATATTTGTTTACTACTCATTTTCCATGAAAAATGCCTTGTAATTTGAAGACAATTTGTTAATAATTATTTCCTGTACCCAATAGATCGCTTTAAAACTTCCCCATTATAGTGTTTTGTGGATTCCATTTTTGGGGAAAAGAATGCTTTAGTCAAGAATCATTGCCTCTTTTGTCAATGAAGCATGAGTTCAATGTGCAGGTTTTGGAATTTAGAAGCATTAACTGAACCATTTAAGAGCCATCGAGGTAGTGTGATAAAATGATGTATTTTGCATGTCCTTTTGCTGGTAGTGCTAGTGCCGGTGCTTTTTCTGGGGAGGGTAGTGTCGATTTAATGACCAGACTTGTATGCTTTCACTTTCTTTCCTACACTCTAGGATGGGACTCTTTTAAGGAGACCTTCCACAATTCATTAGACTGAAATTTTGTTTTAATGCAATATCTTTAAATAATTATCATGCTTCTTGAAAGATCTGTCAAATTTGAATGAGGAAATTAATGTGAAATTCAGCACAACATTTTTCTAGCTATTCCATATTGGGAGGTACAACTATGTCTGCCACAATGTAAAAATGATTAGTGTTGAATTTATGTGTACAGCTTCTCTTAGAGCAGCCAAACTGGTGAGAGGGGCCACCTAAGAGCAGACATGCATGACTAGATCTCTATATTTGCATAAATAAATAAGAAGAATTTTGTGGTTTCTGGTTGCTATAAGCGACGGAGACAGTTATTTCCAAACCGTTCAAGACACAATGAATGGCAAACATTATGTGCCTAGTGATTTGAACCTCCACATATGAACTCGGTTGAATGCTTGAGAGCCAAGATGAAACTCATACACATTCTTGCAAACCATTGCCATGGCAACATACTTAAAATTTCCAAGGTCGGTCTCCCTCGAGTTTGCACCTGCAGTTAGCTTATTATGAAACAAAAAAAAAGAAGGCTTTCCAATTCAAAAATTCTTTGAAATGGTTGGGACTATGTTTTGAAATAAAGCGGAGTTTAAAAGTCAAAAAGCAAAATAGAACGTTCAGGAAAAAAATAAATTTGCATTCTTCATGCAGTTTGGCTTTTTCCCCTTCCGCTTCACAATATGCTAGGCAAGGACAGAAGCGGATTGTCTACCTCTTGTGAATATTAGGATACTGGAGTTTTGCCCACTTTAATAAGAAACATGTTATTTTCAGCATGCCGGAGAAAACATATGTATTTCTTAGAAAATAATAATGAACGTGATAATAGCCAATATTTGAGTTTCTCATGTACAAGGAATAGTGTTAAGTATATCATCTGTCATGATTTTCTTAATTCCTGCAACTACTGCAGAGATTGACACTGCATCCCTACCATTTTACAAATGACAGGTTAAATAAATCACCCAGGTTCTACCACTTCTAAATGGTAGAGTACAGATCTAATCTTGGGTGTGTCTAACTCCAGCGACCACACATGCAGCAGATTGCTGGGAAGCAGCATTGTAAGATCCCATAACCTGTACCAGGACTTCTCAATTTGTCAAGCAAAGAATTGGTCCTAGGAAACCGAAAAGATGCTACCATGGAGAGCACCTCTCCCTCTCTTCAGGTATACCAGGTGAATCATTCACTCTGGGTAGATACAGCTGGATGCCTACATGGCTGCATCAGGTTCTACCTAAAAATATAAGCCAGTTATACCTTCAAGTCTTTCAGGTAACAAAGTACTCAAGAGAGTAAGACAGCCACCTTTCAAATTATATTACTTCATCTCCATTTCCCTCCCAGCTAACTCAGTGGAACACAAAAGGAGGCTTGGCTTCTGTTTGAATAGATCTTGGAAAACGGAAATTTAGAAATGTGGAATCTTGTTTCAATAAGGATTCCTGGACTAAATAAAATAAGAAAAGCCGATTTGAAAATTATGATGAAAATATTACTGGGAGAGTCACTTACAAATAAATATACTACCTTCACAAAGAACTTTGCATTTGGAAGCAACCAACAGGTCTTGCATATTTTAAGCCGTGAGCCTTGAGTGAGTGCTCTGGTGCACCTGGGCTTTCTCATTTAAGAACCTCTCTGACATCCTTTTTCTTCTAGCCAATTTCTCATTTCTCAAGATAGAGAACATTGATTATCTGGATTTCCAGCTCAAAGCAGATCTGAAGGGGCAAACTGGAAGGAAAAAATAGATCTATAAAGGCTGACAAAAGAGAAAAACGAGATTGAGTGTTCCTAGACTGAAAAGTAAATGAGCAACTTGGGTTCCTACGGGGAAGAGTCAGTGATACTCTTTGAGATCACTGTTTCCAGACCTAGTGCTCATAAAAGGACAACAATATAATCAAGAAAAGTTTGTCTTCTGAACTATCTGTTGAAAAAGCTACAACTATATAAGTTCTCATGATGATAGAAGGTATATTTATATTGAATAGGGTTCTTTCTTGTCCTTAATCAGTAGGCATCTAAGCAATCATAATGAAGGGAAGAGGGCAGGCAGGGATTGCAGAAATGTGCAGGAAGGAAAAGGACAAACCCAGGTGGCAGAGGAATGATCACAACTTCAATGAAACATGTCAGAACTGAGTGAGACAGACTGTAAGTGCAAGGCTGGCGAGGTGAAAGCTATCCAAGAGAGGATATGTCTGATCGCTTAGAGATCTAAATGTCGTGGAAAATAAAACACTGAAATACCTGCAGGAAGAGTTCAGCAGCAGGTGCCATCTCATGAAATGTGTGCCGAGAGGCAAGTTCTCTAATGAAGTTCCTCATTCTCAAATAAGACAATTAGCAAAAGTCTTGTCCTGTTTCTGCCCTTGTATTCTTCAGTTGGTTTTTACTGAGCTTTGTACCAGTCACTGAGTGCTCTCTAGTCTGGCAGCTATGACTGCTGGCATCATGCCCTAGTATTTCTCAGAGGCCTTGCTTAAAATTTCAGTAAGACACAGGGCAGAATTGAAAAAGACAAGTCACATATGAGAAACTTGGAAAAAGTAGCAAATTATTTCTGCTGCTATTTTAGTCTGCCCCATACCCAAACATGAAACTGGGAGTAGTAGAAAAAATAAGATCCATCTGGATGGAGAGCCAGGAGACTGGGATACATTCCTAAGTCCCTCCTGAGCAGTGCCGTGCAGTGCAGTAATTTGATACTGCACGTCTGATGCACACCTGGCCAAACCAATTTAGGGTTTCCCTCTCTTTACCTAAAAGGGAACTAGAGCACATAATTCAAAGAGCCTCCAAATATGATTTGACAAATGCTCAGTTACATCGTGTAGCTAGAGAGAAGAGAAGCTCCTTGTATTTTCAATACACTGATAATGTTATTTTTTTGAGGTGCTTTTACAAACACTGTCCTATCAAACATATAATTTACTCTCTTTATAGAGTATTTAAACATGGAAGTGTGAATTTAGGTGAGAAAATTGTACTTTGTGAAGGGAGTATTTGTCTCTGAAGATTAGGAAGTCCCATGCTAGGAATAAACTTTAATTTCCATATTGCAGTGAGAACAATGTGAAAATGTCTACAGAGCCATTCATTTTGAACGTCGATTGTATCTAGGTAATACTATAATATCTTCCATATTCCAGCTACTGTGCTAGACAGTATGCCTTTCTAGGTCTAGATAATTTAATATGTATAATACTCATGCAAAATAGGTGTACACAATTTCACTTTTACATAGAAAAAAAATCCAGAGAACTTGGGGAACTCGCTCAGGTTACACAGCTAGAAGTGGCAGAGCTGGGATTTAAGTCCAGTCCGCTCACTCCAACATTCATGCTCCTTCCATGCTCAGTAGTGGACAAAGCAACTTGCTGCTCACAGAGGGCCTGCATTTGTTACACCAGGCATCCCCAAACTTTTTACACAGGGGGCCAGTTCACTGTCCCTCAGACCGTTGGAGGGCCGCCACATACTGTGCTCCTCTCACTGACCACCAATGAAAGAGGTGCCCCTTCCTGAAGTGCTGTGGGGGTGCGGATAAATGGTATCAGGGGGCTGCATGCGGCCCCGTGGGCCGTAGTTTGGGGACACATATCACCCTGAAGTTCCACTTTACAATTCAAAGCAGGGATGTCTGGTTACTTAGCATCTATCACCATTTCATCAGTCCCAACTGACCTCTCTTAGGAATTACCTTTGAGAACTATTAGAAGCTGCCAATTTCCCCCACCCATTCATGATTATATGGCAAATTATCCTGATAGAATGCAGGCAGCTTAGTAACTTAAATTGGTGAACTAGAAGTCAAGTGTCAGAGCTCATGATATCTCAAATTAAATCAACAGTTACATACATGTCACTTTCCTTGTATCAAAAAGTATTTTAGCACAGTCAAAAAGACTATCCCCTTTATCATAAATTTCTACTCGTGGAAACATTTCCAGATTTCTTTGACTTATGGAATCATAATAACTGGAAGAGAGCATGTCATTCTCTTCCCTAATTTTACACGTGGACCTAAGGTGATACAGAGTGGTGGTTAAGGTCAAACAGCATTTTTTCTTTGGGCTTTTCTGGCAATGCGAGATCTTTTTTTCCTGCGTAGCAACTCTGGGAGTTGGGACACTACAAATGAAATAAAGAGAGATGAAAAAAATGAAATCAAAGGGAAAAGGAGAAAAGTAAACACTGGCACCATTTATGAGTTGTAGAAATGAAAGAGTACCAGTTGCCTCACAATGAATGGTGGCGGCAGTCACATTTCCAAAAACATTAACATGACCATGCTTCTTCTTGCTTTTCAAATTGATACTTTTTCTAAACAGCTGATAGATCAAGTGTCAGGGAATATAGAGCATCTTTGGTTCTGTCGATGTCTTGCATTTGGAAATGCTTTTACAAAAGTCTAAGGTACTTTTGTTTTGCCTAGTATGATGAGGTGATTTATAATGTTAGGCTTGCTTTTCCTATCAAATCACTTCTATTTTTCCAATTATATTAGCTGGAATCATTTCTGACTCACTGGCCAGATATTTGTCTCTTATATGTCAGGTACTATGGCAGGCCCTGGGGATGCAACCCTGCATATACAGTGTGAACACTTAATGCATGTGTAAAAGATTAATGCTAATTCATAAAATAGATGCTGTCTTCAAACCCAAAATTGGATTACATGCTCCACCATAATATTCTAAATATTCTGAGTCAGAAAATTGTATTTTGTATTCCTTCCCTGTATGACTCTTTATTAAATGAAAATGTTCCACAAATGAGTACAAATGAATGAATGAATGCTGGAAGAATCAATAGATAAATGTTTGATTAGCGCATGCTGTCTTGCACTTATTTCTTGGTATGAATTTTATGGCTGGTCTCAGCCAGTCCTAAAATTCATGCAATATATTTCAGGAAGAAGATAAAGCTTTCATCCTGTAGTTAGCTTTTGAAGGAAACCACTACAAAGGAATACTTTCCTTTTGCAACTAACTAAAATCATTTATTTATTTATTTTCTTCATTTTTTAAATTGCATTTTAGGTTTGGGGGTACATGTGAAGAACATGCAAGATTGTTGCATAGGTACACACATGGCAGTGTAGTTTGCTGTCTTCCGTCCCCTCACTTGTATCTGTCATTTCTTCCCATGCTATCTCTTCCCACCTCCCCACCCCCCCGTCCCTCCCCCATTTCCCCCCAACGGACCCCAGTGTGTAGTGTTCCCCTCCCTGTGTCCATGTGTTCTCATTGTTCAACACCCACCTATGAGTGAGAATATACGGTGTTTGATTTTCTGCTCTTTGACCCAGCAATCCCATTACTGGGTATATATCCAAAGGATTATAAATCATTCTACTAAAATCATTTATAATCTAAAACTGTTGCAAGAGAGTTTGTAAGAGATAGAGATAGTTGGTTGAGGAATATTATATAGAAAAAAAAAAGTAGTTAACTATGTTTTTCTCAGTCCCTTCCGCAGAGTAGGCTTTATCTTACTGCCTTCTTGAAGAACACGAATGCTTCATAAAAGAAGGAAGACCAACTTATTGCAAGATGTTAGCTTTGCCTTCCTTCTAAGCTTCAGTCATTCTCGCATTCAGTTAAAGATAACGTCACATTTTGCTATTTCTCTACCATGCATTTCCAGCCATGGGGTATAATGTGAAGGCCAGTTAGAAAGTTTGTCACTTCTAGAGATGTTATAAGGCAGATAAAATATTTGAAGAAGTGTGATTTTGCCACCATTCTCATTTCCCACTCTTAAGAGTTGTATACCTAGAAAATAATCTGTACTTGCTCACTTTTATATTAAAATTTAATTAGCTGGTATAAATGAGCAATTGGGACAATCATACCTTTTTCATAACAAAAAATGTAGTGAGCTTAGAGTGAAGGACCATTAAGAATTACATTATTTAAAATGTGACGATTCTAGCAAATTCAAGTGTCACGTATAATATTTCTTCTATTTTTAAGGTCAAGATGAATCCCTCACTTGTAACAAAATTATATTTTCACAATTATTTTTCATAGCACAATTATTTTCAAAAAAATACTTTTATTCATGCAGATGTTTTAAGAATATAAGCCAGGTTTTTGAGTGATTATGTCATTTTAAATCAACTCCAGTGAATTCCTGTGTTGATGTCCTTGGGGCATAAAACATAAACTCTGCCCCAAAGCAGCATATGAAATAAAACATATCACTAAGCAGTCTTCATGCTTTTAGATCAAGATGATTTGGAAAGGCAATTACCTCCACTCGTCTAATGCACTAAGAAAATATTGCTCATTTTCTTACAGAAGTTGATTAGCATATTATTAATTCACATAGAAGACAAACCATTGGCAATGTCATAACTACAAACACAACCACTCCTATTGTAAGGAGCATTGTCATGCATCAGTTACACTTAGAGAATCAGTCTCTTGCCCCACCCCCACTTTTTTCTCTCCTTTTATTAACATTGTTTGCTAAGTGATGTTTTTTCCTGTTTATCTGTTCATTTATCTGCTGTAGATACAACAGAGTGGTTAATTTTGGATGCAGTGATAAAATAAATCAGGTTGTCACAATCTAATGAGTAGAACTTAGAATTTAGAGAGAGCTCAAGTATCCCTAAGTCTGTACACTAAGCTCTCCAGGAGATATAGATTGGAGAAAAGGTAACCATTTTCCCAGGCATAGATTGGTGCTGCCTACCTTGTAGGTTATTAGTGAGATCCACACATATGCCCTAAATAAGCAATGTTGAAATGAATCTAATGCTGCCTTAACAGGAAGCAGCCTGATAACAGCATCTATGTGAGGTGCTAGTGTAAGTGAGAGATACAGATGTAATTCAACTGAGGAACAAGAGGACTTCAGGACATGAAAATAAAATGTATTCAGTTAAATGGACATTTGGCTGCCCACTTCAAGCACTATCCAGAGCTCTCCTTTGTAGTGTCATGTGAGGGACAAAAATAATTTATTAGTTATAATATTTTTCATTTTACTTTAAGTTCTGGGATACATGTGCAGAACGTGCAGGTTTGTTACATAGGTATACATGTGCCATGGTGGTTTGCTGCCCCTATCAACCCATCATCTAAGTTTTAAGTCCTGCATATATTAGATATTTGTCCTAATGTTCTCCCTCTTCTTGTCTCCCACCCCGAGACAGGCCCCCATGTGTCACGCTTCCCTCCCCATGTCGATTCGTTCTCTATAATAATAATTTATAATAAAGACCACATCGTGAGCACTTTTATACTTTCCACCATGTCTTCACACATACGTTTTACTCCCTTAACATCCTGTGAGACAGAATTAATTACATATACAGACACATGTGTTTAAATGTATAATATATATATTCATGTTATGTTTAGAACACAGAAACCAGTCCAAGATGGTGTGTACTGCTCATGAAAACCAAAACTGAGACTTGAATTCTGGAATAATATTTATTTTGCATTATTGATCACCATAGTATAAAGTAAGTTGAGGCGTTTCAGCAGTACAACATCTTAAACATGTATTAATGAGCCAGTGTACACCCTAAGGAATGCAGTAGTCAAGTGTAGAAGCTTGGAGTTTCAGTTTGACTAGAACTGGAAAACACTGGATCCTCTCAGCACATGAACAAGGTAACACTGTGACATCTGAGCCAGATCATGTTTACTCTCAATCACCACTGGATAGATACAAGCATAGAGGTACTGCTCAGATATCGGCTTATTTGGGGGCACTCAGTATTAAGCCTTGCATGCATTCAACTCATGAATCAAATCAAAATCAGAAAATACACTTTCTGTTAACTAATTTATCATTATTTACAGCCACATCCATGCTTCTTGCTGTTCTATACTCCAAGCATCCTGTGGGATGTAAGTTCTTAGATATCCCTAAGTTAAAGTATATCAAGGTGATACTGGTCATAGTACTATCCAGTAGAAGAGAAAAGGTTTTTTAAATAACTGGCTGCTTAGCCAAAGGTAAATATGGCTCTTTCAACATTTTTGCTCTTGAATCTTAAAATCTAAGGTTATCGTGTTAATAAAACTGAAGATCAATACATGTTTAATTGTTTTTGGAGAAACAACCAATATGGCTAGTAAATGATCACTTTCATGTACTTATTCCCAAGATGTAATAAGAAATAATCTGACAGAACTCGAATTATTGTTGTGTGAGAGAAACAAAGATGAATATCTCATTAGAATTATGTTGTAAAGACAGTAGTTAATAAGGGAGACCTTGGAAGTTGGAAATATTTTCATCAGTGGCTTAATGAGAAGAGAGAAGAGAGTTCACTGAGTTAATTTTGTAGCCAGCATAGCCTGCAGTGTTGTAAGTCAAAGGGATAAAATGACAGAAAAAGATTCAATAGTTTGCATTTTATTCTGTCACCACAAAATTAGTTATGCATTTTGGTACAGAGACTGAGGCCATGGTATTTAAGGTCTTTAAAACAATAATTTAAGAAAATATTGCCACAAGTAAATAAATAACTTTCTGGGTTAACTCCATTTCAAAATAACTGTCATTATGTCAATATTTGAATTTCTCTAATAGGATTTGTAAAATTTGAACTCTAGCATTAATTGTGCTCCCCTCTTAGTGTTGCATGATGTGTTGCCATATTAAATGGTGCAGTAGCTGTGACTATGCACCTCTGTCTCTGGGTATATCTTCAGGATGATTTGAGTGCTTACTTATCTAAAAATCCAGTACTCTACCTTTGCAAACTTTTCACTTATTTTAACATGTATCTTTGTAAATCACATCAAATTCATTAGAGCACAAGATGGTTTTGGATGGATGGATGGATGGACAGATGGACAGATGGACAGATGGACAGATGGACAGATGGACGGATGGACGGATGGATGGATGGATGGATCGATGGATGGGTAGATGAATGGATGAATAGACATCATCTGGTATAATAGATTAACATAGTCCACTGGGCATTGGATAATCTCATAGATTTGCCATTAACCAGCAGTATAACTGTTGCCAAAACATTAATTTTCTATTTTTAGTTTCTCAATAGGTAAAATGAAGAGCCTAGATTAGTGATCTGTAAGACCTGGCTCAGTACAAAAAGATATATGACTGCTTAACTAAAACATGTTTTCATTCTCTAACATGGCAACAATGAAAGCTTGGATTTTGGAGTCATGCTACTTGAAATTATCCATCATGGGCATTTTACAGTCATAAAGTCAGTTTTTATTTTGGCCTCTTTATCAAAAAGGATTTTGATTTCAACTTGTGTGATGAATTAATCTATTAATTATTCCATCAGTTCATTAATGGAGTATTCATATCAATTAAGGTAGAACCCTAGTTTTCATTTCAACCTGTGTGACTAATCCATCATAAGACCAGATATTCATACTGATACAACTGGAAGCCTAAATTTACTTTTGGAAACACTTGTCAGTAATTATTTAATTTGGAAATGACCAAAATTATTTTAGAAAGTAGTTTGTCCAAAAGCAAAACCAACAGACAGGAAACACAATCGATCACTCATTTCAGCACCAGTACTCCATTGTGAGCAGTCACTGGAGGTCTTACGTCCCCAAATTCTGATTAGTGAGAATTCAGAAATAGATTGTTCCATGGCTTCCTGGAAGTGTAAACTTCATATTATTTTGCCAGTCCTCCGACATTGCCTTGGCTAAAAGTGGAAATGCAATATGACCATAGAGGTCATCAGTAGCTTAAAGAAATAGTAAAAAACATGGTTCTTTTAAAAGATAAATTTAATTTTAAGTTCCCTGACAGCAGGTTTCTTATTTGTAGGTTTTCTATTTTAAATAAGTTTGCTAAATGATGTTATTTCCTGATTAGTAAAAAATTTGATTTTATTCTTTTCTCGATAATTCACTTAAAGTGTATTTCTGTGACATTATTTCCACATTCCTATATTTCCCTTTGAGCTTTGCCTGTTAGGATAACCAGTATCAAATGTACATAAAAATGAATGTTAGATTAAGTAAGACACGATTTCTTTACTATGACAGAGTTCTTCTGCTCAAACCCACTTTAATGGTTCTGGAACTACCGCATGCATTTTAAACAGCTGAAAAAAAATTGAAGAAAATTTAATGGCTTTCAAGTCTGCCTTTTTCCCAAGCAGACAGCTGATTTATGGTCATTTTTTGTAATAGCCTAGGGTATCAATTGGGAAAGAACATTAAAGAAATGCGAAAGTGGCTGTTTTCAGGGATATTTGAGCTTTGTCCTACATATTCATGAAAGCCAGGGTTCCCACATTCAGACTGGGTTAATGAGTATATAGATGAGTATTTTTTTTTTTTTTTAGCAGATACTTAACTATAACACTCTGAATAATAGTACCTCCATCTGCATTCCAGATAAGGATACTGTTGGTGAATTTTAAATGAAGTACTAGATATAGGAACGTCGTTCCATTCTGAGAAAAATAAGCTATTTGAATTGACTTCCTTGTTATTTCTATTAAAGAGTTATTTGTTCATCTGCCTCAGAACAGAGAGAGAACAATAAATTATTTGCATGGCGGAACCACCAATTATACCTTGATATGTACTCAGCATATTTTATGCCTATCAGAAAATACTATGCATATATGAGGCACTTTGTATTCATTGTTGACTAATTGGGTCTCACTATCTTTGTGATTCATGTGCTGGAGGTAAAATTCATCCTCCACATATTGGATTTCAGTTTATAATGTTTATGTTTATTAAATAGTGAGCCATGGAATTGACATCTTTATGATGTCAATTGAGGCAACTACATTTAGACAGTGGAGACAAGAATAAGATCTAGTTAGTCTCTAAATTCCTCTTGGACCTTCAATAGGATTGGTAATTGACTCAAACTACCACTTTGACACATTTCTTTACTGATTTAACAAAATAGACCAGAAATTGGGAATTATATACCTATATACATATTACAAAATGATTATTTTTCTGCAGTTTTTCTTCCTGGTAAGAATTGTAACTTCCCTTACCTCCTAGAAACTTCTTGCTAGGTTATCAGTGCAATGGGTTGGACCTTGCTTGGGAATTTGTGACACTAATTCTGAGTTCTGTTAATTTTTTTTTTCAAGAAACCTCACCTAGTGATAAATATTTTATAGGGAAACTATTAGATTCAGTAGCAAAAGCCACACTTGAGAGCTCTCTCTTCCGGAGCAGCTTTGCATAGAGAAAAGTATCAGTAAGAACAAGTGTCCATCAGTTTACCAAAGATACCGTATTTCAGCCAACACTGTATTTGACCCATTAATTGTTGCTATCAATGCAGTCTAAATATCAGTCATAACAGATACATAGTAGGCTAACTAATGTCATTGTTTGAGACAATTTAGATACACTATTGCTTTTAGAAATAGTTTCAATTAAAATTTTAGAATAAAGCAAGGGTTTGTGGGCATCATATACTGATAATGAACATCCTATTTTACAATTGGAATTTGCTCTTTTCTTTACAAAGCAGATTTGTCTTTATAGCATAGTTTTCTGTAAGCGTCTCCATTAGAATATATTAGTTTTCAGGAAAGCTGTTTACCATAGGAATAAAGTCTTGGAATGCTATTCTTAGCAGGGATATTATATTACATACTGGATTTATTCATGCTTTCCTCATATATTTTTACCACATAGTTATGCAATTAGGCTATACTTTTAAAAGTGACAGCAAGTGCATATACAGAAAATTCCACCATTAATGATGTTGAAAAATAAAAGGCTTCCTATAAGTGAGAAAAAAATGACAAAAATACCTGTGTTTCTCTAAATTCCAGCCAACCAAATGCTCTCTCATGAGTATTAAATCAGTTCGTCTACCTTCTGACCAGGCATTACGAACATTCTTTTTACCCTCATCCTGATTACGTATTTCTTACACCCTACAAAATATTCATGTTGAAATATAGAGCATGAGGAAGTTTTAGAGACTTTATTTCTTGAACTCTATTCAAATCATTTTCTCCCTAAAAGTATAAAGACCTAAATTTTAGTAGACATTTTAAACAAGAAGCGATGCTTACCATGTGCATATACAGACTAGTCTGAATTAGGGAAGAGCAGCATAGCACTTTCACCTGTGGGTGGTTAAATGCACAGTTAGAGACACTCATCTAAATGCACTGTTATGTAAAGCTAATGCTTCCGCTTGAACACACTTCTTTTTCAGCAGGTTGTCTCTTTTCTCAAAAAGGTTATAAACAACAGGAAAGGATACTAAAGAATAGAACTGATTAATGTGACATATTTGAGTTTCTTTCTACCACTCTCTCAACAGCAAGTCACAGAGAGGCAGCTCCAGACACAGTGAATTAAATTAAAATGACACAGCTTTGGCTAGAAAATTGTGCAGTTAATTCAGCCTCCGAAGTGAAATTTGATTTCTTTCCCCTAAACTTGAGCTACTTCCTGATTTTTCATACTGTGATGATGATTTTTGCCAAGCCGTTTATTGATTTGAGGTCTTTTATTCTCAAGATTGTTGGTGGTTTTTAATTTCTGGAGGAAAAATATGTATGAAAATCAAGAATGTATTTCATGATACCAGGAAAATTATATTAAAAAGTAAAATACAGTTTTAAAAAAGGTCACATTTGTAGTTATTCTTTTTCTACTGTAGGAGGGCTATAGGAAGTACCATTGTATGACATCTTTTGTTATTTTAGGAATTGTGTTTTGCGGAAGGTAACACTGAGAACATTCTCACACTTTCTGGTTGCTGTAGAACTGTTCCAAAAGAAAATAGGTCAGCTTTTAAAACAAAGCCTAACTCGCATTGCCTAAATAATTTTGTCTCCATGAAACACTGCCCACTGAGTCACACAGTTGTAGCCATGAATTTTTTTAAGAAGCAGTTTTTAGAGTTTATATTTGATATTTGCCTTTGAAAAGGTCAGAGTTTGAACCTAGACAGGAAAAGATGGTACTTAGTTGAACAAAATACCATATAGCTACCGTAATTTGATACAAATTCTAACATGAGCCCTCAAGAATAAATCCTATGTACAAGTTTCAGCTTAATATCTATATTTGTAAATATAGTACAAAACCTTAAATTGATGTAACATTCATGAAATATTGAAGAAAATGTTGATGATAATGAAAGTTTAATATTTACAATGTGGTGCCCTTCTAGGTACTTTTCATGTACTAATTTAATCTTTGTAACAATAGATACTATTATCCATTTTTTTAGGAGAAAAATAAAGCACAGAACTGTTTTTAAATGTTTTGAGCAGGAATTCTCAACTTTGGCATTATTGACATTTCAGGTTAGATTATTCTTTGTTGTTTTCAAGCTGACATGTATATTTTATAATATTTAGGCATGGTGTGGTAGCTCATTCCTATAATCCCAGCACTTCAGGAGGCTGAGGTAGGAGTATTGCTTGAGGCCAAGAGTTCTAGATCAGCCTGGGCAACACAATGAGACTGAGTTGAGACCCTGTCTCTACAAAAGAAAAAAAAAAGAGGAGGAGGAAAAAGAATGTTTAGCAGTCCACAATAGACATCAATAGTAGCAGACCTCACAATTCTAATTGCCCTCCAGGTGGAGGAAGGAAAAGGGGCAATATTACTGCTGATGTGGCAGCCGTTGGTTTAAAGAATTTATTCTTGATTGTGTTGATGCTCTTTTACCATTTGGTGTGTTTTTGGAGTGGCTGGTACTGGTTGTTCCTTTATATGTATAGAGCCTCTTTCAGGAGTTCTTGTAGAGCAGGTTTGGTGGTGATGAAATCTCTGAGTACTTGCTTGTTCGCAAAGAATTTTATTTTTCCTTCACTTATGAAGCTTAGTTTGGCTGGATAGGAGATTCTGAGTTGAAAGTTCTTTTCTTTAAGGATGTTGAATATTGGCCCCCCCTCTCTTCTGGCTTGTAGGGTTTCTTCTGAGAGATCTTCTGTGAGTCTAATGGGCTTCCCTTTGTGGGTAACCTGACCTTTCTCTCTGGCTGCCCTTAGCATTTTCTCTTTCATTTCAACCCTGGTGAATCTGACAATTATGTGCCTTGGGGTTGCTCTTCTTGAGGAATATCTTTGTGGTGTTCTCTGTGTTTCTTGGATTTGAATATTGGCCTGCCTTGCTAGGTTGGGGAAGTTTTCCTGGATAATATCCTGAAGAGTATTTTCCAGCTTGGATTCATTCTCTTCATCACATTCAGGTACACCTATCAAACGTAGATTAGGTCTTTTCACATAGTCCCACATTTCTTGAAGATTTTGTTCATTCATTTTTGTGCTTTTTTGTCTGTTCTTGCCTTTTTTTATTTCATTGAGTTGATCTTCGACCTCTGATATCCTTTCTTCTGCTTGGTCAATTCAGCTGTTGAAGCTTGTGCATACTTCACGAAGTTCTCGTGTTGCGTTTTTCAGCTCCATCAATTCACTTATATTCCTCTCTTTGCTGTCCATTCTCGTTAGCATTTCGTCCAATCTTTTTTCAAGGTTCCTAGTTTCTTTGTGTTGGGTTAGAACATGTTCTTTTAGCTCATTGTAGTTTCTTACTACCCACCTTCTGAAGTCTGATTCTGTCATTTCATCACCGTCCTTCTCCATCCGGTCTGGTTCCCTTGCTGGTGAGGAGTTGTGATCCCTTTTAGGAGGAGAGTTGTTCTGGTTTGGGGAGTTTTCATCCTTTTTGTGCTGGTTTCTTCCCATTTTTGTGGGTTTATCCACCTGTTGTCTTTGTAGTTACTGTCTTTCAGATTGGGTCTCTGCGTGAGCTTCTAGTTCATGGATGCTGAAGTTACTTCCTCTTTTTTTTTTTTTTTTTTAAGTTTTCCTTCTAACAGTCTGGTCCCTCTGCTGTAGGGCTGCTGAGGTCCTCTCCGGGCCCTGCTTGCCTGGGGATCACCTGCAGCAGCTGCAGAACAGTAAGGGTTGCTACCAGTTTCCTCTTCTGCTATCTTTTATTTACATCCTCCTCCCTCTAACAAGAATAAGACATCAATAGGAACAACAAAACTATATTGATTTCATCAACATATTTTAAATTCCTCAAAGAAAATGAGGAATTATCCTGTAACCTTGAAATTAATTTGAAATTGAGAATAAAAGTAGCTTTCCACTAGAAGTTGGTCCCAGGAAAAGAGCTGATTATTTGCTCTGGAGTAAATTGGAGCAATTGACTGGCAAGGCCACATAATCCAATAACTCATCATTATCAAGTCTGTTTGGTTATTATCCAGCAAGATGTAGTCATGCCAAAAGGAGAATGGGTCTTTGCCTTTAAAGCTTTCTTTTAAAAAAGATACCTACGTGATTATTACACCAATTGCTAACAGTTTTCACTGACATTAAGAGTTACACTGAAGTCTCTGTTCTGTTCCATTGATCTATATATCTGAGTTGGTATCAGTACTGTGCTGTTTTGGTTACTGTATTCTTGTAGTATAGTTTGAAGTCAGGTAGCATGATGCCTCCAGCTTTGTTCTTTTTGCGTAGGATTGTCTTGGCTACATGGGCTCTTTTTTGGTTCCATATGAAATTTAAAGTAATTTTGTTTTCTAATTCTGAGAAGACCATCTGATCTTTGACAAACCAGACAAAGACAATCAAGGAGGAAAGGATTCCCTATTTAATAAACGGTGTTGGAAATAAATGGTTAGCCATGTGCAGAAAAGTGAAACTGGATCCCTTCCTTATACCATATACTAAAATTAACTCAAGATGGATTAAAGACTGGAACATAAAACCTGAAAACATAAAATCCCTAGAAGAAAATGTAGGCCATACCATTCAGGACATAGGAATGGGCAAAGACTTCATGACTAAAACACCAAAAGCAATGGCAACAAAAGCCAAAATTGACAAATGGGATCTACTTAAACTAAAGAGCTTCTGCACAGCAAAAGAAACTATCATCAGAATGAACAGGCAACCTACAGAATGGGAGAAAATTTTTGCAATCTACCCATCTGACAAAGGGCTAATATCCAGAATCTACCAGGAACTTAACAAACAAACAAAAAAAAAACCCCATCAAAAAGTGGGTGAAGGCTATGAACAGACACTTCTCAAAAGAAGGCATTTATGCAGCCAACAAATATATGAAAAAACAGCTTATTTTCACTGGTCATTAGAGAAATGCAAATCAAAACCACAGTGAGACACCATCTCATGTCAATTAGAATGGCGATCATTAAAAAGTCAGGAAACAACAGATGCTGGAGAAGATGTGGAGAAATTGGAATGCTCTTCCACTGCTGGTGGGAGTATAAATTAGTTCAATCATTGTGGAAGACAGTGTGGTAATTCCTCAAGGATCTAGAACCAGAAATAGATTTGATCGAGCAATCCCATTACTGGGTATATACCCAAAGCATTATGAATCATTCTACTATAAAAACACAAGCACATGCAAATTTATTGCAGCACTTCACTCTCACAATAGAAAGACTTGGAACCAATCCAAATGCCCATCAATGATAGATAGACTGGATAAAGAAAATGTGGTACATATTATACCATATAATACTATGCGGCCATAAAAATGGATGAGTTCATGTCCTCTGCAGGGTCATGGTTGAAGCTGGAAACCATTTTTAGCAAACTAACACAGGAACAGAAAACCAAACACCACAGGTTCTCACTCGTAAGTGGGAATTGAACAATGAGCACACAGGGACACAGTGAGGGGAACATCACATACTAGGGCCTGTCATCAGGTAGAGGGCTAGGGGAGGGATAGCATTAGTAGAAACACATAAAGTAGACGATGGGTTGATGGGTGCAGCAAACCAACATGGCACGTGTATACCTATGTAACAAACCTGCAAGTTCTGCACATGTATCCCAGAACTTCAAGTATAATTAAAAAAAGAAAAACCCAGACATTATCAAATACCAGGAATGAAAGGGGAGTTAGCACTACAAATGCCACAAACGGAGAACAATAAAAAGTGAGAATATCATGAATAACTGTCAATAAATTCAATAATTTAAAAAGAAATTACACTTCCAGGAAAACCAGTATTTTGAATTTCCCTTTCTAAAACAGGAACAGCAAAGTGCATGAATTCAGAAAGTCTCCCAACTGTCTCAGAAGAATTAAGGGCAGAGTAACGTGAAACTACCTCAAATGCTATTGAAAGGTTTCTGTTTATTTAAAGTTACATTGTGGAGCATTAGCATCTGAACAAATTATTTGTTCTTAAAGACACTTGAAAGAGTTTTAAGATTAATACTTTCTATAAAAGTGCATCACCCCTTGCCACAACTTTTATAAGAATTAGTTACACTTTAGTCTGAGGCAATATTAAAGGTGCTCCTTTAATATGAAGTGCCCATATCCTATTTCTGCTTTTTCTTTGAAGATCTATATCATTTAAATTCCACTTTTAAATGAGTATTGCTTCCATGTTGCAGTTCTGAGTATTGTTTGAACAATTCCAATCTCTTTAGTCCTTAGTAGACATAATGAGATATTTTTATTTATTTACCTTGGGTTCTCTGTTTTACCTTAGTAGTAGCCAACTCTGATGTAAGCCTTTACAAATTCCATGCAATATGTATGCTGAATTTACTGCAGCTTGTAAGTGGCAATAAAGAACAACCTTTCCTGCTTGTCATTGTGTTGATGATGTGACTAACTGCTAGGATTTACACACTCTGCTTTTTATTACAGTGATAGTTACCTTTTTTGCTATAAGCACAATAAAGCAACTAGAATGTCACAAAGAAAACTGTCACCTCTTCTCCTCCCCCACTTCGAATACACTTTTCATTTATTATGAAACCATAATGATGAGGGACAATGGGGAAACAATACCTACTATCTGAACATTATAAAAATGAGCTTCAAGTATGACATCTTAATGAAAATGAGAATGTGTCTTAAATGGATTATATTTCCTTGCCTTTTACCAATGAAAGATCTAATTCTTTACTTAATCTGTATTCCCTGTAATAACAAGCTATATCTCAAAGATTCATCAAACTCTACGTAGTCGTGAATGTAAAAGGTTATAGCTATTCTGCTTTTAGGAAGCCATGCACAAGGACTACATAAAGCCCACTGATGCATACATTGTAGCACTCCAGGCTGTAATAAATTTCAAATCATCTGTTTCTGCCAGGTTGTTTTAAACCTCTGTATGATACTGTGTACAGCTTCTATCTGCATTTGAGTGGTTAGGTATCTACAAGTTGGCTGTCACCATTTCTATGTCCTCATGTAAACTAAGGTGTAATCAAGTTTTCACCAATAGGCAGATACTGCTATGAAAGATCTAAAATGTAAGTTCTGTGTCATTAGAAAGGGAAATATTGAATTTGGTTTCTGATAAACAAATTGTGTTTCACTTGGCAATGAGACAAAGATTAGAGAATTGGTTAGGAGTCTTGAAATTAATCTACTGAATGTGATTCTTTTGCAGACCACAGACGACATCCTCGTGGCCTCAGCAGAGTGTCCCAGCGATGATGAGGACATTGACCCCTGTGAGCCGAGCTCAGGTGGGTTAGGTTAGTCGACTTTTTTTCTTACTTCCTTGGCTTTACTGTAAATCTTTGTTGCATGTTATAGTCCTTAGAAGGGCCTTACATGTATGTCTAGAAGGCTACCCTGCTATACAGTGGCTTATTGTAAAATGAGGACCCTTGCTTTTTACATAAATAAATTATTCCACAGTTTTTGAAAAAAATTAAAAACGAAACACACCAGGATTGTGTATTTCAGAAAAAGCAGTAGGCACAGCATACAGAGCTGCTACCTCACTGTTCGCTTTCCATTAGCTCACAACATAATTTTTTATGTATAACAGTATAATGAGCTTTCCCTTGGGTCACTCATGGTAAAATCATAATGCTAAAAAATTGCAGTGCATTGTGCAAAATTATTTGACCTTTCTATGACAAAAAGCCCCCACCACTCACTCTGCAAGCAAATTACCTTAAGTAATGCATTTCTGAATTTTGGAAGCAAGAGTATTATGGCAGTAGTAAAACAAACAGCAGGCAGAGCCCTTGATATATTTAATAGAGAAATATTTGAGTCTTGCCATGTTTCCCTAAAATTCAAGCTGAAGCATTTTACTTCATGATGTTTGCATGTTCTGATGTGACTAACACATAAACTCTATTACCATACAGCCCTTATACCATTAAGTGGTGGCTGTGGACCTTCAAAAATGAATGAATCTTAGCCTAGATTCATTGTAGCTTAAATACTCATAATCTCGTGTTAGGTTTATATCCATTAGGTACAATTTTTTTTTGTAAAGTAGTGTTTTTTTTTTTTTCTTTGTAAAGTAGTGTTTAAATTCAATAATATTCTTCGCTGGTCATGGTGGTTCACTCCTGTAATCCCAGCACTTTGGGAAGATGAGGCAGGCAGATCACTTGAGGTCAGGAGTTTGAGACCAGCCTGGCCAACACGGTGCACCCTGTCTTTGCCAAAAATACAAAAATTAGCCATGAGTGGTGATTTGCTCCTGTAATCCCAGCTACTTGGGAGGGTGAGGCAGAATTGCTTGAACCTGGGGAGCAGGGGTTGCAGTCAGCTGAGATTGCACCACTGCTCTTCAGCCTAGGCGACAGAGTGAAACTTTGTCTCAAAATAGTAATAATAATAATCCTCTCATATGCATTAACAAAATCAGTGAGGTGGATATGGACTAGCCACTCTCCACTAGTGCTGTCACCTCTATTGACGTCAGCTAGAATCCCAGGAGAATTTCATGTCACAAGAAAGTCACGAATTTGCATTCTTGTGAAGGAGTACCATTGTAGAGTAAATCTGCTCTTTAGAGTACGTAAATTGGGATGAGTATTGTGCGTCTTGTTTTTAGTATCACTTCCCCCACCGATTCTAACTACTGACTCTAGCACGTAGAGAGCAGCTGCTGAGGTCCAGGGAATGGGCAGAGCTCGGCAGTGACCTTGCAACAGGAGAGGGTGCGGGAGTCCAGGCTGGATATGCTCTGGTCCTCTTTCCTCTAGGCTCCACAGTGCCAATCAGGACACTCAGTCCCCAGAAACATCTGTCATTCACAATGATTGGCTCTCTCACAATCATCCATTCAATTCCCCCAGCTAGCTGACCTCTGCAATCATTGGTTGTTGTGAAAGATATAGTCACATCATGGCACTATCCTAGGCCCCTTTGCTAATCTTGCCTTTGTTTTCATTGGGATGCTGAATCTCTCTGTTAGTCAGCAACATTGAAAGAAAGTCATTGCTACTGCTTTTCTGTCATTATCAGTCCCATCTCTCTGGCTTTCCCACCCTCAGATTTCCCTTCCACATTTCTTCCGTGCTCACATGCCCAACATTCCTCATGTTCATCTTTTGCACCAGGACATTCTTTTTTCTATCTCATTTTCTCTGAGATCCTCTAGCATGGATTGTCCATGTAACAAAGTCTAGTCTTTGTACATTGGGGTGTGTGTTAGTATAACTGATTTTGTTTTCCCAGTTAGTATTTTTTTGAGGGTAGTCAATTTTTTTCAGTATTTAACATGGTATTAATATAGCGATGAAAACTGTTGAAGTTCTTTGTAATTATAGGACTTGCTGAATCCCTCTTTTACTAAGTATAGGCTACCATATCCTTCTTGCAGAATTTCTACCTTGAGTACCTAGTGAATCATGGTAACTAATTACACTTAAAATTGCCACTTTTTCTTTTCTTCTTGAGATCAGCTGAATGATCCAGTTCTTCGAGCCATTGCTTACAGGTCTGATTAACCATTCTTCATAGACTAGTTTATTGTCTTTTGCTGTGGTGACACTAGACCTAAGAACAAGATAGTGGAGGAAGAAGATAGATGAGAGGAGAGAAAATGGGGTGGGGGGTGAACCATTTTGTCATCGTCTTCACATTGTTGTTCACCTGACTTTGTCTGCTTTGCTAAATATAATACAATGGCACCATGGAAAGTGATGAGCTTATTAATAGCCATACTGCAGGGAATCTTTCTGCCTTCTTGTTCTTTACCACACTATCACTATCTGAGATAATCATGTTTACTTATTTGTTATTCATTCATTAATGTATAGCTTGAATCTCCCCACAAGAAGGTAAACTCCATGAAGCAGAAACCCTGTTTGTCTTTCTGCATGGACTTGTTCCATAAATCTTAATTCTTCTCTACTGCACCCAAGTCTGTTGCCCAAAATACAAAACACACCAGCTACTGACTCTATCTAATGACAGCTACTTTAACACTCTTGTAGCAAGCCTGGTTTAGTTTTTGTTCTGTCCTTCGCTGTGTCCCTCCTCACTCCTTGGTTTTCAAATTCATCAATTCCTGTTAAAACAAGAACTTCAGATTCTTTTGTGTTAATGGGATCCTTCACTGTAAAACTGTCCTGTGATCTTATGTCCCCTGGTCTTGATAATGTATGCCAAGCTTCTTTCTCTGTCAATTTCTAAAGTTAAATCTCTTTCTACATTTGCTTTTTCTGTCCAATTCCTCATTTTTTTTCATGCCTGTCTTTAATGTTTCCTATGGAGGTGGGTCTTTTTGCAGAAATTGGTTCTCTTTATGTGACAGCTTCTAATAAAATTCGTAATTTATATGATGCTTTTCTATTTTGCAACTCTTTTCTTAGAAGACGGGTTGTGTTCTCTTTTCGTTTTTGTTTTGAATCCTGTTTAAATATGAAGAATGTTTCATTGTAGTCTTCCCCTCCTGCAGGTCATGGTTTCCTCATGTACTGGTTTTCTTACATCTCTTATTCCTGCTTGCAATTAATCTTTAATACAAACATAAAATAGTATAGACAATAATTATAACTGCTACTGTTATTAGACATTGGATAATTGTAGCTGCTGCTATTAGATGTTAGAAATGTCTTAATAAAAATTATTTAGCATATTAGCAGGCTATATTTGGGGATACTGGCTTTTTATAAAACTAACATACTGCGGTAAATATTCTGAAACAGACACATCTTTTATGCACATTTGCTAGTCCTTGGACAAGTGAAAGCAAATCTTTGTAAGGAGATGCAGCGTTACATTTATATGTGTGTAGCCCATATCTTCTGGGTACCTCATTCTTCCTATTACTTACGATTTCTAATCACTCTGACCACCCCACCTTCAAAAAAATGGCTTTTTCTCTGAAAATGTCCCATGTTCCTTACTTTGGTAACTTCCTGAAGCTATTAATGGAACAAACAGGAAAAATTTAGCATCTTCTTGAGTACTAGTAAATTATTCCTTTTTATCAAATGTTTAATAAATTAGAATCACCTTGTGGTTCCACTCAGAACTCTTAATGAACAGGGAAGTTATATATTTGGTGGACTGTCACTTCATCAGTGATCAAGTATTGAGTGTCACTGCACACCCACTGCTTTGCTAAGCTCTGGGAGCAAAAATATAAAGTTTTTATATTCAGTTCTATATTAATTAATATATTGAAAGCATTTATTGCAATGTCTGGCATAAAGTAGAACATAAATGGTGGTTTTTCCACCGATTCATTTATACAAAAGAATATTCCAAACGACTTTCCCTTTTACATAATGCTGTTACTTTTCCTGGCTGAAAATGGTGGGCAACTAATGAAACTACTCAGGCATTCTGATAGGAACTGTACATGTTAAAACTAGATCAGGATCAACCTCCTGGGTGGGAACACATGGAATTCAATTATACTTGATTACAGCCACACTGTCCTGCACGGTTAGTACTGGATGATAACTTCACATTCATATAATCAGTTTTAGAACACAAAAGGAGGGCTTCCGAATGCAAAGTATTGGCTATACGATCAAAGAGGGCTAATTGAACCCCAGTTCTTAGTGGACAGGTAGAAATCTAAAACAGCTATTGCTAACAAGGTTACATGCCACTGTTGGCCGAAAGTGCCCAGTTTAAGAAGCCTAAACATGTGAGAGATAGATAACCCTTTTTTCACAAATTTTCTCAGAAAAACAATTGTACCTTCTATGATTTTTTTCTGAGCTCAGATATGTATTGCTGGAGTTAATAGATGAACAGTATGTTGTAGAAAAATGTTTTGCTCAGAATAAGTGTTATGGCTGTGTGTGGTAGCTCACACCTCTAATCCCAGCACTTTGGGAGGCCAAGGCAGGTGGATCACCTGAGGTCAGGAGTTCAAGACCAGCCTGGCCAACATGTTGCCAACCCATTTCTACTAAAAATACAAAAATTTAGCTGGGTATGGTCGAGGGTACCTGTAATCCCCATCTACTCAGGAGGATAAGGCAGGAGAATCTCTTGAACCTGGGAGGCAGAGGTTGCAGTGAGTTTAGATTGTGCAATTGCACTCCAACCTGGGCAACAAGAGCAAAACTCCATCTAAAAAAGTGTTATATGAGTGTTTGCTGTTATTACTTTTTGTATTGTTTATGTATATATATATATATATATATATATACAAACACACACACATATTTTCCAAGACCTCTTTTTTTCACATGAATATAAGTTTTTGTAAATCATGTCTTTGAAATTTTACATTTTAGATCCATTTAGTAAACTGACAAAACGTAACACTGCAAAATCACTTAAGTTCCAAGCAGGCCTTTAATCGTGTCAGTAGCTCATAGTTTGGGGGCCCTCTTCCAAATAGAACTCTTTCTTAAAATAAGTTTGAAAATGGTGAGTTTTATGTTGAGATTCAGGATCTTAAATGAAGATAATGACCCTCTTTGTTGTAGGAGTTCTCTAATAAATAACTCTAATTTATCATTTGTTGCAAAGAGAACTGGATCTGCTTTCTGTTTTCTGGGGTTCATGTTTAGGAAGGACAATTTCCTCTTAGATTTACAGTGCTAAGAATATTATGTCAATTCTCTGAGTGGTAAGGGGAGATGGGTAGCTAATGGGATAACAGGCTACTTTCAAATCAATTAAACTTTTGTCAAACTTGGAAAAGCAAAGTTCCATTGAATAATAAAATACCTTGTTAGTCATAGGGGAAGAAAAGGATCACCTATTTTTGTGGCATCTCTTTAGCTGGAACACAGGAGGTGAGGTCATCAGTACAAACACTCAGAAGACAATTGTTGGTTGCCTATTATATAAGTAGTGATAAATAGCAATAATAAGTAGTATTTGGTGAAGATTTATGCTGTGCTCATCATTGTTCTTTGTCCTTTACAAACATTATTCTATTTCATTGTTTTATGAAACTATAAAGCATTGTCATAGCTAAGGAGATTCAGAGAGATTAAGTTACGTCATGTACTCTGAGACAGCTAGTGTTTTCTCTGCTTTAGAAAAGGTGGGCTTTTAGTTTCTTGGAATGCAGATGGTTTTTCCTCTAAAATTCAGACACCTCACAAATATAGAATTGATTTTTTTAAAGTGCATTTAAATAATTCCATGTCATAAATTTCAATTTGATGGCAAAATTTCCTTACATGCATTACTATTCATTAAGCTAAATTTGTTGCAGTTACCATGCAATTTTGAGTGGTTTTTCAGTGTGCTATTTTGAGAAAAGATCAAGGGATTTCTATTGCATTGATACCATTAACTACATTAGGAATAAAGATATGTATATTGAACAAGGCGCATCTTTTCATTAATCACAAACATTTAAAGGACTATCTTACTTGCTATTTTAGAGCTTGATTAGAAAATAATTTTGTTCTACATTTAAATGTGTGTTATTTATTATGTAATTATTCAAAAGTGACTTTAATTAGCCCTTAATAGCCAACACTTTGCAGTAAAATGAAGGATTTTGAGCTGCAGCCAGAAATACAGTATCAGTGAGTGTTCCATTTGAGGGAACATCTAGAGCATCTCCTGAGTACCAGGCCAGAGTCAACACTGAGAACCCAGCTCTTCATTCAGGTGCAGAATGGGGCAGCTGGAGTTGGGAACTAATGGCTAGCTGGGTTTCATTGTGCAACATGCTGGTATAGGAAATCTTTTTTTCCATATAAATTTAATTCTCCAGAACACTGGAGTAAAAATAAATGGCACATGGTTAAATAGAGTTCTCACACATCATTTTTATTCACTTTTCCCCTGCTTTTCTGAAGGCAGTGATGTCAGAATAAAAATTACATTGAATGAAGTTAAATAGGCAAGGAATATTTAGTCAAGGCTATTGCAATAGGAGAGGGGGGCCAGAGTTCAACCTGAACTCAACTCACTGAAAACAAACAAACAAACAGGCTGGGGAGTATTTGAGTGCTGGGATGGATGGGTCTGAGACCAACTGTGCTTGCAAATAAGCTTGACCCAAAGGAAATGTAAAGAAACTTTCTCCGTTTTTATGAGAGGGGATAGTTTTACAATTTGGAGCAAGGAGCCCACCAAAGTTAAGCTCCTACCCTTCCCACAGAAATTAGGAGGTAGGGGTGCTGTCTTCTTTGTTGTTTATATTACAGAGAGATGGCTCCAAGTCCTGGATATTTACACATCAAAGTGACAGAGAAAGTATTTGAAATTACAAAAGCCCTAATGGAAGGCCAGGGACCCAGAGGCAGGAAGAATCCTATCTTTGTTTGGTCAACTTGAGATCAACTTTCCCAGCAACCAGTTTTTAATCAACAAAATTAGTTTCTACCAGGAGTCCAGCAGGAAACAAAATCACAAGCAAAAGATGCTGCGTGTGTGTGCACGCACGCATGCACTCATGCCTGTGTTCTTTATTATTATTAATATTATAGCAAGTAGTATTTAATCCAACTATTCTGACCCTTCTGTGAGGTTTTACTTTTTTTTTTTTTAACAATATAATGGTTATTTGTCACACTTTAGAAAAGCTCTAAGAAACATTTTAAAAGAATTGTGATACGCCACTAGAAATGAATATTAGTCATGGCCAGGACTTTGGAATTAGATAGAACCAGTGTGAGATGCAGCCCTTTCCTGGTCTTGGGAAAGTTACTAGTAGTTTGGATGCTCAGTTGCCTAGTCTGTAAAATGGGAAGAGCAGGGTTAATTATGAGATTGGAAAAAGAGGATTCATATACAATGCTTGTCAGAGTGCCTGGCACATACCACATACCAAGGATTTAACAAATAATTATGACACATCCAATGGCAGGTAGAGGACCCACTGCTATTGGCACTGGTAGTCTGCCAATAGAGGCATTTTCTGCCTTGCACTGAGGTCGCTCATAAGGCATTAAACATTTGTTCGGAGTAAAAAATGGAAAAAATGGCCACAGTCTCTTTAGGCATTAGAGAGAGTGGGTGCTATTAAAATAACTTGGCTAACATATGATTGGCCACTTATAATTATTACTTAGCACGTAAGTGAGTTTGCTAAGTTAGATTAAGCATTTACTTGAAGTCTGTAAAAAATAGACGGTTGCTAACACAGAAGCCTCCTCCAATAAGCAACAGAAAACTCTGTTCAGTAATGAGTACGGCATACGTTTTTAGGCAGTCTATATGTATCCAGCCTTACAGCATTTATAACTGCTTTCCCATCACAATTTCTTATTGGAAGATGCTAAAATATGGGAAGAGCCTTTTAAAAGTATGGCACAATTCCTGTTGAGCTTTGGAAGGAGACAAGATGCACATCCAGGCTCTGAAATATTTAACCACCTTGAAGTGAGGAATGTGGCACAGGTTTAGAAAAATATAGGGTAAGTTTATCTCTTACGAAAACATGAGCTCCAGGAAGGATAAAGTCCTGTTGTGTTGTAATTTGTGTCAAATACCTGTCCTGATCATGAAATTGGCTTCCTGTGGCATATTCTTGGTAGCTCATTAATTTCATTTTCTCAGATGATATCAGCGGTAAGCCAGCATATTCTGAATTCTAATCTACAGGACATGCTGCCTCCATGAGGAGCCAATATGCTTTCACTGTTGGCTCATGTGCTTCAAGGAGCAGCAAATGCTACATTTGGCTTTAGCCTTCAGCTTTCATCTCAATGCAGTAGCTTGTCAGTTAGATCACTCTCATCATGAGCTGCTCCTTAATCATAAGCAGGATGTTATAAGAAGCCTGGTACTGGCAATAGAATAGCAAAGACCAGAATACTTTATGAATTTTCCAGGTTAAAAATGGTGTATGAAAGATGCCAGTATAGCCAGATGCCATTAATTACATAAAAAAAAAAAAAAAACTAGAAGAAAAAATCCTGATGTTGTCACATCTAAGAGCACAATAAAATATTTTATTTCACTGAGCAAACTTGGGAAAGCCTGTGTTCAAGTCTCAATTCAGCCACCTACTGTGTAATTAGAGGCAAATCTTTGAATCTCTGTGTAGTCAACTTTTTACATCTGCAAAATGATAGGAATAATGTTCCATGCTCATGACATTGCTGTATTGATAAAAATGAGACAGTGTATCTAAAGCACTTTGATCCACATTAAAGCTTTGATAAAAGAAATTAGCTTTTATTAGTAGAACTGGCAAATTGAATAGTATACCATATCATAAGTGGAAATATTCCAAAACAAGAAAGGGAAATGTTGGTGATGGATACTTTCGCATCTAGAAAGTTTTTCAGAGTATTTCTAAATTCTATCAGCATAAAACTTTTCTCAGTAACCACTAAGACAGGAGCAATACTTTAGCTGGATAAATTTAGGTTTCTATGTTAGGAGGGGGGGCACATATCATCTGCTCTTATTTTTGGAGAAAAAAAAATTAGGTTTTTTATACTAAAAAAAAGGAGAGAGAGGGAGAGAAAGGGAGAGTGCTTTTGAGAGAAGGAATGACTAACTTTCCTGCTTCCTTCCTAGGACACTCAGGAATACTCCCAGCAGTATGACTTACCAGGCACACTCACCCACTCAACCTCCCCATCATGATGGATGTCTTGTCTTTCATATTTCCTAATGCCAGGCTTGACACACTTCTCCAGTGGCCTCAGAGGGGAAGGTGTCTAATATTTCACCTCAGCTATTGCACTTTCGCCAAAAAGAATATGATCTGTTCCCAACAAAATAAAATTGAGACAGCAATGGTCTCATGACAGGAATATAAAGATGATCACCAAAGTGAATAGGCCCACTTCTAAATCAGGAAAATTATACAGTGCCCCATTACACAGAATGACTCGGGTTCATATAGATGCCATGCAGGCAACCTGGTGGCGGAGGGGTGCACCTAGGACCCAGCACGCAACCTTGCTGTGAAAAGTCTACTTTGGATTTCATCCAGAGTACACTGTGCAATTCCAAAGCAGGGAATGAAGTGGGAAAACACTGACTTAACAATCTTAGAAACAAAAAAACCTAATCAAACGAGTTTTTACCAATATAATAAGCCTTGCTGTCAGGGATTTATTACCAAAGAATAGTCTTAGATGATTGATTTTATGACACCTAAAACATAAAATAACATAATAAAATTTTGAAAGAGGGAGAAATGCAACTCACTCCAACCAGGAGTCAGAGAGCACTGATCCACTAAAGATAGACTGTCTCACAGAAAAACAGAAACAAGCTCCACATGCAGCATCACAATTAATGGCCTGAAACAACATGCCCTACAATGCAAATGACCATTTTTTGCCACCTGAATACATAAGGCCTCCATTCATGAAAGGGAAGTCCTCAAATAAAACTACTCCCAGGGAGATAATGTCCCTGATGGTCACTGCCACAGCTGATTGAGACACCGTGTGCAGTACATAATGCAATATGGTGATTTTTGGAACAGCTGCAATTCAGTACCCTTTGAGTGGAAGATGTAGGGAAAACAAGCAGACGATCAATGTTTTCACCAAGTCCTCATCCTCCTCAGACACTTTCACATTTAATGCCCTACCTGCTCTGATGCCCACCGTAACCCTGGGATATAAATAATTTACGTGTCATTATCATGTTTCGGATAAAGGAATGTTAGCGGAGGATAATGAACCGCAAATGGTCACTCAAAAAGTTAGGTGCAGGCCCTGGGCTAAAACTTAATACATAATCCAATATTCTTCTTACCACTCTTCGCTTCTTTTCTAAGATTCTGTGGGAATATGAACTCCCACAGTAAAGGACAGAGAGTTGGCAGCAGGTAAAGATGAATGTGGCTGGAAGGGGTAGATTTGGGCATCTGCTTAGAAAATACACCTAAAATGCTAAGTGTTTTTACATTTAATGCAGGAATAAAACCGGAAACAATAACAAATTGATCTACAGTCATAAATGCAGATACGCTGAGTATTATAAAATGTTGGTAGCCATAGACAGACTAAGTTTGAATTTTGGCTGTGCCATTTATAAAGCCTAAATAGCCTATGCTCTTTAAGACTGTTTTCTTTCCTATAACAATACCTATACCACAGACTGTTATGAGGAATAAATGAGAAAAATTTAGGTACAAAGTGTACAGCACAGAAACTACTGTATGATAATAGGAAAAGTAATAGTTGTTAACTAAGTAAAATAAGAAACAAAATGTAGGTGTCGCAGGGAAGTCATAGCAGCTGTGTTAAGCATCAGTTGACAATTGAGTAATGTTAAAATATATGGAAGTAAGAAAGGTTTTGATGAGAGTTTTGATACTTAAGTAAGTTCATCCCAAGTTATTGCTAAATTTTTCATGGAGCTTAAATAGCTTGGCTTTACCTATTAATTTGAATGAGGGAGGGAGGAAAGGAAGGAGGGGAAAGAAAGAAGGACGAGAGCAATTTTTTTTGTTAGGGTCTCTGTTGCCCAGTAGGAATGCAGTGCCACAATTATAGCTCACTGCACCCTCAAACTGCTGGGCTCAGGTGATCCTCCCACTTCAGTCACCCCAGTAGCCGAGACAACAGGCATGCACCACAATGCCCAGCTAATTTTTTACATTTTTTTGTAGAGATACAGTCTCCTCCCTTTGTTGCCCAGGCTGCTCTGGAACTCTTGGCCTCAAGCAATACTACACTCTCAGCCTCCCAAAGTACTGGGATTACAGGTGTGAACTACCATGCCCGGCAACCTCAGCAACTTCTGAGCGAGAACTGGAAGGATTGCTACCGTATTCACATGTACACACCTGCACACGCACACTCCTCATTACTCTAGCTATAATGTTGCCATTTTGTCTTCGAATAAACCAGGTTCTCCAAAAATTTCTAGTTTCACACCTTAAGGATTCTGTGGAATAAATATCATTTTTTGTAAAGACAGATTATTCAAATTTCTATACCTAAAAATGGAAATTGATCTTAAGAAAATGATTTCTGGATGTATATATTTTTGGGTGTTGTAGTCAATGAGCTCCCGGGAAAAGACGGTATTTTGGTTTCAAGAAGCTTAGTTGAGTAGAAATCAGTTAATAAGGAGGATCATCAACATTTCAAAATATAAGTCTTCTTGCATTTTTCTGGAACGTAATACATGTTGATGAAAAACATATACAGACTTTCTGGGCTCCCTAGTTTTGAAACCGATTTTCTCAGTTATTGCCTATATGGCTCTCTTCTTGACAATTATGGAAAGTAGGCCTGACTAATGAGATCTTCTTTTTCAACTCCAATAGCAACAGGACAGAAAAGCACCCTTGAAACTTCTGCAACTACTCTGAATTGAAAAAGGAGCCCAAGTTAGCTGTCAACTATTTGCAGTACTGTGGGTGTCAGATGATATTGATGTAAATAAGGCATTCAAATGAATCAAACTGCAGACTGGTGACTCAGTTAACTTTAAATAGCTTAGTGATTTCAGTCATTGGGATTAAGTGACATATTACCTTGAAGCATAGAAAAAGCAGATACAATATTTTCATTATTGTACACTGATCCCAATTCTCCCGAGCACAGAAGAAGTGATTTCTAATTTAATGAAATAAATACTACATTTATCTTTTTTACTGAAGATATTACAAAGGTTGAGGGTTAGAGACATAGTGAGTTAAAATATTTTCTAAAGAAGTATGCGATATTAATGCCTGTGTTCAGCCCCCTTGCTTAGCACCTTTACTCCAAACTTTAATACCAAAGGTCTCTCACTTTCTTACTCTGTCTCCCAGGCTGGAGCACAGTGACATGATCGTGGCTCACTGTATTCTTGACCTCCTGGGTTCAAGTGATCCTCCCACCTTTGACTCTTGAGCAGCTAGGACTACAGGTGTGCACCACTACACCCAATTAATGTTTGTTTTAAATTTTTTGAGAGACAGGTACTGGCTGTCTTTTCCAGGCTGGTATTGAACACTTGGCTTCAAGCGAACCCCCTATCTCAGCTTCTCCAAGTGCTGCGATTACAGTGTGAGCCACAATGCCTGGCTTTCACACTTTCTTAATGATTGGATTGAAACCAGTTTGCCCTTGAAAATTTATCAAGTTATGGAATTTTTTCTTTGAATTAGTCAGATGACATACAGTTCTCAGCCAGTGTGTTCAATCTTCAATAGAGATTGGAAAGTGAGAGAACTAAGAAGAAAGAGAAAGAGTCACAGGAAACTGTAAAAGGACTGACAATCTAGTTGAAAAAAGACAAAACAGTTGAATGAAACATTGGAGATTTTACTATAGTATAGAATATGAAAATTAGTCATGTGATATATGATTGAATTTATTAAAATATTTGTAATAGGTGTTATTGGATTACTTTCTAATAACAAATAATATTCTCATCAGCATTGAGATTTCTTCTCTACTTGCTTGTGTGTATTTTTAGCTATACTTCTGGGAGGTTGTCTTTTTTCCTATTAGTTGATGCACGCTTGGCATTTTAGAGAGATTTACTCTTGGTCTGTCATATGTACTACAAATACTTCCTCTGTCCTTTATCATTTTCATTTTGTTGATGATATGCCTTTTGCCACATAAAATGGTTATTTATGGGGTCAGATATGCTCATCTTTTTATTATGACTTCATTCTATAGTCTACAATCTCTGTGATAAATTTCAGGTCCACCTTGAAATTTCTTCTCACTCTCCCTTTCATCTCACTATGCTACAGCCACTCTGTTAATTCCTGAAAAGTAAACTGTTTCCTTAAGGTGATTCCACATGTTATTAGTAGATGCCTCTGCCCACTTTCACTTGCCTACTCTCCACTCATTTTTATCTTAAATGTCACAAATTCAGAAAGATCTTTCAGATTCTGCAGTTGCAATCAGAAATCTTGGTTCGACTCCTGCATGGTACCTACAGTTTCCTTCATCATGCGTATCCCAGCTGTTACTTTATGCTTATCCATGTGATTCTTTCTTGTCTGCCTTTCTGGCTCACTATATTTTAAGGTCCATGAAGACATATACATCAAGTTTGCTTGGGTATTTCCTATACCCCCAGGACCTCATATAGTCCCTGGAATGTTAACTATAGCCCATTATATATTTGTTGATAGAAGGAGTGGATTTTCTTGGAGAAAAATTTATAAAAGATGAGACATTTCAGCCAAGTTTTGAGAAATAAGTACTATCAAAACAGGCAGAAGATAGAAGCTTATATGAAGGTTGAACTCTTTTTGGTATGTGGGGACTTGGAGACAGCAATAATATTATGACTGTAACTTCCTTTGACAGACATGGAAGATAAATTGCAGTAGATAGCTGTGAACAGACTGAAGGGCCAGGAGAACAGTAGGCACACTGGTGCTTGAGTCAGCACCACAATGGATGCAAACTACAAGGATGCAATGACTATGTAAAAAGTCTATGAAACTTACAGATGACTAAGGTGTGGGCATATAGTTCATAACATACTGAGTAACTGAAGAATAAGATTTGTAATTACCATGATCCTACAGCTTCCCCTGGAGATGAGGGATATGGTGCACGTTCCTCTGTTTTCAGTGTCACCAAAGTCATACAGAGTATGGCTGTCCATTGTGTCTTCTGTTCCATGTGGTACCATTTCAGGTAGCAACCTGTCCTAGTTGGGTTTCTGTATCGTGCAAGCACATGCTGAGTTTTTCTGTGCCTAGCATCCTTTCCCATTAAATACCTAAATCTTTGAAGAAGATAATGAACCTCTTGGTATCAGAGTGGTGGCCCCTTCACTGCTCTTCAAACGCATGCTTTTGTGGTTTTGAAAGAAGTAGAGGAGTATGTCAGACATGGCAGCCAGATGGGTAGCAAAGATTTATCGATTTCCAAGTTCTTTCTAAATCTCCAATGTACTGGGGAAGGGGCTAAGATGTCTCAGACATGTCCTCTCTCAAGACTCCTGTCTGACCTCCGTAAGTGAACCTTAGAATGTTCAGGCAGGGGTGGAGTTGGTGAGAGGGAGAATGGAAGGAATTTGAAACATCCAGCATCCCTCACTTCTCACAAAACCACAGCATGAGTCAAATTCATGCATGTCATATAAATCATTGTGTACCTGCTTTCCTACAAATGTGGCATTTAAACATGGCTTCTTGTGAATGACTACATCATAATTATTCTTCTGGCCTACACAGTATTGAAGCAAAAAAAAAAGGAAAAAGTAATAAACTTTGAGTTGTTTTTTTCCAAACGAGGAAAAAAACCGTGCTAATCTCAATTCACAAACACCCCAGGAGGCTACAATTCCAATTTTCTTTTCACAGTATTAGCGAAACTGGCTACTGGAAAAGTCAAATCAAATCTTCCCCTATAAATCCAAACTTTCAAGGCTAGCCCAGAATTATAATAACTTCCACATCTACTAGACACAGTATGGAACTCTGGCCTAATGAGATCATTTTAGGCAACTTTTTCCTAGGTGGGGTGGAGACAGAAATTTAAAATCTATTACTTTAAGCTTAATTTGTGAGAAAATCAGAAAGACTGGTCAGAAACTCTTAATGAGAAGAAATTCAATAAATGCATCTTGCCAGTTTTTTGTTGTTGTTGTTGTTGTTGTTGTTGTTTGTTTGTTTTTTTAAGGATCATTGCAAGACAGGACATTTAACAGTTCTGATTAGCAGAATGATATGCGGAGCATTATGGAGTTTGATGATCCTTTATGATCCCCTCTTGATCTTACATATATGGCCTATGTTCTTTTTTTTAACCACTAGCATTGTTTATTCTTTATTATCTCAAGGTTGATAGTTTCTCACAACCTTTTTCTTAAAGCTCAAAAGCTGAATTTTCATTGTCATCAGGATATAGTGATACTCTTGCTTTGTCTTTAGTGTGCCAGGGTCATAGTTGATGACATACACATACATTAACAGTCTATACTGAAGAAATAAAACCAGCCTGAAAAATTGCCTGGAAACTAGAATCTAACCTTGAAAGTTAACTTTGGAACCATCATCTATGTAAGATTACAGTGGAAGAACACCTCGTTCAAGTTTACAAAATAATTTCATAAAAGTGACACTATGAGTGATAAAGAAGAACATCTGATGGGATGCTAATACCTTGGTGAGCTCATCAATAGAAATATAAGGTCTTACCACCTATCAAACCCCATTCTACATCAGGAATTAGGATTATAAACACCATTTATCATGCAGAGTCGCAAAAACATAGATCAAGAGCAGTTTTCTTTAATGACAATAATTGATTGTTATGTTTCCAATTTCAGAAAGAATAATGAAGGATGCCACTTTCCATTGCAAAGTAAAATCTCCTTGAAAAAATTTATTAATATTCAAAAATGTACCTTTCAAATTGCTTAGTTATTTCAGCACTTCACTTGTGAATCATTGTGCTAAGTAACTGAAAGACTTAACTTCTATTTGCCTATGATAAGGTATGATTACATACAATGAAACAATGCAATAAATACCATGCAAAATTTAATGGTTTCATGTGCCCCCATCATATCACCATATGCATCATGAAAGTTTTCTTAAATTAGGTGATCAAATATTACTTGTTTTGATAAAGCATGCAATTTCATCTGCAAACAAACAAATTTAGAAAGTTACACTTTAATCATGCCAATATGAAACACAAAATTGGTTCTGGTGAAATAATCACACTTAGACATTTGTGCCAGTAAGAATTATTTTCCATTGTGTTTTGAAATTAGGAACTTGACAATACATTTTGTGGTTTACTAAACACCTTCCCGAGTAATACACCAACCCAAGAGGCAAAAAGTCCTGACCACCTTCATTTACGTGGGATTGGAGAGGGCCCCTATAGGGATAATTTAGGAGCTGGAAGAGCAAAGCACAGAGGTGATAAAGAGGGGGGCAGTGGGAGCAAGAATAGAGAGGAGCATGGAGGAAGCAACAGAGGGTACAAGAAGCTGAGAAGAGATGAATATTTTGTTGTCTAATATTAATGAGACAACAACAACAACAAAAAAAAAAACCAAAACTCATAGGATTCCTGATAAATCTATTGGGACAAAGCAGACCATGTGGAAAATTTCTAGAGATGACCATATCTTGCCAAATGCTAGATAAAAGAGGAAGGGTGAAAAGCTACTTTTCAGTGGTCCTTTAAGGTAACATGCTTTATCTGTGCAGGAATCCCAGGAATTTTTCTGTAGCCATTTGGCTAAGTGAATCTCAGAAGTAGGAAAGAAGTGAACACAAATATAAAATAAATCATAACTACTGTACTGCTCTGTTTCCTTGCTAGAATGATTAGCAGCTTCCAAATCACTTAGGTTAAAAATACCAGCAAATTCAAAAGCCTTCATATTGTGATGAAGGTGTGCCTTCCTGCTCTCCCCACATGTATAGATCACTGCCAGTCCTACTGAAGTTTTCCACTGACCAGAGTTCCTTATGCTCCTGGGCCCAATATAATGAACTGGCTACAACAGCTTGCTTTTACCTACACATCACAGGTAACCTTTGATGATTCAAGAGCTAAAGACTTAAGCTTCTATGTGTGTAATCCATATTTTGGTTCCTCCTCCATTATTCTCTTTCACTTGCTTTTTTAAGTAAGTTAAATCTTTTTTTACAAGTTATTCTTTGTCATGTGCTGGGACAAAGAAATTAAAAAGCAATGAAAGTAAACTTTAGTTAATTACATTATTCACCTTTCAGCACTGCTAAGAAAAAAACATGTTTCAGACTGCTTTAATTTTTAAAAAACGTCTTATTTTTGTTTCTTGCAGAGTATAGCCCTCTATGCAAAACTCTCAAATCTATGAAATATACAAATTATATGTTTCTCTTATTTTTTCACATTTTAGTAAATGGTTGAGATGACGGCATTTCTCCTTCATATAAATGTTGAACAAATTATATAAAAAGACATTTAACCATATTAGTCATTAATACTAGTCTCTACATTAATATAAGATTTCTTCAGAGATTTTTCAGTAATCACCAAAATAAAGACATAGTGACAATAAGGGAAACCACATTTATAATTCATGAATATATTTAACTCTTTTTGGTCTTTTGTTGCATGTCTAGGAGAGATGTCCCATTGACACATAAAAATTTATATTCTTAAAAGTTAGGAAAAAATTCATTTAGCCTTCAGATGTGAAGCATAAGTATTCATAAAAAATATTAATCAGTTAGATATGCGAGTAACTACATATTCCAAACATACCTATAATAATATCTGCTATGATGATTATTCAAATTTTAATTTGAATCAGGGGAAAAGATATGTTTCTTTATTAGATTTAGATTTTAATTTTGGTGGAGCTTTTGTAGGTTATTTTATTATACTTTAAGTTTTGGGATACAAGTGCAGAACATGCAGGTTTGTTACATAGGTATACCTGTGCCATGGTGGTTTGCTGTACCCATTACCCAGCCATCTACATTAGGTGTTTCTCCTAATGCTATCCCTCCCCAATCCCCTGACAGGCCACAGTGTGTGATGTTCCCTTCCCTGTGTCCATGTGTTCTCATTGTTCACCTCCCACTTATGAGTGAGAACATGTGGTATTTGGTTTTCTATTCTTGTGTTAGTTTCCAGCTTCATCCATGTCCCTGCAAAGGACATGAAGTCATCTTTTTTTTTTTTTTTTTTTTTTTTTTTTTTTTTTTTTTTTTTTTTTTATGGCTGCATGATATTCCAATGGTGTATAGGTGCCACATTTTCTTTATCCAGTCTATCATTGATGTGCATTTGAGCTGGTTTCAAGTCTTTGCCATTGTGAATACTGCTGCAATAAATACACATCTGCATGTGTCTTTATAGTAGAATGATTGGTAATTTTTTGGGTATATACCCAGGCTCAAATGCTATCTCTGGTTCTAGACCTTTGAGGAATCGCCACACTGTCTTCCACAATGGTTGAACTAATTTACACTCCCACCAACAGTGTAAAAGTTTTCCTATTTCTCCACATCCTCTCCAGCATCTGTTATTTCCTGACTTTTTAATGATCACTATTCTAACTGGTGTGAGATGGTATCTCATTGTTGTTTTGATTTGCATTTCTCTAATGACCAGTGATGATGAGATTTTTTTTTTCATTATGTTTGTTGGCCACATAAATGTCATCTTTGGAGAAGTGTCTCTTCACAAGCCCCCTTTTTGATGGGGTTTGTTTTTATCTTGTAAAATTGTTTAAGTTCCTTATAGATTCTGGATATTAGCCCTTTGTCAGATGGATAGATTGCAAAAATTTTCTCCCATTCTGTAGGTTGCCTAAGTTGGAGGTACCATGCTACCTGACTTCAAACAATACTACAAAGCTACAGTAACCAAAACAGCATGGTACTGGTACCAAAACACATGTATAGACCAATGGAACAGAACAGAAGCCTCAGAAATAATACCACACATCTACGATCATCTGATCTTTGACAAACCTGACAAAAACAAGCAATGGGGGAAGGCTTCCCTATTTAACAAATGGTGCTGGAAAATCTGGCTAGCCATATGCAGAAAGCTGAAACTGGATCCCTTCCTTACACCTTATACAAAAATTAACTCAAGATGGATTAAAGACTTAAATGTAAGACCTAAAACTATAAAAAACCCTAGGAGAAAACCTAGGCAGTACCATTCAGGATATAGGCATGGGCAAAGACTTCAGGACTAAAACACCAAAACCAATGACAATAAAAGCCAAAATTGACCAATGAGATCTAATTAACCTAAAGAGTTTCTGTAGGTTATATTTTATAGAAACATGATATTTAGAATTTTTACATCTGGGTCTTGTGTAGATATTTTTAGACCTTATATTCCTTAAGCAACATTTTGGCTAGTGTTACAAAAAAGGAAGTATTTTCCTTAAACAGGAGATGTTTTCAAATGTATATGGCACAGTTGAAGTAACTCAGGCTTTGTTATGGTCTTTGTGATCTCATTTCTATTTTAACACAAAGTTGTTGTTATTATACTATTATTATACTATGTGCATAGTTGTTTTGAAAACATCTCAGAAATATTTAAGCAGATAAAAATTTTTTTGATGAGTCCACTTATGATACCAATTTTTATTGAAAAATATATGTCTATTTTTAGTATACAAAATATAAATCCTCCATTCCATTAAAATTCTCAAATTTTACTATCATAAGCTAAATCATTCAAATGTTATCTCCATTCTCCCTATTCCATTCTGACAGACAAAGTAAAAGTGAGGTAACTGTGAAAATGTGTTTAAAATGAAAGCATTTCATCAGGTTGGAAAAAATAATTTAGGTGACATTTAAATAAAATCTCCTTCTGAGCTCTCAAGACACCATAGTAAAAGAACACTCCGTAAAATGAAAGTTTTCATGTAGTGAAAGCAGCTGAGCTAATTGGCACACTTTGACAAAGATGACTGTATTTAAAAGAGAAAGTGCTGCCTTTGGTCTGTCAGATAGTGACAAGTTACTGAGGTAGATTCTATTCTTCATGAGAGGAAATTAATTTCCTGTAATCAAATACAGTGGATTATAGTCTTTGTCTCCTTCCACCTTGGGCACAGAAGCAACTCCAAAGCTTTTTATTCAGCCACACTACATGAGCTTTTGTAAAACAAGCAATGACATATTCCGCATAAAAATTTTCACCTGCTACATTTTGTAGCACCAGGACACAGCATTTTGCTACCTTGAGACTGAGAGCTACTGCTTTGGAAATGGCTATATTTGTAAGGCTTTATTTGGGGAAGGAAAGGAAAAATCACAGAAAAAAAAAAAAAACATTTAGGCAAAAGAAATCTTGAAGATATTTGAAAATGGAATTACAAAACAGTATAGAGCCATATGTTTGGTAAAAAAAGGTTTCCAGTAATTAACAAAAACTTTTGCAGAAGTATTAAAATTAATTACTAAGTGATATTTAGTAGTAGTGGAATAAAAGCACAATTTTAGTCTTCTCGAGTTTTCAATTCCTACATTAACATGAACACACACTTGTACACACACATCTTTATCTGCTGTATATGCAATTTTGAGATTATTGTTCATTATGCATAATTGGCAAAAAGTAGTGTTTTGAAAGTTGTAGCATTTTTAATACATCCGAAAAGTAATAATTTTATGTAGGACAAGTGAGAAGATGTTGATTCAGGGAAAACACAATTCACAAGGAGAACATGACATACAGTCAGAGTAAAATAGAATATTCTTCTCTCTGTATAGTTTCTATCCTTTTATATTTAATAACAACAAAAAAAGGTTAGAGGAAAAGAGCTGCCCCTTCTCCTCCCCATATCTACCAGTTAAATCTCAGGTTTATTCTTCCCCATCGATGGTCAATTTCAGTGTCTAACCAAGCCTTCAAGAAGACATAGGCACCCCAAAATCCATTGCTCTCATCCAAGAAAGAGCCTTATCTGTACTTTGGGGAGACACAAGAAGGGTTTTGTCAGCTGAATAGAACTAGACTAGCCAGGATTCTATTATCATCTATTAAGTAGTTCTGAGTTTTGACTCAAAAAATCAATCTAGACTGTATTTAAAACTGAGAAAGAATATCAAGTTTCTCCTCCAAACTTTAGCTTGGGAGATCCCCAATGAATAAAATATACCCATACTTATGTAAACAAATAAATCTCCGACAAATTGGAAATTAGTCTATTTTTGTTTATAAAAATATAATTTAAAGTTACACTTTAAAAAGCCAGTTAAAATGTGTGGATTGTCTTACTGTTCAATACCGTATTCTTTACAATACAAGGCAATATGATTTCTAAAGTAATCCTAAATTTAGTTGTCCTGATTCAGTCTAGAGTTAGACCTACGTTCTAGAGCAACACCAATTTATGATTCCCTCTATTATTACAGCGCAGTGCTGTTCTGATTTTCTTTGTGTTGGGTTTGTGGTTTTTACTTAACCCACCAGCATGGCCCTTTAGAGCTAACTGGAGTTGATTTGGAGCAATGCTTACAAAACTCGGTAAATAAAATTGGTGAAAAAAGACGACCTAGCAACGAACCTCTCCCAGAGAACTTCGAATCACAGTCCCTAGTTTTTAGTAACCGTGAGGCAAAGGGATAGCTACATTGAGTAACAGGATACTTTTGCTAAAGCATAGGTGCTTAACATTAGGCACTGCAACAAAACATGAATGTTAATATAGCTCTCTGGGATGCAGTGAACTCAATGGTCACTTTGTGTTTGTTCTCATCCTCTTTTCTACAGCCAACCCAACCCGAGCAGGCGGGAGAGAGCCGTACCCAGGCTCGGCAGAAGTGATCCGGGAGTCCAGCAGCACCACGGGTATGGTCGTGGGGATAGTAGCTGCGGCCGCCCTGTGCATCCTTATCCTCCTCTACGCCATGTACAAGTACAGAAACCGGGATGAAGGCTCATACCATGTGGACGAGAGTCGAAACTACATCAGTAACTCAGCACAGTCCAATGGGGCTGTCGTAAAGGAGAAACAACCCAGCAGTGCGAAAAGCGCCAACAAAAATAAGAAAAACAAGGATAAAGAGTATTATGTCTGATCCCAAGATCTTAAATGGACACTTGTATAGAAATAGTCTTCATTTTATCTGAGACATAATATAAACTTATTTACTTTCCTTTTTATGAAGCACATACAAAAGAAGACAGGGAATGCAATCAGGAAGGAAAGACTTTAAAAAAATAAATAAAAACAAGTATCTCATGCTCTTGTTTCTCAAAAAAAGAAAAACAAAAAACAGGGGCCAATAAATTCCCTAACATCCACAGTGTTTTCATTTACTCTGCCTGTCTTTATGTTGCTGGAACATTTCTAAAAGACAGTGATGACCGCACGCATTCATAAAGCAAAGGAGTATTACAGCATCAAGGCACAACACAAAAACCAACACAAAACATAACACAAAAAAGAAGCTACCTATGATCCTGGATTTAGCCAAAGTGCTAGTGCTTTCCTGAGAAGTCAGTTAGTCCCATTGCCAGAGAAGACTGTCCTTTTGAGTGACTCAACCTGCAAACCTTTAAGAGTTTGCCGCCTGGTGCAACTGGAGCAGTGGTTGGAACTTGCATTTGAAACAAAGTGCTGGCTTTTTTGAAGACTTGTGTAGGAACACATTCAAAAAGCCCCTTTCTGGTTGTGAGAGAGGAAAAAAAAAAGTATGGAGGCCTTATTTTCAAAAATGTGAAATATAAGGCACATTTTCACACTAAAATTTCAAAACAAAAACAAGAGGGCATAGATGCAATCATTGGGAAATTTTCATGCACGCTTATTATGTTATTACATATGTTTATATAAAATCCATCTCTGTGTGCTTTCTGGACTGTGATAAGTGATGTTTTCTAGCCTGTTGTATAGAAAATGCAAAATATATCTCTGCTATTCAGCCATTTTTGCTAAATTCAATGTTATAAGTGTTGCTAAGTATAGGGAGTTTTATGACATCAGAGCAACAATTATTTCGGTTGGGTTTTTTTTTTTTTTTTTTTTTTTTTTTTTTTTTTTTTTGCCACCATTATAAATTGCCACAATTACTTACTTTTATTTTTTAAAGAAATTACAGTGTAGTGTTAATTCTAAGGAAGATATGTATGAATGTATATAAAAAGACTCAGCTACTTTTTTTCTTATATGTACAGCCTTCATTCTGTTGCAATTAAGTTTTAGTACTTGTATGAAAGGTGTGAATTAGAAAGTCAAATATATACATATGTATCTTATAATCTTTTCTCCCTGAAATACTCACATTCCCACCTACGTTCACTATTTTGACACCCGCACGCACACAGACACACAAACACACACTCATCCACAGCAATCCATCAGGTATGCTAGAAGATCCAAACATGCATACAGTAGCAAACGTTTATTGATGAACTGAAAAACAGGAAGGCAGAGGGTTGTGCCAAGGAATTGATGACAAATAGGATGATTTGCTTCATTGAGATCTTACTCCCAGGAAACCCCAAGAAGATTTCAGTCCCTAATAAAATGAACCTTTCCTTATCAAATAGAAATATCACTGATATACTGCTGCATGAATAAGAACCATTATGTGGGCAGGTTATGGAAGCAAAATTGGTTAATCTACACCTTAACTCTGGCTGCTGCAATTGAAAACTTTCTTTCGAATAAAATAATATATATATTCTCTGAATCTGATGTGCATGATGAACATTTTTAGAAAGTAAACACTTTCTCAACTAAAAGTATTTTTCAGTAATTTTTGATTCTGTATTACTACCCATTTTAAAAAATTATTCTCTCTTACTATGTTTTAACTTTTCTGGTTTTACACATATGTTATTAAATATAGCTTTAGTTTAACACATTAAGTAGTAGAAAACTATAGATTATACACTTGTTTTTGCATATTATTCAATGATGTTCACAGCAATAAATTATTAATATGAGAAGGTAGTGTAAAAGAAATGCATTATTAGATTGCAAGGTGATACTTCAGTAAAAGTTGGTTGTATTACTTGAATACCTTCTAAAAGAACGATAATAGATTTTGTAGAAGAGAAGACGAACTTTACAATTAACTTTAATCAGCAAGGCAAAAAATGCAAAACATCTTTTGTGATACTTTAGTTGATGAAAAAAGCCAAGAAGTGGCCTGGATTTCAGACATACAGCACCTTAGAAGTATGTAAAATTCATAGCAAATTACCACTATCTATGGTTGCCAAGTCGTTGTTGTATACAAAGAATCACAAAGATTTTTTATAACCCAGAAAGTAGAAGGTATAAAATGCAAATTTAATATCCATTACTTCTTTAGCTTTTCATTATTTTTAATTTGCCAGGTAAAATAATTCACAAGTCTTTTTTTCATCCCCCGTCTCATTCAGTCGTACTCAGGGAAAGCCAGTAAAATCAGAAGGGAACTGTACAACTACTGATTTACAGCTTGAAGGTTTTTTTTTTTTTCTTTCTAAGGTTGCTTTTCCATTTTGTCTATTAAGCTTGAACCAATTTCCATCTGGAAAGATTCTAAAATAGAAAATAAACTGAATAATGGTAATTTAAAGCAGTATATCTATGAAATGTGTTGTTTGGGATTGATTTGAATGTTTCTTCCCAGAATAAATTTTAAAGTTACATGCAATAATATAATTTAATATTATCAGTAAAAATATTTCTAATGGCTTACACAAACTCTAGCTAAAATTATTTTTTCCTGGATGGAAAAAGAAAAGAGAGGAACAGAGTTAGGAGAAAATGACTTGAATCCCAAGTATCTTCATACCAAACATATCAGGGTTCCATGCATAGTTTGCAGTTGATTGAGGATTTCACACTACTTGGCATAAATTTGATTACATCTCTAGACTGTAACTTTTCTGATTGAGTATGCTTCTTTTTTATCCATGTAATGTGTTGCCTTTTTTAAAACAACAAAATACTACAATAATGTGTGAAGTGGTCAGTCCCTAAGACATCAAAGAAAGGCCACATAACCCTACCCTTCTAGTGCTTTGTGTGATTGGGTATATAAGGGGTTTTCTTCTTCTTTTTTTTTTTTTAATTTGTTTGTTTTTCTGTTGCAAGGCCAATCTATCCATTATTGGAAATGCTAAGCAAGTGGAATTTACTGTTTTGTTAATAAAATATTTCTTAATACAACTGTGGATTTATTGATTTTAAAAATTATATGTGGCACCATTTCTTGATTAATGGGACAGTAAAGAAAACTGCATTTGAAGGGAAGATGAATTTTTATACACTAGAGGAAGAATGTTGCCTCTCTTTTTTTCTGGATTGTATTAGTCATTAAGCACCTCTATATTCATACACTTAAAGGTATAGCCACTAAATGTACCTTGGTTTACATTTGTTCATCGTGATATGCCAGAAACCATAAACTCACACAGTATTAGTTGAAAACAACATAAAAATACTAATTTCATAAATATGCTTTTTCTCTATAAAAAAAAATGGAATCCAAATTAAGTAAACCTGTGATTAAATTCCAGCAGTATCACATGCTAGTTACAATTTGCCTAGTATCTTTGACTCTCACATTGTGTTATTTGAAAAAAAAAAAAAAAAAGGATGTAAAAGAACATGGTATTTGTTTCCATGTAACTATTTCTCACAAAGCAAATTAGCTTCTTTAGGAATCAGATGATTCATCAGAGGAAGTTCTAGTTCAACAGTTAGTAACTGTTTTAAAACCCTGGCCCTTGAAAATGATTTTCTGATAAACATGCACAAGTTTGGTCTTTCCTCAACAGTAAACATTCTGAACATGAATGCTTAATTTGTTTTGTACTTGTAGTGTCTAGATATAGGTGTTATTTCTTTATTACTATTCATGATTTTTAAAATGTAACAGAAGAAACAATCCACATTTTCTTAATGTCTAAATTAAAGGATATATAATTTAGTTTCCCTTAAAAACATGTAGGCACTTCAAAGCTGGTTGCTGTATAAAACCCATTATTAGTAATCAGACCAAGGATTTTGGGTCTTAACCTTTAGAGGGCATAGATGCCCAGGGCTCAATGATTAGACATTAGGGGTTGCTAACTTTAATATATAAGTATATATAATGGAGACATATAAATATGTAAATAAATAATTGCTATTACATATAAATCTATATAAATAAGTATTAAATATTTAATATATAAACATATATATATAATAACTTGGCAGATATGTAAATGAGCATTTTCCTAGTAAAAGTGTTCATTAGGTTCATCAAATCCTCAAAGGGCTTCAAAATTCCCCAAAAGATTGAGAATCACTAAAAAAGACATTGGGTATTAACAAAACTTTGTTAGAAATAACGCTAAAGATGAATGGTTCAATGAATATTAAGAAGGCATCAAGAAATACAAAAATCAGCTGGGAGTGGTGGTGAGCATCTGTAGTCCCAGCTACTCAGGAGGCTGAGGCAGGAGAATTGCCTGAACCTGGGAAGTGGAGGTTGCAGTGAGCCAAGTTTGTGCCACTTCACTCCAGTCTATGTGACAGAGTGAGACTCCATCTCCAAAAACAAAACAAAACAAAAAACATCAAGGAGATGGCATGAACTTTAACCATTACAGTATCCTTCTCTGTAACTAAATGTCCAGTTATACAACGTTTATTAAAATTAATCTTACTTCATTTTTACAAGTTCAATCTTCAAACATTTGTTGAGGATGAGTGTATGAAAATCATCCCCATTCAACCCATGTATCTCTACTCTTCTGAACAACTTAATATCCATTTAAGGGAAAACTTCTCCAAGGATTGGAATCTTTGATTTAGCATCTTTAAGACAGTGAATACATAACATGCCAGCAAGGTCTTAACCAACAAACCATCCATCTTTAAACATATAGAGGTTATCAGTATTTGAGAGTGGCAACTAGCCTATGAAAAATACCTTACTGATCCCTAGATATGCAGTTACCTTTAAATAAAAAGGAGAATAACAACTTTTTGAAAAAAACAGAATATAGGACTATCGAATTCATTCAGTAAAAATAGCAATCCATAAAACAAATACTGAATGCTTCTGGTCTATGATATTTCAGATACTTATAGAACAGTGTACTTTCAGTTAAATAAAATAATCCTAGTAATGATCTGTCACAAGCACAAAATGTAGAGCAAGGTGAGTCTAAATACTAGATTTGAAAATTACTGGCTGTGGGACTTTGTCCAATCATTCGATTATACTAAGTCTATTCAGCCTTAAAAGACAAAGAACGATAAGGAGACAACCTATGAGATTGTGAGGAATAAAAAACATCATGCATTTACATGCTTTGCATAAAGTTCAGTATTTTACTAAGATAAAAATTAAAGTTCACCTGTTTAATAGGATAAAATTAAAGTGTGCTAGGTAGCTACTAAGAAAGTAGAATTATCATAAATTTGTAGATTTAAAATTAAGACTATTTTAGGGGGTTATGTTAATATTTCTCCCAGCAAAGAAGACACTTTTACAGTGTCCTAGACAAAGCATTGTACAGCCCTGGCTAAAGGAAATATAGTTCCTTTGCAAGGCAGTCGATTTCATGATAAGATAATTTTGGTTCCTTATATCTAGCTTTCTGTAATTTCCACTTATTGATTCTAATTATCTTTGTGCAAAATAGAATATACCCTTTTTTTCCACATGACAGCCTTTCCAATACCATCACTCTTCCCCAAACACTGCCTGGATTTTCTCTTCTCCAATCTTAATATTCTGGTTTATTATGGGCATTACTCAAATTGTATAGATTCTAAGCTCCTCATAATCTTAGTAACATTTTCCTGAATCTCTATTCACAAAATCTGGCACAAAACCACCACAGCATTTGGTGATGAGCCAAAATATAATGGATTTTCACTCTCCTTGATTTGAACTTTTTCTCCCTGATAATGACACTTAAAGTTTCATAATTTTTTGTTTGTTTGTTTGAGACAGAGTCTTACTCTGTCACCAGGCACCAGACTGGAGTGCAATGGCACAATCTTGGCTCACTGCAACCACCACCTCCTGGGTTCAAGCAATTCTCCTGCCTCAGCCTCCTGAGTAGCTGGGACTACAGGCGTGCACCACCACACTCAGCTAATTTTTGTATTTTTTAGTAGAGACAGGGTTTCACCATGTTGGCCAGGTTGGTGTTGATCTCTTGACCTCATGATCCGCCCACCTCAGCCTCCCAAAGTGCTGGGATTACAGGTGTGAGCTACCACACCCGGCCTAAGTTTTATGATTTTTCAAAAGCATCTATTACTTGTGTGAATTACATTCAATTTGTGTTCAACTGAAATTAACACATTTTTTCCACATGAAGTCTCCTTTAACTTGCACATAGAACACTTATTACTTGAATGTAGTATTTTACATTTAATCATGAGAAATTTCACTGTATTGAATTTGAAGACTGATCAGTTGAGATAAATTTATGTCTTGATTTTCTCATATGATGTCCTAATATTCATCATTGGCAAATTTTGCATACATTTACATGAAAATAAGTTCATTAGAAAAGAGTTCTGAGGGGTGCCTCAAAAAGATCTCCCTGCAAACAGTGCTTTTCAGCCAGGGGCACTTTTGTTCAGGAGACATTTGATAAATGTCAGGACGCAGTTTAGCTTGTCATGTTTGGGGTGGAGAGACCTGCTGGTGTCCGCAGGGTAGAGATCAGTGATGCTAGTTAACCACCAACAGTGCACAGGACAGCCATCCTGTCACCCCAGCAGACAACTGTTCAACTCAAATGCCAGTAGTGCCAAGTTTGATAGGCAAAACACATATCCACTGGCTAGGATAATACATACCAAGTTGCTAATAATCTTCGAGTGGGGATTTTCCAGCTTATCTACCAGAAAATCATAGGAAACTCAGTTAGTTGCCTTGCAATCGGGATACAAAACGATTTCCTCCTAATGTGTCAGTGAATCTATTAAAGAGAAGGGCTTAATTTGTAACACTGTGTATTAGTACCACTTGTCTTAAAAAGTGGCCACAAAGTATGCATTTTAAAAAGTAACTCTTATTTTGATTTCAAGCTCATCACTATAGAATTTAATGCATCCTTTGAGTATTACAACTGGAAACAGGGCAAAACGTGCTTCCTTCATTCTTCTAGTGTCACATTGTGCTTTCTAAAAAAATGTCAAAACCACCAGCATAATTCTTATGCTCACATTCAAGTTGTCTGGAATGTAATTGTCCTTGACATGGACAGATAAACTTGTGGAGCACCGATTTAGAAATCATTTATTCTTTGCCCACTTCGCACATCCATTCTCCCTGGTTCCCTATTTTTGGGGATCTGATTTCAAGGGACTTGTGCATAAGTGTGTGATTTCTGGCTGCTTAGCCCATTCCAGAATCTCTAATAAGCACTCTGTTATTTTGTACCACTTTCAGAGGGCCCTGACGATTGACTTTCACTTCCATTATCCAATAAGCTTTCTCAATATCAGAATGCTCTTCAGAGAAGTGATGGTGGGGAGCACTAAATGGAGAGTGAGGAAATGAGTTAGGGAAATTTAAAAAGCCAATTAACATTGATTACATAATAGGTTACTGCTACAAGGAAGACTTCTTGAGAATTCTAGGAGACAGCACAGAGCCTGCTTCAGAATTATTCCGCCTGAAAGCCAAGGAATGGAAATATGGATCCATCAATTTCTATCTGTCTTAGGTAAAGGGCTGTTAGGAGGGTAAGAAGGTAAGGATGATAATTAACTTGAAAGTACTTTGTCCGACATTTCCTACTGACTGGGTAAGCTCTGCGGTTGAAAGAATGCTCTCAAGCAAAGAGCTGCCAATGTTTTGCAGCTGGAAGCCACTGGGCTATTGTGCTCCAGAATGGTGCATGCTAGGGTATGTGGGTGAGTTGCCTGCAACATTGCTGTTGTTTTTGTGTGTATGACTTTGCACTTACACCAAGTACATTCAGTTCTCTGTTTAGTTAAATTGGGTCTGAACTGAACACCACATTCTTCAAAATAATCTGATTGCATTCTCAGAGAAGTCTCTTTCTCTTTCCTGTGACTCTATGATGATTTTCTTAAAGCCACTAGGGCTAGTTTTGGATCATCTTGCAATCATTTTCTACAAAATTGCAATAGTCTATGAACTTGTGTCCTTTTCTGTTTTAATGGGATAATTTATCCCAGTGTGTGTCACATATGGCAGCTCAAGTTCAAATCCTGGATAGTCTTCTTTCTAAATATAACCTGGCACTCTGGATGTGTCCTGGCCCTCCTCTGTGGATGGGGGAAAAAAAATGTTCTCATGGATATCAGATTCAGCTGTTTTGATTATCCACTTCATGTGTGATAATTCACTTTATGTTTTACTGTCCACTGTGAAGTTCTCTCAGATGCTTGTTGTTGGCTAGGAGGGAATGGTGGTAGAATCTATTTCTTTCAAGTCTGGGGGAAAAAAAAACTGAGAATGAACCTCTAAGAGGTTAAGCATTTCTTTACTCCATGTTCTCAGTGGTAAATTTGAATTGTGTAGTTAGGAGATGGGGTGGAAGAGGCTGTGCCATTGGCATCGCTTAGCTTACTCGGGTACACTACATAAGGTCTGGGTCTCACATACAGACCCTTGGCCTGTGTCTGTGTGGCTATCCGTTGGATGGTGAAGAGTAGTCCACACAAATACCCTCATCTCTTTACACCCTTCCTGTCTCTCCTTCAACTAACTCTTTTAACTTTATTGTTTTTGATTCTCCTGCAACTTGGAAATCTTGATCCCTGATATAGGTTTCCAAGCAAAGCCATTCTGGCTTTCTGCAGGAGAATGTTACAAAAACTGAAAATGAAGAGAGTGGAGACATCCAGGGGGTCTTGTACTACGGATACAGCTTTCTTTTTCTCTTTTTCTCTTTCTCTTTATCTCTATGCATGAAAAAAAAAAAAATCAAACATCACACTGTGCATGTTGTTCTTCTGTCAGCTCTCCTTACAAGGAACCTGCCCTGTTTGCTTAATTTTGGACCAAATTATGCAAAAGAGTTACCATCTTCTTACTGAGTTGAGTCATGTTATAAAGACATCTCCGCTACTTTAGTAGAAGCCATTTTTTTCTTCCTTTCTCCCTGTTCTGCCACTTCTCATTCCCACCTGCAGAAGGCAGACATGGGGTAGCCACGCTTCTAGGTGCAGGTTTTAAACGGGAGCTATCAGAGAAGCTCCGAACTCAGCCACAGCAGTTACCTTTGATGTCTTTTCATTGATTTCCTCTTAAACCTTATTTCTAAATTTATAGTTTTTAGAGTTTCTATTATATTTTAGTATTTCTCATTTGTCTTTAGCCATATGAATCTCCAGAGCTCCTGGCTATTGGATAATACATATTTTATTTAGTTTTACAAAGTTTTCTCTCAAAATTTATAACATATATGTTACTACTCTCAAAAGTTTCCTTCCTTCTCTATTATAAATCCCACAAGATTTTCTGTCCCTTCCATCATTACCACAGCACTTCACTGTTTCTTGTGAGTGAGAATTAGGTCTATCAGTAGAATTTGTTGCCTTTCAAGACCTACACAAATAATCTACTTTTATTAAAATAAAATGTAAGTAGCTGGAATTTTGATCTCTTAGCTCTGTTCCAGTTTTATTATCAAACTGTAAAATCTTATCCATTCCTCTACACAGTATCATTTTTTCTTCACTATGCTTTAATTGTCATCAAATCTCATCATACTTAAATGGTAACAATATTTTAGACAAATATTTTACATGGAGGGACTCTACTTCTGCTAATTTCTGATTTTAAAATGTAATAATTTATACTTGTGAATAAGACTTTGACTATAATTATTTTTTGTGAATACTGAAGCATGTAGTTAAAATTTTCTATGTGGCTTAATAGTTAATGATTACAAGCATTTGTGGAATACTTTATAACTTACAAAATAATGGCACAAATAGCATTTCATTCAGTTTTAACCATAAACCTCTGTGTATGATATTACCAAATTCACACATTCAAAGCCCTGATGTTACACACACTCACACACACACACACATACACACACACACACACACAGCCATGCATTGCTTAACAACAGGAATATGTTTTTAGAAATGTGTCATTAGGCAATTTCATCACTGTGTAAACATCATAGAGTATATTTACACAATCTACTATGCATCTTGGCTATATAGCACAGCCTATTCCGCTACGAGGCTACAACCCTGTACAGAATGTTAAAGTACTGAATACTATAGGTAACTGTAACATAATGGCAAGTATGAATTTAAACATATCTAAATAGAAAAGGTGGCCGGGCGCGGTGGCTCACGCCTGTAATCCCAGCACTTTGGGAGGCCGAGGTGGGCGGATCACGAGGTCAAGAGATCAAGATCATCCTGGTCAACATGGTGAAACCCCGTCTCTACTAAAAATACAAAACATTAGCTGGGCATGGTGGCGCGTGCCTGTAATCCCAGCTACTCAGGAGGCTGAGGCAGGAGAATTGCCTGAACCCAGGAGGCGGAGGTTGCGGTGAGCCAAGATCACGCCATTGCACTCACCAGCCTGGGTAACAATAGTGAAACTCCATCTCAAAAAAAAAAAAAAAAAAAAAGAAAAGGTACAGAGACCACCATCCTTTATATGGTTCTGCTGTTGACCGAAACATTTCTATACAACACATAACTGTATGTTAAAAATTTAGAAACACAGGCCGGGCGCGGTGGCTCGCGCCTGTAATCCCAGCACTTTGGGAGGCCGAGGCGGGTGGATCACGAGGTCAAGAGATCGAGACCATCCTGGTCAACATGGTGAAACCCCATCTCTACTAAAAATACAAAAAAAAAATTAGCTGGGCATGGTGGCGTGTGCCTGTAATCCCAGCTACTCAGGAGGCTGAGGCAGGAGAATTGCCTGAACCCAGGAGGCAGAGGTTGCAGTGAGCCGAGATCGCGCCATTGCACTCCAGCCTGGGTAACAAGAGTGAAACTGTCTCAAAAAAAAAAAAAAAAAAAAAAAAAAATTTAGAAACACAATGGTTTTAGAAATCTTTAAGTGACTTAGAAAATATTACCCAAAAATTCTAACTAGCCAAATTAACTAGCAAGTTTTTAATTATTTTTTATTCTGTGGTTATAAGGATATGGAAAACATTGTTAACAGAAATCTTTAATAATTCAACAAGATCTTTCTAACTTTATCATATTTCAAATCATATCTTGGAGCAACTGGCAAACAGTGCAACTTCTGTTTCTTTTAAATGCCACTAATAAAGAAAATTAAACACTCAGTAATGAATGAGTAACATGCACCTGTGTCTTAGCTAATATAAAAGATGTTAAGGAGAGAATGATAAAGCAAAATAATCTAAATGCAGTTAAGCTTTTGAAGAATTGTTGGCGGTAATGATATTTCTTGTTACTAACACTTTCCAATTTATTATCCTATTTTATTTTTACAATGTTCCTGTGAGGGAGATACAACAGATTTATATCACCATTTTGTAAATGATAACAGTGAGAGCCAGAAAGGTTAAGAAACCAAATGTAAAGTGCTAGCAATAAATCAATATTTCATATATTAAGTCATGTCTCTTCTGAAACTGGGGAACTAAATTTAGTATCATAGATTAGAAGAGATGAAAAATACTTTTAAAACTTCTTACTTTGTAGATGAGAAAATTGGGACTTAACATTAAGAAATGACTCACTTGAAATTACACTGCCTGTTAGCAGCAAAGCTAGGTCTAAAGCCTGGTGCCCCTAACCCCAATTCTCACACATTGCCTTCATAGCCAAGAAATATACACCTTGCAAGCAAAAAAAAAAAAAAAAAAAAAAGCCATTATCTCTTTCCCACACTTGATTTCTTTCCACCTCTCTGATATAAATCTTGCAGCTGACCCATGAGTTTATCAGATAAAATTATTACTTAAGTTGGTGGTAAAGGGGCAATGTTTAGCACAGAGTGCTAGTCAATATATATTTTTTGAAATTAGTGAATCAATACAATTGGCTTGCATTGGCATTTTAACTAATATTCACATCTTATTTCTCTGATGTAGTTGAGCAATAGAAGATTCAAAAATCAATGGGAAAGGATAAGCAAGGAATTTATATTTTGCTGACAGTATTTTCTGGTTTTTTTTTTTTTTTTTTTTTTTTTTTTTTTTTTTTTTTTTGAGACGGAGTTTCACTCTTGTTACCCAGGCTGGAGTGCAATGGCGCGATCTCGGCTCACCGCAACCTCCACCTCCTGGGTTGAAGCAATTCTCCTGCCTCAGCCTCCTGAGTAGCTGGGATTACAGGCACGCGCCACCATGCCCAGCTAATTTTTTGTATTTTTAATAGAGACGGGGTTTCACCATGTTGACCAGGATGGTCTCGATCTCTTGACCTCGTGATCCACCCGCCTCGGCCTCCCAAAGTGCTGGGATTACAGGCTTGAGCCACCGCGCCCGGCCTCTGGTCTATTATCTCAACTGTGAAACCTGCCTTCTACTGCCTTCATCTTATAGGCCTGGAGAAAGAGGCAGCACTTTTCTCAGTAAGTTTAATCTTTACACCACACATGTGCACAACATATTCATTTACTAATCAATTCCTTCACCTTCTATTTTTGCTTTAACACCTAGCCTGAAACATTACTTTAAGGTTTGCCACCATCTCTGTGAATCTCAATATTTCTGTTGGTAATCCTCTCAACAGCCTGACTTCAGAATTCCTCATCTTGCTGAATCCCAAGGAGATCCATCTAAGTTCACTCTCAGTTACTAAGTAATAATTCATACATATCAAAAACATTTTAAACAGAAACACATTATTCTTTAAATGCGAAATTCTGAGATCTCCACTAACAACTATACACTTGACCCTTGAACAACATGGGTTTAAGCTGCATGGGTCCACTTACAGGCAGACATTTTTCAATAAAGTTTACATGAAATGTACTGCCTTCTCCTGGCTCCCCTTACCTCCTCTACCTCTTCCACTTCCACCTCCTGAGACAGCAAGACTAACCCCTTCTCTCCTCCTCTTTAGCCTACTCAATATGAAGACAAAGCTGAATAGCTTTCTGATGAACAGCATGCACCTAGTAAACATATTTTCTCTTTCTTATGACTTTCTTAATAACATTTGTTCTTATTTTGTTGTAAGAATACAGTATATAATAGATAAAATACATGTTAATCAATTGTTTATATTATCAATAAGGCTTCTGTTCAAGAGTAAGCTATTAATAGTTACGTTTGGAGGATTTGAAAGTCATAAATGGATTTCCAACTTCTCAGGGGGTTTGTGCACCTACCCCTGTATTGTTCAAGGCCAGTGTGGTATCCTAATTGTTCCTCTTTTTCATGCGTCACTCCAACTGACCTTGTTTGCCTCACTTAGAATATCTTGGGCTGTCTTTCTCTCCTCTTACATCATTACATTAATCTCTTCTCATATACATTTGTCCCATTGCCTACACAAAAACTCAAACTGTTGTTAATTGTGTTCCTAAAGCCATTCCAAGAATACTTCTATTTCTTGCTCATTTTGTGGACTGATATAGTAGAAAGCCCATCTGCAGCTCTGTGGTAAGCTGATCAGTCCTGTTTTCCACTCTCTATCCTAATTCTTAGCATTTTACCATTCTCTTGAGCTGCATGCATTGACAATTGCCTGTTAGACATTTAATTCGTTAGGTATCTCAATCACAATGAACGGACTTTATTATCTCCAGTTTAAAAATCATATGTTAATAGTGTTAATATCCTCCTAAGAACACAGAATGAAAATCATAGAAACATTTTAAATTATGCATGGCATCTTAAGAGATATTTTAAAAATCACTTTTCCATATGGGATTCCAAAATATTCTCTTTTCCATATAAAATTAATTTTTTAAAAAACCTCTCTTTTCTAGGTTTACTACCTCAAATAAATCTAGTTTTCTACCTGCACAATACCCTTCGTTAGTTCAGAATGTTATTATTTTTGCCTAGACTTTTACAGTCGCCTTAAACCTGTTCTCTCTCCTCCACATTGATCATTTATTCTGATCTACCATTCACACTTCTGATTACAGTATTCTCCTGTTCCAAGTTCTGTGGCTGATTATGACTTCTGATTACAGTATTCTGTTCCAAGGAGTTCGGTGGCTCCACATTCTACATTGGAACTCGCCACCTCTCCTCCTGTCTAACTGAGCCAATTTTCCATGCACTTGCATGTCTCTGTAACTTTCCCCATTTTGTTACTTTAACCTAAAAGTAACCATTTTTTAACCAATCTTTCTACCATTTCTCTGATCAATCCAGTTATAATTAATCACTCCTTCATTCACACAGATGTATTGCTCAGGCATCTGGTTGTCATTTATTTTATTCAGCTTTGGATGATACTTAGGGGTTGATACATTTTCTCAATCAGTTATAAGATCAAATCTCAACTCCAACAGAAAAAAATTGTAATTATAGAAATCAGAATCACTTTCTTCTCTTGTGTATTGGATGCACTTAGAGCAATTTTTAGATAGTAATTATTCATACTATAATTAATTATGAATCATTTGTATTCACACCCATGATAGATAAGAACACTGCTTTTAAAAATTTCATTTATTCAAATCTTTGTGAAACATCTGTGATGTGCTATGCCCTGAGCTAGGCATTCAATATATAGTCATGAACCCACATGGAGTTTACATTTCATGGGAGAAACAGTTATCAAAGAAACACATTCATAAATCGTGTGTTACAATCATTACCTGTGATACAAAATAAATATGAATATAGGCTAAAAGAAGTTACCCTGAAGTAAGATGAGTTAACTGAGCAGTTCAGTTAACTCTGAAGATGAAGCTGACTAGGTGAAAGCAATGGGAAGAGCACTGCAAGCTAAAGCTCTGGGTCAAGAGAAGCCTGGGACATATGACCGACTGGATGAAAATCACTGTGGCCAGAGCACAGTTAGCAGGGGAGCCAGGATGGAAGGAACAGTTTGAAAAATGAGGCCAGAGTATTAAGAAGGCACTGGATAAGTTTATCTGCATGCAACGGAAAATACAACTTTATCTTATTGAGAAAACAAAATGATTCACGTAGCAGAAAACCTAAAGGAATAAGCTGATCCTTTTAAGAATTCTCGCCATTCTCTAACACATAGATCACTTTCTAGCATTTGTCTAGGTATCATCTTGTTAGAGGTGATCTGGTTAGAATTCACCTTTTATAATACTGGCAGAGATAATTTTACCTAACAGTGGACAATGTTTTCTCCTATCCTAGAGGTTTGTCATAATAGGAAAGAATTGACTCTCTTTGGAATTAAGATCGAAAGTCAATATTTAAGGTAAAAATATTACATACAGCAAAATTATGCCAAAACTAACTTAATTCATCATACAATATAGTATTATCCCTCATTAAATCCCACACAGCCAATTTTAATTCTATAATGAAAGAAATCACCTTTCCTTCGAGCATCAAATGTTTGTGTTTAAGGACTGTGTTAAATGAAAAACTTGTATCTTTATATTTCTCTGAATGTAAAACAGGTATGTGAAAATTAAGACTGAAGGAAAATCACATTTCTAGTGTTCACCTCATGCCCTTATAATGGCTGAGTAGGACAGAGAGCTGAATCATCCACATTATTTGCATTTTTATCTCTCTCTAATTTTTTCTAAAAATTAGCACCTCTAGATAAAATTATGTTTGTAGGAAATATCCTCATTCTCTATATATTATTAGTCTTTTACAAGCGACCAGCAATGACCTTTGTAGTAAACAGGAAGAACTGCATTAAAATTTTAACCAAAGAATATACACATAAATGTGCACGCACACACAGCCAAGAACTTGGTATTTGTCACTATAAATATCTGAGAGGACTAATTCTTCCTGACTTTTAAAAGGCTATTGTAACAAGAGAAACATTCACATTCCATATAAAAATATTAGAGAAATGATTCAGTGAGAGACAGAGAATAGAAACACATTTTTCCCTGGACCTCTCTGAAGATGCCTGTGATGCGGTGAAGGCAGAAAGGGCAGTAACCGGCGCCCGATGTAAATTTTCAGTCTCTTGGTGAGTACTAGTAGCCATTGGGGAAGCTCTTGCTCAAACTGAACAGTGAATAAATAGCCAAAGGCCACTTTAGATGGTATCCTCCTAATTTCGCACAAAAAAATAAACTATCCCCCCAAAATGGTTGAAACTGTGTGGTTCACAAGGACAATGGCACTACAATGATAAGGCCCAAGAAGATATGAATGGGACAGTCTCCTAAACTGAAAACAAATATGAATAATAGAAAGGATCAATAAAGTCAAATATTGGTTTTGGACATTCATATTTCATTATATTTACAAACTATTCATAAATTATAAAATAATATTTGTAAAATATTAAAAGAAAACTTGTGGCAGGAACGGTTGAAGTAAAAGGTTTTTGTTTCTGTTGTTTGGGTGTTTTTCTTGTTTTTTAAGACAGGTTCTCTCTCTGTCACCCAGGCTTATGTAGGTGTGATCATAGCTCACTGTAGCCTTGACTTTCCAGGCTCAAGTAGGTCCTCCCAATTCTGCCTCCCAAGTAACTGGGACCACAGGTGTGCGCCACTACATCTGGCTAATTTTTTATAACCATTTTGGTAGACACTGTCTCTCCCTATGTTGCCCAGCCTGGTCTTGAACTCCTGGGCTCAAGTGATTCTCCTGCCTCAAGCTCCCAAAGTACTGGAATTATAGGCATGAGCCAAGAAGATACCATGCCAAGAAGATGTTTTAAAAGTCAGAAATTTTTAGAAAAGAACACAGAATTACAAATACAACAATTTTTTTAAAAAAGGTGTTATGAAGGTATTAGTTAATAGCTTTATGATTTCACCTCAGTTTCAAAATTTATTAATAAACATCTCTAGGGAAACACAGCTTACCAAAACTGATTCAAGAAGAAATCTGAATTGCATTAATAAAGATTAAAATTATTACATAAATAAGTAGAACATTTCCCAAAGAAAAATACTTGGCCCCATATTTTTCCTGAGGAGTACGAACCATTTCAAGAACAAATAATTACAACCTTGTATTTCAGAGTATAGACATATGGGAACACTGTAACTTATTTTAGGAAATTAACAAATCCTTAACTAACAAGTACAGTGTTCATAGAAAATTCATAGGCTAATATCACTCATGAAGATATATGTCAAAGTTGTAAATGTTCAATGAACTGATTTCATATATGTAATAAGAGAAAAAGGTGAATTTATTTGAGATTTCAAGTTTCACTTAACCTTAGTAAAAGCCATATTTGTGATTCACAACATTAACATATTAAAAGAAAAAAATAACAAATTCAATATAGATTCATAATTTTTAAAATAAAGGACTTTTTTTGAGATAGGGTCTCACACTGTCATCCAGGCTGGAATGCAATGGCAAGATCACAGCTCATTGCAGCCTCAGCCTCCCAGGGCTCACACAGTCCTCCCACCTGAGTAGCCGAGACTGCAGGTGCATACCACCACATCTGGCTAATTTTTCTTTTTTTTTTTTTTTTTTTTTTTTGTAGAGATGGGGTCTCACTATGTTGCCCAGGCTGGTCTCAAACTTCTAGGCTCAAGTGATCCTCCCACCTAAGCCTCCCCCAGTGCTAGAATTATAGGCCTGAGCCACCAGGCCTGGCAAAAAAGAACTTTTTTGTTGAGTCAGACTCTCGTTCTGTCACCCAGGCTGAAGTGCAGTGGTGCAATCTCAGCTAACTATAACCTCTGCCTCCCGGGTTCAAGTGATTCTCCTGCCTCAGCCTCCTAAGAAGCTGAGATTACAGGTACACGCCACCACACCCAGCTAATTTTTGCATTTTTAGTAGAGACAGGGTTTCACCATGTTGGCCAGGCTGATCTTAAACTCCTGATCTCAGCTGATCCACCTACCTCGGCCTGCCGAAGTGCTGGGATTACAGGCATGAGCCATGGTGCCAGGCCTAAGAACTTCTTAATAAACCACAAATAGATTTTCTAAAGTTAATAATGATGATCTACCAAAAGTCATAATATACACAATAATTGATGGCAAGATTTTCCACCGAGGTGGCCAAATAAGAACAGCTCCAGTCCGCAATTCCCAGGGAGAGTGATGCAGAAGGCAAGTGATCTCCCCATTTCCAGCTGAGGTACGAGGTTCATCTCATTACGACTGGTCAGACAGTGGGTGTAGTGAAAGGAGGGTGAGCCCAAGCAGGGTGGGGCATCGCCTCATGGAGGAAGCACGAGGGGCCAGAGAACTTCCTCTCCTAGCCAAGGGAAGCCATTAGGGACTTTTCTTCCTCCTCTGGCACTCTGGCTCAGATACTGTGATTTCTCCTGGGCTTCACAACCTGCAAACCAGGAGATTCCCTCGGTGCCTACAACATCTGTGCCCTGGGTTTCCAGCACAAAAACTGGGTGGCTGTTTTAGCTGCAGCAGTTTTCTTTTTTCTCATACCCCAGTGGTGCCTGGAATACCAGTGAGACAGAACCGCTCATTCCCCTGAAAACGGGGGCTGAAGCCGGGGAGCCAAGTGATCTGGCTCAGTGGGTCCCACCCCCATGGAGACCAGCAAGCTAAGATCCACTGGCTTGAAATTCTCACAGCCAGCACAGCAGTCTGAGCCTGACCTGTGATTTTCTAGCTTTGTGGGGGAAGGGGTGTCAGCCATTGCTAAGGCTCAGGTAGGAGGTTTTAACCTTGCCTGTGTAAATAAAGTCTCTGGGAAGTTTACACAGCAGCTGAGCAGAGCCCACAACACCTCAGCAAGGCCTCTGCAGGCAGAATGTCACTACACTCCTTTCTTGCTGGGCAGGGCATCTCTTAAAAAAAGGCAGCAGCAAAAAAAAAAAAAAAAAAAAAAAAAAAAAAAAAAAAATTAAAAAAAAAAAAAAAGGCAGCAGCCCATAAGGGACTTATAAATAAAGCGCATACTTTCCTGGGACAGAGCATCTGGGAAAAAGGGCAGTTGAGGGTTCAGCTTCAGCAGACTTAAACATCCCTGCCCGGCAGCTCTGAAGGAAGCAACTTATCTCCCAGCACAGTGCTAGAGGTCCAATAAGGAACAGGTTGCCTCCTCAAGTGGTTCCCTGACCCCCATGTACCCTGACTGGGAGGCACCTCACACAAGAGCGCTCTGGCTGGCTTCTGGTAGGTACTTTTCTTGGACAAAGCTACCAACGGAAGGAATCTTTGTAATCTTTGCTTTTCTGCAGCCCCTGTGAGTGATTCCCAGGCAAGTAGGGTCTGAAGTGGACCTCCAGCCAACTCCAGCAGACCTGCAGCAGAGTAGCCTGACTGTTAGAAGGAAAACTATCAGAAAGAAATAGTGTCAACATCAACAGAAAGGACGTCCACTCAGAAGCCTCATCCAAAAGTCGCCAACTTCAAAGACCAAAGGTAGATAAATCCATGAAGACAGGAAGAAACCAGTGTAAAAAAGGCTGAAATCTACAAAAACCAGAACTCTTCTTCTCCTCCAAGGAATCACAACTCCTCATCAGCAAGGAAACAAAACTGGATGGAAAATGAGTTTGATGAACTGACAGAAGCAGGCTTCAGAAGGTGGATAATAACAAACTTCTCCAAGCTACAGGAGCGTATTCTAACCCAGGCGTCCCCAAACTACAGCCCGCGGGCCACATGTGGCCCCCTGAGGCCATTTATCCAGACCCCCTCCCCCGCCACACTTCAGGAAGGGGCACCTCTTTCATTGGTGGTCAGTGAGGGGAGCACAGTATGTGGTTGGCCCTCCAACGGTCTAAGGGACAGTGAACTGGTCCCCTGTGTAAAAAGTTTGGGGATGCCTATTCTAACCCAATGCAAGGAAGCTAAGAACCTTGAAAAAAGGTTAGATGAAATGCTAACTACAATAACCAGTGTAGAGAAGACCATAAATGACATGATGGAACTGAAAAACACAGCACGAGAACTTCCTGAAGCAAACGCAGGTTTCAATAGCCAAATCGATCAAGTGGAAGAAAGGATATCAGAGATTGAACATCAACTCAATGAAATAAAATGAGAAGGCAAGATTAGAGAAAAAAGAGTGAAAAGAAATGAACAAAGCCTCCAAGAAATATGGGATTATGTGGAAAGATCAAATCTATGTTTGATTGGTTTCGCTGAAAGCTATGGGGAGAATGAGACCAAGATGGAAAACACTCTTCAGGGTATTATCCAGGAGAACTTCCCCAACCTAGCAAGGCAGGTCAACATTCAAATCTAGGAAATACAGAGAACACCACAAAGGTATTCCTTGAGAAGAGCAACCCCAAGACACGTAATTGTCAGATTCACCAGTGTTGAAATGAAGGAAAAAATACTAAGGGCTGCCAGAGAGAAAGATTAGGTTACCCACAAAGGGAAGCCCATCAGACTGCCAGCAGATGTCTTGGCAGAAACCCTACAAGCCAGAAGAAAGTGGAGCCAATATTCAACATCCTTTAAAGAAAGAATTTTTGACCCATAATTTTGTACCTAGCCAAACTAAGCTTCATAAGCAAAAGGGAAATAAAATCTTTTACAGACAAGCAACTGCTGAGAGACTTTGTCATCACCAAGACTGCCTTACAAGAGCTCCTGAAAGAAGCACTGAACATGGAAAGAAACAACCAGTACCAGTCACTGAAAAAACATACCAAATTATAAAGACCACTGACTGACACTATGAAGAAACTGCATCAACTAATGGGCAAAATAACCAGCTAGCATCAAAATGGCAGGATCAAATGCACACATAACAATATTAACCTTAATGTAAATGGGCTAAATGCCCTAATCAAAAGACACAGACTGATAAATTGGATTAAGAGTCAAGGCCCATCAGTGCACTGTATTCAGGAGACCCATCTCATGTGCAAAGACACACATAGGCTCAAAATAAAGGGATGGAGGAAGATTTACCAAATGAATGGAAAGCAAGTAAAAGTAGAGGTTGCAATCCTAGTCTCTGATAAAACACACTTTAAACTAACAAATATCAATAGAGACAAAGAAGGACATTATATAGGAGCACCCAGATACATAAAGCAATTTCTTAATGACCTACAAAGAGACTTAGACTCTCACACAGTAATAGTGGGAGACTTTAACACTCCAATGTCAATATTAGATAGATAACAGGACAGAAAATTAACAATGATATCCAGGACTTGAACTAAGATCTGGAGCAAGCAGCCCAATAGACATCTACAGAACTCTCCACCCCAAATCAACAGAAGATACATTCTTCTCAGTGCCAGATTGCACTCATTCTAAAATTGAATATAACCGGAAGTAAAACACTTCTCAGCAAATGCAAAAGAATGGAAATCATAACAAATGGTCTGTCAGACCACAGTGCAATCAAATTAGAACTCAGGATTAAGAAATTCACCCAAAACCACACAACTACATGGAAACTGAACAACCTGCTCCTATATAACTACTGGGCAAATAATGAAATGAAGGCAGAAATAAAGATGTCCTTCAAAACCAATGAGAATGAAGACACAATGTACCAGAATCTCTGGAAAACATTTAAAGCAGTGTCTAGAGGGAAATTTATTGCACTAAATGCCCACAAGAGAAACAAGAAAAGATCTAAAACTGATACCCTAACATCATGATTAAAACAACTAGAGGAGCAAGATTAAATTCAAAAGCTAGCATAAGACAAGAAATAACTAAGATTAAAAAACGCTTCAAAAAAATCAATAAATCCAGGAGGTAGATTTTTGAAAAGATCATCAAAATAGATAGATCACTAGCCAGACAAAGAAGAAAAGAGAGAAGAATCAAAGAGATGCAATAAAAAATGATAAACTGGATATCAGCACTGATTCCACAGAAATACAAACTACCATCAGAAATTACTACAAACACCTCTATGCAGATAAACCTGTAAATCTAGAGGAAATTGATAAATTCCTGGACACTTACACCCTCCCAAGACTAAACCAAGAAGAAACTGAATCCCTGAATAGATCAATAACAAAGTCTGGAATTACAGTAGCAATTAATAGCCTACCAACGAAAAAAAGTCCAGGACCAGACATGTTCACAGCCGAATTCTATCAGAGGTACAAAGAGGAGCTAGTACCGTTCCTTATGAAACTATTTCAAACAATACAAAAAGAAGGAATTCTCCCTAATTCATTTCATGAGGCCAACATCATCCTGATACCAAAACCTGGCAGAGACACAAATAAAATAGAAAATTTCAGGCCAATCTCCCTGATGAACATTTATGTGAAAATCCTCAATAAAATACTGGCAAATTGAATCCAAAAGCACATCAAAAAACTTATCCATCACGATCAAGTCAACTTCAACTGTGGGATGCAAGGCTGGTTCAATATATACAAATTTATCAACATAATCTACCACATAACAGAACCAAAGACAAAATTCATATGATTCTCTCAATAGATGCAAGAAGACCTTAGACAAAATTCAATAGTCTTTAAGTTAAAAATGCTCAATAAACCAGGTAGCAATGGAATGTATCTCAAAATAACAGGAGCTATTTATGACAAACCCACAGCCAATATCATACTGAATGGGCAAAAACTGGAATCATTCCCATTGAAAACTGGCACAAGACAAGGATACCCTCTCTCACCACTCCTATTCAACACAGTATTTGAAGTTTTGGCCAGGGCAAGAAATCAGGCAAGAAAAAATAAAAAAAGTGTAATCAATTAGGAAAAGAGGCATTCAAATTGTCACTATTTGCAGTTGACGTAATTGTATATTTAGAAGACCCATCATATCAGCCCAAAGTCTCCTTAAGCTAATAAGCAACTTAGGCAAAGTCTCAGGATACAAAATCAATATGCAAAAATTACAAGCATTCCTATACACCAATAACAGACTAACAGAGAGCCAAATCATGAGTGAACTTCCATTCACAATTGATACAAAGAGAATAACATACCTAGGAATACATCTAACAAGGATGTGAAGGACCTCTTCAAGGACAACTATAAACCACTGCTCAAGGAAATAAGAGAGGACACAAACAGATGGAAAAACATTCCACACTCATGGTTAGAAACAATCAGTATTGTGAAAATGGCCACACTGACCAAAGTAATTTATACATTCAATACTATCCCCATCAAGCTACCATTGACTTCCTTCACAGAATTGGAAAAATCCACCTTAAATTTCATATGGAACCAAAAAAGAGCCTGTATAACCAAGACAATCCTAAACAAAAAGAACAAAGCTGGAGGTATCATACTACCTGATTTCAAACTATACTACAAGGTTACAGTAATCTAAACAGTATGGTAATGGTACCAAAACAAAGATATAGACCAGTGGAACAGAACAGAGGCCTAAGAAGTAACACCATACATCTACAACCATCTGATTTTTTACAAACCTGACAAAAACAATCAATGGGGAAGGGATTCCCTATTCAATAAATGTTGTTGGGAAAAATGGCTAGCCATATGAAGAAAGCTGAAACTGGATCCCTTCCTTACACTTTATACAAAAATTAACCCCAGAAGGATTAAAGATTTAAACACAAGACATAACGCCATAAAAACCCTAGAAGAAAACCTAGGCAATATCATTCAGGACATAGGCATGGGCATGGACTTCATGACTAAAACACCAAAAACAATGGCAACAAAAGCCAAAATAGATGAACAGGATCAAATTAAACTAAAGAGCTTCTGCACTGCAAAGGAAACTATCATTAGAGTGATCTGGCAACCAACACAATGGGAAAAAAATGTTTGCAATCTATCCATCTGACAAAGGGCTAATATCCAGATTATACAAAGAACTTAAATTTACCAGAAAAAAACAAACAATCCCATCAAAAAGTGGGCAAAGGATATGAACAGACACTTCTCAAAAGAAGACATTTATGCAGCCAAGAAACATGAAAAAAAAGCTCATCATCACTGGTCATTAGAGAAAAGCAAATCAAAACCACATTGAGATACCACCTTACGCCAGTTAGAATGATGATCATTAAAAATTTAGGAGACAAAAGGTATGGAGAAATCAGAATGCTTTTACACTGTTGGTGGGAGTGTAAATTAGTTCAACCATTGTGGAAGACAGTGTGGGAATTCTTCAAGGGTCTAGAAATAGTAATCCTATTTGACTCAGTAATCCCATTACTCAGTATTTACCCAAAGGATTATAAATAATTCTATTATAAAGACACATATGCACACATATGTTTATTGCAGCACTGTTGACAATAGAAAAGACTTGGAACCAACCCAAATGCCCATCAACAATAGACTGGATAAAGAAAATGTGGCACAAACGCACCATGGAATACTATGTAGCCATAAAGAAGGATGAGTTCAAGTCCCTTGCAGAGACATAGATAAAGCTGGAAACCATCATTCCCAACAGACTGACACAAGAATGTTAAACCAAACACTGCATGTTCTCACTCATATCTGGGTGTTGAACAATGAGAACACATGGACACAGGGAGGGGAACATTACATACTGGGGCCTGTCTGGGGTTGGGGGACTAGGGGAGGGATAGCAGGGGGTGGGGGTCTATGGGAGGGATAGAAGAAATACCTAATGTCGATGATGGGGCGATGGATGCAGCAAACCACCATGGCACGTGTATACCTGTGTAACAAATCTGCACGTTCTGCACATGTACCCCAGAACTTAAAGTATAATTTAAAAAATAATAATTGACGGTGAAATGCTGAAAACATTTATTTTGAAATATGGAACAAAACAAGGCTCTTTCTATCATTATTCCTATCTATTTAGCCATTATTATAAGGTAAAAGAAAAATAAACACACTTTATAAGGATTGACAAAGAACAATTATTTGCACACCATGATAATTCATTATAACTACTATAGTTCACTAAGATTCTCATGTAAAATTAACAAAAATCAACCATGTTTCTACACGACAGTAAAGACATAAATTAAAACACTGTCTAAATAGCTTTAAAATGTAAAATAGAAAAGATATAACAAAAGATAGACTTCTGTTAGATTTTTGCAAGACCTTTGTGGAAAAAAAAATTATAAAACATTTAAAGAACATTATAATGGAACTATAAACAAAATGACAGCTATATGGTTTTAATGGACTGGAAACCAATATCACAAATAATTCCATATCACAAAACAATTCTACCCAAATTGATCTACAGATTAAGTGCAATTTCAATAAAAATCCCAAGTAGTTAGCTGTTGCATTGATCTTGAAAAACTGATTCTAAAATTAATGTGGAAGAGCAGAGGGTCAAATATAGCCTATAGATGCCTGAAAAAGCAGCAAAGTAGGCTGCCATGACTACCAGAGATAAAGCAGCCATATTTGAGACACATTGAACTGGTTCAGGCTTCGGTAAGTGCAGCAATGATAAGAAACAATCCAATCCACACAGATTGAAACAAGATTTATGAGAAATGGCAGTTGAGATCAAAGGCAAAGAAAATAATTTGATTTTGGACAACAGATTATTCACATAGAAAAAGTATGCAACTGGACTTAACCTTCTGTCAGATATAAAAATCATTTCCATGTGTTCTAACGATTTGAATGTGAAGCCAAAAGGGTGAAAGCTTTAGAAAATAACATAGTTGTAATTGCTTGATAATTAAGGCTTTCTTTTAAAAAATGAATCAACATCACAAACTGTACATCAAAAGATTGATAAATGTATTAAATCATACCTTCTATTCATAAAATTTAACACAATCATAAAAATGTGAATGGATATACCATAGATTAGAGAAAGAAACTTGCAATACATGGAATAATTGACATACATGAAATATTAAAACTTCTAAGTCAATTTAGAAAAAGCTTACATGTGAATAGGCACTTCACAAAAGAGATTATAAATTCCCATTAAGCACATGAGAACATTACTTAAGCTCATTAATAATCAGGGAAATAAAGTTAAGACCATGTTAAGATACTATTTCATACTCATGAGATTATATAAAACGTGGACTACAAAACGTGAAAAAATTGGCAGTTTCAGGGATGGATGAGGACATATGGTTAACGTGGGGGCAACTAACATTTACCCACCTCTAGTGAGAAAGTGAATTGGAACTAATACCTCAAAAACAAATTGACATTTATTTAGCAAATGTGAAGCTGTGCACTCTTTAGCAACCCAGCAATACAATGCCCAGATATATACTCTATATTGAGGTTAATGTGTGTTTGAGAGGAAAGAAAAGAAAAACCGGAAATGGGGAAGTTAACAAAGAAGAATGCAATAAAAATGAAATCATCATTAAAAAAAAAAAAAAACTAGAAAGTTGGTACAAACAAGAAAATGTATTTGACTATAAATCAACACATTACAAGTATTCCCATCTCTCCTGTCTGCTCTACAAACATTAATAGAGAGAGAATATGAAAAATAGAGTGTCTTACTTAGCGTACTGGATGGTCACATTCTGCTGTGCTGTGGGTTGGTAATCCAGCCTGGAGAAACAGGAAATTTCCAAAATGACAAACAGAATGTCAAGTTGTAAGTGGAAGCCTGGAGAAAAACAAATAGGGACTAGTGAGGAATGATAAGAAATGGGGCTGAAAAGGCCATGGGGTGCCAGATTATGCAGAGCATTGCAGGTGGTTTAGATTTTATTCTAAATTTAACAATTATTAAGTGGTTTAGATTTTATTCTAAAAATATTGAGTGGTTTAGATTTATTCTAAATTTAACAATAACCTTAAATAACTCTAAATAACCTTAAGAGGTTTGCTAAAACAAGGAGATGGCGTGGAGATGGGAAGAAATGAATGGATTCAATATACATATTAGAAGTAAAATGTAGATAACCAGCTAATGGATTTGATGTAAAAGATGGTGAGAAAAAGAACAAGCCACAGATGACTTCTGGGCATTTGGCAACTAAGTAAATGGTAAGACATTGAGATGCCATCTCACACCAGTTAGAATGGCGATCATTAAAAAATCTGGAGACAACAGATGCTGGAGAGGATGTGGAGAAATAGGAACACTTTTACACTGTTGGTGGGAGTGCAAATTAGTGCAACCATTGTGGAAGACAGTGTGGCGATTCCTCAAGGACCTAGAAATAGAAATATCATTTGACCCAGCAATCCCATTACTAGGTATTTACCCAAAGAATTATAAATTGTTCTAATATAAAGACACATGCACACGTATGTTCTTTGCTGCACTGTTTACAATAGCAAAGACTTGGAACCAACCCAAATGTCCATCAATGATAGACTGGATGAGGAAAATGTGGCACATATACACCATGGAATACTACATAGCCATAAAAAACAATGAGTTTGTGTCTTTCATAGGGACATGGATGAATCTGGAAACCATCATTCTCAGCAAACTGACACAAGAACAGAAAAATCAAACACCACATGTTCTCACTCATAGGTGGCTGTTGAACTATTAGAACACATGGACACAGGGAGGGGAGCTTCACACACTGCTGTCATTTGGGGGGGTTGGGGGAGGGACAGCAGGGGGTGGGGAGTTTGAAGAGGGATAACGAGGGGAGAAATACCATATACAGGTGATGGGAGGATGAAGGCAACAAGCCACCTTGCCATATATATACCTAGGCAACAATCCTGCATGATCTGCACATGTACCCCAAAACCTAAAGTACAATTAAAAAAAAGAAAAATTCTAGAGGAACTTTTTTTTTAAGCAAGGATCTTTAAAAGTCATACTTGAATGAAATCAATTTAAGACAATAAATTCACAAGTTTAAGACAGAATGGAGTAATTCAAATAAGGTCTGGATCTAATTAATGCAGGGATTCTCAACCCCAGCAGCTCATTAAAAGCACTTGGTGAGCTCTAACGACTGCTACTGCTTAGGCCTCATCCCTGGATCTTGGGTAGAGCCCAGGAATGTTAATTTTCTAATAAGGTAATTCAGTAATTAATTAATAATGTATACATTTATTAATTTATAAAAGCTATCCAGGTGCTTTTAAGGAGCACCAAGGGTTGAGACAGATCAGAAAACATGTACCTGTTAGAATCCCTGCTTCCCTGAAGTAGCCTGTCCATGTGTCCCTTGTGCTATAAACATAGAATTCCTCATTGGTTTTTCCTGGTTAATTTGAGATACATAAATGTATGTGTTTCAAAACAATTTAAAATAATATTAGTTAAGGTATAACGCATACAGTTAATTGTATCACTCATAAGCCATAAACCATCAGCAGCATCAAAATCTTACTTTTCCTATTCCATAGCTCCAGTGATAGTTATTGTGTCCAGATGCCTTTGCTTCTAATTTGGACAGTCTTTTTAATTCATTTCATATATGTACATTTCACCACCCCAACTATAATTACAATGTGAGTTGCTTGAGGACAACAATCAACTCTTAAAATTTTTAACTTTTATTTTAGATAGAATTAGTACATTTGCAGGTTTCATTTGTATATTGCACCCAGTGAGCACAGTAGCCAACAGATAGTTTTTCAATGCACAGCCCTCTCCTTCCCTCTCCCCTCTAGTAGTCTCAGTGTCTGTTGCTCCTCTGTGTCCACGTGTGCTCAATCTTTAGTTCCCACTTACAAGAGAGGCTATGTGGTATTTGTCTGTTCCTGTGTTAGTTCTCTCCGAATTATGGTTTCCAGCTTCATTCATATTGAGTCAAAAGATATGATTTCATTCCTAAAGCAGTGTTGAAACTCAGAAGAAATTTGATAAATATTTGACTTGTTGATTTACTGGTATTTTCACAAGGGTATTTCAACTTCTTTTTACTGAGACTTACTGAGGAGTAATGAAGTATCCCCATGGCGAAGTACAAAAATAATATCACTAGTTGGCAAAAGAGAATTTTTATTTTCTATTCTCTTAGTGACTCTATATAGATTTATTTTGCCTTCTCACCTCCTTCCCATTTCTAAAATGTAATAATATCACAACAGCAACAGAAGCAACAGCGAAAGCTTATCCTCTTAATTCAGCTCTGGCTTAAGTCAGAACAGATGGTAAAACTTTGTTAAACCAGGCAATACTTGAGAAGCAATAAATGGAACGGTGCTGCTGCAGTTGCTTTATGCTTGTAGAGGCTAATCCATGCTGAATGGTTAACAAATTCACACAGTAAAAATGTTGGAATGAGTCTTTGTAGTCCCTAAACAATGTGTGTGTGTGTGTGTGTGTGTGTGTGTGTGTGTGCTCGTGCTGCTGATACTAAACTAAGAACACTTTAAGAAATGGCTCAAGGGCACACAAGTGCATTTAAAAGAATTAGAAAGCCACCAAGCCACGTTTACCCGTGGGGGAATTAAAAAAAAACCGCTTTCCACCCCTTAGGCAAAAAGGATAACTATGGGTAAAAAAGAAAAAAAAAAAAAATAGAGGCACGGAGCTTTCTGAATTGCTCATTCTTACAAACCACCACAAAGAGCTACTTTTCAAGCATTTTGTCATGACAAATGAGGCTTTTGAGATAGCTGTGGCCAACTTTCCCATCACTATTTTTTGCTTTTCCTTTATTCTGTTTTATGTTTCTTTAACTCCAGTCATAATTAGTGCAATGTAAAAACCTTTTCTTATAACCTGAAAACCTCCAGAAATCTGCTGATTACGCAGCTTCCAATTTGAACTGAGCCAAAAGCCTTTCAGAATTTTATTTGGAACTTTTTGCCCTTTGCCACCCAAATCATTTATTTATTTGATTGGATCCTTTTGATTTATTAAAAATGTTGCCACTGGTCTTAGGGCTTCTTGGCAAGAATACAAAATGTTGATACAATAATTTAATTCAGCCTGGCACAGGGATGAGGAAAGAATCAGATAAGGGAAAACCTCTCTTAGAAAACACCTGCAAAGAGAGAAAATTTTTATCTTGTATTTGGGTTCAATATAGGAAGCCATGTCCAATTCATTTCACTAACATCACCAGAACCCACCTTGCTTTAAGGGGAAATGTGTTTTTTTATAACCTGATAAACCTACGTCACCACAAACAGCAACACAAGAAATGTAGCTTAGGTTATTCACATCCTAGTAAGAGTTTCAGAGTGTCACCTGTAACGGTAAGCATAGGAATAAAGGAAAATCACAGTGTCTCCATGGTGAAAAACTCTCTCTCTCTCAATGTCTCTCTCTCTCTCTCTCTTTCTTCCTTTCTCTTGCCAGATTTTTCCTGAATATAAGCTTTAAGAATGACGAAGAAAGTATCCAATATGATGGTTCATCTCTTAAGGATTTACTTAATCTGAGTAAAAAAGGGACGTGTTTTCTTTGTATCTTCATCTCCTTCGATTTATCTCCCCTTTCTACTTAGCAAGTTCTCTTGCACCCTTTTTATTTCAGTACTCACCTCACTTTATTCTAAGTGGCTGAAGGATAGTACAGGGTCACCAGCTCTTTTACTCTCCTGCTTCAAACCTTGACTGATGGACCTTAAGGCAAAATGCTTCAAACGGAATTGTGGGTAGGTGCATTCATTCACTGCACCTGGTGGGTAGGTGCATTCATTCACTGCACCTGGCATGTGAAGGCGAGCATGACAGATTCATTTCCTTTCCTCAAGAAACTTTCATTCTAGAAGGTAAAAACCTTCTTAAAGTATTCTTGGTTCCTACTGGATCCTTTTGACTCAACAAAAGGAATAGGTCAAAGATTAGAATGAGGTTATGAAACTAAGCCAAGCTCTCCTAGGAAGAATGCTGAGAAGCTTTGAGCTGTGCTTCCTGCTGAAATACTGCAGAGAGGGGGCTGCGGGTTAAATTTCTTCCCTCTCTTCCCCTCCCCCTCTGTATTTGAAGATACCTTTCAGAAAACTTTTCCTTTTAATCTGTTCTTCCTTTTTCTTTCTTTTTATTTTTTTCCTGGAGAAAAATTCAGAGCATTATCCACTTTCAACCAGAGGAAAAAATCTTTTTCTCCATGGGGTTTCCTGACTTGTTGAATGCTGAGAATTCATCCCTGGTTCGATATTTCTCCTTTCAGTGATTGAAGAAAACCTCTGATGATAATACTATGCTCCTGGGGGTAACACCTAAAATCAACACAGGCCTCTGTCATCATGTGCTAGTGGTGATCAACTTAAGTGATTTTGAAGAAAAGAGGAAAATGGAAGCTTCAAAACAACTTACATCTTCACGTGCTAATGATTCTTAAGTAATCACTCCTCTGACCTCACAACCAGATCATCACGATGGCCCTGCCCTTCTGCAGGCTCTGAACTCAGGCAAGGAGCCAAGACATCAGCAGGGCTGCTGAGATAATCATGCAATGTGGTCACAGCAATGTTCTGAGCTAACTAAGCAGCAGCAAATACACAGAATTTGTTTGGAAGGGTAATGATATGGTCAGGGTTCATATACTCCTCTACAGTCTATCAGAGGAACAAGAAGCATCCAGAGTTTGCCTTTCTCTGCTAGGTGTCAACATTTTCTCATGAGCAAGGAGGCCATTTGTGGAAAGAAGTGGTCCCCTAACTTCAAGCAAAGAGAACACCATATACTTGTATAAATGTTTGCTGTGTTTATTATGGTTAGAGGTTGCATACATGAAAACAAAGAATTGACTAGCATGTTCACCAAGAAAATGTAACATGGTGGTACACACCAGGAAGGAGGAAAAACCACAGTAGAAGTGAAAAAATGCCCCACCCTAAACATGGCTGGAAGATTGAGTGAGTGGTACTTCTTGGTAATGTAAACCACTAAGTTCAATCTTTTACTAGAAGAGTGAACATACACTTATTCCAAACTCCACTGCCTTTCATAGTTGTGCTACAAATAGATGCATGATGTGGTTTGGCTTTCTGTCCCCACCCAAATCTCATCTCAAATTGTAATCCCTATGTGTCGAGGGAGGGACCGGGTGGGAGGTGATTGGCTCATGGGGGCAGACTTCCCCCTTGCTGTTCTCGTGATATTGAGTGAGTCTTAGGCTATCTGATGGTTTAAAACTATGGCACTTTTCCCCTCTCTTGATCTCTCTGCTGCCACCATGTAGGATGTACCTTGCTTTCCCTTTGCACTCTGCCATGATTGTAAGTTTCCTGTGGCCTCCCAGTCATGCAGAACTGAGAGTCAATTAAGCCTCTTTCCTTTATAAATTACCCAGTCTAAGGTAGTTCTTTATAGCAGTGTGAGAACAGATGGATACAGTCCATATTGTCATATACTTTATGACAGTTGTTATTCACTAGCATTTTATTTGTATTGATATACAATGAATTTTTAAAAATTTTTGTTATACATTTAGACTTTCCCTAACATTTTTATACCATTACAGATTGCTCTTCAATCATTTCAGACATTTGGTTTTTTTTTTACTATTTACTTAAGATTAATGTATAAGAGTAGAAATGCTAAAGATGAAAATCATCAGTGTTCTTTAATGTGAATCATTCTGTTTAAAATATTATATCAATTTATAATTTTACAAACAATAAATGAATGGACACCCTCACAATGACTTTGTCATCATTGAGTACTAAATATATAAAGCTTTTAATGCTGCTTCATATCATAGTTCATAATGCATTTTTAAGTTGCTAGTGTGAATGCACTCTTCCATTGTACAATTTGACGATTTCACCCTGTTTTAATTGTAACCACTGTTTTTTCAATAAGGTCTAATACTGCCAGTCTTTTGAAACTCATAAGATACTTAGACATACTCACTTAAAAAGATATATTACATTATATTTAATCTTGAGGCAATTTGAAATACAAGGACTGTAAATTCAAACTTGTTCTCAGTCATCTAAGAGATGTAATATAGGTCTGTATTTCAGCCAGTTCCTAAAATATATTTTGAAATCTGTGTTATAATGCCTGAATTACCATTTTGAAAACAGGAATCCTGTGCTCTTGTTTCTAATTTTGTGCTTATTTTCTAGGCAAGTAGATGACTTTGTGTGGTTAATTTTATGTGTCAATCTGATGGGCCATAGGGTCCTATGATTAAACATTATTTTTGGTTGTATTCTTGAATATTTCCAGATGAGATTATCATTTGAATTGACCTACTCATTTTTTTTATTATTATACTTTAAGTTCTGGGGTACATGTGCCAAACATGCAGGATTGTTACATAGGTATACACGTGCCATGGTGGTTTGCTGCATCCATCACCCTGGCATCTACATTAGGTATTTCTCCTAACTCTATTCTTCCCATACCCACCCCACCCCTGCTGTCCATCCCCTACCCCCCATCCCCAAACAGGCTCCAGTGTGTGATGTTCCTCTCCCCGTGACCATATGTTCTCATTGTTCAGCTCCCACTTATGAGTAAGAACATGCAATGTTTTGTTTTCTGGTCTTGTATCAGTTTACTGAGAATGATGGTTTCCAGGTTCATCCATATCCCTGCAAAGGACATGAACTTATCCTTTTTATGGCTGCATAGTTTTCCATGGTGTATATGTGCCACATTTACTTTATCCAGTCTATCACTAATGGGCATTTGGGTTGGTTCCAAGTCTTTGCTACTGTCAACAGTGCTGTAATAAACATATGTGTGCATGTGTCTTTATGATAGAATTATTTATAATCCTTTGAGTTTATACCTAGTAATGGAATTACTGGGTCAAATGGTATTTCTGGTTCTAGATCCTTGAGGAATTGCCACACTGTCTTCCACAATGGTTGAGCTAATTTACACTCCCACCAACAGTGTAAAAGCATTCCTATTTCTCACATCCTCTCCAGCATCTGTTGCTTTCTAATTTTTTAAATGATCGCCATCCTAACTGGCATGAGATGGTATCTCATTGTGGTTTTGATTTGCATTTCTCTAATAACCAGTGATGATGAGCTTTTTCCATATGTCTGTTGGCTGCATAAATGTCTTTTTTTGAGAAGTGTTTGTTCATATCCTTTGCCCACTTTTTGATGGAGTTGTTTTTTTTCCTCATAAATTTGTTTAAGTTCTTTGTAGATTCTGGATATTAGCTCTTTGTCAGATGAACAGATTGCAAACATTTTATCCCATTAAGTTGGTTGTTGATTCACTCTAATGATAGTTTCTTTTGCAGTGCAGAAGCACTTTAGTTTAATTAGATCCTGTTCATCTATTGTGGCTTTTGTTGTCATTGCTTTTGATGTCTTAGTCATGAAGTCCATGCCCATGCCTATGTCCTGAATGGTATTGCCTAGGTTTTCTTCTAGGGTTTTTATGGTGTTAGGTCTTATGTTTAAATCTTTAATCCATCTGGGGTTAATTTTTGTATAAGGTGTAAGGATGGGATCCAGTTTCAGCTTTCTTCATATGGCTAGCCATTTTTCCCAACAACATTTATTAAATAGAGAATCCCTTCCCCGTTGTTTGTTTTTGTCAGGTTTGTAAAAAATCAGATGGTTGTAGATGTATGGTGTTACTTCTGAGGCCTCTGTCCTGTTCCATATATATATATATATATATATATATATATATATATATATATATATATATATCTGTTTTGGTGTCAGTACTGGGCTGTTTTGATTACTGTAGACTTGTAGTGCATAGTATTGTCTTGGCTATGCAGGCTCTTTTTTGGCTCTGCAGGAAATTTAAGGTGGATTTTTCCAATTCTGTGAAGAAAGTCAATGGTAGCTTGATGGGGATAGCATTGGGCAGTATGGCCGTTTTCACCATACTGATTCTTCCTAACCTTGAGTATGGGATGTTTTTCCATCTGTTTGTGTCCTCTCTTATTTCCTTGGGCAGTGGTTTGTAGTTCTCCTTGAGGAGGTCCTTCACACCCCTTGTTAGTTATACTCCTAGGCATCTTATTCTCTTTGTAGCAATTGTGAATGGCCATTCACTCATGATTTAGCCCTCTATTTGTCTGTTACTGGTGTATAGGAATGCTTATAATTTTTGCACATTGACTTAGTATCCTGAGACTCTACTGAAGTCACTTATCAGCTTAAGGAGATTTTGGGCTGAGATGAAGAGGTCTTCTAAATATACAATCATGTGGTCTGCAAATAGAGACAATTTGACTTCCTCTTTTCCTAATTGAATATCGTTTATTTTTTTCTTCTTGCCTGATTGCACTGGCCAGAACTTCCAATATTATGTTAAATAGGAACGGTGAGAGAGGGCATCCTTGCCTTGTGCCAGTTTTCAAAGGGAATGCTTCTAGTTTTTGTCCATTCACTATGATATTTGCTGTGGGTTTGTCAGAGATAGCTCTCATTATTTTGAGATATGTTCCATCAATATCTAGGGTATTGAGAGTTTTTAGCATAAAGGACTTGAATTTTGTTGAAGGTCTTCTCTGCAACTATTGAGAGAATCACGTGGTTTTTGTCTTTGGTTCTGTTTATGTGATGGATTACATTTATTAATTTGCTTATGTTGAACCAGCCTTGCATCCCAGGAATGAAGCCGACTTGATCATGATGGATAAGCTTTTTCATGTACTGTTGGATATGCTTTGCCAGTGTTTTACTGAGGATTTTAGCAGCAATATATTGTCCTCTACAATGTGGGTAGGCATTATCTAATCCATTGACAGCCCAAATAGAACAAAAGGCAGAAGAAAGAGGAATTTGCCCCTTTTTTCTTCCTGCCTGTCTGCTCGGGACATCTTTCATCAGATTCTCTGCTCCTGGGACTGGGATTTAAACCACTGGCTCACCTGGATCTCAGGCCTTCAGTTGCAAATGCAACTATGCCACCAGCTTTCCTGGGTCTCCAGGTTGCAGATGGCAGACAGTGAGACTTCTCAGACTTCATAATCATGGAAGCCAATTCCATTCTTTTTTAATTTTAGTTTAGTTTAGTTTTTAACTTTCAGTGTTATCCAAAGCCAATTCCATTCTATGGGTTCAGCTTCTCTGGAGAACTGTAACTGATATACTTAATTACTTTAAATCTTAACATCATCCATCAAAAGGAGGTAAGGATACTTATCTTTCTAACTTATTAGAGCTTTTAATAATTTAGAAGACAGTGTTACATGAGAAAAGAGAAGAACATATATGTTAAATTATAAAATGTGAGTCAAATATAAAGATGTGTTAAAGCTTATCATCCAGAAATTTCTGTGTTGGGAATCTCCTACATAGTGGTTAATGGAAGAGGAGTTTCAGTTAATCTCCAATTTATTAATCTCTCATTTTTAAAATAATTCTGCTTATACATGCCCACTACCCTAAAAGCTACAGAAGGCACTTAAAATAAATTAGATTCTTTCCATCATGATCTTCTACTTTAGTTCAGGAGATAATACCTAAACACAGGAAAAAATAAATAAGGTATTAGGTTGGATGTAATAAAATACTGAAAATGGATATTAAGAACGATTGCTTAAATTCTAAGCATCAGAAAAGAAACGAAATCAATGAATCTAATGCTTTATTTTATTTTGTACCACTCAACATATGCAAAGTAAAAGCATGTTTCCCTAATGAGAATTTTCAAGCCTTTTTAGGATTGCAAAGAAGTAAAGCTATGGAAAATAAAGCAGTACATCAGCCACTAAAATTTAGCAGGGTGAATAAAACTTTATTGTTCATCTTTTTCCTAATTAAACTTTATAGATTTCTTAGATGTTAATCAGCACACAAAGCGTCTGGAATTTTTACTTTCTGAAGCAACAACAAGCAGATTTTTAAATTATCCCATTGAATTGAGTAGAAAAAAAGAGAACTGAAAATTGTTTCTTAATTATAAAGGTTTCATGGGGAGAAAAAAAAAAAAACTTGAGCTGAATTACAATGGCATAAAACTGAGAATCAACCTAGAATTTTTCTTCTCTAATTTGTTTCTCACTTTATTCAGATAGCAGATAATTGATTTTTCAGATAATGATCACTGCACCATTATTAGATAAATCTCGAATGTACTTTTGTTAGAATTCACTGATTTGGGGGATTTTTATGGTTTATTCATCCTTAATAAACCGTAATAGATGTTAATAGAAAAATAGGATGTTAATAGAAAAAGAATAATTGAAGACATCAAATTATGAATAATTTTTTGGTAAGCATTGTTGTGCATACATGTTTTATAGACTGCATACAGTCTTCTTCTTCATCTTTAGCTTGGTCTTTTATCCTTCTTTCAATCTTTGGAGATAACCCAAACTTTTAAAGATAGCTGGTAGAAATACGAATGACTATCTTTTTTTCTCTCTCTCAAGTTAGTAATAAAAAAGTTGTAGCATATATGAATTTCTATTCTAATTCTAACAAGCTCATAGTTATTTAATACGTATGTGGTGCAACAGGGGAAAAGTTTTCATGGACATTCCCAAAATAGTCTATCTTAATAAAAGTCACTATCAATAACTGCAATGTACAAGACAAATGGCAGAAAAGTTGTAATCACTCAAGATAGCTTATCCTTTCTTACAATCACAAGGATGCAAAGAACTTCCTACCCCTACTATATCTCTAGCATGCAACTCTTTCATTCTCCCAGCAACATCGTTGCTTCTGTTCAGTGTCTCCTTATCTTCTGATTGATTCCTATAAGAGTCCCCTAAGAAATTATGCCATCTACCCTCATACTTTCAGCCTTTATATGTCCGCCTTCCTGATTCTCACCCTTCCTAATTCTGCCTTCATAATTTTTCTAAGATGAACATCTTACGATATATGTCTACCTTTGCTTAAAAATCATTTGTTTTCAACAACTTGACATATTAGAACTCTTGAACAATCCGTCTGGTTAAAAGCAGAAACAAACTACAGTTAGATAAAGTACTTAATAATCTTCTAAATGCACAGATGAGAGGAACAGCAACAAAAAATTCTCCCATGACCAAATCAATGAGAAAACATGAACCTAGACATATAAGAAAGTACAGAAGCAGGCAATTCCCTGGGGTCATTATGCAATCTTTGGTTACCTAGATTTTTAGACTGTCAGATTAAGACACCGTACAGGGAACAGGAGACTCAATCTAGGGCTTGAAGAAGGCAAGACCTTAGATCAAAGTATTCCACATAAAGACATGACCTCACCTCACCTACTTAAGGGAACAATGATAGTGAAAATTTCAATTACATAGAAGGAATGAGTTTAAGAGTTCTATTGTGTGACATGGTAACTATAGTTAACAATATATCATATTCTTGAAAAATGTATAAAGTGTTCTTACCACAAAAATGATAACCACACGAGGTAATGCATATATTAATTAGCAAGATTTAGTCATTCTACAGTGTATATACTTGTCAAAATGCTGCATATGATAAATACATAAAATTTTATCTGTCAATTTAAGAAAATACATTTAAAAAGGGAAGACTAGAAAGGCAAATGAAACACACAAACAAAATAACTCATACCACAAAGAGATGTAGTTTAAAAAAATTCTTATCATTGACTTGTCTATATTTGAAAAAAAAAAAATTTCCCTATGAATTTGTAATCAGAAACTAGGCCAGGTGTGTTGGCTCACACTTGTAATCCCAGCACGTTGGAGGGTCGAGGCAGGCAGACTACTCAAGGTCAGGAGCTTGAGACCGGCCTGACCAACATAGCGAAACCAGATCTCTACTAAAAATACAAAATTTAGCCAGGTACGGTGGTGTGTGTCTGTAATCCCAGCTACTCGGGAGGCTGAAGCATGATAATAGCTTGAATTCAGTGGGCTGAGATTGCACCACTGCACTGCAGCCTGAGTGACAGAGCAAGCCTCTGTCTCAAATAAATAAATAAACAAATAAATAAAATAAAATAAACTACTCTAACAAGGATATGGAATATTATTCTTAAAAACTGTGTAGTCCAACACATTCCCCAAATTTAATTTATAGTGACCTCAGATCAGTAGTGCTCTCATCTATGAAAGAACCAATTCCATTCTCCTTAGAAAAACATGCATTAAAAACTCAGCTCTCAAAGAAGTTACACAGATAAAGTTATAGAAAAAAAAGAGTTGTAAATAATAGGAGAAAACAATCTGTAATAAATAAAAATCAATAAAAGCAAACAGTTAAACTCAGACATATAAAGACTATAAATTCTCAAATTTTTATAAAGGTATCAGAAAAAAAATCTGGGAAAATATTTAGAGAGAAAAAATGAAAAACTTGAAGAATATTATTAAAAAGATAATTAGAGGATAAAAAGTGGAACTTTTGGATATGAAAAATAAGATTAGAGATAAAGAATCTAATTCATGGAATTACAACCAGCTTAAAGGAGAGTTAGTGATGTGAAACTAAATAGGAATAAATTATTATCCAGTATACAGCAGTGAAAAAGAAAAGAAAAGTATAATCTAGAATTTAAGACTGGGCTGAAAGAGAAAGAAGGAATAAATAATGTCATTTGTATAGGTTCTTATCATGAGATACACAATCAAGTAACTACTTACGGATAGAAATCAGAGAGTTTGTGACAAGCATGAGAAAATTAAATTTATTTTGACTAAGATCCAAATAAATTTCAACATTTACTTCAATTATTCATGCAGAGAACATATAACAATAATATTACCAGTATCTTTCACCATAAAACATGACTACTATTTTTATATCACATTACAGTTGTTATAGGGATCTCAAGATAATGTTTATGCTAATCATTACTCAGAAACTATGGTAGCTATTGGATCACACTTACTAATTAGCCAGAGCTCTGTTTTATTATGTTAGTGAAGATGTAAATATATTAATATATCATGAATTTATTTGCTTTCTTTTGCCATCCTATATTTTCTTTCCTAAGCACTTAAAAATATTACTATGTGAAGTAGTCCTTATTTCTTGCCAGACTTCCAAAGAAATTAATTGCAAAAAGAAAAAAAAATAGAAATGTTTGTCTAATTGGAGCTCCAGAAATATACACTAGAAAGAAAATGAACATGCAATATTCAAGGAGATAAAGTCTGATAATTTTACAGAAGTTTTGAAATACACCAATATTTTCACATAGAGGATCTGAATGAATTCCAGGATAAATCAAAGCAAAAACAATAAAACACTGAAATGAAGAGGAAATATTTATAATAACTAAGGGGAAAATGCAAAGAAGTGAAAATCAAATTATAGAAGATTCTCAAGTGAATGAATAGTAGAGGCTTTTCCCATTTTAAACTTAGGATTTAAGAATAAAGTCTGAGAGGTACCAATTTAAATTAATTGCAGCATTTCCAAAAGATTTGCACACAGATGAATTCTGTATCTGTTATGGTAAAACAGGAAGTAGATTTAACCTTTATCTTTATAGAGCCTAGAAAACTTTACTAAATATTAATATGAAGATCTTCAGATATTAAAAAATGAGCAGCTTTGTACAATGATCCCTGAAAGAAAAAGAGAGAGGGGGGCATTACTACAGATCTTAAGGCCATTAAAAGAATAACAAAGGGATAGTATGAACAACTCCAGACCTACAAATTTGATAACCTAATGAAATGGATGAATTCCTTGAAAAACACAAACTGCAAATATTCATGCAAGAGGAAATAAGCTCTCTGAATAGACCTTTGTCTATTAAGAAATTGAACCAAAATTTAATTACCTTCAGAAAGGCAAAGCAGAAAACCCAGATAGGCTTAATTGTGAATTTTATGACATTAAGAAATAAATTATACCAATAATCTATAATTTCTTACAGAAGCTAGAAGCATAAAGAGTACTTTCTAACACATTCTATGAAGCCAGCATTTTCTCAATACCAAAACTAGACATGGACATTACAAGAGAATAATACTACAGATCAACATCTCTCATGGTAATAGAAGAGCAAATTGATTCCAACAATATATGAAAAGAATTATATGACACAGCCAAGACAGATTTATACCAGGTAAATAAGGTCAGTTCAACATTAAAAAATCGACTAATATAATCAATCTTACCCACAGACAAAATTAAAAATCACATAATAGATGCAGAAAAAGCATTTGACAAAATTCAATGCCCATTTATTATTAAAATCCTCAGAAAACTAGGGATAAGGTGGAACTTTATCAACTAAATAATGAACATTTACAGCCTACAGATAGCATCATACCTAGTGATGAGAAATGAGAAACTTCCCTGGCAAGTTCAGGAGCAAGATGAAAAAATACCTTCTCATTACTTCTTTTCAACATTGTAGTGGAAATCCTAGCTAATGCATTAAGACAGATGTAAAAAAGATAGAAGATATTAAGATTGGGAAAGAAGAAATAAAAATGTATTTACTTCTAAATGACATAGTTGTCTATGAAGAAAATTTAAGAAATAATCAGCAAAATAATTATTGAAACTAATACACAAATAGAGCAAGGCTGTAGGATATAAGATGAGTGTACAAAAATTAATTGCTTTCTTAAATATTAACAATAAACAAGTGAAACTTGAAATTAAAAACACATCAACATTCTCACTAGCAACCCCTCCAAAATGAAATAATTATGTATAAATCTAACAAAAAATGTGTAAGATCAATATGAGGGCAACGACAAAACTCATAAATGAAATTAGTGAGCCAAATAAGTGAAGAAATATTCCATGTTCATTGATTGAGAGATCCAATATTGTCAGGACATCAGTTCTTTCCTGACATCAGTTTCTTTCCAATTGTATCTATGGGTTCAATATGACCCCAGTTAAAAATATTGTCAAGTCATTTTGTGGATATTGAAAACTAATTCTAATGATTTCATGGAGTGTACCCACAATAGCCTACATAACATTCAAGAAGAAGAATAAAGTAGGAAGAATATTATATGACTTTAAGACTTTTTATAAACTCACAGCAATCAAGACACTGTGATATTGTTGTAAAAACAGACAACTAGATCAAAGAAACAGAATAGGAAGCCCAGAAATAGACTCACATAAATATGGTTAAGTAATGTGTGACAAAGGAGAAAAAGCAATACAATAGAGCATAGATAGTCTTTTAAACAAATGGTTCTGAAACAATTGGTTATCTACATTTAAAAAAAAGTATATTTTGTTTACACTCCTCATGACCTTTGCAAAAATTAATTCAAAGTGAATCACTGACCTAAATGTAAAATGTAAAAATATAAAACTTCTAGCAGATAGCAAAGAAGAAAATCTAGATAGCATTGGTCATGGCAATGGTTTTTTAAATATAGCCCTAAAGGCATAATTTAGAAAACAAATACTTGGTAAATCACAACAAACCCCTGTGACAGTAGTTAACCTATATAGCAAACCTGCACATGTACCCCGAGCCTAAAATAACAGCACATGTACCCTGAGCCTAAAATAACAGTTAAAAACAACAGCAACATAAAAACTTCTGCTCTGCAAAAGACACTGTCAAGAGAATGAAAAAACAAGAAGAAAGTATTTGCCAAAGGTAAATCAGATAAAGAACTCTTATATAAAATATACCAAAAGCCCTTAAAACTCAACAATAAGAAAAGGAACAACCCAATTAAAAATGGGCCAAAGATCTTAACAATCTCACCAAAAAAGATAAACAGAGAGTAAATAAACATATGAAAAGATGCTACACATTACATGTCATTAGGAAAAGGCAAATTAAAAATTAAAAGCTATCACTCATGCCTATTAAAATGCCCCAAATTCAAAACATTGACAACTCAATAATGTGGAGCAATAGAAAAATCTCATCTGTACCACATTTTCCCTATCCAGTCTATCATCGTTGGGCATTTGGGTTGGTTCCAGGTCTTTGCTATTGTAAACAGTGCTGCAATGAACATTCGTGTGCATGTGTCCTTGTAGTAGAATGATTTATAATCCTTTGGATATATACCCAGTAATGGGATTGCTGGGTCAAATGGGATTTCTATTTTTAGGTCCTTGAGGAATCGCCACACTGTCTTCCACAATGGTTGAATTAATTTACATTCCCACCAACAGTGTACACCATGGAATATTATGCAGCCATCAAAAACGATGAGTTCACGTCCTTTGTAGGGACATGGATGAACCTGGAAACCATTATTCTCAGCAAACTGACACAAGAGCAGAAAATCAAACACCGTATATTCTCGCTCATAGGCAGGTGTTGAACAATGAGAACACATGGACACAGGGAGGGGAGCACTACACACTGGGGTCCGTTGGGGGGAAATGGGGGAGGGGCGCGGGGTGGGGAGGTGGGAAGAGATAGCATGGGGAGAAATGACAGATACAGGTGAGGGGACGGAAGGAAGCAAAGCACACTGCCATGTGTGTACCTATACAACTATCTTGCATGTTCATCACATGTACCCCAAAACCTAAAATGCAATAAAAAAAAAAGACTTAAAAAAAATTAAAAAAAAAAAAATCTCATCTGTTGCTGATGGGAATGCAAAATTGTGCAGCCACTATAGAAGAGAGTTGGGCAGTTCCTTACCTAACTAAACATACACTTACCATATGATCCAGCAGTTATACTCCTTGCTATTTACCCAGAGGAGTTTAAAACTTACATCCACACAAACACTTGTGAACACATTTATATTAGCTTTACACATAATTGCTAAAACTTGGAGGCAACCAAGATGTTCTTCAACAGGTGAATAGATAAGTGAATTGTGATAAATCTAGATAATGAAACATCATTCAGCACTGAAAATAAAAAAGCTATCAACCCATGAAAAGACATGGATGAAATTTAAATGCCTATTATAAGTGAAAGAAGCCAAATCTGAAAAGGATACATATTATATGATTCTAACTACATGAAATTTTGGAAAAGGCAAAACTATGGGAACAGTAAGAGTATCAGAGGATGCCAGTGTTTCGAGTGTTGAGGTGGTTGAATTGGGGATGGGTGGACAAATGAATAGGTGGAGCACAGAAGATTTTTAGAACAGTGAAAAAATTCTACATAATGTTACATTGATGGGTATTTGTCATTATACATTTGTCTTTGTCCAGACCTATGAAATACACGACATCAAATGTAAACCCTTTTGAGAACTGTGGACTTCGGTTGATAGTGGAGTGATAGTGCAGAATTATTAGTGATCATAAGTATACCACCCTGGTGAGATGCTAAGAGTTGGGGGAAGCTGTTGATGTGTAGAAGATAAGGAGAGATGGCAATTCTCTGTACTTTCTGCACCATTCTGTTGTGAACCTGAAACTAATCTAAAAGATAAAGTATATTGAAAAGAAAACAAAAACAAAAACAAACAATGAAAGTGAGTCCTCTAATTGTCCCAATCTACTGTCTGAAAAGAGTTTCTAGGCCACAGTTAAGGAGAAGAGACTCAAATAAAGTGAAGAGTCTCATAGTGGAGGAGACAGTTCAAGGGGGTCAAGTTAATCTGAATTTCTGAGAAAATGAATTAAGAGAGATAATTACAGACAGGGTGAAAAGTTCCATAGATTTGCATAGGGATTCCATCAAATTCATGACTACATAATGAGTTCATATTCACATGAGGAAACTATTAATACCAGGGAAAAAAACATTAGAAAGGAACAGGTAAAACAATCCAGTTATCATATAAGTCCAGGAAATATGTCTGCCTATATTTCCACCAGCCAGTATGTGAAGACCTTCTAAAAATGACACATTGAATAGAATTCACCAAACAGTATGTCCATTTAATAATGGGGTTAAACTTGCTTTAGATTAAAGACTGCCCTGAACCCAGCTATGAAAATGTAAAAGCAAGCCTCAAAAATTAATGCAAACTAAATTAGTTATATTCCAGAAAACTAAAAACAAATATCTAAAGTAATTTAAGGAATTTGGCATCTGAATTCTAGCATTCAATAAAAAATTACTAGAGATGCAAAGAAACAGAAAACTATGATACGAATTAGAAAAACAGAACATGAAATGGCACAGATGATAAGATCAGCAGATAAGGACTTTAAAAGAAGTGTTACAAATATGTTCTCTATGTTTGAGAATGCAAAGAAAAGCGTGACACAGCAATGAGAACTGTGAAAGATTTTTTAATATTACAAAACAGATTTCTGTAAGTCAAAAAAATCTGAAATAAGCAATAAGCTGAATGAGATAATAGATCAGACAGTACAAAAGAAAAGATTAATTACATAGCAACAGAAATTATTAGAAATGCAATATAGAGGGAAACACCATTGAAAAAAGTTAAGCAGGAAATCTATGATATCAAGTAACATTAAGTGAGCTAACATATAGATAATTGGCCACCATGGCGTGGGTATACCTATGTAACAATCCTGCACTATCTGCACATGTACCCCAGAACTTAAAGTATAACAAATTATTTTTATAAAAACCATATAGATAATTGGAATTTCAGAAGGAATGGAAATTTGAGATGGGGGCAGACATACACAATGAAGAGCATTTTCCAATTTGGTGAACTACAAACTGAAGAACTTAAATAATCTCCAATAAAAGAAATATTTGGAAAACCATACCCAGACATCTCATATTCAATTTGAAGAATACCAGTTATAAAGAAAAAACATTAAAGCAGTCAGAGTCTTCCTATGGAACTTCTTTCTGTCTACTGGTAGCAAATTATGAATTTGCACAAGAAGGGAAAAGCCACAGAACTAGTGCTATTTTACCTTTTGTCTTTAGAGAGGTATATTTGGCTCTTTTTTTGAGAAATTCTGGGGTTTATAAAAAGGCAGCCAGAGAAAAAGAGGAAGAGAGATTGGAATGACAGCATATTTCTCATCAGAGGTCAAGCAAGTCAGAAAACAATTAATAAAATCTTTAAATATTGTGAGGGCAAAGTGAACCACCTGCCAATTTAAAATTCTATATCCAACAAAAAGTACTTTTCAAAAATTAAAGTTGCTGACAAACAAAACCAAGAACATTTATCACCAGCAAATCCATACCAAAAGCATGTTAAAGTTATTTTAGCAGAAAATAAAATGAGGCAAGATGGAAATTTAGATTTACACAAAGAAATAAAGAGCACTGGAAATGGCCAATGTGTGAATACACAGAGAACTAATTTTGATTTTAAAAAACCTTATTAAAATAATTAAATCTTTAAAGCAAAAATAGTAATAATGTATTCTGGAATTTATGACATGTAGAAGAAAAATACAGAACAAAAATTGCATAGAATACAAAAGCAGAAATTGTAGAATTTTTATACGTATAAAGTATTAAATAATTGTAATTAAATCATAGTAATTTAAAAAGGTGTCTTGGAAGCCTTAAAACAATCACTAAAAGAACAAGAAAAAATAGGTACAGTCAGCTCTTTGTATTCATGAGTTTCACATTTGTGAATTCAATCAATCATAGATCAAAAATATTTGAAAAATAATTGTATGGAACATGTATAGTCTTCTGAATTTTGTCATTATATCTTATATAATTAAGGGTAACAACTATTTACATAACATTTACATTGCATTAGGTATTATAAGTAATCTAGAAATGATTTAATGTATACAGGAGGATGTGCATACATTATATGTAAATACTGTACTAGCAATTTTATAACAGTAGCTTGAACACTGAAGGAATTTGGAATCTTTAAGCGCTCAGTGAAATCTTTATCAAAACTAATTTAACATATAGGGAAGAAAAAACTCACAAAACCATGATAGATGTAAATCTATCTATGTAAATAATAAAATTTTATGCAAATACCCTAACACACCAATTAAGTGAATTTAAAACCGGATTTAAAAAAATAAAGATCCAAATCTCTGTTGGCTAGAAGAAAACCACTTCAAATATCAAGACACAGATACATTAATTGTTAAAGAATAAAAAATATGCTATGCAAATATAAAGGAAAACTTGAGTTATCAGACAACTTTTAGAAGGCAAAATTTTTTATTATAGTATTTGGCTGAAGGCAGCCCTGTCCTTTAGTTAAATAAATTAGAGTAGAAACTAAAGAATGTAAGGGGTTTTATCTAACTTGTTTGCTCAAATGGTCCTAAGACTAACATTTGTTCTATTGTAGGTGCTTAACTGCCTCCTATTCAGGAGGTTGGTAGAATTTTATTACCTAGAAATGGTGTTTGCTTTAGGCCTCAGAATGTGGCCTTTAATCTTTACCCTCTAGTGGTGTTGACTCAAAGCTTTTGTCATTTAATGTGTGCTGAATAAAGGCCAGGATAGTCAAGAAATTGAGGCTGGCTGCCATTATTAACTCCTTCATGTAAGGGGCCTGAACACCCCAGCTCACTCTTCCACTGTATTCTGTGTTTAAGTGAATTTATTCATTCGTCATTAAGTCAAAGTTTGCAAGACAGACCCCCACAGAGCCAATTTAGTGAGATAGGGGAATTGCAATAGAGAAAGGGTGTAATACATGCAGAGCTAGCTAAATTATATTATTGCTCAAATATTGCTCATATCAGTCTCCCTAAAAATTCAGAGACTAAGGTTTTTTAAGGATAATTTGTCAGGCAGGAGGCTACAGAGTGGGAAATACAGATTGGTTAGGTTGGGGGTAAAATCAAAGGGTGCTGACATAGATTCTTCTTGCTATTTTCTGTTCCTGGGTGGGAGAACAGAATTAGTTAAATCACATTACCAGTTTGGGTGGCAACAACTGGTACATGAGAATGCAGGGTCTGAAAATATCTTAAACACCAATGTTAGGTTTTACAATACTGTAGTGATATTATCAAGAAAAGCAGTTGAGGAGGTTAGGAGTCTTGTGACCTCTGGCTGCATGGTTCCTGAGCCATAATTTCTAATCTTGTAGCTAATTTGTTAATTTTACAAAGGCTGTCTAGTCCTCAGGCAAAGAGGGGCTTTGTTTTGTGAAAGGGCCGTTATAATCTTTGTTTCAAAGTTAAACTGTAAACTAAATTCCTTCTATACTTAACTTGGCATATGCCCAGAAGTGTACAAGCACAGCTTGGATGTTAAAGGCAAGATGGGGTAAGTTAGGTCCGTTGTCTTTTATTATTATAATTTTTACAAAAGCGGTTTCAACTTGAGCTTAGTAAAATCTATGGAACACTTTACCCTAAAACAAAACATTAACAAATATTCATTTTTTAAAAGTGAATACGCAACAATCATCAAGATAACCTATCTTCTGAGACAAAAATAAATGAATTTTGAAACTGCCTTTGCAACCATTGTAACTGAGAAAATTATGATAATGAAAAAGATCTGACCTAACTAACTTGATCTTGCTTCTAAACCTTCAAGCTACCCTTGTTCTTTCCTAGGTTGAACTAACTTTGGAAGGAATTTAATATACCATTTAACTTTCAAGCAAAGATGATAACAGCCCTTTCCCAAAACAAACCTCTCTCTTGCCTGTGGAAGAGACTGCCTTTTAAGACTAACAAATTAGCCACAAGATTAGAAATTACGGTCTAGGAGTCATTCAGCCAGAGGCCCCAAGATTCCTAATCTCCCTCCCTGATTGCTCCTAGGGATAACATCGCTCTTGCAAAACCTAAAACTGATGTTCAAGATATTTTTCAGATCCTGGTTTTTGTTTATTTGTTTGTTTTGTGGGAGAACACACCATTATTACTTCTCAAGTCAGTCTCCCCAGATATTTGGAAATCAGAGTTTTTAAGGACCACTTGGTGAGTGGATGGAACTCAGTGAGCTGGGAATGCTGATTGGTCAGATCAGAGAAGAAACCTTAGGGAGTAGAAGCTGACTTCTTGCACTGAGTCAATTCCTGGGTTGGGGCTACAAGATCAAAGAACCAGTTTATTGATCTGGGTGGTGCCAGCTGACCAATCAAGTTTGGGGTCTGCAAAATATCTCAAGCACTGATCTTAGGAGCAGTTTAGGGAGGGTCAGAATCTAGTACCCTCCAGCTGCATGACTCCTAAACCATAATTTCTAATCTTGTGGCTAATTTTTTTTACTCCCATTAAGACAGTCTAGTCCCCAGGGAAAAAGGGTGTTTGTTTCAGGAAAGGGCTATTATCATCTTTGTTTTAAACTACAAACTATAAATTCCTCCAAAAATTAGTTCACCCTAATTCAGGAGTAAACAAAGACAGCTTGGAGGGGGTTAGAAGTAAGATAGAGTTGATTGGGTCAGATCTCTTTGACTATCTCAGTTACAATTTTGCAATGGTGGTTTCAATCCCTCCCTTTGGGTTTTATAACACCTTAATCTTAAAGTGTTGGCTAATGAAGATGGAGAAAGGGCAAAGACAGCTCTAACTTTTTCCTCCTGACCCGGAGTGTAGTAAGGGTAGGTGCAGACCCTAAGATGAGGGGAATGGAACCGCTTAGCAACTGTCAACACACTCATGCAGGCCTGGCTGAGGTTCCAAGGCTTACAAGGCAAAGGCATTAGTATTATCATCTAAAGTTATAGTACTGCATTCAAAGGAATGGTGTACACTATAAGGTAAATATGAGTACTAGGGTAAGGAAGTAAAGATTTGAAAACATTAGTTTGGGGACCTGTAGCCCACAAAGGATTTAGGATTCAGTCCAAACTGCACAAAAAGCTCAAGGACAGATAACAACAGATGTACTGTAGTTTTTTTTTTTTTTTTTTTTTTTCTCTTAAGCATAATTTTTCTCTCTCCAGTCCCCATTTTTATTAAAAACAAATCATGGTAGGATTTATTTGTTTGTAAAATAAACTTTAGCCTTATTATACTTGGCCTGATTATCTGCATAAAGTACAAAAAGAAAAATTATTTTTTACATAGGCTTTTAAAATTGCTGTTGATGAAACTCTGTTCCATAAGGAATCTCAGATAAGGCTTTTTTAAAGCTGAGCCCAACCATGGGTTTGTACTCTTGAACACCTATGAGTTTGGTAGATTATTCTCCTCTTGACTTTCCAAGATAACTTGGGACTCCTGGGGCTATTAGAACCTGTTATCTGATGTGCCAGCTGGCACTACCCAGACCAGTAATCTGGCTCAGACAGCTCTGTGATCCCACCCAGGAACAAAAGAGAGTGAGATAAACCCTATTTGACCTCCTGTGATTTCATCTCTGAACCAAACAATCAGCACTCCAAACTCTCTGGCCCCCTACTCACCAAATTATCCTTAAGAAACTTCAAGCTGATTTTAACAGTTAAACTCTGGTTCCCTGTTCATCCAGCTATGCATAAATTAAACTCTTTCTCTATTGCAATTCCCCTGTCTTGATAAATCGGCTTTATGTGGGCAGTGGGCAAGGAGAACTCATTGGGTGGTTACAGTTTTAATATATTTAAAAATGTTAAAATCATGTATGTTCTCTTAAACAATAATATTAAATTAGAAATCCCATAAGGACAATTGAAAACATTTACTTAGAAATTAAAAATCACAATTCTAAATGACCCTTGAATGAAAGAATGAATAGTTAGAAATTGTTTTGAATTGAATAAAAATGAAAGTAACTAACATATCAAAATTTGTGTGATGTGAGTAATGTAGTGTTGAAAGGGAAATTATAGAAATCACTGCTTCTATTCTAAAAGAAAAAAAAAACTTAGAAAAAAAGAAATAAAATTAAACTCATACTAAACATAAGAAGTAAAAAGCTTAAATAATGGAAGTCAATGAAATAGAAAAGCAAAAATATAGAAAAAATAAATGCTATTCTATTTTTTTTTTTTTTTTTGAGACGGAGTTTCGCTCTTGTTACCCAGGCTAGAGTACAATGGCGCGATCTGGGCTCACCGCAACCTCTGCCTCCTGGGTTCAGGCAATTCTCCTTCCTCAGCCTCCTAAGTAGCTGGGATTACAGGCACGTGCCACCATGCCCAGCTAATTTTTAGTATTTTTAGTAGAGACGGGGTTTCACCATGTTGATCAGGATGGTCTCCATCTTTTGACCTCATGATCCACCCGCCTCTGCCTCCCAAAGTTCTGGGATTACAGGCTTGAATCACTGCGTCCGGCCTATAGATGCTATTCTATTAATTTTCTATTACCACTGTAACAATTACCATTATCTTAGTGGTTTAAAGCAACAGAGATTTATTATCTTATAGTTTTGGAGCTCTGAATTCCTTCTAATCTAAAAACCAAGGTATTGACAGAGTTGCATTCTTTCTTGAGGGTCTAAAGGAGAATCATTGCTGTTTCCATCTTCCAGCAGTGGCTGACATTCCTTGACCAATGACTCCTAATTTTTACATTCAAACCTAGTAGCATAGCATCTTCTCTACTCTCTAATCTCTGCTTCTGTCATCCCATCACCTTCCTTGATTCTTTACCCTCCTGCCTCTCTCTTATAAGGACCCTTGTGGTTACACTGAACCTGCCCAAACAACTCAGGATAATCCTGTCATCTCAGTTCCTCACATCAACAAATTCTTCTTTGCCATGTAAAGTAAAATAACATATTCACAAATTCCAGGGATTAGGATGTAAATATCTTGGAGAGGCTCTCATTCAGCCTATCACAGATACCAGAACATGGTTCTTTGAACAACAATAGAATTACTAAAACTTTAATCAAGTTTATCTGGCAAAATATAAACAATTCACATGTGCCAATATCAGGACTGAAAGAAGAGACACAACTGCAGCTCTTATAGGCATTAAAAAGATAAATGGGGACTACAGTGAACAAATTTATGTCAATGATTATTTAGATTAAACATACAAATTCTCAGCAGAATGAAAGCTAACTCAATCACAATAGATAAATGAATAGCTCTATATCCATTAAAGCAATTTAATTTGTAGTTAAAACTTTCCCATTAAAAAAAATACCCTACTCCTAGATGGCTTTACTGGTAAATTCTACTGAACATTTAAAGAAAAATGATACCAGTTCTACACAAACTACTATTTAAAAAGAAAAAAAAAAAAAAAAAAAAGGCTGGGTGCAGTGGCTGACACCTGTAATCTTAGCACTTTGAGAGGTTGAGGTGGGTGGATCACCTAAGGTCAGAGGTTTGAGACCAGCCTGGCCAACATGGCAAAAACCCCTGTCTACTAAAAATGCAAATATTAGCCAGGTGTGGTGTCAAATGCCTGTAGTCCCAGCTACTTGGGAGGCTGAGGCAGAAGAATCACTTGACTTTGGAAGCAGAGGTTGCAGTGACCTGAGATCACACCACTGCACTCCAGCCTGGGTGACAGAAGGAGGCTCCATCTCAAAACAAAACAAAAAACAAACAAAAAAAAAACCTTCTGATTTCATTGTAGGAGGAAGGAGTAACTGATATCAAAACTAGACAAATACATCATTAAAAAGACCAATATTCGTCATTAACACAGATGAAAAATTTCTTAAAACTTTAACAAATAAAATCTAGCAATATAAGAAACTGTTAATGCATTTTTACCAAGTATTTTCTTCGCAGAAATGCAATAGTGGTTCAACAGTCAAAAATTAATCATTGTAATTTACCATAGTAAGAGACTAGAGAAGAAAAATCTATGGTCATTTCAATAGATTCAGAAAGTGCATTTGAAGAAAGTCAATATGCATTCATGATAAAACTCAGGAAACTAGAAATAGAATCAATAAAGGGAACCTATTAAAAGCTTACAGCTAACGTCATGCTAAAATTAAGAACAAGGTAAGGTTGTTCATTCTCACTAATCCCATTCAATATTTTACTGGAAATCTTAGCCAATGTAGTAAGTCAAGAATAAGAAATGAAATTTATACAGACTGAAAAATGAGAAATAAATTATATTACTTCACAGATAAAATGATTGTTTTGTAAAAAAAAAAATCCCAAAGAACAAAAATATACAAAAATTTCAGAAATAAAATAAACATGCTCAAGACTTGTATAGAGAAAATGACAAAATATTGCTAAAAGATCAAAGAAGATATAAATGGAGAACTATGACATATCCATAGATCAATGACTTAAAAATTTTATTGACAATTAAACAGGAATAAAATTAAACAAAAACTATTTAAAAAATAAATCATTGAATACAGTGAATTCAAACACTTGGAAATTGAACCACATATATTTCTAAGTAATTTATGATTCAACTTAGCATTCATCTTAGGAGGTTAGATAAAGAAAAAAATCACCACATAGAATAAGTAAAAAGAAAAACAAAGAGCAGACATAATTAAAACATAAAGCAAAGTTATGATATAGAGCATAACTTCAACGAAAAGTTGGTTCTTTGATAGGGCTATTTAAAATTGATTAAAAATATATGTAGGGAAAATAAGAGATGAGAAATGGGTGACAAAAAACATATGCTAAAGAGATTTTTAGAAAAACAATGTACTGAGAGGACATTTGCAATAGCTTTGTGCTAGTAAAAGTGAAAATGTTGATAAGGAGAGAATGAGAATGCAAAAAAAAATCCTAAAGAAAGTTGTAATTCACACCATGCAGGAAAATCATAATATAACAAGATCAAGATATGTTTATTCCAGGAATTTGTTTACTTTAATATTAGAAAATCATTGATTATATGAATACAGAGATGTATTAAAGAGAAAAATTGATATTCTGAATACACAGAGAAATATCAAGCAAAAATTAAATATTGAGTAAAAATTTGTCTTGATAAGCAATTCCAACATATCTATAGTAAGCTTTATATTCATGATAAACAATTAAAAAGTAAATAACAAATACATAAGAAACACTTTTAAATATTAGTTAAAATAAAACTGCTTGCTGTCCCTATGTCTAATAGTATAGGGAATCCTTGAGCCCCACATTGGGCACCAGAATGTAGGGAGCCAGCCCTGCATCACCCATGGGTACCCCATGTTCGGTGGCAACAAAGGAATGAGAAAAAGATTAAGAGAGACAGTGGAAAAGGGGGAGGGCATCACTTTATTAATTTGGAGAAAACAGTGAAGGCCCCGAGCTCTGATCATCCACGATATTTATTGATTATAATCACTTTGATCTACAGGGTAGGGGTGGAATAATGGTGGGAAGAGGGTGATGATGGAGAGAATCAGTGAGCCAGAACTGAATCAGTGAGCTGGAACTGAATCAGTGAACCAGAACTGGTGTTTTATTCTAAGGATTGTTAACAGTGGTAGTTTGAGAGTTTCACAAAACAGGAACTTGTGGTTATCTTTAGCCTATTATCTATGTGCAGCTGATGGAATGTGCACCTTACAAGGAGCCTGTAGTACAAGTTTGGCTACATGACAGTGCTATGAAGCGGTTTTATGTCCTTGAGCACATGTTTATGGTAATAGAGCCAAGGTCACTCTGCACCAGAACATGAGGCATGAAGAGGCCTTCCTCCTCAGAGGCCTCCTGTGGCCTTCCTCAGTTTGTTATTCCCTGTTTATATGTTACTCATAACCAATTTATGTAGGTATTTGGTAAGTCCTTTCTCCATTGCTGTTTTTCCCAACATGATAGTGTACTAAAAATTGTACTTAGAAAAACAAAGATTAAAAGATAATAAAAGTAAATAGGCCAGGCATGGTGGCTCACTCCTATAATTCTAGCACTTTGGGAGGCCAAAGTGAGCGGATCACCTGAGGTCAGCAGTTCAAGACCAGCCTGACCAACATGGTGAAACCCTGTCTCTACTAAAAATAGAAAAATCAGTCTGGCATGGTGGCATGTGCCTGTAATCTCAGCTACTTGGCAGGGTGAGGCAGAAGAATTGCTTGAACCTGGGAGGCAGAGGTTGCAGTTAGCCAAGATCACGCCATTGTACTCCAGCCTGGGCGACAAGAACAAAACTCCATCTCAAAAAAAACAAAATAAATAAAATAAAAATAATAAATAAATGAATAATGCATAAGAACTGGAAGAAACTTATTTATTAATAGTCCACATAGAAAATCTTGAAAAGTCCATATAGGAGTTAGTATAACAAAAGATTTGACAATATTGCTGGACATGAGATGCATAATCAGAAATTAACGGCATTTCAGTTTATGAGTAAGAAAGCATTTTGAACATAATTTGATGATCTCTTGACCTCATGATCCGCCTGCCTTGGCCTCCCAAAGTGCTGGGATTACAGGCATGAGCCACCATGCCTGGCTGGTTTACTGACTATTTTAAGCCCACTGTTGAGACCTATGGGTTAAAAAAAAATTCCTTTAAAAATATTATTGCTGGCCGGGCGCGGTGGCTCAAGCCTGTAATCCCAGCACTTTGGGAGGCCAAGGCGGGTGGATCACGAGGTCAAGAGATCGAGACCATCCTGGTCAACATGGTGAAACCCCGTCTCTACTAAAAATACAAATAATTAGCTGGGCATGGTGGTGTGTGCCTGTAATCCCAGCTACTCAGGAGACTGAGACAGGAGAATTGCTTGAACCCAGGAGGCAGAGGTTGTGGTGAGCCAAGATCGTGCCATTGCACTCCAGCCTGGGTAACAAGAGTGAAACTCCGTCTCAAAAAAAAAAAAATATATTATTGCTGAGTGTACCTTGTTATCCAAGAACTCTGACAGAGATATATAAGGATATTAGCATTGTTTTCATGTCTGCTAACACAAGATCCATTCTGGGGCCTATGGATTAATGAGTAATTTTCACTTTCAAGTCTTAGTATTTTTAAAAAGTACATTTCATAAGGCTATAGCTGCCATAAGTCATGATTGCTCTGATGGATATGGGCAAAGTAAACTGAAAATCTTCTGGAAAGGACTCATCATTCTAGGTGCCATTAAAAACATTCGTGGTTCATGGGAGGAAATCAAAGTATAAACATTAACAGGAGTTTGGAAGAATATGATTCCAACACTCATGGATGACTTTGAGGGACTGAAGACTTCAATGGAGGAAATAACTGCAGATGTGGCAGAGATAACAAGAGAACTAGGATCAGGAGTGGAGCCCAAGGATGTGATTGAAGTGTAGCAATCTCATGACAAAACTTGAACAAATGAGGAGTTGATTCTTATGGACGAGCAAAGAAAGTGGTTTCTTGAAATTGAATCTATTCCTGGTGAAGATGCTATGAACATTGTTGAAATGACAACAACGGATTTAGAACATTGCATAAACTTAGTTGATAAAGCAACAGCAGGGTTTGAGAAGATTGACTCCAATTTTGAAAGGAGTTCTGCTGTGGTCAAAATGCTTTCAAACAGCACTACATGTTACAGAAAAAATCCTTCCTGCAAGGAAGATTCAATCAATGTAGCAAACATTATTGTTGTCCTATTTTAAGAAATTTCCACAGCCACCTCTACCTTCAGCAACCAACACACTGATCAGTCAGCAGCCATTAACAATGAAGCAAGACTCTCTACCAGCAAAAGTGATTATAACTTGCTAAAGGGTTAAATGATTGTTAGGATTTGATTAGCAATAATATATTTTAAACTAAGATATGTGCATTGTATGAATGTTTATCACATATACTGCTAGTTCACATTTAATAGACCACAGTATTGTGAAACATAACTTTTATGTGCACTGGGCAACCAAAAAAATTGTATGAGTCACTTTCTTGCAATATTTGCTTTATTTTGATGCTCTGGGACTGAACCTGCAGTATCTCTTTCGTAGGCCTAAAATATTATTATTCTCAATTTAAATGGAAGAAACTGAATGTTAGAAGTGAAGTAACTTGCCCAAAGCCACACTGGTGATGGAACTGGGGTTCAAATCCACGTTGACTGCTTTAAAAATACATTGCGTTTTATAAATAATCAGAATCCTCACCAAAAGTAAGTACAACATTGAAATATATATATATATATATATATATATATATATATATATATATTGTTTAGAGATACATACAATTCACGTAAAACTATAATCACACACACAGACACACACATATGCTCCTAGGAAAACACATAGGTCAAAGAAGTTAATGTAATAGATACTGCAACATATTTAGAAGTATATGTTAAAAATACTACATATTGAAATTTGTGGGATATAAGTAATTAAAAATTTACAGCCTCAAATTCCTCAAAAAATAAATGTATTTGACAAGAAGTCCTAAAAATTGTACCAAAAAATAGAAAAATATGCAAACAACATCTAAGAATAGCTCATAAGAGTCATAAATAGTAAACATGAAACATTATTCAACCTCATTAACACTCATGGAATTACAAACAAAAATCTCAGTCATATGCCCTATGCAATACAAATTTGACCAAAGTTCAAATATTGGTCAAAACTCAAGTTAGTGAGTATATAAAGTAACAGAAATTCCAATACACATCTTTTAAGAGCATTAACTACTGTATTCACACACAAAATATGCATTATGATCTAGTAAAGTCAGTACTACAAATATGTTATGGTCTAACGATCCTACTTCTAGTCCTGATTGCAAAAGAAAATTTCACATACATGCACCAGGAGAATGGATAATAGTGTTTATAGCAACATAATTTGAAGGTACAAAGCAGAAACAACCTGATAGTTCATCAAAAGAAAAACAGAAAATGTATCTTTTGAAATATACATATAATGCATAGTTTTGCATAGTAGTGAAAAATTAATGTATCCCAACTGCACAACTCAACATCAAAGTCGATCACTGCATAGTAATTCAAACAGTAGGCTTTCATTTCTATAATGTTCAAAAAGTATAAAAGTAAACAACATATTATTCAGGGATTCATGAGTATTTAATTAAATTGCAAAGTATCAACATAGTGGTTACTTCAGGGTGAAGAGAAAAAGAGAAATGGATGAGGACTGGATGATGTTAATTTCATCATGATTACTTTAAACAGTACGTATACATTTGTATATTCAGATTCATTCCATAGAACATCTCCTGGGATGTTTTTCAGGAAGAAATTCTCTTGGTTTTTAATATCTAAACTTCATAGAATGTGTATGTGTTTTTCAAACAATGTTTTTCTTCTGGTATTTATATAGAAAATATTTATCATTCTGCTTCTACAACTCAAGAGGGTATTTTTATAAAACTAATTGTGGAAAAGGTCTTGAATTTCATTCCAACACAACTGGTAGAATGTCAACGATCACATAAACTTTTTGAAAAATATTGTTTGTTTGAGACCTTATTTGTTGCTTGGTAATTAGGAAGTGAAATTGAAAATATCTTAAATCATAAAATGCTATTTATACAGGCACAAAAGTTGCTTATGTATAGATATGTAAAATTTGTATGTGTTTTTGGGAATTGGTGTGAGGTGTGAGGTTAACATTTAACAATTTATTGATTTTCACATTTAAAATAATGAGAAATAGATTCCTAATAAACTTTCAGTGGAGAACATCCAGATTTCAGGATTTTCTGAATTTATGACCTTAAATTGAGATATATTATGTAATATAGTTTTGAACTTATACTCTCTTTTTTTTTCACTTTAAATTCGAGACACATGTGCAGAATGTGCAGGATTTTTACCTAGGTATACATGTACCATGGTGGTTTCCTGCACCTATCAACTGTCAACCAGACATCTAGGTTTTTAAGCCCCTCATGCATTAGGCATTTGTCCTAATGTTCTCCCTCACCTTGCCTCCCACCCCCACACAGGCCCCAGTGTGTGATGTTCCCCTCCCTGTGTCGATGTGTTCTCATTTGAACTCACACTCTTTAGCTAGATTCATTAGCCCTTTAAGTTCTTCTGGTTGTTCATTCCTTCAGCTTCATGACCATCCACTCATGCCTGGACACCAGCAAGCTTGCCATGCTCTTGCATACCTTGGTACACTTGTGCATGATGATCTCTCTCTCTCTCTCTAATTCCTTCCTTCGAAACTCAACTCAATCATTTAGACACGGCAGCTGCTCTGGCTTCCCCAACTTCTACTCATCATAGTCTTTGAATCATATATGGTAAAACACAATAGAGTATTCAAATCGGCTGTGTATGGGCTTCTTGACAGAAAAGAGTGTTGTTTATAAGGCCATGAAACTTAGTAGGTTTTAAGTAAATATTCATTGAGCAAGTAAATTAATTAATTTTTAAAGCTGTAAGAGCACAGGTCTTTATGGGTCGAACTTTTAAGGAAATAATCGAAGGATATAATGAAGGCTACAAATATCAATGTTAAGAGAGGAAAAGAGCATAAGCAAAAGCTAAGAAACAGGAAAACAGTGACATGGGTTGTTGGGAGAACCGAGAGTGGAAATTTCACAGGGGAACAATAGAAGAAAAGATGGATAACTAAAAGTGATTGAAAATTGAAAAATCCATCTGTGCTCCATTGTATTCTGAGACTCAAAGTTGCATAAATATTTAATATCCATTTCCTATTCTTAGTTTTGTAGTCTGATGTCTTTACACAAAAGAAAAGGATAAGAAGAGATCCTTGTGATTCTTCTTGATGTTCTGTTTACATATCTGATACCTGGTTCTTCAGAATGAAGTACTACCCTCTTCTGCCCTACTCTCTTCTAGGGAAGAGAGTATATTAATAGACTAGCTTAAGACATACACTCTTATTCTGTTAGAGTTAATTCATTAAACAAACAGTAAATAAATTCTTTCCCTATTGTACCTTCTGATTATTTTCCTGAATAAGACTCATATTGATTTACAGAATTATATGAGCACAGAGCTGTCTAAAACAACTTTCTGCAGTGATGGAGATGTTTTATCTGTGCTCTCCAATACAGTAGCCAGTCGCTACATGTAGCCACTGAGCTTAAAATATGTCCATGCTACTGAGGATCTAAATTCTTTTTATCTTATTTAAATTTAATTACTTTAAATGTAAACGGCCATATGTGCTTAGTGTCTATCATTTTAGGCCACAGAGGTCTGAAATATTTGTGAGAAACCTAAAATTGCAACCACTGCCCCTAACTTACTAAGCAGTCTACCTCACTTACTGATTGAGAAAGTAGATGGAAAAGCTGCAGTGTGTAACTCCTAATTTGCTAGACAATCTCTAATGTCAGTCGTTAATAGGAATTAAGGGTAAGTAAGGCAGTGAAGATTTACTAATTCCTAACTGTTACACATGAATGGTCAAGAAAATCTATGTATAATCAATCTATCAAGAAGAGTTATAATTAGAATCTTATTTATTTGCTTCCCGTGGAATGATTGGTCCCTTTTACTATATCAGCATAATTAGCGCTAAAAGCCAAAGGAAAATTGGCTTTGGCATGAACATTATTCCTTTTGTATCTGTGAGATTTTCAGCATAAGTCAAAGTAACATTCTGGACCAGTGTTAAGGATGTTTCTAGTGATCAGACTGGCCTAAATAATATATGAACCTACATGAACATACACATTTCATGTCAGTGGTTACTGAGAGAGCATTTGAAACTACCCCTTGTAATTCCTTCTGGCCCTCTGGAGGTTCACTTAGACAGCTGGTTGACTTTGCTCAGAAGGACTTTAACCTAATTTAAGAGGAAGTGTCTTCAAGCATTGGATTCATCGTTTTATCTTTTGAAAATGGAGTTATAATGCAAATTGTTAGGATGAGGTCTATGAATTTCCATTTTTTAGAAGCACTTTGGTGGTTAGGATGTAGATATCCTCCCATCATGTTTCAGAAATGTGGAATTGGACTGTATAACTCACTAGAAGACTAGAACACAGACCACAGTCACACAACGTGGTAATATACATTAATAAGAAACCAGACACAGTGATATGCACCAGTAGTCCCACTATTGTAAAGGCTGAGGTGGGAGGATCACTTGAACCCAGGAGTTTGAGACCAGCCTTGGCAACAAAGCAAGATTGTCAAGAAAGAAAGAGAGAGAGAGAAAGACAGAGGGAGGGAGGGAGGGAGGGAGGAAGAAAGGAAGGAAGGAAGGAAGGAAGGAAAGAAGGAAGGAAGGAAAAGAAAAAAGGAAAGGAAAGGAAAGAAAAGGCTTTACAGGATAGAACATTTTCAGCTTCACTGAAGAACATGTATCTATAGTGATACCTTGTGCATATTTAAGAGTGAGAATGGTGTCTGTAATAATCACATTCTAGAAGAAAAAGTCATTCAGAAATAGAAAATTTATGGGAAATTGAAATTCCCATAGAATTACAACAACCTTTACAAATGAATAATTGTTGCAGAGTCAGAAGTCATTTTCCCTCAGCAAGATGCCCAATCACCTAATGACTAACAAATGGTAACCTCCAAATTCTGTTTCTTTTTTCCTTAACAAGGTGAAGGGGAAAGCAAGCACTGACCTGAATCAAAATCCCTTGGCAGTCTGTGGTTAGAAGCATGTGCCTTGTTTCAAAAGCTCTGGGCCCTGAGCTGAGGTAAGCGACTCAGAATAAAGTGATTTACAGCTGTCTGTGTTCTTTTTCATCATGGTAAGGCCTTATTAGGTATGGATTTCTTGAAGGTATATTTTGAGGGACATCACCGGGAATCTGTCCGAGTAAAACTATTTCAAAGGTAGCTTGCCGGGCCGGTTGTGGTGGCTCATACCTGTAATCCAAGCACTTTGGAGGCCAAGGCGGGCAGATCACCTGAGGTCAGGAGTTCAAGACCAGCCTGACCAACATGGTGAAACCCCGTCTTTAAAAAAAAAAAAAAAAGGTAGCTTGCCTTCCAGGAGTGCAGTTATAGCAGTGACTTTTATAGAGACTAGTTAATACCTTTATGCATAAAAATTAAAAGCCATTCCACCATGCTGAAATCTCAGATAAAAGCTGGCTGCAACTCTACGTATTCTGTGCTAACATGGTACATCGTAGCTTTCTAAATGAAAGAATAATTGCATTTTCAAGAATACTGAAAGTATGCTTTGATTTGGTTTGAAAATGCCAGAGTCTGACAGATGTCCTAAGAATGTCACACATTAAGCTCCTAGAAGTGCCGATCATGCTTTAGTAAATGGAATCCTATGTCTTGGGCTGGAGTCGCTAGGGTCAATTTCTTCTCCTCCCCTCTTCCTTTGAGCTTTTCTCCTTTGTCTCATTTGGAAAACATCATCAAAAGGCAATAGAAGTTCTTCATATTTTCATTCTATATTAGACATGGTGTCTTACAAAACTGTCATCAAATAGCTCATAGCATCCTCACTTTATCAAGTAGCAAACTGAGGTTTACAGTCGTTAACTTGTTCTTAAAAAAATAACTAGTACATGGCAGAACTCATTCAGACCCAGGTATCTGAGAAATCAAATTTCTTATTCTGTTATGCCTTGATCTACATTCTCCTATTCTAAAATTCAACTTTTATCTTTTTTTTTTTTTTTTTTTAAGCATCATGGCTAAAAAACATTTCCACTTTCTTATGCCTACATAGACTCTTGTAATAGCCCTTTCTCTGTCCTTCCTGCTGGGAATTTTCTTCTGCTACAATTTAACCTGCCAATGGCTGTCAGTTTTTCCTTCTTAAAACACTCATCTGCCATTTCTCATCCAGAAGGGCTGTACCATTTATCATTTTCACCGGCTACATATGAGAGTGTCTATTTTTGCATAACTTCATCAACAGAGTATGTTAGAATTTTCCTAATATAATTGGTGAGAAATGAGGAAACTACACTTTTGTAGTGAGCTCATAAGATGCTTTATGAACAATTATTTATTTGATATTTATCATATGTTAGGCCCTGTTTTAGAGAATACGTGATATAATCTTGTTTTTATTGAGGCTCTCCTTGAATTAAACAAATAACTAGAATTATTTAGTTCTGAAAAAAAATGGTAGAAAAATCTGAACAATATAATGGTATTTCTGAAATACGGTGTTTTTAAATAAAAAACATAGCATTCAAACTTAATAAAAATCTGAAAGATAGACAACAGGATGACAAAAATCCATTTTCAGTAGAAGAGACTGATGCCAAATTCAAGCCGAATACAGCTTAAGCAAGAGTCACATATTTATAGCCACAGTGCTTTTGTGTGTGTGTGTTATTACATGAGCTACTAATTTTGATTCTGTGGTAACAGAAAAACAGCACAGCTAACACATTTCCTTCCGCTGTTTTGACAAGGCCAGTCAGGTAGATATTGCAGGAGACTTTATAAGAATACTACGTACTGGCATTATTACACTCAGAAAGAGTTGTCTGCAGCTGCTGTGAAATCTTCAGATTGATATTCATGCAAGATAATCCTCCAGAGAGTAAGATAAGAATGCCCAGAATTGTGAGTTGAAGTAGTTGTTTATGAGGAAATACTGCCAACCTGATTCTGCAGTTATACATGTGAACTACAAAACTTTCTGTGATTTCTTTTCAGCTTTCTTGATTGGTTTTAACTTGCTCAGTCTAGTTGGAAAATCTCTTGAGCACCTTTTAAACTAATTTTTAAAACTACATTTGATAAAGCAAAAGTTTTTTTCTCATTGTGTTGGGTAGGCAGCAAAAGAGAGGTTTCAATAATATTGGCACATTACATGAAGTATGCATATTTTATTTAGCCTTTTTAACTTTCAGTCATTTTAGAAAGCTTTAGTAAAAGACAAGTTGCAGCTCTGCTTTTGCCAGTAATGTATCTATATAACTCAATGAGCAGTTTATAAACATGAACATAATAGGGCCTATAACAGATTAAAATTTTCTTTGAGGTCTTCTTGGTTTACTGTCATTCTTACTGAACTACCTCATTCATTTTCATGGTTTTATGAGTTTATGTATGTCAATGACTGCAATACATCTCTTCAACCTAAGCCTGTCAGGCCTCAGTGTCTCCAACTGACTACTAAGTATCTCTAAGTATCTTGACTTAAGCATCCTACTGACACCTCATCACAGTAGACAAGACTGGACACATTATTTCTCTCAACTTGTCCCTATCTTCCATATTCACAAAGTTCTGCTCCACAAACTGTAATCTCTGTATCATAAAATGATATCACCCTTTTCAGATTTTACCCACGTCTCAGAAGTCAGACCTACCTACTCTTTCTCCCTATTGTTTATATTATCCACTGAATCCTCAAGTGTGATTAATTCTTTTGGAGAAATCTACTTTTCTCTATCCCAATGCAACAATGTGTACACAAGGCCTTCTCTTCTCTTCACTGGATTACTAAATCAGTTTCATCACAGGTCTGACTTGTTCCCTCTAACCCAGTCTCCAAACTGCAGCAAGAATGATAATTTTTTAAAAAGGAAACTGAGTTTATAACATGCTGCTCACTCACAGATTAAAAAGTCTTCCACTGCCTTACCATTCCCCCTAAATAATGACGACATTTTTGTGTCTTTTTAAAATTATTATTATACTTTAAGTTCTGGGGTACATGTGCAGAATGTGCAGGTTTGTTACATAGGTATACATGTGTCATGGTCATTTGCTGTATCCATCACCCTGTCATCTGCATTAGGTATTTCTCCTAATGCTATCCCCCTCCTAGCTCGCCACCCCACTGCTTTCCCTGCCCTAGGCCCCCACCCCCTGACAGGCCCTGGTGTATGATATTCCCCTCCCTGTGTCCATGTGTTTTCATTGTTCAACACCCCCTTATGAGTGCGAACATGCAGTGCTTGATTTTCTGCTCTTGTGTCAGTTTGCTGAGAATGATGGTTTCCAGCTTCATCCATGTCCCTGCAAAGGACATGGACTCATCCTTTTTTGTGGCTACAGGGTATTCCATAGTGTATATGTGGTACATTTTCTGTATCCAGTCTATCATTGATGAGTATTTGAGTTGGTTTTAAGTCTTTGCTATTGTGAACAGTGCCACAATCAATATATGTGTGCATGTGTCTTTATAGTAGTAGAATGATTGATAATCCTTTGGGTATATACCCAGTAACGGGTGATTGCTAAGTCAAATGGTATTTCTGGTTCTAGATCCTTGAGGAATCGCCACACTGTCTTCCACAATGGTTGAACTAATTTACACTCCCACCAACAGTATAAAAATGTTTCTATTTCTCCACATCCTCCCCAACACCTGTTGTCTCCTGAATTTTTAATGATCGCCATTCTAACTGGTGTTTGATAGTATCTCAGTGTAGTTTTGATTTGCCACATTTTTTATCATGTGTGATAAACTGCTTCATATTCTACTCTCTGCTGACTTTTCATTCTTCACTATTTGCCTCTCATTCTCTCCAATCCTGCCACATTCAACTTCGTTAACATGACTCCTAATTTTAAACCCATTAGCTGTCCCAATTAACTGAAAAATGTATATGCTTCCCTCATTTTTTGAAGCATAAGGTGTCAAATCTCTTGGGTATGAGCTGAGGGTGAAAAGTATATGCACTAGGGATGTTAGCCATCAGCTAACACAATGTTTCATGTCTCCCCAGGATATGCTCATTCCAAATCTCATTTATACCTTTACAATAAATGATAGACTACCACTATTCTGCCTCACTTCAAATGATGGTGAATCAGATAACCTCCAGACCATGATGGGAAACTCAGGTTACAGTACCTTTGGTATGTAATGGACAGATAACTAGTCTTTAAAAATCTAGGGGCATGATGGGGACTGTTAATCAAAATCAGAAATGTTATTTGCTTAAGGAGTATGGCTTTTCTTCAAAACTCTAAAAGCTTCATAATTTTTATGCCTGAGTTTATCATACATTTCATATACCACCTGGATATTCTACAAACCCTGTGGGACTTAGCAGCCAAATGGCAGAGTTTCTTTCCTTAGAAACTGGGCCCTATTTAAGGATATTTACCTAAGGTTATCTGGCACGTTGTTTAGAATAGGACCCCAAACTTGTGGTATATATTGCCTCTAAAGTCTAAAGAAGCCCACTTTAACGAGGAAAAAAAACCCATTCAAAAGTGGGCAGAAGATATGAGCAGACACTTTTCAAAAGAAGACATATATGAGGTCAAGAAACCTCAGGGGAGGGATAACATGGTGAGAAATGCCAGATATAGGTGACAGAAGGATGGAGGCAGAAAACCACCTTGCCATGTATGTACCTATGCAACAATCCTGCATGATCTGCACATGTACCTCAGAACCTAAAGTACTATTAAAAAAAAATAAACCCACTAAATGTTGGGTCCTTTTTAAGTGATGAAGAAGAAGATTGTGGCAACTTGTATTTCACTTCAGAGAGGCTATTCGTATATACTCCTAGTCATTAGGTTTCCCACAGCTTCACTGAAGTGACAGATCTCTGAATTTGGGGGAAGTCTTAGTTCTCAGATTTCTGGTATTCATGTTTTCTACCAAGGTTTCTCAATAGCTGCTAATATGCTTCCTAGCTGCTACCAGCATGATATAATCAATGCAGTAGACAAGACTAATGTCTTAGAGAATGATGAGATGAACAAGATCCCTGGTGGCTAAATTAAGATTCAAAGCTAAATATTGACATAGACCTGAGGCAAGATAGTAAAGGTAATCTTCTGATTCTGCAGGTTGAAAGTAAATTACTTCTGATGTTCTTTGCCTACTGAAAGAGAGGACTTAGGATTTACTGGATCAGTAGCTGAATACCAGGTGCAGGAGAATGAGCTGGTTTTTTCAGCACCAAGACTAAATCTGGAAAAGCAGCTGCAATCAGAACCACCACAGGAACAGCCATGCAGTCATGTACTGTCATTCGCCAAGAATCATATATTTTCTGCATAGGCCAAAGAGTCAAATTAAAACAGAGATGCTTTAAAGAATATAGTGCTGCATCTTTCAAGCATTTGATAGTGGCACTAAACTCTGATGCTTATCAGGAATAAGCTACCGCTTATGGTTAAACTTTGTGATAGAGAGAAAAAGCTCCCAAGGCTTCTATTTGCTTTCTATTATCATAATGGCTTTCTGCTCTCTGTGTCTGAAAGACAATACTGGAATACTAGCCTAACATTACTACTCCAGTTAAATATCCAGAAATGGTGCAATAGTCACAAGTTGGGTTAATGAACTTAATGATTAGATTTGTTTATCATCTAATTCCCTACCATGACAAACAGGCCACACACAGGGTAAATCTGTTTTCTGGCCTTAGTGTTAGGTCAGAACTAGTGATCAGTCAGTCCATCCCTACTCCCAAAGATGGATATTTCCATTGTCCTAGTTCACATTTAACCTGGTAAAGGATAATAGTTCCTTTGGGGGAAGTCTAGGAAGATTTACAGTATATGTGTTCATAGTGGATTTTGTACAAGTATTTCTCAACTGCTTCTGACCTTTATTAAATGGCCCTAGTCTCTGGGCCTGTACATGGACTGACTCAGTCCTGAACAGTAGTGATCCACCATGAGTTTCCATTGTAGTGGCTAAAGTAAGGCCCTGTTCATTAGATCTTGGATGATTATTTACATTCACAGATTAAGTAGGACTTAAAGAGATATTTTGGATTTTGGAACTGCCTAATTGTTCCCACCAAAGATTACTATTTTATTTAAAAAGTTATCACACTTGCTTATTGCTTTCTGTAATCACCAATTTTTTAATTTTTTTGAAACAGGACCTCACTCTGCCACCCAGGCTGGACTGCAGTGATGTGAATATGGCTCATTGCAGCCTCGACCTCCTGGAATCAAGCAATTCTCCTGCCACAGCCTCCCATGTAGCTGGAAACACAGACATACACCACCATGACAGACTAAATTTTTTTTTTTTTTTTTTTTTTTTTTTTTTTTTTTGAGACAGAGTTTCACTCTTGTTACCCAGGCTGGAGTGCAATGGCACGATCTCGGCTCACTGCAACCTCCGCCTCCTGGGTTCAGGCAATTCTCCTGCCTCAGCCTCCTGAGTAGCTGGGATTACAGGCACACGCCACCATGCCCAGCTAATTTTTTTTGTATTTTTAGTAGAGACGGGGTTTCACCATGTTGACCAGGATGGTCTCGATCTCTTGACCTCGTGATCCACCCGCCTCAGCCTCCCAAAGTGCTGGGATTACAGGCTTGAGCCACCGTGCCTGGCGACAGACTAATTTTTTAAAATTTTTTTGTAGGGACAGCGTCTCACTTTGTTGCTCAGGCTGGTCTCCAACTCCTGGCCTCAAGCAATCCTTCTGTCTCAGCCTCCCAAAGTGCTGGGATTATAGGCATGAACCATTCCCAGCCTATGGTAACTACTTAACCCACCTCTAGTAATTACATGCTGTTGCTTGGTCTCTACTACTCTGGCAACCATTTGTTCTCCCTGAAATCAAGAATCCCATCTCAATTGCAAAACCCTACCTACTTTTTTCTGGGCTTATTGGGGAATGCCAGACAACTCTACAAAAATTCTGGCTCTTGCCTCATCAATTACACAGTTCCTGTGGTTAATTAAGGGAGGGACCTCTATGTCTTACTAGGGACATAGAGGTTAGGCAATTGAACTATATATGATAAATCTTTATTATTATTACTATTTATTATTTTTTGAGATGAAGTCTTGCTCTGTCACCCAGGCTGGAGTGCAGTGGCACAGTCTTGACTCACTGCAACCTCCACCTCGCTGGTTTAGGTGATTCTCTTGCCTCAGCCTCCCAAGTAGCTGGGACTATAGGCATGTGCCACCACACCCAGCTAAGTTTCATATTTTTAGTGGAGATGGGGTTTCACCATGTTGACCAGGAGAGTCTCAATCTCCTGACATCGTGATCCACCCACCTACTTCAATATTTATAACAGAATTTTTAGATCTCTATTTTATGAAAAGGAATTTCTCTCATCTCAATGTTGTAATAGGCCACAGTTGCTGCCAGATTGCTTCCAATGAACCAAGCAAACTGAACCATCCCTAGATATTAAAACCACCACATGAATACACAATCCCTGCAAAGTACACTCATATCAGTATGCCCAGTCTGACTTAAATTTACATTGCCTCAGAATCTATTCTCACTCTTGTTACCTAAGTTACTGACAATATGAATTAGCAAAACCTGCAATTATTTTGATGTGTCAGCCTTCTCCTGAGTTTGACATTTTGATTAACCCCCTGGAATATGCTAGTTATATATATAATTATAAGTATGATGACAATTAAAGAGAATATGGCTGGAACATGAAGGAAATTGATATGCCCTTGCATGATAATTATTTTCAGCTGAGAATATGGGATCTTCAAGCAAACTCCCAAAGTGCTGGGATTACAGGCATGAACCACCATGCCTGCCCCCAGATAGTGTATTTTAGATAGTGTGGTTAAGGGGAGGCCTCTCTAAGGAGTTCATCTTTAAATCTAAGATGAAGAGAATGAAAAGGGAAGTGAAGAGGCAGGAGAGGCACATCCCTGAATTGAGTACAAGTGTGAGAAAGAGGCAATTGTGACTGGAGCAGGAGATGACAAGTATGTAGCATCTGGCAGTATACAGATTAAGTTAGGGGCCTAATTATTGTGAGTATTTTATCCATAGATAGGGTATGAATTTTATCATAAGGTCTAGAGGAAATTGGAGTCCCTTCCAAGGTTAGTGGAGGAAGGCAAAGAGACATAGTGGTGGATGTGAAAGCCTGTTTGAGAAGTTATACGTAATTCATTGAAAATGGATGGGAGTTCCATGGCATATCAGTCAAAAGAAGTTTAAAGGAGGCTCATGGGTTGTCTAAAATTTTCCTAGTCTGTATAATTAAGGAAGTTAAGTGCTGTTTTCTCCAGTGTATAGTCAATATTATAACCGATATGTTTGCTGAGAAGCTTACATTTTTCATTCACGAAGATGCTTTCAAATCTTCTAGTTAACTTCCTTGTAACATAGGGTTCAATACTGAGGGCCACAGAGGTGGGGAAGTCAGTTGAATTTCACACAGAGAGTGGCAGAGAGTAGAACCTGAGCTTCTCACACCATGGCGGGGAGAGGGGAGTTGGGAGGAGACAAAACCCTGACATACTTGGGACATACCTAAATGATAGTGAGTTAAATGCCGAAAATTAAAGCTTTTTTCATTTCTTTGAGACAGGGTCTCACTCTGTTACCCAGGCTGGAGTATAGTGGCAAAATCATAGCTTGCTGCAACCTTGACCTCCTAGGCTCAAGAGAACCTCCCATGCCAGCCACCAGAGTAGCTGGGACTATGGGTGTGCCGTACCACACCTAGCTATTTTTTGCATTTTTAAATTAATGGGGTCTTGCTATGTTGCCCAGGCTGGTCTCAAACTCCTGGGCTCAAGTGATCATCCTGCCTCAGCCTCCCAAATTGTTGGATTACAGGTGTGAACCACTGCCCTGAGGCGAGAAATTAAGTTTTGAAAACAAAGCGACTCAGTTATCTTGAAAGGGTAAGAGAAAGGTTTTTATTTTGGTTTTGTTTGTTTATATTTCTCTCTCACCAAAGGGAAAGAAAATTAAGTATTTTCTTTGAGACAGAAAATTAAATATCTCTACATTTTGTGTTTCAAAATATATGCTGGCTGGTGGGGCGCAGTGGCTCATGCTTGTAATCCCAGCACTTTGGGAGGCCGAGGTGGGTAGATCACAAGGTCAAGAGTTCAAGACCAGCCTGGCCAAGATGGTGAAACCCATCTCTATAAAAAGTACAAAAATTAGCTGGGTGTGGTGGTGGGCACCTGTAATCCCAGCTGCTCAGGAGACTGAGGCGGAGAATTGCCTGAATCAAGGAGGTGGAGGTTGCAGTGAACCAAGATCATGCCACTGCACTCCAGCCTGGGTGACAGAGTGACACTCTGCCTCAAAAAAAAAAAAAAAAAAAAAAAAAAAGGTATGCTGGCTACACAATTATAAACAAGGTGACATGAGAAGACAGAGAAACCAGGAATTAATTCTGTCTGAGAATGAAAGGAAATAATGAACCAGGCCTTAGGGAAGAGAAAGCTTTGTAGAAGGTAGAGAAGAAGGGAGTGCAGGGCAAGGTACTGTAAGGTGAGGGAAGGAATAAGAAAGGCAAGGGCCTGAGGGATTCAAGTGTAGTCTTCATAAAGCAGAACAAGGCTCTCCACTAGAGGCCAAAGGCATAAGAACAGATAAATCATTTTGCGGGATCTGACTTATTTCCCTATAGATCTTTGACAATTTTTCAAGATTTGATTCAATCGTGGGTTATGAGAATAAGCCCCTTTCACCAGCCTGCCTCTTCATTCCTCTTGATGAACATGATACTCTGAAAAACACGTCGAAAAACCCTTTGTGAGCCACTGGGGCAATTGCTGTGGCCAATTATTTTGTGGCCTCAGGTTCTGGGTCTCCTATTCAAATCTATCTGATTTATCTGACCTTAGAGTTTTACATTTGTATGTAGACTTAAATGTATTTTATATCAAAGGTGATAGGAGCTATATCCTTACTTAGTAAGCAACTGTGCTTTGGTAAAAAGAAGCAGTCAGCATTGAAGAGGAAGGCAGCAGAACCCAAAATAAGGGATCCACCCCAGGATATTGGTGGACAGAATTCCCATAACAACGGCTATGTATTAGGACTGAGGAGCAATCAATCTATAAAAGAGTAGCAAGATTGAGGACAGGATGAGGGAGAACTCCAGGAATAAAAGTAATTGATACGTTATCTAATGTATTGAGTGTTGGGAGACAAGAATACTTACTGCTATTTGACAGATGTATCAGGGTGTTAAGAAAAAAATGTTAAGCCCATGGAAAATTTTGCAACAAATAAATATATTACTTTTAAGCTTTTTTTTTCATTTTACATTAAGCTACAATTTATATTCAGTGAAATTTAATTCTTTCGGTATACAGAGCTGTGTTGAAAATATGTACAATCATATAACCTTCATCACAAGAGCTATAATCTTGAATTTTCTCTTTATCCTGATGGCCACTCCCTCTCTCACTCTTTGCCCCTAGCAAGCACTCATCTGTGCTGGCTCCATAGTTTTGCCTTTTCCCAGTGTAATACAAATGAAATCATACAGTACGGAGCTTTTCGGGTCTGGCTGTTTTTACTTAGCTTAATGCATCTTGGATTAATCTATGTTGTTTCATAAATTGGTAGTTTATTCCATTTTTTCCCTTTGTTTCCTTTTATTGCTACATAACATTTCAATTCATGGATTTATTACAGTAGGATTATCCATTTGCCAGATGAAGCATATTTCATTTTTCTTCATTTTTTGAGAGTGTAAAGTGTAATATGTTACTAACTTAATTTAAAGGAGCAAAATAAAAATTGTATGAAACACAAAAGCATAATTATAATAAATTAGTTGGTGACAACATATATATCCATATATATGTATATATGTGTGTGTGTGTGTATATATATATATATATATATATATATATATATATATATAATTTGGATAATGAAAATTCTATCACTCTAATTAAAGGTTGTTATTTATTTTTTTTAAATTTTTAATTTTATTGCATTTTAGGTTTTGGGGTACATGTGAAGAACATGCAAGATTGCTGCATAGGTACACACATGCCAGTGTGGTTTGCTGCCTTCCTTCCCCTCACCTGTATCTGTCATTTCTCCCCATGCTATCTCTTCCCACCTCCCCACCCCCATCCCTCCCCTATTTCCCCTCAACAGACCCCAGTGTGTAGTGCTCCCCTCCCTGTGTCCATGTGTTCTCATTGTTCAACACCCACCTATGAGTGAGAACATGCAGTGTCTGATTTTCTGCTCTTGTGTCAGTTTGCTGAGAATGATGGTTTCCAGGTTTATCCATGTCCCTACAAAGGACACGAACTCATCGTTTTTGATGGCTGCGTAATATTCCATGGTGTATATGTGCCACATTTTCTCTATCCAGTCTGTCACCGATGGGCATTTGGGTTGGTTCCAGGTCTTTTCTTTAAGTATAATGAAGTAGGGAAAGAGAAGGTAAGTCAATAAAATTATATCATTTCCTACCAGAAGACATCAATAGATAGAATCTAAAATTTATAAATGAGGAAATAAAACCAAAGGTATTGATGTTTTTAGCATGGAAAAAAATACCATTTAGAAAAAATCATCTACATGACTTGAAAATGGCTTCCTCTGAAAAATTTAGAAGGTTGGATCAGAACTGCAGAGGTTTTTTTTATTTATTTTTTTTATTTGCTTTTATTGCTTTAAAAGCCAAATTCATTCCATTTAAATTTTAAACCATGTGCATCTAAGTGTGATAGAAATAAAAAAAATAACTTTTAACTTTTTTCTGAATATGCTTCGAGTAGCTCATCTTATGACCATATTCCAAAACTTATTTTCTGCTTCTTGGACCTACCTACTTGTCCTCCTTTACTCCCGTTTTGATTCTTTTCAGAGCCCTGTTTCCCTTTGGTAGAAGAGTCATCGCCCTGCCTGTTCTTCAAAATGATCATCTTATCTTCATTAGTACTATTATCATTTTGCTTAGTTTTCTTATATGTGTGTGACTAAATGAAAGCTACTGATAGAAATCTAATGACTCACTTAATCACATCAACTTAATAGGAGACACAATAGAGATTCTAACTCACAGAATGTTGCCCAGATTCATGTTTATAGTCTCAAATAATAATCACAGACCTCATAATAAAACTACCACCAAAATATAGTAATTCCCAGATCAGTGTAAGAAATTTAGAGAATTACTTATGGGATCAAAGTTTCATTCCTCCGGAAAAATAAGAGCCACAGTAAAAATTGTCACTCCCAGACTGTTGCCCAGACTCTAGTTTATAGTCTCAAATAATAATCAAAGACCTCACAATACAACGACCACCAAAATATAGTAATTCCCAGACCAAAGTAAGAAGTTTAGAGAATTACTTATGGGATTAAGATTTCCTTCTTCTGGCACAAAGGAAACCAAAATATTATTTGCTGCAATTCAGCAAAAAACATTAAATAGCCCATTGAGAGGAAGTTTAAATAGTGGCAAGTCAAGGCAGGCCATGGGAAATGTGAAACATTAAAAACAAACGAATTCAAAAACAGCAAGGAATTAGACCCTTTAGCCAGATCAAAAGCTTCCGAAATGCAAAGAAGGTAATTTTACATGACCCTGTTTATTTCCTTGAGGACTAACATGTGGCTGTATCTTTAAGGATGCTTTCATTAGATTCTGGTACTTTAATTTAATAAATTCAGTACCTCCCTGGTATTTCCCAGAAGATATAGAAATTGATAACACATAGGTTGAATGAAACCATGCAGAGGAGTGAGTATGTATCAAATATATCCTTTTGCTTATTTCCCAAGTTTGTTGACATAAAGTAGTCATATAATAGCACCAGGGTCAAACCACTCTTGCCTATTTGTAAAGTGTTACAGCAATTTACTACCTTATGAGAGCGCTCTAGATTGCCTATCAAGTGGAATTTCAAGCATTCTCTTATGAAGAGTTATTGAGGCCATACTCTAAGACATGGGTTTCTGGTTGAAATGTAATTCACATGGGTGCCCCTGGTTAAACAAACTGCTGTTAAATATTGTCATACTGGCCTAACATGTTTTACCTTCAAGCTAACATGTTTTCCTAAACTGTCATCCTATTAGAATTCATATACATGCATGTGCAACAAAAATGTTTTAGTCAATGACACACCACATATATGCTGATGGTCCCATAAGATTTTAATACCATATATCAAAACTTTTCTGTCTTGTTACACAAATACCTGTATTACAATTGCCTATAGTATTCAATAAAGTAACATGATGTACAGGTTTGTAGCATAGGAACAATAGGCTATATTATGTAGCCTATTCTACCATTTAGGTTCATGTAAATACACTCTATGATGTTTGCACAATAGTAAAATTGCCTAAGGATGCACTCTTCATAACCCATCTCTGTTGTTAAGCAAAATATGTAAATTGTGAATACCTGATTGTGTTTGAGAAGCTCCATCACTTTTCTTTCATTCTTAGAGAAAATAATACTTGAGAACATTAAATACTTATAATTATTGTTGTTTTTAGCAGAAAACTAATAATGCTAAATAATGTAAAAGATGGACACACATTTTAAGAAGCAGTCTTAGAACAATTTGCATTTTATAGTATTTTGCAATTTTCAAAATATCTCACATTTATTATCTTATTAAGTATATATAATAAATATGACTGGATTTCCTTACAGCAGGGAAATATGTATAACTAGGAGAAAAGTGAGATTTTTACAATTTGGATTGTTCATTGTAGAAGACAGTGTAGCAACTCCTCAAAGACCTAGAACTAGAAATATCATTTGACCCAGCAATCCCATTACTGGGCATATACCCAAAGAAATATAGATCATTCTACTATAAAGACACATTTACACATTTTTTTATTGCAGCACAATTTACAATAGCAAAGACATGGAACCAACCCAAATGCTCATCAATGATAGACTGGTTAAAGAAAATGTGGTACATATACACCATGGAATACTAAGCAGCAATAAAAAGGAATGAGATCATGTCCTTTTCAGGGACATGGATGAAGCTGGAAGCCATTATCCTCAGCAAACTAATTCAGGAACAGAAAACTAAACACTTTATGTTCTTACTTCTAAGTGGGAGGTGAACAATGAAAAAATATGAACACAGGAAAAGTAAAAACACACAGTGGGACTTGCTGGAGGGGCAGGGGCGAGGAAGAGCATCAGGATAAATAGCTAATGCATACTGGGCTTAATACCCAGGTGATGGGTTGATAGGTGCAGCAAACCACCATAGCACACTTTTACCTATATAACAAACCTGCACATCCTGCACCTGTATCCCCGAACTTAAAATAAAAGAAAAAAGAAAAAAGACTCGTTTGTTATTTGGAAAAGTTAGGTCCCTGATTATTCAGTTCAATGGAGTTGACAGGCCCATGTTTTGACTCTGCTAATGGGGTAGATCACTTACTTAGCGTCTCTTGATTTTCAGTCTTTATAAAATTATATTAACAATTCCTAAAGGCCCACAATGTTGTTATGAAAAGGAATGAGTTTCTTAAACAAGGGCAAGAAAGCATATTATTTATTTTTTATATTCCTCGTTTCCTGAATTACTCCATCAGAGTCTGTAATTCATACATTTTTAAAGAATTAATAAACCAAAATATCAAAAATTAACAGCTGAATGCTGACAACATAATTTTATTTTTATAGTCATTGGTTGCTTCAGAACTTTATAACACATACTGCCTTTCTTAATAGGCAGTATAGACTATTCAAAACTTTTTCTTTAGAAAACCAAGATTTAGACATGATAGACTCTTACTAAACAACATGTTAACTAAAGAGTGATGTGGCTGAAACAATCTTTAGAGAACATGCAATCCAGAGATGAGATATACATGGATTTCATACTTTTATATTCCCATGCAGGGCCTATAGCAGTGCTAATTGATTGCTGCACTTTTTCCTTTCTCTGAGAACGTTTGCAGTAGAAGGGACATTGTATACACCATATCTCATCTGATTCAAGGCACTTATATGATGGAGGGTTAGGTGACTGGGTTGATCCAGAATCAAAAATAAACCCAAGTCCTAAGAATTTTACTTCCATCTATGAATTTTAAAATAAATCCCAACTTTCAGTTAGTACATAAAATTCTGTTTAAATTTGGTTTTTCCCTATTCTGACTATAGTTTCAGACCACTCCTTTAAGAAATGATCACCTAAACGATCCTAAGTGAATTAGGAGTGACAGTGGGTAAATTCACACGTGGTAGAAACAGATCCAGATAAACTCTTTCTCACTGAAATCAAGTGGCAGTCAGGTATAAGGTATTAACACCTACATTTGAATAACAAATGAATGCAAACTGAGAAAACAGGACCAGAAACCATGAACATATCTTGAGGTGATCTAGAAAGAGGAACGCAAGATAAACTAGCAAATAGAACCTGTTAGTTGTACACATTTAGTAAGAAAAAAATGAGGACTGGCTGATTGTTACATTCAATATAAAAACGTGGACTAGTATCATCTATTTAAGTGGTTTGCATCATTTGTCCCCAGCTTACACTTCTACATCTAAAAGTATGCATCATTCTTTACCTATTGTAGATGCTAACCAACTTGAAGGCATATGAACTAGTAAGAACTAAAAATTCCTCAGACAACTAATTCTGTAAACTTAGCCTTTCCCTGAGGCAGTTCTGCTAGAATATTATGAACTGTCTTTTCATTCCAAACAATAAAAGTTAGTTTACATTTAAAGCCAATTAGATTTTTAGAAAAAGCATTGTAGATTTAAATGATGCATCCAATTTGTAATAGAAACACAAGCTAAGGTATCATTGTCAGGCAAAGAAATGATGTGAAACATTTTAGGGATGAATTGAAACAATATGTGCAGCAAAAATATTCAAGCGCAGTTCTTTAAAGTGAATGATAATCCATAAAACTTGGCAATATGGTAATCAATCACTAGGGTTGTATTAAATGTAATTTATTGTATAACTCCCTATTTCGTTTCATAGAAACAGATGAGTCATTCATTAATGTAAAGAAAGTCAGAGCATTTTCTCAGGGGAGTTTTTAAGAGGAATGTTTTAGAAGATTTGAAGTAAAATTTTAGAGTCAGTTATGGCTAAGAATTCAATGAAAAGATGCAGGCTTTTATGTTTTCACTTTCATTTTGTCTCCTCTTGTTAAGTATAGAGATGCATCAAGCTATTGCTCTTTGTTATATTCAAATTGGGATCCATTACCAAAAATGGCATGGGAGCCCTTTCTACTCTTATGTAATATACCCACAGATAATACCAACATCACAATGAATACAAAGTCCTTTGTATTTATAAATTGGCTTAAATAGGAAATGATTCATTCTAAAGAAGAGAGGATTTTAGCTAGGATTCGAACCCTTGGTGCTGGGAACCTAAGGGTGTTGCTTGCCATTAAGCTATGAAACCACAAACAAAATCTCTATGCTGCCCTCAGTTGGGGGGATTCTTAGTGCCAACCGTGGCTGGTCCCCATCATCCAAAACAGAAGGTCAATTTGGTGTCACATGAAACACCAAGATGTCTGTCTCTGAAGTGTGATGTTAAAATCCCCATGCCTCTGGCTGTGCTTGCTATTTCTGGGACTGGGAAACACTCCTTGCATCAAGGGGTCACTTGAAAAGAATAAAGAATATTTTGGGGAAGCTTCCTCTAAAACCCTCTCATAGACAGACAGCTTTGACTCGAGGGTACATTTTTCTTCCAGGATGGTGTTACTGCAGTGGAAAGGGCAGTATGAAGTCATTTTCTTAATGTGATCTAACGATAGGCAGAGCTGTGTGCCACTGTATTCTCGCTGGACTCAATGTGTACTCGTAACTTAAGAAATAATGCAGAACAAGAAAAAAAAGTCCCTTTAGTTGTTGCCTCCCACCTATACTCACTAGGGTTCTAGTTCGCAGCCACTAGGAAAGGATATGCAGGGAGCATCGTGACTTAAACAATAAGTCTAGGACACCATGGCAAGCACCTGATACAAACAAGTCAAAGGTCTTATCTACAATCTGGCAGGTTGTTCATCAAGGAATCCTGTTCAAACAGTGAATACTTCCTCTGAATCTGACCAAGCTCTCTATCTTGAAGTTCAACCATGGTGGCCCAAGTGAGAGAAAAGTCATTCCTAACAGATAATTGCCACTGAGTGTGTGGGCAGAGAGTGAGAGGAGCAAAGGCACAAACAAGGAAGCAGATAAGACTCGCAACACAGAAGTTGATTAAGCCTCATTAAGTCTCAGCTTACCAGACACGTAGGTGGCTGCTTTACATTTAAGTTGCGTGGGGAATAAAGCAAATAAAATTTACAAAGTTCAGAGCCAAAAGTTTCTAGTTTCAGTTCTGACACTTCTGATTTATTTGTGAATTCAACAAACACACTCTGTTTTCTTCAACTCAACTGACTTTGGGGTTTCAAACAGCTCTGTGTCAATAAATATGAAACATGGTTAAATGGCTTTAAACTTGTGTTGAAAAAGAGAAAAAAACCATCTTTGTCAGCTCTGTGACCTGGCACTAAAATTGCATCACTGAAGTGAGCCCCGGCTCTATCCCCTCCCATAACCTCACTGTGGGAGGAAATTCACATCAAGCCTGAATGCACTGCTTCACCTTCATCCTCTTTTCAACCCTAATTGAGCTGTATTTATGCTATAAAGCAGTTCATAGGACAAGTTATTAACATGGATCTTAGAGGGCTAGAGAGTATATTGTCATTGTCATATTTTAAGTCTTAGTAGTAAAAGGACTTTTTTATTTTTCTTAAATAAAAAGCTTGAAAGAAAGTTAAACTCACTAAGTCTGGCAAAGCAGCAGATCCTTCAAAAGCAGCTTGTGAACATTAAGGTTTCCATAGCAACATCTCTTGTCCAACGAGTTTCTTATTTCTTCCTAATTTATCTACCATAAGATATTACTGTTTATTCTCTCCTGTAGACCCATGATGATACTTCCTACATGCAAAATGAAATTACAGTTTGAAATGATCTGATTTACTAGTATTCTTTCTTATGGCCTATTTAGATTATTGCAATTTGCCTTTTTTATATATCCAACAATATGGTGTGGATCTTATTATATAAGATCTGCATATTAAGTAGTTTTTGGTTAACATACTTTTGATAGACAAGATGAGATAGTAAAAAAACATGAGTTCTAAATACACTCTCCCATTTCATTGGCTATTTTAAACTACCCAACTGTAACTTGAAGCATTTGGTTGGAAAATATCATTTTCTTGCCTTGGATGGATGCCTTTCATTTTGCAGAGATTTTTGAAGTTAGAACCAGAAAATTTCACGTCAATTAGTAACTTATGAACACATTGTTTGCCAGCTCTGATGTGGTACCTTTTGTTGATGACTCTCAGCACTATGCATATAATCTCAGTCCATCAACAAACACTTACCAAACACCTGAAAACAAAGTACCTCCTAGGTGCTACTGGGGATATGAAAAAATGTAGGAAAAAGGAATTGATCTCAGTTAATGAAACATCTAGTTGGAGAGATGAGAATGGCACTATCTTGGCTCACTGCAACCTCCGCCTCCAGGGTTCAAGCAATTCTCCTGTCTCATCTTCCTGAGTAGTTGTGATTACAGGCACCTGCCACCATGCCTGGCTATTTTTTTTTATTTTAGTATAGATGAGGTTTCACCATGTTGGCCAGGCTAGTCTGGAACTCCTGAGCTCAGGTGATCCACCTGCCTCAGCCTCTCAAAGTGCTGGGATTACAGCCGTGAGCCACTGCATCCAGCCTATTGTTTACCTTATGTCACATATTGTTCTAAGAACATTGTGCTGATATCTACAGAAGACAAGGAAATACTAGGTAGAAGATGGTGGTTCCCTGACAAAGGCCCCACCCTTAAGCCTGGAAACTGTGGTCCTAAATTAGTACAGTTATCCTTGTTTTCCCACCCAAATGTTGCCTTTTGGACTGCCTTGCCCAGCTGTTCTTTGCCCATATAAACCTTAGATCTTATCTGGCAAATAGACAAGCGGCTGAATGTTGGGAGGAGAAGAAGCAACTGAGTGTCGGAGACTACAGATAGATGTGGCCTAACTTCAGTTGGCATGACTTTGGAGAGGAGCCCAGCTTCAGAAGGCTGGGCTTTAGGGAAAGATGATGTTCTTCCCACACCATCCCCTTTCTAGCTCCCCTTCCACTGATAGCCACTTCCACTGCTTAATAAAATCCACCACATTCATCACCTTTCAAACCATTCATGGGACCTGATTTTTCCTGGATGTTGAACAAGAACTCTGTTGTCAAAGGGGCAGGTGCAGAAGGCTGTCATCCTGACCCTCCACTGAGCTGTCAACACATAGCCATCCATGGATGGCAAAGCTAAAAGAGCATTAATTGTAACATACCACTAGATGCTATCATGGGGCTACAACCCAAAAATGCTGGTCCTGTCCCCAGTACCCACTCACCTGCACGCTCCCTCCCATAAGGGGTTGAGCTCAGGGGGTTCAACTGAGTGACGTTCATCCCTGTCATCACCAAAGTGGCTGGCTGGACCTAGAGCTGGTACACTCCAGTTCTCCCCCTGAAAGGGTCAAAGGAACTCTCCTGTCTCAATGTGTGCTGTATTATTATTGTTGTTGTTTTAATTATTCCCATTTCAGAGAAGAGGAAACATTTCCAGGGTCATATCAAATGATGATAGAACTTGAATCTGTCTTATCATAAAAATTCTACTCCTAACACTAGTTTTTTCCCAATGAACGTTATAGAAATTCAAAAGTGAGTGCTATAATTCTGATCCAAAGGGAGCAGAGAAGATTACAAAGAGGAAGAAGGTACAGGTCAATTAACTGGAAGATGTCCTAAATGTTCCTATATAAAAAAGGGAAAAAAAAAAAAAAAAAAGGTTTTGAGAGCTGAGAAGAAAGACAGTTGTGAATAAAGACCGGAGCAGAATGCAAAAAAAAAAAAAAAAAAAAAAAAGAGTTCCATGTAGAAAATCTGAAGTATAAATGCAGGCTGGAATCAAATGAGGAAGGGCCAAGTTTTCTAACCGAAGGGGTTAGAAGTATGTTCTATATGTCCTGAGATATGGGCAATATTTAGTAGGTTTAAGGAATGTTAGAAACATGGTTTTAAGAAGGCAACAGAGCACAGAGAAGATTAGGGTGGAGGTGCTAGAGGAACAAGACAGCAGGAGGAACAGCAGGGAACAAATGAGACAATCCAGCAAAGGGAAGAATGAATAGTCACATCCAAAGAGATCAGGTAAAAGTAAATAAATAAATGTATGCTTCCACCTAATGTTTCATTTAATGACCCCAAACTGTAAGTAGTTTAATAAAACTAGTAAACCTTATTAACTGGGTTCAGTAGAGTGGAGGAGAAATAGGAGATTATTCTTAAAAATAGTATAAATTTAAAAGCAACAGAATACCATGTGTTAGTTTCAATGATATAAATTAAAGGAAACAAATCCTTAACTGACCAGGTCCTCAGGGAACTTGTTTTGGTGACTAAATAAGACATGTTTTGTAAATAACATGTTAATTGCACATAGCTACTTCTCTAATGCATTAGAGATTTGAAAATGTCTTATATTCCTAAAACTCCTTCATTTTATTTAAACAAGTCACCTTCACAGTAAGAAATGCTAATGAATTAAAGGTGAACTTTAGTCAAGTGCTGCTTCACATCCTATTATGGCACTCAATTATTAGTAAAGTTTATATTTTCAAAATGTATAACACAAATAAGTTCTGAATTATTCCTAAGTGCAACGTCTGCTAAAATTTAATGCTTTAGTATCCAGGAGCTCAGTCAACTACTCAAAATGGCTCCTGGTTTAAACTCTATAGAGTCTTATCTAGGTAAACAGATCATGAAACATACTTCCTGTTAAAAACTGTATTTTTTTTTTTTTTTTTAGGCAGAGTTTCTTCCCTCTTTTTGCCCAGGCTGGAGTGCAATGGCGCGATCTCAGCTCACCACAACCTCCGCCTCCCCGGTTCAGGCAATTCTCCTGCTTTAGCCTCCTTAGTAACTGGGATTACAGACACTTGCTACCATGCCTGGCTAATTTAGTATTTTTAGTAAAGACAGGGTTTCACCATGTTGGTCAGGCTGGTATCAAACTCCTGACCTCAGGTGATCTGCCCACTTTGGCCTCCCAAAGTGCTGAGATTATAGGCGTAAGCCACTGCGCCTGGGTAAAGACTGTATTTTATATGAGTGAAACAGGTTATTCTTAGATGGAGGCTGGATTCATCTACTCAAAAAAAAGTGTAAGGGTTCTTTTGGAGACTCAACTTCTAGCCAAAAAAAAAAAAAAAAAGGAAAAAGAGAAAGTGTTAAAACCAGTATAGATAACACAGGTATTGCTAAAATTTCACAGAAATTTGAAAGAGATTTACTTTTGTACCAATAGGAAGACAGAAGTTCTTAGATATGTCATGTCAGTTAACACAAATAACAAAAAGATAGTCTGAAAATGTTTAGTACAGTAATGTGCTCAGAGTGATAACGTGTGAATGAACTTGAATTTCTTTTGTTGGAGGGGGGTTGGTGGGAGAAAGCCTTTCTCCCAGTGAAGAAAAATCAGTAAACAGCTGTAATTGTTTAAAAAAGAAGAAAGCTGTCAAACCAAGGAATGTCAGATTTTAGAGAAATTGCCCCTGTAATTTGCTATTAATTGGGAAGAAGAAATTGCAGATATTTAAAGCACCCATTATTTGTCCTTAAAAATAAAATAATTCTTCTTTTGAGAAGATTTGACATTTTCCCAGAAGCTCCTCTGCCTTATCCAGAAGGCTATTCAGATATATGATTGCCACATCAGAAGGCTGTGCAGAGAGATATAAAAAGCTAAAAGGTAAGCTTGTCCACCCTGTAAGTCTGGATAAAAATGTGTTTTAATTATCTACTACACTAGTTAGACTGAATGCCTTGGAGGTAAAGAAAGATTGCTTTGACAGGTTCAGAAATGTTGCTTCAACTCAGGGAATTGTAGGTTCCAAAGAAAGCTGGCTGCCTTATACAACAGCAAACTGACTTGTTTCTGGTTGCTAAACTTCTTCAGAAATAAATTTTTTTTAAATGACTACCTCATTGAAACAAACTCAGGCAGTATTTTTGTTATGTCATTTGAAATGCTGATAATTATTTTGTTTCCTATGGTAAGAAATGTGTTGTAAATAATAGAAAATTCTACATTTAGTGACTTAAATAAATAAGGGGTCTAGTTTTTCTCCTGTAACATATCCAGAGATAAGCATCCCAGAGCTGGTGTAGCGGCTCCTTCTGTTCTGCCTTCGTTAGTTTGTGGATTTCATCTTCATGATCACAAAATGGCTGATGAATCTCTAGACATTGAATCCTTTGCTCTTGGCAGGAAGGAGAAGGGCAAAGAGTCAAAAGGAGGGCTGAGTCTCTCTGCTCTGACAATCTTTGCTAGATGCTTGATCCAGAGGACATCTACTTGCATCAAATTAGTCAGAGCTGGGTTGCATGGGCATCCATAGCTACATGAGAGATCAGGACAGTGAAAGTTTTCTTTTTTTAAATTTAAATTTCTACTTCTTTTTTTTTTTTTTTTTTAAGTGATACATTGCCACCACAACATCAGAGTCTTGCTTGTAAGAAAAAGGAATATAATGGATATTGGATATCCAGAATCTTTGCCACAGGTATCTTATTAGAAAATTTTAATCTGCCTTTCTTTATAGCTTCCTGTCATAATATATTTCTCATTATCTTGCAGATTAACACTAAGTTTTCGCCTGTCCCTCTTTTATTTCAAGTCAGATTAATTACCAGCCTCTGAAGACAAGCAGGAAAAATGGATAACAACTTAGCCAAACTCAAAGAAACTGGAATGATACAATGAACAGTGAGCTCAGAAACAGAATGAGCTCATTGTTCATTGTATCATTCTAGTTTCTTACCTGCAGTCTGGCTGAGTTGCTACCCATTTTTCCTGCTTGTTTTCTGAGTCTGGTAATTAGTCTGATTTCAAGCAAAAGGGGGACAAGAGCAACCTTAGTGTTAACCCATAATATAATAAGAAATATATAAATTATGACAGGAAGCTATAAAGAAAGGCAGATTAAATTTTTCTAACAAGAAACCTTTGGCGAAGATTTTGTGAAGTAGTTATCCGGTAAATATAAGGCTTTATAGAGCTAAGATATAAACAGAAATGTGGGTGAAATACAAAAATATGACTCAGTTCACAGGTAGCAAAACCACGAAACCACTCTAATCTTTTCAGCCAAAAGCAAGAGGTGTGAGTCACTGACCTAAAAACAAGGATTATTCAGAAATTAAAGAAGAACGATAAGTAGAAAAGCTCTCAAAATAATGCAATGCTTAAGAAGAAGAGTTATTTTCTCTAGAAGTCTGCCCTATGGAGAAATAATGAAAAGAATAGAAAAATCATTAAATATTAAAACATAGAATATCAATACATGCAAAAATAGACCTCATAAGCCTAAAGGAAAAATATCTTTATATTTCTATAAGGGTTTGTGGAATTAGCTTTCATTGAGTTGACATCAGGATGTGAGTTCTACCTTTGCTTGTAACAAACAGCAAGCAATCCTAGGTATCTATGAAAGGTGTACTGCTCTTTGCTTCAGACCTTTAGTGAAAAATGTATAGTGTCAGATAGAAGAACTTCGAAATTCTTTTTCTAAAGCCTTTGTTTGAATGTTTTACAGGCATACTGCTGCTCTCCAGTTTGGATTTTAATTTTAGAGCCTTAATTAAGGTTTCCTGGATATTTTTTCAAAACTGGAAAATTTTCTCCAAGATTATTTAGAGATGAACTCAGGATAGAGGTGAAAGGCAGTGGCTTTTAGAAACATGTTTTATTTTTTCTTCTCTACCTTTCTGGATTTTTACATAATAAAAAAGAGACAGAAGGCGATGGGGAAGGCATTTGGCTTCTTAAATTTGATGATGAGTTAAAAATGAATTTTCTCCTCATTCCCATCAATGGCCATTAACTTAAGAATTTTACTGAACTTCTGAGTAGATTAGTTGTTAGGGGAACTTCTCAAAATTCAGAGGTGGAAATGATCTATAAAACAGCTCAATTCAAGATAACTGTGATGGAAAATATAATCCCAAGAGCCTGTAGGACTCAGCTTACAAACTCTATCTGTTGGGAGGGTTTCATTTCTCTATCTCTCTAAGGGACCTTTTTACCTATCTTTTATTTTCTGGGCTTCTTGTCTTCATTTATAGTTCTTATTTAATATTAATGGTAGCTTTTTTATTTTCCGCATTCTCGTAGTCTTAATATATGCCTAACAGTTTAAACTAACACCTTGTCTATCACCCTGTTAGATATTTACAGAGAGTTACAGAGAAAAACATTATATATATACATATACATGTAAACTATATATATTATACATGTACTGATTAATATATTACAGCATAAATTTATAATCTATATCTATAAAGATACCTCTGTAGCACTTCTGATCTGGGCTGAGAGGTAAAACGGTAATGGTAAGGATAAAGCAGTGGCAGTGAGGAAAATCCAAGATAATCCCTTAAATCCTTATTCTCCATGTCTTCCTCTCTCCTAAGCATGTTCTTTCCCTGTCCTCCCATTTTAAAGCAATTTTTTTTCCAATCTCATTTTTCAAAAAGGTTTTGAGGGAATCTGTTTATTGATTACTCTAATCCTCTTCTGTGGTTTTGTTTCATGGGAAGAAGGAGAAAGCAAAAAGAGCTGAACTCTCCTAAGTTTTGTTGTTGATGTTGTTTTGTTTTTGAGGACCTCAAATAGTAGACTCAGCTTTAATGACTGAGAACTTGTAACCAGTCTTATCTACTTCTGTTTTTCTTTTCTCCAATCCTATTCTCTGGAATGATACAGGAAGACAGCTCCAACCCGATTAGTTAAGAGAGTAATGACCTGGACTGATGTCATGGAGAATGATAAGGGGGTAAAGAGTTTGTAATCAAACCATCATAACTTGAGCACTATATCAAATACTGGCCACATTTGGGTTTTGTCCAAAATGATTTTTCTGTCATTGAAAAAAGAAAGAAGGCAACAAGAAAGGAAGAATGGCGACAGAGAGCAAGGGAGGAAGGAAGAAATGAAGGAAGGAAAGAAAATAAAAAATAAGTAGAAATAGAAAGTTATCTGCCAGCCTTATGTCTACCCAAACTACAGACCAATTTCAGGGACACATTTGTCTTTGAACATACTATATTGCCACCAGACATAAGATAGTACTAAATTGGCAGTCCTAGGGAGATTTGCTTATGATTGCATTGACTGGGTGCTTGGAAAATACAGCTTATGTCCTGGGCTCTTAAACAGTAAAATCTACTTTCTCTTTGGTACATTCTTCTTCCAGACCCTTGACTGACTTTCATCAGCAAGAGGAAAAAAAAAATCAAACAGTGTTATCTCCTCATTTGAATTTAAGAAACAAGACAGAAAATACCTTTTACTTTTCTTTTTTTTTCTTATTCTTTTTATCAAGCAGACAAACACTCTCAAAAGTAAGAGAAATGGAGTCTGCAAAAGGCTCCAACACTACAATCTCTTCTAAATTACAGATGATTGGCCTCTCAGAAACCAGTGTGATTGAAATTGTACATGCAAGTCAACCCACAGATAACATAATACCTTTTTACTGTCCTGTAGAATTGCATATCAATTTCCCCTAAAATTAGTGACATTTCCTAAAGTGTAAAAGGACATATTTTGACATTAATGAGAAATCACAGAATTCCAATAGAGAATCAAAGTAATAAAATTAGTTCTTAACTCTAATAGTTATAAAAAACTCATAAAATTTATGATCAGATTGAAAGTGCTGGGTATTGAGCCAACAGCAGGTAGGAACAAACATACCCGAAGCAATTCCTCCCCAAAGGATTTTTAAATAAAAGAATCTAGAAAATTCAGTGAAGCTATGTTGACTAGATTTTAACTAAAATATTTAGGTAATTAGAAAAAAAATTTTATTTCTTCCTATTCATTTTAATAATTTGTTTTCTGTCTCTTCATTCTTTATGGGACAATTATTGACTGATTAACCAATCAATTTAGCTAGTAGCTAATAAAATTCACAACTAGTTTGATTGTGTTGCTTTAAGATAGCTGGAATTCAGGCTTAAGACGCCTGAGCACCTGTTGGCCTCTCTCCCTCTTGAGAACCAAAGTAATAATAAATCCATAAAGGAAGTGTCACCAAAGTAATGAAAACAATAAAAATGGTAACAAAACAATAAATATCAGTAATGAGAGATTTCATCAAATATTGCAAATATGTAAGTAGAATGAAAACTGGTAAAATGATGAAACAGAGCAATATAATAAACACCCTAGATTATGCATGGAACGAGTGAGTAGATACAGAAATTAATCTCCCCTGAGGCCCCAGACCTCAGAGCCCTGAACTAAGAGATAGCACATATAACAGAGACTCAGTGTAAGAAGTGGGATTGAAAAAGGACATCAGCTGAAGGTTGGTAGGAAAAAGATTTACATAAACCCTCCTTCCAAATTTACTACCTTGTAATTATCTCTCTTTTCAAAAGAGAAGCAGCCAGGAATGCATTTACTGTCACCAGAATAATGCACTGTTCTTTTCCAGAGAAAGTAAAGGAAGTATCTAGGGATGCCTATTCCATTTAGGTGGATGTCGATGCTCAATAATAAAGCTTTCCCATTTCAACATTGGGAGTGAAGTAGGGGAAAGGAGGGTGCTCTGTGTGCTCTTGATGCAGTACACAGAGCTCCCAGTCAGCCTTCCGGTTTACACACTCTTTGATATGTGTCAGGGTCTCACTCTGTCACTCAGTCTAGAGTACAGTGGTTGCTCACTGCAACCTCTTCCCACGAGGCTCAAGCAATCCTCCCACTTCAGCCTCCTGATTACCTAAGACTATAGCCATGTGCCACCATGCCCAGCTAATTTTTTGTATTTTTAGTGGAAATGGGGGTCTCACCATGTTTCCCAGGCTGGTCTCAAACTCTTAGCCTCAAGTGATCTGCCTACCTTGGCCTCCCAAAGCGCAGGGATTATAGTCATGAGCCATGGCACCTGGCCATCCGTAACTTTTTCTGAAGCTATTTCTTGAGCATGAACTCCAGAAAATGCAGATGAAAAAAATAGAAAGACAGGGGATACAGGAAGTGATAAGAATAACTCAGAAGCCCAATAATAACATCAACTGTACATAGAAAAGGAAATAAACGGTTGCTAAGAGGAATATCTTCAGAAAGAATACTAGAAGTTAGGCTGACTACAAAGCTGAAAAATATTATAGCTATCGTATAAGTGGCGTATATTTCTTCATAACAAAGAAACAAAAAAAGGCTCTGAAATACTTTAGTAATAAGAAACAAAAAGTGCGAGAAAGTAATTGTCCCTCCCAAAAGCAAATTAAAGAGTGGCATGGGCCAGGCACAGCGGCTCACGTCTGTAATCCCAGCACTTTGGAGGCTGAGGCGGTGGATCACCTGAGGTCAGGAGTTCCAGTCCAGCTTGACCAACACGGTGAAACCCTGTCTATACTAAAAATACAGAAAAATAAGTTGTGCATGGTGGCATAGGCCTGTGATCCCAGCTACTTGGGAGGCTGAGGCGAGAGAATTGTTTGAACCTGGGAGGCAGAGGCTGCAGTGAATTGAGATAGCACCTTACACTCCAGCCTGGGCAACAAGAATGAGACTCCTTAAAAAAAAAAAAAAAAAAAAAAAGTGGCATGATTGAGCTATTGAGCAAATATAGTAAAGAAGGGTCTATTTAATTTAAGCTAAAAATACTTTTGTTTTGTTTGAGTAGCGATGGGTTTACACATTCAGTGCATAGAGAAGTGGTAATTACAGACATCTAGTTGGATCTGTGATGAACAATATTGACATAGTCATATTAACAGAAATACTGTCTCTGGTCTTTCAACTTTTATAATCAACATTTACATAACCCTCAGAAAATTTCACTGATATTATAAAACAGATGTAAACATTGCCATCTTAGTCTAAATACAGATTAATTTACTAGTACGAAAGGTAGAACTTGGAATGTGAATTTTTACAGAGACTCAGACCCACTGCGTAGGATAGGAACTAAAACAAGCTTTAATTTTATCTGGCTTAACTTGCAAGCCATAACGGAGAAGAGAAAAGGAAGATCCCCAAACAAAGAGGGGCATTAAGCTTTGTCGTTTCTTACCGCTCTTGGTAGAGTACTGCTTAAACTGGGCAGGGAGGAAATGAGCTTTTTGCAGAGACCCATAAGTTATCAAATAACTGAGTTCCATTTAACAGCTTTGAAAGAATTCCATCAGTGGTGTCAATCACCTGCAGGATAGGCCAAATGCTTGTCTTGTCACATCAAGCTGTCCTGAAGAGAGGACTCTTCTTAATTGGTTGGTGTAAGCAGCCTAAAGTAATTGAAGATGGCCATGTACTTATATGCTAACCAGCCACCAGTAGTCAGAGGGATTAGGGTTAACTGGTTCTCCTACAGCCAAGAACTGATTGGCATTTTTAAAGCATGCAGCCAAAAGCCATTCTCGTGCTTACATTTCACGCACTGACATCTGCATTCAGATGATTCTATGTTAAGTAACAACATCTACTTTAAGGCTTCTGAACCTTGGTGAACAAAAAAAGAAGACCTTTAGTAAAGTTTCTTATTTTTCTTTGTAGGGTCCTAAATTCTGTAAGTGAGGATTATCCAGAGGAAGGCTACCAAGATGTCCTAACAGTGTAAACAGCAAGGTACAGAAAACCAAAGTTAGGATGTGAAGGTGAAGCAGAGAGTTGGGGTAGAGGGACTGCAGCAATCACAAAATGCCAGTTGAGAGAAACGATCAAACATCAATGGAACAAGAAAACATTCTGTATATTAAGTTACCTAAATAATTAACAAACTAAAAATCCTAAAATAACTAAGAAACTTAGGAAGTGGGTATGTACATGGAGGTGGTTTTAGTGCACATGCTCTAAAACATTTATCATTTGACAGTTTCTACTGTCAAAATTCATGAAATTGCATAAATGTCTTAGAGGCATACTAGTTAGAGACAAGAAGAAATAAAAGGAGTTGTTTTTACAAGTAGGTTTGCAGAAGGGAGTGGCAGACAGGGGCTTACCGCTTTTTATTTTAAGCTCTTTGGTTCTATGCTAGAGCCAAAATCATGAGAATGCATTACTTTAATAAAAAGTAGGCATATAGTCAGTAAAGAAAAATAATAGAGGAAAAAACTAATTAGACAAGTTATTAGACTAAAATGTCTAAAACAATACTATGTCCACCATTTATTTCCTAAAGCTGACAATCTGCTTCATTTTCTTCTTTTATTTCATACCCAGTTCTACTCCTGCCTATTCCCCTTGCTCTGCTTGCAGTATACTCGAGAACTTTACATCCTAATTCACTAAACATGTAACAAGCACTGAAATGTCTATCAAAGCAATCTTATGTTTAATATACTATTTCTGTGTACTCCATATGATGCACGGTGATTGACAGGGCAGATCAGTTGTTACTGTCTTCTTTTTTTTTTTTTTTTTTTTTTTTTTTTGGCTAAGGAAACTGATGTTTCTTGCCAAATTTATTTCAGAGGAGAGTCTGAACAGTAAGTTATTGCTATCAGCGATATGATCATAGTACAAGAAAATATTTTTTGAGGGATAAGATGGATATTTGTCCATAGGAAAGGACAATTCAACAAATAAATTACTTTCTTGTTAAGAACCCAAACCTCAGAAGACAAAAAAAGACACTCTTTTCAAAAAATAAAGAATAACCTTGTAATTTGTCAATAAACTTCTCATGTTTCCAGTTTGCCTCTAGAAAGCTATCATTTCATCCTGCTTGTACCTTTTGCTTCCTTCAGATGAAGTAGATGTGTCCAGGACTTTTTATTAATGGCCTTACTTTCAATTTGGGCAGATTTCTATAACTTTCATTTATTTAATATTGTTCCCTGTTATGTTGGCACTTCAGGTCTTTGGTGAATTACTTTCTTTATTATATATCAGGTCCTGGAACTTCCAGTTCTTCCTTAGCATTTTTAAGTCATCATGCCTCTGTGAAGAGCCCATTTTTCAAGTCACTAAGATGCTGCCTTAGAGAGATTTACCAAATGACGGCTCTTTGATGCAACTTCGTTTATATACTTGCCCAGATTCATGTGGCCCTATCAACCTCTCTGGCCTTGGCCGTGTCTCCTGCATTCCAAACTGAGTGTCTCCAGTGACTGCAATGTGAGTGTCAATGTGAGCAAGGCCATTTCCTTGCTCACAAAGCCTGTCCATCACCTTTGGACTTACCATAGATTCTGACATCTCTGGTTGTCTTCTAGTGACAAAGTCCAGACTTTAGCAAAGCCTTTGATATGGTTTGGCTCTGTGTCCACACCCAAATCTCATCTTGAATTGTAATCCCCTGGTGTTGAGGAAGGGAGGTGATTGGATCATGGCAGTGGTTTCTCCTGTGCTATTCTCATGATAGTGAGTTCTCATGAGAGCTGATGGTTTTTTGTTTTTTGTTTTTTGTTTTTTTTTTGAAACTGAGTCTTGTTCTGTTGCCCAGGCTGGAGGGCAGTGGCCCAGTCTCTGCTCACAGCAACCTCCGCCTCCTGGGTTCAAGGAATTCTCCTGCCTCAGTCTCCAAGTAGCTGGGACTACAGATGCATGCCACTGTGCCCAGCTAATTTTTTGTATTTTAGTAGAGACAGGGTTTCACCCTGTTGCCCAGACTGGTTGCAAACTCCTAATCTCAGGCAATCCACCCACTTTGCCCTCCCAAAGTGCTGGGATTACAGGAGTGAGCCACCACGCCCAGCCTGAGAGCTGATAGTTTTAAGGTGTGGTACTTCTTCATTGACGCTCATGCTGCTCTCTCCTGTTACCTTGTGAAGAAGATTCCCCTTCTGCCATGATTGTAAGTTTTCTGAGGCCTCCCTAGCCATGCATGACTATGAGTCAATTAAACCTCTTTTGTTTATAAATTACCCAGTCTCAGGTAGTATATTTATAGCAGTGCGAAAACAGAGTAATAAAGCCTCCAAAACACCCTCTGAGGTTGGAGTCCGAGCAGTGCCCACAGATGCCATGGCTGTCTCAGCAGCTGCCTGGAGAGTACAACGCAAAACAACCTGAAACTTTTGGAGAGTTAATTTCCTGTAGGTAAAAATTGACCAAAGAGAGATAGGATTTCAGAGGCAGCTGGCAGATAAATTAAGGTCTGAGTAACCACGTTTGTTTACAGTTAAAGCTGTTGCCAAATTGGTATGGTAACACATTCCCTTGTGTTCGCTTTCCTCTCTTTCGTGATATTCTCAGTCCCCTGGGATTTTGCTCCTCCAAGAAAGCATTCACATTCAAACTGTATTTCAGAACTCTATTTTTTAGAAAACCTGGACTAATACATTGGGTATCTATGTCTGTTAAACGGACCTTCAGGATGGGGATTTGAAATAGGATTGCTTGCCTAACTGAAGGCAATAGGGCCTCATTGCTGGTAAAAAGCAGAGTGGTAAAATAAATAAATAAATAAATAAATAAAAATTTTTAAAAAAACATATGATGTACATAATTGTTACAAGTTTCACCTATCGTTAACTGAACAGAGGTGCTAGTCAAAGAGCATTAAGAGATCAGATTGTTAATAGACTTGATCAATGATGAGTAGGAGCAATGATCATTTACATGACTATCATTTGAATAGCTAGTTTTGATAGCACTGGAGGCTGAATTAAAGCATGCTTTCAAAGCCAAAGTTCTCAGATGCATCTCTTAAAAAGGGTCTTATCCCTTACGGCACAGGATATTCTACACCAAAAATGAGGCTTAGGATTTGATCATAATATGGCAGAGCTGCAAAAGGAGTTTGAATGCAAAGACTCTGATTGGAGAGAGTGGAACCCTGAAATATGAAATGGGTTCATTAGCTTATCAACTCGAGATTCTTGAATCTCCATATTCCACTGAGCCCTCTGGCTTAGTGGAATACAACCACTGGAAACAACCAGTTTCCTCCTGCTAAAGGAGAACAGTTTCCCAATATCTGAAATATTCATACCCAAAGCAAGTTTGTGTTTGTTTTCTTTAAGACTTTTAGCAATTTACACTCCTTGCTTCCAAGTCAGTAAGAAACACTGCTCTGGGAACAAATTACTGTCAGGAACTGAGGACATATGTACAGAAGTGGATTTGAGCATGTTTATCCAAAGAGATGAAGTATAAGTTTAGATGGGAAGAACTCACTGATGTTAGGGCACTTAACCCCCAGTAATGGTTCAACACCCTGGCAAGCATAGTTGAAGATTTATACTAGTTTGCTCTAATGACTCCTTAAACATTAGATATAATAATGATCTATGAGAAATCAGGACCTGTCGGGGACCGTCTGGGATGGGTAGGCATGTCTGCCGGGGGTCTCTCGATCACCTGCAAGAGGGTCCCAATACCTGGAAGAGAGAGTGCGCTTGAGCGGGGATCTGGAGGGCTGATAGGCCGTGCCTAAACAGCAAATTTTATTTTTCAAAGGCCAGGAATAAATACACTTTCTTCTGCTCTGGTTTACGTCATAGCAAGAGGAAATGCAAATGTATACCTTACATGGCCTATATAAGAGAGAAATCAGATACACAATGGTTGCAAGAGGAAATGCAAATGTATACCTTACATGGCCTATACAATTGAAAAGACAGATACACAATCAGTGGTTGTAAAAAGTAACAGAATTTCCTGTGATCACAAAGCTTGTTTACATCCAGACATTATTCCTCCTGGCTGCAGGTATCTCTGGTTTGATCTTGTTTTAGAACTGAGATGTGAGAAGGTTTTCTGCTTTTGCTCATCAGAATATCTTTTAACCAGATTCTCCTTTGTCTACTCCTGACTCAACTTATCTCAACTTCCCCATTCAGGAGTCTCTGAGTCAGAAATCAAAGCCATCCCTTATGGTGGCATTTGCTTTGCAAATATCCCAACAGTTAAACCATTATCTAGGGTACAAGGCAGTCAGGTAAGTAAAGAAAGGGTTTAAGGCTTATTCTTAAAGAGTCATAAAAAAGTTAAAAGCAGGAACCGGTTGCTGGCAGGGGGTCACTCGGTCTAGCAGCACCGCATAGTTTTAGGCCCAAACAATATTGTGGTTGATATTAGAAACTGATCATCCATCTTTCAGATCCTTTTTCTGGATAGCTCGACTGCTTCCAGTAGGAAACTGTGTTTGGGATCAAACTCAACGTATAGTGAGACTCACGCCTTTTGGGGGTCTCACATGGGAATGTTCCCCACAAGGACCAGCATGGTGGCTCACCCCTATAATTCTAGCATTTTCGGAGGCTGAAGCGGGTGGATCACCTGAGGTCAGGAGTTTGAGACCGGCCTGGGCAACATGGTAAAACCCTGTCTCTACTAAAACTACAAAAATTAGCTGGGCATGGTGGTACACACCTGTAATCCTAGCTACTTGGGAGGCTGGGACAGGAGAATCACCTGAACTTGGGAGGTGGAGGTTGCAGTGAGCCAAGATCATGCCACTGCACTCCAGCCTAGGCAACAGAGTGAGACTCTGTCTCAGAAAAAAAAAAGAAAATAAATGAGGTAGAGATTTCAAAATATTCAACATAATATTGAAGGAGTTAGAGGTGAGAAGTCAGAGATAATCAGTAATGTTTGAATAGATTTACATATTAAACGAAACCAAGAAATTACCACCTACTTATGTTCCCAGAGAGGACCTAAAGACATTACTTTCACTGTGGTAATAAAGGATGCATTTTGAGAAGTACTTTAATAGTTGTCACTGCAGGAAGATGTCACCATGAAGTTGGGATTCCAGATTTCAATGAGGAGGAGCAGTTTGAAATGTCATGGGCCAGATGGCAGCATGTAACTAGCACTGAAAAGGTGGATGCTGTTGCTGAAATGGACAGCAAAGCCAGAGCAGCAATAAGGATGCCTCAATTCATATATCTGGAGCAATGGCTATCAGGGAAACACAGATAGACAGATAGTCTGGAAAATTAAGCCAGGGTGTGTTTAATTTGTACAATAATAAAAACAAAACAAATCTGATTAGTGGACAAGCTGACATCAGCTTTTAGGAGAGAAAATCATAGTTCCTTACCCTGGTTCCTGATCTGCCAATTCATTGAAACAGCTTCTTGATTGAAAGGAGGACTCTCAAAAAAGCTGTACATTTACACAGTAAATATATCTATAATATTTCCCAAGACAGACTTTTGGACAATTTCTAGGGTAACTGTGCTTTCTGTGAAAGTTTTCCAAACTTTCTAAGACATATGTCTGACATGATATTGATACCCAGGGAACTAAAAATGCCATTATGATTCTTTGAGTAGAGTGGGAGTTTGTAAGGGCCAGATAATAAATGAAATTTAGGCCAAATGCTTTTATAGTTGGTCCAGTGGGTGTTTGGGTTCATCAAAAGACAATTTTCCTGAACCTTAAATAGTTATTGGGAAGTCAACAGATTTTTATTAAAATGTGAAAATCTTTCACATTGGTTCTCTGACCTGTAGGGTAAGTGCTATTATGGTAGAAAGGGAAAGCAGAAGTTCCTTAAGCTGCCTCTCCATCCATTAGACAAAACCATTAGAAGAAATACTATAGCAAGAAAGGAATTGTAGAGGTTATTGTCAATATTAAACGCTTAAAAGAAGGAAGACTGATAGTTCCAGTCATAGCCCCATTTAATTCATCTGTTTGATTTCTGCTAATACCTGGTTGGGCAATGTGGATGTTGATGAATTATCATGAACTTATACAGGTGGCAAATCCAATTGCAGTTGCTATGAGATGTGGTGTCTTTACTAGAGCAGCTCAATTATAACCTCTGGCATTTGGTATGAGGAATTTATTTTTAAGTGGCGAGAGCAGAAATAATACCCTTTTACTGTCTTTCTTCAAGATTAGTTTGCAACTCATGTCCCCGCATAAGACAGTGTGCAGGCATTTTTATTATTTTGAAATGCCGTAGAATATCATGGTGGTCTACTGTATTGACATCATGATACTAATTAGTCTTGGGGAGAAGAAAGTAGCAACAACTTTAAAAGCCCTAGTAAGCGATGTGTTCCAGAAGGCAGGAGATAAATTCTATGAGGATTTGGGAGACTGCAGATCATTTTTCAGGAATCCAGTTGACTGAGACATGTTGCAATATCACCTATAAGGAAAAGGGAAACTTGGTGCATCTCACAGTTTCTACAACTGAGAAAAAGGGAATACAGACCTTTAGGGCACTGAGGCAGGACATCTGTGGCAAACTACCATTCATTGAAATAACAGCTGTCTGCATGTTAATGAGCCCTAATAGAGATTAAGCACTAGGTCATGTGACACTGAGAAAGTATGCATCCTGTGCTACCCATTATAAATTGAGAGTTATAAGACAGTTAGCTTCACTGTAGAATGGAGGTGAAACTTCAGGACAGACTGAGGCAAGTCCAGAAGGCACAAGTAAATTGCATGAATAAGTAAGTTGCCTGTCAAATATCTCTCTTGTACTGATAATTCTTCCTCAACTCACACTTACGTCTTCATAGGAGGATGTTCTATGGGTTTCTTACATCCAACTGCAGTAAAAGATCAATACTGAGAACTTATTCATATTTAAGTTGACTGTTTCATTATTTCCCACTCAGAAGTGGCCCTGAAGGATGACAGGGAAGGGAAATTGTTATCTAAGTATGGCAACCAACGCATTTGATGGTCAACTTTTTGTGGAGGGAAAGGTGACGTGTGGATATATATTGACTCCAGGAAAGTGGAATGAGTGGCTTAACAGGTTGATTGTGCACCTGGAATGAAGATAGGGAAAAAGAAGCAGTATTAAGTGGATGTACCTCTGGGTGGAGACTGCAAGTATGCAGATCTTTGTATTTAGGCATTTGTGCACCAGAAAACATTCACTGCAGATAAGACCGCCAACAATCAGGTATCAGCATGCATTATCTATGGTTCAGCCAGCTTCCTTTAGTTATAATAGTGCTGGTGTTGTATGTTCATGAACAGAGAACTATTATTGCAGGCTATGCATAGGTGCAATAACATGGATTTTATCTTACCAAGGCTGATAAAGCTATCACCACTACTAAATGTTTAACCTTTCATTTTGTTGGGGTCCCACTCTGAGCCCTCAAATCTCACCATCCTCACTGATACAAGACAACCTCATTCAAAAAACATTTTGGGGGAGCAGGACCAAGATAGCCAACCAGAAGAAGCTGCGATCAGAAGCTCTCATTGCATAGACCAAAACCAGTGTGTGAATCCTGCACTAGCAACCAAGGTATCCAGGTTCTCTCATCAGAAATGACTGGACAGCTGGTGTGATCCACAAAGAAGAAGGGACAGTAGTGTGGTATGGTGACCCACCGGAGAGCCACATGGGGCAGGGGAGTCCCCACCCCCCAGCCAAGAAAGGGTGTGAGTGAGTGCCACCCAGCTGAGGAAACCGTGCTTTTTCCATGGACCTCTGCAATCCACATATCGGAAGATCCCACTCGTAAACCCACGCTACCAGGGCACAGGGTCCCAATCCCAGAGCCATGCAGATTCTCAACAGCCTCTTTGCTAGAATCTGCTTAAACCTTCTGAGTTCCCAGGGGGAGGGAAACAAGCACCAGAGCTGCAGCTGCCTGCTGTGTGAGCCCGTTGAGCTCCTTGTGGGAGGGGCAGCCCCCAGCACTGTGACTGGAAACTGCCTAACACGCTAAGCTCCCTGGGCAGGGGGAAGGGTGGCATTCATTTCTATAGCTCCAGGCACAATTTTCCCCTGCTGGAGTCAGGGAGGCTGGATGGCTTGGTCCCAAGAGGTGTTCCCCCACAGCCCAAGACGCTGCCTGTGGCCAGAACACCTCTTCAGGCCTGACCTTGATTCATCCTTCCTCACTGGGCAGGGCCCGCCTACAGGAACTCCAACAACTCCAGCCAGAGGCTCAGAAACAGAACCCTGATCTCCCTGGGCCTGAGCCCCTAAGGGGAGGAGTGTCTGTAGTGTCTGCACCACCAGGGGACAAAGTGTTTTGTAAAATGGGTCCTGTTCCCCATGCCACCCAATGGGGTGAGACCTTCAAACAAGGGTTGTCAGACACCCGATACAGGAGCAATTCTACTGACATCAGGTTGGTTGCCCTCGAGGTCAAAATTCCCAGAAGAAGAAGCAGACACCCATCTTTTGCTGTTCTCCAGCCTCCTTGAGTGACACCTCCAGGCGTGGGAGCGAACCAGATGAACAGAACCTGAAGTGAACCCCTAACAAACTGGAGGATTCCTAGAGAAGAGGGACCTGACCACTGAAAGAAAAATAACAAACAGAAGGCAACAACAACAGCATCGACAATAGAAGAATGTCTCCACAAAAACCCCATCTAAGGGTCGGCAGCCACAAAGATCCAAACGAGACAAACTCATGAAGATGAGAAAGAATGCGTGAAAAAACTGAAAATCCAAAAGGCCAGAATGCCTCTTCTCATCCAAGTGATCCCAATGCCTCTCCAGCAAGGGTGCAGAACTGGATGGAGGATGAGATGGATGAATTGACAGAAGTAAGCTTCAAAGGATGGGTAATAATAACTCCGCTGAGCTAACTAACCAATGCAAAGAAACCAAGAACCTTGATAAAAGGTTGGAGGAGTTGCTAACTAGAATAACAAGTTTAGAAAGGAACATAAATGACCTGATGGAGCTGAAAAACACAGCCCAAAAACTTCGTGAAGCATACACAAGTATCAACAACTGAATCAACCAAGGGGAAATATCGGAGTTTGAAGACCACTTTGCTGAAATAAGGCATGCAGACAAGATTAGAGAAAAAAAAAGAATGAAAGGGTATGAACAAAGTCTGTGAGACATATGGGACTACTAACCAGATTGATGAGAGTACCTGAGGTAGACAGGGTGAATGGAAACAAGTTGGAAAATACACTTCAGGATATTATCCAGGAGAATTTACCCAACCCAGCAAGACAGGCCAACATGCAAATTCAGGAAAAACTGAGACCACCATTAAGAGACTTCACGAGACCATCAACCCCAAGACACATAATCATCAGACTCTCCAAGGTCAAAATGAAAGAAAAAATGTTAAGGGCAGCCAGAGAAAAAGGCCAGGTCACCTACACAGGGAAGCCCATCAGACTAACAGTGGACTTTTCAGCAGAAACCCTGCAAGTCAGAAGAGATTGGGGCCAATATTCAGCATTCTTAAAGAATTTTCAACCCAGAATTTCATATCCAGCCAAACTAAGTTTCATAAGCAAAGGAGAAATAAATTTTTTTCAGACAAGCTGACAAAATGCTGAGGAATTTTGTCACCACCAGGCCTGAAGGAAGCACTAAAGATAGAAAGAAAAAAACAGTACCAGCAACTGCAAAAACATGCCAAAATATAAAGACAAATGACACTATGAAGAATGTGCATCAACTAGTGTGCAAAATAACCAGCTAGCATCATGGTGATAGAATCAAATTCACAGATAACAAAACTAACCTTAAATGTAGATGGACTAAATGCCCTAATTAAAAGACACAGACTGGCAAATTGGATAAAGAGTTAAGACCCATTGGTGTTCTGTATTCAGAGGACCCATTTCATGTGCAAAGACACACATTGGATCAAAATAAAGGGATGGAGTAATATTTACCAAACAAATGGAAAGCAAAAGAAAGCAGGGGTTGCAATCCTAGCCTTTGACAAAAGAGGCTTTAAACCAATAAAGATCAAAAAAGACAAAGGAGGGCATTACATAATGGTAAAGTGATCACTTCAACCAGAAAAGCTATTCTAAATATATATGCACCCAATACAAGAGCAACCGGATTCATAAAACAAGTTCTTAGAGATTATGTAGAGACTTAGATTCCCACACAATAATTGTGGGAGACTTTATCACCCTATTGTAGATATTACACAGATCAATGAGACAGAAAATTAACAAAGAATTCAGGACTTGAACTCAGCTATTGATCAAGTAGACCTAATAGACATCTACAGAATCTCCACACCAAATCAACAGAATCTCCACGCCAAATCCATAGAATATGCATTCTTCTCAGTGCCACATGGCAGTCATTCTAAAATTGACCACATAAATGGAAGTAAAACACTCTTCAGCAAGTGCAAAATAACTGAAATTATAACAGTGTATCCAACCACAGTACAATCAAATTAGAATTCAGGATTAAGAAACACTCAAAAACCATACAATTACTTAGAAGTTAAACAAACTCCTCCTGAATGAATTCTGGATAAATAATGAAATTAAGGGAGAAATCAAGAAGTTCTTTGAAACCAGTGAGAAGAATGACAACATACCAAAATCTCGGACACAGTGTTAAGGATTTCTTTTTTTTTTTTTTTTTTTTTTTTTTTTTGATGGAGTCTTCCTCTGTCGCCAGGCTGGAGTGCAGTGGCGCGATCTCGGTTCACCGCAACCTTTGCCTCCTGGGTTCAAACGATTCTCCTGCCTCAGCCTACTGAGTGGCTGGGACTACAGGCACATGCCACCATACCCAGCTAATTTTTTTGTATTTTTCTTAGAGACGGGTTTCACCATGTTGGCCAGGGCGGTCTCGATCTCTTGACCTCGTGATCTGTCCACCTTGGCCTCCCAAAGTGCTGGGATTACAGGTGTAAGCCACTGCACCTGGCCAAGAGGGAAATTTATAGCACTGAATATCCACATCAGAAAGCTAGAAAGATCTCAAATTGACACCCTAACATCACAATTAAAAGAGCTAGAGAAGCAAGAGCAAACTAATCCAAAAGCTAATAGAAGACAAGAAATAACTATGATCAGAGCAGAACTGAAGGAGATGGAGACAGGGAAAACCCAGCAAAAAAAAAAATCAATGAATCCAGGAGCTGTTTTTTTTTTTTTTAAATTAACAAAATAGAATGCTAACTAGACTAATAAAGAAGAAAAGAGAAAACAATCGAATAGACACAATAAAAAATGATAAAGGAGATATCACCACTGACCCTACAGAAATACAAATGACCATCAGAGAATACTATAAATATCTCTAAACAAAAAAACTAGAAAATCTAGAAGAAACGGATGAATTCCTATACATGTACACCCTCCAAAGATTAAACCAGGAAGTAGTTGAATCCCTGAATAGACCAATAACAAGTTCTGAAATTGAGACAGTAATTAATAGCCTACCAACCAAAAAAAGCCCAGAACCAGATGGATTCACAGCCGATTTCTACCAGAGTTACAAAGAGGAGCTGGTACCATTCCATCTGAAACTATTCCAAACAATTGAAAAGGAAGGACTGCTCCCTAACTCATTTTACGAAGTCAGAATTATCATGATGCCAAAACCTGGCAGAGACACACAGAATAGGAAAACTTCAGGCCAATATCCCAGAAGAACATCGATGCAAAAATTCTCGACAAAATACTAGCAAACTGAATCTAGCAATGCATCAAAAAACATATCTACCATGATCAAGTCAGCTTCATACTGGGATGCAAGCCTGGCTCAACATATGCAAATCAATAAATGTAATCTATCACATAAATAGAACCAAAGACAAAAACCACATGATAATCTCAATAGCTGAAGAAAAGGCCTTTGATAAAAATCAACATCTCAATCAACACAGAGTTAACATGAATGTTAACTCTCAATAAACAAGGTACTGATGGAACATATCTCAAAATAATAAGAGCTACATATGGCAAATTCAGAGCCAATATCATACTGAATGGGCAAAAGCATGAAGCACTCCCTTTGAAAACAAGACAAAAATGCCTGCTCTCACCACTCCTATTCAAGATAGTGTTGAAAGTCTTGGCTAGGGAAATCAGGCAACAGAGAAATAAAGGGTATTCGAATAGGAAGAGAGGAAGTCAAATTATCTCTGTTTGCAGACGACATGAATTTATATTTATAAAACCCCATCATCTCATTCTCAAAACTCCTGAAGCTGATAAGAAACTTCAGCAAAGTCTCAGGATACAAAATCAATGTGCAAAAATCACAAGTATTCCTTTATACCAACAATAAATGAGTAAAGAGCCAAATCTTGAATGAATTCCCATTCAGAATTGCTACAAAGAGAGTAAAATACCTAGTAATACAGCTAATAAGAGATGTGAAGAACGTCTTCAGGAACTACAAACCACAGGTCAAAGAAATGAGAGAGGACACAAGCAAATGGAAAAACATTCCATGCTCATGGACAGAAAGAATCAGTATCATGAAAATAGCCATACTACCCAAAGTAATTTATAGATTCAGTGCTGTTCCCATCAAACTACCATTGACATTCTTCATAGAATTAGAAAAAAACTACTTTAAATTTTATATCAAATCAAAGAACATCATGTATAGCCAAGGTAATCCTAAGCAAAAAGAACGAAGTTGGAGGCATCATGCTACCTGACTTCAAACTACAAGGCTATAATAACCAAAACAGCATGGTACTGGCACATAGACCAATAAAACAGAACAGAGCCCTCAGAAATAACATCACACATCTACAACTATTTGATCTTTGACAAACCTGACAAAAACAAGCAAAGGGGAAAGAATTTCTATTCAATAAATGGTGGGGGGAAAACTGGGTAACCATATGCAGAAAACCAAATACAGACACTTTTAAAAAAAAGACATTTATGTGGCCAACAAACATGAAAAATAGCTCAACAGCCCTAATCATTAGAAAACTACAAATCAAAACCACAAGGAGATATCATTTCATGCCAATCAGAATGGCAATTATTAAAAAGTCAAGAAACAACAATGCTGGTGAAGCTGAGGAGAAATAGGAATGCTTTTACACCATTGGTGGGAATGTAAACTATTTCAACCATTGTGGAAGACAGTATGGTAAATCCTCAAGGATCTAGAACCAGAAATATCATTTGACCCAGCAATCCCACTACTGGGTCTATACCCAAAGGAATATAAATCATTCTACTGTAAAGACACATGCATACATATGCCTATTCCACACAGAGAGCAGAACAACATACCCCAGGAAATATAGGAGGTATTGTGGGATTGGGAGTGAGGGGAGGGAACGTAGAGGGTGGGTCAATAGGTTCACCAAACCACCATGGCCCGTGTATACCCATATTAACAAACCTGCACATTCTGCCCATGTATCCCAGAACTTAAAGTAAAATTTAAAAAAGACAATCTCCCAGTGATGGGTTGATTGCCTTGAATCTTGAAGAGAGTAGAAATTAATCCTAACCATAATCAATATATACATTGATCCAGATTTGTCTTTCCTTCTGGAAGTCACCCAAATGGTTACAGAATGTCTGAGCTACCAAATTATTGTCCTATGTAATACTACCTCATCAGAACCTATTTTACTGCAAAGGGGTTTGAAACTGGAGTTACAGATATGGAGTTCTCTGGCTTTGCCTCACCCAGAAATAGCCACTGGTGGAAAGGCATTCTGAAGGCTCGCTTAATCTTTTAGTTCAGGGATAACATTTTGTGGGCTGGAAAGCTGTTCTATAGAATCCAGTATATTCACTGAACAAATGACTGATACATGGAGCTGTGTTCTCAGTAACTAGAAGTCTAAAAAAAAAAAAAAAAAAAAAAAAAAAGACTGGAGCCTTCTTACCATCACTCTTGCAGAAGTTTTGTTTTCTAACTCTGCAAAATTAGTCTCTGCCAAGTTAGTTAACCTGGTTCCCAAAATGGGAAATGTTTTTCCAGTTAGTGGGAAGCTGTTACTACCATCTGGCTACCATCAGCAGGCCAGTCAGAAATGGAAGGAGCTAGTTTTCTCACTGGGTCAGTATATAATTTCTATAATGAGCTGAGGTTGATATCATACAATTGAGACAAGAGGAATATATCTGCAACCAGGGACTTTCTCTGGGGTCTCTTAGTATTTCATCATCCAGTGGTAACTGTGATTGGACAAGTGTAGCAGCTACCACCCCCTAATGGTAGGACAACTGAAATCTCAGATTCCTTGTGGATGAAAGGCTGGGGTCTCCATTTGGCAAGCAACCAAGACTAGTTAAAGTCTTGGTCAAGAAAAATCTCAAGTTAGCAATAGAATAAGGAGATAATAAATATCAATATTGTTCTGGAACCCACAGCAATGTCAGGGGATAGAGTTTTTTTGTTTGTTTGTTTGTTTTTAATTATTACCCTTTCCAAGTGTTTTTAGAATACTGTAACCAGTTATGCTTTGAAGAGCTGGACTTTTATCTCTTCTCTCAGGATAGAAATGAAGGCATTGTATGCTTCTACAAGAGAAGGTGTAAGCAGATCTGGGTAGTGCAAGAAATGAACTCTGCCAGATCCAAACTATGCATCTCCCAAGATACAATCAATATTACTTGTCCTGTAACCCTTAGTCATTTGTCCTGTTTCTCAAATGGAGTGTGCACAACATGCACTTATAGTCTTTATACCGTGGCCTTTACTGTTGTTGCCTCATCTTGAAATACTACCAGTTAACTCAGTTTGTCCCTGGGGCAAGAGCTGAGCCTCGATACAGCTTCATGAATTCACTTCAGTTGTAGCCATATAGCATTTAACATCTCAAGTGTCCAATTTCAGCCTGACTGGATCTACTGATTATCATTTCCCAGTAGTTACCTGGAGGGGCCACATAGAATTCCCAGAAGTATGGGCTGACCCTTGACCGATGAAAAACAGAATACAGAAAGAAGCTATCGGTTGAAAATGTTTTCTCTTTCTCTCCTTGGATGGATGCTACCAAGAAGCAGTGTCACTATATGGCCTCTACCATGGGTAACTAATGTGGGTTTCCTTAAAAATTGTAGCAGCTCATTAATGCGACATGTAGTGTCACTTGTGCTCCTTTCTTGTGTCATGTCCTCTTTTCCTCACTCTTGTCCTAGGATTTTTCCTCCCAATAAAGCATTAGTAAAAGGGCTTTGCTGCAAATGCTGTTTTCTAGAAAACTAGGGCTAAGGCAACTTCTTACACAGGGAACACATCAAGGTCACTGATAGGGTTTGGCTGTGTCCCCACCCAAACTTCATCTTGAATTGTAGCTCCCATAATTCCCACAGGTTGTAGGAGGGATCCAATGGGAGATACTTGAGTCATGGAGACAGTCTCCCCAATACTATTCTCATGGTAGTGAATAAGTCTCACAAGATCTGATGGTTTTATAAGGGGTTTCCCATTTCTCTTGGCTCTCATTCTCTCTTGTCTGCTACTATGTAAGATATGCCTTTCTTTTTCCACCACGACTGTGAGGCCTCCCCAGCCAAGTGGAACTGAGTCCATTAAACCTCTTTGTCTTTGTAAATTACCCAGTCTTGGGTATGTCTTTATCAGCAGCATGAAAATGGACTAATACAGTCACCACAATGCAAATATCTGAAATAAAAATAAAAATAAAAAAACTTTTCCAACCCAAATGGTTTGGAATGTGTGAGGGTACTAATGAAGTAGGGGTCAGGTAGTATTTTAGAAGATGGAAAAGAAAAGTTGAAGAATCATTTTTTTTCTTCTGGCCTTCTGTGAGAGATGTTATGATGGTGGGGCTTGGAAAGTTGCATTTTGGGGCTAAAAATACTTGCTCAACTATTGGCTGAACAGCTGAGAAAGTGCAGGGAATAGGAAATAGAGACTTGCAAAATACTCCATCTTTAAAAAGGAGTTGTAAAGGGAAACACGAGGTTCTATACTTTCCAGTCTATACTATGGGAATTTAAACAAATATTTAGGGACAAAGCTTTGTTTCTTTCTCAAGACTCCCCCCAGATAAAAGGCTCCCTTATTTCTTCTGCTGTTTTAACTCTATCATAGCAAGTATCATATTGAATTGTGACTTAATATTTGCCTATATGACTCTGCGAAATTATGAACTCATTGAAGTTAGAGGCTCTATGTTTTTATCTTTTTGTCTCTACAACTTAGCACAATTCCTGGCATACCAAGAACTCAATGTTTTGCAACAAATAAACAAATAAACAACTGTGTGTATCTGGAACTGGAATATAGATATCTAGAGCCGAGATGGATATATAGAAAGTTTATGTAATCTTTTAACTCAAACTATTGAACTGATTTTTCTCTTTTCACTTACAAAATCATGTGATATAAACATTGTGAAATATTAACCTGCAAAAACAATGGTTATGTCTATTTTTTATTTTAGCAATTATAACATTTCTCTTACTGTAATAGGTTTCCATTCCTTGAGTTGTACCAAAATTAAACTGACAGATATCCAACAATTAGGTATTAACTCAGCAATCACCCCTTGCATTGCATGATTTGAGCAGATAGAATAGATAGAGATATTATTTATTAATGCCTTGAAGATGAGAAAAACCAATACAATGTTTAAGAGAGCCAAGAAACACCAGTTCTCTGGCTTAAATATCTCTACTAGCAGAACAGCCAAAGAACTTCTTAAGTTTCTCGGTGACATCTCTTCTCTGCTGGCAATAACCCCATTACTGTGACTTAAGAAGGAACTCAGGGTTCCGGGTCTTACATCGAGAGTCAACCACCAGCCCCATTTTCTTCCCCCAACATTCATAGTCTCTTGGCCTCCCCATCATGATTATCATCTGTCTTGGAGATCATCAGCTTTTATATGAGGTGTGTATCTTCTGTTACTGTTTATCACACTCATATATCCCAATATTCTCATATCATCTCTCATTATCTGACCTCTTTTGTATGTATCCTATTCTGACTCAATCTCCCATCCATTATAATCCCACACTAGCCTCAACTGTGCTTCTGAACTACACTCTCTCCTGAGAACCCTGATACTTCTGTAACTCTCTGAAATGGATGATGTTTTTTTTTCTTTCGGTACAACTAGTCCTAGAGGAAGGGTTGATCTCCTTTTTGATCTTTGCAGTTTTTTCCAAGCACTATCTCCTTTAGCCTCTCTGAAATTCCAATTACGTTAAAACACAATTATCACACTAATGCCACACTATATTTCCACATGGCAATCATCTGCTTTCTTTGTAATCATTATCTGGTTTATTGAACATTTCAGTGACAGATCATCCTCTTGCTCTTCATACTACTAACATCAATACTGATCCTTAGTGCTTTCTCCATTCACAAAAGAGATCTATCAATTCCATAGATACCATAGATACCCACTACCATAACAGTGCTCTTGCTATTTCCAATAACTGCCACTCTTTCAGAACCTCTGTATATAGCAGCATATCTCTAGTCAACAGTCCCTGTGTTTTTTGCTATGACACCAACTCAAAACATTATTTTTCCATATCACACATTTCCGTGAGTTGATCTTACCATCTTTCGCTATCCCTTTCTCCCCTGATATTCTCATCTCCTTTGCTATGTAGCTTATGTTCCATAAACCATTACTATCACCACTTGTTTCCTAATACAGTTATCCCTTGCCCTTTTTTTTATTATTAAACTCACCTGGTAAAAGTATCATCTCTAATTAAGTTCATTTCTCTGTCTATTTTAACTCTGTATTAGAGCAGCTGAAATTTTTGGAGAAAAACTCACAAACACGTCAACGTGTTTCTCCTGAACAGACCCTTAGTATCACTCTTCAATCCAGATATATTTCTTATGTCCATTCACTCTATCATTCTCCAAGATGACTATTTTACACTTCCTTCTTCCTTCTCAAGCCTTAAACATGATTTTTTTCTCCTCATCTTCAGTGGATGAAGTTACCTCTCATTTCATCAACACAACAGAAACAACCAGAAGAGAGTTTCAACATGCTCCTACTACCAAATCTACCAAACCACCTGGTTTGGTACTCATGTACTATACCTGCCTTCCTGTGAGTCGAATACACTGTTCTTGGACCTCAATCTTCACTTGTCCATAAACTGTCTTCTTCATTTGTTCACACAGTGGCATCTCCTCCCTCCTGTTAAAGTATTTTCTTGCAACCGTCACTCTCTTTCTGACATCAGTAAGTTTCTCCTCTCTGTTGGATCAAACGCATTAGCTTATTATGTACATGTTTTAACATTTCTTTTAAATAACAATAACCACTACCAAAAATGTTCTTCTAACTCCACATTATCTTCAAATTATCAAGTGCATTCTTCCCGGTACAGCAGCAGTCCCCATTGTTTTTGGCACTGGGGACCATTTCATGCAAGGCAATTTTTCCATGGACAAGGAGGAAGGTAGTTGGGGGGATGGTTTTGGGAGGAAACTGTTCTACCTTAGACCATCAGAGATTAGTTAGAGTCTCATAAGAAAGGTGCAACCTAGATCCCTTGCATGTGCAGTTCACAACAGGGTTTGAGCTTCTGTGAGAATCTGCTGCCACTGCTGATCTGACAGCAGGCAGAGCTCGGGTGGTAATGCTCACTTGCCAGCCACTCATCTCCTGCCGGGCAGCCCGGTTCCTAACAAGCCACAGACCAGCACCAGTTCATGGCCCATAGATTGGGGACCCTTGCTTTATTAAAAAACTCATCAAAATTGGTTTATCCTCCCATTTCCATAGAAGTCATGTCAAGAATGTTTTCTCCATACGACTCCAATGAAAATGGTCACAGCGAGATCATCCATGGCATCAACACCGTAAATGTATTTAAGAGTGTGTACTCAGTCTTTATCTTACCAATTTAGTAGCAGCAATTGACAGAGTTGATTATTCTGCCTTTATATCATTTAGGTTTAAGCAGGAAAGCAGAAACTGTTGTCCATTTTTCAGCAGGGAAAGATTGAATAGAAATAAATGTATGTGTATGAAACCATTGGCAGGGTTGAGGGAGCAGGAGTAAGAGAGAAGTACAGTTGGCTTCAAAGAAATCAGAAAAGTCCAGAGTTGCCTGAAACCTGTGACAATGAACTCAGGTTTCTCTCAGCTTTGTGATAACTTTAGAAACAAGAAAAATAATTCATAGGACTTCACAGTGAAATCACTACAAAGCTCATTCTTGTATACCAGGGGTCCCCCACCACCCCTTGCTCCCTCCTCCTTGCCCCATACTGGTCTGGCTTGTTAAGAGCCAGACCACATAGCAAGGAGGTGAGCAGCCAGCCAGTAAGTATTACCGCCTGCGCTCACCTCCCATCAGATCAGCAGTGCATAAGATTCTCATAGAAGCACAAACGCTAGTGTGAACTGAACCTGCAAGGGGTCCAGGTTGTACACTCCTTATGAAAATCTAATCTACTCCCCCCACCACCTTTATCCGTGAAAAAATTGTCTTCCACTAAACTGGTCCCTGGGGTCAAAAAGTTTGGGGACCACCATTGTACATCCAAGTGGGCACTGATCTTGGAGCCTAATAGCTATTTTTTTCTATTTCATCTTTGATGAATGAGATAATATTTTTCAGAGTTGTAAATTAAACAAGATCTTTGCTGGCAACGTATTTTGCAAAACGGTCCTTCCAGGTTTTCAGCTTTATTATAGGGAAAGATTAGGAGGATAAGAAGGTGTTGGGCATAAGCAAACAATGCCTTGCATATTATTTCTGAAGCATGCTTTTTTCCCTTTGAAATTCATAGACCCATTGTTGCTTTTTTCTCCCCTACTTCTTAGCACTCTCCCTCTTAGTCTAGTTTGCTGATTTCTCCTCATTTTCCAGAATACTAAATATTCCCAGAAGCTCTTCAGTCCTATCTGTACTCACTGCCTACTGGGTATATCTTCCAATCACAATGCTTTAAATATCATCTCTTGCTGAAAATTCCAGACTTACATATCTAGGGCTTAACTTTCTCTGAAATTCAAACTTGTTGAACAGATGCCTACCGAATACCTAAATTTGTATATTTAAAAACATTTAGTGGTAACAAAAATGGTTCCTGATTTTTCTTTCTAAACCAGCTTTTTCCCTGGTCTCACCCACCTCATCAAATGGTAACTCCATTGTTGCTGACACATAAGCTCAAACCTTGGTATTATGCTTGGTACTTGGTATTATCCTTAAGACATTCTTTGTATCAGAACCTGCATTGAAACTATTAATAAATCCTGTAAATGCCACCTTTAATTTTACATCTGGAGTCCGAACAATTTAAAACATGAAAGATACTAAAGGGAAGAGATGTAATATCATGCAGTTCGAAACTTTACAATGTTTTCCTGTCTCACTTAGAGCAGAATTCTAAATTCTTATTATAGCCTACAAGTCTTACCTAACACCCACCACCTTTTTGATTTCATCTTCCACCTTGGGGATAGCATTTTTGTTTTACTTTGCTTTGTTTTATTCATTAATAATCCTCTGCATATGTAACAATACCTGGTTTATATTATGAAAAGGAAATATATATTTCCTTTACTCAGAGACAAGGTCTTGTTCTATCACTCAGGCTGGGGGTATTATCATATAGCTCACTGTAACCTCAAACTCCTGGTCTCGAGACATCCTCCTGCCTTAGCCTCCAGGGTAGCTAGTATTACAGGTGTGCACCACCCCCACACCAGACTAATTTCTTGTCTTATATTTTTTAGAGATGAGGTCTCACTATGCTGCCCAGGCTGGTCTCAAACTCTTGGCCTCAAGCAGTCCTTCCACCTTGGCCTCCCAAAGCACTGGGATAACAGGCATGAACCACCAAGCTTGGCAATTTTTGAATGAATTAATATATATTGAGCTGGGCTTTTATTTTCTAGAAAAGAAAGAAATGTCATTTGGAAGTTGAAAATATGAAATCATGGATACTTGGAAAAATGTTTCTGCTGCTGGGAGGTTTTAAAATGTTCTAATTTTGGAAATGTTCAGTAGTTGACAGTGACATGACCTTGGTAGAGAACAGTCTAAGCTAAAAAGGACAACTTGGTTTCAAAGATAAAATCGAAGTTTTAAGCCGGTATCAGCCATAATCAGACTGACCCACTGGTTGAATATTTTCAATACCCCTAATTAACATAACCTTCTTGGTGATCAAATTGTCTTTCTGTTTAATGTCAAAAAAAATGACAACATTTTGTGGCGAAAGTGACAACAAAAATTTTAGGAAACATCTATTATTTTCTGCTTAAGAGACATTGTGAAAAACGCCTCCATCTCCAAGGGACGTAGACAAATGTAGTGCCCCAAAAGGAAGACATGACCAAAGGAAAACAAAAAGAAGAAATAGAAAGAAAGAAGCAATGGCACATGTATAAAAATAAGCTATCTTGACATTTAAATAAAAACAGTGAAAAATACCTAACGTCCCCATATTGCAATGTTTCCCCTATATTTATAAAATTTGGCAAGGCACAGTGGCTCATCCTAGCACTTTGGGAGGCTGAGGTGGGTAGATAGCTTGAGCTCCCGAGTTCAAGACCTGCCTGAGTCACATGGTGAAACTCTGTCTCTACAAAAAACACAAAAATTAGCCGGGTGTGGTGGCACATTCCTGTACTCCCAGCTGCTCAGGATCCTGAGGTGGAAGGATGGCTTAAGACCAGGAGGCAGAGGTTGCAGTGAGCCAGGATTGCGCCACTGAACCCCAGCCTAGGTGATAGAGTCAGACCTTGTCTCAAAAAACTTTATCTTTGCTATGATATGTAGCTATTCTGTCATTTATAGGTTTAGAATTGGTTATACTGTACAAATATGTATCATGTTACATGCTCTTAGATTTTAAAAATATTACGCCTTCTTAAAATATTGCACTCATCAATCAAAAAAAAAATCAAGATTTTACCCATCTTTGAAGTTAGGATTTTGTACAAGTTTGTTTGGCACATAAAGAGTGACAGCCCCTAGTTTGGGTATCAGTAGAACCTCACCATGGTCCTGCAGTCAACTAGCTGTGACACAAAAGTATATCCCTTCTATTACAGAAACCCGAATGAGGCATGTGAATTAGGTCATCTGCAAGGTTTCTCCCAGTTCCGATATGTTGCATTGATAATATTTTCCAACTGTCTGAATTTAATCCCACCTAGCTATTTTATTGCTGTTTCAAGCTATCCTTTCCCCCAAAGATGTATATCTTTCCCTTAAAACTGCCACTTTCAGGTTGCCAATATTAAACATTTGCAGTCATTTTTTTCTTTTCTTTTTTTAAAGTGACATAAAATTGTGTGTATTTGTTGTGTACAACATGATGTTTTGAAAATGTATACAACATGAGTGAGGTTGTACCCAACATACCTGAAGTCATACACAGCATGATTATTAACTATTGTCATCATGTTGTACAATAGGTCTCTTGAACTTACTCCCCCACACTAACAACAATTTTGTATCCTTTGACCAACAGATCCCGAAACATCCCCTTGCACACCTCCTCAGCTCCTGGAAACCAGCATTCTACTCTGTACGTCTATGAAATCAACATTTTTAGATTCCACATATGAATGTGGTCATGTGGTATTTGTCTTTCTGTGCCAGGTTATTTCACTTACTATGGTGTCATCAAGGTTTATTCATGTCACAAATGACAGAATTTCCTTCTTTTTTATGACTGAATAGTAGTCCAGCCCATATAGACACCACATAGTCTTTAGACATTTGGACATTTGTTGTTGGACGATTTCAGATTTTGGATATTGTGAAGAATGCTGCAACGATATGGGAGTGTAGCTCTGGGAGTATCTCTTTGACATACTGATTTTATTTCCTTTAGATGTGTATATTTCCCTTACATTTATAGTGAGATTTCCAGATGTTACGGTAGTTCTACTTTAAATTTGTTTTTAAGGAAACACCGGACTGCCTTTTGTAATGGTTGTACTGGTTTACACTCTCATAAACACCTTTTCTCCACATCCATGACAATACTTGTTTTGTTATATTTTTTAGTAGCCATTTTGACAGGAGTGAAGAGATATCTTATCATGGTTTTGATTTGCATTTCCCTGATGATTAGTGATATTGACCATTTTTTTAACATACCTTTTGGCCATTTGTATGTTTTCTTGTAAGAAAGGTCAATTTAGGTTTTTTGTTCATTTTTTACTTGGGTTATTTGGTTTGAGGTTTTTTTTTTTCCAGTCATTTTTAAGTTTTGAGTCTTCTTTTTCTATCACTTAATTACTGCAAAGTCTGACTGCTTCTTTTTCTTCTATGCACCTCCCAGATTAATCACATCTTTATCTTCTTAAATCTTTGATTTTTCCCTGTACTTATATACCTATGCCATCTTCATCTCCTGATTATATTATTGCAACTATTGCCAAGCTGGCTTTATAATCTGTAATGCTCTATTTGCTCTATTCATCCCATACACAGCTTCCAAACTCATTCACTCATATCAGTGCTTTGATTTCACTCCTCCACTTTCCAGTCTCCTCTTATTACTCCTTATTTCCTGCTTTTACCCTTTGCATACCCACTGTCCATGTTGCTGTGTCTTCTCAGTTCCTTTTCCTTCCCTTGCCTTTCCACCTTCCCCAAACCTTATCTCCATCAATGTAAGTTGTGCTTATTCCATCATCAATGCTTTTTCTTCTGTTATTCTTAAAAATAGTGTTTGTTCTATGATAGTTACCCTTTAGATTGTACAACATTTGAAGATACAGAAAGTACAAGGAATAAATAAGCAAACCAAATGAAGTCAACTATAGTCTAACATTCAAAGACAACCACATTAGGCAAGTTCTTTTCCTTTGTATGTTGTTATATGTGTATATATAATAACAACACTTACAGGTAGTAATTATGAGCCAGAAACTGTGCTTAGCAATTTATGTGGATTATCTCATTTAATACTCATAAAAGCTCCATGAAATAGATACATTTATGATTTTTCCCAAGTTCACACATTAATTCTTGACCTACTATTTCTCGAGTTTACCATTTAATTGCTACTATTGTCCACTGAATTCTTATATAGGCTAAGCATATTCATTTATCAAATTGTTCAGTGCCTAATTTGCACATTCTTATACTGAGAATACAGTTACCCTCATGTTTTAGAGAAATAAAAATATACATGTTTCTCATAGAAAATTGAAAAACGCTCAGTCATGTATATGTTCAATCAATTTCTATAATACCATGGCTAAAAAAGTTATTACAAATGTATAGGCTTTGAAAGGTAGATTGTCTTGAACTCATATTTAGAGTCATTTTCCTAAATTATAATTGAAAGATTTTGGAGGGAATATTACTGAAGATTTACAATAGTGATTTCAAAGAATTTGTAGAGAAAATAATTCAGCAATCTAGAGCAAAAGGGAAAATCCTTCTAAAATTAAGTCATTTGAAAACATGTACTATGCTAGTTCTAAAGGGCTGAAGGACAGATCTGCTATGACAAATGGAAAGAGTGAGTAATAAGAAGATGCAGAGAGAAGAGTAAAATCGTGCATAATAAGTTGGCATATGATATATACATTTACAGTTTAATTAGTCATAGACTCCAGTAAGCCAATGGTATGGTTTGGATGTTTGTTTCTTCCAAATCTCATGTTGAAATGTGATTTCCAATGCTGAAGGTGGGGCTTGGTGAGAGGTGAATGGATAATGGGGGCAGATCCCTCATGAATGGTTTAGTATCATCTCCTTTATAATAAGTGAGTTCTCACTCAGTTTACATGATATGTGGTTATTTAATAGAGTCTGGGACCCTCAACCCCTTCTCTCTTTTGCTCCCACACTTGTGATATAATGTGCCTGCTCCCCCTCCACCTTCCACCACCATTGGAAGTTTCTTTTTTTTTTTTTTTAGACGGAGTTGTTGCCCAAGCTAGGGTGCAATGGTGTGATCTCGGCTCACTGCAACCTCTGCCTCCCAGGTTCAAGTGATTCTCCTGCCTCAGCCTCCTTAGTAGCTGGTATTACAGGCATGTGCCATCGTGCCTCACTAATTTTTCATATTTTTAGTAGAGATGGGTTTCTCCACGTTGGTCAGGTTGGTCTCAAACTCCCAACTTCAGGTGATCCACCTGCCTCAGCCTCCCAAAGTGCAGGATTACAGGCATGAGCCACCATGCCCAGCTGACTGGAAGTTTCTTGCAGCCCTCTCCAGAAGCAGTTGCTGGCACTGCACTTCCTGTACAGCCTGTGAAACCATGAGCCAAAATAAAACCTCTTTTCTTTATAAATTACCCAGCCTCAGGTATTCCTTTGTAGTGTAATGCAAATGGAATAATACATGACAATTAGAACTGAGAAGTGGGGCATCACTATAAAGATGCCTGAAAATGTGGAAGCACCTGTTGAAAGTGGGTAATGGGCAGAGGTTGGATGAGTTTGGAGGGCTCAGAATAAGACAGGAAGATAAGGGACAGTGTGTAATTTCTTAGAGACTGGTTAAATGATTGTCACCAAAATGTTGATAGAAATATGGACAGTGACAGCCAGGCTAATGAGGTCTCAGAGGAAATTAGGAATATACTGGGAATTGGAGTAAAAGTCACTGATATCATGCCTTAGCAAAGAACTCTGCTGCATTGTGGTCATGTCCTAGGGATCTATGAATGTTTGAGAGAGAGTGATAACTTGGGCTATATGGAAAAAGACATTTCAAAGCAGCAAAGCATTCAGGATGTGACCTGGTTGCTTCTAACAACTTATGATCAGATAAGGAAGTGCCTCCTTCTCTCTCACTCTCACTCTTGCCATGTGACACGCCTGCTCCCCTTTTGCCTTCCACCATGATTGGAAGCTTCCTGAGGCCTTCACCAGAAGCAAATGCCAGCATCATGCTTGCTGTACAGCCTGCATAACTGTGAGCCAAAATGAAGACTTTTTTTTTCTGTATAAATTACCCAGCTTCAGGCATTCCTTTATAGCAATGCTAAAATGGACTCCCATAAGAGCTGGTTAAAAAAAATAATTTCAATTTTAAAGTTAACATTGTTACTGGATAAAATAATGACAGATGTAGAGGATTATTTCAATGTTTCCAGAAGGTGAATTCTTTCAGAGTGAAGTCACATTATTCTGTTTACTTTAGTTGGATAAATTAGTCTCTCGAGACATTTAACCAGTGGGATGTGTACACACAGAGGGAAAGATACTCATTTTAAGAAATTGTCTCTCATAATTGTGGAGGCTAGCAGAGTCCAAATTTTGCAAGGGAGGTGGGCAGGCTGGAGACCCAAGAAAGAGCTGATGTTGCAGTTGACATCTATAGAGAGTCTGGAGACAGAATTCGTTCTTTCTTTCTGAGGGGACCTCACTCTGTTTCCTGTTAAGGCCTTCGGCTAAATAGGTGAAACTCACCAACATTATGAGAGATAGTCTGCTTTACTTAAATTCTACTGATTCAAACGTTAATCACACTAAAAGTACTTTACAATAACATATAGACTGACATTTGACCAGAAACTGGGTAACATGGGTACTATGGCCTAGCCAAGTGAGTCCATAGGATTAACCATCACACTGGCAACATGATCATTAAAATTTATCAAATAGAATGTAAAAACATGCTAATTAGTACACTTATTCACAAATACTTGTGATAAAAGAACAGTCATAAACAAATTAAACCTAAGTTATGTTTGAGAATGCTGTGAACTGCATCAAAATTTTCAAATTCAAACAAATAACCTTAAAATTGTTGCAGACCAAGCAATATTCTGGAGACTCAAATAAGGTCAAGGGCTTCATAAAGGCAAACAACCTCACTGTTCATGGTAATGAGAGAAGTACTTAAGGAAGGATAGTGCTTTGGTAAACGTTAATGCAATTTGAAGTTACTGCTGTTGTTTTTAGTAACAAAGGAGTTCTGTTAATCAGGAGTTCCAGGCCAGGCATTGAGGTTGACGCCTGTAATCCCAGAATTTTGGGAGGCCAAGGTAGGCAGATTGATCAATTCCAGTAGTTCAAGACCAGCCTGGAGAACATGAAAAAGCCCCATCTCCACAAAAAGATATGAAAATTAGCTGAGTGTGGTGATGCACACCTGTAATCCCTGCTTCTCAGGAGGCTGAGATGGGAGGATTGCTTGAACCTGGGAAGCAGAGGTTCTGAGATCATACCATTGCACTTCAGCCTGGGTGACAGAGCCAGACCCTGTCTCAGAGAAAAACCAAAAATTAAAAAAAAAAAGTTCCTGGTTATTCTCCAAGAAGAAATTGTTCTTGTTTTCTATGGAAAAAAAAAATCACACTTATAGAGCAAACTTTGACCTGATGACTCTCCATTGATGTATACTATTTGTAAATGACCTCCCATTCTGTGTGCAGAGAGCTAATGTAAATGCAGAATCAAGAGTCATCTTTGCATAATAAATTTTATTGTGCATGTGAGTCATCTGAGGCACTTGGTACAAGGGCAGGTGTCTAGACACCATCCAAGAAATTTTGTTATAGTTCTAGGGTGTAACCCAGGAAGATTCATTTTGCAAAAAGACTTTAAGATGTTGATTGAAGCATGTGGAACTTGTATCATGCTTTAAATAACACTAACACAGTTAAAGGTAGATTACCCTCCATTTCTGTTTCAATCTCTATTCTAATATTTAGAAATATCTTTTCCTCAGTTTCTTCTAGTTTTCCCAGAAAAACTGATGTAATTTGGACAAAGGAACAGCAACTGCTTCTTTACTTTATCGCCTCTTTCTAACAAAGGAAAATCTCACAGGACAGAAGCCAAGGTTGGATCCTTTTTCATACTTGGAACTGTTAAAAATATGGAAATTTCATTCTAAGGCATGAATTTAAAAACAACAACAACAACAACAACACCTGGGCATTTCTTTTTTTTTTTTTTTCTGAGACAGAGGCTTGCTCTGTCACCAGGCGCCAGGCTGGAGTACAGTGGCACAATCTCGGCTCACTGCAACCTCTGCCTCCTGGGTTCAAGCAATTCTCCTGCCTCAGCCTCCCAAGTAGCTGGGACTACAGGTGCACACCACCACATCCAGCTAATTTTTGTATTTTTTAGTAGAGATGGGGTTTCACCATGTTGGCCAGGATGGTCTCGATCTCTTGATCTCGTGATCTGCCCGCCTTGGGCTTCCAAAGTGCTGGGATTACAGGCATGAGCCACCACGCCCGGCCAAACCTGGGCATTTCTAACATTGGTGTGCATTATACAATAGATGGTATATTACAATTACTGTGGGCAAATGATATTAACTGCCATGGTCTATGTATGGTCTATGTAAATCTGGATATTTTCTTCAGGTTGTCATTATTCCCATGGAATTTGCTTTATTTTGTCTACTATATATATTGAGTTTCGTAGCTGTTTAAAATATCTTCCAAAGTTCTTTTTCTGTGAGTTGGCATTGAAACTAAATTTACTATGTTCACAGAAATGCACATAAAGAAAATGATGTTTTATAAATGTTATATTAAGCAAACAAATTCCTTGTTATTAGATGAATGACCATTATTTTATTATTATTATTATTATTGCAAAGCAACAATCAAGTGCTTTGCAACAATGCTTTTCCAACTTTAGCTCGCTTAAGGATCACCCGGGAACCACCTTAAAATGCAGATTCTGATTCAGTAAGTCTGGGTTGGATCCTGAGACTATCAGTCTCTTACGGGCTTCCAAATGTTGTTCGTGCTGTCAATCTGTGGAACACAATGGAAGTGCTAAGACTACTCAAAGGAAACTCATGTAAGTACATGAGATTGTGTTACACTTTGTTAATATATCTGTAAAATGATTATCTGTCGTATCTTATTCCACATTTTCACAACACTTTAACCATTTATTATATATTCATGATAAATGTATAGTAAATGTAACTTTTTTTCTGTTCTAGAGATGCATAAAAGTAATGCCTTGAAAAAGATCTCAAAATAAGTCTAAAAGACTCAAGTAATTTTTTTTTTTATTCTGTGTTAAATTGATAATTGACAGTGCTGTTTTTCTTTCTAAGCGGGACATAAAATAATTATGTGTCTTAAAAATCAGTGCATTGTCCCTATATTAAACAGGAAGCATAATTCTACAAAGAAGGTAGAAACTGAGCACATCAAATGTGATCTTTGTTGAATGATGTTGGGCAGCTTTCAGAGTGGTTTTAGCTGCCCTAAACCATCCTTACTTAGCTGACATCTGGATTGGGTTGATGTGTGCTTTCCTTTGCACTATTATGTAGGTTACTAAATAGGTGGAGTGAAGGTGGGGGCATTCTAGCTATCCTTTGTACTTCTGGAAAATTCAGAGCAGGCCAGGTTAGGAGCAAATAAGATCCTCCCTCTCTTCTTCTTTGCTTTTTCCTCATCCTTTTTCTCCCCCTTTTCCCTCCTCTTTCTTTAATACAGGTGAAGAGCCTAAATCTTATATTATAGCTCACTCAGTTTTTATATATGCATGTAACTTGATAAATTACCACCCAGGCCAAGAGATAAACATTTTCAGGGACACATTTAGGGGCAAATTGAATTTCCTTCATTTTCAGACATTTTTTATATTTAGCTAGGCCCTTTGGGTAGGTGTGGGAAAGACAAGGCACATTTACAGAGGACAGTTCAAAATTCATTGTTGCCATGGCCAGAGTTCAACTATCCCAACTTCTTGTCCAGAATCTTCCATTTACCAGTTATTTCTAATAAGCATGCTTTCTGAGGACCATCCATCTCTCTCTTTTCACCTATCTTGAGGAGTTCCTTGAAGCATTTCTTGAAGCATTTCAGATTCCTGTACAGAAGACTGTATTATATTATAGCTCATATTTCTACCCTACTCCCATTCTCATCTCCGGTGAAAGTGCCAAAATTTTCTGATTCTCTTTGTCTTCCTGATCTTTTGATTCAATGTTTTCTCTCTCTCAATCCTTCTGTGTTAGTTCATTAAGTTTCACTCAAAAGAAACTGACTCTGGCTGGTTTGAGTAGTTAGTCAACGAAATGAAAAGAGGAAGGCAGTGGGAATATTCAGGGTACATAAGAAAATCAAAGTAACATTTGATTGGGCAGGGTAGAAATCAGGAAACCTTAGGAGCCCCAACAGTAGAATTTGTGAAACTTGCTCATAATTCAAATTCAAGTCAGCACACTTTATAAAATTTTCCATGTCAATCATGGAATTTGTGGGAGATAGTCTTGGGTCTACCCTTGGAACTAATGGTTCCTGGGGACAAAGAGTTTGGGTCTCAAGATGCAAACATAGAAAGTTTCTGGTGACTCTCAGTTGTGGGGAGAAATCAAGCATTCTAGCAGCCACTGATGTGCTCGACACAACTTTCCACCTCTGCTTAAAAACACATCTTCCCTAATGGAGGAGAATGGAGCAGAAATGAGTTAATTAAGAAAAGTTATCCAAAAAAGTTTGCATTAAAACTATCTCCATCCCTTCAAACAGACTAAGATTTACTCTGTTAAGAGTTTCTAGGGAATTCAAACAGCAGTTCCATTCAGTTATTCATAAATAATATTTTAGTACTTGATACAATATTTGGGAGGAGAATGCACTGAGACAATTAAAACGTTGTCAGGAAAATGACCAGGATTTCAGAGTTTACCTAAACAGACTACACTACCAGAAAGTCTAAAGTAGGCAAACAGCAAATAGTATAATCCTCAGCAAATAGTACAATCCTTACAGCTCAGGAGTTAGCACTTCCAGTAAAGCAAAGGGTCAAATAGTGTTGACTTAAAATAGAGCAGGGACAATTTTAGCAGTCACTTTAAGAGCGGTAAGAGGGTGGGAAAAAAGACAGATAGGAAATTCTATTTAAAGAAATACCAGTGTCCTCTACCCAATACAGGAAATCATTTCCCAAACTAGAATAAATGTAAAAGGCTGATATCCTTGCAGAGGTCTGACAGGGCCAGCAAAGCTATTGTTACATTACTATCAAGCCTCAGTCACTCAAAAAGCAAATTCCTATATCCCACAAGAAGGTCAAGACTGGGGGCACATCTGGGAGAATCATTGCTCTTCAGTTATGAAAGGAACTTCAGGAAAAGAAAAAAAAAACACAGAGAGAGACTGAAAAACCCCACCAATTAATTGAAGATGCAAAATTCTCTAATAAAAATTTTAACATAAAATCAGCCAAGGAAAAGGCTTTCACTACAAAATGATCAAAACTTCAGTGTGCTTTTTCAATGCATGTTCCCGAAAAGCACATATATGCGGCCATATTTAAAGAGGAAGTCAGCTAATGAAAATGCTAGTTTTCCACATTTTCTACCCTCCTCTACTGTTTACACAAAATTACCATTATTTGTCCCTCGAGCCTACTCACTCCAAGTTTGTTTTACATATCTGCTGTAATGCCTTGCTTTCAACACAAGAATGAAGTAAAATAAAATTTTAGGGAGACTGTGAGTTTTATAGTAACTTTTGTATTAGGCGACATGTATCTTAAGACACGCAAAAACTAAAACTTAACATAGGCTCATAGCAAATTATTTTCAAGGGAATTCTTTTTAAAGATACTAGAATAAAGTTTGGAAAGCATACATGTGCCCACAGTATAACCAAATATACCTTTGAACATGTCACTGTCAGGTTAAAAGCATGAACATTCAGCATCACATGAGACCTAATTGTAACTTGTATAATTATAATGATCGTGGAATGTGACCCTATACATAATTCATTTTTAGCAAGTGAAAAGTTCAGATTTTCTTGTTGATGTAAAGCAAGAGGATATAAGAAATGTAAAAGCTTTCTCCTGGTATTTTACTTTTTTAGCTTCTCAGTTTGGAATTTGTGGGATAAACTGTGCTTTTCATTCTCCAAGTAGTTTATAGCTTTAATGCCGGATGGCAGGCTGTTGTTTCAAGAACTGTAACCACTTAATAAAATCTGATTGTTTCATATACAAATGTGCTGCATATACAGATCTAATAGCTGGTTGTACACTGTCAACTCTAAGTGAGAATATTTGTAATAATTCACCGCAGTTCCACATTAGTCAAGTGAAACATTTTCAGACCTGTCAGCATTATGTTCATAATACTTGGTCAGCTCAGTGACAAATATAGTCATGTTATTTGTAGACAATTATCAGCTGCATGATTGGCTAAATTGAGCCCAAAATTGGATGCACAAAATTCATTATTTAGAAAACATATCAAATCCAATCCAATTCCTACTTTTCTAAAAAGATGAGTATGGGTCGGGCAGGGTGGCTCATGCCTGTAATAGCAGCACTTTGGGAGGCTAAGGAGGGTGGATCACCTGAGGTCAGGAGTTGAGACCAGCCTGCCCAACATGGTAAAATCCTGTCTTTACTAAAAGTATAAAAATTAGCCAGGTATGGTGGCGGGACCCTGTAATCTCAGCTACTTGGGAGGCTGAGGCAGGAGAATTGCTTGAACATGTTGGGGCAGGGGTTACAGTGAACCAGGATGGTGCCACTCCATTCCAACCTGGGCAAAAGGGCAAAATTCAGTCCCCCCACCCCCCTCAAAAGAAAAAGAAAAAAAAAAGTAAGTATGGAGGGCTACGTAATAGCCTAATTTTCCTAAAGATTCTTCCAAAATTCTTGATGGAACATGTATTACTAAGTCGATCAGTGTAAATGAATAAGAAGATGCACCCTAACATTCTAGTTAAATTGTATCACATGTATTTACACTTCAGCTTTTCTTAATTTATAGATTTCTGTCAATAGCTATGTTCGCTATTCTTTAAATATTTAAGGCACTTTTATGATCAAAGGGCAGATGTACTTAATAGTGGAGGAGCTGAGGAACACTGACCAACATTTGAAGATTTGAAGTATCATTGGAAACAACTGAACCCAAAATAGTTTCATTAAACCCTATGTTTAACGAAAAACTAATACATGTATATATAAACACACACACAGACACACACTTGTACGTGTTATATATATATATATATATATATATATATATATATATATATATATATATAGAGAGAGAGAGAGAGAGAGAGAGAGAGATTTTTATCCTAAGAAAAAAGTCTGAATATATTTTTAAAGGCACCTTGCTGCACAAAGGTGATTATGACAGCATTTACAATTACAAACCATTTGAAAGCAATCCAAATATCTAAATATTGAGTAATAGTAAAATAGCCCACAGAATGTTACATAGCTATGCAATGATATTTATGAGGAGTATGTAAACACAAAACGTTGTATTGATTTAAAGCAAAAAAAAAAAAAAGGAGACAAAAGCAGATGCAGAATAGGATAGTGCTTGTTTCTGAAAACATGGTGTGTACCTACGTACAAAAAATACTGTAGAGAAAGGAAGCAAAGTAGTAACATAAATTGTATGTGGATGTTGGGTCTGAGGAATAATCTTTTTTTCCTACATTTCTTTGTATCCCGATCTTTTTATAATGAAAAATAGGTTTTTAAGGTACCTAACATTTTACCTTTTACATATGAAACCAATCATGGTCTTGTATCAGCTGGAAAAGCAGAAATGCATTTGATATTTCAAAGATGGAAAATTAGCTAACAGATTAGTCACAGGTGTTGAGTGTTGGAGGCTGGAACCCATCAGTTCTCCTGGGTGAGGGATCATTGTTGAATGGATGCTGATAGAAACAAAAAGTCAACAGAAGTCTCTTCTTCCACCATCCTGCCTCCTAATCTTTTCCTGTTACCCCCTACTGAAAGAACGTAGAAAGCAACTGGAAAATGAGAAGTAGTTTACAAAGTCACAGCCAGAGCATTCACAAAGCCAGATATAAAGGGTATATTTGAAAATAGAAGATAATAACTTAATAGAAACTTCAGGCTTATTCTTAATAAATAAAAAGAATAATGCATAAAACACATTGCTCAACACTAAAAGTCTTAGAATAACAGTATTGAGATGCAGAAACCTTTATTAATGACTTTCATTAATTTGATTACCAAAGCCAAAATGCTTCTTAATGGGATGAATTGAGTACAAATAAGTGATGTTAAACTTTTAACATGTATCATTTGTTTTTATTAAGGCGATTCAGCCATCACTATTCTACTCCAATAGATGTTTTATTAAAGTAACTAATTTAAATGTACATGATAAATGAACTGTGTTGAAAATTCTATTTTTCTTCAATTCTAACCTCCTGATCTTAATTAACTTCTCCACTCTGTTCCCATAGAAACCAGCAATGCAATCAATAAGATGAAAAGGTAGTAAGGAACATGCAGAAGCATTCTGCAAGTATGGTAACAATATTTATTTTAAATCATGGAAAAAATTAGTATTTGCAATTATATTAGAGGTAACATACCTCAAAATTCAAAATGAAAGATGCAGCCAAATGATAAACAGAGATGATAAACTTTCCATGATCTCTTCTCTTCTCTTTATTCCAATGCAAGATAAGTGTAATGCTCAGAAAATTGAAGATCATATTTTTGTGTGGCAATTATTTTTGTTTCTCAAAATGTTTTATTACATCAGGACATAATAAAATATAATACCTATTCTCTCATCCTGTATGTATTTTCTCCCAAATAAATAAAAAGAAAAATAAGTCAACAAAACATATAAAACTTTGCAACATAAAAGCCATGCTCCTTTGAATGAAGGACTGATACGTTTATTTTTTTAAACTCCAGATCTACAAGCTGATGTCTACACACAAAGTTACACAGTTTTTAAAATTTTATTTTGGATTCAGGAGGTACATGCACTTGTTTGTTACCTGGGTATATTGTGTAATGGTGAGGATCGAAACTCCGTTGTACTCATCACCCAAATAGTGAGCATGGTGCACAACAGGTAATTTTCAACTCTCACCCCTCTCCAGCTCTCTCTGCTTTTGGGGTTCCCAGTATCTATTATTTCTATCTTTATGTCCATGTGTACCCAATGTTTTATTCCCACTTATAAGTGATAACATGTAGTACTTGATTTTCTGTTTCTGAGTTAGTTCACTTAAGATAATGGCCTCCAACGGCAACCATGTTGCTGCAAAGGGCATGATTTCATTCTTTTTTATGGTAGCATAGGATTCCATGGTGTGTGTGTGTGTGTGTGTGTGTGTGTGTGTGTGTGAGTGTGTGTGTACATACTACATATAGATATATTTCATATATTCTTTATCCAATCAACCATTAATGGAGACTTAGGTTGCTTTTATGACTTTGCTATTGTGAATAGTGCTGCAATAAACATAGAGTGCAGGTGTCTTTTTTTATAGAATGATTTTTTTTTTCCCCTTTGGGTAGATTCCTAGTAGTGAGATTGCTAGGTCAAATGGTAGTTCTATTTTTAGTTCTTTGAGCTATCTCTATACCACTTCCCATATAGGTTGAACTAATTTGCATTCTCACCAACCGTATATATGCATTTCCTTTTCTACACATCCACACCAACATCTGCTGTTTTTTGGCTTTTTAATGTCAGCCATTCTGACTGATGTAAGATGGTATCTCAATGTGGTTTTAATTTGCATTTCCCTGATGATTAGTGATATAGAGCATTTTTTCAAGATCAAAGGAATAAAGAGCCCAGAAATAAAGCTACATACCTACAACCAATGATCTTTGCAAAGTCAACAAAAATAAGGAATGAGGAAAGGACATCCTTTTCAATAAAGTATTCTGGGAAAACTGACTACTCATATGCAGAAGAATCAAACAGTATCCCTATCTCTCACCATACACAAAAATGAACTCAAGATGAATTAAAGACTTAAATGTAAAACCTCAAACTATATAAATGCAAGAAGAAAACATAGGAAAAACTCTTCTGGACATAGGATTCAGCAAAGAATTTATGATAAAGATCCCAAAAGCAAATACAACAAAAGCAAAAATAGGCAAATGGGACTTAAACTAAAAAGCTTCTGCACAGCAAAATAATCAAGAGACAACCTACTGAATGGGAGAAAATACTTGCAAGTTATGTCTGACAAAGGACTAATAACTAGAATCTACAAGGAACTCAAACAACACAACATCAACAACAGCAAAGACCAGGCAACGTCATTAAAAACTAACAAAGGACATGAACAGAAATTTCTTTTCTCTCAAAAGAAATGCAGGCGGCTAAAACACATGCAAGGTTACACATTTGAAGAAGAGGCCAAGACAGATCTCTCCTGAGATGTGCCCTTAATTGATTAAACAAATAAACTATTGCACTCAGCGTTTGATCTCCTAGTTAGACTGCGGATCAAATGATGAGTACCATAATTAACAAGATCATGAGTGTTCTAGTTTGAGTGCTCTGGTAACATCTTCTAATTCAGCTGTTCTGTGTGTGGGTCTAATGACACTGCCATGCCCCCATCACTTCTGTGAGTTGTTGCAAGTAGCTTATTACCAATACTAGTTAACAAAATGAAAGCAAACCCTGTCTATGTTTGGTTTAAAACACCTTACAGTGGGTTCAGAGTTATCACTACATAATTTTAGTATCCACCTCTTATATTTCAATGTGATTTTATGAATGCAGAGGAGTGGAATAATGGCTACTGGTTCAGGAATTTTGATTATTAAAGTTTTATTTCTCTTGTGCATTATGGAGAAGAAATGGTGACAGCAATTGCAATAATGTATGCTCACCCCTTCCCTGTCTTTATCTTTTCTGTCTTGCTCCACCATGACCAAAAAAGTAGTTAATTCTCTTTTCCAATGCAACAATAAAATGCTGAAATGGCCATCAAATGTGTACCAGGCATTTTTATATTTTGAATATAAATTTTATATTTAGAATATATGTGTATGGAAAGAGACAGAATTATAAAATAAATAATTAGGTCAACTAGTTGAGACTTCTGATGTATTTTGGTGTGTATTAGGAAAAAATTGTGATGTTTACATTATTTTTTATGTGACCTTTTTTGCCTGTCTCCAACTACTGGGCTAGAATATTCAGGGAATGTCAGAGCTACACAGATCTGGCACATTATCTAAGGTATTATGTTGTTATTTTTCTTGCTCTTTTTCTGGTTGTTTTTACAGATATAAAGGACAGCTAGTATTCACTTCCATGTGCATACTAATAAACTTTGGCATATGCAAGTTTCATATTACTCAGCTCTCTCAACTCCAATTATATTCAGTGCCATTTTTCTTCAGCTATCTTAAAGCACTCTACTTCAAACTTCTTTATTATCTAAAACTGTATTATGAAGGCTTTTAAGCTTAGAATTCCCTTTTCTTACCACAAATCCTTGTTGTACACTGTATTACTATTCACCAATTCTTAATTCCCTTCATCTGTAGGAAAGTAATGCTTCTTTGTTCTGTTAAACTCAGGCAAGAACACACGATATGCATTAGTTGATGAAATTTAAGTTAAAATGACATATTCCACTTCTGGGCAAAAGCTTTAAGAACAAGTGAGTATCTTTCAACTTTTCTCTTTGCTGCAATTAAAAGTAATGTTCCAAATTGTGTGCTCTTTCATCTGCTTGGGTTCCAGAGTGCCAATAGTGATAATATGAAACGTATCATCCACTTAACCTGTAATAAACTGTGAGAGTGAAATAAATCAGTGGAGAGTAAACTAAAACCCTATTTATGTGTTTTTGTAAGTAAAGTTTTATTGGAACATAGCCACATTCATTTGCTTATGTATTCACTGGCTGGCTGCATTCACACTATGATGAGTAGTTAAAACAGACATCATGTGACTCACAAAGCTTAAAATATTTACCTACTAGCCTCTTGCAGAAAAAGTTTCTGATTCTGCTTTAAGTCACTGAGCTTTCAAAGACACTTGTTACTACAGGTTATCCTAGACCATTCTTTCATTTAGTATACTCTTAACTTGGTATTTAGTCATAGTCTAGGTAGTGGGCATAAATCTCAATATTAATACTTTTTCAGGATTATATGTTGAGATGACCTTGCAGTAGAGACTGACCTCCCTCTAAAGGAGCAAGCAAGTGAGCAAGGTGCAGAGTCCAAGAGACAAATGCAGCTCAGTCTCAACTCAGGCACAATCAACATGAGTTCTGATGATAGCCAGCCCAACGTGAGGCCATCCAGAGGGTGGCCAAGGTTAAAGAGACAGGAGGATGTCAGTTGTCATGTGCAGGATCAGTACAGGAGCCCGCTGCCAGTCTAATAACTGGGGCAAGGTTCTGGTCCTCAGGCTGAAGACAGGCATTTTCAGAGCAAAATAGCAGGCTCTTGCAATATATGGCTGCATTCTGAGCACATTCCAGCACTTCAGGGGCAATCCGTTCAGAAATAAGAGACAGGGCCTAAAACAGACAACCATCTCTAAAGATTGAACCGATGAGGTGTGGCAGTGGGAGACAAGCATTTGCAGACAAACGTGGAGAAAGATAAGGAAAGGACTGGAAAGCAAACAGGCAACTAGAACTAATTCTGGGAACACTGGCTCCTGATCAGCAAGGACCGAAAACACAAGGGGGGCAGGGCCAGGCTGTTTCTAGTGCCTCTGAGTGGACAATTTAATTCTCAGCAATTTTGCTGAGAAGGAACTTTGGGGCTCATGGCCCATGACTACTTTAGCCAGCATTGGTGCATAAAAGTGAACAGGACTGAGAATGGGAGGTACAACAGAGTACGCTATACGAATTTGGGGCAAGGTAGAATAAAATATTTTCCCAGTCTATTCTGCTAAATTGTATCTTTGCCTTTATTACCATCTTTAGTCATTTCACCTTTCCACATTTTCACTGACTGTCCATCCCTTTTCTGGTTTATTTCTTAAACAACCTAAATTCTATGGTCAGTCATTTTGTGTATGCCAATTTCACTTGGCGTGAGCTCAGACTATAGTCTTCTACCCACAAATGCTTTTCCAACTACAAACTGGCTTAGATTCCTAAGTTTTTCCTTCCAGGCTTTTTAGCCTTGCTTGAGAAATTCACTAAACAGTGGTGATTAGTTCCACCATAAATGCATTCTTCCTAACTTGGCAGGAAATAAAATGCAACTCAGCAATTCTTTTAGTCTTCTCTAATTGACTCCTAATTATAATTCCCACATTATAATTCTAACAGCTGTTTGAAACTATCTTCAATCCTCAATTACAAGCCATTCATTCATTCAATAAATAATATTTTTAGTATTTACTATATACCAAGTTCTCTGCTAGCTGTTAGGAAATAAACAGTCAATGAGACAGGCATGGTCCCTGACTTCATGGAGTTAATTAATAGGACAGACCAAAAATCAAGCAACTCAGATACATTGTGATTACGGCAGTAATAGCATACAAGTACGTGTAGACCTTCATCACATTTTGTCTCATCTCAAGTGTTGATTTTTCAAGTTAAGCTAGAAAAGTGCTTTCCTTGTTTCCCAGTAGTCCGGAGTGTATGCCTGTGATCAGAATTCACCAAGCCCATCTACCAATATGTCAATTCAGAAGAGACTAGTTTGGGGAAAAAAAAAAAAAAAAAGCTGAATGGAATTTAATCAGGCAAGGGTGGGAAAGAAGCTGCCAGCATTCACTTAACTGTGACAGAGGACAGAGGAGGACAGCATGGCAGCTTGGAGTGTCCAGGGCTGGTGATCTTTGCTGTGACTAGCGATAGCAGAGATAGAGTCTCTGCAAGAGCAGATGGGTGGTAAATTCAGAAATTTATTTTCCTGTTGATATAGTCTCCAAACCTGATTCTCTAGCCCTCTGTCCTAATATATTGTCTGTTGTTGTTTAATACTTTCTAAAAAGCTATTTCTGCTTAAACTATCTAGCGTGTTTATATTTTAGGTGGGATAGTGAAATAATTGGATATGTCCTTTAAGAAGGTCACTTTGGCTTAAGAAGGAAAAATATGTTTGAGTGGGACAATAACCAGGGGAGGAGCATTCGGTGGGTTGAGTCAGAATTGCTCAAAGGCCTGAGCAAGATGGAAGGAAGGGTACAATCAATACAATAGACTCATTTGAGAAAACGCTTCCTAACTTAATGTACGGTAATGCCTAAAGTTATCCATGTATACTCCCCCATGTTTTCTCTTTTCTACATCAAGATTTGTTTATTTGTTTTCAGGTATTTATTTTTTTTAATGTGCTAGAGATGATGCCAGGTGTCTGGAGGATAATCAGTAAATGAGTAAGATGAGGCAGCTGTTCTCATGGAGAACGGAAGAGGCAAACAATAAACAAACAAATACTGAGAAAGATGATTCAAAGTGTCTTCTGCACCATAAAAGTGAAAACAGCAAGATGTGATAAAAAAGTGACCCAGGTAGAGACTCCGCACGAGGAGGTCCGAGGAAGCCTCTCCAAAAGTATTACATTTGAACTGAGATCTAAATTGTGGGAAATCACCGGCCATTAGGAAGTTCTGAGGGTGAGCATTGGAGGCAGGGGGAAGAATTAGGGAAAATGCAAATAGGGGAAGAGGTTGCGTGTTTGAAGAATTGCAAGAAAGCTAGCAAGGCTGGAGCAAGGAGAGAGTGGAGGAGAAAGAGAGTGTGGATGGAGAGACAGACACAAGACAAGCTGTAAAAGGTTTTGATAGGCCACTAAGAATTTGGATTTATTCTACGCAAAATATTGCTGTATTTTCATCCTTTCTCTTTTTAGTTTCTGATTCAGAGCAGAAAATATTATTATATGAACCCCACTATAAATATTACAAATGATCCTGTCCTACCTTCAGTGTCTCCCTACTAAATGATAATTTATTTATTCAACAAACATTTATTGAACATCTAATTACTAGTGTCAGATACTATGTTCTATTATTTAAAATGTTGTTCTTGCCTCTTATTTTGCAATTCCTTTGATAGGAACTTCCATCTCATACCTTCTCCAATGCTGGCTCTTTTTACTGTTACCTTACCACTTTACATAAACTACTCCACGAATATTTATCCATGAAAACCTACTTGTTAAATCCTGGGGCTTCTTAGTACTATTCCAATTGACTCTTCTACACCATTTGACTCTATCAATTTTACTTATTTATTTATTTGTTTGTTTATTTATTTATTGAGATGGAATTTTGCTCTCATTGCCCAGGCTGGAGTGCAATGGCATAATCTAAGCTCACCGTAACCTCCACCCTCCTGGGTTCAAGTGATTCTCCTGCCTTAGCCTCCCGAGTAGCTGGGACTACAGGCATGTGCCACCACACCCGGCTAAGTTTTTGTATTTTTAGCAGAGAGAGGGGTTTCACCATATTGGCCAGCCTGGTCTTGAACTCCTGACCTTAAATGATATCCCCGGCCTCAGCCTTCCACAGTGCTAGGATTGCAGGTGTGAGCCACCATGCCCAGCCTCTATGGAATGTTTTATGCTGGAAGCCTCCACTCTCAGGTTCCGTATCCGTGGATACTCTCCGTTGGCCTCCTCCTGTCTGTGTGTCACCAATCTCATGCACTGTCCTATTTCCTCCAATATGTTCCAGCAATATGGGCCTTTCTGAATTTTTAGTTATTGGCCTGTATGTAGATTGTTCTATACACTTTTTTTTCTTGGAAACTTTCAATTTATCTATACACTTGAGCTACCACTTCAGAAAAGTATGTGCTGTTTATTTTCATGAGATTATCCCATTAGATCTTTAAATCAAAGTCGTTTGAATATCACATTATCTTTCTTGCCCCTTGCCTTGTAATCCTCCTTTATTTCCTGGTCTCATTTTGTCCTTACTCTGACTCCTGTTTTTGGAATGTTACTTTCTTTTGTCTAAACTACTGCCATGTCTCCCTATCTCACCTCCCTTTCCTCCAGTATTTTTCTGCATGCTGTTGGAAAAATTAAATTTTCTAAAAAAAATAGCTACGATTGAAACAGGTTTTACTGATAAATAATGTTCTAATGTGACACTTAAAGTCATCCATAATCCCATCCCGACTTGCTGTCCTAATTTTATCTCCACTGCTGTTCTTTAGAACTCCTATGCTCCTGTCAATCTCAATTTTTCATTATTCTGAAATTCATCCTTTCCTTCAGCCAATACTATTTAATACTGAAATACTTTTTCTCATTTTCCTCTCACTTCTTTCCATCTATAATCTTACTGATTTTCTAAGGCATGGTTCAAACAGTTCTGCCCTTTGAAAAATAGTCTAAGCAACAAATAGTGTCCCATTCCTTTACAATGAAAACCAGGAATTCATTTACTCAACAAACACAGTGACTGCAGATGCCATGAGGTGGAGGGCATGTGGGGGACAGGAGGAAATGCATGAAGACAAGGGAGGCTGGAATGCAGAAAGTGAGGGAGAGAATGAAGGAGGTAGTGCAGGAAGTGCAAGGCAGGGCCAAACCATCGAGGGCCTTGTAACCTACGGTAAGAAAGTGTGCTGGGGCCCACTGGAGAATTTTGAGCAGAGGAGCGACATGAGCTGACTTCGGTCCTAAAGGATCATTCTGGCTGCTGTGTATGCTATCTAGTGGGGAGCCAAGAGTGAAAGGTTATCACAGTTAACCAGGAAAGAGATAATGACAAACTGACACTGTGGTAGAATGAATGTCCTTTACGCAAAGAATCTATTAAACCTTGTATTTTGGGGTATTTATCTATGAAGATGTCACCCAATGTTCATTAAGCAGAGGTGATAGTTGGTCCACTTTTGTATCTTTCAGAGTGCCCAGAACTGGGTTGTACACACAGGTGGGTGGGCTAAGCTGAGTTTATCACCTATCTTTAGCTGTATTTCACACTTAGAAACGTATATTTCAACTTTATTCGGGTACTTTTCGTTCATAGGCTACATAATGTCAATTCCTTCAAACTTTCCTCTTGGGTCTTAATTTGTTATGTTTTGGCTGTGCTTGGGTTCCTTAACTGAACTGTAGCATAGTTGTCTTTCTTTTAAATTATTAAGTACAAATCTTCAGTAATTATGTAAAAAGCCTTAGGTACACACATGTAAAATTCCTTTAAAAACACACGCTCTGAGTTTTTGTACTGTTTTTGGAAAGATTTTACTGAAATGAATATTCTATTAATTATATTTTTAGATCCCAGGAATTGAGGTGGAATGGCTTGCAACTCTAACAATTAAGCATTAGCCAGTGAAAAGAAGTGCTTAAAATCTAATATGGGCAAGTTTCTTTACAAAATATAGAAGAGATTGGGAGATTGCTTTGTTCTGGTGTGGAGGATTTGGAAGTAAGAGAAGTAGCCACGGTAATAGTGAGCCATGGAAACCTTAACTTTATGCCAATCTTTATTTTTCTATTTGCAAGGCAGTGACTACAATGAATCTAAGAACTGGGCTAAAATTCATTGTAAGGAAATGATAAGGCAGTGTGGTTATACGTCATCTACCCTTCTCTACCAGAGACCCACCTTTGAATTCCTATCCAGAGAGGAGGGCTTTTGAGAAAGTAGCCAATCTAGCCAATGCGTCAAATGTGACCTGACCTCTGACAGGGTGCAAATGGTGGGCCCACAGGTGTATTATCAGCTGTGGGTAATCTGAGATCACTTATTTTAATTTCTCTAAGTTTTTTTCTTTCTTTGTGGGGGTGCGAAATAATAAGCCTACAATGTAGGATTGTGAGGAGGACTGAAAGAGTTGACACAAAGTACTTAGTTCGGTGTCTGGATGATATAGAGGACAACAGACATCAACCCTTGCTTCCGCATGGATTTTCCTTGTCTGTCCTGCGGGTTATTCTTTATTGCCCTACTCAGGTCCATTTCAGCCTTAAACTTTTTTTCTTTAATTTTTTTTGTTAGCTTTTGTAAAATGTTGTAGTTTTCTAATTTTATTTGTTTGAGACAGGTTCTCCCTCTGTTGCTCAGGCAGAAGTGCAGGTGGCATGATCATGGCTCACTGTAGCCTTAAACTCCTGGGCTTAAGCGATCTTCCTGCCTTAGACTTCCAAAGTACTGAATTACTTTGAGCCACCACACCCAGCCTATTTCTTATTCTTAGTTTCTAAGCACATCCTGCTTGACATTTTAGCTTTTCTAATGCCCTGCCCCTTGCCCCAGAAGGCTGACTCCAGAGAAAGTATTATCTAGACTCCACTAACAGCTGGCTTCTCAGTGGGTTCAGCCACTGAGAGATTCCAAGAGACAGGAGCATGAAAGAACAGAAGACAGGGTATTAGGTTCCTGCTCTGTCTGCTTTCCTGATGAGCTTCTGGCAGAGGGTGGGTCTCTTCTTATCTATGGTTTTGCTTCTTCTAGTCTCTTCTCTATGCCTCCAGCTCTCTTTGTGTTCTGGTAACATTATTTCCTCCTTTTGTTGCTAGAGACTGAGTGATATATATCCCTTATTTGTCCCCGTCCCCTGAACCCTCTCTACACCTCTGTAGATGGTTCCTTTGAGAAGTCGTTTCCCCTGAACCACTGTGGTATTTTTTTTTTTTTCCTGCTGTGGACTGGACTGACACATCTTTCAAATCCTCCCTTTTAGGCAAAGCTGATTCCATCATATTGGGGAAAGATCTGAGAACTGTAGAATAAGATTTATTAATATATTAATTCAGCAGAAGTCCGTGACTCATTTGCTACCTGCTACTGTTCAAGCAACAGTAATATTAACTAATTAAGACACAGTCTGCGCTCTCAAAGTGTTCACAGTCCAGTTCAGGGAACAGAGGTAATATTTGCAAAGGTAAATATGTAAGTACCAAGAACATAAAAATGTTTGAAAATCAAGGTAAAAATCCAAAAAAAAAAAATGTAGAAAAATTAAGTTGTGAATTAACCATTCCACAAAGACAGTCTAGTGAATGCCTCACAAAAGAGTTAACCTGAGATTTTCAAAGGATAGATAGAAATTCATTGGATGGAGATAGTGGGATAAAGCTTTCTAGCCCAAGAAAACAAATAGCATATGCAGAGACTCAAAGTTATAAAATTGCTTGGTACATTTAGTGACTATTCTGGAATAATAGGATATTTGGAATATTGATGGTTTTGAATAACTAAGATATTGTCAGAGAGCGTAGGAATTGAGCATGGCAAATACTGTGGAAGGAGCAGGAAATGACAATGGAGAGGCTGGCAGGGACTAGACCACAGAACCTTTGCGTGATGCTCTAGAAAGTGTCGTCTTCATCCTAATAGCTATATTTCAAACAACTTACTCATTTTAAGCAATCTAGTTATGCAATACAAGTCACTGTAATGGAAAAACAAGAGTGGAAGAAAAATGGATAACAGAGGTGACAAAATTAGAAGCTGAGAGACAAGGTAGACTTGCTAAAGGACAGGAATGAGTGACTGGGAGACTACAGCAATTATAGAGACAGAGCAAGTGAGACATTCTGGAAACTCTTATAAGTAATATGCATAAGGTTGAGTTACCAATTGTATGTGAGAGACACCTCAAGTAGCATTGAATTTCAGGCTTGCATAGGTAGATATTGGCAAGGTTGACTTTCGTGATGAGGAAAGTGAGTATATTCCATTTGAACATGTGAACATGAAATATTTGGAGCAAGGGCAGATTTAAGTGTGTGGAAACTGAAGCTTAATACTTTTGGAACT